>NC_135145.1:17500000-18750000 GCF_051014445.1 Colletes latitarsis
CCAGAACGATTTGAAATTTTTGAAAATTGTTAATAACTTTTTAACGAAGCCTCCATCAACAAATTGGTATTCTTGATTTTCGTCTTATTTTGGCCTCTAGAATCCCCCATTAAAATTTTTCCCAGAGGTGGTCGAACACCCTGTATATTTAAGTCCTTAAATTGAAAATTAATTACTTTAGGGGACATCTTAACTTCATTGTTCCCACCTTATGTTCGACAGTTATCGTCTTTGTCATACACATAAGCGTCATATTTGAACGTAAACTGAAAATAATAATATCAAAATATCTTACAAAGTAATTAATTCTCAACTAATACTTTTGTGTGGAGAATAAAATTATCGAAACGTTTGCAGATTTGGAATAGACACATACGCCAGAACATGCATCATCCAATATCGTATTTTGTCTAATGAAACTTTTGTTCTATTTCTTTTTGTTGAGGAATATAGTGTCGCCACCTATGGGACACTCCTACGCGACGATTAGAACGTTCGCTGTACTCGACGACGTTACATGTCTTTTCATTTTCTAAAAGTTACACTATATAACCTTAAAATATTATTAAACTAATAAGTCTATGAATACATTCGTGTTAATAGCGGTCTTATCCAAACCATAATACTTTCCATTTAAGAGTTGTAATCTTGGTCAATAACAATGCATGAATCACTTCACGAAATTCATCATATTTCATTGTGTCCTTTACAATCCTCATAAACTTAAGTTTATAAAATTACAGTAACAAGATAAATATTACAGAATAAAAAATATAGATATAATTAATATAAATAATCTTCTGTTCAATCAAATTTATTTGATCGATCTGTGCAAATTATCGTAAACAATGCATCTCCCTATACAGTAATCTCGTTCAGGTTAAAAACTACATTACGTTGAAAAACATAACATCGCAGAAATAATCAAACCGTTGTATATTTTTCGAAATAACGAAAATGAAATTAAATATGAGAAACAAACTAAAGAATGTTTATTCTGTTTGAACTGCAATGTTTATATCACCTTATCCAAAGTATCTTCCGGTAGGTGGCCATACTGATCCTTAAAAACATTGTAAACTATCTTGCGCCACCAATTTTTCCATCCAATGCCCGTGTGTTTCCCGTATATAGGATGTTCCAGGCTGAGCCTGTGAAAACTGTTTTTGAAGCTTCGCGCTATTTTGCGCGAATCGATCGACAGGCCGTGCTGACTCCCGATCTCAACGTAATGCTCCTCTAGTTTTGTCATGAGCAACGTACCAGTGACATCGAACGTTACCAATCGCGGTCGAACGAATTTAATCATCGTTAATTGAATCTTGCCTATGGAGAGAAACACCGTACGTCAATGTTCAACATCGATTTTGCGTTGCCGCCTGCCAGGAAAAAAAATCACAACCGCCTCACGTCGGGAACATGTCGATTAGTCTACTGTGCAGTGTTAAGTAACATCGAACGATCGAACCGCCCACAGTCGACAGCACACTGATCGGAATGACTGTATTGATGCGTGTACTTGTCAAAAGCTTTGAATCAATGTGGCCAGATTTGGCAGAATTAAGTGCATCGAGAGGGCAGCACTAGTAACGACGAATTTGCTGTAGCACCTAGCGGTGGGGAGGGGAAACACATGTCGACACTTGCAACTTCGAAGAATCGAGAAACAAAGAGAGCATGACTCTTTTTTTCTCGCTCTCGACACAGCTATTTTTTTTTATGTAAAATTAAATCAAATATACATTTGATTTGGTTATTAAAACACGAAACCTGAGAAATATTAATCTATTTCTGTAGTAATTAATTCTGTGTGGATCACGTCTTTAAAAAATATTTGCTATTGAACACGGTATTGGCTAAGCTTGACTTCTTATTTTAATAAATTTTACTTGTTTTCAATTTTGAAATATTGAAATATTTGTAGTATACGTTTCTAATGTGGTTTAGGTAGACATGCAATATACAAGATTTCGTTTAATGATTTCTTTTTATATATTTAATTTCTCTTAAGATTTATATGTATAAGACATTTTAGATACAGTGAACAAAATTTTATTTTTTTTAATAGTTAAAATATGATCAGGACGGCTTAAAACGTGTATTTCTGTAAAAAGATTTCATTTCATTACAGTACTTTCCTTATAGTTGCATAGGTCGGAAAGTAAACATGCCTGGGGCAGTCGAGATTTAAAAGGAGTTCGACCACGCTTGGGGAAAATTTTAATGGGAGATTTTAGAAGCGAAAATCAAGAATATCAATTTCTGAGGCTTCGTTAAAATTAAAAAATTAAATTAGAAAATTTCAAATCATTCTGAAAAATTATTTTCGATTGCGGGGGACAATTACAATCCTTTTTGGTCATTAGACATACACCCGAATTTCTACGCACTTTCGAGAAAAAAATTCCTTACTGAAAATCTAATTAGGTGCCTAAATTCGATGAAAAAAAAAAATTTCAAATCGTTGTGGAAAAATTATTTTCGGTTGCGGGGGTCAATTACAATCATTTTTAGTCATTAGACATACCCTCGAAATCTTATCCACTTTCGAGAAAAAAAATTCGAAAAGATGTGAAATTTTGCGACGGAAAAAAAAAATTTTAAATCATTCTGAAAAAATTATTTTTGGTTGTGGAGGTCAATTACAAACACTTTTGGTGAATACACATATCCCTGAAATCCTACTCACTTTCGAGAAAAAAAATTCCTTACCGAAAATCTAATTAGGTACCTAAATTTTTCGACGAAAAAAAAAAATTTCAAATCGTTATGGAAAAATAATTTTCGGTTGCGGGGGTCAATTACAATCATTTTTAGTTATTAGACATACCCTCGAAATCCTACCCACTTTTGAGAAAAAAAATTCGAAAAGATGTGAAATTTTTCGACGGAAAAAAAAAATTTTAAATCATTTTGAAAAAATTATTTTCGGTTGTGGGGGTCAATTACAATTATTTTTGGTGAATACACATAATCCCAAAATCCTACCCTCTTTCGAGAAAAAAATTCGGGTAGGTGCTGAAATATTTCGGCGAAAAAAAAATGTTTCAAATCGTTCTAAAAAAATTGTTTTCGGTTGCAAGGGTCGATTACAATTATTTTTAGTCATTACACATACCCCCGAAATTCTACCCATTTTCGAGAAAAAAATTCCTTACCGAAAATATAACTTCAAACCAGAAATGTCACTCGAAAATTTCTTTCGAATATTTAAAATGTCATAACTTCTGAACGGATTGGAGGATTTCAATTTTTCAAAATGCAAACAACGCGTATTTTCGTGGAGAATATGTAGAAATTCTATCAATATTGAAAAAGTTGTTCCTTGACCCTGTAAAGTGAGAAAACCCCCATAAATATGGTCCAATTTTCAAACGACCATAACTCCTACAATAGTGAATATATTTCAGTGAAACTTTTTTCTGAAGTAGAGCTCATAGGTACCTACAAAAAAGTATTAGACAACTTTTCTGTAGACCGTTAAACAAAATTACTAAAAATAAAAAAAGAATTTTTAAGAAAAATCAACAGGGTGTAGGGTGCCCAAATTTTTAGGTGAAAAAAACTAACCCAGACCATAACTCCTGTAATAGTGAATATATTTCAATGAAACTTTTTTCTGAAGTAGAGCTCATAGGTACCTACAAAAAAGTATTAGACAACTTTTCTGTAGACCGTTAAACAAAATTACTAAAAATAAAGAAAGAATTTTTAAGAAAAATCGACAGGGTGTAGGGTGTCCAAATTTTTAGGTGAAAAAAACTAACCCAGACCATAACTCCTGTAATAGTGAATATATTTCAATGAAACTTTTTTCTGAAGTAGAGCTCGTAGGTACCTACAAAAAAGTATTAGACAACTTTTCTGTAGACCGTTAAACAAAATTACTAAAAATAAAGAAAGAATTTTTAAGAAAAATCGACAGGGTGTAGGGTGACCAAATTTTTAGGTGAAAAAAACTAACCCAGACCATAACTCCTGTAATAGTGAATATATTTCAATGAAACTTTTTTCTGAAGTAGAGCTCATAGGTACCTACAAAAAAGTATTAGACAACTTTTCTGTAGACCGTTAAACAAAATTACTAAAAATAAAGAAAGAATTTTTAAGAAAAATCGACAGGGTGTAGGGTGTCCAAATTTTTAGGTGAAAAAAACTAACCCAGACCATAACTCCTGTAATAGTGAATATATTTCAATGAAACTTTTTTCTGAAGTAGAGCTCGTAGGTACCTACAAAAAAGTATTAGACAACTTTTCTGTAGACCGTTAAACAAAATTACTAAAAATAAAGAAAGAATTTTTAAGAAAAATCGACAGGGTGTAGGGTGACCAAATTTTTAGGTGAAAAAAAAAATTTCAAATCGTTTTGGAAAAATTATTTTCGGTTGCGGGGGTCAACTACAATCATTTTTGGTGAATACACATACCCACGAAATCCTACCCACTTTCGAGAAAAAAAATTCGAAAAGATGTGAAATTTTTCGGCGGAAGAAAAAAATTTTAAATCATTCTGAAAAAATTATTTTTGGTTGTGGAGGTCAATTACAAACACTTTTGGTGAATACACATATCCCCCAAATTCTACGCATTTTCGAGAAATAGAATTCAATACGAGCGAAATTTCAAACGTTAATAGCTTTTTAATGAAGCCTCCATCAACAAATTAGTATTCCTGATTTTCGTCTTGTTTTAGCCTCTAGAATCTCCCATTAAAATTTTTCCCTGTATGTATACGTAGGTGACGCAGTCGAATTTCAGCTGTGTCGAGAGCAAGAAGGAAAGCCTCACACTAGTCTTCTTTCTCGATTCCCCAGAGTTGCGAGTAGTTATATGCATTTGGTTCCCTCTCCACTCCGCTAGGGGCGCTACAGTAAATTCATCGTTACTAGCGTCGCTCTCGATGCACTCGATTCTGTCAAATCTAGTCACACCACTCGGAATATTCCGAGCACCATCAGAAGACGTTAATGAGAGGTTGGATTTTGACGTACAAAAATCTTAATTTAATACCGTGTGACATTAGGCGTGTTATTCTTGTTATAATCTAAATACATCAAGCTGTCATAATATATTATAAAATCGATACCAATTAAAAACACTTCCATTGCAACGAAGAATATCAACGAGATTTGTGTAAAGATTTATACTGTATAAACTGTGTATTAAACTACATGAAAGAAATTTCCTGCGCAAGTGTGTTTGAAATTACATAAAATCAATCCGTTTGGAAGATGATATGCCTTACCTATGGAATTCGATAAAACTATAGAAAGGAATACAGTCCAATAATTAAATGCGTCTGATAAACCCGCGAGCGCAACGTTTGCAACTGGAGCGCAATCAAACGATTATTCTCACACTGTTAGCTCGTGACGTTCACGCGAAGAAAGCACGTGAACAACAATGCACATTGCGACATGCCTCCCACCTACTGGCATTTCTCCCAAATATATACATATAAATCAATTATATTCTCGAACGTTATCCTTATAGATATTATTTCGTAATAAACGAGAAGTTTCATATTTTACAATACAAATTTCCCAAACGTAGCTTTTATAAATAATATTTACATATACACATTAAAAAATATAATTTCGCGTGTTACTGTTGGACATTAGTAAATTTTGTAAATATTGAAAAATAGTTAATTCCACTTATCGAGATAAATATTAGAATTCAATTTTTTTATGAAATTGAAACTTATGATTCTGAACACATTTTTTATTGAAATTCAAATCGTTAAGTAAATATTTTATATAGTAACTTAAAGACTTGACTGAATATAACGAGCTTAGAAAAACGTACGAACTTTATATACAATATTTTAATCAATAACAGTTGGAATAAGTACATAATACTTTTCAGTCTGATCACGGCGCAGTAGATAAAAATGTTCATTCAATATGCAATGTACAGATGCTATTTATCGTATATATATAGATATGCAAATATATAAATTACGAAACATTGCTATTCAGTGTTTCTCGAGTAGTAATGTTACATTATTACGTATGTAAAAGTATATGATCTTATTACACTCGCATAGTATCATACCAGAGAAAGACTATCGAGTGAAAGTTTGGCCATTTAAGGATCTTACGTCACTAGCCCTAATTATTGCATGTATCGTTTCTGTTATTATTACGTTATTATTAATTACTTATTTGTAATTCGAATGCAAGTAAAATTACGAACATGTTCCGTTGTATTGCTATTTCATTCGTATAAACGACGTACAAAGATTTACGATTTGAAAGAAATTAATCTCTAGCACTTAAGTCGGTAAAGCAGGGATCCTCAAACTGTTTCATATCGTAACCATCTTTCTTCTACACTATTACATCGTTAATATTTTTATTCAATTAAGTTTCACTATTTGTTTCTATTTTCTTTCTGATTTTCGTTTTATTATGATTAAGTAAGAATTAAATACAAGCAGTTTCTACAAAATGTTTCCAGTACAGGTTTATAATATAATATTTCGAATAAGCATTTTGCACTTTCATCGAACCAAGTTCAATACGAGCTCTATATTATCGTTCTAAAATATTAAATTCACCGTTTAACCCTCTATACGTACAATCGTATCGACATTTTTAAGAATATACGTTCGTTTTCACCACAGCATTTTAATTGCACTTTTACAATTTTCTTTTAAAAATACGAAAAGGGCGGGAGCTCCTGGACTTTCTCCGTTTATCGAATATTACTTAATTTTAAACGCTTATCGTTCTACTATAAAAAACATCACATAGAGGGTTAAAGAACTACTTGATTTAATTGTAAGGATTATCGGGACAATAAAACTTACAAATGCAAAATGCTTAAAGTAGACATACCAAATAATCTTCTAATTTTACAGGTTTAAATAAATTTCTATGGATTTCCATACTTTTTAAGTAAAAATTAACTCGAGAATTGTCCGCAATAGCGAATTCTCCATTACAAATTATCGATCGATTTGCTGGCGCTTTAATGACAATCATTGCAGCGGACCAGCAAACGTGTATATAGATTTGCATCCCACAAATCCGTATAAATCAAAAACATAAAACTAGAGATACACTTACAAAGAGATATTGCGCATCCCCTAATTATGTCTACGTATATTACGATTCACGTCGTCTTTTTACGTACCTATCAAAAATTTGGTATCTCACAGACTGTTCTATATATAGATGTACATATATAATCATTTTAGTTCTTTAATATGATACAGATTCGTTTATTTATAATATTGATTTGTCGATCGGTTTTCTCCCGTAAAAAATCATGTCGACGACGCATGACGGTAAAAAATACGTACAAGGGAAATCCACGTAATGTACAAAGTCTACAAAAATTAATTCTGAAGAGAACGGAAACGTTTCGTACTTGCTGTCGTTTGCAAGAATTTCGGTAACATTTGTTTTCGACGTAATAACGTATTGACGATTCTAATTCGCGTGACCGATGGATTCTTAAGAATTACGCGTTTTATTACAAAGTTGTACATTGTTAAAGGTGGCATATTTTGTTTGTTTATAGAACGATCGTCCCAAACGATTGGCTCCTCAGCTCCATAGAATCTTTGGGATTACCGATCGATCGTAATACTTCCACGATCATTGTACAAAATGATTGGAATAGGTGCATTAGAGTCTAGATTAACACAATATACATGTATGTATATACAAACGTTTATACGGTATAATATAATAATTACGATAACGAGATATATTTGTTGCGGCAGTCATCGTTTCCTTAATTGTTAGAATTTCATTAATATATGCACGAAATGATACAAATAGCCTCGCCTATCTCTAATAGTTTTGTATGTAAATAAAAGTTATCTGCTAAATACATCGATCAGTCTCACAATCGTTATTTAAATATTGATGTAAAAGATTTCTTTTCTATGTTTACTTTAGCACAGTGCATCAATTATAGTCGGTACAATTGCGAGCTGGTTGTGTGCTCAAGGTCACTGGAGAGTCAACCCTCTACCACACTTGTTTCCTTACTACCCCGCGCGATGCTTTATAATTTCTCCACGGTCATCTCGTACAAAAACCTGCAGGTGGCTCTGCTGTCGCCTCGAATAGGTAAGCTGGATTGGTAAGAGAATTGCATTTAGTATGGTACACGGTCGAAGCAATGGCCTTGAGCGGTCGCTCAAAATTCGATCCGACTATAGACGTTCTTGCGAGATCGAATCCTCTCTTAAAACACACACATATATGTATACATATTTACATACGTATTTTCCTTGTCATGTCTCAAAATTGCATCATTCCTCTCATCTGTCTGTTCTCTTTGCCAATCTCTCTCTCTCTTTCTCTCTTCCTATCTCCCTACGTTCGTGGAATCAGAAACAAAATTTAGTACGACATTTACGTTTCCACGACTGAAACTTACTTACACCGGGGAAACAAATAGAAAAACAAAAAAAAAAAAAGTTGACAGGGACGATCACCGGCATTATTACCATTCTTCCGCGAGAATGGCACAGCGTGTTTACATCCCCACTCCTGTCACAATTCGCTGACTCACAGGCATTGGTCGAGAACGGTGACGGTGACAGCCAATCAGCTGACTGCAGCCAGAGTGGGGATGTAAACAAGCTGTGACTTCTACTCGTGAAAGAACGATACAAATTACAGACACGCGATAAACATATTGAATTTCAGATTCAGAGCGAGACCGCGGTCGTTTCTGCGCGCGTACAGACTAAATGCAGTTGGAAATCATTATATATTTCGATAAATACTTAAAATTACGGAACACGCAGAATCATTGTGAAAAGCATGATCTCTGACTTTGTCGTCGAACAGACACTCCGGTGGATCGTCTACGATCCTTTAAAAATTTCAAATATAAAAAATCTGACGTAGAAAAACAGCTTGCGGGTTATCGTATTCAAAGATTCGTTCGTACGTTTCATTTTTTTCTTTTTTTTTTTTCATCGCAAAATATTCAATATCGGAATCTGCCAGGTCACTGTAGTAAAAATACTTGCACCACTTTTCTTTTTTTTTTTTTTTCTATCTATCTCTCTCCCTATCGTTCGATCAGTCGGTAATATTCTCGTCCGAGGACATTCGGAGTTACGCAGGTCTAGCAAGATCACATTATTTATCGATATCATAGACTCTCTATATATGTATATGAAATGAAGATATATACGGGACATAGATTTCCATTTCAGCACGTTTTCAATACCTTGTTAACACGTTAACGCTCGACGTATTTAAACGATGTATTGCATGTCCGTCGATTTTTACGTCAATATATATATATATATATATATGTTGACGCATACATATGTATATATAGATACAAATATATATATATATACACACACACATATATATATGCGCGCGCATGTGTACACATATACATATATACGCATGCACATATATATTTATATATACATCTATATATGTATACGTATATATAACACACAGTATGTGTATATACATATACACATCCAATAAAATGTATATAAAAATCGGCAACGTGTATTAACTTTTTTTTTTTCTCCATAATTTGATTTCTGTCTTTTTTCTTTTCCATACAAAAACTCGACACTGTAAACGTGTGTAAATTTCGAAAGAATGTACATGAAAGGGACCCTCCTCCGTAACGGTTCTGTCACTTCTGTTTACAACTGTAGAAACGTTTGTAAGATTTACTGAAACGATGAAACAGCGAATCTTAAGAAACGGGATTGTCACCTTAATCGTTTAACCGGATTCTATTTATCAACAAATGCTTTTCAACACGTACAAAGTAGCTTGGACTTGTTTTATCCTAGGTATCGTAAATGAGAACTGTTCAGGAAGACGAACAAAGTAGTATAAAAAATTTTTAAGTACGTTGTGCTGTTCGACTTACATATTTCAATACATCTCACAAACTTTTATCATTTAAAATAGTATCTTCTCGAAGTTTTTCTATAGACGGAAATATAAACTTTTGCTTTCAGTTTGTTGCGCAAGCACATACAAAAACATCAAATTTAAGTTACACCGATAGCAATTGCACAGATATTTCGATTAGGTTTTCTTGTTTTTATTTAAACAATTTCGTTTTCTTTTTCTCAAGGACATCCAACATGCTAGAAACGACATGTGTATTTCTTAACTTTAACGTAACATCTCAATACCTATGTAAGATAATTTGATGTTCTTTCGCATTATTCATAAATAGTATTACTTTGATAGCTGCACGTACAATATATCTATTTATATCCTCTTTATCAATAAAGTTTTAATTTATCATCCTCTTTTTATTTAAAAACATACGAAAGTATTTCGTATTCGTTACGTATCACGCAATTATGTTATTATGAATATGAGACCATTTTATGTCCGTTATAAAATTTTCTTACGTAAGCTTATTTTAATGGTTTTCTAGTGCCTAATCAATCTGTGAGCACCATTTACATTTTTCTTAAGATGTAAATAGCTCGATAATAGATTAATATCCAAGATAATTGAAAATAAATAATTCACGTGAATATTGCCAGCAGATTGACCTGGAATTAAATGTTTTTTTTTTCTTCGTGTCATTCCCTGGCAGTGCTACAGAAAGTTCATTCCATAAAAAGCAAAGATTAATTTGTATAAAAATATATATAAATTTATGTAGAAAAGGAATATTATATATTGCAAGTAAATAAACTTACAAAATAAATAAGTTAAACAAGTATTTCTTATTTTTTTTTTTTTTCAGTTAAAGGAAGGATCATAGAATACTATAAAGATCATTTAAAAATTATATTATCTATGTGCTGAACGAGTATATTATATTATAGAAGTCTTAATTGTAATTGGAGCTTTTCAACTTGCAAAAAATTCATTTCTGACTTCAAAAAGATCAACCTTACACGGTAGTGTTACATATATATATGTATATATATATATGACTTGTAGATCTATGATCCAACCTTAGTTCTTGACATATATTAATTATCATAAATCATAACGTGAGTTACAACAAAAAACATAGCTATTAATATTCACAGTAAAGAGATCATAAAAGTCTCCTAGTCCAAAGAAATGTACAATTCAAATTTGTCGAAGGACAAGGCGATTAACATTGTCCTTGAACAAATTGTAGTTTCGATGTTTGATTCCGTATGAAGAACTGTTATTGTTTCCTTGTTACGTAAGGATTGTCAATGAGCTTAAACCAGATGGGCATCAAACGCTGCATTTTAAAATGTAAACCATATATGCCTATATAAGAGAAAATTTATCACGAATATTGCCAATACTCCAGAAGTAGATTAAAGGTGACTATCCTCTACGTTAAATTCGAATCTTCTAATTAATATTATAAAGCTTTAAACCATGCTCGATATTCTATAAAATCAAAGTTTAATCACGCAACCGAATACTCTGTTTTAATAGAAATGTACGCGGACTGACCAAATTATTTGTACGACGTAATATAAATATCCTTCACATATTTTAGGTTTTATATGTTCAGAATTACTATTAATCAAAATATTGATTTTATATTTTGGATGCACTTTACAACATGTACTCTAGTTTGGTCTTAAAAACAGTTCTTTGCGATCACTCCTGGGGTTTTCCATAAAAGATATATTATATGTAAATTTGAATCTTTGTGCGTGTGATATCAAGTATTGACAAGAAGAAAAGAAGAAACAACAAAAAATACCAATAATCACAGTAATCTGTTTTCAACAGGTACTTTTGTGTGCTTTTGTTCGATTATGTGCCCATCTCTGAAAACTAGGAACTAACAGTTTTCACTTATTTAGTATTTCACTTATTTCGCATATCAATAATCTGCTGTTAAACGATTCATTTTTACATTAATGCTGCAATCATCATGAAATATTATAACAGAGTTTTTGCTGGTCCAGTTTGCCAATCTGATTGCCATATTCTCATTCAATTTCACACTCTAGTAATACTGTCTAAATATATCATCGTACTGATATGATACTATTCAACAGACTTCATTTATTTTATTATAAAGTACTCTTCGTATTATTGCTATTAACGGGTCACGATTTACAGTACCTGAACACATTCGTTTCTTAAGTTAAATTACTTAATTTTAACGTCATGGACCTTGGCATGAATCATATCAAATGCATCTGGGTACAATGTAGCTATCATGACCCTAAAGTGAATTTTTTTTTTTAAATTTTTGGACCCAAATATTTGAAAAATTGATTGGCATCTTGGAACTCCTATACAAATATTCACATATACAATTGCAATGATAGGTAACCCAGAAAACAAAAAGCTATGGATAAGAAAATTTTTTTACACCATACATAGTAATGCTTAGAATGTAGATATTATAAACTGCCACTTGCTGAATATAATAATCTTATATCTCATGTTACATTAAAATGTCATCACAGTATTTTGATGTACGTAGCTAGTTATTACACTTAGAAAATAATTGAAAACTTTCCATGCATTAGAGTCTTTTGCGGAGAGTTAGCAATTATACAAGGTCATGGCAGTTTATAAGCATTCTATACATGCTACAAACATCGTTCGGTAGAAATAGTGTGCTCTTTTTCAACTATCTCTTTTAAGAATATATATATATATATATCTTTCAACAACCAATGATCAAGGATCTTATCCAACCTTTTCTAAGAGCACTATCTACTTTCTGTACCATTCTTCCACGAGAAGTTATAGCGTGTTTACATCCCCACTCCTGTCGCAGTCCGCTGACTCACGGTCAGCTGATTGGCTGTCGGCGAAGATCGGTGACAGCCAATCAGCGGACTGCACCAAGAGTAGGGATGTAAACACGATGTGCCTTCTTCTCGCGGAAGGACGATACATCATAACAGTTATTCTAATTACAAGAATTCATTCTTTTACCATTCACAACAGTATAAACTCTGTTCTCGATATGATAAAACTTAAACACTCTCATCCAGAGCCTTTGTTTATCTGGGATGGTAATTGTTGCATAGTTAACACACAATTTTGCATCGTAGAATACATCTAACTATATTAAGAAAAAAATAAATTAAAACTCTATGAGAGACTGACATTAATTAGAGACTGATTGCCTGGAGGAGGCTGCGTGCATGGCAAAATCGACGAGCGGATTATTTGGGACGGTAACAATGGAGTGTGAAGTACTACTGCTTAAAGTAACATTGGCAGAAGAAACTAAAGACAATGGCTTACAAGATAGTTGATCAATTTGCTTTACAGGCACCAATTTTATTGGCATGTCTGTTTTTAACCTGACAGCTTCCGATACTGGTATAGCTTTTAGCTGAACACTTTTCAACGGTTGTATTTTTACTGTTGGTTTTACAGTAGCACTTGAATTTTGAATAATTTTTGATATCTTACTCTCGCCAACTCCTTGGTTGGAAGATTCATCGTAGCCGGAATCTGACGACGAGTCACTAAACGTTTTACTTGTCTGCTTAGAGACTGCAGTTTCTGTACCAGACTCTACACTATGGGCAGGACTAGCAGATGCAGAACTGTGGACAGGACTGGCAGATGCGGAACTATGAGCAGGACTGCAACTTAATACGTTCGTTTGTTGTTGTCGTTGCTGTCTAGCTATACAACCGATACAAGGCTTTATCAATGAAGGATCCACTATAACTTCTCCGTATGGACCTTTGAATATTGTTCCACAACAAATGATCTCCCTGAAACATAATGTATATGTTTCAGTAAAAAAAATTAAGTTCTTTTTGTTAACTAAACGCTGGTATCAGTCGATTCAATTATTTTCAATTTTCATAAGAAAAAAAGGATTCAGAACTTTTTCAACGCTTTAAAAATGTATTAAGAAGAAGTTACATACTTTAAGAAATATATCATATGCAAGAATTGAAAAAAGAAGTTGTTCAGAACGGAAATAAATACACACAAGACAAAATTATGTCTCGTAGTATTGAAACAATTGATCGATTACCTACATTTACTTCTTTTTTGGTGGTCTAAGTAAATTGATGTAATTTCCTTTGATTCGACTCCAAGTATCATATTTTCATACACATTCAAACATTGCACTATGTAAATTCTTGTAATTTGTTTAAAAATCATTTTTTTTTTATGTTTATATATCTCAGTAAATACGTAACACTTTCTTCCTCACACATTTTACTTTCTTAAAATCTTTATGTTTAGCAGCGTGCACCAAGGATGATGCAAATCGAAGTGCCAAAATTATATTTTTTTTTCTGCTAAAATTGATAATGAATATTATGTCCGAACTAATTGATATAAGCGTTTAATTTTTCAATGCAAAAGTACTTATCATTTGATTCTTATTAAGAAAAAATTGTTTAATTATCTAAAACAAATGAAAATAAACAAACCTCTTAAAATAAGTCAGATCAATGAAACCATTAACAGTTAAATCGTTCTTTGATTCTGAGACATCCTGCATATCTAACTGCTTTTCGGTAACTGGAATATCATCGCTGCCTATGGGGCTTCCAGCTCTACTCGAACCTTTACTACCATCTCCGATTAAATAATCTTCTACGAAAAGAAAAACAATTTAAGATATAAAATTTCTCATACTCTTACAATTTCTAGGTTAAAAGTACAGTTTATCTAGACCAACCTGTTAAATCATCGCTCATCGCTGGACTCTGTTCACGATCTCTATCTGTCTTCAAATAGATGTGTTTCTTTTTCATAATCTTCTCAAATTTCTCTGGTATATCTTTCATTTTCTTTTTATTTTTTGATTTGAATTTTGTCAGCGATTTAATACCAGGCCCTGCGCGTGCATCGACAACCTGAGAGAAGACGAAAGTTTCTTTCACGTGCAAAGATAAAATTATCAATACAAATATAGAATAATATATATGTTGATACTCACGTGTCTCCAATTGCGATTGCTCCCCGCAGGTAATTTTTTCCACCTTTTTACCAAGAGCACACATGCGTTACATATTTCTCCGGTTCGTCTTTCCTCGAGTTGAAAACATTCCATAAAATCATCCTCGTATTTTTTACTGTCCGTAAACCTTGAACTGTAGGCGCAGAAAGAATTATTCTTCGTTAGAACTTGTTCGCAATATCTCATTTCATTTTAGAAGTTGTCGTTTCGTTTACCTGCTGGACTTGGCTTTACAAATGCAACATCCAGTACTAGACCGATACACCTTCGGCTTGTGAAAGCTAAACATTTTGCACGTTACTTTTAGACTGCTTCTGTAAACGAAAGGAACATTGAATAAAATTTTTAAGCGAAAATAAAACATTAGATTAAAATTTCATAAAACCTTACGCAAATAAAGTATATCATATGATAACAAACTCGTAAAAAACCAATAAACATTTATTCCAACCAAATTCGTTCCAATTTTGTTCAGAATTTATTATCGGTCTTTCTTTATAACTGTAAATAATTACCTACAAAGGAGAATTTCATATATGTTTAAGAATAAAATAATCATCAACCGTATGTTTAGCGTATCCTGAATTCAATGTACCTTTACTGAAAACAGCATGTTTTCGATGATTGCGATAGTATCTAGTCGATATTAGATTTGTCTGCACGGAATGCGTAAAAATCATATAAGAATTCGATCACGATAATTTGCCACGATGAAAAAAATCGATTTATATCGATTTACCATTTTGTAACTAGCACCGCGATTTTGGCTTGACAGTGTTCTATAGGACTCCTATCGAGACGCTACACGCGTGTAACGACACGCACACTAGCAAAGGGCGTCCATAATCTCACAAATCCCCACTTACATTATACGATAAAACTGTAAAGAAAAACAACGTGCTAAAAGACACTTTACGGACACTTCTTTCTATATAGAGTCACTAAAACTATAAATTTACATTATAAATCGTGATTACTTATTATTCATATAAAAGTTACGACTGTACATAACGAATTAGTGGACACAATTTATTATGTACGAATGCATTTCTTTTTAAATAGTTACAACGTTCTCTTTGCTTTCGTTTTGAAAACTTTGTTATTGATAAATAAATAAATCGTGTTTTTTTACGATTCATTAAAGTGTGAATATTCACAATCTATTAATTATTTATATACATTACACGGAGAAACTTTATTCTAACTTAAAATTTAATGATTTTTTAGTAATACTTCTTTATTTAAAAAATTGATTTATCTTAATATTTTCAATATTATACTTTTTATTTAAATTATTTAAATTTATTAAATTATTAATTATATATACCTTTGGGAAAAATTTTAATGGGAAATTCTAGAGGCTAAAATAAGACGAAAATCAAGAATACCAATTTGTTGATGGAGGCTTCGTTAAAAAGTTATTAACGTTTAAAGTTCCGCACGTACTGAATTTTTTTCTCGAAAATGCGCAGGATTTCAGGGGTATATTTAATCACCAAAAATGATTGTAATTGACCCGTGCAACTAAAAATAATTTTTTTAAAACGATTTGAAATGTCTTAATTGTGTCAAAAAATTTATCTGATTATTAAATTTTTTTCTCGAAACTGGTTAGAAATTCGAGGGTATGTCTATTCATCAAAAATAATTATAATTGACCCCACTAAATAAAAATAATTTTTCCAGAACGATTTGAAATTTTTTTTTTCGTCGACAAAATTTCACACCTTCTCGAATTTTTTTCTGGAAAATGGGTAGGAATTCGAGGGTATGTCTATTCACCAAAAATAATTATAATTGACCTCCGCAACCAAAAATAATTTTTTCAAAATGATTTGAAATTTTTTAATCTAATTTTTTAATAACTTTTTAACGAAGCCTCCATCAACAAATTGGTATTCTTGATTTTCGTCTTATTTTGGCCTCTAGAATCTTCCATTAAAATTTTTACCAGGCGTGGCCGAACACCTTGTATATAACATAAAAATATATACATTTATAAAATAAAAATAAATAATATTATTATTATTATATAATATAATATTAATAGTTTCTATTTTAATATACAAATAATTTATATTAAATTTAAAAAATAAATATATTAATTTTAAACTATATATTCCAATTAATGTTTCAAATGATCCTTTTTCTAACATAATTTCATATTCATAGATTAAATTAAATAAATTGTAAAATACAATTTCATAGAGATATCTTACGTAGCGCAATTTCTATAATTTAATTTACAGCAAGCATTTAAAAAATTTATAAAAGTAACAATAAAAGTAGTTTCGTTTTTAGAACGATAAAATTATCCTTAATTTAAAAAAGACAGATAGAGAACCGTGTGCCGAAAAAAACATGCGTCTAAAAATAGAAGGTACGAGAAACCACAACATAGTGCAACGCGCGCGACCAATATGATAAAACACGTGATTTCTTAAAATATCGTCTTTGTTTCTCCAAAAAATTTTCGTAACGCTAACCGAATCATATCGATAAAATGGCGTGTCTACGTCGCGACTGTGACTCGATAAATATTGAATATGTACCGTGAAAGATACTACAGTTCCGAAGAATATTAAAGCGAAACAAAAAACGATTTACAAGTCTAATTTTAAGTC
Organism: Colletes latitarsis; assembly: GCF_051014445.1. Taxonomy (NCBI): domain Eukaryota; kingdom Metazoa; phylum Arthropoda; class Insecta; order Hymenoptera; family Colletidae; genus Colletes; species Colletes latitarsis. The sequence goes on from NC_135145.1 coordinate 17,517,501, forward strand.
CAATCACAATGTAATTTGTATTTTAGAGACAATCGACGTCTTATTTGATGATTGTAGAGTATGTTTATTGTAACTAAATATTAAAAGCAGATCATTGACGTCGCGTGACCCATCACGGATAACGACCAATAATCATTTACAATGCGAGGGCGTGTTTTACTTCGACAAGTTCGTTGGTCGTTTATGAGTATACAGGGTGTTCGGCCATCCCTGGGGAAAATTTTAATAAGGGATTCTAGAGGCCAAAATATGACGAAAATCAAGAATACCAATTTGTTGATTGAGGTTTCGTTAAAAAATTATTAACAATTAAATTCAAAAATTTCTAGATTAATATTTTAATTACATATATTAATCTTGAAATCTATATGCATCTACTAAAATATAGTAAGAGTTTAATAATATATATAATTATTTATGAATTTATAGCATATATAATTTATATATAATAAATTTTATATATACAAATTCGGCCACCCCTTGGGAAAAATTTTAATGAGGGATTCTACAGGCCAAAATAAGCCGAAAATAAAAAATACCAATTTGTTGATGGAGGCTTTGTTACAAAGTTATTAACGTTTAAAGTTTCACCAGTAATGAATTTTTTTCTCGAATATGCGCAGGATTTTGGGGGTACGTCTATTCACCAAAAATGATTGTAATTGACCCCCACAGCTAACAATATTTTTTTCAGAACGATTTGAAATATTTTAACTTCGTCGAAAAATTTCACACCTTCTCGAATTTTTTTCTAGAAAGTGGATAGGATTTCGGGGGTATGTTTATTCACTAAAAATGATTGTAATTGACCCCCGCAACCGAAAATAATTTTTCCAGAACGATTAGAAATTTTTTTTTTTCATCGAATTTAGGCACCTAATTAGATTTTCGGTAAGAAATTTTTTTCTCGAAAGTGCGTAGGATTTCGAGGATATGTGTAATGACCGAAAAGGATTGTAATTGACCCCCGCAACCGAAAATAATTTTTCTAGAACGATTTGAAAAATTTTTTTTTCGACGAAAAATTTCAGCACCTACCCGATTTTTTTTCTCGAAAGTGGATAGGATTTCGAGGGTATGTCTAATGACTAAAAAAGATTGTAATTGACCCCCGCAACCGAAAATAATTTTTCCAGAACGATTTGAAATTTTTTTTTTTCATCGAATTTAGGCACCTAATTAGATTTTCGGTAAGAAATTTTTTTCTCGAAAGTGCGTAGGATTTCGAGGATATGTGTAATGACCGAAAAGGATTGTAATTGACTCCCGCAACCGAAAATAATTTTTCTAGAACGATTTGAAAAATTTTTTTTTCGACGAAAAATTTCAGCACCTACCCGATTTTTTTTCTCGAAAGTGGATAGGATTTCGAGGGTATGTCTAATGACTAAAAATGATTGTAATTGACCCCCACAACCGAAAATAATTTTTCCAGAACGATTTGAAATTTTTTTTTTTCGTCGAATTTAGGCACCTAATTAGATTTTCGGTAAGAAATTTTTTTCTCGAAAGTAAGTAGGATTTCAGGGACATGTGTAATGACCAAAAATGATTGTAATTGACCCCCGCAACTGAACATAATTTTTTCAGAATGATTTGAAATTTTTTAATTTAATTTTTTAATTTTAACGAAGCTTCAGTCAAGAAATTGATATTCTTGATTTTTGCCTCTAGAATCTCCCATTAAAGATTTTCCCAAGGGTGGCCGAACACCTTTTAAATCTCGACCACCCCTCGGAATAATTTTAATGGGAGATTCTAGAGGCCAAAATAAGACAAAAGTCAAGGATACTAATTTGTTGATTGAGGCTTTGTTAAAAAGTTATAGAAATATTTCCGGCCACATGGTATATTTTCGGTAAAGAATTTTTTTCTCGAAAGTGAGTAGGATTTTGGGGGTATGTGTATTCACCAAAAATTATTGTAATTGATCCCCTCAACCGATAATAATTTTTCCAGAACGATTTGAAATTTTTTAATTTTGTCGAAAAATTTCAGCACCTACATGAATTTTTTCCTAGAAAGTGAGTAGGATTTTGGGTGTATGTGTAATGACCAAAAATTATTGTAATTGATCCCCTCAACCGATAATAATTTTTCCAGAACGATTTGAAATTTTTTAATTTTGTCGAAAAATTTCAGTACCTACATGAATTTTTTCCTCGAAAGTGAGTAGGATTTTGGGGGTATGTGTAATGACCAAAAATGATTGTAATTGACCCCCACAACCGAAAATAATTTTTTTAAAACGATTTGAAAAATTTTTTTTTCACCGAAAAATTTCAGACTTTCTTGAATTTTTTTCTCGAAAATGCGCAAGAATTGGGGGGTATGTCTATTCACCAAAAATGATTATAATTAACTCCTGCAACCGAAAATAATTTTTTCAGGACGATTTGAAATTGTCGAATTTAATTGTCAATAACTTTTTAACGAAGCCTCCATCAACAAATTGGTATTCTTGATTTTCGTCTTATTTTGGTCTCTAGAATCCCCTATTAAAATTTTTCCCAAAGGTGGCCGAACACCCTGTATACGCGAGACAGCATTCATTCGAGATACATACATCGTAGTAGGTGCAACGCGTGGAGGCAAACCAGTTTTCCTTCGATATGCCGAATTTGCTCTGTATAGTACCTATCCGTCCTTGTCTTTCTCAAGGATGATTTTACCAAAGAGCGTAACACCAATTTCGAATGATCCGAACGTAACCTCAAATCCATGTACACCTTATTTAATATCCCATTTAATTATATTTTGAAATCCACGCGTAATTATTGGAATACCAACCAGAAAAATATAAAAATACGCGAATCACTACGTTATATTTATGACTCAGGATGCACGAAATTCAAAAAATACATGTATGGTTTTTCAGAAAATATCGTGCAATTTTGCATCCTGGATATTTTCGAATTGTGTACAATAACGGACCTCAGAAAAACTTGTGTAAGAAATTCGAAATTCAAAATTCCACTTCCAGAAATTATAAACAGAAATAGAAATATTTAAATTTTGATTGTTCCAGATTTGCCAACGAATAAAGAAATTTTAATGCTTTCAATGCTAATCAAGAAAACATTTTATCATCGTTTATTTTTTGAATGAGTTGAGAAAAATTTGAAGTTTTAATGCTTTTGCATCGAAAACAAAACTATTATTTACCTAGTGTATAATCTGTCTGATCTACTTTGAATAAACATTTTTGAAATTACGTTTCGATGTACTCGATGTGCTTGATAAAAATTAACAAACGAAAGTTTCACAACGAACTATATTTGCTGAGACATTTCGATATTTAGTAATTAAATTGAACGTATTTAAAGAAGCTAAAGCCTGCAAGAAATTTCAATGGACGCAATTTGAACCCCGCGTTGCGTCCGTACATAACCCTGAATACTAACGTCTTTCTCGGCTCGACGCGCGCGACACATTTTTGCACTCATTCTGGGAGTGGCGCCATCGATAGTTGAAACCACAAAGCAAGAATGTTGCAACGTACTGTACGCAAAAAAATGTAAATGTGCTTTCGCCGCGTTGCAGTCGATGATTATAGTGGGGGACGATCTAAGGGACATCAGACAACAAGAGGGGGGGAGAGAGAAAAAAAAGAGGAGGGTAGAGCGATGTTGCCACGTGGTTTGTTGATCGGTTGCCTCTTCATCCCGATACGACTCAGATCTCTGACCTTACTGCGCGCATATTAAGTAGCACTCATTGTTTGCGAGTATGACCACAAAATGTAATTTCGATATCGATAAGAGCATTTACGACTGTAAACAATTGGTGATAAATTCAATATATTTTCTATATAATTTAAACATCTTATACATTTTAATCTGTTCGTAATTATAACGATTAATATTATCTTACATACGTATACCACTCTATGTGATTCAATAAACAACTCCAGGCAAGATACTTTTATCTCTTACATTACTTTGAATTGCAAACGAAACAATGAGACATATGTGTCAAATATGCACCTTTATGGTTGTAATAGATTTTGTTAATGTGACTTATTAAAAACAATTGTTGTTTATAATAAATTATATTAGGTTTGGATTAAAGGCACGAACGTGATAAAAACAAAAACTGCACCACGATTGGACGTCGTGTCCCTGACATGCTAACTCAGTAGTTCAACTTTCGTTCTCACTTTTACAGTTGCTCTACGGTTTCAAAAATAGAAGAAGATACCATCCCTCCATGTAAATACGTATCGCTCGATTGTACGCGATCTGTTACGAATTATTGCAGGGAACCATTTAATACACTGAATAAACAATTGGCAAGATCGTAACCGATGATAAAATTATTTCAAACTGAGAAACTTCGATTTCGTTCAGACGATGTTTAACGATGTCGCAAGTGTCTGATCGAGATGACCTACATTATGATAAAACAGGTTCCGGTATTTTGGTCAGAACACAAATACCAAGAAATATTTCTCTACCTTTACGATATATCCTTAACACGAAATACATCGATATTCCGCATTTCAGAAAATTTAAATATCACGAACGTTACCAAATTATAATTATTATCAATAATCGAACATCTTCTTAAGAACATTATTGATATAAGACATACGTAACTTGTATGTCACTTCTACGTAGTAAATACTGTATCACAATAAACAATTAAAAATTTATTATATATGCAATATCAAGTACAGTTTACGTGACGTTTAAAAATCAACAAAATTTTAGTTCAATTAGTTCACCGATCCATTTGGCGATATCGTTAAATTATCTCATAATTAAAATTAAACGTTAAATTTAAAAAAATAAAACGAATCTTAAAATTTCTCATACGAGTGCTCAGCATGCGTTTGTGAAAAAATTGCATAAGCCGAGGACCGCGCGATCTCGTCTAAAAATGTCTCGAGTTTTTTTTACTCGTCGAAACGTAAAAAAATCCTATTAATTTTCAGGGCATGTATGCATGTAACACCGAGCACGCCCGCGGCGATCCCTTTTACAAGTATGTGGGTCCCTACCGAATATCACTCGTGACAGGTCGTGTGCCATTTTCACGAACAGAGAGGAAAAAAAGAAATCTACAGGCGAATCGTGGTGCACCGAACGAAGGACGTGCACGAACAAGAGACCGACATGGCGCGTGGCACAGTACGGTCGGCGCCATCGTCGGTACCTTCCCTTCCCACCGTTCTAACCAACCCCGTCTCGAGCACAGTATGTTCGTCCGAACGATCGGATAAATAGAACATCACTTCCGATTAATTTCCCAGGGACGATTCCTCGCGAACGACTCATGCGACGATACCAACTGACACGAACCTTAAGCGAACAACACGAGGAAAATCAGCTACACGATACCCGCCACAAGCGGGCACGCCATGACAGATGATACGGCACGCACAAACAAACAAGTCTACTTGCCAAGTGGAGCACCGCGCGAGTAAAAACGCGGGAATCATTGTCGATCCGAAAGATGAATAACGTATAACGACCGCTCGATCTCCACGACGGTCCGCGAAATATCTTTTCTGTATGTTATTCGGTATCCTGTCAACGCAACAACCAGTGCCGACAATGAAAAATCCGTCAAGGTACGCGGTACCTACGTCGGTCTGGTAAAAGTTTCTTGACGCACTTGACATAAACCACACAGATTTCAGCGATCACGTTAACGCGCAGCGAGGACGGATCAACGGATCAACAAACGAAAAGGCCGGAACGACAAATGCATGTCAAATGTATCGGCGATGATACAGCAGCAGCCTGGCAGATTCTGACCACGGAGCCGAAGACGCTGACATCTCGGAACATATTTATCCGTAACACGTGAGTAATTTCGCGTGACAATCTACGAGGCTGCTGGCAACGCGTCGCGTTATCAATACATCGTATTTTTGCGGCACGTGTTCGCGAAATTCACATTAAGTTGTTAAGATTAATGACAGCAGAGTCACTTACCTTTTCAATACAGGTGACGGCCAGATTTGAGAGTTCCTTTGCGCAGGCTCACGGCGCTGGCTCCGTTGCATACTCTAGTCAAAGGAGCATCCGTAAGCGTCGAATAAGAAATCCCGATTTTCGCGTATTGCCGTCCTTTCGGTTCTTGATAGGTATATTTTTTTCTAAATAAATTTTACACGCACCGTGATCGATTTTTATTGACAATATATCGAAATTGATCGTATAAATTTATCCTCGCTCGTACGCTCTTGATTTCCGTTGGAGGATTTGATTTTTGTCGGGCATCAGTTCGAGAAAATACCACCAGGGCTCCGAGACATTAAAAATTTAGTTTTTAAAATACAAATGCGATCGAATCGTTTATTTTTATCGGATTTCGACTTATGTATCTGTACACGATCGACAAAATTTCTGAAACTGGCAACAAGGTATTTTCTATCAGTACAATTCGACGAAAATTTCGGCAGCTTAGTAACAATGAACGCAGCGCCATCTTTACGAATCTTGAACACGATAAAAAAAATTATGCGTAGATACAGCTTTTTAAATGTAACGTATCGAAGACAAAATTTTATTAACGTCGAGTTCGACTTGATAACATCGTGTTAGTGTATAGTGATTGAACCCAAGTTGTTTATATTTTTTCATTCGTATGATATTTATGTTAGTCGTTCAGTGACTTATTTCGAACTTTTGGGCATATTTAAGAAATGTACTACTGATGATTTGCCATCTATTGGCGATACGTTTGAAGTAAGAATAGATGTTTTTGCTTCTTGTTTGTCGATGGTCATTGAAATGAAAACAGCTGATTGTTTCATTTTGACGTTGTTCAGTGGAAATAAAAATATAAATACGTACTGCCGCAAGCCTGTGAATACCCCAAATCGTTATGATAGACATTTGTTGATGTACTCTGTAAACTACACCGTCGACGATTATTCTGCGTAAAATTATAAACATAATATTGTCTTTTGAGTACATAAATTAGTTATTTGCAAATTATGGCCAGTACAGTTAGTAACACTGGTAATGGTTATACTTTCAAAGTAGTTTTACTCGGCGAAGGATGTGTCGGGAAAACTTCTGTTGCATTGCGGTATGTGGAGGACAAATTTAACGACAGACATATCAGCACATTACAGGTAATAAATACGTACCGTTTGCAATCACACTTTTTTCGTGGTTTGTGCTTTTACATTTGTGGTATACCTGTATTCGTAATGCATTGTGTTTTATTTATATCCTAAAATTCATCTGATCATTTGTACATTTGTCGAAAGATTTCTTGAGAATTTCTCTGTTTTCAGGCATCGTTTTTAAATAAAAAATTGACTATAAATGGGAAAAAAGTAAACTTGTCGATATGGGATACAGCTGGCCAAGAAAAATTTCATGCTCTTGGACCAATCTATTATAGAATGTCTAACGGTGCCATATTAGTTTACGATATCACAGACGAAGATACGTTTCAGAAGGTAAATTAAAAATAAGTGATATTTCTATCGTCCCATATGTTCCATTAATTGCGTTGCAGGTAAAAAGTTGGGTCAAGGAGCTCAAAAAAATGCTAGGTAGCGAAATTTGTTTAGCGATAGCAGGAAATAAGGTAGATTTAGAGAAGGATAGGAGCGTTTCCATAGAAGAAGCTGAAGAGTAAGTATCTCGTACTGTCCTTTCCATTTCGATTCCACCGAGAAATGAACATACATTGATAATATGAAATTGTATTATTAGGTATGCTAATCAAGTCGGAGCTATGCACTTTCATACTTCCGCTAAGTTGAACCAAAATATAGAAGATATGTTTTTGAATTTAACGCAACAGATGATACAGCATGTGGACGAGGCAGAACAAAAGTCTACGTTAACAAGGACGAACAGTACACGTCGTAACGTTGTTGTAGTCGAAGACGAGGCTGAAGAAACGGAACCAGTGAAAACTTCCTGCTGTGGTGGTTCTTCGCAAACATCTTAATTTTAGATGTTCGAGATGGTTCTAATTACGAACAAACCGTATATATAAGTGTATATATAAAAAGAAATATATCTTTGAAAAAATTTGTTCAAAAATTGCATTGGCGTAATGCAAGAAAATGTACGGCATTTTAGTGCAGAACCAAATATATTTTTTGTTTATATTTTATAGTATAAGTGAACAGTAAATATTGTTATTTTATATTTATAAAAGTTTTACATATTACGACTGTTTTCTTTCTTCGATATTATTTTATCGCATCAAATAAACTAATAATGGGTAGATATTTAATGACGTCGCAGTACTAAAACGATGATTCAGTGCTAACAGTATGAACAAAAAATTTGTAACATTTTGTAACTATGCTTGACGGAGGGTTTCAGTTTGACCAGGAAAAGTAAAGAAGGTCTGTGGGTGAAGATTACACGAATGAACCAGGGTCTGGTATCCCTAAGAGCCACGGGGTCAAAGATTTAAAGAATCGGTATATGCCTAACGCAGAGAGCCATGTAGGTTTTAGGAAATTGTCGAACCTTGAAGATGTATCAATTGGTAAGACACTCATAGTCTTACTGCTAATAAGTTTCAGGGTTGCTTTCAATCGAATAAAACAAGTTTAGCAGAATACTTGAATATATTCTGTGTATTGCTTAAATACAGTTGCTATGTCCAAAGGGCTAAATACTGTTGCTAAAAAATGCCTTAACGGCGAGAGTTTCTATTCTGATAGTCTGCTAGATACTTACGTACTTAAAAACCACTAAGGTGTACGATGATGTTGCTTGAAAGGGAATTCTCAGAGAGCGTAACATCTCAAAATGCAACCAGTGGTGAGGGATTACTATATAAAGCAAATAAACAGGACAGTTTGCTCGAATCAAACCCCATAAAGGGGATGAGCGCTAGATAATCATGCCAACGCCCTAGCTACCAAACGTTTTGGTTCCATATTGATACATACGTAACACTACAATGATCGAACATCTGTAAACATTTTTATACATACGCAAGTAAGAAATTATTTCAGATCTCTTGTAATATTTAAAAGTTTAGCGTAATTTTATATATAAACATTATTTAAAATAATGTACATATTGATAACTATATTGTACAAAGACGATAAAGTCAGCGACTGATAAGCTACATGTATCATGAAATTTGTAATATTTTATTTGTTCAAACGATAATGTAAATATGAAACGTGAAGCCTAAATAATTTTAACTTGGCGTTAAAAATAAGAAATACCTATTATATTTTGAGAGATTGATTTTTCTGTATTTCGATATTTCATTACATTGATAGATCCTCGGTTGATCCATAAACCAAATATCTTGTTATTCGCATATATAGCTGGAAGATTCATTATAATTACCAGATGTATCTATTTCTCTCGTATAAATGTATGTATATTTAAATACCATTGTGTTTTAATAAAAACTTAATTAACATATACATATATATGTAATACAATATTTTTTGGGAATGTTTTGCATTTTATAGTTCACAATTTAGATTAGTTTTTATAATTAGTTACAAAGTAAAGGACTGTTGGAAAATATCGTTATCTTAATTTAATTACATGCATAGTATTCGTGAGACTAAAGTACAAATATTCTACTCTATCACAGGTACATACATGGATCATGAACATCCACAAATTCATCTATTGTAGCAACATAAATATTTCTTTTTCGTATGGACTCGTAATTTTAATCGTTAATTGTATGTAAATTTATGGATGGGTTGTCCATGGCTGTTTGTGAATCAGAAAAATATTTAGAACATTGGAAATAATGAGTTGTGTAATATACATTTTATGACACGTTCTGTATCCTAGTTTTTGTATAAATAATCATGCTTTATTAAAGTAATTTTATGGAATGTAGTTGTATCAGTTCTATATAGGTCTGGGTTAGTCTTTTTTTCTGATAGCAAAGAGTGTATTGGACGATTAGCCTCTATTTTATCCCAGACACCCATAATGGCAGGACTATTTAAAAAAAAAAAAAAGGAAAAATGTACAAATATTTGATTCTGAAAAGGTTAGTGTAAGTCTTTTATCCTTAAAGTGACAACAGACAATATTATGCTAAGTATTACATTACACAATACCCTGACAATGATTTTAATCTAATTGTTAAGTTACGATAATAATGAATAACAATTTCTATAGTTTCCATCGCTATTATTACTAGAAAATGATCATGCGAATTATTCTCCTTTTTTTCTCTTTTTTACGAATTTGTTATTTTACAGACTACGATCACATTTAAAGTTATAGACCAAACATCACATAACATGCTAAATCGCATCAACAATTGTATTTACGCGAAAATAATAAGTTTTATTGCAATTTAAATTCAATTTTATAGTGTAATGTAATCATTTTTTTTTTTTTTTTAAATTCATTGATATTCTATCTGTATAGTTACGTGGACAGTTTCATATAATCGGACTAAAATTTTATACATTACTATTAATTTTAGTATGTATGTACACAATTTTAATACAAAGGATGCCATATTCTATCAGTAATCACTAATTCGTATTTCACTTTGGCTATACTAATCAACTATAACAAGGTATAATCAATAGTTAATTAATTATGACTTATGAATTGTGTCATGTTCATTTTTCTTAAATTAATACAATTATGCAAGGCATCCTGTACACCATTATACTTCTGCTTGTCTATTTTCATTACGTTATACTATTTCTAAATAATTCTAAATTTTACAATAATTGCATGACATTTTCATGTATCTTTGGTATCCCATTAATTTTCACGTTATGTTTACATATTTTTAAATTAGCATCCAGAGTCCCTTTGTATTATGTCAATATTATATTCAGTGTTTCAATTCTGAAATAATTTTTACCAATTCGTTAAAAAATCTTGTGCAGGCTGTATAATTAAGCGCTATTTGTGACATTAGTAGGTATGCAAATATTTCTCTATTTGTATATTCAAATATAAAAATATTTTAATCAACGAAGTACGGACGTTATAATTAAATATGAATATTATACATGAATTGTTACGTTCACTTTTAAGTTTCCAACAAATTTGATATGATTTAAGAGCTAAAGTTCTAAAGCTGATAAAATGAGATTTTCTTGGTTTTTTTTTTTCATACATCAAGATGAAAGTCTCGTAAACTCGTCGAGTTCTTGTTAAAAATCCTATAAAATTTTTTCTTGTTGTTTTCCAATAATTTTTACAATATCAAACTTGGCAGCCTGACCTGTAGGGATTTCCCTTCTACAACATACACGTAAAATACGAATTTCGTTTCAAATTAGGCCTTCGATGTTTGCTTCTACGATCCTTTTAAATAATAAATATTTCATCCTGATGAATAAATAAAAAATCTATGAATTGATTAATAGGACCTATTGCAGAGAGTGACATTCCACGCGACGGTGGCGCTCTGACAAGATTTGGACCGAATACCACAGCGAGATTACTTGATGTCATTTTGTTCAAATCACACCTATCCATCACCTATTGCAAAATAATAAATATTATTGGAAAGTTATTACCTGTTTAAATTAGATAGAATCAAATGTAACTAGTAGAGCAATAATATCTTACTCTCGATAAAAATTGTACAATATATTTTAAAACTTTATAGTTGTCTTCTGGAAGTTTCTCAAGTACTAGTATTTTTACTTTTCTTGGACGTTCGTCTTTCGATAGACCTGTAATATTTAAATATTACGACTTATGTAAATTATAAATAATGAGTTATACATAACATAGATAAACGATATCTATGTATGTTACTTACTTTGAAATTGTGTTATTTCGTCGTACAATTCGTATGTCATAAGAGGTTCATCTAACTCGCGAAGAAACGTTTTAAGAAGAACTGCTGCTATATGTGGATCTCCCTGAAAATCAACAAGTAATCCTTGATTACAACGATGCTGAAGTTCTTTGACTACCGCTACATTAGCCGATCGTCTGAATATTCCTTCTGTTTCTAAGGCTGTAAATTCACAATAATCTTTGTTATTACATTGTTTATACGATAAAATATATAAACGATGAGTTAATTATACACACCATCGGGTGTATCAAGAAATTCAACACACTGTCGCACTATTGGTGGTATAGGATCATTATTATTATTTTCTTTGATAAAGAGGAGACTTGCTCCGAACTGAGTGGTACCAACTGGTGTTGTCACCGCACTCTGAGGTGGACTTGTTGGCAAATTCTTTTTATTCTTTAACATTAGCTGTTCATTGTGTCTAAAAATTAATATCATTAGATAATGGTATGTGGCTAAGTTACTGATAACGAAGTAAATATAAAAATATTAATAACCGTGTGGAAAAATGCTTACTCTATTACTTGAGGAGGTATAATAAGTTGATCGAGATTAATATATTGTGCCAGTTCCTCCAAATAATTAACATACATCATTTTACGACCGAACTTTGCACTGAAATAATCAAAGAACAAGCAACTTTGATGTACCAACATAAAGAAGATATTCATCAAATGAGAGCGAAAGAGAATTAATTACCTAATGGCTGGCTTAAATATTTGCCATACGATTCTAATAAAATTAGTCGGGTGAACTAAATACAAAGCCTTTAAATTTTTTTTATACTTTCTGTCGAAAGCTTTGTACGCTTGCCATAACCAGGATAACGGTGGCTTATTTTTGGAAGTAAGACCATAGTGAAAATAAATCAGGCTGTAGTCTTGTTCTACAAATGTGTCTAAAGTATGCGTAAGATACCTGTCGAATAAGTATATCATTATAAATTTATCACAGAACTAATTTAATTTTAAACACTCTATGTTTAGAATAATGTGTCTATATCAACAAACCTGAGAAGTTTAGCATGATTAAATGTTTCTTTTCCGACAGGAGGTAATTTACATGCAGATACTATGATTATTTTACGACCAGCACTGTCATCGCCAACCACTTCTACAATACCATATCTCGAAATATCAAGATAATCTTCTTCGTCCGTAAGTTCACCATCCAATGCAGCAAGATCCTCCGCTGCTCATCAAAAAGAGAACATTTTCACAATAACGTTTTAACATTTAAACTATTTCTGCTTTTTCCCGTGACTCTTTTTTTTTATAGAATAGATACCCAACACAATTTATCATCATCGAATCAAAACAAAGTCATCGTTTCCTTGGTTCTGTGCATTTTTAAACCATGCAATAATAAAACTGTACAATGGTCTACATAATTCACCTGCTATGCCCCAAATGCCATGACATTTAGTGGCTACTAACAGAAGATAAAAGGTCACACACCGGATTCGATAACTGGAGCATCTACCAAAGCTTCTTCAAAGTTCTCTTCAATTGTGCCGTCGCTCACTGGACTCTCAAGATAATCTATCCCAGTACCAGCACCGCTGCTAATCAAATCCAATTTTTCTTCTAAAAGTTGTACAGCTACAAAACCATTATTTTAATTACATTCTATGATAATTACACAAAATTACGTTTAACGTACTTTCTCGAGTATTTCTTAATTTATGTTTTAATTAACTCTCCAATGGACACATATCTCACAATTACATGATATATTAATGAAATTTCAATTTGCTTGTAAATGATTATAAAATATTTACACAAACGTACAAAATATCTGTTACTATAGTCTATTATATTCTTTATACATTAAACAAGTATACATTTCATGTTAGTATAGTCTTGTTTTGTATTATTGTTGGTAATCGAGAAATCTCAAGAAAAATAAGAAACAAAATAGGAAATAAAAGTTAATCTCTTGAAAAAATAAAAAATCACTGCATAAAAATAAAGATAAATACGCTGCTATGATACGAATGCTATTTGGAAAACCCAGCGATTCCTTAGTATTCTTCGAAATACTTCGAGCAAACTGGTGTACGCTTGTTAAAAAATATTACCAAACTGAAGTTTAACCCTTTGTCCTACAACAACGAGTGAGACTCATGGTAAGAATAAAACAATAAGCACGAGCCTGGCTTGTGGTACTTCATTCGGACCAAATGTAAACAGTACGAGTCACACTCGTAGTTCAGTTGGTCTCGATATTTTCTTACTTCAGTTACGTGTAACTTTTCGTTACGTTCACACATTTAGATTATAATTCCCTAAACGAACTAAGCAATCCTTACACCAACCACGTCAGTAACACTTAGTTAAACAGCTAAATGGCTCGATGCGTGACCGACCTTCTTGTTTATTGTGACCTGAGCAATCCGGAGTTAACAAAGACAAGGGATTAATATAAAAACTGACCCGTGTCTACTTTGTATACATATATGCCTGTTGAAGGGTTAAATACAACAGCATTTACAGACGATATAAAAATAATAATGCAAAGCAATCGACATAAACGTATTAAAATAATTATAATATAATTTGCTTCGATACAACTTTGAGTATCGTTAATATCCAAATTGAAATATTATCTGTGCTCGAACGTCTTACCATTATTCGAAGTGGTCTGCAACTCGGTATCATCGAATTCCAAATTGGGCTCGTAATCGTGATAATCTGACAAACTTGGATACGGATCCTCGACGTCATTAGCTGCTGTTATTACAAACATAAAAGTATGCGTATTATTGTCCGTACCGTATAAACTTCAACGAATCTCAGGATGTTGTACCGATCACTACAATTTTGCATTCGATCAATGGTATTATTTTACAAATATTTAAAAAATATTAAATAACGATTGGAAAAAAAACATGTTTGCATAAGAGGTATCATAATAAATTGATGACTTCTATGCACTTCGCGGTTTCTTGTTATATATCATTCTCCAGATCGTATTACACGGCATACGATCTTCGATAAACATTTTTGCCACTTTTCATCAGTGTTTACAAACCGCCATGAATCAGTGATGCTCGAAAAAAAGAAACTTACAAACGACACACGGATTTTAATCGTACGACAGCGTTATGTCAAGTTTAGGGCTATCTGCGATTTCGCGATACGTACTATCGTTGTCAATACGTGAATTATTCATCGCCTATCGACGTGTTTTTCACATAGCAGACCGAGATCTATGGTGAAACGTTCTCTCGCTGGAACGAATACAAAAAAGGTAACATGTGTCGATGCCAGGTGAAGTTTTACAATCGCGATTCGCGCAGCGATACGTGCTTGACGTAACGTTTATTTGACACCTTGGGCAGCGTCAACAATCGCGACGTATAAGCTCACCTGTCAAAGTTCGCGTTGGGCTTAGCGTCGGTTGATAGTCCGCTTCCATTTTCTGGCAACCGCGCGACAAAACAGTGCCGGGGTTAAATTACGGGGTTTCTTATGTACCCTGCTTTACAAACGGACAACGTTTCTCTTCTCGAACGACATTATCTCGACGCGGTATGGCAAGCCGACGTATTCACGTCACGCTTTCATCTGTTGTGTCGCTAATTGTAATTCGTAGCAGTGTTACCAGACGGCAGACCGGTGTCATCGGGAAACTGCCCCACCACTTACGCGCACCAATGCATCGTTACGTGTATGCGAGCTCGGGCGTTTCGGGCAGCTTCGATAATCGGAATTCGGGCAGGTCGATTTAAGGTCGATTTATACTCGGAGATGCCAGATTGAGCACCGAGGGCGCTACTCACACATGCCAGATCACGCGTACGCGAGCTCGTGGAGTTTCGGAGAGTCGACGAAGGCAAACTGACGCATGCTCTCTTTCTCGAATCTCCGAAGATACCCGAAGTAATTTCGGACCGTCTCGTGGGAGTCGAGAGAGAAGGCTCATGTTTGCCTTCTCGCTCTTCAACAACTGAAATCCGACCTCACGTCAACGGCATTACGATTTGGAATTTCGATTGCCCAGGCATTTTTTATGTCCAAGCAAAAGGGCAGCAGCTTCGCAGCGATACAAAGTAGAACTCCAAATGCACCAGTATTCTTCGCCTTACATTACTTTCTGATCTATGTAGGCGCACATAAGCAAAGTATCAATGAAAAAAAAATTTTGAGAAATTTTTTTACGGAAATACATGTTTTAAGACCCCCTGATCATATTTTAATTATTGAAAAAGAAGAAATTTTTTTTTATTATTCCTATGTATTAGGGTACATATGTATATTATTAACACTAGGTTTACGGACACTCGTTGCGCATATTTTTATTATAATTCGCTACGTTGACAGTTGCATTAAAATGCAGTTTTTCTTTTAATTAGAGGATACATCCATATCATTACATCAATTCAATTCAATATAAATTGCTAACAAATAATATTTATGAGTCCTATAACGTTAAGTTTAGAATCTGAATGCGTCAAATTGACGCGTACCGTAAACCTACGGGTAATGCAGCGCGCTGTATACCGACACAATTTGACCCGAAATATGGGTTTACGAAATAAGAGATTTTGCCCTTATATGAGTAGATTTTGGGTCGGATGAGGTCTCATTCGAAAGAGGAAGGTTCAACGCAGCGCGCGCTGGTCAGTATTGGAGTCGCACAACTCTTTTAGTAACCTAGAAAGACCTCGATTCTGTGGCTGCATTTTGTCAATTTTTTTTCTCGATTTTCGACGTTTATATTAATAAATGTGAACACAATGTCGTTCGATCCTGACTAGCGCGCGCTGCATTGAACCTTCCTCTTTCGAATGAGACCTCATCCGACCCAAAATCTGCTCATATAAGGGCAAAATCTCTTATTCCGTAAACTCATATTTCGGGGCAAATTGTGTCGGTATACAGCGCACTGCATTACCCTTGTCTACCCCCTTAATACGATTGAATATAAATAGCTGAATGAATTTAAATGAAACTTTATATTTAAGTTTTATGTTCTCATTTCAAAGTCTGGTTAGACTTTGACTATAATCAGGCTATGGATAATAATGATTATACCACAGACGAGGTATGTGAGTAGACGTTTCACCTAATGCATTCTTTCGGCCCGTTTTTTTGGGGCTCTAGAGCCCCATTACCATTTTCGTGTCACTCGCAACATTACCAACAGGTTACACAAATGAATACAAAAGGAAGTAAGACAGAAAATGAAATTACAGAAACATTTCTGGCCATACATTATATCTTCGCTAAAGAATTTTGTTCTCGAAAGTATGTAGGATTTCGGAGATACATGTATTCACCAAAAATGATTGTATTTGACCCCTGCAAACGAAAATAATTTTTTCAGAGTGATTTGAAACTTTCCAATTTTGCCGAAAAATTGAGGCATCTACCCCCTGGTTCATTTTTTTTAAAAATTCGTTTTTTATTTTTAGTAATTTTGTTTGACACCGTATAGAAAAGTTGTCTAATACTTTTTTGTAGGTACCCATAAGCTCTACTTCAGAAAAAAGTTTCATTGAAATATGTTCACTATTGTAGATGTTATGGTCGTTTGAAAATTGCGTTTTTTAATCCGTTCCATAGTCAATTCACATGTATTTACGCACACACTACAACTGTCTACCCATAAATACTAATTCAGTGAATAGTTTCTCAACTGACCGTCATCTATGAGAAGAGGGCGCTAAAATCAGCTCCGAATTTTCAGGTCGGTATGGCAGTCAGATTGGGCCACGAAAGTCCATAAGGTGAAACCACAGACGAGGTATACGAGTAGATCTTTCACCACAGACGAGTAGACCTTTCACCACAGACGAGGTATACGAATAGACCTTTCCCTTATGGACTTTCGCAGCCGAATCTGACTGCCATACCGACCTGAAAATTCGGACCTGATTTTAGCGCCCTCTTCTCATGGATGGCGGTCAGTTCAGAAACTATTCACTGAATTAATATTGATAGGTAAACAGCTGTAGTGTGTGCGTAAATATATGCGAATTGACTATGGGGGGATTGCAAAGAATAATCGCATATTAATTATCAGACGGCAGACCAGGTGCAGAAATTTTTCACAAACGAGAAAGGTCCAAAAATTATTTTTGGTTGCAGGAGTCCATTACAATCATTTTTGGTCAAGAGACATACCTCCGAAATCCTACCCCCTTTCGAGAAAAAAATTCGTGTAGGTGTGAAATTTTTCGACAAAATTAAAAAATTTCAAATCGTTCTAAAAAAATTATTTTTAATTACGGGGGTCAATTACAATCGTTTTTGGTCAATAGACATGCCCTCGAAATCCTAACCATTTTCGAGAAAAAAATTCCTCAACGAAAATCTAATTTCTGGCCAGAAATGTTTGCCCGAAATTTCATGCAGATCTTTAAAATGTCATAACTCCTAAACGAATTGGACGATTTTAATGTTTAAAAAAGCAAACTACGCGTATTTTAGTGTAGAATATGTACAAATCGTAAAAATATTCGAAAAGTTGGTTCTTGACCTCGCAAAATGAGAAAAACCCCATAAAAATGGTCCAATTTTCAAACAGTCATAACTCCTGCAATAGTGAATATATTTCAATGAAACTTTTTTCTGAAGTAGAGCTCATGGGTACCTACAAAAAAGTATTAGACAACTTTTCTGTAGGGTGTCAAACAAAATTACTAAAAATGAAAAAGGAATTTTTAAGAAAAATTGACAGAGGGTGCCTAAATTTTTCGACGAAAAAAAAAATGTTTAATTAATTCTGACAAAATTATTTTCGGTTGCGGGAGTCAATTACAATCATTTTTGGTGAATAGACATACCCTCGAAATCTTGTGCATTTTCGAGAAAAAAATTCAGTACGCTCGGAACTTTAAACGTTAATAACTTTCATTTCGTTAAAAAACAATAAAATTTCTGAAATTTCATTTTCTATCTCACTTCCTCTTGTGTTCATTTCTAAATCTGTTGGTAACGTTGCGAGTGACACGAAAATGGTAATGGGGCACTAGTGCCCCAGGAAAATGGGCCGAAAAAATACATTGGTTGAAAGGTCTACTCGTATACCTTGTCTGTGGAGATTGGTCTACTTGTATACCTCGTCTGTGGCATTTCCACAAGAGGACAAAAATCTAAGACTGTCGATAACGTCGGTAAGTAGAATTTTTTATGCTGCGTGAGAACCACTAGCACTGGCCTGCCGCGACCTTCCACGCGTGCGTAGCTGTACGCGGATTGCCATTCTACAGGCGGAATTTTAAACGTTAATAATTCTGTAATGAAGCCTCCATCAACTAATTGGTATTCTTGATTTTCGTCTTATTTTGGCCTCTAGAATCGCCCATGTAAATTTCTCCCAGGGTTGGCCGAACACCCTGTATACCTGTATCTGTAGTTTAGTCATTTACTGTAAATTTTATGATTTATAAGTGAAAATCGACTGAATCGCTAGGTGTATGATTTTAAGAGACAGTCATTGTATACAGACATTGCATTAATGCTTTTTAATCAGTGCAGTAGGACTGGTTTCCGAGGGTTCTAAGGCATTTTATATCAATAAAACGGTTTTCCATGGTTTGAAAAATTTTAAAAATTTAGAAACAGTTAATAGTTGTTTAAAAAACTTATAAAATTATAACACATCTGAAAAATTCTGGTTTGATTATAGTAATTATATATAAATACAATATTCAATAATTTAGTGCAGTAAAAATATGTAATGCCTGTTATGAACATAGAAAAACATAATAGATGAAATAGTTATAATTATATGTAATTATATATAAAAAAATCCCAAAAATTGAATAAAAAATTTGTACGACTGTATAAATCATGTTTTAGTAAATTTTGCAAAAAACTTCAATATTATTTGTTTCTTTTTACAAGGGATTAATTTTATTTATAATAAAATTACATAGTTTCATAAGAATTTTCGCAAAAAGAAAATCAAACTGAATACATGGAGTTTCCAGTTTATCGTTTATATAATTTGCTTTCAATTACATATGTTGCACAATTCCACTTTCTAGGCACGTGTGATTGCTAAAATCGTAATACAGCTTTCCCAAAATTAGGTTGAAATATTATAATTGAAAAACGGGTCAAGGCAGTTAATTACTTTAATTTATAATTACGAGGCACATTGTATAATAAATTATTTTTAGTCGTAAGAATGGTAACTATATTAACGAACGTTGCTCTGTCATCGCAACATACACATCGTACAATTAAAAATAACTAAAAATTATTCTCAGAGAAAATGAAATTCAAGAGAAGACTAGTATCGAGCATGAAAATATCAAATACGGACGTATTAAAAAAGAAAATGATAATTATTTAGAAGCCCTTCTCACCAATTTCGATCACCTTAAAATATGTTGTCAGGGTCACTATTCTGAGCAACTTTTCCCTATACATGTTACCGCCGCTCGGCCATAGTTTCCGAAATATATTAAAAATGGATATCAGTATTAGTGTAGTTGTTAGAGGGGGGGGGGGGTCCACGCACTACTTTGTCCCTATACGTTTCGTTCACATCCTTTGTCACGCGATGGAATTGTAGTTGTGAGCGGCTCAGCCAATAATGACAATGCGTGTGAGAGCAGGTGTCGCTATTACGCTACGGCCAATCAGCGCGCCTAGCCATCAAGTCATCACTGGATAGTACTGTACAGAGATGACTTGTTGGCTAAGCACGCTGATTGGCCGTAGCGTAATAGCCTGCTCTCACACGCATTGTCATTGGCTGAGTAGCTCACCTTATTGGTCGAGACCCTACTACTATGCAGTGTGACGTTAGAGGGGGCCTCTGTAGTGGGAATAAGGCGGCGCGTAGACCTTCTCTCCTTGCCCTTGCCCCGTTTAATTTGCAGGTGCCTAGCCAACAAGTCATCACTGGATAGTACAAAAAAAAGGGGGGGTCTGGGGGTCGCACCCAGTCAGCAAAACGAGTTTAATATGTTACTGTTCAAGTCGTGGAGGATATTTTATTTACTGCTCCGCCAGGCTCATGGAACGAAGTTCCATATTCTTGTTTTTTGTTGCAGAGAAAAGAATATTTGAAATTGTGGTTTTAACCGATAGTCGAACCGATAGTTGAATGATGACAATAAAATTATTTTTGCGAATATTTGGAAAATGAAGGCCAAGTTGTTCAGAATAGTGACCTTGACAACATATTTCAAAGTCATCGATCATTTGCATAATTACCAATTCGTTTTGCTGACTGGGGGGGCAGCGCCTAACAACTACACTAATTAATAACGATACCCATTTTTATAACATGTATAGGGAAAAGTTGTTCAAAATGGTGACCTTGACAACATATTTCAAGGTCACGAAAATCGGTGAGAGGGGCAAACTTCTAAATAATTACCAAGAAAATGATACATTAGCGTTGGATCTATTAAGTTCTAGATTGCTGATCTATCGGTCGGTTGCACGAAGTCTAAGCAATATTATATAATATTTAGTATACCTTAGTCTTCAGTTCACGTTGTTGTTATGTATAACGACTTAACTTTAAAGAAAACATTTACTTTCTACATTTTCGTATTATATGCTTTAAATTTTATTCTGCCCTAAATTTGTTTAAATTGTATATACCTTATTAGCACATCTACAATGGCAATTTAATATTTTGCAATACATGAAAATATTTTTACATGGTAGGTTAATTAAAATTTTTTAGTTTAATTCTTCTTATTTAAATGGTAATGACAATTAAAATTAGAATATATTTTCTACTTACACTTTGTAATTTCTCGTGTTCGGTTTTATAGAGATTTTGATGTCGCACGTTTATTTATGTTTTTTACTATTATTGTATTTTTACATCTCAATTGATAGAGGCTAAAAAATTGGCAGCTTGCTTCAATGTAATTAGATGGTGTAAAGTATTGTGTATATTGAACAGAACAAGGAAATTGGAGGCTGATTTTTAAAATCTTCGTCTAATTGTAAATATAAGTTCATTTTCCAACTGTGGTTACATTTCATACAAAACTTTACACGTTCGTGGACTTATTAGTATTTCATACATTCTCTTCGCCAGTCTCTTTGTGAACATAAAAATAGATTTATACATCTTATTGAATTATAGAATATACATATCGTTCGTGTGTATATGCAAAAGATATTTACTATATCACTTCTTCTTTAGTCACTCTGCTACGTTGCAAAATACATTTTGTGTCTGTAATAATCGTGTACGCGTTTTAAACACGATCGCGATATAATCATGTACTGTACAGAGATGACTTGCTGGCTAGGCACGCTGATTGGCCGTAGCGTGATAGCCTGCTCTCACACGCATTGTCATTGGCTGAGTAGCTCACCTTATTGGTCGAGATCCTACTACTATGCAGTGTGACGTTAGAGGGGGCCTCTGTAGTGGGAATAAGGCGACGCGTAGACCTTCTCTCCTTGCCCTTGCCTCGTTAAGTTTGCAAGTGCCTAGCCAACAAGTCATCACTGGATAGTACAATGATTACATTTTGATTGATTTACATGAAAAGGCAGAATGTCATTCTGTGTGATAAATTATTTCGTAAGTATGGTCGATACTTTGCAGTGATAAAATATATATATGTATTCACAAAATTTTCTTCAAATCCGTATGTCACATTGTGTTTCTGTACAGATATGCACAACATATGTGCAATAATCTTCGTTACGATCGTATAAATAACTATCATCGATACTGTTACTCGTGATTAGTTTTACCTTAAGTTTTAAGCGACAAGAATAGAAGTTAATTTTTGATACAATTCCACGTGCGCGGACAATTTATAAATGCATGATATATATATAGTACAGAAAATATGTATACTGTAAACGAATGAAGACTTTCGGAAACATACGTATACGATTCGAAATTAAAATTCACTCTAGACAATTTAAAATGTTAAAACGGAACGTTTGGTCCATAATTGTAAAAATTAGTATGCGTGACTAATTCATATGCGATGAAAGATTTATGATACAATATACAGGGTGTTCGACCAACCCTAGAAAAAATTTTAATGGGAGATTCTAGAGGCCAAAATAAGACGAAAATCAAGAATACCAATTTGTTGATTGAGACTTTGTTAAAAAGTTATTAACGTTTATAGTTGCGCTTGTAAATAGACAACCTGCGTACAGTTGCGCGCGCGCGCGATAGTGGTTCTCATCCAACATGAGAGACTCTACTCACTGACGTATCGACAGCCTTACAGTTTTCTGAGTGAGAGCCACTATCGCGCATGCGCAGCTGTTCTCAAGTTGTACGTTCTACAGGCGGAACTTTAAACTTTAATAACTTTTTAACGAAGCCTCAATCAACAAATTGCTATTCTTGATTTTCGTCATATTTTAGCCTCTAGAATCTTCCATTAAAATTTTTCTCAGGGGTGGCCAAACACCCTGTATACAGGGTGTTTCACTAACTCTGTCATAAGGTGATATTTTTGTTACCGTTAATGATACACAGGAATTCTTGAGGAACAAGTTTTTTGGTTCGAAGGGACACATAATGTGACAAAAATAATTTTTTTGTAGAAGAATACGTATAACGTCGCTTAAATTGTAATTTATTAAAATAAACATTTTACAAGTTCATATTTTTCAAGATTTCAAGGTCATCGATATTTTTTAACGCGACTGTATATTTTTATTATTATATCATATAATAACTGAGGCTAATGCAAATTCAATAACGTATAATGGAATGACTTTCACGTTAATTACGAAAAATTTTTTAAATTTCTGTTTCATTCAACGGTAACGGAGATATCGTCTTATAACAAATTTGTCGAGACACCCTGTATTTCGTTATGCATGAAAATTACGTGTAACTTACGCTTCGCTCTGTATAAGTTACTATCTACCTTTTTATTTACAGTATAATTAATTTAATTATTCGTTAAAATTCATTAATGAAAATATAGAATGGAGTATATGTACAATAATGTGATACCTATTAAACTGAATACTTAGGACCACATTTTTTTATTGGCGTTAATCTGAGGCCTTTAGCCAACATTTGAGCTTCAAGGTCGCGATCTTCATCTTGATACCTAAAAGAAAAGTGTTTCCATTAACTGCTAAATATCATGATCAGAATGTAGTTCTTACTGAAACGGCGTAACATCTTTATTTCGTGCAGTTAAAAGGGTCACAGATATGAATTAATACAAAAGCAACATAATTGATAATAGTTTTGTTACATAACAAAAATATTTATTAGTGTAAATGTTTCTTTTTGATATTAAATTATCACAGGTAAAATTAAGCAAGATTATACTAATATACAACATACTTCCATTCATTATCAAATATTAGTATCTATTTTAGGATCTTTCTCAAAACATACCTAAATGATTTCTTGGTTCTTATCATATTTTGTGACAGTGATATGTGTTTACGAAATAATTATCATAAACACATAAAATAATATATTTTATTCTCTTTAGAGTATCCACTGGTGGATAATTTAAAATTTAACAATAATTACATTACTATAATTCTCGTGTTGCTATAGTTGTACATGCTTTGTACAGGGTTAAAAATAGATTTAAGTACAACTAAAATATTTTCATTCTTACATTGGCACTACAGTACAGTCATGTATATAAGTACGTCACTTTGTCACAATGCAAAAAAAAATACTTGTAAAAGAAAAACGAAAAAGAAAATAGCGTATAAAAAAAATAACATGCGTAATTATATTACGATAAAGATTTAAATTGTACATTGAAGGATTTTTAAAGTTCGTACTTTAAAAATTAAAAAGTTTAAAGTCACAGTTACAAATGAGCAAAACTGTTTAGGAACATTTCGTTAGTTTTAACAACATGAACATTTGCTATTAAAAGAAGTAACGTATAGCACTCTAATGAAAAATAACATCTATGACTGAATCATATAATACGTTACTGTAATTATATTCGAAATTAATTATAAAAATTCTTTGCATTTTATGAAATGGAAATGCAGAAATCAGAGTATACTTGTGAAACGTGTAAGATATAAAAATGCACTTAAGATTTGAAAAATGTTAAATGTTCTTTATGAACGTTAACAAAGAATTCTATCAAGTTAGTGAAAAACGAATATGCAAGTAAAATCACTATCAAGGTAAGCACAGAAGATATTTTGTTGAAATTATGAGAAGAGAGATTAGGGTCGTGCGAGGAACAGGCAATTGTGTGTGTAGAAAAAGGTATTAATGTTTGGCTTGTAGATTTACACCACCTTTGTCGCTCTTTTTCTAAAAGGGCTATGAGCGAGTCTCGCTTCGCGACGATTTCCAACATTTCTGTTAAAATTTCTCCTTCCTTTTTCACATCGGCAGTTGTCTTTTTGTTATCTGTAAAATTGAAATATATCTTTTGTTATTACACCATTTTAACAAGCAATCTTGCAAGAGATTCAATATATTCGCAATAGTAGGAATATAGTATTAAAATATTAACCATCGTCAGCCAAACGTTCTCGTAATTCTTGTTGTAATCTTTCATGGCGATCTTCAAGCTGGACCTCTTGAGCTCGTACCAAAAGTTCTTTTTCGTATCTACGCAATTCCGTTCGTTCTTTCATGAGATCAAACCATTCCCTAAGTAAATCTGCTTCCTCTCGATCAGAACATTCTAAATAACAGACACACTTTGTTTAACTGTCTGCATCGAAATCTTTGACAATGATAGCGTTCGATGTTACCTCCTTCTCCACGAAGAGCTTTCTCAACGCTGACACCTCTACTCTCTAATTCTTTCTGTTTAACTTCAGTTTCTTCCAGTTTTCTTTGTATTTCTTGAGCCATGCGTAACCTAACAAAATTCATACTTGCAATTGTCGTATACTAATTCTATTATTATTAAATGTCTGAAGTGTAAAATGGGGTTTACCATGTACCTTTTTAATTGTGCTTGTCTAGCTATCCGTTTCGTAGTTTTTGATTTACGGGAAATACTATTACACGATCCTTCTGTGACTGTTGCCTTCTGCATACACGATGTTGACACTGCTGCTGTCTTTGTATCGTCTTCTGATAAACTATCGTCTACCAAACGAAATTTAGTATTAAGTATTGAAAATAGGGTTCTTTTCATTGTCTATAATATTAAATCTATATTGTTTATACCTGATGCTTGTGTAGTAGAAATAGTATAGTTCAGTGGGGGCGGTGGAACTGGTGGTGGATTTTCGCTTAAGAAGTTTCTCGTGAGCATACCCTCGCAAACACTCTTAGGTCTTGTAGTAATCTTTGGCGTTGCGACTTTATCGAGCTGAAAAAGAAATTTCTTGTAGCACTAATTTTCTGTTATACCTTTGATAAATATAAAAGAAATATAGCTTGCTGTTCAAATTAACATTGTCTTAATACTGGAAAATTAAAATTGTGAAAAACAAAGGCTTTTAACCCCTTGAACTACGCCGAAATTCGGAAGAAACTGTGCCTAACCCATACGCCCGAATGATCGGGGATTCGGGGAAGTACCCAAAATGGCGGAGCGATATATCGATCGACGAAATATCGATATTTACGAGTTCGACTCGTGATATTCATATTTGGCCTGAAATGTCGATTACGAGTCAGACTCGTGTTATTCACGTTTCACACGAAATTAAACAACGAGCCTGACTCGTCATATTCAAGTTTAGCCTAAAATTTTCACGAGTCAGACTCGTGAAAATAGTGCAAGAGGTTAAAGAAGTGTAAGCTCAATCTTGTAAAGTTAATGCAATTATGAAACACTTGTACACACACACAGTTGCAAATACTATATAATTACGATAAGTAAAATCCTAAATATATATAAATTTCTGATTGACAGAGTAACGGGTTGAATTTGTGCATTGCAAGAACATTAAATGGAATATCAACTGTCCGATAAGTAAATAACCGTAATAACTCATCCACTTATTTTTGAACAGTATTTTTCAAATATTTCCACTGTATCGTCAAAAACAATTTGATTAAAACACAGTAAAAATGGGAAAGAACAAACAGTAATTTATATATGCAAAGTCGCATGCTCATTTTCAAGAAATACTGTTACTACAGGGATTTAACCAACCCTGTAAATCAAATTTAACATAGCTTATGGCGATTAATATGTTACCCCTTGAAAGCAGACGAGAAAATGCAGCAAACAAAAATAAAATCATAGTACCTGCACGATATACAATAGCGAATACAAATAGTGGTATAAGAAAGCTAATACTGGAAAAACTAATATCTATGACTTATGAGTTGCTTACATCTGACCCTTCCGAATACGATTTATATAACTGAAACATTTTAGAATCCAATTAGTCGAAAGAAAATCGAGAATCAGGAACATATTAAACTTTGTACAAAAAGAAGAAATATAAGAGAGTAATAAGTATACGAGACAGAATGTGTACGTACTTTGCCTTTTGATTTAGATGTCAGACGGAACATAGACAACTTGTCTTTTTGATTGGTTGGCGAAGAAGAGGGCTCTTTCTTGAAAAAGAAGTCCGACACTGCTTGAATAATGCTCTTCCTTCTTTCCGGATCCTTAGGCTTTTGTTTTTTGTCTCGTTTCAGAACAGTAGCGGGGTTATTTGATTTTGGAGAACCAGTGGGATGCATTAGTTCATCCATCGATTTTGCATTCGCGGTAGTTAGACCTCCAAAATTGATTGCTTCTGCCACAGCCTTCATATTATCCGTACTCTTGCTTGTCTGTAGTTTCAATCCAGTTTTGCTTGCCCCGGTGCTGTAAAATCTAGTTCTGGGTTCTGGTTGCGTCTCCTTTTTACTTCTCCTCTCTTCCATCGAAAGCTGTCTTCGCGCCACTTTCATTCTCAGTTCCTTGATCTTGTCCTCAGGACTGAGACCCAAATCCTCGTCACTCATCAGTCTGGCTCTTTCTCTAGCATCTTGCCTTGCCTTCTCCGCTGTTCTCTTTGCCTCCTCGTGCTTCAATCTGGGCGGAGCAATCGGCGTTTTGAACATATTTCCAGACTCGTTATCTGTTTTAATCGATGCGATATTCTCAGAAGATTGAATCTCATTTTTGCTCTTTTTATCATTTATGCTTTTTTCAGTCTCCGACTTCCAAGGGAACTGTTGGAACTCTTGAGACGCTTCCATTTCCTGAAGTTTCTTTGTCTCTGCGAAAGTGGTTCGCAGAGGACTGTTTAACGGTGTTATGGACGTGGGTACAAATTTATTAACAGGTGAGGCATTGGGAACAGGTGGTCTTATTGGCGACAAAACGGGCGTAGAATTAAAGGAGGAAGCTCTAGCAGCTCTTCTTGCTTTTTTCTCCGCAGATTTCTGTTTGTGAGCTTCTAGTTTATCCATCAGCAAATCTTGTATCACATTCTTTTGCTTCGACCTTTCCCTCGTAATTTCTTCCAGCTTCCTAGAGGTAACCGGGGAATTAAAACTATTATTTACTGCTGTTTCCTGGCACTTGATCTCCTCTGCTATCATTTCAGCGGTGCGGGATTGCAGAGAACTCTTCGAGTTCTTTCTTTTTGATTTCCTGATATCTATAGAGTCTTTGGCGTTGCTGAATTCAGCGATTCTGGATTGTAAACGCTTTACGTATTCCAGGTAATCCAGATTGCTAAAATCTACTACTATTTTCGTCGGTTCCTCCTGGCTTGGTCCTTGAGTTACAGTTGGAACTATCGAAACTTGTGGATTGACAGGACTGGCTAGAATCGTAATCACTTCGCTGGTAGTAGTATCTTCGGCTGGCTCGACGATCAATAAACTATCCTCCTCCATCGATTGAAACAGTTCCTTGTTTACTGCTTCCGTAACGAGCTCGTCCTGCTGCCCGCTATTCAAATTTACATCTCTGTTTATTTCTGTCTCTGCTGTCTTCACAGTACCATTCAATCTGTTCTTTACATCGTCCATCGTAATTGGATTTATTTCTATCACATTCCTATCATTGTACGCCTCCTCTTCCGAGCACGAGTCGTTCTCTAGATCTAATTTCGCTATCGGGGCATCGGCAAATAATTTCTCCCGTGAACTACCAACAGGCGTCGACGTGCTTTTAATATTTACAAATTCGACGTATCCCCTGTTCTTGAGCATCACCATGTTCGAAGCGTCCTGCAAACTATCGTCCAACAGCGAGTCGTTATCCGTATCCATGAAATCTATGTTCTCGCCGTTAGCTAGAAGCTTCGAAGTATCGTTAGAAGGAACGTCTATCTTTCTATCAAATTTGAAAGAATCCAAGTCCTGGTCCGTCAGGTCTTCCTCTTTGGCTATCGTGATCGGAGGATACTCCAATTTGGTGGAATCAGACAACGTGGTCTTTCTTCTCGTGGTTATGAATTCCGGGTTAATGTTGAATTCGACGTCCCGTAAGTCGTCCGAGACCAAAACCTCGCCATCGCGAGCCCATTCCGAGAATTCGGTTTCAGTGAGCGCCGCTGTGGTTAAATCGTTCTCTTCAGAATCGTCGTGTTTATTGGATATGGCGGAGGCCACCGACGTGGGGCTACTACAATTGCTTTGCTTGCCATCGTCCTGCAATTCCAGCCGCTCGATTTCATTCTTCACCATTTCCAGCTCCGCCAACGTGTTGTTCTCGCACGGAATTGGATCCTGAGTGAATTTTACCTTGTTGTTTTGCAACAGCGAACATTCTATAGAGTCGGGTTCAAACGATTGGCCATCGTCGAAGTCTCTGCATTTGTCAGCCTCCTCGTCCAACAGCAGGTGCCCTTCTGTGCTGTGAATTTGCAGTCGCGGCGGTGACAAATTTGCAGCGACCAGTTGCTGGTCCTGCACACCTTCCTCCGCTTCACCGTCGCTGGAGGACAAAGAATCGCTGTCTATCTCCGAGTCTCCGCTGCTAGCTTCTTTCGTAGTCTCCTTGTTCTTGCCCCAATCCACTTGAGGCACGATTATGGAGATCTCGTGCAACGGGCTCCGTGGTCGAAAACCGTTGGTCTCGTCCGCATTTTGCGAGTTCTTTGCGTTCTCCAACGTGTCTGTATTATTGACTTGACTAGACGTTACTTGTTCCTTCATCGGTTCTTTGTCCGCCACGTTCTTGGACTCGCTACAGACGATGTTGGGGGCAGTCTTTGACTTTAGGATACTCGACTCCTTCACCAAGTCTGGCAAATGAGTCTTCGATATTTCAAGAATGATGTTAGCTTTGTACATGGGATTGTCGTTGTTCAGTGAATTCTGGGAGGAACGGTTGGCAGTGTATGGCCGTATCGGAGTCGAGGAGAACGGAGCTGTAGGCGATATCGGTGAAAATTGAGTATTGTTGGATCGCAGATTGTTGATGTTAGTCCCTTTCAAGAACGCTTGCATCGTTGGACTTGGCTCTGGAGCTGGGTTCAACAGCTTCTGATGCTGAGAGATCGCATCTGTTAGGTTTCGTAGTTGAGTGTCCACGTTCGACGCCGATCCAGACTTCATAACGGGACCACCGAAAGCCGTGCCACCTAGTAAATACTTCTTTTTGAGTTCCAACGACAATTTCGAGGCGATACCTTCCGTAGAGTGAGTTCGGTTCAATAAATAATCACCCTTACGTGGATTCATCAATGGTACTCGGTTCACATGATTGGACCCTACTAAATTTGAGTTACCTTCCTTCTCTGTTTGAGGAAAATTCACGGTTTTTTTTAATTGCGACTTTGCGTCTGTATCTTTCTCTTGCTTCAGATTGCCATTGAACGATGAGATGACCTTGCTCTTCACTTGAACCTTCTTGGGTTCCGCGTAATTCCCTCTCGTATTACGGACGAACGAATCGTTGATTGTGATTTCTGGTATCTCGTGTTGAGTAGGGGTTGCACCGTCATGCTCGAATTCAGAGTCCGTTGATATCTCGGTGGCCGAGTTTTCCTCGCTTTCTTCTGATGTACCATCGTTAGAGGCAACCTGAGGAAATGCAAATCTATTAATAGAGCGAATGAAAGCTTTGGAAATATTAAGTGTTATCGGAAAACAGAAATTCAATTTTAGTGTATTAGTGAGAGGACGATTAAAATGCTTAAGGAACACAATGCACAATTTCTTACTCTTTTTCAATACTTTAGAGCTTAACGAAGCGTTTGCATAAAAATCCATTATTACAATGAGTTTTAAATGTGACTGTATTGAAAAATGTGTAATGCTCCTGATTTATTAATATCTTATAATCTCACACTTTTAAGTGTGAAATTAATTACGATTGCTTAAAAATGACAGTGAGATTTTTAATAAAGTATTGGCTGGTGGTAATTTCGGAATTAATATAAAAAAGTTGGTAAGTTACATTGCCAGTTTTAGCAAAACACTAAACCAAGCACAAACAATTAATCGGTTTGAGTCACTATTAATTAAAAATTAGTACAGTGCATCACTCCATTCATATATAAAAATGCTTTACCTTTTCTTCAATGGCCTTGGGTACTTAAAAATGATACATCACCATCAGCCAACTATAAGTAATATCTATTTTTACTTTATTAACATATCTCACATAATTTCCCTGAATATAAGTCGTAAAACTGAAAAATACATTTTCGCAGAGATGTAACAATCGTGTTTGTAGAATTCTTCGCCATATATAACAATATTCGTAACAATTATAAATTAATTTATACATATCGTATCAATTAAAAATTACTTTATACACGTTAGGATACCACGCATCTATCTTTTTTCGATCGATCGTTCCTAGGAGACGTGAGTTTTGAAGATTCAAGTTGGCCAAATTTGATCGATGATGGAGACTTTGTGGGATGCGAATAATTTTGCTCCGCAGAAGTATTTCCTAATGTATTCGAAATTTTACCACTGTTATCGTTAACTGCTTCGACTGAATATTTTGAGTCGCCAGCCTCTTCGTTTGCAATACTTTTGTGTTTGTCTGGTATTGTTAATCTTTCATTGGTTGTCATCGAACTCGATTGCATATCAGAAGTAGGTTCTTTCGAAGAAGATGCGTAGGTGGATTTTGTTTTTGTTGATCTTCTCCTTGCTGGAACTTCAGGAACAGACTGTACATTAAAAGTACTAGGTTTCGTTGAAGAACTGAATCCACGATGAATGTGTCTTCTTGAAGTTTTGTCCAACGTATCTGATAAATTTGTGTTACTATTTATATTTATTTTGTTCGCTTGCTTTGGCGTCTCAGTACTCTGTTCAACAATTTTAACTCTTGCGACTTCAGGCGAAAGACTTGTTAACTCGTAAGAAGATTTTGAGTCTTTACGTAACTTATCAGCTATATTTGCAACCTGTTTTTTTATATTTAAATTGCCATCGCTTGCATGCAAAGCATTATTCTTATTAATATTCGTTATCCTAGCTCTGTCAAGATACGGAGTCAAGGCTGTTTGTTCTGCATTAGTTTTAATATTCTCTCGAGACTGAACTGTAACATTTGCTCTCTCTTCGTGCAATTTAGTTTCTGAGACGGTATTATCAAGAGGAGAAACAAACGTTGTTTCTTTTGCCTCAACATCGATATTTTTAAGGAAATCAACTTTTACATCTATTCTCTCTTCATTTTCTTCATTTTTATAGAATCTTTTATTTATAGAATCTTTATTGTCTGCTGTTTTAAGAGACAGTGTGCGTTCTTCTACTTTATTTACATTTTGTGATTGGTCCTGTTTATCTGAGTTTTCTAAATGCAATTCCATGGATGGAGTATTGAAATCCAACGCACTCTCTATGTAGCCAGTATCAATCAACGGTATTTTTCCACTTTCTCCAATTTCTTCGAACTGCAAATTAATAGTATCAATATCGCTGTCATTAATGCTCATGTTTACGTTGCACTCATCCTTACGCTTCTGGTTGTCGTTAATAGTTTCTAATCTCTCAGGAGATTCAAGTTTCGTCTTCTGAAAATATTTCATTATATCCTTCGTTTCAATTTTCGTGGATAACTTGGGTTTAATGTCTAGCTCAACGATCGTAACATCAGATGAAGTTTTAGTTTTAGCAATTGCACCTTGATTCCTCGTTATTTGCTTCTTTTCTTCCACAAAATACTTATTCATCTTTTGTTGAGCATTTTCTTTGGACAATAGTCGAAGTTCACCAATTGGAATTTTATTCTTTGCCTTTCTTTGTCTTAAATCTCGCTTCAATTTGTCAAATGAATTATTTCCATCGGATTGAACTACTTGTTTACGGACTTCCTTAGGAACCGTTAATTTTGAAATTTCAATAGATGTTGCGCGTAATGGTTTCTCATTTGTTGGAGACGGAGAAGTGATGGTCACGACTGGAATTTGCTCGATGTCTTTTAAATACAACTTCAATTTGTCCGCTTTTTCATTCAACATGCCGGTTTCTAATTCCTTGCGTCGTTTCGTCTCATCTGATTCTAATTCTTCTACGATCATATTATCTTGTGTGTCGGACACGTATAATTCGTCGTACAATGTTTCGGTTGATTTATCAATTTCAGACGAGGAAGATGGTGATGACTTTCTACTGCGATTTGGGGAAGAAGTTATCAGATCAGGTAGTTGCTCCTTGCAGCTTGCAATTTCTTCGGTGTTAAGCAGCACTGTACTATCGTAACTAGTTTGACTAATTGGAATAGCATCTGGAAGCATAATTGCTGCAAACGCTGTTTGCAGTTCAGTATTACTCGCTTCTGTAGCTTTAATATCTAAATCAGACGTTACTTTATCATTCAAATCATTGTTAAGAGAAATTATTTTTAATTCATTGTTACTCAATTCATTGGTATCGATGTCACCGGGTTCTGAAGTAGAATAATTATATTTATTTTCGTTTAAGATTTTCTGAAGTTCGCTTAAATTTGAAAGAACATTTTCCACTACTAGACTTTCAGATTCTGAATTATATTCTACCGTGTTTTCATTTTTACTTCTATTTTCTACAACAGACCGGTCAGAAGTGACTAACGGTACTTTCGAATTAATAGTATTATTTACTACGTTATCTGTAATTAAATCAAGGGGGGGATCAGGTATTGGAATTATGCTTCCACATGCTAGGCTTACAGACACGTTCCCTATTTGCTGATTCACATTTACCATCGATTTATCGTTCTGTAATATTTCTGTATTCGATGAGTCCTGAGTATCTTTAGTGCCGATAATGTCTTGATCGATTACGATTTCACTGGGAAGGTAATTGGGGGCTTGTACAGATACAGATTCAGATTCAGGAAGTACAAGTGACTCTTGAGTTATATTATCTACAGTATCTTGAGAAATTTTCACCTCCGTTTCTGAACCAGTGTCCGTACCGGAACTGCGAGCAGGATGCTTCAGCCAAACTTCTTGCTTTCTGAGTTCTCTTGCGCGTATTTCTTCTTCGTCTTCCGTGGCGGTTGTACTCTCATCGTCTGAACAACGATAAAAACGAAAAAGGAAGCGTGACGATAGTGTTTGCAAAATTCGGTAAAACGATAAACAAAATTTATTACGATATTACCTTCGTTCGTGTATTCGTCGCTGGAATCTTCGTACTCGTTGCTTCCTGTATCAGACTGTCCCAGCGTAGCATGAGGGTAAGAATACCGTAATGTCCAATTTTTAGCAAGCTCAAGAGTTCCTTCGGTGGTCAGTGGCTGATCGATTGCTTCCTCGTATACTTCGTTATCGTCATTTGAATCACTTTTACAGCAACAGAAAAAGAAATGAATTTGTTATTCTTGTTTATATCTTTCATACAAAAAAGAGAGCAACGGAACAAGAAAAAGTGTTTATTCAGTTATCGAAGCTGCTATCACTTGGAGTATGATATTCTTAAATATGATTCATAATATCGTACACTACCTTCAAATAACAAATAATCATTAACGTATAAAATAAACAGATGGATAGTAATATTAACTAGAATTATAAGTATATGAATCAATTAATGCAATTGATTGAATACGCTGTGTGTCGTAAATATAAAACCACTCTAGACTTCTCAATTTTTATGTGGTACTGTTAAAATAATAAAAAGCAAAGTGTACCATATTTGGAATTGCGTTAAGAAACGATATTCTGTCAAAGAAGGATAAATTGTATCCGCTAAAAACAGGAAGAATTACAAAAGGCTGATTTATTCTTGTATCATAATTATAAAACTGGAATGACGATTCTTATTAAATAAATTATACAAATATTACACTGAGAATACAATTGAATTAAGTTATAATGATAATTTAGTAACATGTAAGAAGACCTCCTCTATTTTCAAGAATTTCAAACAGTACGTGTTTTACTGGAATTGCTCAGTGTTAAGAATTAAACATTGAGATCGGGAAGAAAGCTTCTTCTTTGGTCTCCCTTTTCCATTTTGCCCACATAGATCAGGATTTTTAAAAAAATTTGTCACAACATTGTGAGAACGAATAAGTCTATGTGCAATTTCACGTATTTTCACATTACTTTTGTGGAAAGCTAAAATTCTGCCTTTTTCTTGCTCACTTAAATAACTTTCATGTGGCATTATTAACTAAATTAATATCACACTTCCAACAGACTAGACAAAACAAAACTGACGAAATATCAACAGAAAAGAACATTTGAATGCTTGGTTCTATAATTATGAAACAGTAATGAATCAATTTTCTGTAGTTCATTTTTGTAGAATAAATATAATTTAACTGTTTTTAAGGAAATATACAGTGACTGTCACTTAAAATCGTACACCTAGCAATTCGGTCGATATTTTTTCAATAAAACATAAAAATTGTACTAAATTATTGAAACTTGTATAGAGGCATATAGTGTAATGTTTATTTATTTGATACATAAATATTAAAAAACCTTTAGTAGTACTCAGTAAATTAAATAAAATTTGAGGTTGTGTATGAAACTTAGCTGGCAGTAAAAATCGTACACAGTTGGTAACACTGAAAATCCAGTGAATCCCCAATTGCTTTTTGTCTAATAATGGTTAGCAACGATTGAATCTAGCTGATTTAGAAGCATTCTGATTGTTATATGCGTTGTTCTACCAAAAAATCAATAAAAAAGACTTAAAATGCAACAAACTACAGTAGCAGAGCGTGAATTAGTTATGTATCACTATAAAAACAAAATAAGTTATAATGAAATTAGTAAAATTATTAATCGAAGTAGAAGCACAGTTCAATGTGTAATAAAAGGATACAAAGAAGAGGACCGTATAGTGAATAAATTAAAAGAGAGATAAGAAAGTGAATAAGAAACTGATAAGAAACTGAATATCAGGGATGAATGATGGATTGTTAGAAAAATTAAGAATGATCCAAGGATTGCTCCAAAATTAGTGTCGAAAGTTGAAAAATATTTAAATAAGGAAGTAAGTGATTCAACCATTAGAAGAGTATTAAGAAAACAGAAGTATCATGGTAGAGTTGCTCGAAAGAAGCTGTTCAGAAGTTTGCAAAATGGGAAGAATAGGTACGAATTTGCTAAGAAGTGTATAAAGGAACAATTTACTTTTTGGAAAAATGTAAGTTTTACTGACAAATCGAAATTTAATATCTTCGGTTTGGAAGGAAGAAAAATTGTATGGAGAAAACCAAATACAGCTATGGATATTAAAAATCTCTGTTTGACAATTCAATTTGGCTGTGGGTCTCAAATGGTCTGGAGCTGCATGTCAGCATCTGGCGTTGGAAATCTAGTATTTATTGATAATATAATGGATAAGTGATTGTATTTGAGTATATTAAAAAATAATTTAAAAGAAAATGCTGAGAAAATGAGAATTTTAAACGAAGCACAATTCTTATGTAGTGAAGAGTTGATTATTGTATAACTGCCCTAAAGTTCTTCAAACGCCCCCACAATCTCCTGATATCAATGTCATAGAACATATTTGGAACGAACTGGACAAAAAAGTAAGATTACACAATATTATAAACAAGGAAAGCCTTAGAAAAGCTTTGCAAGAAAAATGGTCGAAAATAACACCTGAATTTTGTGAGAGTTTAGTAAAATCAATTCTTCGACGACTGCAGTGTGTTCAAAATGCATTTGGTTATCCAACTAAATATTAATATAAACAATTTTTATTATATATTATTCTAAAACTGTATCTTATTTCCTCTGTACGATTTTTACTGACAGCTAAGTTTCATATGCAACCTCGAATTTTATTTAATTTACTGAATACTACTGAAGGTTTTTTTGTATTGTTGTTATGTATCAAATAAAGAAACATTACACTATATGCCTCTATATGAGTTTCAATAATTTAGTGCAATTTTAAGTGACAGACACTAGATAAATATAGATTGCTAACGTGATTGCAAATATGGTATATTCTGTTTCTTCAAATTTCAACATGTACAGATATATAGAAAAAATGTCAAAGAAGAAAGGTAAATGGCTCGAAGAGCACTACATCCGTAGGACCTTACATTATTTTCAAATTCAACAGTGTATATGTAATTAAGAATTGCATTCTTTTTTAAAATGGCAATGTATATTTTTTCTTACACAAATCTATTCCCCTGTCCATTCTACGTAAAAACTTATTAAGGTATCATGGCAAAAAAATTATTAATTCTCAAGATATTTTCAAGTATTATTTAGTGAAATACAATCAATTTTTCAAATTCTTAGTTTTTGTACTTGAGTTGTGATACGTAAATTGCTACTGAATGATATGAAATACTTTCTCGTACAAATCAGTTTCTGTTATGATAACAATGACAAAACAGTATTTACGTTTACAACATAGTCATAAAGCGTTTGAGCATCTTCTTTGATAAAGATATTTCTTGAAAATATCTCGAGAACTAGTATTTTTTTGCCATGACACCTTAATAAGTTTTTAAATGCAATAAAAAATATCCATTTCCATTTATAGAAAGGATTGCAATTCTTAATTGCACATACACTGTTGAATTTGAAATAATCTAAGGTCCTACGGATGTAGTGCTCTTCGAGTCATTTACCTTTCTCTTTTGACATTTTTTCGTAAATACATTAATAACGGAGTTATGACCTGAAATAGTCTCATGGACCACTCTGTATAGAAAATTTTAGGGTTGTTTTATAGTTATGACACGCAGTGTATGTATACTGATTATTTGTTCGAAAGAAAAAGAAAACATTATGCATACTGATTTACACATTATGGTTAAAGGAAAAAAATGATCGCTAATAAATTCTGAAAATAATCATATTTCAAGCGATGGAAACGTCAACAGCTAATTAAGTACGTTCTTTTGTTTCGTTGCTTTCGTGTCTCTTTGAACTACAGTGAGCATCAATATAAAGTTAACACTTTCAATTTTCAACTTTTCTTTGAAATAATTTAAAAGGTATGGAAAGCTCAATTTGTCTTCTATAAAAAACGTATATTATTTTTTAGTAATAATTTATCAATAAGCAAACATATAATGCAAAGAACAAAAAAAGTCCCTTTCCCTTGAGTCAGTATAAAGTTAACGCCCCTACTTTTATGTACACGGTTATAACTATTGCAACAATTTCTGGTTATGTTGATTACAGGTAACAGGTTATGTTGGCATCACTGTTTAGTAATATGACCTTGGGAAATCCCGTGTTTTGTTTCCATGGCAAAACAACAGAGGGAGATACTATTTGTGTAACCTCGAAATGGGTAAACAAACAACTGTTGAAGAGCATCGAATAATAATCGACATACATATAAATAGAAAGTCCTTATGAGAAATTGCTAAAGTTGTGCAAAGAAGCCATGTGGCTGTGAAAAAGATCATTGACAAATATAATAATCTCGGATTATTAAGTAATATTGATCATAAACAAAGGGACTTGCTTGCTTATTGATAAATTATTACTAAAAAAAAATATTTTTATAGAAGACAAATTGAGCTTTCAATACTTTTCAAATTATTTCAAAGAAAAGTTGAACATTTCAAGTGTTAACTTTATATTGACGCTCACTGTACACTGTTGCAAACAATGAAATAGCTAGAAATAAATTACCTCATATCCGAAATGTCGTCGCTAGAGCCCATTTCTGCAGTGGAAGCACCAAAATTTCTATCAGTCCATTCATCCTCGTCCATTTGACTTTGGGGTTCTTCGGCATCCGATATACCTGCCAAATTTTCAAATTCTATTCTTTCAGGCGTTTGACCACGATCGAGCAAATCAAGCCCAACAACGCCCTCCAAAGGTATCTTTGTCTGAAAGTAATAATTCCAATTTATACCAGTAATTGTAAAAATGTAATTCGAGCACACAATTGGAGAACAAATGTTACCTTTTCCGTTATTTTTAAGTTTGCAGGCGTGTTGGGTATATTCTCCTTATTCAACGACGTGAGTTTCTTCTTCTCCGCGCGAGCTTTTATCGTTCCCGGGAAACCAAAGTGTTGCGTGCAATAGAATCGTCCCCCGTTTTTGTCCCGATCGAATGTATGGTTTCCTGCGATTGCAAAAATTAGCGTATAGAAATCGATCGTTTGAAAACACTTCGAGATAGAAAAACAAAGAACAAACCTATTCTTAATGAGGTAGAGCAATATTCACAGCGGAAACAGCCTCGATGGAAAAATTTCCCTTCAGCGCTAAGTCTCTCCATCAAATAAACTCTCTTGTTGCAGAAATGACACACCTCCGCACCTCCTTGAGTAGGTAACGTTATCGTGGGTTTAATATTCTGAAAGAAAAATTTAAATGATTCAAGCGTCACCTACTGATTTTAAACGTTCAGTAAAAAAGAATTTTAGTCAGCACATCCATTCATTTTAAATGAAACATCTTTAGTAATATATTAATTGTTACACGTTGTACAATCGAAGGGGATTACTACATATTGTAAATATATTACTAGCATAGTAACAGGGTCATTGATATATTAGTAAATGGTGTGGCATTAGAGATGTTACTCGTTAGGAACGTTATATTAAAACACGAGTATTTTCTTGTATCTTGTGAAAAAATAACAAATAATATTTACAGGCAGACAGGAACATGACACGAATTTACTACTTCCGCGTTAAAGACCGTACGAAATATAGTAAACGTTACAAAGACTTCGAACATCTTGCTGACTATATCCTTGAGAATTGAGGTTCTGTAATATCGTATTTACCGATTTTTGCACCTTGGGTTCCGTGTCTTGACTTTTATTCGAAAACTGCTCAGCCATAGCTGAGACTTTATTGTACCCGAGCACATTACCCTCTTTGATCTTCCTGTCTATACTCTTCAGGGTATTGTCAATATCAGCATACTTACTATCTATATCCTTCTGATCCCGCCCTTTCTTCTCCATCTTGATTTGTCGAGCTAAAAACTGAATGAAGCATATACACATCTGAAAAAACGTTGATTACCGGTTACCGTTGATCTTTTTCTATGCCAACCTGTTCTCGACTCCATTTCGGCACGCGTTCTATTTTATCGTGTCGAACGGAACGACCCATCTTATTCTCCTCGATTTTTTTTTCGATTTCCTTCACGTTCCAATCAGTCTTCTCGATCTTGCCTGTTGCGACAGAATGGCAAAATTATACTTTCAGAGAAAATTATTTAACACTAGATTTACGGACTGAGCCAATTCGACTCATTTAGAATTTTGTTGTTATACAGGGTGTTCGGCCACCCCTGGGAAAAATTTTAATGGGGGTTCTAGAGGCCAAAATAAGACGAAAATCAAGAATACAAATTTGTTGATGGAGGCTTACGTTAAAAAGTTATTAACATTTAAAGTTCCACCCTTATTGAATTTTTTTCTCGAAAATGCGCAAGATTTCAGCGGTACGTCTATTCACCAAAAATTATTGTAATTGACACCCGCAATCGAAAATAATTTTCCCAAAACGATTTGAAATTTTTTTTTTCCGTCGAAAAATTTCACACCTCGAATTTTTTTCTAGAAAGTGAGTAGGATTTCGGGGTCATATCTATTCACCAAAAACTATTGTAATTGACCCCCGCAACCGATAATAATTTTTCCAAAAAGATTTGAAATATTTTTTTTTTCGTCGAAAAATTTAGGCACCCAATTAGATTTTCAGTAAGGAATT
The DNA here is from genome assembly GCF_051014445.1 of Colletes latitarsis. Taxonomy (NCBI): domain Eukaryota; kingdom Metazoa; phylum Arthropoda; class Insecta; order Hymenoptera; family Colletidae; genus Colletes; species Colletes latitarsis. The sequence continues at coordinate 17,558,166 of NC_135145.1, forward strand.
TTTTTCTCGAAAATGCGTAGGATTTCGGGGGTATGTGTAATGACCAAAAATGATTATAATTAACCCCTGTAACTAAATATAATTTTTTTTGTAACATTTGAAATTTTTTAATTTCGTCTAAAAATTTCAGTATCTACTTGAATTTTTTTCTCGAAAGTGGATAGGATTTCGGAGGTATGTCTATTCATCAAAAATAATTATACTTGACCCCACTAAATAAAAATAATTTTTCCGGAACGATTTGAAATTTTTTTTTTTTTCGTCGAAAAATTTAGGCACCCAATTGTATTTTCAGTAAGGAATTTTTTTCTCGAAAATGCGTAGGATTTCGGGGGTATGTGTAATGACCAAAAATGATTGTAATTAACCCCTGTAACTAAATATAATTTTTTTTGTAACATTTGAAATTTTTTAATTTCGTCTAAAAATTTCAGTATCTACTCGAATTTTTTTCTCGAAAGTGGATAGGATTTCGGAGATATGTCTATTCACCAAAAATGATTGTAATTGACCCCTGCAAACGAAAATAATTTTTCCAGAACGTTTTGAAATTTTTTAATTTAATTGTTACTAACTTTTTAACGAAGCCTCCGTCAACAAATTGGTATTCTTGATTTTGTATACAGAGTGTTCAGCCACCCCTGGGAAAAATTTTAATGGGGGATTATAGAGGCCAAAATAAGACGAAAATCAAGAATATAAATTTCTTGACTGAGGCTTTGTTAAAAAGTTATTAACAATTAAATTCAAAAATTTCAAATCGTTCTGGAAAAATTATTTTCAGTTCCGGGAATCAATTACAATCATTTTTGGTCATTACACATACCCCCCAAATCCTACGCACTCTCTAGATAAAAATTCTCTACCGTAAATATAATTTCTGGCTAGAAATGCTTCCTCGAAATTTCATGTAAATGTTTAAAATATCATAACTTCTGAACGGATTGGAGGATTTTAATGTTTCAAACGGCAAACAACGCGTATTTTGATGAAAAATATGTGGAAATTCCAAGAATATTCGAAAAGTTGTTCCTTGACCCCTTAATGTGAGAAAACCCCCATAAAAATGGTCAAATTTTCAAACAGCCATCACTCCTACAATAGTGAATATATTTCATTGAAATTTTGGCGGGAACTAAAGTTCATGGATACCTACAAAAAAGTATTGAACAACTTTTCTGTACAGCGCCAACCAAATATATTAAAAATGAAAAACGAATTTTTAAGAAAAATTGACAAGGGGTAGGTGCCTAAATTTTTCGGCGAAAAAAAATTTCAAATCATTCTGGAAAAATTATTTCCGGCTGTGGGGGTCGATTACAATCATTTTTGGTCATTACACATACCTTCGAAATCCTACCCATTTTCTAGAAAAAAATTCGAGACGGTGTGAAATTTTTCGATGGGAAAAAAAAAATTTCAAATCGTTTTGGAAAAATTATTTTCGGTTACGGGGGTCAATTACAATCATTTTTGGTGAACAGACCTACCCCCAAAATCTTGCACATTTTCGAGAAAAAAATTCAATACGAGCGGAATTTTAAACGTTAATAACTTTTTAACGAAGCCTCCATCAACAAATTGGTATTCTTGATTTTCCTCTTATTTTTGACACCCTGTATATAAAAAACTTGAATATTATTTTTTAATAACATATGTTGGTTTTTAATTTTGTAATAAATTATACATAAATATGAATTCCTCCCCTCGACTTACCCCCTCATTTCGTATTGTCGAATGTGGCATACCTATTTTTACGATTGTGAGTCAATTTGACTCATAAAATGATTTAACAGTTAATTGCTTTGCAAATGAAATTTCTGGCTTACATAAAGAATCAGAATTCTAACACCAATTTACGCGTAAACATTCATGTTCAATCTTGTCAATTTATTAGTTAGCTGAGCCAAAAAAAACTCTTTCATAATTCCGACTTATACATCGCGCGTAAACAGAGCATTTGTAGTGAAATAATATAATTCTATAAAATCAATTTTTTGTCAAATAATTTCACCAAGTTAATTTCGATATTTATTTGTAAAAGGTATTTCAATTGATATTTACTTTACATCTAATTACGTAGGGTTCCCATCGTTGGGAAAAATCAGAAAAAATTTCTTTTGCTAAATATACTTAAAAAACACAGTGTATACGTAAAAAATGTTTTTAATGAAATTTTTAATAATAAATCTTTCATTTAAATTGATTTGGAACTATTCTTTTTACAAACAACTTGAATTTTATTGTACGAGTCAAATTGACTTATTTCAGTAAAAATAGGTATATAATCAACATCCGTAAATCTAGTGTTAAGAAAAACGAAAATTATTTAACACTAGATTTACGGAAGCCGTCAATTTGACGGATGTCAGATTCCATATTTAAAATTGCAGAACACGTAAATATTATTTTTTAACAACTTATGTTGAACTTGATTGATGCAATGGCATGAATACATATTTTAATTAAAAGAAAAATCGTATTTTAAGGTAATCGTCAACACGAGAGGTATCAATGAATATACGTGCTATCAATGCCCGTAAATCTAGTGTTAAGGAAACAGAAAATAACGTAACACAAACCAATGGCGCGCAGAAGATCCCTGGGTTTCTTTTCAGACGGAGTGGATCCCTTTAGTTTGTCCTCGATATTTTTTATTCTCCCAGAAAATTCTTCGTCTATACTATTCCTACGATGGCCAGCATGTATCTTAGGTTCTCTATCCTAGAAGTAATTAATAGTGTGAAACGAATTGAATAGATACAAGTCCATGATAAAGACAACCACAGATTCGTAAAACTTGTAAAAAGAAGCGAGAATGCACCATAATTTTTGTAATCGCAGTAGACGTATAGAAGGAGACCAGGACTTTCATTAATATACATTTGTTATGATTAGCTGATTAGCGTGTCGCGTTTATTTATCTCACAGTGTATAGTGTTAGTGTCATAGCATTTTAGAAGATATATAAAAATATTCTGTTGATATTATAAATACCATTATTTTGTGAGTACAGTTAGTAGCACAACTGGAAGTCTTCGCATTGTTTAATATTATTAATGCATATCGCATGCATAAAATTCGTAGTTTTGTACTCTTTTTGTTTTTTTATTTTGTATGGTTAGTTAGCATATTCGTCTTTAATTTGTAACGAAAAATAACAGAACAATTTTATTGCCCGCTGTAATAAAATAAATTAGTATGCAAACGAGCAGTCCACAACTAAATCATTTACATACAAAATTTATTGTATTATATTATAGATATATATGTTATAACATTATCCATTGTATCGTTGGATAAATAATTGTATTTTTAAAATATATGTAACCGTTTGTTAAGAGATTACTTAAAAGAGAAAAAAAAGACATTACACACTCCCAAATCATTCACTTTCCAGCTTACTGGGTGTAATATTTTCTGTTCTAGATATTTCACTCTATCCTTGAAATCCGCTGCTGTTTGGCGATACAAGAATATCGAATAATCTTCGAACGGCTCGTCTTTCTCGCGTTTCGCATTCGCCTGCAGCATCTGCATACTTTTGTAGAATTGCTGCGTCGCCATCTTTCGCAAATATTGCCGCCTTCTCATACGTTCTGCACGATTTTGTTCTATTTCGCTGAGTTTCTTCTGTCTTTCCTCCTTTACGTGCACCGCAAAACGTACAACAGCGTGACATTAATTTCTCAATTATATTCGACGTCTGTTTCTATTTTCCAGCTTAAGTCTCATTTCTTTGCCAAAATTAATTTGCACAAATGTGTACACGTTCATGTTACACGTTTTAACTACAGTAGTGCCCACATAAGTGACCGGATTTTTGCCCACATAAATGACCAGAGTTATTCCCACCAATTCTTAGAAGCCAAATGGCTTCAAACATCAAGCATGTCGAGTGGAACTTAACGCCAGTCGTTATCGACACACATTGTATACAGGGTGTTCGACCACCCATGGGAAAAATTTTAATGGGAGATTCTGGAGGCCAAAATAAGACGAAAATCAAGGATATCAATTTCTTGACTGAGGCTTCATTAAAGAGTTACTAAAAAATTAAATTAAAAAATTTCAAATCGTTCTGAAAAAATTATTCTTGGTTACAGGGCACAATTACAAGCATTTTTGGTGAATACATATACCCCTGAAATCCTACCCACTTTCGATAAAAAAATTCGAGTAGGTACTGAAATTTCCAGACGAAATTAAAAAATTTCAAATCACACTAAAAAAATTATATCTGGTTACAGGGGTCAATTACAAGCATTTTTGGTCATTACACATACCCCCGAAATCCTACGCACTTTCGAGAAAAAAATTCTTTAGCGAAAATCTGTTGAGCTGTTCATAATCTTCTGGCAAAATGGCATCAAATAAGGTTGAAGATAGTCGGGGATTCCCGTGGCTTTTCTTCGAGCCACATGATCGACATTACTGTATTTTATGTTTAACTATGTAATATCTAATGAATAATTAAAGTGGTTGTGTTTAACATTTAAATATTGTCTATATATAGTTATTTAATCAGTCCCTATGCAAGGGGGCCTGATATTTTTCAACAAAATCTAATGTGAGGCCAGAAATGCTCCCCTGAAATTTCATGCGAAACTTTAAAATGTCATAACTCCTGAACGGATTGGAGGATTTTAATTTTTCAAAATGCAAACAACGCGTATTTTAGTAGAGAATATGTAGAAATTCTAACAATATTGAAAAAGTTGTTCCTTGACACCGTAAAGTGAGAAAAACCCCCTAAAACTGGTCCAATTTTCAAACGACCATAACTCCTACAATAGTGAATATATTTCAATGAAACTTTTTTCTAAAGTAGCGCTCATGGGTACCTACAAAAAAATATTAGACAACTTTTCTGTACAGCGCCAACCAAATTTATTAAAAATGAAATTTTAAGAAAAATCGACAGGCGGTAGATGCCTAAATTTTTCGACGTAAAAAAAAATTTCAAATCGTTCTGGAAAAATTATTTCTAGGTTTTCGGGTCAATTACAATCATTTTTGGTCATTAGACATACCCTCGAAATCGTAGCCATTTTTGAGAAAAAAATTCGAGAAGGTTTGAAATTTTTCGACAAAATTAAAAAGTTTCAAATGAATCTAAAAAAATATTTTTGGTTGCAAGAGTCAATTACAATCATTTTTGGTCAATAGACATACCCTCGAAATCCTACTCAGTTTCGAAAAAAAAAATTCCTCACCGAAAATATAATTTCTGGCCAGAAATGTCTGCCTGAATTTTCATGCGAATCTTTAAAATGTCATAACTCCTGAACGGATTGAAGGATTTTAATGTTTAAAAAAGCAAACTACACGTATTTTGATGGAGTATATGTAGAAATTCTAACAATATTGAAAAAGTTGTTCCTTGACACCGTAAAGTGAGAAAAACCCCCTAAAACTGGACCAATTTTCAAACGGCCATAACTCCTACAATAATAAAGGTATCTCATTGAAATTTTTTTCGAAAGCAGAGCCAATGGATTCCTACAAAAAAGTATTGGACAACTTTTCTGTAGAGCGTCAAACAAATTTATCAAAAATGAATAACAAATTTTTAAGAAAAATCGACAGGGGTAGGTGCCCAAATTCTTCGACGCAAAAAAAATTTCAAATCGTTCTGGAAAAATTATTTCCGGTTACGGGGGTCAATTACAATAATTTTTGGTGAATACACATACCGCCGAAATCCTAACTATTACCGAGAAAAAAATTCGAGAAGGTGTGAAAGTTTTCGTCGAAATTAAAAAATTTCAAATCATTCTGGAAAAATTATTTTCGGTTACGGGGGTCAATTACAATAATTTTTGGTGAATACACATACCGCCGAAATCCTAACTATTACCGAGAAAAAAATTCGAGAAGGTGTGAAAGTTTTCGTCGAAATTAAAAAATTTCAAATCATTCTGGAAAAATTATTTTCGGTTGTGGGGGTCAATTACAATCATTTTTGGTGAATCGACCTACCCCCGAAATCCTACCCACTTTCTAGAAAAAAATTCGAAAAATTTGTTTGGCCCGAAATTGTTGAACCGTTCATAATTTCGCGGCAATGAGCACGCAGCCAAAGTGGCGACACCTATAAGATTAAAGATAGTGCGGGGATTCCCGTGTCTTTTGTTCGAGTCACATGGTCGACATTACTGTATTTTATGTTTAACTATGTAATATCTAATGGATAATGAAAGTGGTTGTGTTTAACATTTAAATATTATCTATATATAGTTATTTAATCAATTCCTATACAAGGGAACCTGATATTTCTCAACAGAAATCCTATCCACTTTCTAGAAAAAAAAATTCAGTACGGGTGGAACTTTAAACGTTAATAACTTTTTAACGAAGCCTCCATCAACAAATTTGTATTCTTGATTTTTCTCTTATTTTGGCCTCTAGAATCTCCCATTAAAATTTTTCTCAGAGGTGGTCGAACACTATGTATATGGTTTCAGATGCCAGCTATTGTATCTCACTCGCACTTATCCTCTTTCCTTATCTCCGTTGAATTCGGAGAACTAACCATGCCCACATAAATGACCAAGACCAGTCCCGAGCTTGGTCACTTATGTGGGCACTACTGTATCTACTACACTCGTACGATCACAATAAGTGACAAGATAGTATTATGAAAACAAGGTAAACGAAGATCGAGCTACGCTAATCTGCTTCACTTTAAAACGAGGACGTTAAATGTTTCTAGTTTTTAAGATCTACATTTTTTCTTCTTTTAGCAGGACACTCGTTAAAATGGGAAATAACTCTATTCGTGGTGTGTTTAGAACAATGTAGCTTATTAGACACGAGAGCAACAGAACGGGAGAATAGGTTAACTAATGGTTCTCTTCAGAACGGTTCACGAATAATATAAAATACGTGATCGAGTAAAAGTGTCTATTATTTGTTTCTTGATGAAGCGAAATTAAAACACGACACACATTGATTTGCGTATTTTGAAATGGATATAAAGGAGAAAGATGATCGTCAAAAGCGAAATTAAAATTGCAGTTCTGAATTTTGAGCGATTTATCAGTTCCATCGATTCATGTTTCAGATATGTATCATCACTCGTCATTTTGCGTTTTACATTTTATAGATTGATTGTTAGACTTATCTTTCTTTCTTTTCTTCTACGGTCTTCCATATTCTTATACGACTCTTTTTAAAATTTAGGACTACAACTTTAATGATCATCTTTTGCTACTATCGTTACCATACTATACAGATGAGTATGTGTCTTGTATACTTGTACATTTTTACTGGATCGTGTATTGTATATTATTGTGCGTCATTCTAAAAGGGACTGCACTCCAAGTGTCAATGAGTATGTAAGAACATTCTCTCTTTCTGTTGTTCTTCTGACCAATATACTACCTACACTATTTTGAACATCGTCCGATACAGATTAGAGAAAAAAAAGAAAAACACAACCTTTATGTTATCTATCGTAATTTGTTCATTTAAAATGCTTTTAGTAAATAGGACAAATACAAAAGCTGGCGTAGCAAATATATTATGACATAAACATAAATATATATGTATATACGTATGTATATAGAAAAAATTTAAAACATAACCGATAGTGTTCGCAATGTTCCACTGACACTTTCGTTGACTATGCGAAGTGATTAGAATGCAATGACTTCCTTCTGCGTCATGGCAATGGTAACTCCAATAATTACGATTAAGAATGATACGATTATCCCACGATACATAAGTGCTTCAATCTTCTGCCACCGTGACTATAGGATACAAGCATTGTAAGTATCGCGCGTGTGTATGGAACGTTAGTGTTTAAATTTCCAACCCTTTATGGAATATCTTTAATAAGCGGAAATACAACTACGGAAACTTACATTGTATTATCATTAAATAATTTATTCCATAAAGCGTTAAATACGTGACTCAACCCTTTGCATTCACAGTTGTTCTCCTGTGTCTAAGCACTCAATCAATTCTATATCACGACACGCAAAGAGTTGATGTAAGATTTAAGGAAAACAGAATGTTTCGACCTTGGACTTTCTGCTGACTAAAAGCATTCGAAAACATACGTATGGTTAAAAAATTTGTAGACGAAAGGCTTCTAATCTATCTTGTGATGTTATTGTATATCATACTGTTCTCTACTTTGAACAAGTTTCAATTAAAAGTCAAGAAAATATATGAAACCTACCACTGTCGCGCCCATCTTCTCCGTGCTGCGTCTCTTTCGAGAACGTCGACTAATCGTGTCCCCCTTCTTATCCGCGGGGTATAAATTTTCGTTATGTCGCGATCGTGAGTGTCTCGTTCTCGTTGCGCTCTCTTGCCTGACGATACGGTCGAGCAAATGAACTTTTTGGTCAGCCGTTAATTGGCTCAATTGTTTACTGTGCGCAGGCCTTTCTTCGTTTTCAGGTTCCTTCATGAAACACGATCAATGCGTTGGTACATAAGAATACAAACTACACATACGGATAATTAATCGAAAGGGAATATTATTCGATCGTTAATTTTACTATTTTCCATACAACATTTCTGGTACTCTCTATCGAAATTTTTTGGCGATCTGAACGTTCTCCTCGACGTCTAAATATACTTTTCCAAAATTTATCTTTTATCCAGCTTAGCGTGAATCTGTTATCTTCAATGATAGTTTCGCTTAACGATATCCTGTTATTATTATAGTCTAATGGCTTAACGGTCTCTTGAGAAAACGTTCGAGGAATGGGCTGAGATAATGATTCTGATCTCCGGTCATGAACGATGTATGATGGAGTTTGGTTCCAATGGGACGGAGGATCGGGCGTTCTTGGACGAGGATGTGTCTTGATTAACAAAGAATGCTCTGCCGACAGTAAATGTTCTATCCGTGATTTTGGACATGATACTGAATACTATAAAACATGGAACATAAATTAAACATATTTGGATCGCTTGACTACTAACGTATAAGTTTACTTACTAATTTCGGATGTCTAATGTATGGAATTTCACCGCGGAAAACATCGTATATTTGCGTCAAATACGAAAACATTGCAAGTTTGTCAGGAATCTCGCATTCGGCCATCTCTTCTCCCGTCATTATCTAAAAAAATCAATATTTAAATGTCGCAATCCCTTATTGCTTCTTCGTTGGAACTATTTATATTCTAGTATCGAGTGCAATTAAATTCACTTGCCGGAGGTATGCCCAATTCCTTCTCCAATATGTCGAAGGCCAGTTGATTGTTCTTCGCAACATCCTCCGGTTGCATACTGTGAAAATCTATTAGATCTGGACGGTACTTGTGAATGATCGCACAAATAGCCAGACCATTTTTGAAGGAGGCACCCATATCTTCAATTTGAACCGAATCGTATAGAGCAACCTGCCTTTGCAGCCAGCGAAGCAACGTATCTGGATGGACTTGAGATTCGCCACGAAGATCTGTATGATATACGATCACTTGTGGTCATAATATTTCTTCTTTGTATTTAATTAACACTTTGAGTCCGGTGATTATATCACTAAGCATTTAAATATTATATCATTAAGTACTCTATAACTTTCTATTCTTGTAAACATGGAAGATTCAGGTTTTCCAATTTAAAAATTGACGAGGATATCTTTTTCTGAATAATAACTTGTTTGAAATAATTGGAACTCATTTAACTCTGAGGACAAGTTTTATATAATTATATAACGTTTTTCGGTTTGTAATATCAGCACCTTCAATAAACAAAATATCATAAAATACAAATAAAATTATACCCAGACCTAACCAAAGTAATATACACAAAACTGCGAATGAAAAACAAAATTTTTAAACGTGAACAGGTGAAATAAGAAAAAACTATTTAGAATAAGTTAGAATAATAATCTTAATATGTATTTAACGTGGTTAAATTTATTTACGATTATTTATTTATAAGAAAATGGAATCAAAATATGCAAATTTATTGCATCCGAAGAATAATATTTTATTTTAGCAATACGTACCATTTTTGTGTGAATTTATATTTTAACTTTAAAAAGAATTGAAATTATTGCAGAATATGTTATATAAATATATAATGAAACTTGTTTTAAGAGTAAAATGAGTTTTAATGATATAACTTGCTGAACGTTTGGAAATTTACTGCCACCGTGGGTTTAAATGGTGCCGGACTCAGAGCGTTAAATGTGCAATAAAGAATGTGCCATATAAAAAGGCAATTGTTACAAAATACTCAAAACTTACCGCGTCGGCGACGTTTTTTAGGGATATCGACGTCAGATTGCACAGGAGGCTGTTTGATGCTGTCGGGATCATCTGTATCGAGGAGACTTCGTACTTGCATTGGAGTTACAGAGGATACATTCAGATTTGGGTATCTTAAAGAGAATTGATTAACTGTAGATAGCGAGAAAACAAATTACCAGAAACGGTAAATGACATTAAACATTAAAGTATTCTATTTAATATCGAAGTAAGATTTTGCTTTGACATGGAAAAAAAAAGTGACTAACTGGAATTTCAAAATTTTAAAACAGTTTTTGTTAAGTGTTGTACGCATACACGTCTCGTTAGCGATGTACTTCTTTTTTTATTTTAATTGAAAGCGACGAGCTTACACAACTAAACGTATACGCATACAATCTAATCGTATACATTTTCTAATGCCATATGAGGTGTCGAAACTAGAACAAGTTGTACAATGCAGTGACATTAAATATTACCCAAGTAATGCGTTATACCTGGTGTGGGGATCCAGCGTGTACGCGGCGTAATCTCTGTTCAAATTTTCCGGCGTGGTTTGCCCAAGTAATCTGTATATCGATTCTCGCTCTGCGATTACTTCTAACGGCGATATTGAGGCGCCCCATTGTTTGATCGCCCAGCAAGCGTCTAAAGAGCTCAAAAATCCTCTCGCGCAACCAGAACCCGTCGGCCAAAACGGCTGAAATAATTTTCTATTTCACTATTTCTGACATCGCCACGATTGCAAATACGGGTTTGGGGCTTTCACTTCTTACAGCTGAATGAATCAAAAACAAACGATATTTTCCTGTTCTTCCCTTCTAGGTTATGGAATATACTTTTCCAACTACATGGCAGTTGAACATAACGAAAGTGCAGTTGATACTGTTTAAGGTTTCCGAGTGTAAGTTTGGAATTTTTTAGAACAGACCTCCGAGATCGACTCCATTAAATATATATTAACCTCTTTGACTATTTTCATGAGTCTGACTTGCGATGAAAATTTTAGGTTAAACTTGAATATCACGAGTAAGGCTCGTTGTTTAATTTCACGTTAAACGTGAATAACACGAGTCTGACTCGTAATCGACATTTTCCTGTTCTTCCCTTCTAGGTTATAGAATTTGCTTTTCTAACTACATGACAGTTGAATATAACGAAAGTGCAGTTGATACTGTTTAAGGTTTCCGAGTGTAAGTTTGGAATTTTTTGGAACAGACCTCCGTGATCGACACCATTAAATATACATTAACCTCTTACACTATTTTCATGAGTCTGACTCGCGATGAAAATTTTAGGTTAAACTTGAATATCACGAGTAAGGCTCGTTGTTTAATTTCACGTTAAACGTGAATAACACGAGTCTGACTCGTAATCGACATTTCGGACCAAACATCACGAGTCGAACTCGTAAATATCGGGGAAGTACCCAAAATGACGGAGCGATATATCGATCGACGAAATATCGCTCCGCCATTTTGGGTACTTCCCCGATCATTCGAGCGTATGGGTTAGGCACAGCAACTTCCGAATTTTAGTGTAATGCAAGGAATTAATCAAATATCTAAGAATTTTTGATAATACTGAGTGGTACTATTGCTTCATATTACTAATAAATAATATCGTTAATGTTATTGCGGTATTACAGATACTAGGATTATAAATACCAAGTGTCGTTAATATTACACTATATTACACTGTGACGGATTGAAAAAATCGAATTTTTTTTTATCTCTTTTTAATGTTTGGGATTTTAAGAGTAATCTCCTAAAGTATTAAAATAAAATAAAAATGACAAAGTTGCAGAATTTTTAGTAGATGTAAAAAATGTAATATGCATAACGCTTTGAACTAACTGCTCTTTTCTTTATGACATTTGTTTGAAACTCTTTTATTATTTCTGCTATGGCTAAGTTTTCGTATGAATGAGAAGCGTTTGGATCGAGATAACTATGTGGACCAAAAGTATTTAGTCTTAAATGATAAGTGGTATGAATAAAGAGCATTTGTATCAAGCGGATGCAACTTTAAATAAGTTTTTCTCAAAACCAACTTTTTCAAACTGGTCGACTCAGTCAATTTTCATCCAATTTACTCTAAATTTTGTATGGCGATTCTTAATTCTATATTAATTGGTTCCTACGTGGTGTTAAAAGAAATATTGATTTTTTTGCAGGTTTTTAAGATCTTTTCTTCAAAGCTCCACCACTTTATAATAAATTATTATTGTTATAAATCCTCACGTGCAACTGAAACCACTGTTCTATAGTTTAAGAAAATTGCATGATTTCTTATTTTAGAATTTCCAGTGAAAAATCACACATTTCCAACAAATTTTTGGAGGCCTCTCACGCCGATTCCTATTATGTCTATAATAATTAATATTTTTCTATGAAATTTTTATAAGAAGTCGTTCAAGAAATGTACTTTCGAAAACATAGAACATTTATTAGAAAAAGTTTCAAAGTTATCCCCAAAAAATTCTTGAATATTGCTTTTATTTTTTCAACCGTTACAGTGGTTTTTCCCCATAAACTATTACGTTTTCTTTGTTTCCTTGGTATTTATGTAATTTATAAATGATAATTCTATCTATTTACGTTAATTAGAAAAGGAATTTTTTATAAACATGGTTGTTTCTTAATGATCTGGTACTCTAGGATTTGTTTACTCATCGACTCTTACATTGAAAGCCCAGTTCCATTTTAAAAAAACTGCTCATTCAGCATGTAGCCTTCTTTTGTAAGAATGTATAAGTGTTTGCAAGTATCACTGAACCTTTAAGGGGATATTCAGGTTTAGAAGTTTGAAAAATTTGCAAAATTAACATTATAGCTGTCTTAAGGGAGTATTGCTGCCTAGGCTGTCATATCTTCGGCCTTTTTTGTGATTTTTTTTTAACGACAGGTAGGTCGTTTTGCAGTGACATTTTGTAGATATATTTATTTGTCTTATAGGTATCTACAGTATTTTTTTCATCAAAAAATATTAAAAATTGCGAGAGTTATAGCTTCTTGTTTAAAAAAACGCATTTAAACTGGCTTACATGATATTTCAAGATCTAGCAGACCGATTGACTTCAAATTTAGAGAGAATATTCAGCAGACGCGCCTTTATAGCTGGAATTAGAGATTTAAACAAATATTGAGTTTTACTATTTTTTTTGATGCGCTAAAGACAAACGAACGATTAACAAATAGAAATTCGAAACTTGAAGCGTCGCCATTTCTTTATTTATCAGGATTTTGACTTCTCCCTAGTTCCTGCTATAACTACAATCTTCCTTATGAAGATACTTTAACCCCCTCTGTTTCAAATTATCTGGAATCTTGGAAGCCACTGGAGCACCTTTTCCAAAAGGGCCATTAAATAAGAAGTTATAATTTCCACGATTTTTAATATTTTTCCATGAAAAAAATATTGTACGTGCTTATAAGATGAATAAATATATCTACAAAGTCTCAGTACAAAACAGCCTACCTATCATTAGAAAAAAAATCACAAAACGAGCCGTGAAATTGATAGTCTAGACAGCAATACTTCCTTAATAGCACAAAGTCCCGGAAAAGGCTTGACCCCTTAACGCTCATATTATTCCAAGAGTGATCAGTTTTCTGAACTAGTTTCTAAGCTACATAAAAATGCAATTTTTGTTAATTACAATGTTGTCTCTAACGTATAATTTGAAGGAAAACAAGTATTGTTATCCCTCAAACCGTTAAATTAAACAAATATCGTTTTCCAAAACAGTCAGACTCGGGCATGAGCGTTAAAGGTTTAAAAATTAGCCTAGTAAACCGAAATACTTGGAGAAAATGTTCAAAAAGACACGACGTACGCCTGGAAGTCTTTAACAGTATCAGTTAAAAAAAAAAAATCGAAATTGTAAAAGCCTCAAAGATATCAACTGAAAGTTTAACATATTGTGAATAAAAGTTCCGATTTTACAATAGATTCGACGATCAAATTCATCAATAATACTGTAATTTCTCTCAACTTTTTTTTTACAGGAAACCTGTTATTCTTATTTAGACTATCTTCATTATGGTACTGAAATTCATAGTGAAAGTAGGGGTTCGTAGAGCGTCGTTTTGATGTACCTCGAGCAGACTGTCGCCGACGAGGATCATAAGCAATCTATGACCGCGACGCTCCAAAACTCGACTGGCATTCTCCGCCGCGTACATAGACGTGAAATCGAACATAGCCACGTCCGGTTGCCCGTAATGATTCACTGCGAATTCCATATCCATCATCTGGTATTCCGTGGAGAATTCGGCCGCTTCTCGAGCGTAAAGCATCAATGCCTCGCGATCCACATTCTCTTTGGCGAGCAGCTTGGCAGTGTCTGCGTGGTCCTAAACGTCAAAGTCATTATCATCGTCGAATTGCTATCCGTGACTGTTTCACACGAACAACGCACTGCGCAGAGTGTCGATATACAGTGGCTCACGAAAGTATTCGAACGCTTACATATGCAAACTTGAATAAAAATTAAAGTAATTTGCTGGAACAAGTAGATGGTCAATAGGAAGATGGAAGTCTTAAGATTATGCCAGTAAAATTTGAAAAGGATTCAACGACGTAAAGAGGAGTTATGAGATATTAGAGACATGCATGGTAAACGACTCACAAAAGTATTGAAACGCTGTTGATAGTTTTTCATCTTCCTTTGCACAGAATGTAAACGTCATTGGTGAATAAAAATATTGGTACGTTCACTTGATGTTAGGATATCGTTTCAGTAACAGTAACGTAGAAGTGTGCACAATAGTATTTAAAATGAACACCAAAAAGTGTGAAAGAGAAATAATATTCTGATTGCATGAAGATGGCAAATCGTATAACGAGATGGCTGGGATTGTGAGCAGAAGTAAGTCTGCGATACATTGTATCATAAAAGAGTCAAAGAATGAGGGAACACTTGCAAACAAAGCTCGATCAGGTCGACCAAAGAAATTGACTGGAAGAGAGGAGAAAGTTATCATTCGCGAAATAAAACAGAATCCTATTATATCCGCTCCTCAACTCGCAAATATGGTAGCTGATATGTTTCATAGAGAAGTTCAGGAATTATGTCGACGGATCTTACGAACCCATGTATTAATATTAGGTTTACGGAATACCTAAACAGACCTAAACCTAACGTTACAGAACTCATAAATATTATTTGTTAGCAATTTATAATGGATTTAATTGATGTAATGATACGAATATACATTCTAATTAAAAGAAAAATTGCATCTTAATGTAACTATTAACAGAGCGAATTACAATAAAAATATGCGCAACGAGTGTCCGTAAACCTAGTGTTAAGAAGCCATATATTAATGCAGTAAATCATAAAAAAAGAATTACTTTTGCGAAAACCTACATTAATAAAGATAATTCGTTTTGGGATAAAGTCATCCTTTCGAACGAGTTAAAGTTTAATATTTTTGGCTCGGATGGTAAAAATTATGTGTGGAGAAAACCAAATACAGAATTGGAAATTCGACATTTGCATCAAACAATGAAACACGGAGGTGGATCAGTCATGGTGTGGGGGTGTATGGCTGCCAGTGGCACCGGAAATTTGATATTTATTGACGGAATACTTGATAAATAGAAGTATTTAAATATTTTAAAGAATAATCTTAAAGAAAGTGACAGTAAACTAAGATTATTGGAAGATTTCCACTTCTAACAAGATAATGATCCGAAGTATACTACTAGAATTGTAACAGAATGGAACGTCTATAACATACCATACATGTTAATTACTACATCGTAAAGTCCAAACATAAATCCGATTGAAAAGGAGGGTGTTAAAAAATGCCCATTTTTGGCATCGCCTAGAAATGAAAAATTCATGCAGGATCTTTTAGAGTGTCTCCCAAGGAACAAAAAATGTCCTTATCGCTTTTCCAAGAAACGATGGGAAAGTTGTCAAAAATACGTTCAAAGTATGAATGTGATAATAATGGAACTTACGTATACAGGGTGTTCGACCACGCCTGGTAAAAATTTTAATAGGAGATTCTAGAGGCCGAAACAAGACGAAAATCAAGAATATCAATTTGTTGATGGAGGCTTCGTTAAAAAGTTATTAACGTTTAAAGTTCCGCTCGTTCTGAATTTTTTTCTCGAAAATGTGCAGGATTTCGGGGATATGTCTATTCACCAAAAATTATTATAATTGACCCCCACAACCGAAAATAATTTTTCCAAAAAGATTTGAAATTTTTTTTTTTTCGTCGAAAAATTTAGGCACCCAATTAGATTTTCAGTAAGGAATTTTTTTCTCGAAAATGCGTAGAATTTCGGGGGTATGTGTAACGACCAAAAATGATTGTAATGAACCCCTGTAACTAAATATAATTTTTTTTGTATAATTTGAAATTTTGTTTTTCCGTCGAAAAATTAGGCGCCAACTCCCTGCCGATTTTTATTAAAAATTTGTTTTTCATTTTTGATAAATTTGTTTGACGGCCTATAGAAAAGTTGTCTAATACTTTTTTGTAGGCATCCGTGGGCTCTACTTTAGAAAAAAATTTCAATGACATAACTTTACTATTGTAGGAGTTATGGCTGTTTGAAAATTGGACCAGTATTTTGGGTGTTTTTCTCATTTTACGGTGTCAAGGAACAACTCTTCGAATAGTTTTGGTATTTCTACATATTCTTCGCCAAAATACGCGTCGATTGCATTTTGAAAAATTAAAATCCTTCAATCCGTTCAGGAGTTATGGTATTTTAAAGTTGCGCATGAAATTTTGGAGAGACATTTCTGGCCCCACGTTAGATTTTCGATGTGGAAATTTTTTTCTCGAAAATGGTTAGGATTTCGGGAGTATGTCTATTCACCAAATATGATTGTAATTAACCCCTCTAATTAAATATAATTTTTTTAGTATGATTTGAAATTTTTTAATTTCGTCTAAAAATTTCAGTATCTATTCGAATTTTTTTCTCGAAAATGCACAAGATTTCGGGGGTATGACTATTCACCAAAAATTATTGTAATTGACACCCGCAACCGAAAATAATTTTTCCTAAACAATACGTAAGTTCTAGTATCATCACATTCATACTTTGAACGTATTTTTGACAACTTTCCCGTCGTTTCTCGGAAAAGTGATAAGGACATTTTTTGTTCCTTGGGAGACACTCTAAAAGATCCTGCATGAATTTTTCTTTTCCAGGCGATGTCAAAAATGGGCATTTCTTAACACCCTCCTTTATGGGCTGAAATCGGAAAAAGATTAAATAAATTTCAAATAACATCAAAGCAAACACTGAGAAATAAAATTATAGAAATATGGAACTCCATTGAGTGTAGTTTTACAAAATCATTGGTTTACAGTATGGAACGTCGGCTAAGAGACATTATAGCTGCTAAAGGTGGTCCAACAAAATATTAATATTAAATAATTTAACGCATTGTGTACGGGTGACGAGATATCTCGTTTTCATATTTTTTCAATACAATTGATGTTTTAAGGAACTAAAAATAAATTTTCTTGTTACGTTACCAGGGTAACGAAGTCTCGCGTGTTCTCATAACAAATGATTAGCGAAATAAAGAAATGTCCAATAATAGATAGCAAAAAGAAATTTCCAATGAAAAAATGTAAAGTCTGCTTGTCCAGTGGAAAAAGGAGTGAAACTAGATACAATTGCAAATTGTGCCAAACACCATTGCACAAAGGAGAACGCTTTACGAGATATCATACTCTAAAGCATTACTCAGGTGTGTAAAATAAATAATAGTTAAAATGTAAAAAAGTCTACATAATAAATAGATGCATAAAAAATATATAGTAATATTTAATAATACCTTATGTGAATACCAAATGCGAATTAAAAAAGTGCATATATGCATCGTATAGTGTGTTTCTGGAGTTCCAAAAATGTGCAGGCCCTAGGAAGCACATTAAACGAATAGAGTGCATTACGCAATGTGTTAATAATACATGTAGCGTTCGAATACTTTTGTGAGTCACTTACCATACGTGTTTCTAATAAATGTCTCATAACTCCTCTTTACGTTATTGAATCCTTTTCAAATTTTACTGGCATAATCTTAAGACTTCCATCTTTCTATTGGCATCTACTTGTTTCAGCAAATTACTTTAACGTACATTATTTTGGCCATTCAAGTTTGCATATGTAAGCATTCGAATACTTTCGTGAGCCACTGTACCTGTAGAATAACCCCCTTGTCGATCAGGCTGTGCTTCTTGGCAGTCATCACGAAGTAGTGTGTGTCGTCCTTGTAATAGACGATGTTCTCGAGGTCGATGCCCGTCTCGTGGTACAATTCCTTGAAGAACTTTTGATTGAAGATGAACGCGACACCGCTGATCTCCTCCACCCTTGCCTCGGCCTCGGTGCGTTTATTTATGAAATTCGCTGTTATGGCGATGGCCAACTTCCCCCGGAACTCTTTGCGCTTGAATCCTTCCAAGGTGTTTCGTTTACCATCGGCACCGATCAACACGTCGAACTCGTATTGAGAGACCGGATGATCCGCAGGTGTTGTTTTCGCTCTCCATCCGATTTCTGAAAGCATTTATGAAAACTGAAACTCAGGTAGGAATTATCAACATTTTTCTTTTAATACTTCCACGTTTGATGTTCGTTAAATATAGTGTTTTTGGCCTTTTTTAATAAAGGAATAATTTATAAATATAATAATAGAAATCCAATATAATTTCGTTTACCTACATGCGTTCATGTACTATAGAAAGATGACTTGATGGCAAGAGGCGCTGATTGGTCGTAGCGCACTAGCGACGCCTATTGGCTGACAAGGGAAGTTTGGGAACCCGAAAATTCCAAAAAATATGAAACTTTGTGTACGGGTAGAGTAGGTCATCCATAACACATATCTATCTTTCGTTCGTGCCATAATTCACTTTTAAGGGGTGAAATCATCCCTTAAAGAAAATGCAAAATTATCTTTTTCGTCGAATATCTCGTGAATGAATTGAAAAAGTTTTAAAAAAATCTGAAAATCTGAAAATTTGAATTACCCCCTCCACCATTCCATAAACTCATTTTTTGATTTTTTATGCAAAAATACTTTACGGAACCCTCTATCCATCCATGTAAACAGTTTTATTGAGAATAGTCGTGTTCCGTAAATTATAAGAGTACGATGTAAAGCAGGTATGCGCAGTAGACGAGTGCGCATACAGCTCGGAGACTGGGTCTGTGAGTGGGAGATTTATTTATTTTATGTTTATAAAAATATGTAAAAAAATTTTTAAAAACTCTGAAAATCTGAAAATTTAAATTACCCCCTCCACCATTCGATAAACTCATTTTTTGATTTTTTATGCAAAAATACTTTACGGAACCCTCTATCCATCCATGTAAATAGTTTTGTTGAGAATAGTCGTGTTCCGTAAATTGTAAAATACGATGTAAAGCAGTATGCGCAGTAGACGAGTGCGCATACAGCTCGGAGACTGGGTCTGTGAGTGGGAGATTTATTTATTTTATGTTTATAAAAATATGTAAAAAAATTTTTTAAAAATCCAAAGTCTGAAAATTTGAATTACCCCCTCTACCATTCCATAAACTCATTGTTTGATTTTTTATAGAAAAATACTTTACGGTACCCTCTATCCATCCATGTAAATAGTTTTGTTGAGAATAGTTGTGTTCCGTAAATTGTAAAATACGATGTAAAGCAGTATGCGCAGTAGGCGAGTGCGCATACAGCTCGGAGACTGGGTCTGTGAGTAGGAGATTTATTTATTTTATGTTTATAAAAATATGTAAAAAAATTTTTTAAAAATCTGAAAATCTGAAAATTTGAATTACCCTCTTCACCATTCCATAAACTCATTTTTTGATTTTTTATGCAAAAATACTTTACGGAACCCTCTATCCATCCATGTAAATAGTTTTGTTGAGAATAGTTGTGTTTCGTAAATTATAAAATACGATGTAAAGCAGTATGCGCAGTAGACGAGTGCGCATACAGCTCGGAGGCTGTGTGTGTGAGTGGGAGATTTATTTATTTTATGTTTATAAAAATATGTAAAAAAATTTTTTAAAAATCTGAAAATCTGAAAATTTGAATTACCTCCTCCACCATTCGATAAACTCATTTTTTGATTTTTTATGCAAAAATACTTTATGGTACCCTCTATCCATCCATGTAAATAGTTTTGTTGAGAATAGTCGTGTTCCGTAAATTATAAAATACGATGTAAAACAGTATGCGCAGTAGACGAGTGCGCATACAGCTCGGAGACTGGGTCTGTGAGTGGGAGATTTATTTATTTTATGTTTATAAAAATATGTAAAAAAATTTTTTAAAAATCTGAAAATCTGAAAATTTGAATTACCTCCTCCACCATTCGATAAACTCATTTTTTGATTTTTTATGCAAAAATACTTTATGGTACCCTCTATCCATCCATATAAATAGTTTTGTTGAGAATAGTCATGTTCCGTAAATTATAAAATGCGATGTAAAGCAGTATGCGCAGTAGACGAGTGCGCATACAGCTCGGAGACTGGGTCTGTGAGTGGGAGATTTATTTATTTTATGTTTATAAAAATATGTAAAAAAATTTTTTAAAAATCTGAAAATCTGAAAATTTGAATTACCCTCTTCACCATTCCATAAACTCATTTTTTGATTTTTTATGCAAAAATACTCTACGGAACCCTCTATCCATCCATGTAAATAGTTTTGTTGAGAATAGTCGTGTTCCGTAAATTATAAAATACGATGTAAAACAGTATGCGCAGTAGACGAGTGCGCATACTGCTTGGAGACTGGGTCTGTGAGTGGGAGATCGAGGAATCCCCGAGTGAAGCGCGCATTCGAAAAAACGGTGTAGAAGAAACATGGCATAAGTTACTTCGAAGAGCCATTAAAATGTAAAGCGTTTATGAATATCAATATAAATAAATATAATATTTAAACAACAGAAAACATTGATTTAATTATCCACGAATCTTAACAAGTTTATTTTATATATATTTTCTTTATAAATAAATGAAGCGTCTATTATCGAATTTAAAGTCTGCTCTATCAGTTTTTATTATTAAAGTGGTTTCATAATACATAACTTACATTATCATTTATATAAATTTCAGGCTGTAATATAAAATTCGTTAAAATTCACGTGTACGATTCGTAATGGCGGTATATACATACAAACATGAGTATTACTTAAAGTGGTAGCTTATCAAACTGTTTTTTTCTTAATATACGATACATTAGAATTTGCATGAATATTTAAAAGAACTTACAAGATATTTCGGGGGTATGTGTTTTCACAAAAAATAATTATAATTGACAAAAATGATTTTTTCAACGTGATTTGAAATTTTTTAATTTCGCCGAAAATTCTTCTTAAACATTTGGTTTTCATTTTTAAGAAAGTTTGACGCTCTACGGAGATGTTTAATACTTTTTTGTAGGTATCCATAAGCTCTACTACATAAATAAATTTAAATGAAACACGTTCACATATATTAAGGAGAGGTGGAGGGGGTAATTCAGAAAGTATCGGTTTTTTTAGGGGTGATTGCACCCCTTCAAAGGGAATTACGGCACGAACGAAAAATAGGTGTGTGTTATGGATGACCTACTCTACCCGTACACAAAGTTTCATAATTTTTGGAATTTTCGGGTTCCCAAACTTCCCTTGCGAGTCGATCACAATTACAATTCCATCGCGTGACGAAGGACGCGAACGAAACGTATCAAGACAGAGTAGGAACCATATTGGACGACATTGGCGTAACCATAAGCTCAGTGTATTGACCATGAATAGAAGAAAAATGTATCTCTCGTGGATACGGAGATCCTACTACTATGTAGTGCAACGTAAGAGCGAGGTTTTCTGGTAGATGGCGCGATAACCTACTCCCCTTGTTCTTACGTTGTTCAGTTCGTAGGTGTCCAGCCAACAAATCATCTCTTTATGGTACAAGAGATATAAACGTGTATTGAATTGAGAGAATATTCCTGTTCAGACAGGTCATTTTTAGAATGATATAAAGTACATTTTCCAATTACGAATCACTAATACTTTCCACACGTATTTGGTCACATTTATAAATACTGCAATTAAATTTGTATACTATTATCTCTACTACTATTTACAAAATTGCAAGTAGTCCGTGGTATGGTATTTTAAATAGTTGCTACAATATTCAACAAAATATTAATAAAATATGGGTTCATAAAAAAACGTGGCAATAATTTTATATTTTTAAATATGCAAACAAGTTTTATAGTTTCTTTTTCACTATTTTAATACAGATCCCTTTTGTTGTTTTTTTATTTTACGTTGAAACAACCAGGAAACTTTATAGGTCGACAAACTTGTAACAAATTGAAAGCTCGATTACGCGATAGTAAGGGTCGATTAGATACTAGAAAGGGCGGAATACTCACTGCCTTCTTCCTGGTTCTCCGGTGGCGGTATCAAAGAATCGAAGCTAACGTTCTCGTGGAACTCAACGCCCAGGATCAAAGCGACTTTTAATAAAATACACTGCAACTGCCGGATGCTGATATGATCGATAGAACCAGCGCAGAATTTCCCGAAGAATTTCTTCGCCCCCAGTCCTCGGAGGTCTTGAATAACGAACGGCCAAAGATGGAGGACATTGTTTCTGGACATTCGATCTCTTTTCTCTACGACAACAACTTTCGCTCCTAATAATTGCGCTTCTATCGCTGAACGAAGCCCGCAAGGACCACCTCCGATAATTAAAACCTGAAACAATATTTTAAAGGGAGACTAGAAGCCCGCCAAAACTAAAAATGTCAGTTAGTCCTGCGTCTATCAAATATTCCAGAATATAAAAAAGTTTCTCGTAAAAAATGTTAACGGATGATCGACATCAGCGCACTCTGTGAATCAATGCCTACACTTTAGTTAAATTATAGGTTAGTTTGTTCCGAACGACGACACGCGGATCGTTGTGTTATCAATAATATGTAATATATAAAACCTGAAACAATATTTTGTCGATAAAAGTCGTAAATAGGAAAAGAAGACTAGAAACCTGACGAAACTAAAAATGTTGTCAATTAGTCCTGTGTTTATCAAGCATTGCAGCATATAAACATCTCGCACAAAATGTTAACGGATGATCGACATCAGCGCACTCTGTGAATCAATGCCTACACTTTAGTTAAATTATAGGTTAGTTTGTTCCGAACGACGACACACGGATCGTTGTATTATTAATAACATATAATATATAAAACCTGAAACAATATTTTATCGATAAAAGTCGTAAATAGGAAAGGGAGACTAGAAACTTGACGAAACTAAAAATGTTGTGAATTAAACCTGTGTGTATCAAGCATTCCAGCATATAAACATCTCGCACAAAATGTTAACGGATGATCGACATCAGCGCGCTGTGTGAATGAATACCTACACTTTAGTTAAATTATAGGTTAGTTTGATCTGAACGACGACACGCAGATCGTTCTGTTATTAATAATACGTAATATATAAAACCTGAAACAATATTTTGTTGATAAAAGTCGTAAATAGGAAGGGGAGACTAGAAACTTGACGAAACTAAAAATGTCAGTTAGTCCTATGTGTATCAAGCATTCCAGCATATAAAAGTCTCTCACACAAAATGTTAACGGATGATCGACATCAGCGCACTCTGTGAATCAATGCCTACACTTTAGTTAAATTATAGGTTAGTTTGTTCCGAACAACGACACACGGATCGTTGTGTTATTAATAATATATAATATATAAAACCTGAAACAATATTTTGTCGATAAAAGTCGTAAATAGGAAAGGGAGACTAGAAACTTGACGAAACTAAAAATGTTGTGAATTAATCCTGTGTGTATCAAGCATTCCAGCATATAAACATCTCACACAAAATGTTAACGGATGATCGACTTCAGCGCGCTCTGTGAATCAATGCCTACACTTTAGTTAAATTATAGGTTAGTTTGTTCCGAACAACGACACACGGATCATTGGGTAATTAATAACATATAATATATAAAACCTGAAACAATATTTTGTCGATAAAAGTCGTAAATAAGAAAGGGATACTAGAAACCCGCCAAAATTAAAATTTAAAAATAGTTGTCAGTTAGTCCTGTGTGTATCAAGCATTCCAGAATATAAAAGTCTCTCACACAATATGTTAACTGATGATCGACATCAGCGCGCTCTGTGAATGAATGCCTACACTTTAGTTAAATTATAGGTTAGTTTGTTCCGAACGACGACACGTGGATCTGTTATTAATAATATATGATTATTTTTCTACCTGTTATCCACGCACTTCATTTGTATATCTTTATATGTTCAATAAAGTAATATACTAAAGTTAAATACTGCGTATTGCTGTCATAAAATAACTCCATTTGATATTCATCCTCAAATCACATAAATAAAGTAAATAGAGTAGTTTACTTGGATAAACGATTATGTATGCCGAAAAAATTTACGAACGTAATTTACAATGAGTATTTTTTATTGAACACTGATTTTCAAAGTAAGCTTCAACAACTTTAACGCGTTTATGACTCCATTGTTAAAATTGTCTATGATTGTAGGTTAGAAATAAAAGAAAGTGGCAAGAAACAAAGATGGCGTCTAACAGATATTCTCACTCAACATCTTAACTTTAATTTCGGATAACCCTGTATTTGAAACAGATAGTGTAAAGATCTCGACTGGTATGTATTTGATTTGCATAAAATAAATTATCTTATCGATTCTATGCCTCGTCGCAGTATTGAGGTTATGAAAGATAAAGGTAGTCCAACGAACTACATTTAACATTTAGAACTAAATTTGAGTATCGTTTTCATTCTAAACTTTCTATTTTTCAGGAACTAAACAAAGATACTTGTCAAAACTTACCTGCAATAGAGGTTAAGAATCATTTCACCACGTGCAAAGAAAAAAAGAGAAATTTCACTGGTAATTTCAGGACAATGTATTATATTTGTTCCAGTGTATGTACACTTGATTGAAAATGATTTCAAAATTGCTGGTACTCACCCTTGTGTTGGGGCATGCTTTCCCGCGATTGTAACACTTGTGATTGGCCCTCTGGTCGAACTTTTTCCACAGAGCCTGAGCTTTCCACGACCGCAGCTTCCCCTTCAATTTTGGATAGAATTGGCTGATCGCGTTCGGTCGGATCTTTAGCAGCTCGCAGAGATGCCTAAAGTGTCCAAGAATGGACTTGAGCGTGGTTGCGTTGCAGAATTGGTCGAACACGTCGTTGGCGATCGCCACTTCCGGCGAAGTCACCGCCTGCTTCCGACTGGGCTGCTGATGATCCATGTTCCTGATCCTGCGTATCCAATAAACACAGATAAATACCATTGTTTCGGTCAAACATTTAGAAAAGACTTTCCTTTATAACTTGTGAGATATTACAAAATATCTTTACACTTTTTTAACGAATTTAATCAGTTTAAACAATCATTAGCTTTTCTACATTCTTTATACTCATGCGTGGTCTAAATGAAAGGTGAAACAAAATTAGCTTGGCGTTGAACATATTAACAGCTATAACAACCCATCAAATGTTCCTCAGGCCAAATGGGATTATGGAAAAGAATTTTAATGCATTTGCAATGTACCAATTGGTTCATTTCTTTTTTTAAAATTAGCTTTGCGTTGAACATATTAACAGCTATAACAACCCATCAAATGTTCCTCGGGCCAAATTGGATTATGGAAAAGAATTTTAATGCATTTGCAATGTACCAATTGGTTCATTTCTTTTTTTAAAATTAGCTTTGCGTTGAACATATTAACAGCTATAATAACCCATCAAATGTTCCTCGGGACAAATGGGATTATAGAAAAGAATTTTAATGCATTTGCAATGTACCAATTGGTTCATTTCTTTTTTTAAAATTAGCTTTGCGTTGAACATATTAACAGCTATAACAACCCATCAAATGTTCCTCGGGCCAAATTGGATTATAGAAAAGAATTTTAATGCATTTGCAATGTACCAATTGGTTCATTTCTTTTTTTAAAATTAGCTTTGCGTTGAACATATTAACAGCTATAACAACCCATCAAATGTTCCTCGGGCCAAATTGGATTATGGAAAAGAATTTTAATGCATTTGCAATGTACCAATTGGTTCATTTCTTTTTTTTAAGGTGTTTCATTTTATTCATTTGTGTGTCGAGTGCAGATGGACGTTTGTTTCTATTGGATTTAAGCGTAAATGGGATTACGCGATACTCGATAAGTGAAAAATCAAACGGTATTTCCCGATGCTCTCCAACGAGGCACATGAGATTGCAAAACTGCATACGACCTATTGATTTTTCATTATCTAAGATAGAGTCAGCCGGTGAACGCTTAGAAACGAGCCTGCAAGTAACTACACTGCTGGCCAATATTATAAGTTCGCTCCATTTTTGGCTCGTTCATTGTTATGATTAGAACTATTGCTTTTTTCTTTTGCAGAATTACGTAAAAATACGCGAAAGATAAAACAGCGGGATAAAATTTGGCAATATTTATGTATACAATGAATTGTTACCCTTTTTACGCAAAATGCTGTCTGCAGGACGAAAGTATAAATTCAGTTATAAATAACCGTTTATTTATAAACTGATTATAATGAAAATTGTTCTTAATAATCAGTAGTTAATCTATGACAGTGAATTACTTGGAAAATTTTCGATTTCATACTGATTACAAAAGATTTTCTATCAAGTTTTGATCAATTTCTTATCACGCGATAACAATTGCTGCTTTTAATTCCTGGATTGTAGAAATACTTCGTATTATTTCGATAAATTCGTCTAACGAGTATTTCCCATAAAATTTATAGCTGAAGAACACAAAAGCTGGTCATATGAAAATTTGAAATAGTATGGTGAGATAAGCAAGATAGCAGATAATGGACTCATCAGGCATAAAGCATCCTAGCAGGCCCTGTCTTAGACGCCGCCATATTGGATAGTCGTTTGAGAAGTATACATCCAAAGCAACGAAAAAAAATTTAATTCAGATAGACCAGATAGTCTCCATTTATATTGGCATGACATTCGAAAAGAAAAAAGATTCTTTGCGACGCGTAATTTTAGCGGAGACAGTATAATGATGTGGAAAGCTTTTAGTACATTAGAAAACCTCTCAATTGCTTTTCTCACTACAAAAATGAATAGTGAAGAATGTCAAAGAGTTTAGAAGCATACATATTTGCTCCTGTATATTGAAGAACATAATACAATAACATTTAAATTTCAACAATACAATGCCCCATTCATCGTAATGCCAATTCTTAAGCATGGCTTAGAAGCTATTGTTGTGGCGACACTTCCTGTACTCGCCACTAGAGGGACTGTCCTCTCGCGAGTGCTCGACCAATCCTTCCATTCCTTTATACAGGGTGTTAGGCCATCTCTGGGAAAAATTTTAATGGGGGATTCTAGAGGCCAAAATAAGACGAAAATCAAGAATACCAATTTGTTGATGGAGGCTTCGTTAAGAAGTTATTAACGTTTAAAGTTCGGCCAATACTGAATTTTTTTCTCGAAAATGCGCAATATTTCAGGGGTATGTCTAATCGCCAAAAATGATTGTAATTGACTCCCGCAACCGAAAATAATTTCTCCAGAACGATTTGAAACTTTTCAATTTCGCCGAAAAATTTAGACACCTAAACCCTTGTCCCTTGTCGATTTATCTTAAAAATTCGTTGTTGATTTTTAATAATTTCGCATGACGTCCTACAGAAAAGTTGTTTAATACTTTTTTGTAGGTGTCTATGGACTCTACTTCAGAAAAAAGTTTCATTGAAATATATTCGCTATTATAGGAGTTATGGCTGTTTGCAAATTGGACGATTTTTTATGGGGCATTTCTCATTTTGCAAGGTCAAAGATAAACTTTTCGAATATTTTTGCGATTTCGACATATTCTTCATCTAAATACGCGTTGTTTGCCGTTTGGAACATTAAAATCGTCCACTCCGTTCAGGAGTTATGATGTTTCAAATATGTACATGAAATTTCGGGTAACCATTTTAAGCCTCAGATTATATTTTCGGTACGGAATTTTTTTCTCGAAAATACGTAGGATTTCAGAGGTATGTGTAATGACCAAAAATGATTGTAATCGATCCCTGCAACCAAAGATAATTTTTTTAGAACGATTTCAAATTTATTTTTCTGTCGAAAAATTTAGGCACCCTACTCCCTTGTCGATTTTTCTTAAAAATTCGTTTTTGATTTTTAATAATTTCGTTTGACGTCCTAAAGAAAAGTTGTTTAATACTTTTTTGTAGGTACCTATGGGCTCTACTTCAGAAAAAAGTTTCATTGAAATATATTCACTATTATAGGAATTATGGTCGTTTGAAGTTTTGACCATTTTTATGGGGGTTTTTTCACTTTACGAGGTTAAGGAACAATTTTTCATATATTTTCAGAATTTCTACATATTCTCCACTAAAATATGCGACGTTTGCTTTTTGAAACATTGAAATCGCCCAATCCGTTCAGAAGTTATGGTGGTTTAAACATTCGCATGAAATTTACGGGAAGCATTTTTGGCCTGAAATTATATTTTCGGTAAGGAATTTTTTTCTAGAAAGTGGGTAGGATTTCGAGGGTATGTCTATTGACCAATAATGATTATAATTGGTCCCTGCAATTAAAAATGATTTTTTTAGAAAGATTTTGAAATTTGTTAATTTTGTCGAAAAATTTCACACCTTCTAGAATTTTTTTCTCGAAACTGAATAGGATTTCGGTGGTATATCTATTCATCAAAAATGATTATAATCGTCTCTTGTAATCGGAAATAATTTTTTTAGGACGATTTAAAAAATTTTTTTCGCCGAGAAATTTCACCTACCCGAATTTTTTTCTCGAAGGAGGGTAGGTTTTCGAGGGTAGGTTTATTCATAAAAAATGATCGTAATTGACCCCCGCAACCGAAAATAATTTTTCGAAAACGATTTGAAATTTTTTTTTTTGTCAGTCACCTAATTAGATTTTCGGCAAGGAATTTTTTTCTCGAAAGTGCGTAGGATTTCGGGGGTATGTGTAATGACCAAAAATGATTGTAATTAACTCCCACACTCGAAAATAATTTTTTAAAAACGTTTTGAAAAATTTTTTTTCCATCGTAAAATTTCAATACCTACCCGATTTTTTTTCTCGAAAGTGGGTGGGATTTCGAAGGTATGTGTATTCACCAAAAATGATTGTAATTGACCCCCGCAACCGAAAATAATTTTTCCAGAACGATTTGAAATTTTTTAATTTAATTGTTAATAACTTTTTAAGGAAGCCTCCATCAACAAATTGGTATTCTTGATTTTCGTCTTATTTTGCCCTCTACAATCTCTCATTAAAATTTTTCCCAGCGGTGGCTGAACACCCTGTATTTCTTTTTTTTCTCTTATCACGACTACATGAATTTATTTCCGAATAATCACTTACCCACATCCATAAGAAATAACTTAAAATGACTAAATGTAAGAAAGCGAAATGATATGTCGCTTCGAAAAATTATGTTTCCATCTTAACTTGCGTTTTCCAAGACGGACGAGCAAAATGTTCGGTGACTTATGGACGGTACAAGGTGCAATCAAAAAGTTCGCGGACTTCTCTAACAGATGGCGCTAGAGATGACGTAAACGTATGGGATTATGAAGGCAATCTCTCGTGTAGCAGTGCATTCTTCGAAGGAAAATAATTCTCGACGATTGTTGGGTGCGCGAATTGCGTTTCTTGTCCTATTTTATCCAAGTGCTGATTAACAAATTGTGATCGTGCTTTGTGAGTGTGCATGTGTACCGTTGAAAAAGGTGACAGTAATGGCCTATAATTCGGCGTGAGGGACGCCATTATGGCGGCTGGCAGCACCCAAATGGTGGTAGAAGCTTCTGACTGCAGATTAAAGAGGAAATTAGATACTGTCTCAGCGAATGTTCACAACTCCTCTAGAAAACCCAACCAAACGAACATCGTCGGAAAACCTAACCTCAACATCAAAAACCGCCGACCAAACCCGATCCTGTTAGCCAAAATGCTCAAAGAGCATAATGTAGACTTGACCTCGACGTACAGGGTCTACGGACTCCCCATGCTCAATAAAATATGCAAGACAGCTAAAGAAAGAGACGTAACGAGACCACAGGACTGCTGGAATGGTTGCCTAGAGAAACAGTGGTATTGACATTCGATGGCACTATCCGATGTTATAAAGATCTACTTCCTTAAAAACATCAAAGTCGACGTTTCCATCGAACCAGTCAAAGCCTGCTTTAACTGCCTACAATACGGACGCACTGCAAAACTCTGTAGAGGACAAGACAGGTGGCGCTGCTGTGGCCAATTGGACCACTAACAGAAAAAACTGCCCACGTAAGAATTCCCCCATCCGTCTACACTTCAAAGAGAATCATGTCATTCTGAGCTACTCATTAATATAATTGTTAAAACTAGCGACCAAATCATTTCGATTGGATTTAGCCAATCAAAAGCATGCCTGAGCAGCTACGTTCAGCAACCACTCACCTGCGGCAGCACTGTCCATCGCGTGAACTATTGCCCAGTTCTCGTTGGACCCAGTATGCACAGAAAATGATACGTTGAGTCCACAAAAAGCATTTTACAAGCACGAACGTTGTTTCTTGTAGCGCTTTTGCCCGATAATGGATTCGATTGCTGCAGTTTTATCTTAAGGAGGAAACCGAGGCGAGAGTGAATGCTAATTTCTCCTCGTACCGTGCAATGATTTGTTATGCACGATCACGTCCTCGCGCGCTAGCGCAATATCATGCGACGAACACGTCGATATATATACCCTCTGTGCTCTTATACACGGTTCTTTGAACTTACGACCTGATAACTGCGCTCCTCCTGCGGATGTTCTCCTAGGCGCCGTTGACGCCATTACCCCGGGAAAACGGAAGTACGGAAACATTCCCCGATAGACGAACGACGAAGATCAAAGTACTTGCGAGCTCGACGCGGTATCGGTTTTTACAGCGACGTGCTTTTTTTATCATGCTCGTCGACGGTGAAAATAATTATTATTATCATCGATTTATTTTTATACCGCCACTTTTTCCGGGTAAGATATAATTAACTCTTACATCATTTATAAGTTTAGTTTTCTTTTGTTTTATTAAATTCTGTCTTTCTCTTGCGTTGACGGGTTCACATTTATTTGAATTTGCCACTGCAATATGGAGGTGTGGGAATGACGATTGTTTGTGAATATTATTACTATTATCATCGATTCATTTTCATACCGGCGTTCTTTCCGGGAAATATAAAATTAACTATTATAATTTATAAGTTTAGTTTTCTTTTGTTTTATTAAATTCTGTCTTTCTCTTGCGTAAACGAGCACACATTTATTTGAATTTGCCGCTGCAATATGGAGGTGTGGGAATGACGATTGTTTGTGAATATTATTACTATTATCATAGATTTATTTTTATATCGGCGATTGTTAACGGAAATATAGAAGGTGTTCGACCACTCCTGGGAAAAATTTTAATGGGAGATTCTAGAGGCCAAAATAAGACGAAAATCAAGAATATCTATTTCTTGACTGAGGCTTCATTAAAAAGTTATTAACAAATTAAATTAAAAAATTTCAAATTATTCTGAAAAAATCAATTACAATTATTTTTTATGAATACACATACCCATGAAATCCTACCTACTTTCGAGAAAAAAATTTGAAAAGGTATGAAATTTTTCGACAAAATTAAAAAATTTCAAATCGTTCTGGAAAAATTATTTTCGGTTGCGGGGGTCAATTACAATAATTTTGTATCATTAGACATACCCCCAAAATCCTAATCATTTTCGAGAAAAAAATTCAGTAAAGGCGGAACTTTAAACGTTAATAACTTTTTAACGAAGGTTCCATCAACAAATTAATATTCTTGATTTTTGTCTTATTTTGGCCTCTAGAATCTCCCATTAAAATTTTTCCAAGGGTTGGCCGAATACCCTGTATAATTAACTATTATAATTTATAAGTTTAGTTTTCTTTTGTTTTATTAAATTCTGTTTTTCTCTTGCGTAAACGAGCTCACATTTATTTGAATTTACCGCTACAATATGGAGGTTGTGGAAGTGTCGTCTGTTTATGAATATTATTACTATTATCATCGATTTACTTTTATACCGGCGCTCTTTCCGGGAAATATATAATTAACTATTATAATTTATAAGCTTAGTTTTCTTTTGTTTTATTAAATTCTGTCTTTCCCTTGCGTTGACGAGCTCACATTTATTTGAATTTGCCGCTGCAATATGGAGGTTGTGGAAATGATGTCTGTTGGTGAATATTATTACTATTATCATCAATTTTTTTTACTACCGGTGCTCTTTCCGGGAAATATATAATTAACTATTATAATTTATAAGTTTAATTTTCTTTTGTTTTATTAAATTCTATCTTTCTCTTGCGTAAACGAGCTCACATTTATTTGAATTTGCCGCTGCAATATGGAGGTTGTGGAAATGATGTCTGTTGGTGAACATTATTACTATTATCATCAATTTTTTTTAATACCGGTGCTCTTTCCGGGAAATATATAATTAACTATTATAATTTACAAGTTTAGTTTTCTTTTGTTTTATTAAATTCTGTCTTTCCCTTGCATTGACGAGTTCACATTTATTTGAATTTGCCGCCGCAATATGTAGATTGTGGAAATGACGTTTGTTTGTGAATATTATTACTATTATCATCGATTTATGTTTATACCGGCGCTCTTTCCGGGAAATATAAAATTAACTATTATAATTTATAAGTTTAGTTTTCTTTTGTTTTATTAAATTCTGTCTTTCTCTTGCGTAAACGAGCTCACATTTATTTGAATTTACCGCTACAATATGGAGGTTGTGGAAGTGTCGTCTGTTTATGAATATTATTACTATTATCATCGATTTACTTTTATACCGGCGCTCTTTCCGGGAAATATATAATTAACTATTATAATTTATAAGTTTAATTTTCTTTCGTTTTATTAAATTCTATCTTTCTCTTGCGTTAACGGGCTCACATTTATTTGAATTTACCGCTGCAATATGGAGGTTGTGGAAATGACGTCTGTTTATGAATATTATTACTATTATCATCGGTTTTTTGTTACACCTGCGCTCTTTCCGGGAAATATACAATTAACTATTATAATTTATAAGCTTAGTTTTCTTTTGTTTTATTAAATTCTGTTTTTCTCTTGCGTTAACGGGCTCACATTTATTTGAATTTACCGCTGCAATATGGAGGTTGTGGAAATGACGTCTGTTTATGAATATTATTACTATTATCATCGGTTTTTTGTTACACCTGCGCTCTTTCCGGGAAATATACAATTAACTATTATAATTTATAAGCTTAGTTTTCTTTTGTTTTATTAAATTCTGTCTTTCCCTTGCGTTGACGAACTCACATTTATTTGAATTTGTCGCTGCAATCTGGAGGTGCGGAAATGACGTCTGTTTAAAAGCGGTGTGTTCATGTACTAATTCCTAACCTTACGCGCGTACTTCCGTTGCCGATATATTACATACCACGTGCACAAGTTTCGTTATAAAAGGTTTCTTTCAAGTATTGAATAAGTCTTTATCTTTTACAATCCTTTTAAATGTATATCTAATCGTAATGGATTGAAGCTCCACTGGAATTAGGTTGAAACGTAACGTAAAAATCAAGATAGATGAATATTGCATCGTATAACCGTTATGAAAATAACCGAAATATTCAGGATCGTTCAATTAACCGGTATACCTGGATACCCGAAGTGTTTCGTTCGAATAAGTTGGGGAACATTCCAAGCAAACGGACCGTCTACCGATTAGAGTGAATTATACGTCATTCGATTCGCCTAATTCAGTACATTATTAATATGCATTTCATTATTTGCGGAAATTCGTTATTTTTGTTTCAAATTTTTGGAAAGTTGCAATAAAAAAGTAAGGTTAAGTATATTTTGCATGTTCACAGGTAGAAACAAATGATTGTCGTTACTATGTTCATGGTGTAAATTATAAATGCCAGGTAGTCAAATGCTAATTTGTTAAAAATGTATGCTTAAAAGTCATTTTTTTATCACATACTATGCAGGAGTAGATCAGGTAGACAGTATCTGCAGCAACAGTATAAAACATTGCCCCCCTCCCTGGCTCCTAACCTAACTCAGCTAGAGATGTCTTAAAATTAACATATATGCTAACATACAATCATAAGCAATGTCATATTATTATATAACTAAAATTAAATAAAACTACTGTTTTGCAATGGTCTTTATAGGACAAATAATGGTCGATTGGCTGTATAATGATTGGCTCCTAACCTAACCCAGACCTAATTCAGCTACAGATGTCTTAAAATTAACATATATGATAACATACAATCATGAGCAATGTCATATTATTATATAACTAAAATTAAATAAAACTACTGTTTTGCAATGGTCTTTATAGAACAAATAATGGTCGATTGTCTGTATAATTTCTGTACAGCAATTGGAAGGGTAGAGAAGACTGTTGAGATTAATGAATCAACATTTTGTCGTAGAAAATATCACAGAGGCCATTTGAAAATTAATCACAGAATCAATTTTAAAGATCCCATTACTGATGCTTATGTAATAAAGACTTAATGTAATAAAGTTCAAATATATTCTTCCATATAGTACTAAACGATTATCATTTATGCGCCCACCATGAAATCTACTACGACCTTTCTGTCAGCTATACTAATATTAACAAACTGAATTAAAAATGTTTATGGAGTAAATGTATTGTTTTGAATTATAAACAAGAATCCGCGTTTAAAATTCATAAATGGTCATATTATTAAATCAATTGAAACATTTGGAAGCTAAAAATATTCAGAGATATTTTAGCTTGGCGATTTAGAATTTACTCATACTTCAATGGACCAACATGTTTATTTATACATATATATTAAGAAGTCTGTAGAGTCCAAAATATTGATTTAATAAGACTGTTGAGATTGATAAATCAACATTTTGTTGTAGAAAATATCACAGAGGCCATTTGAAAATTAATCACAGAGTCAATTTTAAAGATCCCATTACTGTTGCTTACACGAATTAAATTGAGACCACTTGGAGGCATGCCCCTCATTCTTTAATCTTATAACATATAATACTATCAATATTTTATATTTTCAAGAAGGGTAACTTCATTGGATACCTGAGCCATATTTAGTAAATGTACCTAACAGGAAAATGGGGATTTATTCAACGAAATATTAGCAGAAATAGCAGAAATTTCATTCGATGCATGTTTAACAAATTAGCATTTGACTTCCTAGCATTGTTGAATGATCAACACGACCAGCCAAACACCACTCCACCACATTGCAAACATTACTCATCCAAACATCCTAGTCACGATTCCTAATCCTTACTCATCCTGAACCTCGTACCCTTCCTGAGTCACACTCTCCCTTGATCATCGTCCCTACCTCTACCTATTTCCAGCAATAGCATATAAACGCCTGCAATACCGAAAAACAGACCAGAAAGAGTTTAGTACTCAGTCGACCTAACATCTGTACGAGTTCTCTTCTTAAATAAAGTGTTGTCAATTTTATTGGAATCCAACAGCATTAATAATTTACAACATGAACACAATAACGACAGACACTTGTTTCTACCTGTGAACATGGCAAAATATATTTAACCTTACTTTTTTATTGCAACTTTCTAACAAGTTTAAACAAAAATAATGAAATGCATATTAATAACGTACTGAACTAGATGAATCAAATGGCGTAAAACTAACCCTGATCGGTGAATGGTTTGTTTGCTAGGAATATACCTAAGTTGGATATAAAATAATAATTAGCTACAATGCTTTTCTTAAATTGAAAAATAATAAAGTTATCACATTGTTAGCCATTGAAGATTTTCCCATTGAAAACTATTTTTTTTCTAAATAATATTTTACGTTTATTTATAACAGTTTGGCTAACAATACTTTTATGTGTTTTAACATTGTCGAAAAAAATAATTTAATGGAAAAGTTTGCATATCTAATTACAATTATTTATAAAAAAAAAATATTGCAAATGAGTTTCTAGAAACGTACAATCTCAGGTTTCAAAATTGTTATAAAGAATTCGTTAAAGACCACTGGAAATTCACATCTAATTAGTTATACGCTTTTCGAATTAGATTCGTTTTGATTAAGTCAGTTGGTTTCGTGTTACAGAGTAGATTAGAACAAACTGTACTCTTTGATATATTTTTGAAACAAAGCTCTAATCGAGGCATTTGGGTCAGCTGCGCAACATGAAACGCGTTAATAGGATATACTGCGTTATAGAAACGCGTAAATTTTGCCAAGTATACTACGTTAACGAAACTGATTTGGAAATCACGTAATTCTAGAATTATTTTTATAATTGCCTAATTTATTTTTACACCTGTCGTATTAATGGCAAATAAACTTAATGATTAAAGTGATGCAACAGTAATTAACGTGCAGATAATTCGCCCATTAAATCGTATAAGCTTTATTTCATGGATACTCCTACATCAATGACGACGTCGAACGAACGAGGTCGCACATAACCATATAAACTTAGAATTTGAACTAATTTAGCGATTTGAGTCCTCGTACTTGCTATAAGTATCTCTTTATCTTAAACTGCCCGGTTGATTTGTAGCTTCATTGGTTCATTTTGCACCATCGTTTCGAATATCGCTTCCCAAGTGCATTTCCAAATTCCGTTTTCGAATACTGTTAGTCACGAATTATAATAAGACATTGCATACAGGGTGTTCGGCCACTCATGGGAAAAATTTTAATGGGAGATTCTAGGGGCCAAAATAAAGCGAAAATCAAGAATACCAATTTGTTGATGGAGGCTTCGTTAAAAAGTTATTAACGTTTAAAGTTCCAACCGTACTGAATTTTTTTCTCGCAAATGGGCAAAATTTCGGGGGTATGTCTAATGACGAAAAATGATTGTAATTGACCCCCACAACCGAGAATAATTTTTCCAAAACGATTTGAAATTTTTTTTTTCGTCGAAAAATTTAGGCATCTTTCTGAATTTTTTTCTTGAAAATGCATAGGATTTCGGGGGTATGTCGAATGACGAAAAATGATTGTAATTGACCCCCACAACCGAGAATAATTTTTCCAGAACGATTTGAAATATTTTAATTTTATCGAAAAATTTTTGGACCTACTCGAATTTTTTTCTCGAAAATGAGTAGGATTTCGGGGATATGTCTATTCACCAAAAGTGATTGTAATTAACCCCCGTAACCGAAAATAATTTTTCCAGAACGATTTGAAATTTTTTTTTTCATCGAAAAATTTAGGCATCTTTCTGAATTTTTTTCGTGAAAATGCACAGGATTTTGAGGGTATGTCTAATGACGAAAAATGATTGTAATTGACCACTGCAGCTAAAAATAATTTTTCCAGAACGATTTGAAATATTTTAATTTTATCGAAAAATTTTTGGACCTACTCGAATTTTTTTCTCGAAAATGAGTAGGATTTCGGGGATATGTCTATTCACCAAAAGTGATTGTAATTAACCCCCGTAACCGAAAATAATTTTTCCAGAACGATTTAAAATTTTTTTTTGCCGAAGAATTTAGACACCCTGTCGATTTTTCTTAAAAATTCGTTTTTTATTATTAATAAATTTGTTTGATACTGTACGGAAATGTAGTTTAATTCTTTTTTGTAGGTATCCATGAGCTCTACCTCCAAACTAAATTTAAATGAAATCCATTAACTATTGTAGGAGTTATGGTCGTCCCAAAATTGGACCATTTTTAAGAAGTTTTTCCCACTTATCGGGGTTAAGGAACAACTTTTCGAACATTCTTGGAATTTCTACATATTCTTCACCAAAATACGCGTTGTTTGCATTTTGAAATATTATAATCCTCTAATCCGTTCAGAAGTTATGATTTTTTAAATACACGTTTGAAATTTCGGGGAAACATTTGACATTGTCGTAAACACTGGTCACACAATGTATTTTCGGTGAAGAATTTTTTTCTCGAAAGTACGTAGGATTTTCGGGGTATGTATAAAAATGATTGTAATTGACCCCTGCAACTAAAAATAATTTTTCCAGAACGATTTGAAATTGTTTTTTCGCCAAAAAATTTAGGCACCCTGTCGACTTTTCTTAAAAATTCGTTTTTTATTTTTAATAAATTTGTTTGACACTGTACAGAAATGTTGTTTAATTCTTTTTTGTAGGTATCCATGAGCTCTACCTCCAAACTAAATTTAAATGAAATCCATTAACTATTGTAGGAGTTATGGTCGTCCCAAAATTGGACCATTTTTAAGAAGTTTTTCCCACTTATCGGGGTTGAGGAACAACTTTACGAACATTCTTGGAATTTCTACATATTCTTCACCAAAATACGCGTTGTTTGCATTTTGAAACATTATAATCCTCTAATCCGTTCAGAAGTTATGATTTTTTAAATACACGTTTGAAATTTCGGGGAAACATTTGACATTGTCGTAAACACTGGTCACACAATGTATTTTTGGTGAAGAATTTTTTTCTCGAAAGAACGTAGGATTTTGGGGGTATGTATAAAAATGATTGTAATTGACCCCTGCAATTGAAAATAATTTTTCCAGAACTATTTGAAATTTTTTTTTCGCCAAAAAATTTAGGCACCCTGTCGACTTTTCTTAAAAATTCGTTTTTTATTTTTAATAAATTTGTTTGACACTGTACGGAAATGTTGTTTAATTCTTTTTTGTAGGTATCCATGAGCTCTATCTCCAAACTAAATTTAAATGAAATCCATTAACTATTGTAGGAGTTATGGTCGTCCCAAAATTAGACCATTTTTACGAAGTTTTTCCCACTTATCGGGGTTGAGGAACAACTTTTCGAACATTCTTGGAATTTCTACATATTCTTCACCAAAATACGCGTTGTTTGCATTTTGAAACATTATAATCCTCTAATCCGTTCAGAAGTTATGATTTTTTAAATATACGTTTGAAATTTGGGGGAAACATTTGACATTGTCGTAAACACTGGTCACACAATGTATTTTCGGTGAAGAATTTTTTTTCTCGTATGTATAAAAATGATTGTAATTGATCCCTGCAATTGAAAATAATTTTTTTAAAACGATTTAAAATTTTTTTTCGCTGAAAAATTTCACACTTTTTCAAATTTTTTTCTCGAAAGTGGGTAGGATTTCGGGGGTATGTATATTCACCAAAAATGATTGTAATTGACCCCTGCAATTTAAAATAATTTTTTTAAAACGATTTAAAATTTTTTTTCGTCGAAAAATTCCACACCTACTCGAATTTTGTTCTCGAAAGTGGATAGGATTTCAGGGGTATGTTTATTCACCAAAAATGCTTATAATTGACCCTCGCAACCAGAAATAATTTTTTCAGAACGATTTGAAATTTTTGAATTTAATTGTTAATAACTTTTTAACGAAGCCTCCATCAACAAATTGGTATTCTTGATTTTCGTCTCATTTTGGCCTCTAGAATCCCCCATTAAAATTTTTTCCAGAGGTGGCCGAACACTTTGTATATCTTAAGGTCATCGGCATATAATACAAATTTAAAGTGTTAGAATACCTTAGAAATATCATTAATATACATTATAATTAAAAGAGATCTTAAATGTGAACCTTGTGGAACACCAGATGTAACATAAGTTTCTCTTAAGTAATTATTATTGAATTTAACTATTTGAACTCTATCTATTAAAAAACTGGATAGCCA
Source organism: Colletes latitarsis (assembly GCF_051014445.1). Lineage (NCBI taxonomy): Eukaryota > Metazoa > Arthropoda > Insecta > Hymenoptera > Colletidae > Colletes > Colletes latitarsis. The sequence continues at coordinate 17,598,144 of NC_135145.1, forward strand.
AGAAAGCATGCAGCTGTTTATTCCTAATACCTTTAATTTAAACATTAAGATTGAATGATTAATAGAATCAGAGGCTTTAGAAAAGTCAGTGTAAACAGTATTAACCTGCATGCCTTTATCCATGCAATTAGTTAAATAATAATGATACTCCACAAGGTTAGTCACAGTCGATTTACCGATAACGAATCCATGCTGTTCATCAATGATGATGCCTTTGCAAAGAAACGATAATTTACGACTAATTAAGTTTTCCATAATCTTAAGACATTTAGAATACTGATAGGTCTAAAATTTGAAATTGACATTAAACATAACTTTTACAATTTAGGAACGGTGCCGCCAGTTAAAGATTAATTAAATATTAATCATAAGACTCTCTGGTTATGTTATGTTGTTTATGCATAGCAGTTGCTGATTGTCGCGAGGTCGGATTTCAACTGATGCAAGAGTGAGAAGGAAAGGCTCACGCTCGCCCTCTTTCTCGATTTCCCGAACTTGCGCGAAGTGTCTGTTTCCCCCACCAATTCATTAGGAGCTAAAGGAAGTTCGTCGTCGCTAGGTGTCGCTGTCAATGCACTCAATGGTGCCAAATCTGGCCACACCGGTGACTCGTTACTTTAATAAAACAATCCCTACAGTAACGTATGAAATGTCCGTCCCAATCTTGCGAACAAAGGGTATAGCCGAATAAGGGGGTCAAATGTGCCCCCAAACCGAATTGAACGAATGATAGGTCATTCGATAGCTTATCCAAAAAAACCATGTGTGCAAATTTTTAACTTGAAATCTCGACCGTGGGGGTAGTAATGGGGTGAAAACGAAAATCATGTTTTTGAACAATTTCTCTTAACCTATTGAGTAAAAAAATGTAAAAAAATTCAGAGACACTTCGGGTACTGGGACACATATTTTGGGAGATTTTCAAATTTTTTGATCGAAGAACCAGGTAGTAAAAAATAAAAAACCGCAAAAAATGCCGAAAAATGCCAATTACGTATCGAAGGAGGCCCGGAACTACTTTTATACTGTTACAGTAAACACGTATTGCTATTATTATTATTCTCAATTTTTTTCAGATTTTTCATTTTGGTGCGCCGCAGTGAAAAAAAATAAAAACCGACTTTTTCCTCATTTTCTGCGTATTAGAGTAACTTACACGTTGAATTTTTATGCATTCTTCAATATTCGAGTGTTTTGTACACTGTTTAATGTTTCTACACTAAGCAGAATTACATAACAATTGAAAGAAATAAAATAAACCAACCGTTGAGCGCAACATATCCTAAAAAATCAACGATGTTTTCGACGATGTCGTTGGCGCAGCGTTAGAGTGTGCGACTGTGGAACCGCTGGAAGTTTTTTTACCGTAGGTTCAAGTCTCTCTGTGGGACTTAGAATTTTTTCTTATTCGTTATTTTTTTTTTCAAATTCTAACTATATAACAATGGTTTATATTAATTTATAAATATTCTAAAGGCATTTTACAAATATTTTAACCTGAAATATGTATAAATATAATTTTGGTGCGATTTTTGCATAGGATGATTTTCTTATCTCCACATCATTTAAAAATAACTTCAAAAAAATTAAGGATACATAATGTTAAACTATAGCAATATTTAATATACTGTTAAAATCCAAAGTGATTTGAAAATTCGGTTTATGACACAGTTTTCTGGTACATTGTAGCTATTAGGAATGGTTTTTTTCGTAAAATTATTTTTCGTTATTAATCACTCTTTAGCAAGTTACTCTGTAGCAAACATTCATATTTATCAAAGAAAGAGAAAAAAAAGGAAAGATCTGCTTGATCGAAGGGGGAGAAGAAGTAATAGTAAGCCAGTATAGAATCTTCTGTTCTAATCCATTCACAATAGTCAAAGGTAAGAGATTTGAAAACTAACATTTCACATTAATTTCAGTTTAAGAGATGTTAAACAATAATCGTGGTTGACAAAAAAAATAAGGACGCAAAGACGCTCCAAAATTATATTTATACATATTTCAGGTTAAAATATTTGTAAAATGCCTTTAGAATATTTATAAATAAATATAAACCATTGTTATATAGTTAGAATTTGAAAAAAAAAATAACGAATAAAAAAAAATTCTAAGTCCCAAAGAGGGACCCGAACCTACGGTAAAAAAACTTCCAGCGGTTCCACAGTCGCACACTCTAACGCTGCGCCAACGACATCGTCGAAAACATCGTTGATTTTTTAGGATATGTTGCGCTCAACGGTTGGTTTATTTTATTTCTTTCAATTGTTATGTAATTCTGCTTAGTGTAGAAACATTAAACAGTGTACAAAACACTCGAATATTGAAGAATGCATAAAAATTCAACGTGTAAGTTACTCTAATACGCAGAAAATGAGGAAAAAGTCGGTTTTTATTTTTTTTCACTGCGGCGCACCAAAATGAAAAATCTGAAAAAAATTGAGAATAATAGTAATAGCAATACGTGTTTACTGTAAAAGTATAAAAGTAGTTCCGGGCCTCCTTCGATACGTAATTAGCATTTTTCGTCATTTTTTGCGGTTTTTTATTTTTTACTACCTGGTTCTTCAATTAAAAAATCTGAAAATCTCCTAAAATATGTGTCCCAGTACCCGAAGTGTCTCTGAATTTTTTTACATTTTTTTACTAAATAGGTTAAGAGAAATTGTTCAAAAACATGATTTTCGTTTTCACCCCATTACTACCCCCACGGTCGAGATTTCAAGTTAAAAATTTGCACACATGGTTTTTTTTGGATAAGCTATCGAATGACCTATCATTCGTTCAATTCGGTTTGGGGGCACATTTGACCCCCTTATTCGGCTATACCCTTTTGTTTAACTCTTCCTCGAACTGTTCTAGTCGAATTTGAAAGAAATCGGTGTTATCGAGACTGAGAGAACGATAGTGGCTTCGTTCCAAGTTCTTCGAAAACGTACCACACTTTCTTACAGTAGGATCGTTCGTTGCTTAATAGTGTTCCAAGACTTGTAATAGATAACCTAGTGAACCGCTTGCTCGGTTGCGCTCGTTCTTCAACCACGTCCAACGTTTAACATTCGGGTCACTTGTCCGATCAAGCGTCGCAGGTGGCACAAAGCTTACGGTAAATTTTCTGTACGCTTTTTACGATAGACCGTCGGTACGCGTGTCGGTCGTTTGTTTCGATAGAACGGAAATTTTGCAAATAAATCACTCGAATTTTCTAGCTTAGATATATCTCTCGCGAATTTCTGTTAATTGGCTCGTAACATTCTCGTTATCGGCTAACGACTGATGCAAACGGATCGGTGAAATACCCGCAAGTATTTAAACGTACAGACGAACATGTATTTAAGAACGGATTATTATAACACGCGTAACTGTAAAACTACTTGATGCTTGATTTTTTTTTTTCATTATTTTCGCGTATGTTGCGCATTCTCAACTTCATATTTATACCGCGAACTTTTTAATTTGAATTCGATGGCAACGTTCTGTCAAAATTACATTAGCATTCTCCACGCACGGGATAAAAATAGTTTTCGTACACCTGAGTAGAATTTATTACGATTAATTGAAATTCGTCTCTAGAAGATTATGATTTACAAAGTCGATAAAACAGTTTACGTTAAAAGAAAAAGTAATTGTTTATAAAAGATATACTTTCTGTATCTTTCTTAGTTTTTATAATGTTCGTGACGAGTTTTGTACTACAACTTGAAGCAATATTTCAAATATACAGGGTGTTCAGCCACACCTGGGAAAAATTTTAACCCCTTAACGTTCAGTCCCGAGTCTGACTGCTTTGAAAAACGATATTTGTTTAATCTAATAGTTTAAGGGATGATAATATTTGTGTTCTTTCAAATTATACGTCGGATACAACATTGTAAGTAACAAAAACCGCATTTTTAGAAACAAATTCAATAAAGAAAACTGATCATTCTTGGTTATCCCGAAAAATATGAGCGTTAAGGGGTTAATGGGAGATTCTAGAGGCGAAAATAAGACGAAAATCAGGAATACCAATTTCTGATGGAGGCTTCGTTAAAAAGTTATTAATGTTTAAAGTTCAGCCCGTAATGAATTTTCTTCTAGAAAATGCGTAGGATTTCGGGGGTATGTCTAATGACCAAAAATTATTGCAAATGACCCCCGCAATCGAAAATAATTTTTCCAGAACGATATGAAATTTTTTAATTTTGTCAAAAAATGTCACACATTCTCGAATTTTTTTCTCGAAAGTGGGTAGACTTTCGAGGTTATGTCTAATGACCAAAAATTATTGTAAACGACCCCCGCAGCCGAAAATAATTTTTTTATAATGATATGAAATTTTTGAATTTCGTCGAAAAATTTCACACCTTCTCGAATTTTTTTCTCGAAAGTGGGTAGAATTTCGAGGGTATGTCTAATGACCAAAAATTATTGTAAACGACCCCCGCAGCCGAAAATAATTTTTTTATAATGATATGAAATTTTTTAATTTTGTCAAAAAATTTCACACATTCTCGAATTTTTTTCTCGAAAGTGGGTAGGATTTTGAGGGTATGTTTAATGACCAAAAATGATTATACTTGACCTCTGCAACCGAAAATAATTTTTCTAGAACGATTTGAAATTTTTTTTTCGCCGAAAAATTTAGGCACCTATCCCCTGTCGATTTTTATTAAAAATTTGTTTTTCATTTTTAATAAATTTGTTTGACGCTCTACAGGAAAGTTGTCTAATACTTTTTTGTCGATACCCATGGGCTCTACTTCAGAAAAAAATTTCAATGACATACTTTTACTATTGTGGGAGTTATGGCCGTTTGAAAATTGGACCAGTTTTTTGGTGGTTTTTCTTATTTTACGGCGTCAAGGAACAACGTTTCGAATAGTTTTGGTATTTCTACATATTCTTCGCCAAAATACGCGTCGTTTGGTTTTTTAAACATTAAAATCATCCAATCCATTCAGGAGTTATGGTATTTTAAAGTTGCGAATGAAATTTTGGAGTGGCATTTCTGGCCCCACGTTAGATTTTCGATATGGAAATTGTTTTCTCGAAAATGGTTAGGATTTCGGGGGTATGTCTATTCACCAAAAATGGTTGTAATTGACTCCTGTAACTAAATATAATTTTTTTGGTATGATTTGAAATTTTTTAATTTCGTCTAAAAATTTCAATACCTACTCGATTTTTTTTCTCGAAAGTGGGTAGGATTTCGGGGATATGTGTAATGACCAAAAATTATTGTAATTGACCCTTGCAACTAACAATAATTTTTCCAGAACGATTTGAAATTTTTTTTTTCGCCGAAAAATTTAGGCACCTCCCCCCTGTCGATTTTTATTTAAAATTTGTTTTTCATTTTTAATAAATTTGTTTGTCGCTCTACAGAAAAGTTGTCTAATACTTTTTTATAGGTACCCATGGGCTTTACTTCAGAAAAAAGTTTCATTGAAATATATTCACTATCATAGAAGTTATGGCTATTTGCAAATTTGACCAGTTTTTTGGGGGTTTTTCTCATTTTACGGCGTCAAGGAACAACTCTTCGAATAGTTTTGGTATTTCTACATATTCTTCGCCAAAATACGCGTCGATTGCATTTTAAAACATTAAAATCCTTCAATCCGTTCAGGAGTTATGGTATTTTAAAGTTGCGAATGAAATTTTGGAGAGGCATTTCTGGCCCCACGTTAGATTTTCGATATGGAAATTTTTTTCTCGAAAATGGTTAGGATTTCGGGGGTATGTCTATTCACCAAAAATGGTTGTAATTGACTCCTGTAACTAAATATAATTTTTTTGGTATGATTTGAAATTTTTTAATTTCGTCTAAAAATTTCAATACCTACTCGATTTTTTTTCTCGAAAGTGGGTAGGATTTCGGGGATATGTGTAATGACCAAAAATTATTGTAATTGACCCTTGCAACTAACAATAATTTTTCCAGAACGATTTGAAATTTTTTTTTTCGCCGAAAAATTTAGGCACCTCCCCCCTGTCGATTTTTATTTAAAATTTGTTTTTCATTTTTAATAAATTTGTTTGTCGCTCTACAGAAAAGTTGTCTAATACTTTTTTATAGGTATCCATGGGCTTTACTTCAGAAAAAAGTTTCATTGAAATATATTCACTATCATAGGAGTTATGGCTGTTTGAAAATTTGACCAGTTTTTTGGGAGTTTTTCTCATTTTACGGCGTCAAGGAACAACTCTTCGAATAGTTTTGGTATTTCTACATATTCTTCGCCAAAATACGCGTCGATTACATTTTAAAACATTAAAATCCTTCAATCCGTTCAGGAGTTATGGTATTTTAAAGTTGCGAATGAAATTTTGGAGAGGCATTTCTGGCCCCACGTTAGATTTTCGATATGGAAATTTTTTTCTCGAAAATGGTTAGGATTTCGGGGGTATGTCTATTCACCAAAAATGGTTGTAATTGACTCCTGTAACTAAACATAATTTTTTTTGGTATGATTTGAAATTTTTTAATTTCGTCTAAAAATTTCAGTACCTACTCGATTTTTTTTCTCGAAAATGGGTAGGATTTCGGGGGTATGTGTATTCACCAAAAATAATTGTAATTGACACCCGCAGCCGAAAATAATATTTTCAGAAATATTTGAAATTTTTTTTTTGTCGAAAAATTTAGGCATCTTTCTGAATTTTTTTCTCGAAAATGCATAAGATTTCGGGGGTACGTCTGTTCACCAAAAGTGATTGTAATTGATCCCCGCAACTAAAAATAATTTTTCTAGAATGATTTGAAATTTTTTAATTTAATTTTTTAGTAACTTTTAATGAAGTCTCAATCAAGAAATTGATATTCTTGATTTTCGTCTTATTTTGGCCTCTAGAATCTCCCATTAAAATTTTTCCCAGGGATGGTCGAACACCCTGTATGTATTAGACAATTGTGGGTATATGATTTATTAACTATTTCAGTTAATTTTCCAAAGCGCATTGATTTTTTATTCGAAGAACCATTTGGCATCGTCCATTCATGAAAACAATTTTGTTTCCGATTGAAATAGGATAACTAATTACTTGAAAATAAATTTATATACGCGTGATTGGAGAAAAAAAGAAATATAACGCACAATTTATTCTAGTTCTTTTATCTTTGGGTAACGTAGTACAAGTGAGACGATAATTTTGAATACAAATTAACATAACCTCTTACTGGAGACCTCTCAGTGGCCGTTTTTGGTACTAACGGGATACACGCCAAATACAAAATACTTAACCCTCTATGGGCCGAATTTTTTTCTTGAATATAAACTTACGAACCACTTTGATATTTGATGCTGCCAACCGTCATCAATATTGTTATTAGTAGATTGCGGATCTTTATGCAAATTCGTATTTTTATTAATAGAATTAATGAAATGGGAACTTTATAGAGGGTTGTCTCAACCCCTAAATATAATAATTCGTATCTTACTTGAAACATTTCTTATATTTTAGCATATTAAATGCATTCTGTAGTTTTTTGAAAATTTAAATTTCCCATAAATGCATAAATATCCACAGTCTAGTTATTAGTTATCTCAGAAACATTAAATAATTAATACGTACACGTCATCTTGTGAGAAAACTAAAATTATTTTGTAAAATGTCGATATATTAACATGTGACCTGAAAGTTACACGGGCCCATAGAAGGTTAACGCGTAAACATAAACTTGTTTACTAATGTCCAACAATTTTTAATAATTCAATTTCGCTTTTATACGAGAACTCGAGACAATTTGTCGAAAATACCAGCACGTTCGCAACTTTGAAGCATCAGTTTTCAGTTCGATAATCGGAACTCGAGAAAATGTGCATAAAAATATATTCGTACAAATATAAATGTAATTCGTTAAAACAATATTTTTTAGAGTTTACGTAACCGTTCAGTTATCGCGCACAATGGTTTCTCCGTGTTATATTGTTTTCATTTCTAAAATTATATTCGTACGGTTCGGCCATGCGAATTTCAATTTCTGGTTGAGCTCGCAGCTTCTTAAAAACTGGGTTTTTATTTACCTTACGTTTAAAGTTACCCGAGCGTAATGTTTGAAAGACTAAGGGTCGCGCGTTTCTTCGTTTCTAGAAGAGTCTCTTGCAAGAACAAAGGTACTAGAAACGAAAAGTACGCGCGTAGGTATAACGCGGACGTCGGATGACGCTCGTTTGCCCTGGCAATTTGCGATAATGGCCGGAACAGCTGATCGTGTGCGCATAACGAGAAACGATTCCTACGGTGCTGGGGCGTGAAACCATCTATGCATCTCATCTTGGATTGCGTGTCTGAATTTCAGTATCACAGATTATCGTGTTATACACACTTTTATTTAATTACGATTTGGTCGAAATACATAATAAATAAATTTAATAATAAATTGGAATTTAAAAAATTTTCAGGATGATTTTATTATACATACAGAGTGGAATAAAATGTTATTCGTTAATTACATAATAAATAAATTTAATAATAAATTGGAATTTAAAAACTTTTCAAGATGATTTTCTTGTACATATAGAGTGGAATAAAATGTTATTTTACAAATTTAAAATAACATTTTAAAAAATTTTTTAAATTTTCAAGATGTTTTTATTATACATATAGAGTGGAATAAAATGTTATTCGTTAATTACATAATAAATAAATTTAATAATAAATTGAAATTTAAAAAATTTTCAAGATGATTTTATTGTACATATAGAGTGGAATAAAATGTTATTTTACAAATTTAAAATAACATTTTAAAAAGTTTTTAAAATTTTTAAGATGTTTTTATTATACATATAGAGTGGAATAAAATGTTATTCGTTAATTACATAATAAATAAATTTAATAATAAATTGGAATTTAAAAAATTTTCAGGATGATTTTATTATACATACAGTGTGGAATAAAATGTTATTCGTTAATTACATAATAAATAAATTTAATAATAAATTGGAATTTAAAAAATTTTCAAGATGATTTTATTGTACATATACAGTGGAATAAAATGTTATTTTACAAATTTAAAATAACATTTTAAAAAATTTTTTAAATTTTCAAGATGTTTTTATTATACATACAGAGTGGAATAAAATGTTATTCGTTAATTACATAATAAATAAATTTAATAATAAATTGGAATTTAAAAAATTTTCAAGTTGATTTTATTGTACATATAGAGTGGAATAAAATGTGATTTGTTAATTACATAATAAATAAATTTAATAATAAATTGGAATTTAAAAACTTTTCAAGATGATTTTCTTGTACATATATAGTGGAATAAAATGTTATTTTACAAATTTAAAATAACATTTTAAAAAGTTTTTTAAATTTTCAAGATGTTTTTATTATACATATAGAGTGGAATAAAATGTTATTCGTTAATTACATAATAAATAAATTTAATAATAAATTGGAATTTAAAAACTTTTCAAGATGATTTTATTGTACATATACAGTGGAATAAAATGTTATTTTACAAATTTAAAATAACATTTTAAAAAGTTTTTTAAATTTTCAAGATGATTTTATTATACATACAGAGTGGAATAAAATATTATTCATTAATTACATAATAAATAAATTTAATAATAAATTGAAATTTTAAAAATTTTCAGGATGATTTTATTATACATGCAGAATGGAATAAAATGTTATTCGTTAATTACATAATAAATAAATTTAATAATAAATTGAAATTTAAAAAATTTTCAGGATGATTTTATTATACATGCAGAATGGAATAAAATGTGATTTGTTAATTACATAATAAATAAATTTAATAATAAATTGGAATTTAAAAACTTTTCAAGATGATTTTATTGTACATATTGTATAGTGGAATAAAATGTTATTTTACAAATTTAAAATAACATTTTAAAAAGTTTTTCAAATTTTCAAGATGATTTTATTATACATATAGAGTGGAATAAAATGTGATTTGTTAATTACATAATAAATAAATTTAATAATAAATTGGAATTTAAAAAATTTTCAAGATGATTTTCTTGTACATATAGAGTGGAATAAAATGTTATTTTACAAATTTAAAATAACATTTTAAAAAATTTTTCAAATTTTCAGGATGTTTTTATTATACATATAGAATAGAATAAAATGTTATTTGTTATTTATGAAATAACATTTGATTCCACTCTATATGTATAATAAAATAATCTTGAAGATTTTTTGAATTCTAATTTCGACGAAATCGTAATTATTTGACAATTACGTTTAAAACTGGTAAATATGGTTAAATTTACAAGGGTAACGTATCGAAACCGAAAACAAAAAAGAGATAACTTTATATTCTTCTTTTTGTACAGTAAACAGGAAACATGAAATTTTTAATGATACGAATCCATCATTTTTAGCTATTACGACAGTGAGGCGATTTTTCGGAGCTACTAACTTTGTACCATGGAAGCCTTTAACACGATTAATGTTATGGGGGTCACCGGTGACCGACACTGAATTTAGCGGTAGCGCTGTGTGGGTCATCGGTGACCGGCGCTGAATTTGGCGGTAGCGCTGTGGGGGTCACCGGTGACCGGCACTGAATTTGGCGATAGCGCTCTGGAGGTCACCGTTGACCGACACTGAATTTAGCAGTAGCGCTGTGGAGGTCACCGTTGACCGACACTGAATTTGGCGGTAGCGCTCTGGGGGTCACCGGTGACCGGCACTGAATTTGGCGGTAGCGCTGTGGGGGTCACCGGTGACCGGCACTGAATTTAGCAGTAGCGCTGTGGAGGTCACCGGTGACCGACACTGAATTTGGCGGTAGCGCTCTGGAGGTCACCGAAGACCGACACTGAATTCAGCGGTAGCACTGTGGAGGTCACCGGTGACCGACACTGAATTTGGCGGTAGCGCTCTGGGGGTCACTGGTGACCGACACTGAATTTGGAGGTAGCGTTGTGGGGGTCACCGGTGACCGGCGCTGAATTTGGCGGTAGCGCTGTGGGGGTCACCGGTGGCCGGCACTGAATTTGGCGATAGCGCTCTGGGGGTCACCGGTGACCGGCACTGAATTTAGCGGTAGCGCTGTGGGGGTCACCGGTGACCGACGATGCCAGTATTAGTAGAAATACATCATTAGAATAAATATCTTATAAAGTCAAAACTATGGTGTGCAGAAAATCAATGCTGTATATAACATATAAAAAACTATTTTTATGTTAGATATGTAAAAATATATAAAAATAGTTCTATTTTGTTGAAAATTAAACTGTCATCCTTGAACAGTTCCCATTCATTAATTCTGCTGTGAGAAAAATTCTTAAACGATTAAAATCTGTTTACTCTGCGGGCCACCTTGTATACAGGGTGTTTGGCTACCCCTGGGAAAAATTTTAATGGAGGATTCTAGAGGCCAAAATAAGACGAAAATCAAGAATACCAATTTGTTGATGGAGGCTTCGTTAAAAAATTATTAACGTGTAAAGTTGCGGTTGTCGAACGGCAATTTGTCCATCTATTTGAATTTTTTCTCGAAAGTGCGTAGGATTTCGAAGGAATATGTATTCACCAAAAATGATTATAATTGGCCCCTGCAACCGAAAATAATTTTTCCAGAACAATTTGAAATTTTTTAATTTTGTCGAAAAATTTGTCCACCTTCCTGAATTTTTTTCTCAAAAGTGTGAAGGATTTCGAAGGAATATGTATTCACCAAAAATGATTATAATTGACCCCTGCAACAGAAAATAATTTTTCCAGAACGATTTGGAATTTTTAATTTTGTCCAAAAATTTGTTCACCTTCCTGAATTTTTTTCTCAAAAGTGTGAAGGATTTCGAAGGAATATGTATTCACCAAAAATGATTATAATTGACCCGTGCAACAGAAAATAATTTTTCCAGAACGATTTGAAATTTTTTAATTTTATCGAAAAATTTGTCCACATTCCTGAATTTTTTTCTCAAAAGTGTGAAGGATTTCGAAGGAATATGTATTCACCAAAAATGATTATAATTGACCCCTGCAACAGAAAGTAATTTTTCCAGAACGATTTGAAATTTTTTAATTTTGTCGAAAAATTTGTCCACCTTCCTGAATTTTTTTCTCAAAAGTGTGAAGGATTTCGAAGGAATATGTATTCACCAAAAATGATTATAATTGACCCCTGCAACAGAAAATAATTTTTCCAGAACGATTTGGAATTTTTTAATTTTGTCGAAAAATTTGTCCGCCTTCCTGAATTTTTTTCTCAAAAGTGTGAAGGATTTCGAAGGAATATGTATTCACCAAAAAGTTCAGCCCGTACTGAATTTTTTTCTAGAAAATGCGCAGAATTTCGAGGGTATGTCTAATGACCAAAAATAATTGTAATTGATCCCCGCAACCGAAAATAATTTTTCCAGAACGATTTAAAATTTTTTTTTTTGTCGAAAAATTTAAGCATCTTTTTGAATTTTTTTCTCGAAAATGCACAAGATTTCGGGGGTATGTCTGTTCACCAAAAATGATTTTAATCGACCCCCGTAACCAAAAATAATTTTTCCAGAACGATTTGAAATTTTTGAATTTAATTGTTAATAACTTTTTAACGAAGCCTCCATCGCCAAATTGGTATTCTTGATTTTCGTCTTATTTTGGCCTCTAGAATCCCCTATTAAAATTTTTCCCAGGGGTGGCAGAACACCCTGTATAATTGTTAAAAATGCTTAATATTAATATTACCACTTCAAGATTATTTATGTTACAATTTTTTCATCGAGGTATTCTTTGAACGACGACACACCCGTTGAATAGACACACCTGAATAGTTTTCTTTCATCCTTCGGTCGTTGGGACGAGCGACCCCTAGCGCCGTTCGTTTCTCGATTAATTTCGTTCGGTTGAAAAACTTGATTAACGTCCGACAAATTCTGGCGCGAGTAAAATTTATGAAAGAGGGTCAGCGAGAGCGGCCGGCTGAAAGTGGTTATCGATCTGAAAAGGGGTTTACAAGATTATTCGGAGCGCGAGTAAATTTTTAACGAGACTCGACGGTTCAAATGTATCGATATACGTCGTTGTCCGCGAGCGTTCCCTTACGTAAATAAAAGAAAGAATCGAGCGAAACTTAAAAAAGTTCCATTCGCCCAGGGTTTTCTTGATACACTTTCGCCGAAGTATGCCGTCCCATTCCGCTGAAACTTTTTTTCGTGAACGCAGCCTCAAACCGTCTCATTCATGGTATTTATAGACGCCCTGCCCTCGCTTCTGATCATTTATGTATAAAGGTCGCCGTAAGTCACTTTGTTCCGCGGGAAACAGGTATTCCACCAATGCGCGCGGAATCAGAACTTTTTACTCTTTTCTCGGTTTCGTTTTTTTGCTATTTCAACTTGGTTGCGACTGTTAGAGTCAATGAGAATAACGCAATATAATTTGTAGGAACAAAAGTATCGAGGATCTATCTTTGTGATAGATTTTCCCAATCGCTTACCGCAGAAAGAAAAAACAATTTGTTGAAACGGTATAAGGTGCAAGACACGGAGGCGACAAAATATATGGAAGACTTGTCTCCGCGGTCAGGGTTGTCGCACAACTGACTGCAAACCGAGAAAAAACCCGAAGAATGTTTCGGTACGCACAAATCCAGTCTGCTTTTCCAGTACAGTTTTTAATAACAAACGATTACAAATGGTTCTTACCATATTTATTTTAATTTTCTGAAAATAATTCTTATTTTAATTTTAACACACTCTGGCGAGAAGCGTCACTCAGGTGCGAAGAATTAATTTCTTAAAAATTCCGAGAGCATCTTCCCACATTTTATTCCTTCTTCCTTGGAAACAGCGAATACAAATAATTAATAAATTCGATTTAGCTGGCTGATTTATCCAATCCGCAGGTAACAGTTGCAGTGGTAGTATTTTTAATTATTTGTATTCGTTCCACGACGTATCTCCGATGCACATCTTGCTACCTACTAGGGATGGCTAGAACTGCTACTTTAGAATCACTCGTGATTGGATCACAGTGATTTTTCACAGTGATCCGTGATTCTTCGTGATCGCTTTTGATTGGTAGGGAGGGAACCAGTGATGGACATTCGTGGGAATTTTGGCATGCGCACTGGAATGCATGATCACTACCGTATACACTTAACTAGAATTTAGGGTACCGTTGGATCCCGGTAAGGAACAAAATTTAAGGAAGTTACAGGGAAAGAGACAAAAACAAAAAATTTTCTCTTAATCTACATGAGTATAGCTAGAGAAATACGTAGGGGATCTTCGATAAGTTAATTTTTGTGTGATTGGCGAGCATTTGAAGTAGAAAGTTCAATTTTGTACAAAACATGGGAATTCCCAACATGCACCTCTTTTTGCGCTAAAGATATATCTATGGTATACAGAATCCCACGAGGGAAAATTCCAGTGCGCATGACCAAAGTTCCCACGAATGTCCATCACTGTTACGGATACTTGATATTTGTTATTGATTAATAATTCGATTTTCAAAATTATTAGCGACAATAATATTAATATTTTCATATGAATGAACATAAGAATTTTCATTACTGATGATTTATACTTTTTCTTATTTTTAAAGCGAGTGTTAACATCTAAGCAATACTTTTTCTTCGTAACAACAAACTTATCATTTATTTAAATAATCGACTCTAACAATTTGACATTTGAAATTTACAAAATATGCAATTATGCAGCCTTTTTCATTGCTTAGACTACATTACTATACAATTTAAATTTGGCGCATTTTTACTTCCTTGAATGCCCACTAAGGGGAGTTAGCGGAACACTACAATCACAGTTAACGTGAACTGCTACTAAGACGCCATCATTCGGATCACGGTCGTGAATGGAGTTAATCACGAGCGTGATCGTGATTTTGTGATCACTGTGATAAATCACAGGTAGTGATTTTGCACGCCATCTCTATTCTCAACAAAAAGATTTAATCAACGTGAGATATTACGAAGCACGCAAAGACTCCCGGACGAGACAACGCGACACGTCCGTTGCTTTACCACGCGGTCTCCCGCACATAACCTCACTATCAGTGTGGTTAGATTTGGTATACAGTAGTGTCCACATAAATGACCAAGCTCGGGACCGGCCTCGGTCATTTACGTGGGCATGGTTAGTTCTCAGAATTCAACGGAGATAAGAAAAGAGGATAAGTGTGAGTGAGATACAATAGCTGGCACTCGAACCACATACAGGGTATTCGACCATCTCTGGGAAAAATTTTAATGGAAGATTCTAGAGGCCAAAATAAGACGAAAATCAAGAATACCAATTTGTTGATGGAGGCTTCGTTAAAAAGTTATTAACGTTTGAAGTTCTGCCACTACTGAATTTTTTTCTCGAAAATGCGCCAGATTTCGGGGGTATGTGTAATGACCAAAAATTATTGTAATTGACCCCTGCAACCGAAAATAATTTTTCCAGAACGATTTGAAATTTTTTAATTTTGTCGAGAAATTTCACACCTTCTCGAATTTTTTTCTCGAACGTGCGTAGGATTTCGGGGGTATGTCTAATGATACAAAATTATTGTAATTGACCCCCGAAACAAACAATAATTTTTCCAGAACGATCTGAAATATTTTTTCTTCGTCGAAAAATTTAGGCATCTAATTAGATTTTCGGGAAGGAATTTTTTTCTCGAAAGTGTGTGGGATTTCGGGGGTATGTGTAATGACCAAAAATGATTATAATTGACCCCTGCAACCGAAAATAATTTTTCCAGAACGATTTGAAATTTTTGAATTTAATTGTTAATAACTTTTTAACGAAGCCTCCATCAACAAATTGGTGTTCTTGATTTTCGTCTTATTTTGGCCTCTAGAATCTCCCATTAAAATTTTTCCCAGGAGTGGTTGAACACCTTGTATATAGTATGGTCCTTATCAGAGAACCCTATACAGTAAATGTTGAATATACATATACGGGGTGTTCGGTCACCCCTGAGAAAAATTTTAATGGGGAATTCTAGAGGCCAAAATAAGACGAAAATCAAGAATATCAATTTGTTCATGAAGGCTTCGTTAAACAGTTATTAACGTATAACGTTTCGCCCGTACAGAATTTTTTTCTCGAAAATGCGCAGGATTTTTGGGGGTACGTCTATTCACCGAAAATTATTGTAATTGACCCCTACAACCGAAAATAATTTTTCCAAAACGATTTGAAATTTTTTTTTCCGATGAAAAATTTCACACCTCAAATTCTTTTCTAGAAAGTGGGTAGGATTTCGGGAGTATGTCTATTCACCAAAAATGATTGTAATTGACCGCCGCAAACGAAAATAATTTTTTCGGCATTAATTAAAAATTTTTTTTTCGTCGTAAAATTTGGGCACCTACTCCTTGTCGATTTTTCTTAAAAATTCCTTTTTCATTTTTAGTAATTTTGTTTGACGCCCTACAGAAAAGTTGTCTAATACTTTTTTGTAGGTACCCATGAGCTCTACTTCAGAAAAAAGTTTCATTGAAATATATTCACAATTGTAGGAGTTATGGCTGTTTGAAAATTGGACCATTATTATGGGGTTTTTCTCATTTTTCAGGGTCAAGGAACAACTTTTCGAATATTTTTAGATTTTCTACATATTCTACACTAAAATACGCGTCGTTTGCTTTTTTAAACATTAAAATCGTCCAATCCATTCAGAAGTTATGACATTTTAAAGATTCGCATGAAATTTTTGGGCCTCACATCAGATTTTTGGTAAGGAATTTTTTTCTCGAAAGTGCGTAGTATTTCGGGGGTATGTGTAATGACCAAAAATTATTGTAATCGACCCCCGCAACCAAAAATAATTTTTCCAGAACGCTTTGAAATTTTTTTTTCCACCAGACAAATTGGGGACCTTACCCTCTAGGTAGACTTTTACTAAAAATTTGTTTTTCATTTTTAATAAATTTGTTTGTCGCTCTACAGAAAAGTTGTCTAATACTTTTTTAAAAGTACCCATGGGCTCTACTTCAGAAAAAAGTTTCATTGAAATATATTCACTATCATAGGAGTTATGGCTGTTTGAAAATTTGACCAGTTTTTTGGGGGTTTTTCTCATTTTACGGAGTCAAGGAGCAATTCTTCGAATAGTTTTGATATTTCTACATATTCTTCGCCAAAATACGCGTCGTTTGCATTTTGAAAAATTAAAATCCTTCAATCCGTTCAGGAGTTATGGTATTTTAAAGTTGCGCATGAGATTTTGGAGAGACATTTCTGGCCTCACGTTAGAGTTTCAATATGGAAATTTTTTTTTCGAGAATAGTTAGGATTTCGGGGGTATGTCCATTCACCAAAAATGATTGTAATTGACTCCTGTAACTAAATACAATTTTTTTGGTATGATTTGAAATTTTTTAACTTCGTCTAAAAATTTCAGTACCTTTTCGAATTTTTTTCTCGAAAGTGGGTAGGATTTCAGGGGTATGTCTGATGACCAAAAATGATTGTAATCGACCCCCGCAATCAAAAATAATTTTTCCAGAACGATTTGAAATTTTTTTTTCCGCCAGACAAATTAGGGACCTTACCCTCTAGGTAGACTTTTACTAAAAATTTGTTTTTCATTTTTAATAAATTTGTTTGTCGCTCTACAGAAAAGTTGTCTAATACTTTTTTTGTAGGTACCCATGAGCTCTACTTCAGAAAAAAGTTTCATTGAAATATATTCACAATTGTAGGAGTTATGGCTGTTTCAAAATTGGACCAGTTTTTTGGGGTTTTTTTTCATTTTACGGAGTCAAGGGGCAATTCTTCGAATAGTTTTGATATTTCTACATATTCTTCGCCAAAATACGTGTAGTTTGCCTTTTTAAACATTAAAATCGTCCAATCCGTTCAGAAGTTATGACGTTTTAAAGATTCGCATGAAAATTCGGGCAGACATTTCTGGCCAGAAATGATATTTTTGGTAAGGAATTTTTTTCTCGAAAGTGGATAGGAATTCGGTGTTATGTGTGTTGATCAAAAATGATTATAATTGACCTCTGCAACGGAAAATAATTTTTTCAAACCGATTCGAAAGTCTTTTTTCACCCAAAACTTTCAGCACTTAATCGAATTTTTTTCTAGAAAGTGGGTAGGAATTCGGGGGTATGTCTATTCACCAAAAATGATTGTAATTGATCCCCACAACCGAAAATAATTTTTCCAGAACAATTTGAAATTTTTGAATTTAATTGTTAATAACTTTTTAACGAAGCCTCCATCAACAAATTGGTATTCTTGATTTTCGTCTTATTTTGGCCTCTAGAATCTCCCATTAAAATTTTTCCCATGGGTGACCGAACACCCTGTATAGTATGGTCCTTATTAGAAAACCCTATACAGTAAATGTTGAATATTCATAATGGGGTTTCATGATAGTAAACATGTTTATTTACTTTTACAGATTCCCGAATGACATCTTAGTCTCTAAAGTCTCGATAGACGAAAGTTTTTCGTTTCCATTTAATTTTCGATCTCAAAGGTCATTTCAAGGTCATGTAATGTACATATCTGAACGTATTTTTACATCAGCTACACAATGCAATAAAAAAAATTATACAATTACACGCAAAAAAAAACATCGATCACCTTGTAAACTCCGAAAAAAATTACCCTAAAAAAAAATTTGTTTGCAAAAGAAAGGTTTTTTCAAATCATTCAAATAGCACACGAAATATTATTTGTACTCCCACAATTAGAGATATTTAAGTGGCCTTATTTGGATCACCCTGTATGTCTGATAATTAAGACTCCAAGACAGTACGTTTATGGCGTAAATGGATTAAAGAAGCTCGAATCGACTGTAGAATGTAAGATAAGGACAGCGAGTAAAAGAGATTCTTCTTGACTCAAGGAGAATCTCCCCACAGTTTGGGGGATGGAAGCATTTATGCCGTAGATCAATTCGAGCATATATCCAAAGTTCACTATACAACACTGTTGGAAATGTTTCTCATTTCTATGTTGGCAAACATGCATGTGTGGAAATATTTCCCTTTTCCATATTTGTGGCCACCATTCGAAACTTTGGCGCTTCAACATTAATACCGTCATGCCTCTAGTGGCCAAATAATCGAAACAATTTCATCACCAAAATCACGCAGTCACTCTACACACTCTCTCTCAGAACTTTTGAGTTTAATCACGTTTTTATCACGGAGTTTATGTAACGTTTTCATGTGTATTTTATTGAATAAATAAATATACGTATAATTTGATTCACCTCGTTCACTAATATATTTGAATATAGCCACAAACGCTATATATTGGCAAACATTTACGCCATCTGTTGTTTGAGTATAACAGTTGAATAACGTGCCATATATGAACAGATTCGTGCAATGTTAAAATATAACCTAAAAAGTATATTGTCCAATTCCATAACTTTCGCTACAAACATTCTAAATATACAATCAAAAGTTCCCATTTAAAATGTATTAAACCCATCGTGATTCTACATACGATGTCGCCTAAAAATCAAGAATCATTTTCAGCCAGCTATCTCTCATAAAATTTTTCTCTGACCCAGAATCCTTTGCTGTTACTAAATATACAGAACGTGAAAAAGTCAATGTACAAATAACGACGAGCGTACCAGATCACGGATCACGGACGGTGCAACAGCAACTGTGCAGCTCTGTGACACGTTTCAATTAACGTGTTCTATATATAGGGCGACTTGTCGAGAGAAAAAGCTTTCGATCGTTGGTCGCCAAGGATACAAAAATTATTTGTAAAATTTCGTTTTGTCGCGTGGCGTTGGAACATCCATCGTTGCCACGGGTATGCAAAGATGCAATAGTATCGAAGAATCGGCGAACGCAGAAAACGGAATCCGTTCGGTGGGAAACAACAAACGCTGGCATGCGAGTGACCACAGAAGAGAACGTGAGTGTTCCTCTATAAATACGTTGCTCGAGGTGGGCGAGCGAGGGATGCAATCCTGTGGAACTAGAGCGACCGAGCCGAACGACGACCAATTTTGCAGACGTCGTGGGCGTCGATGAAGAACCTGCTGGTGTCGTCGCACACGTATTCCTGACACACATAGCGGATGTAACAACCAGTGGCCGCGCAAACCAAGCGTACAGATTGGATTTTCGTTCGGTCCCTTTTTATGTCGGTCGATTTTCATCCGCAGATGGTAGATGCGATTTCGGATTAGGGGAACCACAGGTTGATTCGTCGCTAGTCACTTTTCAATCTTCGTCGGAGACAGGGCAAAAGTCCTATGCAATTTCTATTAATTCCATCTCTTGAAAATGAAACGAATTTTCAGTTATTTCTATAATAGAAACATTAATTAATATCAGATTATAAGTGACTGAATGTATGCAACTATTAGACGTCCCTATATGGATGCATTATATGCAAATCCAGCACATTATATAATAGAGGATAAAAGAAAAGTGTTGTTAATGCATCTTTTAAAAGAGTATTGGAAAATATAAGATTATTGCTCATTAATTCCTAGTATTACGCCGTATACACGTACAACAAGTTACACACAGAAACGTTTTATAAGATTGTTGTATGCCAGAATGTCTCATCATGTTTACGTGCATATCCTCTTCATACAAAACTACACATCTCAAATTCCTTTCCTTAGTCATTTCATCGTTCATCCTGACTCACACCTGAACCTTGACCACTCATTTTTGGAAGCTCTCTCTGTCTCCCCACCTTTCTCTCTTTTTCAACCCTACATATAGTGCTTTTCCCTAGTCAGAAATTCCGATTTTTGGCAGTTGCACGAACACGTAAAGTGTTCCCATTTAGTCTAACACTACGAATAGCCAATTGTTTTTGTCCACACAACCTGGTATTCTAACGTTTAATAAAGTGTTATCAAGTAGAATACAACACAGAATTTTAATACTAGTATTTGCTATGGTAATAGTTTGTAACGCAGCTTCATTTCATTTGCATCGAACACTTGGATTCATTAGAATAAATATGAAACTTCTTCTTTCCACATTGCAGTGTATTAACTATCGAAATGGTCTAAGTGACCCATTCATAATTTCTAATAGAAATTGTAAAAAATTTACTGAACTGAATTTTTTAAAATTTGCGGTACTCTTGAAGAGAATGAATGAACACTTATTTTCATTGTGTTATACATCACAACTGTCGGTATTTCTAGTGTTAAATATACATACACTTTACACGTATAGTTTAACGTAACTTAACCTCCCAAACGGTGATTTAAGGACCTCCTTTCCTTCCCTACTGGCGTTAATTTAAACAGCTACTTAAGCTACTTTCTATAGGGTGTAACTAAAACTGTAATATCTCAAAAAATACAGAACCTAATTTAATGAAATTTTCAGAAGATGTCAAGAACAGTTTTCTGTTTTGCATGTTAAAATATAATTGTTGCCGGAAGAAAATAAAACTTATAACTCACCTAAAATCTAGCTTCGGTGTGGTAAATCTTGAAACAGTCATTGAAGCACAACCCTACACCACGGTCTTTGCACCAAAATGTCTCTTTTCTCTGTCGCAGTCTTTTGCGACATGCTACACAACTTTTAGTGGCTTTTTCCTTTGCCGATGAGATCGTTTCTATAAAATGTCTTGCTGTATGACTAACTCATAAGCTAACATAGATACCGCATTAGAATCATCCTAGTCATAGTTTCCAAATTTCAGCCTTTCTAGCCTCCTGTGCCCAGTTACTCATTCCATATGCCAAGCATTGCACTATCTCTCACCCCTTATATAAACAACGCGCATTTTTGTAGCAATGTGCGGAACTTGCAGTAACGATCTAATAAACCTACACGTCTCTTTAGTAAAATGTTGTTCTTAATCCTGCAACCCAGGATCCAACAGTCTTGCTGTCAGTCTTTCAGGAGCTGGAGTTTTTGATGGTTTTTCTGATCGAGGGGATTGAATTGATTTCCCATGGGTTTCTAAAAGTTCTTTTGTAAGTTCAAGCCTAAACAAGAGATGGTCAAAAGTGTTTATGTTTCTGTTCATTGAATGAATAACCATTATGAACTGAGATATTTAGAAGCCGTCTAAAAATGATTATTGAAAGAAACGAAAGGAATAATACGAGATAATACGAAAGTGGGCATCTTGTAACAATCTAATAAACCTACACGTCTCTTTAGTAAAGTGTTGTTCTTAATCCCGTAACTCAGGATCCAACAGTATTACTGTCAGTCTTTCAGGGGCTGGAGTTTTTGATGGTTTTTCTGATCGAGGGGATTGAATTGATTTCCCATGGGTTTCCAAAAGTTCTTTTGTAAGTTCAAGCCTAAACGAGAGATGGTCAAAAGTGTTTATGTTTCTGTTCATTGAATGAATAACCATTATGAACTGAGATATTTAGAAGCCGTCTAAAAATGATTATTGAAAGAAACGAAAGGAATAATACGAGATAATACGAAAGTGGGCGTCTTGTAACAATCTAATAAACCTACACGTCTCTTTAGTAAAGTGTTGTTCTTAATCCCGCAACTCAGGATCCAACAGTATTACTGTCAGTCTTTCAGGGGCTGGAGTTTCTGATAGTCTTTTTGATCGAGAGGATTGAATTGATTTCCTATGGGTTTCCAAAAGTTCTTTTGTAAGTTCAAGCCTGAACGAGAGATGGTCAAGAGTGTTTATGTTTCTGTTCATTGAATGAATAACCATTATGAACTGAGGTATTTAGAAGCCGTCTAAAAATGATTATTGAAAGAAACGAAAGGAATAATACGAGATAATACGAGAGTGGACGTCTTGGAAACTTGTGGTTTGGCTTTCGATGTATTCTAAAGAAGCTTAACTTATGGTACTTAAAATGTATTTTGCTTTTGCCACGTACTAATAGGTTAGTCCTTCCACGAGAAGAAAGCACAGCGTGTTTACATCCCCACTCTTGCTGGAGCCCGCTGATTGGCTGTCACCGATCTTCATCGCCGTTTTCGACCAATCCTGTGAGTCAGTGGACTGCACCAGGAGTGGGGATGTAAACACGCTGTGCCTCCTTCTCATGGAATACGTGGTTCAATGAGACCTGGCGGTAAATATAAACAGCTGCACGCGAGCGATCAGACCAGGGCCGAAACGTAATGTTCAGATCCCTACATAGTAAGAAAAAGCTAATTTTCTAAATAAAAAGCATTCATCCTCAATATTATTACATAATAATGTAAATAAGGAGACAATAGTCGTGTTCAAAATCCGAAGAGGACATGGTCGATAAAATACACAAAATTTTTTTTTTACAAATATAAAAAAAAAAACAAATAGAAGAAATGATTATAACACTGAAGTGAAACTGAAGAATAAAAATTTTAAGGACAGTGAAAGGTAAAAGGACAAACGTTAAAGTACAGCGAATACTAAAAAATCTGACTATTTTCCTGCAGTTATTTTAAAGAAAGTCCCTTTCCCTTACTTCAAGATAAAGAAATGAAACAAATTGTCCTTGACCATTCTATGATCATAGTCATGCGAGGGCCCTTCTTAGGGACCCCTACAAAGCGTCCCTGAGCAGCGACGTTCAGCAGTCACTCATCTGCGGCAGCAGCGTCGATCACGTGAACTTTCCGTTTATATTTCGTGTCAGTTCTCGTTGCATCTGGTTATAAGTACTAAGTAGCACTCTATTCTTAGTAGTGCTGATTTCCAACAGAATCAAACGTTTGTCTGCGATACAAGATTGAAATGTTTCTTTGAATCGTCGTGACACCGGATGGTCAGCAGACGATCACTCTCCTTGTATGAATAATCAATGAATTCCATATCTATTTACAGTGACTCACACTGAAAATCGTCCAGCACCGTCCATTTTCTAATTTTATATATAGAATATTTTTTACTAATATGTAACTATTATAAACAGTACAGAAATATATTACGGACTTTATTTAATGATTCTATGTAAAAAAAATAATGTATAGTTTTCTATAAAAGGGAATGAAAATTAATTTCTTCAGTGACATCTACGAAATGGAGATCACACTAAAAGTTGCAAAGTTGTCTATCTGTAGCATTACGGGGATTCCTTGAACTAAAAAATGTATTGTCAATTGTTTTTTAATATTATCCTCCTCGTTAAGTGTTAGGTTAAATTTCAGTACACGTTTTAAGCGTTATTAGTAAAAAAGAAAGATAGAAAAAGGTAAACAACGATAAAAGAACGAATTGGAGTTTTCTATTATAATCGGGGGATTTCCCAAAGAGAAATAGCAAAAATGATAAATAAAAGTCGAACTATGGTGCAATATGTTCTAAACAGATGAATGAAAATCGTATTGCAAACAGAACAAAAAAAAGTAATGAGAAAATGTTAAATATTATGGAAAGTATGTTTCATGTAAAATAAAAGAAGATCCAAAGAAAAGTGCTGCAGACATAAAATAGTAAAAAAGAAAAAGGAGCAACTGAATGATTCAGGCGTGAAAACGAAAAGAAAGAAAACAGATATTTGAAAAGATAGAAGGACAATAAATAGAGAATTAAACGAGAGAAAAATGGTGATATTGAAACGCCTAGCAAGTACATATATGTATACACGTACATCGGCTTAGATGGGGCACAAAGCAAAATGGCGGAGCTGTCGAAGGATACAATAAGCAACACTGAAACGAATGAAAGGAAAGGAAAGAGCAAAGAGCGAATGCTGCAGGATATTGTGCGTTCAAACTCTTTCAATGTCGAGAAGCAAATGACAAAAATATACATTTCTTAGGAAGGCGTTGATAATGGCTCATAATTAACGGCGATTGTCATTTCTGGAGAACGTTTATTGCATTTCGATCGTTATTAATAGCTAGATATACAGGGTGTTCGGCCACCCCTGGTAAAATAATTTTTCCAGAACGATTTGAAATTTTTTTTTTTAGTTAAAAAATTTAGGTACCTAATTAGATTTTCAGTAAGGAATTTTTTCCTCGAAAGTGCGTAGAATTTCGGGGTTATGTGTAATGAACAAAAATGATTGCAATCGACCCTTGCAACCGAAAAGAATTTTTTTAGAATGATTTGAAAAATTTTTTTTTCACCGAAAAATTTCAGAACCTACCCGATTTTTTTTCTCGAAAGTGGATAGGATTTCGGGGGTATGTGTATCCACCAAAAATGATTGTAATTGACCCCCGCAACTGAAAATAATTTTTCCAGAACGATTTGAAATTTTTGAATTTAATTGTTAATAACTTTTTAACGAAGCCTCCATTAACAAATTGGTATTCTTGATTTTCGTCTTATTTTGGCCTCTAGAATCCTCCATTAAAATTTTTCCCTGGGTTGGCCGAACACCCTGTATATGTTTCATAATCGAAAGTAAAAAAAAAACACGACAGAAACAGAAATTAAGTTAAATTAATTAATTATGTATTTATTTAAATAAATATAAATTGTCATATTTCATATAGAATTATCAACTTGTAATGTCAAGACACTTGGGTGAAAGGTCAGGTCTGAGGTTAGGTTAGGTTAGGTCCTTAGGTTAGGTCTGAGTTAGGACATCTAGCTTATCTAAAATTACCATGAATTTAAAGATAAAATGTCAAGACACTTGGGTGAAAGGTCAGGTCTGAGGTTAAGTTAGGTTAGGTTATGTTAGGTTAGGTCTGAGTTGGGACATCTAGCTTATCTAAAACTACCATGAATTTAAAGATAAAATCTCTTCTTTACAACGATCACTTGAAAAATTAACGTGTAATTTCTTTTTCACGATTTTATTCCATTGTAAATGTGGTGCAAACCTAACGATCAGAAGTATCAAAACGCATCTGTTATATTCGTAAAAAATGAGAAATTTATTTTGATTAAAATACGTGCTCAATTTATTAATGATAGTTAGAATATCGTAGAATATATCTAAGAATGACTTTCTTTACCCGGTTTAACGAGATCCTGGCGGGAAATGTAAACAGAAAGTTCACGTGATCGACGCTGCTGCCACGTATGAGTGGCTGCTGAACGTCGATGCTCAGGGACGCTTGTTAGTGGCTCCTGCGAAGGGCCCTCACATAACGCATTAAATCCAATCAAGTCGATTTGATCGCAAGTTAAAAATTATATTGCAGTAAATAATACAAAGTTCAGATTTGCGGATGTAAAAAATTCATTTCACGAAATATGCTATAACTTGTAAACAAGGTCAAATACACCAACACGTAAAGTAACACTTAATTTAGCACGAAGCAAAGTCAAGCATTTTTACCTTCATTTATTATATAATTCACTTTCGCCAAATTCATTTCACTTTTTAAAACATTCAAGACCACTTTTCGAATGATAAATTATTTCGAAACGAGGAAAGTATAAAAACAGCGTTCTAAAAATTTTTAGATTCTAGAAATAATAATTTTGCTCGATCCGGGATATTAAAATTTAATAATCGTTAGGAAAAATGTGTACAATCGCGTGGAGATTATTTCGATTAAGTATACCACGTTTAAAAAATATTAGTCGTGGTTAGTTTCTGTTGGAAATGAGTAAACAGGTTTGTATTTGGCGCGTATCCCGTTAGTACCAAGAACGGCCACAGAGTGCCAATAATAGGTTATGTTAATTTGTATTCAAAATTATCGTCCCACTTGTACCCTGTTATCCAAAGATGAAACAACTAGAGCAAATTATCATATTATGGATTTGCACATAATGCATCTATATAGGGACATCTAATAGTTGCATACATTCAGTCACTTATAATCTAATATTAATTAATGTTTCTATTATAGAAATAACTGAAAATTTGTTTCTTTTTCAAGAGATAGAATTAATAGAAATGTTAAATGAAACCACAAATTTGTTTCTGGGCCTGGATATGGTTGCTCAAATGAAATAATGTAGAATTTATTTGAAAATAGAACTCGTTTTAACACTGTTTTCTATTGCAACACTCAATACACTCTGATTGATTAGAAGAATTCATTTATGGAGTGGAGTATAAATATAGTTTTCTATTTTAAAAACAAGATACATGATGCATCTTGCGAGGATGCAAATGGTAGTTATTGTTGGAGCTTAGGAAATAATAGCGATCACAGAAGAATAAATCTTGCTGGATAATGCAACATTTCTTAAAAATTAAGCACACCCCTGTACATATTTGTATGTCACGATGGGTTACTATTATAATTTTCACATTTTTTTCATTTCATCTACAATACTTTATATGATTGTTTATTTTACAAATATTTACACAAAGAAACTCACATCATTAATCAACCTTGCTAAATTAGCCACATATGAAAATTTAGATTCAATCTTTTTAATTATATTCTCAAAATAAAGATAACGTTCATTAAACTTTTTCTTTACGTAAAATTCAATTCTCTATTAAGTTTGTTCGAAGCATTCTCTCTTTTGTTTAATTTTTCTCTTAAAGCACGAGTGCAATAAACTAATCATTTTACATATTTCTTAATAAACATTTTAAGGCAAGACATAACAATTTTAAGTATTTTTTTAAGTAGCATTATTTAAGAAATTTGAAACAGGATAAATATAGACAAATAAAACAAATCGCGTGGAGATTATTTCGATTAAGTATACCACGTTTAAAAAATATTAGTCATGGTTAGTTTCTATTGGAAATGAGTAAACAGATTTGTATTTGGCGCGTATCCCGTTAGTACCAAAAACCACCACAGAGAGCCAATAATAGGTTATGTTAATTTGTATTCAAAATTATCGTCTCACTTGTACCTTGTTATCCAAAGACGAAACAACTAGAGCAAATTATCATATTATGGATTTGCACATAATGCATCTATATAGGGACGTCTAATAGTTGCATACATTCAGTCACTTATAATCTAATATTAATTAATGTTTCTATTATAGAAATAACTGAAAATTTGTTTCTTTTTCAAGAAATAGAATTAATAGAAATGTTAAATGAAACCACAAATTTGTTTCTGGGCCTGGATATGGTTGCTCGAATGAAATAATATAGGAGTTATTTGAAAATAGAACTCGTTTTAACACTGTTTTGTATTGCAACACTCAACACACTCTGACTGATTAGAAGAATTCATTTATGGAGTGGAGTATAAATATAGTTTTCTATTTTAAAAACAAGATACATGATGCATCTTGCGAGGATGCAAATGGTAGTTATTGTTGGAGCTTAGGAAATAATAGCGATCACAGAAGAATAAATCTTGCAGGATAATGCAACATTTCTTAAAAATTAAGCACACCACTGTACATATTTGTATGTCACGATGGGTTACTATTATAATTTTTACATTTTTTTCATTTTATCTACAGTATTTTATATGATTGTTTACTTCACAAATATTTACACAAAGAAACTAACACCATTAATCAATCTTGCTAAATTAGACAATTATGAAAATTTAGATTCAATCTTCTTAATCATATTCTCAAAATAAAGATAACGTTCATTAAACTTTTTCTTTACATAAAATTTAATACTCTATTAAGTTTGTTCGAAGCATTCTCTCTTTTGTTTAATTTTTCTCTTAAAGCACGAGTGCAATAAACTAATCATTTTACATATTTCTTAATAAACATTTTAAAGCAAGACATAACAATTTTAAGTATTTTTTTAAGTAGCATTATTTAAGAAATTTAAAACAGGATAAATATAGACAAATAAAACAAATTGCGTGGACATTATTTCGATTCAGTATACCACGTTTAAAAAATATTAGTCGTGGTTAGTTTCTGTTGGAAATGAGTAAACAGGTTTGTATTTGGCGCGTATCCCGTTAGTACCAAAAACGGCCACAGAGTGCCAATAATAGGTTATGTTAATTTGTATTCAAAATTATCGTCTCACTTCTACCCTGTTATCCAAAGATGAAACAAATAGAACAAATAATCATATTATCACTTATCCATATCCATCAGTTTAATTTATAAAACCGACATTTCATACGCACCAACCTAATAACTTGAATTGAAACAGAATCTTCGGGCCACGCAAAGGTCATCGAATAACGTTGTTCTGCAGATATCCCGCAGTATTCGAACGATCTCTTTGTTCGACTTTGATCTTCGCCGACGCGACAATGGCAACGTACTCGCGACGTTCTTTTTCCCCCCGTCGCCAAAGGTCATAAATTTACGACAATTAGCGACATCAACGTCGATAGACGACCACTAGACGACCGTGCAGGTTGTGGACCTCATCAGACGTGCAACGACACGACGTCCACTCAGCATGTGCACAATAATATGCACATCGCTGCCAAAGCACGTGGCCGCCTATCGATGAACACCGATGAACTATTTTTCGCTGCATCGATTTTATTGGACGGACCTACGTGTCTACCTTATACGAGCCGATATCATCGTACGCGTCCCATTCATCTATTATTATCCGCGTGGTCGTTGAACGGAGCACTTTCGATTCGAAAAGCGAATTAATTATAGCCGCGAACGTAAACATTTTATGATCCTGTAGCTTGGCTAGAGTTTGTCAGATTTCTTCCGAAAATTATACAAAGACAGACGGTGGGTTTATTAATCACACACGGTATTATTAATCGCGATATATTCTTTCTTTTAAGTTTACAATTTACACGTGACTAACAAAACTATTATCTCGAGATGCTTCGACTATGTAAACTGCATAGTTTCGCTGCTATTCGACACCTGACCCGCCAGATGGCGCTGTAAATGAGATACTCTAGGGCCTAGATGTTTACGTTTGTAGGTCTTTGCTTTTGAATTTCAGGAAGGTTTTATTGACAAATAATAGTATTTGTAGGAACTCTCCGTTATGGACTATGCTTTTCTTTTCAGTATCAAGAACAAGATATTGCAAACGAAAGAAAAAAAAGTAATAAGGAAATGTTAAATGAATATGATGGAAGGTATGTTTCACGCCAAATAGAAGAAGATTCCAAGAAAAGTGTACTAAAAATTAATGCAGACATAGAAACTAATTTGAAAGAGAAAGTTCATCCGGAAAATATTAGATTTTTGCGAAAAAACAATTACCATGAACGAGTAGTAAATAAAGTTAAAAGATTAGAGTTTCCACAAATATACTGAGCATGAATTTTTGCTTTTGGAAAAATGTGCTTTCTATGGATGAAAGTAAGGTTAACTTAAGCGGATCTCAAAATTATCAATCACTCAATTTAAGCACGATGGAAAATGTAAAACTAGAATAAGACACTACCATATTAGCGATGAGCAAAACCTAAAAAATGCGTTGTTGATGGAGTGGACAAAAATTTCAAGAGATTGTATTGAAAATCTCGAAAAATCGATGGATGATAGATTAAAAGCTATGAAAAATAGTAAAGAACATCCAACAAAATATTAAATATATATAATTTTTGAGTTAACTTTTAAGTTTTTGTGGCAACATTCTAACGCTAATTCAAATTTTGGCGCCTTACGCGTATCGTGGGGACTGCTAAGGTTAAGGTTAGGTTAGTTGTGCGTCGACGTTGCGAGAGCAGAGCGTCGTTGTGGTTAGTAAATCGAGTGAAACAGAAAGAACACATCTACATGTAGTAGCTCTACATCATTCCCAACTAAAAATCAAGCCATCGACTCGCTAGAAAACATCCCTCTCAACGATTATGTTATTGCAGTTGTAAAGTGTGGACTGGAGTTGAACCGAAGTAAGAAATAGTTTACACAAGATGACTTTTAGACTTCACATATACCTTTCCCTCGCGTACCGCGTGACGACTGACTACCAAGATGGCGCTCTCACCGATCGACCAGGTGGCGCCCTCACCGATCGACCAGGTGGCGCTCTCTATCTACAATCGGCCTCAATGGAAAGTTAACTAGCTGAGAAAATATTGGTTCGCTTCGAAAATCTTGTAACATTAGGAAGGGTTACTATTTATTTGAAACGAAAACGTACTGCAGAATCGGTTGACCGAAATGGCTATCTCTATAGATCGAGTCGAACTCGTCAGATTGCTAATTTTTGGAAAAGGTAATGCCTTTTTAGTAGACTCGAGCCCTCGAGTACGAAAGATTCAGAATTATGGAAGATTGAAATTATTAAAAAATTTAATTGAACCGATTAAAGGGAAACTTTCGTAATGAAATTTAGAAAATATCAGATTTTAACAAATTACCTAACCTTGAAGTTGCTGTTGTTGTGTCTAGTTTTCTACCACTCTATCGTTAATCTGTTGCTTTTAGCCATTTGTGGTATTTCAATAAAACAGCTTTACTTTTATTAATCTACAGTTTTATGTCACAAACCTTACAAAAGACTTTCAATTTTTTCGAAAAGCAATCCTAATACTCTATTCCGGAAGAGGATCGAATCTACAATTTCGAAACTTGTTAAATTAATAAACGTATGCCTTTGCTTTATAATTTGCGAAAAAAAACGGAAATAATCATGATAAATACCTGTGATGAGAAATTTCTTTGGCGATTAATCGTGGATTCGACTATGTTAAATTGTCACGACTTACCTGAAACAAAAAGGAAAAATCAAGTTAATGACAAAGGACAACAATTTTATGTACAGTTAATTTAGCGAACATTATAAAGAAATATTTAAGTAAATATAAATTACGAACGACTTTTTATTTTCTGACTTATAATGAACGAAATTATCGGGATCGAGAAAAATTTTAAAGTAATTTACCATTACCGAAAAACATGTTTTAATTTATTGTAAACCACAGTATAACTATAAAATAAATTGAAATAGGGCATCTAAACGCTCTGAAGTTTACTTGAAACGGTGTTGAAATTAAAAATTCTCTAACAATTTCTTCATCATGTTGGCTATCATGGTGGTCACTGATGACTGGCAATTCAATCCTACAACGTCTTTTTAAAACGCTTATAATCAATAAATCCTAGTAATTATATATTTTTTAATCATGTCATTATTAATTTTTAAATTAATGTTCAAGTTTTTGTAGATATTCTAACGCTAATTCAAATTTTGGCGCCTTACGCGTACGCGGGGACCGTTACGGTTAAGGTTAGGTTAGTTGTGCATCGACGATGCGAGAGCAGAGCGTCGTTGTGGTTAATAAATCTAGTGAAACAGAAAGAACATTACATTCTGTAAATAAAAACAGATGGACGACTTTTAGTATGACGTTCTTTTTGCTACATGTTACTAGAAACATTAATTTTCATTCGTTTTTATACGAAACTGTACATTATTTTGTATATGAAATCATTAAAGTACGTAGAATATTTCTGTATAGGTTATAATAGTTACTTGTTTATAAAAAGTGTCCTATATACAAAACTAGAAAAAATATGATGCTAGACGATTTTCAGTATGAGTTACTGTATGTTCAATAAAATTATCGAGCTCTCCTTTCCTCGCAATAAATTGTTCATTTCGTTCTAAAATTGTAAAGCATCTGTTTATAGAATCTGGCCATTGATAGGATATATAATTAGAAAATAAATTGAACTAGGATACCTAAATGCTCTGAAGTTTACTAAAACGGTGTTGAAATTAAAAATTCACTAACAATTTTTTTAACACATTGACTGCCATAGTGGTCACTTTTTAAAACACTTTTTAAAATGC
Organism: Colletes latitarsis; assembly: GCF_051014445.1. Lineage (NCBI taxonomy): Eukaryota > Metazoa > Arthropoda > Insecta > Hymenoptera > Colletidae > Colletes > Colletes latitarsis. Next base: position 17,630,553 of record NC_135145.1, read on the forward strand.
TTACAATAAATAAACCTTAGTAATTATACTAGGTGTTTGGTCACCCCTGGGAAAAATTTGAATGGGAGATTCTGGAGGCCAAAATAAGACAAAAACCAAGAATATCAATTTGTTGATTGATGCTTCGTTAAAAAGTTATTAAAAAATTAAGTTGAAAAATTCCAAATTATTTTCAAAAAATTATTTTCGGTTGCGGGGATCAATTACAATCAGTTTTGGTCATTAGACATACCCACGAATTCCTACCCACATTCGAGAAAAAAATTCGAGAAGGTATGAAATTTTTCGACGAAATTAAAAAATTTCAAATGGTTCTGAAAAAATTATTTTCGATTATGGGGGTCTATTATAAGCATTTTTGGTGAATAGGCATATCCTCGAAATCCTATCCATTTTCGAGAAAAAAATTCGAGTAGGTATTCAAATTTTTAGACGAAATTAAAAAATTTCAAATCATACAAAAAAAATTATATTTAGTTACAGGAGTTAATTACAATCATTTTGTTGAATAGATATACCCCCGAAATCCTAACCATTTTCGAGAAAAAAATTTCCATATCGAAAATCTAACGTGAGGCCAGAAATGTCTCTCCAAAATTTGCAATGCGCAACTTTACAATACAATAACTCCTGAACGGATTGAAGGATTTTAATGTTTCAAAATGCTATCGACGCGTATTTTGGCGAAGAATATGTAGAAATACCATAACTATTCGAAGAGTTGTTCCTTGACACCGTAAAATGAGAAAAACCCACAAAAAACTGGTCCAATTTTCAAACGGTCATAACTCCTATAATAGTAGAGGTATGTCATTGAAATTTATTTCTAAAATAGAGCCCATGGGTACCTACAAAAAAGCATTAGACAACTTTTCTGTAGAGCGTCAAACAAATTTATTAAAAATGAAAAACAAATTTTAAATAAAAATCGACCTAGGGGATAGGTGCCTAATTTGTCCGGCGAAAAAAAAAATTTCAAACCGTTCTAGAAAAATTATTTTCGGTTGCGGGAGTCAATTGCAATCAGTTGGTATCATTAGACATACCCTCGAAATCCTATCCATTTTTGAGAAAAAAATTCGAGTAGGTATTCAAATTTTTAGACAAAATTTAAAAATTTCAAATCATACAAAAAAAATTATATTTAGTTACAGGAGTCAATTACAATCATTTTTGTTGAATAGATATACCCCCGAAATCCTAACCATTTTCGAGAAAAAAATTTCCATATCGAAAATCTAACGTGAAGCCAGAAATGTCTCTCCAAAATTTGCAATGCGCAACTTTACAATACAATAACTCCTGAACGGATTGAAGGATTTTAATGTTTCAAAAGGCAATCGACGCGTATTTTGGCGAAGAATATGTAGAAATACCAAAACTATTCGAAGAGTTGTTCCTTGAAACCGTAAAATGAGAAAAACCCCCCAAAAAACTGATTCAATTTTCAAATTGCCATAACTCCTATAATAGTAAAGGTATGTCATTGAAATTTATTTCTGAAGTAGAGCCCATAGGTACCTATAAAAAAGTATTAGACAACTTTTCTGTAGAGTGTCAAACAAGTGTATTAAAAATGAAAAACAAATTTTAAATAAAAATCGACAGGGGGTAGATAGCCTAAATTTTTAAGCGAAAAAAAAATTTCAAATCGTTCTGGAAAAATTATTTTCGGTTAATTACAATAATTTTGGTGAATACACATACTCCCGAAATTCTACACATTTTCGAGAAAAAAATTCAAATAAGTGGACAAATTTTTCGACGAATTTAACAAATTTTAAATCGTTCTGGAAAAATTATTTGTGGTTGCGGATGTAAATTACAATCATTTTTGGTGAAAACACATATCCCCGAAATCCTACGCGCTTTCGAGAAAAAAATTCGAATAGGTCGAAAAATTGTTCGATAAAATTAAAATATTTCAAATCGTTTTGGAAAAATTATTTTTAGTTGCGGGGGTCGATTAAAATCATTTTTGGTGAATAGACATACTCCCGAAATCCTGTGCATTTTCGAGAAAAAAATTCAGAAAGATGCCTAAATTTTTCGACGAAATTAAAAAATTTCAAATCGTTCTGGAAAAATTATCTTCGGTTGCGGGGGTCATTTGCAATCAGTTTTGGTCATTAGGCATACCTTCGAAATTCTATCTACTTTTGAGAAAAAAATTCGAGAAGATGTGAAATTTTTCGACGAAATTAAAAAATTTCATATCATTATAAAAAAATTATCTTCGGTTGTGGGGGTCAATTATAAGCATTTTTGGTGAATACGCATATCCTCGAAATCCTACCCACTTTCGAGAAAATAATTCCAGAAGGTGTCAAATTTTTCGACGAAATTGAAAAATTTCAAATCATTCTGGAAAAATTATTTTCGATTGCGGGGGTCAATTACAATAATTTTTGTTGAATAGACCTACCCCCGAAATCCTACCCACTTCCTAGAAAAAAATTCGAGATGCAAACAACGCGTATTTTAGTGGAGAATATGTAGAAATTCTAACAATATTGAAAAAGTTGTTCCTTGACACCATAAAGTGAGAAAAACCCCCTAAAACTGGTCCAATTTCCAATCGGCCATAACTCCTACAATAACAAAGGTATCTCATTGAAATTTTTTTCGAAAGCAGAGCCAATGGATATCTTCAAAAAAGTATTAAACAACTTTTCTGTAGAGTGTCAAACAAATTTATCAAAAATGAATAACAAATTTTTAAGAAAAATCGATAAGGTGTAGGTGCCCAAATTCTTCGACGCAAAACAGAATTTCAAATCGTTCTGGAAAAATTATTTTCGATTGCGGGGGTCAATTACAATAATTTTTGGTGAATAGACATACCTCCGAAATCCTAACCATTATCGAGAAAAAAATTCGAGAAGGTATAAAATTTTTCGACGAAATTAAAAAGTTTCAAATCATTCTGGAAAAATTATTTTCAGTTACGGGGGTCAATTACAATAATTTTGGGTGAATAGACCTACCCCCGAAATCCTACCCACTTTCTAGAAAAAAATTCGAGAAATTTGTTTGGCCCGAAATTGTTGAACCGTTCATAATTTGGCGGCAATGAGCACGCAGCCAAAGTGGCGACACCTATAAGGTTAGAGATAGTGCGGGGATTCCCGTGTCTCTTGTTCGAGCCACATGGTCGACATCACTGTATTTTATGTTTAACTATGTAATATCTAATGAATAATTAAAGTGGTTGTGTTTAACGTTTAAATATTGTCTATATATAGTTATTTAATCAATTCCTATATAAGAGAACCTGATATTTCTCAACAGAAATCCTACCCACTTTCTAGAAAAAAATTCAAAACTGACGGAACTTTAAACATTAATAACTTTTTAATGATGCCTCATTCAAGAAATTGATATTCTTGATTTTCGTCTTATCTTGCCCTCCAGAATCTCCCATTAAAATTTTCCCCAGAGGTAACCGAACACTCTGTATATTACTAAAAACCATTAAATAACGTACGCAAAATATATCTGTACAGGTTATAACAATTACTTAAGTTAAACAGAACTAGAAAAACAACGATGCCGTACAATTTCCAGCGTTAAGTCACTCTCTCTGTATTTTTCTTTTAAATAATAAAAATCTTAACAAATATCAGTGGTGATATGCTTTGTAATGTAGGTACTCTTGCAGCGTAGAAAGTGAGCGGTAAAGAATTCGTCGGCGTCGCAATTAGCGAGACTTGTTAAATTCCCTCGAGAATTAGCGCGCTCGTCAACGACGACAGACAACCCTCAGACGAAGGAAACAGAGAATGCGGTGTCGGGGAGTTGATTAACTTGTACCTCGGCCACTTGGCCGAGGTGTGAAAGCTCACAGATGAAAGAAAGTGCAGTCGACGAGCGCCCTCTGGCCGGGCCGTTACACTTTTACGGAACACTTGTGCTAGAAAATCGGAATCGTATTAATTCTCGTTAATCTGTTACTTCTGTTACGTTAATTGGCACGCGATTGCGGAACCCACGGCAACGTGTTATAATTATTCATTAAACAGCCTTCGTTACGAACACTACGGGTACGTTCGATGGCCTTGATTAGAAAGTAGAACCGGCGAGGATACGAATTTTAGGTTATGAACGATCATGCTTTTACGCGTACGTGGAAATATTAATTGGGTTAATAACAGAATCGACGATGCAATCGTCATTAGTGCGTTCTAATAAACAAAATGTCCACTCTACTGTACTTCTCTGCTTCGTTCGTCTTCGGGGGGGGGGGGGGGGGGGCAGTATTATTTTTCTGCTCCGCGCGTTCCGTGATATTTTATTTATTCTGCCTTGCTACGCGTGGCCTTTTTACTCACGAATTGTATTACAGGTCGTCTAACTGTATTTTTTTTCATTGCGATGAATCTCTGTTAAAAATACGGTTTACAAACCGTTGAAAGACTGATTATTATCAGTAATTTCTAATTATCCTTCCTCCATTCGGTTTAGTTTAGATCGTTATGCGTAAGAAATCGTTGATTGCATGATCGTTTATGTATTAGAACGGTTAAACGATTTTAGATTTAATTACGAGACGTCTGTTCGATTATCAGTCATTCAAAGGACAATATTATCGACGCTGAAACCGAATCGTATTGCCACCCACGCGCATTTGAGTATAATAGGTATTTATTACCTTATAAAACGATTCTGTGTATACAGCGTAATACTAGGAATTAATGAGCAATAATCTTATACAGGGTGTTCGGCCACACCTGGGAAAAATTTTAATGAGGGATTCCAGAGGCCAAAATAAGACGAAAATCAAAAATACCAATTTGTTGATGGAGGCTTTGTTAAAAAGTTATTAACAATTAAATTCAACAATTTCAAATCGTTCTGGAAAAATTATTTTCTGTTGTGGGGGTCAATTACGATCATTTTTGGTGAATAGACATACCTCCGAAATTTTACCCATTTTCGAGAAAAAAATTCGAGAAAGTGTGAAATTTTACGACGAAAAAAAAAAATTTCAAATCGTTTTAGAAAAATTATCGTCGGTTGCGGGGGTCAATTACAATCATTTTTGGTGAACAGACATACCCCCGAAATCCTGTGCATTTTCGAGAAGAAAATTCTAGAAGGAGTGAAATTTTGCGATGAAATTAAAAAATTTCAAATCGTTCTAGAAAAATTATTTTCAGTTGCGTAGCTCAATTACAATCATTTTTGGTGAATAGACGTAACCCTGAAATCCTACCCACTTTCGAGAAAAAAATTCGAGTACGTACTGAAATTTTTAGACGAAATTAAAAAATTTCAAATTATAACAAAAAAATTATATTTAGTTACAGGAATCAATTACAATCATTTTTTGTGAATAGATATACTCCTGAAATCCTAACCATTTTCGAGAAAAAAATTTCCATATCGAAAATCTAACGTGAGGCCAGAAATGTCTCCAAAATTTCATGTGCAACATCAAAATACCATAACTCCTGAACGGATTGAAGAATTTTAATGTTTCAAATTGCTATCGACGCGTATTTTGGTAAAGAATATGTAGAAATACCAAAAACTATTCGAAGAGTTGTTCTTTGACACCGTAAAATGATAAAAACCCCCAAAAAACTGCTCCAATATTCAAACGGCCATAACTCCTACAATAGTAAACGTATGCCATTGAAATTTTTTTCTGAAGTAAAGTCCATGGGTACCTACAAAAAAGTATTAGACAACTTTTCTGTAGAGTGTCAAACAAGCGTATTAAAAATGAAAAACAAATTTTAAATAAAAATCGACAGGGGTAGGTAGTCTAAATTTTTCGTCGAAAAAAAAATTTTTCAAATCGTCCCAAAAAAATTATTTTCGGTTGTGGGGGTCAATTGCAATCATTTTTGGTCATTACACATACCCTCGAAATCCTACGCACTTTCGAGAAAAAAATTCCTTACTGAAAATCTTATTAGATGCCTAAATTCTTCGACGAAAAAAAAAAGTTCAAATCGTTCTGGAAAAATTATTTTCGGTTGCAGGGGTCAATTGCAATCATTTTTAATCATTACACATACCCTCGAAATCCTACGCACTTTCTAGAAAAAAAATCGAAAAAGTGTGAAACTTCGAATAGATACTGAAATTTTTAGACGAAAGTAAAAAATTTCAAATCATACTAAAAAAATTATATTTGGTTACAATGGGTAATTACAATCATTTTTGGTCATTATAAATACCCCCAAAATCCTTCGCATTTTCGAGAAAAAAATTGTTTACCGAAAATATAATTTCCGGCCAGAAATGTTTGCCCGAATTTTCATGCGAATCTTTAAAACGTCATAACTTCTGAACGGATTGGATGATTTTAATGTTTAAAAAAGCAAACGACGCCTATTTTAGTGTAGAATCTGTAGAAATTCTAAAAATATTCGAAAAGTTGTTCTTTGACCCCTTAAAATGAAAAAAACCCCATAAAAAATGGTCAAATTTTCAAACTGCCATAACTCCTACAATAATGAATATATTCCAATGAAACTTTTTTCTAAACTAGAACTCATGGTTACCTACAAAAAAGTATTACAAAACTTTTCTGTAGGACGTCAAACAAAATTATTAAGAATGAAAAACAAATTTTTAAGAAAAATCAACAGGGGTGCCTAAATTTTTCGACGAAAAAAGAAATTTCAAATCGTTCTAAAAAAAATACTTTTGGCTGCAGGGATCAATTACAATCATTTTTGGTGAATAGATATACCCCCGAAATCTTGCGCATTTTCGAGAAAAAAATTCAGTAGCAGTGAAACTTTAAACGTTAATAACTTTTTAACAAAGCCTCCATCAACAAATTGGTATTCTTGATTTTCGTCTTATTTTGACCTCACAAAAATGAGTCAGTGGTGTTCAGGTTTGGATATGAGTCAGGATAAACGATAAAATCACTAAGGAAAGGAATTTGTGATATTTTATAGTTTTGTATGAAGTGGATATGCACGTAAACATGATGAGACAGACTGGCACAAACATCATAAGACATACTGGCATACAACAACCTTATAAAACGATTCTGTGTGTAATTTGTTGTACGTTTATACAGCATAATACTAGGAATTAACGAGCAATAATCTTATATTTTCCAATACTCTTTCAAAAGATGCATTAATAACACTTTTCTTTTATCCTCTATTATATAATGTGCTGGATTTGCACATAATGCATCTATATAGGGACGTCTAATAGTTGCATACATTCAGTTACTTATAATCCAATATTAATTAATGTTTCTATTATGGAAATAACTGAAAATTTGTTTCATTTTCAAGAGATAGAATTAATAGAAATGTTAAATGAAACCACAAATTTGTTTCTGGGCCTGGATATGGTCGCTCAAATGAAATAATGTAGGAGTTATTTGAAAATAGAACTCGTTTTAACACTGTTTTGTATTGCAACACTCAACACACTCTGACCGATTAGGAGAATTCATTTATGGAGTGGAGTATAAATACAGTTTTCTATTTTAAAAACAAGATGCATGATGCATCGTGCGAGGATGCAAATGGTACTTATTGTTGGAGCTTAGGAAATAATAGCGATCACAGAAGAATAAATCTTGCAGGATAATGCAACATTTCTTAAAAATTAAGCACACCGCTGTACATATTTGTATGTCACGATGGGTTACTATTATAATTTTCACATTTGTTTCGTTTTATCTACAATATTTTATATGATTGTTTACTTCACAAATATTTACACAAAGAAACTAACATCATTAATCAACCTTGCTAAATTAGACACTTATGAAAATTTAGATTCAATCTTCTTAATTATATTCTCACAATAAAGATAACGTTCATTAAACTTTTTCTTTATGTAAAATTTAATTCTCTATTAAGTTTGTTCGAAGCATTCTCTCTTTTGTTTAATTTTTCTCTTAAAGCACGAGTGTAATAAAATAATCATTTTACATATTTCTTAATAAACATTTTAAGGCAAGACACAACAATTTTAAGTATTTTTTTAAGTAGCGTTATGTAAGGTATTTAAAACAGGATAAATATAGACGAATAAAACAAATTGTCATTTTTATATGATTATATGAAATTACATAATTCATTAAATAATGCTACTTAGAAACAGAATTTAAAACAGGATAAATATAGACGAGTAAAGCAAATCGTGATTTTTATATAATCATATAAATACTATTTAAAATTGTCTATCATTGTAGGTTAGAAATAAAAGAAAGTAGAAAAAAACAAACATGGCGTCTGACAGATTTCTCATTCAACATCTTACAAGTACTTTAGGATAACCTTGTCAATGAATAAGATATCAAATAATTTTTTATTCGTTGGAGCAAATAAAGATAACGTTCATTAAACTTTTCTTTATGTAAAATTTGATTCCCTCCGAGCAAATCGTGATTTTTATATAACCACAAAGCTATTTAAAATTGTCCATTATTGTAGGTTAGAAATAAAAGTGAAAAAAATCCAACATGGCGACAGACAATATTAAAATTGTCCACCATTGTAGGTTAGAAATAAAAGTGAAAAAAAACCAACATGGCGTCTGACAGACAATATAATAATGCTACATAGAAAAATACTTTAAATTTGTATATTTTGCCTTAAAATGCTTACTAAGAAATATATAAGTTTGTTCAAAAAATAAAATAACTGCTAAAATTGAACTTTTATGACAGAATAATGATCGTTAACGTAGAAACTTAAAATAGAAAAGAAAGAATTGGAAGGAAAAGAGTTTAAAATTAGAAAATATGCTGACAGAAACTGTACAGTGAATGAAAATCGTTAACTGTGATGATATAATAAGCGTTTCGACGAGAATAAAACGTCTCTTCGATGGTTTCGCTGCCAAGACACGAAAATGGGGTTGAAACTTAATTCGAAGATAGAAACTCGATATGCAGTATGATGCTGGCAGAAACATTAGTCTCGCAACAATTACGACAGAAACATTTCATTTTGGCAGATTTAGAACGATTCGCAAACTATTTCATTTTGCTTCTTTTTTTACGAAACATTATTCATTAGCAACAAAATTTAAAAAAATGCCTTTATTTAATATGTTTGCTAAGTTCACGTAAAAATATTTAAAAAAGTATTACAAACATATTAAATATTATTATATATAAACTTATTAAATATTGTCATAAAAGTTCAATTTTAGCAGTTATTTTATATTTTGACGAAATTTATATATTTCTCAATAAACATTTTGAGACGAAACATAAAAATTTTAAATATTTTTCTAAGTAGCATTATTATATTGTCTGTCAGACGCCATGTTGGTTTTTTTCACTTTTATTTCTAACCTACAATAATGGACAACTTTAAATAGCTTTTGTGGTTATATAAAAATCACGATTTGCTCGGAGGGAATTAAATTTTACGTTTTTTGTATGTTTTCTACACGAACTGAAAAATAAAAAATTCTGTACAAAACAAGCATTTATAACATGCCCTTGCTGTATGAAACCATTTTGTTTTTCTTGTTTTCATGATAAAAATCATACAATGCGTTGTGAAACTCGTATGAAATACTTATCTAATTTTTGTATTTATACGTGAGATGTAAATATGTGTGAAAATAAACATTTATAACCATAACAATACTTCATTTATTTGTAACAGCCAACTTTTTTCATAATATTATAAATTGAAATTAAAAATAAATAAAAATTCAAAAATAAGCGAAAAAAAAACAAAACAAAATGCTCTAAAAATTTCGGGAACCGAACTCCAGTCTTCCGGGCCGAATTCCTCAACGTCAACTCCACGGCTGCCATGGCTATTAAAACCACCATCAAACTACACGGTACATATGCAATTTTTGTTTAAACTATTGATGTTACGGCAAAAACGTATTGGACTTTTGTGTTCCCCCCGTTAAGACCTACAATTTAAAAAAAAAAAAAAAAAACGTCGATCCGACGACTTCGAAACTTTACACTTTAAAGCCATTTTTTAAACAAACGGCTGGCCATAAACGTCTAGTATTTTACCGATTGCATTTGGACACCAGCCCCTACAACTCTGCCAAAGGGTATAGCCGAATAAGGGGGTCAAATGTGCCCCCAAACCGAATTGAACGAATGATGGGTCATTCGATAGCTTATCCAAAAAAAAACCATGTGTGCAAATTTTTAACTTGAAATCTCGACCGTGTAAAAAAAAATGTAAAAAAATTCAGAGACACTTCGGGTACTGGGACACATATTTTGGGAGATTTTCAAATTTTTTGATCGAAGAACCAGGTAGTAAAAAATAAAAAACGGCAAAAAATGCCGAAAAATGCCAATTACGTATCGAAGGAGGCCCGGAACTACTTTTATACTTTTACAGTAAACACGTATTGCTATTACTATTATTCTCAATTTTTTTCAGATTTTTCATTTTGGTGCGCCGCAGTGAAAAAAAATAAAAACCGACTTTTTTCTCATTTTCTGCGTATTAGAGTAACTTACACGTTGAATTTTTATGCATTCTTCAATATACGAGTGTTTTGTACACTGTTTAATGTTTCTACACTAAGCAGAATTACATAACAATTGAAAGAAATAAAATAAACCAACCGTTGAGCGCAATATATTCTAAAAAATCAACGATGTTTTCAACGACGTCGTTGGCGCAGCGTTAGAGTGTCCGACTGTGGAACCGCTGGAAGTTTTTTTACCGTAGGTTCGAGTCTCTCTTTGGGACTTAGAATTTTTTCTTATTTGTTATTTTTTTTTTCAAATTCTAACTATATAACAATGGTTTATATTTATTTATAAATATTCTAAAGGCATTTTACAAATATTTTAACCTGAAATATGTATAAATATAATTTTGGAGCGATTTTTGCGTAGGATGATTTTCTTATCTCCACATCATTTAAAAATAACTTCAAAAAAATTAAAGATACATATTGTTAAACTATAGCAATATTTAATATACTGTTAAAATCCAAAGTGATTTGAGAATTCGGTTTATGACAGTTTTCTGGTACATTGTGGTTATTAGGAACCTTTTTTTTCGTAAGATTATTTTTCGTTATTAATCATTCTTTAGCAAGTTACTCTGTAGCAAACATTCATATTTATCAAAGAAAGAGAAAAAAAAGGAAAGATCTGCTTGATCGAAGGGGGAGAAGAAGTAATAGTAAGCCAGTATAGAATCTTCTGTTCTAATCCATTCACAATAGTCAAAGGTAAGAGATTTGAAAACTAACATTTCACATTAATTTCAGTTTGAGAGATGTTAAACAGTAATCGTGGTTGACAAAAAAAATAAGGACGCAAAGACGCTCCAAAATTATATTTATACATATTTCAGGTTAAAATATTTGTAAAATGCCTTTAGAATATTTATAAATAAATATAAACCATTGTTATATAGTTAGAATTTGAAAAAAAAAATAACGAATAAAAAAAAATTCTCAGTCCCAAAGAGAGACTCGAACATACGGTAAAAAAACTTCCAGCGGTTCCACAGTCGGATACTCTAACGCTGCGCCAACGACGTCGTTGAAAACACCGTTGATTTTTTAGAATATGTTACGCTCAACGGTTGGTTTATTTTATTTCTTTCAATTGTTATGTAATTCTGCTTAGTATAGAAACATTAAACAGTGTACAAAACACTCGTATATTGAAGAATGCATAAAAATTCAACGTGTAAGGTACTCTAATACGCAGAAAATGAGGAAAAAGTCGGTTTTTATTTTTTTTCACTGCGGCGCACCAAAATGAAAAATCTGAAAAATATTGAGAATAATAGTAATAGCAATACGTGTTTACTGTAAAAGTATAAAAGTAGTTCCGGGCCTCCTTCGATACGTAATTGGCATTTTTCGGCATTTTTTGCGGTTTTTTATTTTTTACTACCTGGTTCTTCGATCAAAAAATTTGAAAATCTCCCAAAATATGTGTCCCAGTACCCGAAGTGTCTCTGAATTGTTTTACATATTTTTACTCAATAGGTTAAGAGAAATTGTTCAAATACATGATTTTCGTTTTCACCCCATTACTACCCCCACGGTCGAGATTTCAGGTTAAAAATTTGCACACATGGTCTTTTTTGGATAAGCTATCGAATGACCTATCATTCGTTTAATTCGGTTTGGGGGCACATTTGACCCCCTTATTCGGCTATACCCTTTCGTTCAAATCCCAGGTTGATAGGTCGTGACCTCCCCTTGTTAGTCCTTTATTTTGTCCGTTCCAGGCGATAGTCGCTATAAGAATGCGTTCTTTCCAGTCTGAGGCGAATGCCTTCGCCAGGGTGACCGTTTGTTTCTTTATGACACTCCTGCTCTCAAGGAACTTTTCCTTGAGAGGGGTCGTACGTTGACAAAACGCACGTGGCCCGTCTTAGCCACTCGCTTAGTTCGATTTTCTAACAGGTGATTCCATTCGTAGTTGCAATTTCGTCGAAGCAATTCTAGGAATTGGTGGGGATTCCGCGAACAATATCGAAGTCACGATTACCTCCGACATTTAATTTTGTTTCACAGCCTGCTTATCTCGTAACCAAATAAGGATATACACCGCTCGACGAAGAATGAAATACGATTAGAAGGAATTGAAAAATAAAGAGCGTTAATCACGTAGTCAGATAACATACGTGCAACACAAAATGCCTGTCTGATAACCGTTATCGCAGTTAAGCAGTTATCTGTCTCCGTCTGTTGCTCTCTACGAAGCCACTGGGCTCTTATCGTCCGCTTCGAACTGGCCCTTCGCCGGTTCGACTTGTACCAACATCGTAGCGGATAAGGAAGTTTCACTGCCAAGAGATACTATAATATTTATCTCAATTCACGGCCCCACTACGTTGATTTTTATTACAAGTTTGTTTTTGATTTTTAGTAATTTTGTTTGACGCTCTCCAGAAAAGTTGTTTAATACTTTTCTGTAGGTACCCATGAGCTCTACTTCAGAAAAAAGTTTCATTGAAATATATTCACTATTTCAGGAATTATGGTCGTTTGAAGTTTTGACCATTTTTATGGGGGTTTTCTCACTTTACGGGGTTAAGGAACAATTTTTCATATATTTTCAGAATTTCTACATATTCTTCACCTAAATACGCGTTGTTTGCCGTTTGGAACATTAAAATCGTCCAATCCGTTCAGGAGTTATGGTGTTTTAAAGATTCGTATGAAATTTTGGGTAACCATTTTAGGCCTTAGATTATACATATTTTCGGAACGGAATTTTTTTCTCGAAAATACGTAAGATTTCAAGGGTATGAATAATGCCCAAAAATGATTGTAATTGCCCCCCGCAACCGAAAATAATTTTTCCAGAACAATATGAAATTTTTTGTTTTCGCCGAAAAATTTGGGCATCTACCTGTTGATTTTTATTACAAATTTGTTTTTGATTTTTAGAAATTTTGTTTGACGCTCTACAAAAAAGTTATCTAATACTTTTTTGTAGGTACCCAGGAGCTCTACTTCAGAAAAAAGTTTCATTGAAATATATTCACTATTATAGGAGTTATGGCTGTTTGAAAATTGGACCATTTTTATGGGGGTTTTCTCATTTTAGGGGGTCAAGGATAAACTTTTCGAATATTTTTGCATTTTCTACATATTCTTCACCTAAATACGCGTTGTTTGCCGTTTGGAACATTAAAATCGTCCAATTTGTTCAGATGTTATGATGTTTCAAATATTTACATGAAATTTTGGGTAACCATTTTAGGCCTCAGATTCTATTTTCGGTACGGAATTTTTTTCTCGAAAATACGTAAGATTTCAAGGGTATGTCTAATGTCCAAAAATGATTGTAATTGACCCCCGCAATCGAAAATAATTTTTTCAGAAAGATTTGAAATTTTTTTTTGCCGAAAAATTTAGGCACCTACCCCCTTTCTCGATTTTCCTTAAAAATTCGTTTTCGATTTTTAATAATTTCGCTTGACGTCCTACAGAGAAGTTGTTTATTACTTTTTTGTAAGTATCTATGGGCTTTACTTCAGAGAAAAGTTTCATTGAAATATATTCACTATCGTAGGAGTTATGGCTGTGTGAAAATTGGACCATTTTCATGGGGTTTTTCACATTTTACGGGATCAAAGAGCAACTTTTCGAATCTTTTTAGAATTTCTACATATATTTCTCTAAAATACGCGTTGATTGCTTTTTTAAATATTAAAATCGTTCAATCCGTTCAAAAATTATGACATTTTCAAATTTTGGAGTGACATTTCTGGCCTGAAATTATATTTTCAGTAAGGAATTTTTTTCTCGAAAAAGCGTAGGATTTCGTGGCTATGTCTATTCACCAAAAATGATTGTAATTGACCCCCGCAACCGAAAATAATTTTTTCAGAAAGATTTGAAACTTTTTTTCGCCGAAAAATTTAGGCACCTACCCCCTTTCTCGATTTTCCTTAAAAATTCGTTTTTGATTTTTAATAATTTCGCTTGACGTTCTACAGAAAAGTTGTTTATTACTTTTTTGTAAGTATCTATGGGCTCTACTTCAGAGAAAAGTTTCATTGAAATATATTCACTATCGTAGGAGTTATGGCTGTTTGAAAATTAAACCATTTTTATGGAGTTTTTCTAACAGTACAGAGTCAAGGAACAACTTTTCGAATATTTTTATAATGGCTACGCATTCTACACTAAAATACGCGTCGTTTGCTTTTTTAAACATTAAAATCGTCCAATCCGTTCAGAAGTTATGGTGTTTTAAAGATTCGCATGAAATTTATAGGAAGCATTTCTGGCCTAAAATTATATTTTCGGTAAGGAATTTTTTTCTCGAAAATGGTTAGGATTCTGAGGATATGTCTATTGACCAAAATTGATTATAATTGACCCCCGCAACCGAAAATAATTTTTCCAGGACGATTTGAAACTTTTTAATTTAATTGTTAATAACTTTTTAACGAAGCCTCCACCCACAAATTAGTATTCTTGATTTTCGTCTTATTTTGGCCTCTAGAATCTCTCATTAAAATTTTTCCCGGAGGTGGCCGAACTCCCTGTATTATAAACAAGTAAATTAAGATATTAAAGACTTGAGTAAGATCTTTACCTGTTACGATACCTCTAAAAATGGTTTTCTAAAAATGGCGTCACTAGATAGAATATTTCTTCGTACGGCCCTGACTATGGTCTAAGGCCCTTAGCTGCTCGTATTTCTGTCAATTCATTTGTTTCGGGTGCTGAAACGTGTAAACTTTGGCACCCACTCGAGTTTACGACGTCGCTATATTTGGTCCAAACTATACCTGTCAGGCACGCTTCGCGCGCTCATTGGTTCAAAGAGAGATGCGCTCAACTCTAAAATTGGGCATCTGCTCATGATTGATATGCGCGCGCATCGATCATCGGCCAGAGAGGATCGATGCCTCGTGGTGGCCAAGTTCACGGCCATCTTCCCAGTTTCATCCTATCCGTGAGCATCTACGTGTGTTTCCATTAAAAATAAGCGTCTCTTGTGAACCCATTTTATTATTTTCCCACTCTCATCAATTTCTCTCAGAGTAATGTTACCAATTTAATGCAGAGGTATAATTAATATTATTGTAAAGGTGTTACGTGTTGATTTTCATTTCCATTTATTCATCGCGACATTTCGTACTCAATCTCTGTCAATTATGGTGATCGAAAAAAAAAATTTCAAATCGTTTTGGAAAAATTATTATCGGTTGCGGGGTTCAATGACAATCATCTTTGGTCATTACACATACTCCAGAAATCTTGCGTATTTTCGAGAAAAAAATTCATTACCGAAAATATAATTTCTAGCCAGAAATGTCACTCCAAAATTTCGTGCGAATCTTTGAAAAATCATAACTTCTGAACGGATTGGGCGATTTCAATGTTTCAAAGAGCAAACGACGTATATTTTAGTGGAGAATATGTAGAAATTCGAAAAGTATATGAAAAATTGTTCCTCAACCCCGTAAAGTGAGAAAACCCCCATAAAAATGGTCAAAACTTCAAACGACCATAATTCCTGCAATAGTGAATATATTTCAATGAAACTTTTTTCTAAAGTAGGGCTCATGGGTACCTACAAAAACGTATTAGACAACTTTTCTGTACGGCGTCAAACAAAATTATTAAAAATGAATAACGAATTTTTAAGAAAAATCGACGGGGGTAGTTGCTTAAATTTCTCGGCGAAAAAAAAAAATTTGAATCTTTCTAAAAAAATTATTCCTAGGTTCTGGGGTCAAATACAACCAGTTTTAGTGAATACACATAGCCCCCAAATCCTACGTACTTTCGAGAAAAAAATTCAGGAAGGTGGACAAATTTTTTAGCGAAATAAAAAATTTTCAAATCGTCCTGGAAAAATTATTTCCCGTTGCAGGGCTCAATTGTAAGCATTTTTGGTGAATAGACGTACCCTCGAAATCGTACAAATTTTCGAGAAAAAAATTCGAGTAGGGGGACAGAATTCTCGACGAAACTAAATAATTTCAAATCATTCTGAAAAAATTATATTTGGTTATGGGGGTCAATTACAATTATTTTTGGTGAATAGACATACCCCCGTAATCCTACCCCGTTTCTAGAAAAAAATTCCAGAAGGGTGTGAAATTTTTCGACGGAAAAAAAAAATTTCAAATCGTTTTGGAAAAATTATTTTCGATTGTGGGGTTCAATTGCAATCATTTTTGGTCATTATACATACCCCCGAAATCTTGCGCATTTTCGAGAAAAAAATTCATTACGGGCGGAACTTTTAATGTTAATAACTTTTTAACGAGCCTCCATCAACAAATTGGTATTCTTGATTTTCGTCTTATTTTGACCTCTAGAATCCCCCATTAAAATTTTTCCCAGGGGTGACCGAACACCCTGTATGTATTTGTACTGTTTCATTTTTTACGAACTCAACTTTATACAAAAAAAATTTTTTAAATTCCCAGTTTTATACAATTCACTTTTGTCTCGAATTCTCAAACAAATAAGTATTTTTGAACAATTCAAAAATAGGTTTGAAGAACACAAATGATAGTATAACGCAATTACCTAATATTCCACATAATATTAATTGCGTCGCATTATTATATCTGTTCTTTAAGCCTGATTTTGAATTTTTCAGAAATACTTATTTTTTTAACCTCTTAGGCACTACTATAGTGGCTCACTCTAGTGGCTCACTCTAGTGGCTCAATCTAGTGGTTCACACGCTCACTGTTCGAATTAAGTGATCGTTTTCATGTTCTGATGTTTTGTTTCACACTGTTTTTGCCTTCGCAACATTTTGTAACAGTGTTAACAATATACAGACAGAATATACAGTCTTTGTTTTTAAGACAGCCAAACAAACGGAGTCTTTGCGTCGAATTCAAAGCGAAAGAAGCCTTTTGCGATCGTTATTCTGATTACCACTTTGTCTTTCGGAACTAGTCATTGAATAGTATTACGTAAAAGTTACTAGTTAAAGACACGCGAACTAAATAAATTACCTATTATTACTGTCGTAGACCAGATTGCGTAAAGTTAATTACTCCATGCTTAGAGACTTGTAACAAAACTTGTTTTCTAATTAGAGAAATTTGTGTAGAGATAGCAATAATCGACTGATTAGAATTCTAAACGCATTTTAAAATTGTTTTCAGGCGTTAAGTCATTTTTATCGATAACACGGTATAATTTTCATACAATAACATTTATTTATTACTGAAGTTATTGCATTTTTTCTGCAGTCTGTTGTTTTGAGTGACCGTCACTCAAATTAAATTTTTTACAGACACATAGAACAGATGTTTTTTTACAGTGTAAATCAAAATCAATATCTACAATATAGTTTCTTTTTTTCTTTCTTTCATTTTAGTTCATACAGGGTGACCCCCATAACCAAATATAATTTTTCCAGAATAATTTGAAATTATTTAGTTTCGTCGAGAATTCTGGCCCCCTACTCGAATATTTTCTCGAAAATTTGTACGATTTCGAGGGTATGTCTATTCACCAGAAATGCTTATAATTGAGCCCTGCAACGGGAAATAATTTTTCCAGGACGATTTGAAAATTTTTTATTTCGCTGAAGAATTTGTCCACCTTCCTGAATTTGTTTCTCGAAAGTACGTAGGATTTTGGGGGTATGTGTATTCACTAAAACTGGTTGTATTTGACCCCAGAACTTAGGAATAATTTTTTTAGAGAGATTCATATTTTTTTTTTTCGCCGAGAAATTTAGGCGACAACCCCCTGTTGATTTTTCTTAAAAATTCGTTATTCATTTTTAATAATTTTGTTTGACGCCGTACAGAAAAGTTGTCTAATACGTTTTTGTAGGTACCCATTAGCCCTACTTTAGAAAAAAGTTTCATTGAAATATATTCACTATTGCAGGAATTATGGTCGTTTGAAGTTTTGACCATTTTTATGGGGGTTTTTTCACTTTACGGGGTTAAGGAACAATGTTTCATACATTTTTAGAATTTCTACATATTCTCCACTAAAATATACGTCGTTTGCGCTTTGAAACATCGAAATCGCTCAATCCGTTCAGGAGTTATGATTTTTTAAAGATTCGCACGAAATTTTGGAGTGACATTTCTGGCTAGAAATTATATTTTCAGTAATGAATTTTTTTCTCGAAAATATGCAAGATTTCAGGGGTATGTGTAATGACCAAAGATGATTGTAATTGGTCCCTGTAATCAAAAATAATTTTTTTAGATCGATTTAAAATTTTTTAATTTTGTTGAAAAATTTCACACCTTCTCGAATTTTTTTCTCCAAACTGGGTAGGATTTCCGGGGTATATCTATTCATCAAAAATGATTATAATCGACCCTTGCAATCGGAAATAATTTTTTTAGAACGATTTAAAAAATTTTTTTTTCGTCGAGAAATTTCACCACCTACCCGAATTTTTTTCTCGAAAGTGTGTGGGATTTCGGGGATATGTGTATTCATCAAAAATGATTGTAATTGACCCCCGCAACCGAAAATAATTTTTCCAAAACGATTTGAAATTTTTTAATTTTATTGTTAATAACTTTTTAACGAAGCCTCCATCAACAAATTGGTATTCTTGATTTTCGTCTTATTTTGGCCTCTAGAATCTCCCATTAAAATTTTTCCCAGGGGTGGCCGAACACCCTGTATGCGATCTGGTACTTCGTACAACACGAAATACGAAAAAAATTGCAAATATAAAATCTTTCTTTATTATGAAAAAATCAAAATTCCAATTTATCCGTATTTCGTACATGGATGTGTAGTTTCTCTGTACAAATGGAGAAAAAAAAATCATTAATATCCAACGAGAAAAATAAAAAAATGTGCTATTTTTTAACATATTGTTTAAACAAATAAAAGTTTTGCAAATCTCTTTACACCATCAAATTCACCGTTTAAAAACATAAATTTCATCCATTTGAAGCACTCCCCTATCTCTAATAGTTTCCGAGATATTCAACAAAGTATGTTTTGAACCGCCAACTTTGAGGGCTGATTTCAACCCCTTAAAGTGAATATTAGCAGCTACAAAAAAATACGTGTCTAATAGATTTATGAGAACTACATAATTGCGAAGTTTCATCAAAATTGGAGATTTACACTTCGGGATGGTCCCTTGTAAGATCATTTCATGTGTTGTTATGTTTCTATCCAGAGAACATACATAAGGGAAGGTTATCAAACAATCCTAGAATGGAATTCAGAACGGTGTGTTCAACTAAACAAAAAGTTAGCCAACATGGAAAAGAGAAATATTCCCACAGGTGCATGTTTGCCAACATAGAAATGAGAAACATTTCCAACTAAGAACTTTTTGTGTCAAAAGTTCCATTCAATCCAAAATAAAGTGAAAAATTATTTTGGTAAATCGTATTTACAAATTAATTAAATTAATAGCTACCTATGGAAAATACACCAACGAAATAAATTTTACGAATTTCTTAAACCAGAAAAGGGGGCGTGAATGAATACATTAAATTATTGATAAAAAATATGGCAGATAAATTTGCAAAGGGGCGATGAACTGTCTTCAGATAAGTTATAGTTTCAAGTTAATTAAAAATATACGACGCTCCTCGTGGATTGTTAAAACAGCTGCGCGTATTTATCGCGTCATTAACCCCCCTCATGTTCACCGTATTGTTTTATGCGTACACCAGTTTCAGATTATTTTTATTGTTATTGCAACATTAACTGTGTGTTTTACTCTTACGGATTATTTAACGTGTTATAGTATTTTTTCGATTATTTTTAAATAATTAGTTTGGTTAGGAATAACTAAATTCTGTTATGGTATTCAGAACGAAATTGAACAAAAATTAAAAATTTCAACGTTTCGGTAGAAATAGGGAGATTTTGATAAAAGCAAATGATATTTATTATTTTAGTCAGTTTATACCTAAAATACGTGTATACACAATAGGTAGTTCAAATTAGGGAATAATACAATGTTATATAAAATTGAGAATATTTAAATTATTAATTTTGGTAACAATTAAAGCCCTGTTTGTTAAAGTTTGAAATACTAGTTGTAATCGTGTGTTATTGTTCAATATATTGATAAAACGGTTGTAAATCCGATTTGTTTTATATATTTTTCGATTTATTATTTTTTATTGGTGATGTTTCTCATTTCCATGTTGGCAAACATGCACGTATAGAAACCGTACTTCTCCCCCTTCCCTTCCTCCAAATTTCCAAAATTCCAACCAAAAATATTGCTTATTTACAGAAAACCTCCATTTTGTCACGACCATATTCAATACTCTGAATTTAGTAACTTATGCAGAATTTTTGCAACAGCAATTTCAGATACTCGTATATAAAAAATTAAATTAATTCTTACATTGATTCGACGAAGTTTTTGGTTATTAAACCTTTTATACGGCCGAAGTTATTTTAGCTAAATTAAGTATAAATATAAATACAATGAATAAAAAGTTTTTTATCCTACGATACTGTTGGAAATGTTTCTCATTTCCATGTTGGCAAACATGCACGTGTTGGGAATATTACTCTTTTTCATGTTGGCAAACATGCACGCCATCTTTTGTTTGAGTGTAACACAGATTTGAATTTTTGAATTTGAAAAATTATTTTCGGTTGCGGGAGTCAATTATAATCAATTTTGGTCAATAGACATACCCTCGAAATCCTAACCATTTTCGAGAAAAAAATTCCTTACCGAAAATATAATTTTAGGCCAGAAATGCTTCCCATAAATTTCATTCGAATCTTCAAAACACCATAACTTCTGAACGGATTGGACGATTTTAATGTTTAAAAAAGCAAACGACGCGTATTTTAGTGCAGAATGTGTAGTAATTATAAAAATATTCGAAAAGTTGTTCCTTGACCCCGTACTGTTACAAAAACCCCATAAAAATGGTCCAATTTTCAAACAGCCATAACTCCTACGGTAGTGAATATATTTCAATGAAACTTTTCTCTGAAGTAGAGCCCATAGATACTTACAAAAAAGTAATAAACAACTTTTCTGTAGGACGTCAAGCGAAATTATTAAAAATCAAAAACGAATTTTTAAGGAAAATCGAGAAAGGGGGTAGGTGCCTAAATTTTTCGGCGAAAAAAAGTTTCAAATCTTTCTGAAAAAATTATTTTCGGTTGCGGGGGTCAATTGCAATCATTTTTGGTGAATAGACATACCCTCGAAATCCTACGCTTTTTCGAGAAAAAAATTCCTTACTGAAAATATAATTTCAGGCCAGAAATGTCACTCCAAAATTTGAAAACGTCATAATTTTTGAACGGATTGAACGATTTTAATATTTAAAAAAGCAATCAACGCGTATTTTAGTGAAATATATGTAGAATTTCCAAAAATATTGTAAAAGTTGCTCCTTGATCCCGCAAAATGTGAAAAACCCCATAAAAATGGCCCAATTTTCAAACAGCCATAACTCCTACGATAGTGAATATATTTCAATGAAACTTTTCTCTGAAGTAGAGCCCATAGATACTTACAAAAAAGTAATAAACAACTTTTCTGTAGGATGTCAAACGAAATTATTAAAAATCAAAAACGAATTTTTAAGGAAAATCGAGAAAGGGGGTAGGTGCCTAAATTTTTCGGCGAAAAAAAGTTTCAAATCTTTCTGAAAAAATTATTTTCGGTTGCGGAGGTCAATTACAATCATTTTTGGTGAATAGACATAGACACGAAATCCTACGCTTTTTCGAGAAAAAAATTCCTTACTGAAAATATAATTTCAGGCCAGAAATGTCACTCCAAAATTTGAAAACGTCATAATTTTTGAACGGATTGAACGATTTTAATATTTAAAAAAGCAATCAACGCGTATTTTAGTGAAATATATGTAGAAATTCCAAAAATATTGTAAAAGTTGCTCCTTGATCCCGCAAAATGTGAAAAACCCCATAAAAATGGTCCAATTTTCAAACAGCCATAACTCCTACGGTAGTGAATAGATTTCAATGAAACTTTTTTCTGAAGTAGAGTTCATGGGTGCCTACAGAAAAGTATTAGTCAACTTTTCTGTAGGGCGTCAAATAAAATTATCAAAAATGAAAAACGAATTTTTAAGAGAAATCGAAAAGGGGGTAGTACTGACATTTTTCGGAGAAAAAAAAAATTAATTAATTCTGAAAAAATTATTTTCGGTTGCGTGGGTCAATTACAATCATTTTTTGTCATTACACATAACCCTGAAATCCTACGCACTTTCGAGAAAAAAATTCCTTACCGAAAATCTAATTAGGTGCCTAAATTTTTCGACAAAAAAATAAAATTTCAAACCGTTCTGAAAAAAATATTATTAGCTGTGGGGGTGAATTACAATCATTATTGGTGAATAGACATACCCCCGAAATCCTACCCACTTTCGAGAAAAAAATTCAAGAAAGTGTGAAATTTTTCGATGGAAAAAAAAGATTTCAAATCGTTCTGAAAAAAATCTTATTAGCTGTGGGGGTCAATTACAATCATTATTGGTGAATAGACATACCCCTGAAATTTTACGCATTTTCGAGAAAAAAATTCAATACTGTCGGAAGTTTGAATGTTAATAACTTTTTAACGAAGCCTCCATCAACAAATTGCTATTCTTGATTTTCTTCTTATTTCGGCCTCTAGAATCTCCCATTATAATTTTTCCCAGGGTTGGTCGAACACCCTGTATAAACATATTATATTATATTACATCGTGTCACAATTTGTCAGCAACGGTCAGCAGTGGTCAGCGATGGTCAGCTGACGTCGGGAGATGTTGGCAGGGGTCAGCAGAGGGTGGCAGTAGCCAGTAGTAATCGTTGTACGTTGCCAGAAATATAAACGGTGGTCAGCAGTGGTCAGCAGAGGTCAGCTTAGACCAGGGGACGCTGGCAGAGGTTAACAGAGGAAGGCAGGAGTCGTAGTACTCGTTGTACGTTGCCAGAAATATAAGCGGTGGTCAGCAGAGGCCAGCAGTGGCAAGCAGAGATCACCAGGGGCGAATAGTAACAAGTAGTAAGCGTTATATGTTGTCAGAAGCATCAGAGGTGATCAGCAGTGGTCAGCAGAGACGAGCAGAGGCATGCAGTGGCAAGCAGAGATCAGCAGGGGCGAACAGTAGCATGTAGTAATTGTTATACGATGTCAGAAGCATCAGGGGTGGTCAGCAGTGTTCAGCAGAGGCCAGCAAAGGCATGCACAGGCAAGCAGATACCTGCAAAGGCAAGCAGAGACTTGTAGGTGCATGCAGTAGTAAGTATTAATCGTTATACATTATCAGAAATACCTGCAGTGGTCAGTTGCGTTCGGCAGAGGCCAGGAAAGTTCAGCAGAGACAAGCACACGCTGACAGAGATCAGCAAAGACCAACAGAGGTTAGCAGAAGTCGGTAGTAATCGTTATAGGTTGTCAGAAATATAAGCGACGGTCAGCAGAGTCCAGCAGAGGCAAGCAATAATCAGGAGCAGTCAGTGACAGTCGCTGTATGGTGTCAAAAGTTGTCGCGAGTTCTGTACTTTTGTCAGCACTGGTCGTCAGTGGTCATCAGAGGCAAATAGAAACCAGGAGTAATTTGCAGAGTTCAGTAATGAACTCTAGGAAAGGCAAGTAAAAATACCTGGGCAGTCGAGATTCCGAATCGTATGCCGTAGACGGGAGGTCGGATTTCAGTTGTTCAAGAGCGAGAAGGCAAGTGTGAGCCTTTCTCTCTCGACTCCCACGAGGCGGTCCGAAGTTACTTCGGGCAGCTTCGGAATAATCGAGAAAGAGGGCATGCGTCAGTTTGCCTTCGTCGACTTTCCGAAACTCTACGAGCTCACGTACATACGCGTGTAACAGTTGGAAGTACAGTACCATGCATGCAACGATTCGTGCAATGTTAAACATAACCTAGAATGTACATGCGTCGTTTTTTATTGTCCAATCCTATAACCTCCGCTACATTTTTTTAACCTGATTATATTTATGACAAAACACTATATGAACCCTTCATTGCACAAATCGATTAACTCCATAAAACAAAAAGTGAAGAAATGCGATGAAATAATGTGCATTGGTTTTTAAAATTCTTTTTATAATATAAATCCAAATAAATTTTGCAGAATGCATAAATACAGATGTAGCTTTCATCTGAAAGATATAAAATTAATAAGAAAGAATAGCCAAAAATTTATCGTCAGAAATGTTACAATTTTTATGCGACTGGTGAAGTTAATCGATTTGGCAAGCGAACAAATTAATAAATTTAAATTCAGTGTTAAATTTTTTAATTTTTTAGCACAGAAAAAGTTAATTATTAGATATTTTTATTACAGATTCTTCATCGAAGTGAATATTAACGGTTCTGTTATAACATATTATTATTTGTGATTAATTCTTCAGCGATATAAATGATATCTTCTTCGTCAGCTGTATGTAAGGACTCATTTCGATTTGTTCTCAAGTTTTTATAGTAATCATGTTTAACAGGAGGAATGAATTTCAGCAGATCCATCGTGTCTCTCCTTTTTTCTCGTGTTACAGTTTTTCCTTTGGGATATAATAAAGGCTGATCTACATTTTTCAAACTTTGTGATCTACCTGCTATAGATTTCCTTATATTAATGTCATTAAATTCTGAATCTTCGTTATAGTCACATTTGAATTGTGTAAGGTGGGGTTTGGACCTTTCTAACTTTATCCACTGCATTTTAAGCCAATTTACGTGAGACCCAATTTTCAATTTAATATGAAAATGGAAAAACAGAAAGCTTAAAAGTTACCCTTGCATTCCATTCCATTCACACCCTGGCAAGGGCGTAGTGGCAATACAATAGCCGCTACATGCTAAATTAAACATCATTCTTAATAGTAATTAATTTGACTTCACAAGTACTTATTCTGCAGCAATTAGACTGCAAGTGACTAATTTATTTTACTTTTATCCTAATAAGACGGCACTAAGAAATTCACCGTTATCATTCAGTGCTTGCTAGTGAATTTGAGTTGCATTATTACAACGATTTCCATTACAGTACGGAGTTAATCAAAATGGCCTCTGAAATAAATTATTTATTATTCAGTGGCCAAAAAAAATATTATCGTTTAATGGTGTTAACCTCTTATGTGTGGAAAAATTCTATAAATATTAAAAGTTATTATACCAAGTGCTTTTACCTTAAATTTAAGATTCTTCAAAAAGTGGAGTTAATCGATTTGTGCAGTGAATGGCTCATATACACTATAATACTGGTGTACATTTGACAAACAAAAATAGGAATCGTGGTAAAAGTACCAAGTGGTCGAATAATGAGGATCAGAATTTATGTGTGAATAAGGGGAATAAATTGTGAGAACGTGCTCGATTTGAGGCGACGTAACAAATCAACGTAAGCAGCTTTAGCTCTCGCCAGAGCTGACGGAGAACACGGTTGGATCATAATTTACATACTAGATAGACGGAACATCGCGAGAATGTTCGAATTTTCGCTCGTTAGAAAGTGTTCGTGCAGAAAGTACACCTTCCTCTTTCCTTCTTGTGTTTCTCCTCGTTCCGTAAGAACGCAACGATATCGATAGATTACTCGAGGCATCTCGTAAATTGAAGTAATTAATTACAGAACTCGTCACGGGCTGATACTCGTAACCTCTGGCGTATCAATTGTTTTACTTTCGCGTTGATAACTGTTTAATGCAATTTGCAGAATTCTTCCGACGTGGTTCTCCTTTTCTCGAGATAAGCAACATGAGAGTCAATATTTTAGGTTAGAAATTCGAGATCGTACGAAAAGACATAAAATTCCACGTTAACAAATAAATTAATGGAAACGAATACTTTTCAAAATATTTTTCGTCATGTCGCTTTAATATCATAATTATTACAATAGAAACAAGTATGAATATATTAAAGCGTCGATGTTGCGTTCATGTTGTTTTAAGTATGTAATTGATGAGATCTCATTCGATGTTTTCTTCATCAAAGATAGTGAAAATGTTTGACTCTTTTGTGTAAAAAGGTTCTCCTTTTCTCGAGATAAGCAACATGAGAGTAAATATTTTAGGTTAGAAATTCGAGATCGTACGAAAAGACATAAAATTCCACGTTAACAAATAAATTGATGGGAACGAATACCTTTCACAATATTTTTCGTCATGTCGCTTTAATATCGTAATTATTAAAATAGAAACAAGTATGAATATATTAAAGCGTTGATGTTGCGTTTATGTTGTTTTAAGTATGTAATTGATGAGATCTCATTCGATGTTTTCTTCATCAAAGAAGTGAAAATGCTTGACTCTTTTGTGTAAAAAGGTTCTCCTTTTCTCGAGATAAGCAATATGAGAGTCAATATTTTAGGTTAGAAATTCGAGATCGTACGAAAAGACATAAAATTCCACGTTAACAAATAAATTAATGGAAACTAATACTTTTCACAATATTTTTCGTCATGTCGCTTTAATATCATAATTATTAAAATAGAAACAAGTATGAATATATTAAAGCGATGATGTTGCGTTCATGTTGTTTTAAGTATGCAATTGATGAGATCTCATTCGATGTTTTCTTCATCAAAGATAGTGAAAATGTTTGATTATTTTGTGTAAAAAGGTTCTCCTTTTCTCGAGATAAGCAACATGAAAGTCAATATTTTAGGTTAGAAATTCGAGATCGTACGAAAAGCCATAAAATTCCACGTTAACAAATAAATTAATGGAAACGAATACTTTTCACAATATTTTTCGTCATGTCGCTTTAATATCATAATTATTAAAATAGAAACAAGTATGAATATATTAAAGCGATGATGTTGCGTTCATGTTGTTTTAAGTATGCAATTGATGAGATCTCATTCGATGTTTTCTTCATCAAAGATAGTGAAAATGTTTGATTATTTTGTGTAAAAAGGTTCTCCTTTTCTCGAGATAAGCAACATGAGAGTCAATATTTTAGGTTAGAAATTGAAGATCATTCCGTACGAAAAGACATAAAATTCCGCGTTAACAAATAAATTAATGGGAACGAATACTTTTCACAATATTTTTCGTCATGTCGCTTTAATATCGTGATTATTAAAATAGAAACAAGTATGAATATATTAAAGCGTTGATGTTGCGTTCATGTTGTTTTAAGTATGTAATTGATGAAATCTCATTCGATGTTTTCTTCATCAAAGATAGTGAAAATGTTTGACTATTTTGTGTAAAATTTAATTTCATCCGAAATTTATTTAAAACAATTTTTCCATAATCGTAATCAAATCTTGAAAACGTTTATTCGCGTATTACGAATTGTTCAAACATTAATTCCATTGGTAAACGAATTTATTTCTAGATTAAACTCAAATGACGAATTTTTTTAAACTATTTGCCTTGGAAATGGAAGAAAATCGTAAAATACGTAGGTACTACTAACCTATTTGCATCATTGGCCAGCAGAGCGTATGTATACGCATACGCGCATGCGCATTGTGAATGAAAAATGGCGGCCAAGAACAAATCATTGAAATAATAAGTCTGTGATACTTAAATTTACTAAAATGAAAAAATTTATAATGCAAATGAGTTAATGAACTGAAAATTCCAGATAATCGAGATCCTATTTTGGCAGAAAATAAAAAAAAGAATAGTAATTCAAAAACGAAGCTCCATCCGACATTTTTGCAAATGAAATTGTTGTTCAGAATCGTCTCAGCTACCGCACATTTCCGGTTCTTACACCATTTACTGGACACCCTGTAGATTATCAAATACAATTAATTCATGCCACACCCAACTTTTTATTAGTCCTTTCCTTTCACAAGTTATTAAAAATTATAATTACTAAAACCTACAAAGTGCATTTGATTAAATAATAAAAGATACAAGTAAGAAAGTTACATTGGACATATGTAAAATATATTGTGAAAAGTATTCGTTTCTATTAATTTATTTGTTAACGTGGAATTTTATGTCTTTTCGTACGAATGATCTGTTATCGAAAATATTTATTTAAGGGGTGTAAGATTTGAATAAAAACGTGATTTAAATAATTTTACTGGAATCAAGAGACACAATAATTTAGCTAAAGAGCTGCCTACAGCCCATGAGACGAGGGTTGTCGACCTCTGCAGTAGGTAGAAGAATTGCTCGATTGGATTGCTAGTACAGAATTCCAGCCCAGGTTTTACGTTTGCTCAGAGAATACTTCTACTAATTGAACTATCCAATCTACAGATCGATCTTCTCCTCCAAAGTTAAATATTCCAAAATGGCCATC
Organism: Colletes latitarsis; assembly: GCF_051014445.1. NCBI lineage: Eukaryota > Metazoa > Arthropoda > Insecta > Hymenoptera > Colletidae > Colletes > Colletes latitarsis. The sequence goes on from NC_135145.1 coordinate 17,659,166, forward strand.
GCCTATGAAATTACTTGTTTTATTATTCATTATCGCATAAACGTTTTCCTCTTACACTGTACTCGCTCCAAATTGCTTTCAATTTAAAAAAATCATTTTATATGATTTATTTAATAATAATTTCAAAAAAAATTTTAATATTATGAAGAAACTATACAGGGTGTTCGGCCACCCCTGGGAAAAATTTTAATGGGGGACTCTAGAGGCCAAAATAAGACGAAAATCAAGAATATCAATTTGTTGATGGAGGCTTCGCTGAAAAGTTATTAACAATTAAATTTGAAAATTTCAAACCAATCTAGAAAAATTATTTTCGGTTGTGGGGATCAATTACGAACATTTTTGGTGAATACACAGACCCTCGAAATCCTACCCACTTTCGAGAAAAAAAATTCGAAAAGATGTGAAATTTTTCAACGGAAAAAAAAAATTTCAAATCGTTTTGGAAAAATTATTTTCGATTGTGGTGGTCAATTACAATCACTTTTGATCATTACATATACCCCCGAAATCCTATGCATTTTTGAGAAAAAAATTCCTTACCGAAAATATAATTTCAGGCCAGAAATGTCACTCAAAAATTTGAAAACGTCATAACTTTTGAACGGATTGAACGATTTTAATGTTTAAAAAAGCAATCAACGCGTATTTTAGTGAAGAATATGTAGAAATTCTAAAAATATTCGAAAAGTTGCTCCTTAACCCCGTAAAATGAGAACACCCCCATAAAAGTGGTCTAATTTTCGAACGGCCATAACTCCTACAATAGTAAACGTATCTCATTGAAATTTTTTTCTGAAGTAGAACTCATGGATACCTACAAAAAAGTACTAAACAATTTTTCCATATAGCGCCAACCAAATTTATTAAAAATAAAAAACGAATTTTTGAGAAAAATTGAATGGGGGTAGGTGCCTAAATTTTTCGGCGAAAAAAAAATTTCAAATCGTTCTGGAAAAATTATCTGTGGTTGCAGGGGTCAATTGCAATCATTTTTGGTCAATAGACATACCCCCGAAATCCTACCCACTTTCTAGAAAAAAATTCGAGAAGTTGTGAAATTTTTCGACGAAATTAAAATATTTCAAATCGTTCTGAAAAAATATTGTTAGCTGTGGGGGTCAATTACAATCATTTTTGGTGAATAGACACACCCTCGAATTCCTACGCACTTTCGAGAAAAAAATTCGAGTAGGTGGACAAATTTTACCACAAAATTAAAAAATTTCAAATCGTTATGGAAAAATTATATTTGGTTGCAGGGGCCAATTACAATCATTTCTGGTAATTACACATAACTCCGAAATCTTGCGTATTTTCGAGAAAAAAATTCATTACCGAAAATATAATTTCAGGCCAGAAATGTCACTCAAAAATTTGAAACTGTCATAATTTTTGAACGGATTGAACGATTTTAATGTTTAAAAAAGCAATCAACGCGTATTTTAGTGAAAAATATGTAGAAATTCTAAAAATATTCGAAAAGTTGCTCCTTGACCCCGTAAAATGAGAACACCCCCATAAAAGTGGTCTAATTTTCGAACGGCCATAACTCCTACAATAGTAAACGTATCTCATTGAAATTTTTTTCTGAAGTAGAACTCATGGATACCTACAAAAAAGTACTAAACAATTTTTCCATATAGCGCCAACCAAATTTATTAAAAATAAAAAACGAATTTTTAAGAAAAATTTAATGGGGGGTAGGTGCCTAAATTTTTCGGCAAAAAAAAAATTTCAAATCGTTCTGGAAAAATTATCTGTGGTTGCAGGGGTCAATTACAATCATTTTTGGTCAATAGACATACCCCCGAAATCCTACCCACTTTCTAGAAAAAAATTCGAGAAGTTGTGAAATTTTTCGACGAAATTAAAATATTTAAAATCGTTCTGAAAAAGATATTGTTAGCTGTGGGGGTCAATTACAATCATTTTTGGTGAATAGACACACCCTCGAATTCCTACGCACTTTCGAGAAAAAAATTCGAGTAGGTGGACAAATTTTACCACAAAATTAAAAAATTTCAAATCGTCTTAGAAAAATTATATTTGGATGCAGGGTTCAATTACAATCATTTTTGGTCATTACACATAACTCCGAAATCTTGCATTTTTTCGAGAAAAAAATTCCTTACCAAAAATATAATTTCTAGCCAGAAATGTCACTCCAAAATTTCATGCGAATCTTTAAAAAATCATAACTTCTGAACGGATTGGGCGATTTCGATGTTTCAAAGAGCAAACGACGCATATTTTAGTGGAGAGTATGCAGAAATTCTGAAAATATATGAAAGATTGTTCCTTAAACCCGTAAAGTGAGAAAACCCCGATAAAAATGGTCAAAACTTCAAGCGACCATAATTCCTGCAATAGTGAATATATTTCAATGAGACTTTTTTCTAAAGTAGGGCTAATGGGTACCTACAAAAACGTATTAGACAACTTTTCTGTACGGCGCCAAACAAAATTATTAAAAATGATTAACGAATTTTTAAGAAAAATCAACAGGGGCTATACTTGCCTAAATTTTTTGACGAAAAACAAAATTTCAAATCGTTTTGGAAAAATTATTTTCGATTGCAGGGTTCAATTACAATCATCTTTGGTCATTACACATACCCCCGAAATCTTGCATATTTTCGAGAAAAAAATTCATTACTGAAAATATAATTTCTAGCCAGAAATGTCACTCCAAAATTTCGTGCGAATCTTTAAAAAATCATAACTTCTGAACGGATTGGGCGATTTCGATGTTTCAAAGCGCACACGACGTATATTTTAGTGGAGAATATGTAGAAATTCTAAAAATATATGAAAAATTGTTCCTTAACCCCGTAATGTGAGAAAACCCCCATAAAAATGGTCAAAACTTCAAACGACCATAATTCCTGCAATAGTGAATATATTTCAATGAAATTTTTTTCTGAAGTAGAACTCATGGATACCTACAAAAAAGTACTAAACAATTTTTCCATATAGCGCCAACCAAATTTATTAAAAATAAAAAACGAATTTTTAAGAAAAATTGAATAGGGGTAGGTGCGTAAATTTCTCGGCGAAAAAAAAAATTTGAATCTCTCTAAAAAAATTGTTCCTAGGTTCTGGGGTCAAATACAACCAGTTTTAGTGAACACACATACCCCCAAAATCCTACGTACTTTCGAGAAAAAAATTCAAGAAGTTGGACAAATTTTTCAGCGAAATAAAAAATATTCAAATCGTTCTGGAAAAATTATTTCCCGTTGCAGGGCTGAATTATAAGCATTTTTAGTGAATAGACATACCCTCGAAATCGTACAAATTTTCGAGAAAAAAATTCGAGTAGGGGGACAGAATTCTCGACGAAACTAAAAAATTTCAAATCATTCTGGAAAAATTATATTTGGTTATGGGGGTCAATTACAATCATTTTTGGTGAAGAGACATATCCCCGAAATCCTTCCCCATTTCTAGAAAAAAATTCCAGAAGGTGTGAAATTTTTCGATGGAAAAAATAAAATTTCAAATCGTTTTGGAAAAATTATTTTCGATTGTGGGGGTCAATTACAATCATTTTTGGTCATTATACATACCCCCGAAATCTTGCGCATTTTCGAGAAAAAAATTCAGAATGGGCGGATCTTTAAATGTTAATAACTTTTTAACGAAGCCTCCATCAACAAATTGATATTCTTAATTTTCGTCTTATTTTGGCCTCTAGAATCCCCCATTAAAATTTTTTCCAGGGATGGTCGAACACTCTGTATATTATTATTAAATGTATCGTTAAATAACATTTACGAAAATAGTATCTTCTTACCGCCAATTATAAAAGCAAAGACTCAGAGTTCAAACAACTAGAATGACACAGTGTTTACAAATGCAGATGGTGGATACGTGTGACGCAGTGGGAGAAACTTAAAACTTGAAAATATTCGTAGATCTGAGAATTCTCATCTGTATCGTACAATAGGTACGGTGTGTTGGTTGTACAACAAGAAAAAATGCGGTTCAAATAGATCACTGGTTTTGCCTATCAAAAAAAAAAAAAAAAAATTTGCCTATTTAAAAAAAAAAAGGATTTTGCATAAATTGACTACGAACTAGGGCAAATGCAGCGCTAGTCTGACCTCGTGCCATCACCCGGGCACGTTCAATACCGAAAGCACGGGATGAGGCGTCGATGACGTCTTTCGAACGTTTTAAAAATCTTACGAACGCACTGTTTCAAAGACAGTCAAGCAAAAAAGTAATATTTCAGTTTTGTAGTGTAAAGTAAAACTCCTTTCTTTTAAAACAAAGAATGGACTTTGATCAATTAAATATTTTCCATTTTGTTCGATGATCTTATTAGCAAAAAAACAATCAAGTGCGATTTATATTAGTTTGGGGACACGCACACCAGGACGATACACCCGTTAACGCACGTCCAACGCCACCTAGCGAGTGGGTTGATACTTTCTCGTGTCGCTTGTGTTGAGTGCGCTCAACCACGTTTTTATTGTATCATTCGCGTATTGTATTCTTTGGTATTTTTTTCATTAAACTACAATATATACAAACAACTGGTACTTTCGATCACGGATCCTCTCCCACAATTTTGAGGTTGTGGCGACACCTCCCATACTCGCCGCTAGAGGGGTCGCTTTCTCGAAAGCGTTCGATTGACCTTCCGTTCCGTTTCAATATCCTCAATTTTATATAACATTGTATTATTCCCTAACTGTACGGATTTTCCAAGATTTTGGCAAAAAACTCGTTTCACACAATTTAATTCTACTTCGTCGACCTGAAAATATTCAGAAATTCGTGCTCCAGACCATCAATTGTGTGGCCTCAATACGTACATATATTTTGAATACTCGTAATTTCTGACGTTTCTGTCTTTCTAACTTATTTTCTTCTTCCCCTCCTTTACATATGTAGATATGCATTATTAATATTTCTGTTTTCTTTATCGTTAGGTTACTTTATAGGTTATACTTTATAGGTTAGATTAATGACGAATTCGACTCTCGTTTTTACATCTGCATGTATGTATATTTCTTGTACGATGTAACCTAGATATTATTATTGTTATTAGAGAGAGTTACTTGTTAAATAGTGATATTTATGGAAGACATGTAATTTTGACATTTCGTTAAGTTAAGGGAAAGAAAGTTAATGATTTAGACACGAACTAAATTGTTTATTGAACTTAAAAGAAAAAAGAGATATACAGGGTGTTCGGCCAACCTCGGGAAAAATTTTAATGGGGGACCCTAGAGACCAAAAAAAGACGAAAATCAAGAATACCAATTTGTTGATGGAGGCTTCGTTAAAAAGTTATTAACAATTAAATTCGAAAATTTCAAATCGTTCTAAAAAAATTATTTTCGGTTGCGAGGGTCAATTACAATTATTTTTGGTGAATATACATACCCCTGAAATCCTACCCATTTTCGAGGAAAAAATTCGAGTAGATACTGAAATTTTTAGGCGAAAGTAAAAAATTTCAAATCATACTAAAAAAATTATATTTATTTACAGTGGGTAATTACAATCATTTTTGGTCATTATACATACCCCCAAAATCCTTCGCATTTTCGAGAAAAAAATTGTTTACCGAAAATATAATTTCTTGCCAGAAATGTCACTCCAAAATTTCGTGCGAATCTTTAAAAAATCATAACTTCTGAACGGATTGGGCGATTTCAATGTTTCAAAAAGCAAACGACACATATTTTAGTGGAGAATATGTAGAAATTCTGAAAATATATGAAAAATTGTTCTTTAACGTAAAGTGGGAAAACCCCGATAAAAATGGTCAAAACTTCAAACGAGCATAATTCCTGCAATAGTGAATATATTTCAATGAAACTTTTTTCTAAAGTAGGGCTCACGGGTACCTACAAAAACGTATTAGACAACTTTTCTGTAGGACGTCAAATAAAATTATCAAAAATGAAAAACTAATTTTTAAGAAAAAAACAATCAAGTGCGATTTATATTAGTTTGGGGACACGCACACCAGGGCGATACACCCGTTAATGAACTTCCAACGCCACCTAGCGAGTGGGTTGATACTTTCTCGTGTCGCTTGTGTTGAGTGCGCTCAACCACGTTTTTATTATATCATTCACGTATTGTATTCTTTGGTATTTTTTTCATTAAACTACAGTATATACAAACAACTGGTACTTTCGATCACGGATCCTCTGCCACAATTTTGAGGTTGTGGCGACACCTCCCATACTCGCCGCTAGAGGGGTCGCTTTCTCGAAAGCGTTCGATTGACCCTCCGTTCCGTTTCAATATCCTCAATTTTATATAACATTGTATTATTCCCTAACTGTACGGATTTTCCAAGATTTTGGCAAAAAACTCGTTTCACACAATTTAATTCTACTTCGTCGACTCGACTGGCATATTATAGTTTAGAATGTAAATTCTAAATATAAAATTTTAATTTTGAAAATTCCATAAGTACAGTGTATCTGGTAACTCGAGTAACTTGATCATTTTTGGTCACCGAAATTAAAATGCAATGCAGCTTGAAAAAGCAACGGGTAAATTTTAAGTGGAACACTCTATAGAAATTGAGGTTATGAGGTTCGATATTGTTATGCATCATGGGCTGTTCAACAGTCGACGATGACATTACTACAGAAAAAACTGTGTTAGTAAAGCCAGCGTAGAATAGAAATTCCTTTTGATTTTGATTTTGGAAATTATTAAATATTCAAAGCTAAAATTTTATAATTAAGATGTTAAAACCCTCTGTCTGTGTGGAAATCCTTTACTTAAGTTGATTTTAACACCCTCCGTATCGTCCAACTCAATTGTACATCAATCTTGTTTGAAATAATTCTAACAATCCTTAAATTATACAGGGTGTGCGGACACCCCTGGGAAAAATTTTAATGAGGCATTCTAGAGGCCAAAATAAGACGAAAATCAAGAATACCAAATTGTTGATTGAGGCTTCGTTAAAAAGTTATTAACGTTTAACGTTTCGCCCGTACTCAATTTATTTCTAGAAAATGCGTAGGATTTCGGGGGTATGTGTAATGACCAAAAATTATTGTAATTGACCCCCGCAATCGAAAATAATTTTTTTATAATGATTTGAAATTTATTAATTTTGTCGAAAAATTTCACATCTATTCGAATTTTTTTCTCGAAAGTGGGTAGGATTTCGAGGGTATGTGTAACGACCAAAAATGATTGTAATTGACCCCTGCAACCGAAAATAATTTTTTCAAATTTTTTTGAAATTTTTTAGTTTTGTCGAAAAATTTCACACCTTCTCGAATTTTTTTCTCGAAATTGGGTAGAATTTCGAGGGTATGTCTAATGACCAAAACTGATTGCAATTGACCCCTGCAACCGAAAATAATTTTTTCAAATTTTTTAAAAATTTTTTAATTTTGCCGAAAAATTTCTCCACCTTTTCAAATTTTTTTCTCGAAAGTGTGTGGGATTTCGAGTGTATGTCTAATGATCAAAAATGATTGTAATTGACCCCTGCAACCGAAAATAATTTTTTCAAATTTTTTTCAAATTTTGTAATTTTGTCGAAAAATTTGTCCACCTTTTCAAATTTTTTTCTCGAAAATGGGTAGGATTTCAAGGGTATGTCTAATGACCAAAACTGATTGCAATTTACCCCCACAACCAAAAATAATTTTTTTATAATGATTTGAAATTTGTTAATTTTGTCGAAAAATTTCACACCTTCTCGAATTTTTTTCTCGAAAGTGGGTAGGATTTCGAGGGTATGTGTAATGATAAAAAATGATTGCAATTGACCCCTGCAACCGAAAATAATTTTTTCAAATTTTTTTGAAATTTTGTAATTTTATCGAAAAATTTGTCCACCTTTTCAAATTTTTTTCTCGAAAGTGGGTAGGATTTCGAGGGTATGTGTAATGATAAAAAATGATTGTAATTGACCCCTGCAACCGAAAATAATTTTTTCAAATTTTTTTGAAATTTTGTAATTTTGTCGAAAAATTTCTCCACCTTTTCAAATTTTTTTCTCGAAAGTGGGTAGGATTTCGAGGGTATGTCTAATGACCAAAACTGATTGCAATTGACCCCCACCACCAAAACTAATTTTTTTATAATGATTTGAAATTTGTTAATTTTGTCGAAAAATTTCACACCTTCTCGAATTTTTTTCTTGAAATTGGGTAGAATTTCGAGGGTATGTGTAATGACCAAAACTGATTGCAATTGACCCCCACAACTAAAAATAATTTTTCCAAAACGATTTGAAATTTTTTAATTTTGTCGAAAAATTTGTCCACCTAATCGAATTTTTTTCTCGAAAGTGGGTAGGATATCGAGGGTATGTGTAATGATCAAAAATGATTGTAATTGACCCCTGCAAACGAAAATAATTTTTTCAAATTTTTTTGAAATTTTTTAATTTTGTCGAAAAATTTGTCCACATTTTCAAATTTTTTTCTCGAAAGTGGGTAAGATTTCGAGGGTATGTGTAATGACCAAAAATGATTGTAATTGACCCCTGCAACTGAAAATAATTTTTTCAAATTTTTTTGAAATTTTGTAATTTTGTCGAAAAATTTCTCCACCTTTTCAATTTTTTTTCTCGAAAGTGGGTAGGATTTCGAGGGTATGTGTAATGACCAAAAATGATCGTAATTGACCCTCGCGTCCGAAAATAATTTTTACCACAACGATATGAAATTTTTTAACTTAATTGTTAATAACTTTTTAACGAAGCCTCAGTCAAGAAATCGATATTCTTGATTTTCGTCTTATTTTGGCCTCTAGAATCTCCCATTAAAATTTTTCCCAGGGGTGGTCGACCACCCTGTATAAGTGAGCATAGTTATCGTTATTATCGGGTTCTACGACTTGTGGCCGTCGATATTGGGTCTTGTGACCTACGAATCGTTAATGATAGCTCTTACCAGTCGTCAGTATCTTTTAGTAGAACCCTGACACCATCGATCTCGAGTATCACGTGTCAACGTTTCTATTTCTAACCTGAAAATATTCAGAAATTCGTGCTCCAGACCATCAATTGTGTGGCCTCAATACGTACATATATTTTGAATACTCGTAATTTCTGACGTTTCTGTCTTTCTAACTTATTTTCTTCTTCCCCTCCTTTACATATGTAGATATGCATTATTAATATTTCTGTTTTCTTTATCGTTAGGTTACTTTATAGGTTATACTTTATAGGTTAGATTAATGACGAATTCGACTCTCGTTTTTACATCTGCATGTATGTATATTTCTTGTACGATGTAACCTAGATATTATTATTGTTATTAGAGAAAGTGCAACATCTAAGAATCTACTAATATTATCTAATTTATAGTGTAAGAAATAATAAGGGAGAGTTACTTGTTAAATAGTGATATTTGTGGAAGACATGTAATTTTGACATTTCGTTAAGTTAAGGGAAAGAAAGTTAATGATTTAGACACGAACTAAATTGTTTATTGAACTTAAAAAAAAGAAGAGATATACAGGGTGTTCGGCCAACCTCAGGAAAAATTTTAATGGGGGATCCTAGAATTCAAAATAAAACGAAAATCAAGAATACCAATTTGTTGATGGAGACTTCGTTAAAAAGTTATTAACAATTAAATTCGAAAATTTCAAATCGTTCTGAAAAAATTATTTTCGGTTGCGAGGGTCAATTACAATCATTTTTGGTGAATACACATACCCCTGAAATCCTACCCACTTTCGAGGAAAAAATTCAAGTAGATACTGAAATTTTTAGGCGAAAGTAAAAAATTTCAAATCATACTAAAAAAATTATATTTAGTTACAGTGGGTAATTACAATCATTTTTGGTCATTATACATACCCCCAAAATCCTTCGCATTTTCGAGAAAAAAATTCCTTACCAAAAATATAATTTCTAGCCAGAAATGTCATTCCAAAATTTCGTGCGAATCTTTAAAAAATCATAACTTCTGAACGGATCGGGCGATTTCAATGTTTCAAAAAGCAAACGAAACATATTTTAGTGGAGAATATGTAGAAATTCTGAAAATATATGAAAAATTGTTCCTTAACCCCGTAAAGTGAGAAAACCCCCATAAAAATGGTCAAAACTTCAAACGACCATAATTCCTGCAATAGTAAATATATTTCAATGAAACTTTTTTCTAAAGTAGGGCTCACGGGTACCTACAAAAAAGTATTACACAATTTTTCTGTACGGCGTCAAACAAAATTATTAAAAATGAATAACGAATTTTTGAGAAAAATCGACAGGGGGTAGTTGCCTAAATTTCTCGGCGAAAAAAAAAATTCGAATCTTTCTAAAAAAATTATTCCTAAGTTCTGGGGGCAAATACAACCAGTTTTGGTGAACACACATACCCCCAAAATCTTGTGTATTTTCGAGAAAAAAATTCCTTATCAAAAATATAATTTCTAGCCAGAAATGTCACTCCAAAATTTCGAGCGAATCTTTAAAAAATCATAACTTTTGAACGGATTGGGCGATTTCAATGTTTCGGAAAGCAAACGACGCATATTTTAGTGGAGAATATGTAGAAATTCTGAAAATATATGAAAAATTGTTCCTTGACCCCGTAAAGTGAGAAAACCCCCATAAAAATGGTCAAAACTTCAAACGACCATAATTCCTGCAATAGTAAATATATTTCAATGAAACTTTTTTCTAAAGTAGGGCTCACGGGTACCTACAAAAAAGTATTAGACAATTTTTCTGTACGGCGTCAAACAAAATTATTAAAAATGAATAACGAATTTTTAAGAAAAATCGACAGGGGGTAGTTGTGTAAATTTCTCGGCGAAAAAAAAAAATTGAATCTTTCTAAAAAAATTATTCCTAAGTTCTGGGGGCAAATACAACCAGTTTTGGTGAACACACATACCCCCAAAATCTTGTGTATTTTCGAGAAAAAAATTCCTTATCAAAAATATAATTTCTAGCCAGAAATGTCACTCCAAAATTTCGAGCGAATCTTTAAAAAATCATAACTTTTGAACGGATTGGGCGATTTCAATGTTTCGGAAAGCAAACGACGCATATTTTAGTGGAGAATATGTAGAAATTCTGAAAATATATGAAAAATTGTTCCTTAACGTAAAGTGGGAAAACCCCGATAAAAATGGTCAAAACTTCAAACGACCATAATTCCTGCAATAGTAAATATATTTCAATGAAACTTTTTTCTAAAGTAGGGCTCACGGGTACCTACAAAAAAGTATTAGACAATTTTTCTGTACGGCGTCAAACAAAATTATTAAAAATGAATAACGAATTTTTAAGAAAAATCGACAGGGGGTTGTAGCCTAAATTTCTCGGCGAAAAAAAAAAATATGAATCTCTCTAAAAAAATTATTCCTAGATTCTGGGGTCAAATACAACCAGTTTTGGTGAATACACATACCCCCAAAATCCTACGTACTTTCGAGAAAAAAATTCGAGAAAGTGGACAAATTTTTCAGCGAAATAAAAAATTTTCAAATCGTTCTGGAAAAATTATTTCCCGTTGCAGGGCTCAATTATAAGCATTTTTGGTGAATAGACGTACCCTCGAAATCGTACAAATTTTCGAGAAAAAAATTCAAGTAGGGGGACAGAATTCTCGACGAAACTAAATAATTTCAAATCATTCTGGAAAAATTATATTTGGTTATGGGGGTCAATTACAATCATTTTTGGTCATTAGACATACCCCCGATATCCTACCCACTTTCGAGAAAAAAATTCGAGAATGTGAAATTTTTCGATGGAAAAAAAAAATTTCAAATCGTTTTGGAAAAATTATTTTCGGTTACGGGGGTCAATTACAATAATTTTTGGTGAATAGACATACCCCCGAAATCCAGCGCATTTTCTAGAAAAAAATTCATTACGGATGAAACTTTAAACGTTAATAATTGTTTAACGAAGTCTCAATCAACAAATTGGTATTCTTGATTTTCGTCTTATCTTGGCCTCCAGAATCCCCCATTAAAATATTTCCCATGGTTGACTGAACACCCTGTTTAGTCTTAAAGCATTATTAAAGTAATAATAAGTCTATAAATACATTCGTGTTAATAATGGTCTTACCCAAACCACAACTACTTTGCACGAGTAACAAGTTTCAATCAACCGTTGAACCCTAAAGACATTCATTATTCCCGCCATCGTCGATTATGATCGCTGATGTGGGGCGATATAGTGGAACGATTTAACATATAAAGGACAACGACGTCGTATAGGAGAGGAAATCCGATCTCACGGTTTTACGCAAATGCCGAAAGTCGCGTATAAAACAACGCGTAATTGCGGATAATTGCCACGGTGAAAATTTCACGCGATCATCCCAAGGATTTCAATACAGATTCTGCGAAGGCCTAACGATGCTATCATAATCAAGATGGCTGGCAATGCTGCAAAGCATCGCGTTAAATAACGGATAAGAGCGCAAGGACGCGGGAAAATACTGCCAGGCCGCTTAACATACAATGACGACAAAGGGACAAAGGAAAAATATAATTGCCACCAGCCCACCAAGCAATTAAACCGTTTGTTGCGTCCCGAAATATTTATTTTATAGGTTTACCAAGGGCAGCAATTTGAAATCTATCTGGCTTTATCATAGCAGTGTAAAGCTATTACTAAAATCGTTTTAGGACGCTCTGATTGGGCGAGCTGTCAAAATGGTTCATCGCGAAGGCCTTGGGCGACTACATACATACGTGTTCTGGTCTGACTGTTAGGTTAGGTTTTTTAGGTTGTCCACCGTTGGTTGATCATTAATTTTGTAAAATGTTACTACATGCACGTATAAAATGGAACATTCCTAGCATACGGCCCGTTCACCGATCGGAGTGAGTTATACGGATTCGATTCGTCTAATTTAGTATATTATTGATATGCATTTCATTATCTGCGGAAATTCGTTATTTTATTATAAACTTGTCGTAAAGTTACAGTAAAATACTTATTACACTAAAATACTTATATCACACTCGTTCCATAAATCTTGTTTATAACTCAACTACTCAGGAAATAATGGATGCATTTGTTGACGCTGATTGGGCTGCAGACACTACGGACAGAAAATCGACTACAGGGATAATCATACGAGTTTTTGGAAATGTAGTACTATGGAAATCGCAAAAACAAAAAATTGTCTCCAGAGCCTCAACGCATGCTGAATGCTACGCTCTTGCTGATTGTGTAGAAGAAATCATTCCAATTAAGGGCATTTTATCTGTTTTTGACGTGAAGAATGACAATCCAGTAAAAATATATGAAAACAATAGTGGAGCGATAGCCTTATCAAAAAATGGAAAATTTTCAAAAAATTCCAAGCATATAGATATAAGTTATCATTTTGTTTATGATTATGAAAAAAAGGGACTAATAAGTGTGACTACGGACGATCAAATTGCAGATATACTGACTAAATCGTTAGGAAAGACAAAATTTAAAAATTGTCGAGCATCGTTAGGTCTTGAATGATATTGTAAAACCTTTTTCTTTTGTTTCTCATGTCTAATTTTTGTTGTTGTTTTGATAAATTTTAAGTCAAGAAGGCGTGTTAGAAATATGACTTAAAATTCGTTAGTTTCTTTAGTGTTTAGGAGTTTACCGTTTCAGATAAGAGGGGTAGTGTGGTGTGTGTGTGTGTGTGTGTGTGAAAGAAGCACATGTCGAGGAATGTTCTTTTAGTTCTTAAGTTTTCTTTTCACAATGGAAAATAAGTGTGTTTGTTTTGTAACAAGATTCATTATAATAAATAATATAAACGGTATTTTAACAGTTATTATAAAAAGTTACAGTAAAAAGTAAGGTCAAGTACATTTTTTGACAGGTTCACAGGTAGAAACAAGTGACTATCGTTGCTATGTTCATGTTACAAATTATAAATGATCGATCTAATTTGATAATGCTACATTGTCAAATGGGAATTTGTAGAACGTGTATGCATAAAAATCATTTTTTTACGCATAGACTTTTCATGAGTCGATCAGGTAGACAGTATGTGCAGCAACAATTACTCCCTCCCCACCCATATAACCCAGACCTACTCAGACAGTACTTATAGTTAGACAGTACATGCAGCAACATTGAAAAATGTTGCCATCCCCCTCTGACGCTGATCACGGGTAGACAATATAATAAATTACAATTGTATGTAGTGCATTGATTTAACTTTTTTTTATTATTAAATTTCATTATCGTCTAGATCTGGTATATTTTCATTTTCTATAGAGTCAAAAGAAATTTCAGAAATTTCTTTTAATATTTGATTAAATAAATCATCCTTCCCCTGCTTGTAAAATTTGTAAAATACATAACGGCTTAGATACCCGATGAAATTATCTTTTTTGCTAAAAATAGAAAGTATTTATGGTATTATATGTTACAAAAAATATTAAAAAACGTTTGAAATTGCAAATACTAACCGACAATATTCAGGCAAAAAATGTTTACTATGCCTCCATGTAGTTTCAATTGTGTTTGTATGAGCGCCTGTTTTTGGGTCTTTAAAATGTAAACTATGGTTTACGGTGAGGTGTTTATACTCTTCTTTTTCTTTTGAAGATCCCATTACTGATGCTTACACGAATTAAATTGAAACTACTTGGAGGCATGCCACACATTTTTTAATCTTTTTTATAACATATAATACTATCAATATTTTATATTTTCAAGAAGAGCAACTTCATTGGATACCTGAGCCATTATGTATTTAGTAAATGTACCTAATAGTAAAATGGTAATTTATTCAATGAAATATTAGCAGAAATAGCAGAAATTTCAATAAATTTTTAACAAATTAGCATTTGTCTACCTGGCATTTTGAACACAGTAACGATAGTCACTTGTTTCTACCTGTGAATCTGTCAAAAAATGTACTTAACCTTACTTTTTACTGTAACTTTACGACAAGTTTACAAAAAAATAACGAATTTCCGCAGATAATGAAATGCATATCAATATTGTACTGAATTAGACGAATCGAATGACGTATAACTCACCCCGATCGGTGAACGGGCCGTTTGCTAGGAATATACCTATAAAATACTATATTTATTATTACGCAGCGAAAGATGCTCGTTTTTACAAGAAAACAAATAAATAAAGTTTCTGTGTGGGCAACGCGTGGCGTCTCGTGCGTAGAGGGCGCGACGGAGGCATATAATGCGCGCTCGTGATGGCACATGGGGCAGTTCAACCATCCAAATTCCCTAGTAGCCTCACTGGGTAACTATAGACCAGAAGACATCCCTTTCACTATCCAAATAAAAATTTCTACACTAACCATTTCGAATTAATCCCTACTCTACCACTCTCATCATAAATGTCGGATTTCCTAACCGTCTTGTTATGTTACAAAAATCATCTCCAGTGACGATTGTATATGTCTGGAGTTTCCTTCAGTTTTGGCCATGGGTTCTACGAACTCATGGTGTTTATTATACGAAGATAAGAGTTCGTCGCTAGGGCGAACTGCGCTTCACTCTCGCCTTTCTTCTGCGGGTGAAGTCACAGTCTAGAAACAGATCTCTTAGAGAACAGTTCAAAACTCTGAGATATACCTTAGCGTATTTAATAAAAGCATTAATAAATCTACCAGTAATTATTGTCGTTTTAATCAATCATACGTCCCACAACCCTACCTATTCCAATAATAAAGATGCAAGTTATAGAAGTTTTTGAAAGTTTTCCCTCTAAGCCCGTTCAAGTAATCTAACAAGATAAATCCATACATAACTGAATAATCTAATTGCAGGTTGTAGGGGAAAAATCCCCAAGGTACTGTGCACACACAGTGGGAAACAAAGAAAAAAAAAAAAAGCAGATGGGGCAGTGGGAATCCGGCTACCACATAAGATGAAGGTATACTTATCTTGCACGACCCATTCACGATACGATAACTATCGTCACTTTAAATATACATGAAACTAACCTAACAATATAATTATTGTCCATTTACATATACAGGGTGTTCGATCACCCTTGGGAAAAATTTTAATGGGGGATTCTAGAGGCCAAGATAAGACGAAAATCATGAATACCAATTTGTTGATGGAGGCTTCGTTAAAAAGTTATTAACAATTAAATTCAAAAATTTCAAATCGTTCTGGAAAAATTATTTTTGGTTGTAGGGGTCAATTATAAGCATTTTTGGTGAATAGACATACCTTCGAAATCCTATCCACTTTCGAGAAAAAAAATCGGGTAGGTGCTGAAATTTCTTGGCAAAAAAAAAATTTTTCAAATCGTTCTAAAAAAATTATTTTCGGTTGTAAGAGTCGATTATAAACATTTTTGGTCATTACACATACCCCTGATATCCTACGTATTTTCGAGAAAAAAATTAGAGAATAAAATGAGAAAAACTCCATAAAAATGATCAAATTTTCAAACAGCCATAAGTCCTATAATAGTGAATATATTTCAATGAACCTTTTTTCTGAAGTAGAACCCATAGGTACCTACAAAAAAGTATTAAACAACTTTTCTGTAGGACATCAAGCGAAATTATTAAAAATCAAAAACGAATTTTTAAGGAAAATCGACAGGGAAGTAGCTGACTAAATTTTTCGGCGAAAAAAAAAAATTTCATATCGTTCTAGAAAAATTATTTTCGGTTGCGGGGGTCAGTTAGAATCATTTTTGGTCATTACACATATCCTCGAAATCCAACCTACTTTCGAGAAAAAAATTCGGGAAGGTGCTGAAATTTTTTGGCAAAAAAAAAAAATTTTTCAAATCGTTCTAAAAAAATTATTTTCAGTTGTAAGAGTCGATTATAAACATTTTTGGTCATAACACATACCCCCGATATCCTACATATTTTCGAGAAAAAAATTCCTTACCGAAAATCTAATTTCAGGCTAGAAATCGTTCCCTGAAATTTCATGCGTATCTTTAAAACACCATAACTCCTGAACGGATTCGACGATTTTAATTTTTAAAAAAGCAAACAACGCGTATTTTGGTGTAGAATATGTAGAAATTCTAACAATAATGAAAAAGTTGTTCTTTGACCCCGTAAAATGAGAAAAACCACATAATAATAGTCCAATTTTCAAACAGCCATAAGTTCTATGAAAGTGAATATATTTCAATAAAACTTTTTTCTGAAGTAGAGCTCGTGGGTATATACAAAAAAGTATTAGACAATTTTTCTGTAGGGCGTCAAATAAAATTATCAAAAATGAAAAACTAATGTTTAAGGAAAATCGACAGGGAAGTAACTGACTAAATTTTTCGGTGAAAAAAAAAAATTTCAAATCGTTCTAGAAAAATTATTTTTGTTTGGGGGGGTCAGTTAGAATCGTTTTTGGTCATTACACATATCCTCGAAATCCAACCTACTTTCGAGAAAAAAATTCGGGAAGATGCTGAAATTTTTTGGCAAAAAAAAAAATTTTTCAAATCGTTCTAAAAAAATTATTTTTGGTTGTGGGGGTCGATTGCAATCAATTTTGGTCATTAGACATACCCTCGAAATTCTACCCAATTTCGAGAAAAAAATTCGAGAAGGTGCGAAATTTTTCGACAAAATTAAAAAATTTGAAAAAAATTTGAAAAAATTATTGCGTATCTTTAAAACACCATAACTTCTGAACGGATTCGACGATTTTAATTTTTAAAAAAGCAAACAACGCGTATTTTGGTGTAGAATATGTAGAAATTCTAACAATAATGAAAAAGTTGTTCTTTGACCCCGTAAAATGACCGTGAGTCTGTAGTGTGGCGTCGTGCAATGCGGTGTCGCATCTTGCGCGACTGTAGCCATGTGCGTTACTGCGCATGCGTGACTGTGAGTCTGTAGTGTGGCGTCGTGTAGTGTGGTATCGCTTCTTGCGTGACTGCAGTCATCTGCGTTACATGTGTTGTTCACCTTTGGTGTGAGTATAATCTAGTAAATATTTTAGTAAATATACAAATAGCGTGCAATCTTTGCTTAAACTTTTTTGATATATCTCTCACCATTCTCGAGATATTCGACGAGAAATATAATTTTGCATTTTCTTTAAGGGGTGATTTCACCCCTTAAAAGTGAATTATGACACGAACGAAAAATAAGTGTGCGATGTGGATAACCTATTATACCTGTACACAAAGTTCCATAATTTTTTGAATTTCCGGGTTCCCAAACTTCCTTTGTCTCAGAAGTTTTGATAATAAAGATAGTTTACTCGAACTGATCGAAGGTTAAAAAAATGTTTGGAAAATTGAATGAAAAGAGGTTAGGAAACTATGGTATACATTGACACTATGATCTATATGTATACACGTTTGAACAGTGGATTACTCATCGGGACAAAATCTGATAGCTCGCCACCGTCTGAATCACCAAGCTGCGCCACCGCTGTCTCGCTAAATCTTTCTTAGACATTTATTGCGCTTACTGCTTTCGAGTTAACTAATGTGTCTGGTACCATGTGTTTAGGTTTATCACGCGTTTGCTACGCTAAACCGTCATAGGAGTCAAAAAAAAGAAACGTAATTCTTTGCTGTGATAATTGAGAACACGTACAGTTTCATTTCTGATTTGATTCTACTACGTACTAGACCGACTGACGACACTCGTCTCGACTATTGTGCCCGTGTCACCTTCCGGTCTTTGTCTTCCGTTAAGGCGTGTTTACATAGTTCACGGCCGATCTCTATGTTCGTTAGTTCTTCTTGCAACTGTAGGAACTTATTTTCATAAAAATACACGAAAATAATCTTTCTAAAACGAATTGAAATTTTTTTTTCCGTCGAAAAATTTCACAACTTCCCGAATTTTTTACACGAAAGTGGATAGGATTTTGGGGGTATGTGTAATGACCAAAAATAATTGTAATTGACCCCCACAACCGAAAATAATTTTTCCAAAACGATTTGAAATTTTTTTTTTCCGTCGAAAAATTTCACACTTTCTTGAATTTTTTTCTAGAAAATTGGTAGGATTTCGGGGGTATGTCAATTGACCAAAAATGATTATAATTAACCCCCGCAACCGAAAATAATTTTTCCAAAACGATTTGAAATTTTTTTTTTCCGTCGAAAAATTACATACCTTCTCGAATTTTTTTCTAGGAAATGGGTAGGATTTCGGAGGTATGTGTAATGACCAAAAATGATTGTAATTGACCCCCGCAACCGAAAATAATTTTTCCAAAACGATTTGAAATTTTTTTTTTCCGTCGAAAAATTTCACACCTTTTCGAATTTTTTTCTAGGAAATGGGTAGGATTTCGGGGGTATGTGTAATGACCAAAAATGATTGTAATTGACCCCAGCAACCGAAAATAATTTTTCCAAAACGATTTGAAATTTTTTTTTTCCGTCGAAAAATTACATACCTTCTCGAATTTTTTTCTAGGAAATGGGTAGGATTTCGGGGGTATGTGTAATGACCAAAAATGATTGTAATTGACCCCCACAACCGAAAATAATTTTTCCAAAACGATTTGAAATTTTTTTTTTCCGTCGAAAAATTTCACACCTTGAATTTTTTTCTAGGAAATGGGTAGGATTTCGGGGGTATGTCAATTGACCAAAAATGATTATAATTAACCCCCGCAACCGAAAATAATTTTTTCAAAACGATTTGAAATTTTTTTTTTCCGTCGAAAAATTTCACACCTTCTTGAATTTTTTTCTAGGAAATGGGTAGGATTTCGGGGGTATGTCAATTGACCAAAAATGATTATAATTAACCCCCGCAACCGAAAATAATTTTTCCAAAACGATTTGAAATTTTTTTTTCCGTCGAAACATTTCATACCTTTCCGAATTTTTTTTTCGAAAGTGCGTAGGATTTTGGGGGTATGTGTAATGACTAAAAATGATTGTAATTGACCCCAGCAACCGAAAATAATTTTTCCAAAACGATTTGAAATTTTTTTTTTCCGTCGAAAAATTTCACACCTCGAATTTTTTTCTAGGAAATGGGTAGGATTTCGGGAGTATGTGTAATGACCAAAAATGATTGTAATTGACCCCAGCAACCGAAAATAATTTTTCCAAAACGATTTGAAATTTTTTTTTTTCGTCGAAAAATTACATACCTTCTCGAATTTTTTTCTAGGAAATGGGTAGGATTTCGGGAGTATGTGTAATGACCAAAAATGATTGTAATTGACCCCCGCAAGCGAAAATAATTTTTCCAGAACGATTTGAAATTTTTGAATGTAATTGTTAATAACTTTTTAACGAAGCCTCAATAAAGAAATTGATATTCTTGATTTTCGTCTTATTTTGGCCTCTAGAATCTCCCATTATAATTTTTCCCAGGTGTGGCCGAATACTCTGTATATTGATAGACTTGTGAGAGCGTAAGTATAAGTCTTTCGTAGTCAAAGGATTAACACTAGGTAAAGAATCATACCGCAGACCTCGTACATACAGTATAGACGTGTTTACATCCGGTGTCGAGTATACAGCGGTGCTTTGTTTTCTTCTGTGCCTACAGTGCTTACACAGTGCTTAGAGAATTATTGATCGATCGATTCTTTCTTCCACTAAACACTCTAACTATGACCTCCACTTCTGGAGGGTCTCTCTTGTCTAAAGGACAAGATACCTCAAACTAACCCTACGACATGCATCGACTAACTATTGGAAATGTTTCTCATTTCTATGTTGGCAAACATGTACGCCATCTTTTGTTCGAGTATAACAGTTGAAGAGAAGTACCATATATGCAACGATTCGTGCAATGTTAAAATATAACCTAAAAAGTATATGAGTCGTTTTATTGTCTATTCCCATAATCAACGCTACACGTTTCTTATAAAACTGATTTTTATCAACATGTAAAATACAATTTTGCGCATTACCATCGATATAAAAAGAAGTTTAGAAAAATTTCAAATCTCAATTTAATGGATTTCAGCGATTACAATAATTCTGAAAATGAGGCTAAGATAGGTATTTTATAATGGAATTTGTGAATACAAATATAATTTTTTGGTACGAGATTTTAACTACACTGCGAAATAACTGAAAAAATATTGAATGGTTTAAGGGATGATAATATTTGTTTTCTTTCAAATTATACGTTGGATACAACATTGTAAGTAACAAAAACCGCATTTTTAGAAACAAATTCAATAAAGAAAACTGATGATTCTTGGTTAACCTGAAAAATATGAGCTTTAAGAGGTTAAGGAACCAGATACTTTACTGTATTATTTATTCCACTGTAAACCTTTAAAAACTTGAAACCTGAATTTTTTTTTTTGGAAATGTTTCTCATTTCCACGTTGGCAAACATGCACGTGTTGGAAATATTTCTCTTTTCCATGCTGGCAAACATGGACGCCATCTTTTGTTTTAGTATAGCAGTTGAAGTACAGTACTATGTATGCAATGATTCGTGCAATATTAAACATAACCTACAAAGTACATGCGTTGTTTTTTATTGTTTAATTTTATAACCTCTGCTACAATTTTCTTGCAGAATATAGTTTGAATAACGTATATGAAAAATTCTAAATTTCTTGTTTCCTTTAAATGTTTTAAATTGACAGAAATAGTAAATTCTATAACCTTCGCTACAATTTTCTTGCAGAATATAGTTTGAATAATGTATGTGAAAAATTCTAAATTTCTTGATTCCTTTAAATGTTTTAAGTTGACAGAAATAGTAAATTTTATAACCTCCCAGTAGTAACCCACAGGCTTCAGTTAGTCAATCTACATAATTCCCAACTAAAAATCAAGTCATCGACTCGCAAGAAAACATCCCTCTCAATGACTATGTTATTGCAGTTGTAAAGTGTGGACTGGAATTGAATCGAAGTCAGAAATAATTTACACAAGATGGTTTTTAGACTTCACATATACCTTTCCCTCGCGTACCGCGTGACGACTGACTACCAAGATGGCGCTCTCACCGATCGACCAGGTGGCGCCCTCACCGATCGACCAGGTGGCGCTCTCTATCTACAATCGGTCTCAATGGAAAGTTAACTAGCTGAGAAAATATTGGTTCGCTTCGAAAATCTTGTAACGTTAGGAAGGGTTACTATTTATTTGAAACGAAAACGTACTGCAGAATCGGTTGACCGAAATGGCTATCTCTATAGATCGAGTCGAACTCGTCAGATTGCTAATTTTTGGAAAAGGTAATGCCTTTTTAGTAAACTCGAGCCCTCGAGTACGAAAGATTCAGAATTATGGAAGTTTGAAATTATTAAAAAATTTAATTGAACCGATTAAAGGGAAACTTTCGTAATGAAATTTAGAAAATATCAGATTTTAACAAATTACCTAACCTTGAAGTTGCTGTTGTTGTGTCTAGTTTTCTACCATTCTATCGTTAATTTGTTGCTTTTAGCCATTTCTGGTATTTCAATAAAACAGCTTTACTTTTATTAATCTACAGTTTTATGTCACAAACCCTACAAAAGACTTTTAATTTTTTCGAAAAGCAATCCTAATACTCTATTCCGGAAGAGGATCGAATCTACAATTTCGAAACTTGTTAAATCAATAAACGTATGCCTTTGCTTTATAATTTGCTAAAAAAAACGGAAATAATCATGATAAATACCTGTGATGAGAAATTTCTTTGGCGATTAATCGTGGATTCGACTATGTTAAATTGTCACGACTTACCTGAAACAAAAAGGAAAAATCAAGTTAATGACAAAGGACAACAATTTTGTGTACAGTTAATTTAGCGAACATTATAAAGAAATATTTAGGTACATATAAATTACGAACGACTTTTTATGTTCTGATTTATAATGAAGGAAATTATCGGGATCGAGAAAAATTTTAAAGTAATTTACCATTACCGAAAAACATGTTTTAATTTGTTGTAAACCACAGTATAACTATAAAATAAATTGAAATAGAGCATCTAAACGCACTGCAGTTTACTGAAACGGTGTTGAAATTAAAAATTCTCTAAGAATTTCTTCATCATGTTGGCTGTCATGGTGGTCACTGGTGACTGGCAATTCAATCCTACAACGTCTTTTTAAAACGCTTATAATCAATAAATCCTAGTAATTATATATTTTTTAATCATGTCATTAGCAATTTTTAAATTAATGTTCAAGTTTTTGTAGAGATATTCTACCGCTAATTCAAATCTTGGCGCCTTACGCGTACCGCGGGGACCGTTACGGTTAAGGTTAGGTTAGTTGTGCATCGACGATGCGAGAGCAGAGCGTCGTTGTGGTTAATACATCGAGTGAAACAGAAAGAACACTACATTCTATGAATAAAAGCAGGTGACCGACTTTTAGTGTGACGTAACGTGTTTTTAAAACGCTTACAATAAATAAACCTTAATACTTATACAGGGAGTTTGGCCACCCCTGGGAAAACTTTAAATGGGAGATTCTAGAGGCCAAAATAAGACGAAAATCAAGAATACCAATTTGTTGATTGAGGCTTTGTTAAAAAGTTATTAAAAAATTAAATTAAGAAATGTCAAATCATTCACGGACAAATTATTTTTGGTTGCAAGAGTCGATTACAACCATTTTTGGTCCTTACACATACCCCCTACGCTTTTTCGAGAAAAAAATTCCTTACTGAAAATCTAATTTCAGGCCAGAAATCGTTCTCCTTTCATGCGTATCTTTAAAACACCATAACTTCTGAACGGATTGGACGAATTTAATGTTTAAAAAGGCAAACAACGCGTATTTTAGTGTAGAATATGTAGAAATTCTAACAATAATGAAAAAGTTGTTCTTTGACCCCGTAAAATGAGAAAAACCACATAAAAATGGTCTAATTTTCAGACGGCCATAACTCCTACAATGGTAAAAGTCTCGCATTGAAATTTTCCCCCAAAGCAGAGCCCATGAGTACCTACAAAAAAGTATTAGACAACTTTTCTGTAGAGCGTCAAACAAATTTATTAAAAATGAAAAACAAATTTTTAAGAAAAATCAGCAGGGGTGCCTAAATTTTTCGACGAAAAAAAAAATTTCAAATCGTTCTAAAAAAAATACTTTTGACTGCAGGGGTCAATTACAATCATTTTTGGTGAACAGTCATAGCCCCGAAATCCTACACATTTCCTAGAAAAAAATTCGAGAAGGTGTGAAATTTTTCAAAAAAATTAAAAAATTTCAAATCAATCTAAAAAAATATGTTTGGTTGCAGGGATCAATTACAATCATTTTTGGTGAATAGACATATCTCCGAAATCCTGCCCACATTCGAGAAAAAAATTCCTTACCGAAAATATAATTTCTGGCCATATCTTTGAAAGATTATAACTTCTGAGCGGATTGGACGATTTTAATGTTTCAAAATGCAAACAACACATATTTTGTTGAAGAATACGTAGAAATTCCAAAAATATACGAAAAATTGCTCCTTAACCCCGTAAAGTGAGAAAAACTCCATAAAAATGGTCCAATTTTCAAACAGCCATAACTCCTACAATAATGAATATATTCCAATGAAACTTTTTTCTAAACTAGAACTCATGGGTATCTACAAAAAAGTATTACACAAAATTTCCGTAGCGCGTCAAACAAAATTATTAAAATTCGAAAATAAATTTTTAAGAAGAATCGACATGGTGTGCCCTAAATTTTTCAACGAAAAAAAAAATTTCAAATCGTTTTGGAAAAATTATTGTCGGTTGGAGGGATCAATTACAATCATTTTTGGTCAATAGACATACCCTCGAAATCCTAATCATTTTCGAGAAAAAAATTTAGTACTGGCGAAACTTTAAACGTTAATAACTTTTTAGCGAAGCCTCCATCAACAAATTGGTATTCTTGATTTTCGTCTTATTTTTGTCTCTAGAATCTCCCATTAAAATTTTTCCCAAGGCTGGGCGATATTTATTTGGATAAATAATACATCTAAGTTGATTGATACGATCGTTTAAATAATAGAGTTAAGTTTTTCTTAAAGAAAAATTTAGTCATAGCACGATGCTCGATGTTATCCATTTCACGATATCATCGCCAGATGGCGTTGAGCATTAAATATTGCTTTAAGAAAAATGATAAGGGATCTGGAACACAACACCTGGAAACCACCTCACAGTATTCAGTCATATCTGCAACAACCCAACATTAAGGCGCTGCTAATCATTGATGCGTTCCTACTCCACCCATAGACTGGTATTATAATCTGGACATAAGTAGTAAAATAAGTACAAATAATCTAAGACTGACTAGGTTAGGTAGGCTAATACTCAAGGTTTGTACATACATTCGTAAGTGCAATTATTAAAATAATAAAAAAAAAAACGTATAGTCAATGTACCAACCAAAGGGACACATAAGCCTGAGAGAGGTTTAGCTGTCGTTGATAAAAGAAAAAAAAAAATCCTTTAAAAAAAGTGTTAGAAATGAAGCGCCACCTAGAGTTCTTCTGAGTTACTACTATTCTACCGTGTGTCTTTGCGTCTTTAACGAAGCCTCGCGCTAATTAAATCTGTGTTACTGAGCGGAAGTCGAGCTTTGTTCATTTGAACCCCCAAATTCCCACAAAAAGCTCGACTCTATTAATTTACCGATAATTGCACCATCGTGTACGGTAAAAAGATGGACAGTGAAATTTAAACGCGGTCGTAACGGGCTACAAAATTGTCAAACTACCCTATTTAACGCGAGACAACGGTGAGATGATGTCAACGCGCGTCTGGGTTAGGTTAGGTTTGCTTCAGCGCGCGATGTAGATACGCTTTGGCGTAACGCGAGCTGAACAGTCGCGCGAAAGGCGAAACATCGAACAAAGATAACGAGTAGTGAAAGGGAAAAGCGAGAGGGATTCGTAAATGGCTAGTGGGGGGGGGGGGGGGGGGGGGGGGTCGCGAGAAGGTCTGAAACGAAGCCAGGGGAAGAGAGAAACTTGGAAGGACAAATGGAAGAAGGAAAGAGGGAAAAGGGTCAAAATGGGAGGATCGATAGGAAATAAAAGGCAAACTAGGATAGTTGGGCACTCAACAGGGTTTTACTACGTAAGAAGAATTTAGGCGAAGAGAAACCGTGAGAAATTGCAGCATTATGGGAGGGTCGACGAACGTTTTGTAACGAGAGTTTGGGGAAGCGTCTCGACATCCGGCGCTGTCGAACGGCCCCATCTATGTTCCGGGATATACATATAAATGCACCCTCGCCCCGGTAACGGCTTTGTCCTGGGAAAGCAGTGACGTCAGCGCCAGAGATCGCGCCGCCCCTATCCAAACGCAACGACAGGACTGCAACCGACGCCGCGACGGGAGGAACGAAACGGATATACAGTGACTCATGTTGAAAATCGTCCAGCGCCATATTTCGTCTAGTCTTGTTTATAGTATGTTTCTTCGTGCACAAGTAACTGTCATAACCTGTATAGAAATATTCTACTGCAACTCTGTTTTTATAAAATATGGCGTTCTTTCTGTTTCACTAGATTTGTCAACTACGACGACGCTCTGCTCTTGCATCGTTGATGCACAACTAACCTAACCTTAAACTTAAACAACATTTCCATCTGTTTCTTGATTGTAAGCGTTTTAAAAACACGACTCACGCTGAAAATCGTCTAGCGCCATATTTCGTCTAGTCTTGTTTATAGTATATTTCTTTATGCACAAGTAACTGTCATAACCTGTATAGAAATATTCTACTGCAACTCTGGTATTGTGAAATGTAGCGTTCTTTCTGTTTCATTAGATTTATTAACTACGACGACGCTCTGCTCTTGCATCGTTGATGCACAACTAACCTAACCTTAAACTTAAACAACATTTCCATCTGTTTCTTGATTGTAAGCGTTTTAAAAACACGACTCACGCTGAAAATCGTCTAGCGCCATATTTCGTCTAGTCTTGTTTATAGTATATTTCTTTATGCACAAGTAACTGTCATAACCTGTATATAAATATTCTACTGCAACTCTGGTTTTGTAAAATATAGCGTTCTTTCTATTTCACTAGATTTGTTAACTACGACGACGCTCTGCTCTTGCATCGTTGATGCACAACTAACCTAACCTTAAACTTAAACAACATTTCCATCTGTTTCTTGATTGTAAGCGTTTTAAAAACACGACTCATGTTGAAAATCGTCCAGCACCATATTTCGTCTAGTCTTGTTTATAGTATATTTCTTTATGCACAAGTAACTGTCATAACCTGTATAAAAATATTCTACTGCGACTCTGTTTTTGTAAAATGTAGCGTTCTTTCTGTTTCACTAGATTTGTTAACTACGACGACGCTCTGCTCTTGCATCGTTGATGCACAACTAACCTAACCTTAAACTTAAACAACATTTCCATCTGTTTCTTGATTGTAAGCGTTTTAAAAACACGACTCACGCTGAAAATCGTCTAGCGCCATATTTCGTCTAGTCTTGTTTATAGTATATTTCTTTATGCACAAGTAACTGTCATAACCTGTATATAAATATTCTACTGCGACTCTGGTTTTGTAAAATGTAGCGTTCTTTCTGTTTCATTAGATTTGTTAACTACGACGACGCTCTGCTCTTGCATCGTTGATGCACAACTAACCTAACCTTAAACTTAAACAACATTTCCATCTGTTTCTTGATTGTAAGCGTTTTAAAAACACGACTCACGCTGAAAATCGTCTAGCGCCATATTTCGTCTAGTCTTGTTTATAGTATATTTCTTTATGCACAAGTAACTGTCATAACCTGTATATAAATATTCTACTGCAACTCTGGTATTGTGAAATGTAGCGTTCTTTCTGTTTCATTAGATTTATTAACTACAACGACGCTCTGCTCTTGCATCGTTGATGTACAACTAACCTAACCTTAATCTTAACGGTCCCCGCGGTAAGGCGCCAAAATTTGAATTAGCGATAGAATGACATTACGAAAACTTAAAGGTTAACTTGAAAATTATATATATTTAATATTTTGTTGGATGTCCTCTATTTTCTATAGTTTATAATCCTACTTATCGATTTTACGAGATTTTCAGTATAATTGCTTGAAATTTTTGTGTATTTTGTCAACAATACACTTTTTTAGGTTCTGCTTCTTGCTAATGTGATCTAATCTAACCTTAACCGTAACGGTTCCCGTGATACGCGTAAGGCGCCAAAATTTGAATTAGCGATAGAATGATACTACAAAAACTTAAAGGTTAACTTAAAAATTATATATATTTAATATTTTGTCGGATGTTCTCTACTGTTTTCTACAGCTTTTAATCTATCACACATTGATTTTATGACACTTTCAGTATAAACGCTTGAAATATTTTGGGATTTATGTTTTTAACACGTTATCAAGATAAAAATGTTTTCCATTCCTTAACACGAATGACTGCTATACCAGTTTTCTCTGTCCAAATGTAACATGACAGGTAAAAGTATTTAATAATTTAATGAGATACCTGACATTTTATGGTATTTTTAATGGTAATGACATTAATAAAAAATATGCAGAGTGTTCGGCAACCCTGGGAAAAAATTTAATGGGGGATTCTAGAGACAAAAATAAGACGAAAATCAAGAATACCAATTTGTTGATGGAGGCTTTGTTAAAAAGTTATTAACGTTTAAAGTTTAGCCCGTATTGAATTTTTTTCTCGAAAATGGTTAGGATTTCGATGGTATGTGTATTTACCAAAAATAATTGTAATTGACCTCCGCAGCCGAAAACAATTTTTCCGGAATGATTTGAAAAAATTTTTTTTCACGGAAGAATTTCAACATTTATCTGATTTTTTTTTTCAAAAGTGGATAGGATTTCGAAGATATGTCTATTCACCAAAAATAATTGTAATTGACCCCCGCAGCCGAAAATAATTTTTCCAGAATCATTTGAAATTTTTTTTTTTCGTCGAAAAATTTAGGCACGAAATTAGATTTTCGGTAAGGAATTTTTTTCTCGAAAATGCGTAGGATTTCAGGGGTAGGTGTAATGACCAAAAATGATTGTAATTGATCTCTGCAACTGAAAATAATTTTTTTAGAACTATTTGAAAAATTCTTTTTTCGCCCAAAAATTTCAGCATCTATCTGATTTTTTTTCTCGAAAGTGGATAGGATTTCGAAGGTATGTCTATTCACCAAAAATAATTGTAATTGACCCCCGCAGCCGAAAATAATTTTTCCAAAACGATTTGAAGTTTTCGAATTTAATTGTTAATAACTATTTAACGAAGCCTCTATCAACAAATTAGTATTCTTAATTTTCGTCTTATTTTGGCCTCTAGGATCTTCTACTAAAATTTTTCCCTAGGGTGGTTTTACACCCCTGTATAGGAGCACCAACGTACAGTCTTGTATCATCGGTGGGTCTTTTTTTAACCATTACGCAATCTCGTTTTAAAATTTGATCTTTCCAATCCCATACCAAGACCTCGTAACCCAGATACCCACGACGCAAGTCAAGAAAAGAACGGAACAGAGCGTGGACCACGGCCAAAGGAATAAAATTCCAGAATATATTGCGAGACTTCTATCAGCCTCGATGCAACGCGAGCAGAGAGAAAGAACAATAATGCCGCGACTGGGAACAGGCCACTCGAAGATTACGAGTACCTGCAGAAAACGGATCCGCAGCGACGAAACAATGACTAACCTAACACAGGTGAGGCAGATTCGAACTACAAAGGGGGAAGACTGAAATTGAACACGAGTAGGATTATCACAGGAATACATACGAAAAAAGAACACCCTAACCTCTTAACACTAGTGTTAGAGAAACGGAGTAACTTATTTCTCAGACACTGGATGGATGTCTGGCCATCGCCTGTTGAGAAGCAATAAATGTTTGAGCTCGTCGCAAATGTTTGGTTGCGCCATCTTTTGTTCGAGTATAACAGTTGAAGAGAAGTACCATATATGCAACGATTCGTGCAATGTTAAAATATAACCTAAAAAGTATATGAGTCGTTTTAT
Organism: Colletes latitarsis; assembly: GCF_051014445.1. Classification (NCBI taxonomy): domain Eukaryota; kingdom Metazoa; phylum Arthropoda; class Insecta; order Hymenoptera; family Colletidae; genus Colletes; species Colletes latitarsis. Next base: position 17,688,961 of record NC_135145.1, read on the forward strand.
TGTCTAATCTTATAACCTCTGCTACACATTTCTTATAAAACTGATTTTTATCAACATGTAAAATACAATTTTGCGCATTACCTTCGATATAAAAAGAAGTTTAGAAAAATTTCAAATCTCAATTTAATGGATTTTAGTGATTACAATAATTCTGAAAATGAGGCTAAAATAGGTATTTTATAATGGAATTTGTGAATACAAATATAATTTTTTGGTACGAGATTTTAACTACACTACGAAATAACTGAAAAAATATTGAATGGTTTAAGGGATGATAATATTTGTTTTCTTTCAAATTATACGTTGGATACAACATTGTAAGTAACAAAAACCGCATTTTTAGAAACAAATCCAATAAAGAAAACTGATGATTCTTGGTTAACCTGAAAAATATGAGTTTTAAGAGGTTAAGGAACCAGATACTTTACTGTATTATTTATTCCACTGTAAACCTTTAAAAACTTGAAACCTGAATTTTTTTTTTTTGGAAATGTTTCTCATTTCCACGTTGGCAAACATGCACGTGTTGGAAATATTTCTCTTTTCCATGCTGGCAAACATGGACACCATCTTTTGTTTTAATATAGCAGTTGAAGTACAGTACTATATATGCAATGATTCGTGCAATATTAAACATAACCTAAAAAGTACATGCGTTGTTTTTTATTGTTTAATTTTATAACCTCTGCTACAATTTTCTTGCAGAATATAGTTTAAATAACGTATATTAAAAATTCTAAATTTCTTGATTCCTTCAAATGTTTTAGAAATAGTAAATTTTATAACCCCCGCTACAATTTTCTTGCAGAATATAGTTTGAATAATGTATGTGAAAAATTCTAAATTTCTTGATTCCATCGAATGTTTTAAGTTGACAGAAATAGTAAATTTTATAACCTCCGCTACAATTTTCTTGCAGAATAGTTTGAATAATGTATATCCCCATGTCACCTGTCCCATTACCTAAAAATCTAGAAGAAATGCTTGAACCAGCAAAAGGCGAAATTGAAAGACCCTAAAATAATTTTACCCTCAACTACCATGAACTGAAAAGTTTTCTAGAAAACGCTTTCGGAGCACCAAATCCAATTCAAATCGCTCTCGACTATACAGAAGACATACCTGGAGTAACACAAATGTTGACCACAATTTATCCCCTACTAAAAGAACGAAGTATAAAAAACAGAATTCATAGACTATGTAAAAAATTAGACAGACAACCAACCACCAATACCCATATGAGCTGGACATCTGATTTCGACTCTGACACTTCATAGAGTAACCTAACGCTATATAACTTTTTACCAACAATAATATAATATGAATAATATCCTTCAGTGGAATGCTAATGGTTTCTATGCCCAGCTAGAAAGAATCCAATTACTGATTAAAAACTATGATCCCATTGCCCTTTGCATTCAAGAAACCAATTTTAAAAATAATACTACTGGAACGCGATCAAGTCAGAAAAGACCTGAAAATCATGGACAACATCACTGAGGTGACCACTTCACCCTCGTTCCAGAACAAACTATTATTATTCTGCGAAACCATCGAAATTCTAGACAATATATGAAGACTATGACACCACCCTTTGCTAATCCTGTAATTTTTCCTCAACAAGTTTCCAACCAAATAGCTATCATAGACAGATAATTCGGGCCAATAATAGTCGCTAATAACCTCTGTTGTTGATGCAACTCTAAACTTGCAAGGAAAAAAAAAATAATGTAAAAAGTAAATTTTATAACCTCCGCTACAATTTTCTTGCAGAATATAGTTTGAACAATGTATGTGAAAAATTCTAAATTTCTTGTTTCCTTCAAATGTTTTAAGTTGACAGAAATAGTAAATTTTATAACCTCCGCTACAATTTTCTTGCAGAATATAGTTTGAATAATGTATGTGAAAAATTCTAAATTTCTTGATTCCATCGAATGTTTTAAGTTGACAGAAATAGTAAATTTTATAACCTCCGCTACAATTTTCTTGCAGAATATAGTTTGAATAATGTATGCGAAAAATTCTAAATTTCTTATTTCCTTTAAATGTTTTAAATTGACAGAAATAGTAAATTTTATAACCTCCGCTACAATTTTCTAGCAGAATATAGTTTGAATAACGTATATGAAAAATTGTAAATTTCTTGATTCCTTTAAATGTTTTAAGTTGACAGAAATAGTAAATTTTATAACCTTCGCTACAATATTTTTGCAGAATATAGTTTGAATAACGTATATGAAAAATTCTAAATTTCTTGATTCGATCAAATGTTTTAAGTTGCCAGAAATAGTAAATTTTGAACTCGTTTTGATCAAGACTGTACTTTTTAACTGGTTCCTATGATATCTAAAAATCTAAAACCAATTTAATGTTTTGTTTCTTTCACGTATGATTAAAGATAAATTTAAATCTGGTTTTAATAGTAATAAAACCGTTATTCTATCTCATTCTTCAATTAGACTACAATTTTTAGATACTTTTTGTTTGTCATTATTACATCCAAGTGTGCAAATTTATTAGTTTATGATATTCTTAAACAAACTGGTATTTCAAATATGCTACGCTTCACTTAAGCCACATTAAACAACGTGCATTGTAAATGTTTCAATTAATATATTTATGACAATATTTTCTTTTCTTTTTCAAAATTATATGAATGTCAATTTTTCGTCGAAAATTAAAATGCACGATTTTATCGTCGATCGTTCGAAATGATGGTGATTATTTTATATGGGGTTTGTATGGAATCTTCCAAGATTTTATTAAATGGGGAATTCTCAATCTCGACGCAGAAAATCCGACGAATCTGAAAACATTTGATCAGAGGGTGCGTTTTTATCCTAGCAACACGCGGGGGAGCCGACCGACGCTGGCAAGCGTCGAGACGCTTTTCAGACTGTCGCAATAAAACGTCCGCCAGTCCCTATCTTAATACAACTCAGCGTTCCACTAGAATCGCTATATTTACATGAGAACACCATTTACCGCAAAAAGATCTCCCGTGATGGGCTGTCATCGTGAAAATACGTTTCTCATTAATATTATTCTACCTCCATCTTGTTTTTTGCAATTCACAGAACATTCATTTTGTCTTCGTTAATATTTAATTCAATAACATTTTTGTTGTCAAAACTGTTAACATTTAATTCGATATCATTTTTATTAACCGTTAACCTTTAATGAGATATCATTTTTGTTAACAAAACCGTTAACATTTAATTCGATATCATTTTTGTTAACCGTTAACCTTTAATGAGATATCATTTTTGTTAACAAAACCGTTAACATTTAATTCGATAAAATTTTTGTTGACAAAATCGTTAACATTTAATTCAATAAAATTTTTGTTAACAAAACCGTTCACATTTAGTTTGATCAAATTTCTGTTAACAAAACCGTTCACATTTAGTTTGACCAAATTTCTGTAAACAAAACCGTAAATATTCAATTTGATAAAATTTGTATTAACAAAACCGTTAACATTTAATTCGATAAAGTTTTTGTTAACAAAAAGCGTTAACATTTAATTCGATAAAATTTTTGTTGACAAAATCGTTAACATTTAATGAGATATCATTTTTGTTAACAAAACTTTAAAACTTTTAAAATTTTTGTTGACAAAATTGTTAACATTTAATTCTATAAAATTGTTCTTAACAAAACCGTTAAAATTTAAGTCAAACATTGTGATTGACAAAATCGTTAACATTCAATTCTATAAAATTGTTCTTAACAACACCGTTAACATTTAATTCGATAATGTTTTTATTAACAAAACCGCTAACAAGTAATTCGAATAAAGTTTTTGTTAACAAAACCATTAAAATTTAAGTCAATAACATTTTTGTTGACAAAAACGTTAACATTTAATTCGATAAAATTTTTGTTAACAAAACCGTTCACATTTAGTTTGATCAAATTTCTGTTAACAAAACCGTTAATATTCAACTTGATAAAATTTTTATTAACAAAACCGCTAACATTTAATTCGATAAAGTTCTTGTTAACAAAAACGTTAACATTTAGTTTGATAAAATTATTGTTAACAAAAAGCGTTAATATATAATTCGATAAAATTTTTGTTGTCATAATCATTAATATTTAATTCTATAAAATTGTTCTATAACAAAACCGTTAAAATTTAACTCAATAACATTCTTGTTAACAAAAACGTTAACATTTAATTCGATAAAATTTCTGTTAACAAAACTGCTAACATTTAATTCGATAAAGTATATTCGATAAATAGATATACCCCCGAAATCCTACTCACTTTCCAGAAAAAAATTCTAGAGTTGCGAAATTTTTCGAAACAATTAAAAAATGTCAAATCGTTCTAAAAAAAAATATGATTGGTTGCAGGGATCAATTACAATCATTTTTAATCAATAGACATATCCTCAAACTCCTACCCACTTTCGAGAAAAAAATTTCTTATCGAAAATATAATTTCTGGCTAAAAATTGTTCCCCAAAATTTCATGCGTATCTTTAAAACATCATAACCTCTGGACGGATTGAACGATTTTAATGTTTCAAACGATAAACTGCGCGTATGTTAGTCAGGAATATGTAGAAATTCTAACAATATTGAAAAAGTTGTCCCTTGAGCCCGCAAAATTAGAAAAACCACATAAAAATGGTCCAATTTTCAAACAGCCATAACTTCTATAATAGTGAACATATTTCAATGAAACTTTTTTCTGAAGTAGAGCTCATAGGTACCCACAAAAAAGTATTAGACAACTTTTCTATAGGCCGTCAAACAAAATTACTAAAAATAAAAAAAGAATTTTTAAGAAAAATCGACAGGGTATTTTTCGGTGAAATAAAAAAATTTCAAATCGTTCTGGAAAAATTATTGTCGATTGCAGGGGTCAATTACAATTATTTTTGGTGAATAGACATACCCTCGAAATCCTACCCATTTCCGAGAAAAAAATTCCTGACCGAAAATATAATTTCTGGCCAAAAATTGTTCCCCGAAATTTAATGCGTATCTTTAAAATGTCATAACTTCTAAACGGATTTTTTGATGCAAACAACGCTTTTTTGATTCAGAATATGTAGGAATTCCAAAAATATCTGAAAAGTTGTTCCTTAATCTTATAAAATCAGAAAAACTCCCTAAAAATGGTCAAAACTTCAAACGACCATAATTCCTGTAATAGCGAATATATTTCAATGAAACTTTTTTCTAAACTAGATCTCATAGGTACCTACAGAAAAGTATTAGACAAAATTTCCGTAGCGCGTCAAACAAAATTATTAAAAATCAAAAACGAATTTTTAAGAAGAATCTACAGGTTTTGGTTATCCTTGTCGCCGTCGAATTGCAGTCAATATAATGCAGTAAATACAGTGTTAAATATCGAAAATCGACTCAGAATAGTACATCCTTATCTAGAGATATCGAAAACGAATGAAACTGCTATCGATAATCGACAGTATCGCTTATCTCTAGCGCCACTAATCGTGAATTAGCGCGATATCGAGCTTCGCGTTTCATCGACGGAACGAACTTAAATTTCTATTAGTCCAGTTGTAGTGTCGAGCGTTAAAAAGACCATTTCTCCGTCTCTTTGTGATCGCTACGCTGCACAGTGTGCTAAAACGCACGAAACACGGCCAAAATTAATAACAATAAAAAAAAAACCCCAAATATTGTTCAGAAAATGGTGCTAGGGTTTTTTTTATCGTAGTAACTTCTACAAAGTCACTGGCTAAAAAGTGCTGAGAAATCAAATTTTCAATTTGTATCGAAAGAATAAATTCAAAAATTGTTTAACGTTATAGTCATTGTAGTTCGATATAAAAGCCCTAAATATAATTATTTTAGAGAAAATTAGGGTTCAGAATCACCCTCCAACTCTGGGATTTATATTCAAAAAATTTTCAATTTACCAGCTTTCTTATTGAAAATGAAAACAATTTTTCCGTACAAAACGCGCCCAAAATTAATAACAGTAAAAAAAAAACACTAAAGATTCTTCAGAAAATGGTGCTAGGGTTTTTTTCATCGTAGTAACTTCTACAAAGTCACTGGTTGAAAAGTGCTGAGAAATCAAATTTTCAATTTGTATCGAAAGAATAAATTAAAAAATCGTTTAACGTTATAGTCATTACAGCTCGATATAAAATCCCTAAATATAATTATTTTAGAGAAAATTAGGGTTCAGAATCACCCTTCAACTCTCGGATTTATATTCAAAATATTTTCAATTTACCGGCTTTCTTTTTGAAAATGAAAACAATTTTTCCGTACAAAACGCAGTCAAAATTAATAACAGTAAAAAAAACCCCAAATATTGTTCAGAAAATGGTGCTAGGGTTTTTTTTATCGTAGTAACTTCTACAAAGTCACTGGTTAAAAAGTGCTGAGAAATCAAATTTTCAATTTGTATCGAAAGAATAAATTCAAAAATCGTTTAACGTTATAGTCATTGTAATTCGATATAAAAGCCCTAAATATAATTATTTTAGAGAAAATTAGGGTTCAGAATCACCCTTCAACTCTGGGATTTATATTCAAAAAATTTTCAATTTACCAGCTTTCTTATTGAAAATGAAAACAATTTTTCCGTACAAAACGCGGCCAAAATTAATAACAGTAAAAAAAAACCCTAAATATTGTTCAGAAAATGGTGCTAGGGTTTTTTTTATCGTAGTAACTTCTACAAAGTCACTGGCTAAAAAGTGCTGAGAAATCAAATTTTCAATTTGTATCGAAAGAATAAATTCAAAAATCGTTTAACGTTATAGTCATTGTAGTTCGATATAAAAGCCCTAAATATAATTATTTTAGAGAAAATTAGGGTTCAGAATCACCCTTCAACTCTGGGATTTATATTCAAAAAATTTTCAATTTACCAGCTTTCTTTTTGAAAATGGAAACAATTTTTCCGTACGAAACCCATATATTTAAACTTCTATGTATATTTACAACATTATCCCATTATTTAATCATCAAAGAATCATACTCGATAAAGAGAAATTGTTTAAAAGTATAAATGTTAAAATCAATTAAAATCGACTCTAAAAATTTCAATAAAAGCAAGGTTCGCCAATTTTATCACTTTTTAATATTCATTGTTCCATATACATCGAATTATAGGTTAATGATATTAGAATATAGGTTACTTCGAAAAATTGTATTTTCAAAAATACAGTTTTTAAAAGTTAGTAAAAATTCTATTTTCAAAAATACAGTTTTTAAAAGTTAGTAAAAATTGTATTTTGGCCACTTTTCGGACGTTTTAGTGCACCGTGTGACGCGTCGTCGCGACGGTCTCGTCGTGAATGATCTAATTAATGGAACAACAAATCCAACCTAACCTAACTCGGTGCAATGAACGCGGGAGGAGTCTTGGTGACGCGATGCACTTTTAACGAGGACGGAGAAACGAGAAGAGGATCGAAGAAACGCTAAGAGAAAGTCTGCGGAAAAGCCGGATGATTCACGGAAATGCGCAGGAAAATTTTCGTTAGGGGAAGCACCGCCTCTCAGCTCGTTTTCACGACCAGGTTACGCCGCGTTCACACTACTGCGAGCTCGACGCGTGTCTGAACGCGGAACACAATTTCATGAAACTTAACTGTCTCTTAATTGTCGTCGATTTCGGTATATTCCTAGCAAACGGCCCGTTCACCGATCGGGGTGAGATATACGTCATTCGATTCGTCTAATTCAGTACATTATTGATATGCATTTCATTATCTGCGGAAATTCGTTATTTTTTTATAAACTTGTCATAAAGTTATAGTAAAAAGTACGGTTAAGTACATTTTTTGACAGGTTCACAGGTAGAAACAAGTGACTGTCGTTACTGTGTTCAAAATGCCAGGTAGACAAATGCTAATTTGTTAAAAATTTATTGAAATTTCTGCTATTTTTGCTAATATTTCATTGAATAAATCACCATTTTACTATTAGGTACATTTACTAATTACATAATGGCTCAGGTATCCAATGAAGTTGCTCTTCTTGAAAATATAAAATATTGATAGTATTATATGTTATAAAAAAGATTAAAAAATGTGTGGCATGCCTCCAACTGGTTTCAATTTAATTCGTGTAAGCATCAGTAATGGGATCTTCAAAAGAAAAAGAAGAGTATAAACACCTCACTGTAAACCATAGTTTACATTTTAAAGACCCAAAAACAGGCGCTCATACAAACACAATTGAAACTACATGGAGACATAGTAAACATTTTTTGCCTGAATATTGTCAATTAGTATTTGCAATTTCACACGTTTTTTAATATTTTTTGTAACATATAATACCATAAATACTTTCTATTTTTAGCAAAAAAGATAATTTCATCGGGTATCTAAGCCATTATGTATTTTACAAATCTTACAAGCAGGGGAAGGATGATTTATTTAATCAAATATTAAAAGAAATTTCTGAAATTTCTTTTGACTGTAAAAAATGAAAATATACCAGATCTAGACGATAATGAAATTTAATAATAAAAAAAAGTTAAATCAACGCACTACATACAATTGTAATTTATTATATTGTCTACCCGTAATCAGCGTCAGAGGGGGATGGCAACATTTTTTACTGTTGCTGCATGTAATGTCTAACTATAAGTACTGTCTGAGTAGGTCTGGATTATATGAGTGGGGGGGGGGGGGGGGGGAAGAGTAATTGTTGCTGCACATACTGTCTACCTGATCAACTCATGAAAATTCTATGCGTAAAGAAATGATTTTTATGCATACACGTTCTACAAATTCCCATTTGACAATGTAGCATTATCAAATTAGATCAATCATTTCTAATTTGTAACATGAACATAGCAACGATAGTCACTTGTTTCTACCTGTGAACCTGTCAAAAAATGTACTTAACCTTACTTTTTACTGTAACTTTACGACAAGTTTATAAAAAAATAACGAATTTCCGCAGATAATGAAATGCATATGAATAATGTACTGAATTAGACGAATCGAATGACGTATAACTTACCCTGATCGGTGAACGGGCCGTTTGCTAGGAATGTTCCTCGATTTCTACGAAGTATTCAAATGAACGATTATCATCTATATACGACAAAAGTTAACCTCTCAGGCATGAATTTTTCGCGGAACAATGGTGTTCTCTAATGACACTGATACTGAAGTATCAAAGATAAAGAATGTAGATTTTGTGTGTATATTGTTAATACTGTTATAAAACGTTGTGAAGGCAAAAATAATGCGAAGCAAAATATTTGGAAAGGATCACTTAATTCAAATAGTGAGCGAGTGAACCGCTAGAGTGAGCCACTGGAGTGAGCCACTAGAGTGAGCCACTATAGTAGAGCCTAAGAGGTTAAAAAAATAAGTATTTCTGAAAAATTCAAAATCAGGCTTAAAGAACAGACATAATAGTGTGACGCAATTAATATTATGTGGAATATTAGGAAATTGCGTGGTACTATCATTTGTGTACTTTAAACCTATTTTTGAATTGTTCAAAAGTAATTATTTGTTTGACAATTCGAGACAAATTTAGTGAATTGTATAAAATTGGGAATTTATCGTAGGAAAAATTTTAATGAGGGATTCTAGAGGCCAAAATAAGACGAAAATCAAGAATATCAATTTGTTGATGGAGGCTTCGTTAAAAAGTTATTAACGTTTAAAATTCCACCAGTCCTGAATTTTTTTCTCGAAAATGCGCAGGATTTCGAGGGTATGTCTATTCACCAAAAATGATTGTAATTGACCCCCATAACCAAATATAATTTTTCCAGAATGATTTGAAATTATTTAGTTTCGTCGAGAATTCTGTCCCCCTACTCGAATTTTTTTCTCGAAAATTTGTACGATTTCGAGGGTACGTCTATTCACCAAAAATGCTTATAATTGAGCCCTGCAACCGGAAATAATTTTTCCAGAACGATTTGAAAATTTATTTCGCTGAAAAATTTGTCCACCTTCCTGAATTTTTTTCTCGAAAGTACGTAGGATTTGGGGGGTATGTGTATTCACTAAAACTGGTTGTATTTGACCCCAGAATCTAGGAATAATTTTTTTAGAGAGATTCAAATTTTATTTTTTCGCCGAGAAATTTACGCAACTACCCCCTGTCGATTTTTCTTAAAAATTCGTTATTCATTTTTAATAATTTTGTTTGACGCCGTACAGAAAAGTTGTCTAATACTTTTTTGTAGGTATCCATGAGCCCTACTTTAGAAAAAAGTTTCATTGAAATATATTCACTATTGCAGGAATTATGGTCGTTTCAAGTTTTGACCATTTTTATGGGGGTTTTCTCACTTTACGGGGTTCAGGAACAATGTTTCATATATTTTTAGAATTTCTACATATTCTCCACTAAAATATGCGTCGTTTGCTCTTTGAAACATCGAAATCGCCCAATCCGTTCAGAAGTTATGTTTTTTTAAAGATTCGCACGAAATTTTGAAGTGACATTTCTGGCTACAAATGATATTTTTGGTAAGGAATTTTTTTCTCGTAAAAATGCAAGATTTCGGAGTTATGTGTAATGACCAAAAATGATTGTAATTGAACCCTGCATCCAAATATAATTTTTCTAAGACGATTTGAAATTTTTTAATTTTGTTGAAAAATTTATCCACCTACACAAATTTTTTTCTCGAAAGTGCGTAGAATTCGAGGGTGTGTCTATTCACCAAAAATGAATGTAATTGACCCCCACAACTAACAATATTTTTTTCAGAACGATTTGAAATATTTTAATTTTGTCGAAAAATTTCAGCACCTACCCCCTGTCGATTTTCCTAAAAATTCGTTTTTGATTTTTAATAATTTCGCTTGACGTCCTACAGAAAAGTTTTTTAATACTTTTTTGTAGGTACCTATGGGCTCTACTTCAGAAAAAAGTTTTATTGAAATATATTCACTATTATAGAAGTTATGGCCGTTTGAAAATTGAAACATTTTTATGGGGCACCTAATTAGATTTTCGGTTAAGAATTTTTTTCTCGAAGGTGCGTAGGATTTCGAAGGTATGTGTAATGACCAAAAATGATTGTAATTGACCCCCGCAACCGAAAATAATTTTTCCAGAACGATTTGAAATTTTCGAATTTAATTGTTAATAACTTTTTAACGAAGCCTCCATCAACAAATTGGTATTCTTGATTTTCGTCTTTTTTTGGCCTCTAGAATCCCCCATTAAAATTTTTCCCATGAGTGGCCGAACACCCTGTATAACACTTGTAGTTTTTAACACTAGTAATTTACGAGTCTTTTGCATCCACACTGTCCAACATGATCGCGTGCATAACGTAGTATTTACGGATTTCATCCAAACTACGTTTTTCCGTTCTATTTTTCAACGAATAAGTATAAATAACTTGGTTGCAGTGAAACCGTTTGTGTGTATTTTCACGAATCATATGCAAACAGCGCAGTTATGAAAATAGGCACGAAAGTTTTATTCAACTGGCGTGTGTTCAGAGATAAGAAAATATTTGCCAAATCGTTCTGGAAAAATTATTTTCAGTTGCGGGGGTCAATTACAATCATTTCTGGTTATTATAGATATCTTCAAAATCCTATCCACTTTCAAAAAAAAAATCAAATCAAGCATCAAATCGTTGTGGACGATTCGAAACTTCTTAAAAGAGAAATATTTAGTTCGCTTTCTGTATAAAAAACAGAAATGAAAGTGGACTATTAGACTTCCTCTGTGTGAGAAATATATCAATGCAGGATCGACATTATTTTACACTCATGGCCCTTTTCCATACCCTGCGCATATTGCGCATGCGCGAGAGTGGGACTACAGTGGTGCTGCGCATGCGTGAGAGTGGGACTACAGTGGTGCTGCGCATGCGTGAGAGTGGGACTACAGTGATACTGCGCATGCGTCGTGAAGTGTGACGTCACTTCTTGTTCCACTATAGCCATGAGCGTAACACGTGTTTTTCACTTTTGAATGTATAATAAATCATTAACTATTAGTAACAAAATAAAGTGTAGCATTTGTCTATATACTAACAAATGATGCTGTCATCTGAAATTCAGCTAACGTTTTGGTACTAACTATGAACTATGTAAAAGAATAAAGAATATATGAAAGCACGTTATCGAAATCTAATCCTGAATATTCATTGTGTTCGACATATATGGAATACACAACAATCTACCTTTTCAATCCCAACCTAACCTCCTCTTCACGTAAATTCTGACATTCTCTACATAGGTATTCATTGGAACTGCATCAAATGTGATTGAAAGTAAGGCACAATTGCATAGGGAAATTATTACCTGTAAGATGTCAGAAATACGACGAATCACAAATCAAACAAAGGATAACGAACTATGTTCGCCACAACGGTCTAAATCAAAATACCGCGCTCATCGTTTGGTGCTAAAAATATCATACACGTAAACCTACTTAGAAACATTTTCGTATATCTTTGACACGATCTTTCCAAATAAATTCTGACGGTTGGCAATTTTTCAAACTTGTGTCTTCTGCGGTTACAACATTATTAATTTGTATTCTCGCTCGTGTACACAGTCATGGCCAAATTAATACGTATTTTTAGGACTGATCTTAAAAATTGTAGGGCCAGCTTTATTCTAAAGTGATTAAGAAGTTTCTAATTTTAATGACGGATTATACAGGGTGTTCGGCCACCCCTGAGAAAAATTTTAATAGATTCTAGAGGCCAATATAAGACGAAAATCAAGTGTATCAATTTGTTGGTGGAGGCTTCGTTAAAAAGTTATTAACAATTAAATTCGAAAATTTCAAATCATTCTGGAAAAATTATTTTTGGTTGCGGGGGTCAATTACAATCATTTTTGGTGAATAGACAAACCCCCGAAATCTTGCGCATTTTCGAGAAAAAAATTCGAGAAGCTGTGAAATTTTTCGACAAAATTAAAATATTTCAAATCGTTCTGAAAAAAATATTGTTAGCTGTGGGGGTCAATTACAATAATTTTTGGTGAATAGACCTACCCTCGAAATCCTACCCACTTCCGAGAAAAAAATTCGAGAAGGTGTGAAATTTTTCGAGAAGATAAAGAAATTTCAAATCGTTTTGAAAAAATTATTTTCGGTTGTAGAGGTCAATTGTAATCATTTTTGATCAACACACATAACACCGAATTCCTATCCACTTTCGAGAAAAAAATTCCTTACCAAAAATATCATTTCTGGCCAGAAATGTTACCCTAAAATTTCGTGCGAATCTTTAAAACGTCATAACTTCTGAATGGATTGGGCGATTTCAATGTTTCACAAAGCAAACGACGCATATTTTAGTGGAGAATATGTAGAAATTCTGAAAATACATGAAAAATTGTTCCTTGTCCCCGTAAAATGCGAAAACCCCCTTAAAAGTGGTCCAATTTTCAAATGGCCATAACTCCAGCAATAGTGATTATATTTCAATGAAACTTTTTTTCTGAAGTAGAGCTCATATGTACCTACAAAAAAGTATTAGACAACTTTTCTGTAGGCCGTCAAACAAAATTACTAAAAATAAAAAAAGAATTTTTAAGAAAAATCGATGGGGGGTAAGGTGTCTAAATTTTTCGACGAAAAAACAATTTCAAATCGTTCTGGAAAAATTATTTTCGGTTACAGCAGTTAATTGCAATCATTTTTGGTCAATGGAGATAACCTCGAAATCCTACCCACTTTCGAGAAAAAAATTCAAAAATGTGTAAAATTTTTCGACAAAATTAACAAATTTCAAATCGTTCTGGAAAAATTATTTGCGGTTGCAGGGGTCAATTACAATCATTTTTGGTGAATACACATACTTCCGAAATCCTATCCACTTTCGAGAAAAAAATTCGAGTAAGTGATGAAAATTTTGGGTGAAAAAAAAGACTTTCGAATCGTCTTGGAAAAATTACTTTTAGTTGCAGGGGTTAATTGCAAGCATGTCTACTCAACAGGCATACCCCCGAAATCCTATTCAGTTTCGAGAAATATTCCTTACCGAAAATATAATTTCAGGCCAAAAATGGTTCCCGTAAATTTCATGCGAATTTTTAAAACACTATAATTTCTGAACGGATTGGACGATTTTAATGTTTAAAAAAACAATCAACGCGTATTTTAGTGAAGAATATGTAGAAATCGCAAAAGTATTCGAAAAGTTGGTCTTTGACCCCGCAAAATCAGAAAAACCCCATACAAATGGTCCAATTTTCAAACAGCCAGAACTCTTACAATTGTGAATATATTTCAATGAAACTTTTTTCTGAAGTGGAGCTCATGGGTACCTACAGAAAAGTATTAAACAACTTTTCTGTAGGGCTTCAAACAAAATTACTAAAAATGAAAAAGTAATTTGAAAAGAAAATCGACGTCTAAATTTTTCAACGAAAAAAAATTTTCAAATCGTTTTGAAAAAATTATTTGTGGTTGCAGGAGTCAATTGCAATCATTTTTGGTGAATAGACCTACCCCCGAAATCCTGCGCATTTTCGAGAAAAAAATTCAGGACTGGTGGAATTTTAAACGTTAATAACTTTTTAACGAATCCTCCATCAACAAATTGATATTCTTGATTTTCATCTTATTTTGGCCTCTAGAATCCCCCATTATAATTTTTCCCACGAGTAACCGAACACCCTGTATATAGTAATCGAGGGGTTGGTCGAGCGCTTGTGAGAGCGCGATTCCTCTGGTGGCGAGTATTAGAAGCGACGCCACAATATTGTAGCGAGCCAATCATTGAATATTAATAAAAGAAAGACTTACGTCTTGATATATTTATTATTTTAGAACATAACATTTTACGAAAATTTTTGAAGAAATATTTTAATCCTTTTAAATTAGGTATGGCCAAACTCAGTTTCGATTTTTTATAAATTTCTGTTAGTTTTAGAGATAACGACGAAGCAGTTTATATTATTACTTTTATATTATAATTTTATATAATAATTTATATTATTAAATTTATATTATTTATTTTATTATTTTAATTATTATTTATAAATTTCTGTTAGTTTTAGAAATAACGACGAAGCAATTTATATTATTACTTTTATATTATAATTTCATATAATAGTTTATATTATTAAATTTATATTATTTATTTTATTACTTTAATTATTATTTATAAATTTCTGTTAGTTTTAGAGATAACAACGAAGCAATTTGTATTATTACTTTTACATAATAATTTTATATAATAATTTATATTTACTTTACATTATTTATTTTATTACTTTAGTTATTATTTATATATTTTTACGTTTAGTATTAAATAGTTCTGTTTTTTTTAAATTTTTTCAAAGAATTAGCTGCTGGAATATCCAAATAAAGTATATTCTGTCTTTACTTTTGAAAACGTCCATTTTTGTTTATTTTCCCGCCAATCAGCATTGCCAACTGAGGCGTACGCTCAATTTTGTGAGTAACTGTACATCCCCGTTGCGTTTGCGTTGGCAATCTCGCTTTGAATGAACGCGTATACGTTTAATACTTTGTTTTAACGGAAGCACGCGCTAGTTTGTTGGCAAATATTTTATTACTGTTGGAAACTATTTGTAAAAAGAGAAAGGAAAACACAGCTGTGTATACATATATGCGCCCTAACTAAACATAGTGCTTACTGTTCTGCGTGCATAAGGTTTCTCGTACATAGTAGGAGTCACATAAAATATTTGTCGGAAAACAAGAGATAGGAGGAAACGTTATCCACCGTTATTATCACCCGAAAAAAACTTTTGTATCATTTATTCTTGATCATTGCAAGAGAAACATAAATTTAACAAAATATACGGGGTGGTCGCCTACTCCTGGGAAAAATTTTAATGGGAGATTCTAGAGGCCAAAATAAGTCGAAAATCAAGAATACCAATTTCTTGATGGAGGCTTCGTTAAAAAGTTATTAACGTTTAAAGTTCAGCCAGTTTTTAATTTTTTTCTTGAAAATGCGCAGGATTTCGGGAGTATGTCTATTCACCAAAAATGATTGTAATTGACCCCCACAACTAACGACATTTTTTTCAGAGCGATTTGAAATATTTTAATTTCGTCGAAAAATTTGTCAACTTCTCGAATTTTTTTCTAGAAAGTGAGTAAGATTTCGGGGATATGTCTATTCACCAAAAATTATTGTAATTGATACCTGTAACCGAAAATAATTTTTCCAGAACGATTTGAAATTTTTTAATTTTGTCGAAAAATTTTACACCTTCTCGAATTTTTTTCTAGGAAATGAGTAGGATTTCGGGGATATGACTGTTCACCAAAAATGATTGTAATTACCCCATGCAGCCAAAAGTATTTTTTTTACAATGATTTGAAATATTTTAATTTTGTCGAAAAATTTGTCAACTTCTCGAATTTTTTTCTAGAAAGTGGGAAAGATTTCGGGGGTATGTCTATTCACCAAAAATGATTGTAATTGACCCCCACAACTAACGACATTTTTTTCAGAGCGATTTGAAATATTTTAATTTCGTCGAAAAATTTGTCAACTTCTCGAATTTTTTTCTAGAAAGTGAGTAGGATTTCGGGGGTATGTCTATTCACCAAAAATTATTGTAATTGACACCTGTAACCGAAAATAATTTTTCCAGAACGATTTGAAATTTTTTAATTTTGTCGAAAAATTTTACACCTTCTCGAATTTTTTTCTAGGAAATGAGTAGGATTTCGGGGATATGTCTATTCACCAAAAATGATTGTAATTGCCCCATGCAGCCAAAAGTATTTTTTTTAGAACGATTTGAAAATTTTAATTTCGTCGAAAAGTTTGTCAACATCTCGAATTTTTTTCTAGAAAGTGAGTAGGATTTCGGGGGTATGTCTATTCACCAAAAATTATTGTAATTGACACCTGTAACCGAAAATAATTTTTCCAGAACGATTTGAAATTTTTTAATTTTGTCGAAAAATTTTACACCTTCTCGAATTTTTTTCTAGGAAATGACTAGGATTTCGGGGATATGACTGTTCACCAAAAATGATTGTAATTGCCCCATGCAGCCAAAAGTATTTTTTTTAGAACGATTTGAAATATTTTAATTTCGTCGAAAAATTTGTCAACTTCTCGAATTTTTTTCTAGAAAGTGAGTAGGATTTCGGGGGTATGTCTATTCACCAAAAATTATTGTAATTGACACCTGTAACCGAAAATAATTTTTCCAGAACGATTTGAAATTTTTTAATTTTGTCGAAAAATTTTACACCTTCTCGAATTTTTTTCTAGGAAATGACTAGGATTTCGGCGATATGACTGTTCACCAAAAATGATTGTAATTGCCCCATGCAGCCAAAAGTATTTTTTTTACAACGATTTGAAATATTTTAATTTTGTCGAAAAATTTGTCAACTTCTCGAATTTTTTTCTAGAAAGTGGGAAGGATTTCGGGGGTATGTCTATTCACCAAAAATTATTGTAATTACCCCATGCAGCCAAAAGTATTTTTTTTACAACGATTTGAAATTTTTTTTTTCGTCCATTTCGACCATTCAAAAACGCACACTTTTTTTAGACATATTTTAATTTAAAAAAATAAATAAATAAACAAATATTTTTTTGTAACTCTTTAACTAAGATATTAATTGTGAAAGTGGTGAAAGTCATTCGAATGTCCAAAACCGACACTTCTTTTTAGACAAATTTTAATTTTAAAAAATAAATAAATATTTTTTTGCAATTCTTCAACTAAGATATTAATTTTGAAAGTGGCGTAAATCATTGGACCATTCAAAGCACAAACTTTCTTTAAACAAACAATTAAAAAAAAAGATTTTGTTTACAAAATTCTCTTTACCCAAAGACTCACTGTTATGATCGACGTTTCCCGATAATTTTCTAATATCTCGATACAATGTGAACCATCGCGATGCATTGGATCGGGAATTTGCAAAATCGATCCTTTCGATCTGAAACGACGAGGTCCCCGTGTAAAACGGAACTACCACTTGACGCCGTCAGAAATACGAGACCTTTCGGTCGACGAAAATAGAACCGAAATACGTTCGTCTTCTTTCCGTCTTTTCCGGACTCTATGCGTGATGTTACTTCTAAACGTGGCACAGTCGGCCGCACTCGAGGCAATTAAATGCGGAACATGATTCACGGGATGATCTGTGAGATCGTGATGCAACGATCCTTTCTACAGGGTGTGTGCCCACCCCTGGGAAAAATTTTAATGAGGGATTCTAGAGGCCAAAATAAAACAAAAATCAAGAATACCAATTTTTTGATGGAGGCTTCGTTAAAAAGTTATTAACAATTAAATTCAAAAATTTCAAATCGTTTTGGAAAAATTATTTTCGGTTGCGAGGGTCAATTATAAGCATTTTTGGTGAATAAACATACCCCTGAAATCTTACGCCTTTCCGAGAAAAAAATTCATTACTGAAAATCTAATTAGGTGCCCCATAAAAATGGTTCAATTTTCAAACGGCCATAACTCCTATAATAGTGAATATATTTCAATGAAACTTTTTTCTGATGTAGAGCCCATAGGTATCTACAAAAAAGTATTAAACAACTTTTCTGTAGGACGTCAAGCGAAATTATTAAACATCAAAAACGAATTTTTAAGGAAAATCGACAGGGGGTAGGTGCTGAAATTTTTCGACGAAAAAAAAAATTTCAAGTGTTTGGACTCATTTTTATTGGAAGAATCTCGCCAATATATTGATGATACTCTCACGAGGATACAAGTATAAAAATTTCAAATTTCATTACTGGATGATATTGCATATCACGTGCGTATTTTATCACTCTCGTCTGGAAAAATTGTCACACTTGACTCTTTTATCTTCATGTCACTATTACCAATGTATTAGTAGGATTCTCCCAATGAAAACGAGTCCAAACACGACACCATTCGGATAATTTTTAATTATTCAAATTTGAGAATTTTTCAAAAATGAGTTTGAGTAAGTCAAAATTAAAAGTAGTCCGAACTAGGTCGTGTTTGGACTCGTTTTCATTGGGAGAATCTCACCAATATATTGATGATACTCTCACGAGGATACAAGTATAAAAATTTCAAATTTCATTACTGGATGATATTGCATATCACGTGCGTATTTTATCACTCTCGTCTGGAAAAATTGTCACACTTGACTCTTTTATCTTCATGTCCCTATTACCAATGTATTAGCAGGATTCACCCAATAAAAACGAGTCCAAACACGACACCATTCGGACCATTTTTAATTATTCAAATTTAAGAATTTTTCAAAAATGAGTTTGAGTAAGTTAAAATTAAAAGTAGTCAGAACCAAGTCGTGTTTGGACTCATTTTTATTGGAAGAATCTCATCAATATATTGATGATACTCTCACGAGGATACAAGTATAAAAATTTCAAATTTCATTACTGGATGATATTGCATATCACGTGCGTATTTTATCACTCTCGTCTGGAAAAATTGTCACACTTGACTCTTTTATCTTCATGTCACTATTACCAATGTATTAGCAGGATTCTCCCAATGAAAACGAGTCCAAACACGACACCATTCGGACAATTTCTAATTATTCAAATTTGAGAATTTTTCAAAAATGAGTTTGAGTAAGTCAAAATTAAAAGTAGTCAGAACCAAGTCGTGTTTGGACTCATTTTAATCGGGAGAATCTCGCCAACACATTGGTAATACTCTCATGAATTTTCTGAATCGAAAACAAAATTGTTTATAAAATTAACGAGAAAAAAGAAAGATATGAAAATGTAAATTGAACATATAATTAAAATAAAAATTTCTAGATTAAATACAACGTTGTGATTAAGTATTCAATTTATATTTTCAGATTTTCCTTTTATCTCATCGATTGTATAAAAATTGTTTCGTTTTTTATACATATTTTCTAAAGAAATAGTAAAATATTCAGGAAATTGTAGTAAATAATTATCATAATAATATTATATATAATATTTAGGAAGTCTAGTCAATAATATATTAATATATTAATTTTTAAAAATTGGGGTGCTTTTACAATCGCTATTAAAATTTTTAATCATTTTTCGTTTACTTAGAATGAAAATGAACGAAACGCAGACGTTTCTACGAAATGTAACGCTCGAGTTCGAAAGTAAAAGTAAATTACGTTTAATTAGTAGATAATGCGACTTCGAGAAACCGTGTACCTTCGTAACTTGATTCGAATTTGGTAATCTCGTTCGACGTTACTTTTATTGCATCGCTCTGCACAAGTGCATTGCTGCATCGCAAATTGCACTTCAAGCTTAATTCTGCCTTGCGAGATTTCCTCAGATCCCAGTTACATAACGCGTGTTCGTAGCTGAAAATTTAATCTCCATCTACGTAATTGTAATTGTACTTTGCAAAGTATCACATTCCACAGGAATGATTTCCTCTTGAAAATCCTTTCAAAAACACACGATTTAGAGCAATTCCAATAATTTAATATTTGAGTAATATAAATGAACATCAATTGGGATACAAATTAAAATAAAAAGGCATAATTGCTCTTAATAAAAATGATAAAATTAAAATTATTCTAGGTATTAATACATAAAGAAATAAATTAGATCTTCTTAGTATAAAAAATTCTTTCATTAATTATTTTTTAGTTTATAAAAAATTCTATAACTAATAATATTTTAATTTTTAAAAAATTCTAATTCCCCATTTTCATAATTTTTTTTATAAAAAATTCTTTTACCACTAATTTTTTAGTTTATACAAAAGTCTTTTACTAATAATTTCTAAGTTTATAAAATATTCTAATTCCCAATTTTCTTAATTTTTTTTATAAAAAATTCTATTACTAATAATTTCTTTGTTTATAAAAAATTCTGGTATTAATAATTTTTTAGTTTATAAAAAATTCTATTACTAATAATTTCTTTGTTTATAAGAAATTCTGGTATTAATAATTTTTTAGTTTATAAAATATTCTAATTCCCAATTTTCTTAATTTCTTTTTATAAAAAATTCTATTACTAATAATTTTTTAGTTTATAAAAAATTCTAATTCCTAATTTTCTTAATGTTTTAGTTTATAAAAATTCTTTTACTAATAATTTTTTAATTTATAAAAGTCTATTACTAATAATTTTTTAGTTTATAAAAAATTCTAATTCTCAATTTTCTTAATTTTTTCTTATAAAAAATTCTTTTACTAATAATTTTTCAGCACTGATGAACTTACTCTTGGGCTGAAACTAAAACAAAAGAACACTAGGTGGCGCAGAAACAAATGACGCTTTATTTCAAACAAATTACAATTGACTTACATCAGCACTAATAATTATAAAAATTGATTGAATTACTTCATTCAATGGTAATTGTAATTTGAGTACAATTAGAAAAAGAATATAATTAAATCATAATTTACGAAGAAATGTGTAACATTTTTTTTTTTAAATAATTGTAATAAACGTATAATAGTATTACTAACACTAACATTCATTACATTAATATGTTAATATCTAATATAATTATATACATGTATATCTATGAAAAAAAGATGTTCAATCAAGAAACGAGTGTTATTTCCTCAAAAAAGCAGTATTTCAATTTACTACTAAATTGGCCAAAAAAAAAACCTGAGATCAGTTAAGATACATTATTTATGAAATATTAATTAATCTGAAACAAATTTCGGCCCAATCTGCGCGTACAGATGCATATTTGCGACCAAGCGCGCAATCTTCGTGTAACATAACCTCGAAAAAGTTTTCCATTCGCCCACTGTGAACGCGATTTATGCACAGCAAAGGTGCAGTTACGGAAAAACCTGTAGGCGCGCGCAGCGTCCAAACGTGGGAGCGAAAATAGCAAAAACATGATCAACGATGTCGCATCGACAATTTCATTTAAATCGACGTCCGTTCAGAACTCGATTTTATCGCCCATATCGCTATCTCGACCGAATCAACAAACAAAAAACCGCGTAAATCCCGTCGATAAGGTATTCGTAAGAATGTATGTACGTGAGTATGCATACGTGTGAAATAGTAAATTAATAGATTTGGATAATGTAAGATGGCCCACCAGTGTGTTCGCTGAGAAAAAAAAGGAAAGAATGCAGTACGTTGATTGCAAAAAGTGAATTCAAGTTCATCGTAAAGTCATATCCATTTTAGTTACCATAGTTATACAGTTCGATTGGTTCATTTGTTATTTGTATTTTGTTAATTATATCGAATGTATTATTTTATGTAAATATTCCCGTGTTCGTCATTTGTATCCACACGACACGCTCGCTAATAGTATTCTCTAGAATTATTCACTCTGGGAACAAACAAGAGAAAAAGATTCCGTGACACAAGGTGAAGATAATGTGCTCGAACTTGCAGTCATTAGTCATTTCGCGTTTGGTTGCATGTTCGTGGCATTCATCGTTCGTCGAAGAAAGAATTAAACGAGTATCCGACAATTAACTGACCGTGTATATTAAATGGCTGATAAATATTATTTTCTCTATTTTCGTGCTCCAGATTCACCTGCTCAGACACCGTCGACATCGTAAATCATATTTTTTTCACTTTTATCTATCATCGATACACGATACGTATTATCGTATCTATCGACGCGACACTAGCGACACTCACGTGCTGTTCACGAAACCTAATAACGATTGTGGTACGATTTTTAGTCCAATGACGTCACCCTGCATTGAAATCTGTTTTGCTTCGAAGAAAACTGTTAGGTTAGGTCTGGGTTAGGACACACTATTTATATGTCACAAATATTCTGTTAGTTTCATTAGTAACCAAAGTGTTATTGGTAATTGATTGTCAGCATGATCCACATGATTTGTGTTATATGGAATTTGGATTAATATATATAATATTTATTTAACTCTAAAATATTCCAACACTTGATCACTGTACGAAATATTCAAATATTATTCGAATTATATTCGCTAAATATTTCATGCAAATCAATAAAATTGAGGTACATGATTCACTAAAAATAAAAAAAAAAGGTAATATTTTTACTAAAATAGTAATATTATTTAAAGATTATCGAAATAATTTAAATACACTAGGAATATGATTCAAATTCAAATAGTTTTGATTTGAACCTGAATTGTGCAGAATTATGTGCAAATTTGGGGGTTCGAATGAATAAAATTCGACTTCCTCTCAGTAGCACATATTTAATGAGCATGAGGCTCCGTTGCAGACAAAAGACACACGGTATATACAATAGTAGTAACTCAAAAGAACACTAGGTGGCGCAGAAACTAATGGCGCTTTATTTCAAACAAATTACAAGATTTTTAGTCCAATGACGTCACCCTGCATCGAAATCTGTTTTGTTTCGAAGAAAACTGTTAGGTTAAGTTCTCGAATCGGAAGTTGGTTGAAGCGATTAACCCCTTAACGTTCATGCTCGAGTCTGACTGCTTTGGAAAACGATATTTGTTTTATCTAATGGTTTAAGGGATGATAATATTTGTTTTCTTTCAAATTATACGTTGGATACAACATTGTAACAAAAACAGCATTTTTGGAAACAAATCCAATAAAGAAAACTGATCATTCTTGGTTAACCCGATTATTATTATTGTTCATCCATATATGGGCAACAGAAGTTACTAGAAAAATTACTAGAAAAATTAATTCTCAAGATAGACTCGTATAGAATTAGTGAATTTTAACAAGGTTACGAAAATAACCTCTTACGCGCTGTATGTGTACCACCATACTACCAACCTCACATTTCTCATTCGTTACCAACTTCATTTCTTTGCCATGTTCATACCATAGTACATGTGTTATATAGATAATCAACTCTATGTAAGAAACCAACTATCACAGTTAACAATATAAATATGCTTCAGATCAAAATAAAACATAACCTAACCCAGAAATATACATTGGGTGGCATTGTAAAGTAATCGTCAAAAATTCTCTCTCAATAACATTCTCTCAATACTATTAACCTCACATTTCTCATTCGTTACCAACTTCATTTCTTCCCCATGTTCACACCATAGTACATGTGTTATATAGATAATCAACTCTATGTAAGAAACCAACTATCACAGTTAACAATATAAATATGCTTCAGATCAAAATAAAACATAACCTAACCTAGAAATATACATTGGGTGGCATTGTAAAGTAATCGTCAAAAATTCTCTTTCAATAACATTCTCTCAATACTACTAACCTCACATTTCTCATTCGTTACCAACTTCATTTCTTCCCCATGTTCATTCCATAGTACATGTGTTATATAGATAATCAACTCTATGTAAGAAAACAACTATCACAGTTAACATTTATATATTATGCTTCAAATTCAAATAAGGCGAGAGAAATTTGTATAACAGAAACATACGCATAGAAAACGTGTACATATCGTGCAGATTTATTTTCAAGATTAACAGACTCGTGTCTTGTTCTGCATTTTCAATGACTTTGATTGCACGTCTTCCATATATGGGTGACAGAATTTACCACTGTCGAAGGACAACGAATCTGAATGAATGAATGCTTTGTGTGTGTGTGATGAAGGAACGCAGAGTGACGTCGAAATTATCGATCTGCGATATTGTGCTTTTGTTTTCTCATTAACTATTTTGTTCATTCATTTTTCAGTTTGTTCCGTTTGTACCATAAAGAAATTTCGTGTTAATTAAAGTTTATATATTACTGCTTACGTTAAAATCCACTGTTATTATATTGTTTATAAATAAAGTTCAATAACCACTATGATACTAGAAAAATTAACTCCCAAGACATTAAGCAAGGTTAAAAAAATAAGTACTGAAATTTTAGGTTATGTAGTTTACAATGGTCTAAAATTGAAGTTTTAGTCTTCCAGAATGTACAGTTTTGATTTGACAGCGGATCTGTTAAGGAATAAACCATTTTACAGTTTGATTTTAATTGTTCTAACAAGATATTCAATATTAAAGTTAAAATAACAGTCGGAAGAGAATATATTCTAATTCTTTTTCCATTATTCTACGACACAATTAGGACAATCTAAACGATTGGAAAAGACGAACGTGAAAACACTTTCGAAGGAGTTATTCTACAAGTTACATTTTTACTCGGCCACGTGGGAGGCGTGTACCAAGAATAGAGATTAGAGACGGTATTTCAGTGTAACCGCCAACGCTACAAATACGATTATTTTCTATCATTGTCGTTCTTTACCGTGACCAACGATTTCTCATACTTTCGAATCTATTTTCAATAATATTCCACGAATAAGGCAAGGGCACCTAATTTCGTAGCTAATGTAGCCATGGAAACGCTTGAATGATTTAAATACAGTGGGTGTAAAAAGTATTCGTACAGAAATCAATTCCAATGAAAACTTTATAGAGCTTTGTTTACTACAAAAGAAATGCATATGTATTCTTAGAAATCTCAAGAACAAATTTCACTAAAAATAAATTGTTTATATTTTCTATGAATGTGGTCGAAAATACAAGATATTCGTACATTTCTAATTTTATAACAAACTGTTTATTTTTATACACGAAGAACGTAGGAGTTTTATACGTTGCAAAATTTCTTCTTTGTCGCCCAAATATTTTCAAATTTATTTTTTGAATTATTTTCTCCGATTTTTACTCGTGGTGTTTTGTAAAAATAGAGGGTCAAAATATACTTAGGAATACTTTTAATTTGGTGATTCAAATAAAATTTGGAAAAATTGAAAATTGAAAAATATATGTATAATTCATAATCCTAGAAGACTAATATTCGTGATAAAAGAAACGTTGAAAAATTATGAATAAAATTACATAGATCCCCCATTAAAAAATGCAAGAAATGAGACCCGATATAAATTGTACAATTTATTTTGAAAGCTCCTTAGACGATTGCAAACGAGTTTCACTGTGACGACTCGTGTAGCACGAAAATAAACGGCCATTTTTAAAACTTGGGATCTCGTGATTCGTTCGTTATTAACGATATCAACTCTCGGAGAAACTTAGAATAATGAAAAAACTTGATTCGTTCTCAAACTGTCATCTCGAAGGAAATGCAATTATCTACGAAGTTTCGTAAGTTCGTGTCTGTCGGAGGAATTGTTCCGCCATGTTTGATCACGCGACGCGTAGAAAGGAGGATGATAGAAAATGGCCATTCTTGGCCCAGCGATGAGGTCATTCATGTAAACGATATTATAATTATTTCGAACGGTACGTTTAAAAATGGAAATTCTCAATTTCACTTTTAACCATATACAGCAACTTCGCGTGATTCGAACGAACATAATGTACTTTCACAGCAAAATTCAAATATATTTTTCAATTAATTTCGCCTTATCTGTGTAATTTCCCGAGTGAAATTTCTATTAACGTTGACTTAGAATATTTTACGTATCTCCGTTCTCGTTTAAATTAGCAAAATTAACAAAATTGGCAAAATTATCAATACTGTAAGAGTAACGATCCTGTTGGGAATGTTTCTCATTTCTATGTTGGCAAACATGCACGTGTGGAAATATTTCTCTTTTCCATGTTGGCAAACATGGACGCCATCTTTTGTTTGAGTATAACAGTTGAAGTACAGTACAATGTATTCAACGATTCGTGTAATATTAAACATAACCTAAAAAGTACATGCGTTGTTTTTTATTGTTTAATTTTATAACCTCTGCTACAATTTTCTTGCAGAATATAGTTTGAATAATGTATGTGAAAAATTCTAAATTTCTTGATTCCATCAAATGTTTTAAGTTGCCAGAAATAGTAAATTTTATAACCTCCACTACAATTTTCTTGCAGAATATAGTTTGAATAACGTATATGAAAAATTCTAAATTTTTTGATTCCTTCAAATGTTTTAAGTTGACAGAAATAGTAAATTTTATAACCTCCGCTACAATTTTCTTGCAGAATATAGTTTGAATAATGTATGTGAAAAATTCTAAATTTCTTGATTCCATCAAATGTTTTAAGTTGCCAGAAATAGTAAATTTTATAACCTCCGCTACAATTTTCTTGCAGAATATAGTTTGAATAACGTATATGAAAAATTCTAAATTTTTTGATTCCTTCAAATGTTTTAAGTTGACAGAAATAGTAAATTTTATAACCTCCGCTGCAATTTTCTTGCAGAATATAGTTTGAATAATGTATGTGAAAAATTCTAAATTTCTTGTTTCCTTTAAATGTTTTAAGTTGACAGAGATAGTAAATTCTATAACCTTCGCTACAATTTTCTTGTAGAATATAGTTTGAATAATGTATGTGAAAAATTCTAAATTTCTTGTTTCCTTTAAATGTTTTAAGTTGACAGAGATAGTAAATTTTGAACACGTTTTAATCAAGACTGTACTTTTTAACTGGTTCCTATGATATCTAAAAATCTAAAACCAATTTAATGATTTGTTTCTTTCACGTATGATTGAAGGTAAATTTAAATCTGGTTTTAATAGTAATAAAACCGTTATTTTATCTCATTCTTCAATTAAACTACAGTTTTTAGATACTTTTTGTTTGTCATTATTACACCCAAGTGTACAAATTTATTAGTTTATGATATTATTAAACAAACTGGTACTTCAAATATGCTGCACTTCACTTAAATCACATTAAAAATCCTATAACCTCCGCTACAGATCCAAAACACAAAGTAGTCAATGGCTGTTATAAAGAAGTTATGGAAACTTCTCCTTAGTCACCCAATTTAAACGCGATAGAAACTGTACAGCGTGAAGTAAAAATTAGAATAACACAATATCATATTAGCAAGAAGCAGAACCTAAAAAAGTGTGTTGTTGACAAAATACACAAAAATTTCAAGCAATTATACTGAAAATCTCGTAAAATCGATAAGTAAGATTAAAAACTGCAGAAAATAATAGAAGACATCCAACCAAATATTACATATATATAACTATTAAGTTTTTGTGATATCATTCTACCACTAATTCAAATTTTGGCGCCTTACGCGTATCGCGGGAACCATTACGGTTAAGGTTAGGTTAGATCACATTAGCAATAAACAGAACCTAAAAAAGTGTGTTGTTGACAAAATACACAAAAATTTCAACACAATTATACTGAAAATCTCGTAAAATCGATAAGTAGGATTAAAAACTGTAGAAAATAGTAAAAGACATCCAACAAAATATTACATATATATAACTTTTAAGTTTTTGTAATATCATTCTACCGCTAATTCAAATTTTGGCGCCTTACACGTGTCGCGGGAACCGTTACAGTTAAAATTAGGTTAGATTACATTAGCAATAAACAGAACCTAAAAAAGTGTGTTATTGACAAGATACACAAAAATTTCAACACAATTTTACTGAAAATCTCGTAAAATTGATAAGTAGGATTAAAAGCTGTAGAAAATAGAAGGGGATAATCCAACAAAATATTAAATATATATAACTTTTAAGTTTTTGTGATATCATTCTACCGCTAATTCAAATGTTGGCGCCTTACGCGTATCGCGGGAACCGTTACGGTTAAGGTTAGGTTAGATCACATTAGCAATAAACAGAACTTAAAAAAGTATTGTTGACAAAATACACAAAAATTTCAACACAATTATACTGAAAATCTCGTAAAATCGATAAGTAGGATTAAAAACTGTAGAAAATAGAAGGGGACAATCCAACAAAATATTAAATATATATAACTATTAAGTTTTTGTGATATCATTCTACCACTAATTCAAATTTTGGCGCTCTACGCGTTTCGCGGGAACCGTTACGGTTAAGGTTAGGTTAGTTGTACATCAACCAGAGATGCCAGAAAAGCACCGAAGGTGCTTTCTCACACTATGCTAGATCACGCGTACGTGAGCTCGTGGAGTTTCGGAAAGTCGACAAAGGCAAACTGACACATGCCCTCTTTCTCGATTATTCCGAAGCTGCCCGAAGTAATTTCGGTCCGCCTCGTGGGAGGAGAGAGAGAAAGGCTCACATTTGCCTTCTCGCTCTTAACAACTGAAATCCGACCTCCCGTCAACGGCATACGATTTGGAATCTCGAGCCGTGATTTTCGACTGCCCAGGCATTTTTATTTTCCGACCTGTGTAGGCGCACATAAGCAAAGTACCCATAATGGAAAAAATATTTTGTAAAATTTATTTTACGGAAATACACGTTTTAAGACCCCCTGATCATATTTTAATTATTGAAAAAGAAAAAATTTTTTTTTATTATTCCCATGTATGAATATACATATGCATATTAATAATACGATTTTTCAAAATCAAAATTCTTTAAGATTGAAAATTAATAAATTAAAATGAGAGTCCACTCTTTGCCAGTATCGTGCACGTTGTGGCATTTTTCAATAAGAAGAGTTCTTATTTTTATAACATAAACAAAAAAGTAGAATTAATAGTTGCGGAAATTAATTAATAATGATTTTCCTCGATATATTTTGAGTTAACCGTATCAATTTGTTATGACGAACTAAATATTATATGTTTGATTTGGCTTAATTTTGCATAAAAAAATGATTGTATCGATCCAAAAAAATTAATAACGTGCACGATACCGTTCAATGGAAACCACGGGAAAGTGGTGGTCTCTTCCATCAGGAGGGAAATGTAAAAAATTGTTATTTAATTATGCAATGTGCAGTATTGAAATGTTTAAACTAATGTAATGAAAAAAGAGCTCGTAGATACATTAATTTTTGATTAATGTACATACGAGCAATAGTCACGAGATCCCCACCATCAAACCGTTTAAAAACAAAGGAATAGTGATCCCGTTTGCCAGTATGATACAAAGTATGGGTTGGATTTTAAATTTTAAAAGGACATAGTCGAATATTTTTAAAGGTACAAAACATAGCGTTTCATTTTAGAACAGTAACATGAGTTAGCAGGTACTATCATAAAACTGTTTTAGCCAGTTATATCCCTTTTTACCTGAAGTACCAGGTAAAAAGTACGAGGTACAAGTAAATCGAAATCCGAAAATCATTCACATTATATCAATGTAAATGAAGCGGTCTTTCCATCAGAGTTAAATAGAAAATTTTGTAATTTCTGTGAAAACAGAATTTTCATTAGATGTACGTGGTGTTTAAAATTTGTATGTTTTGACTGTTTTTACGAAAAATACCATCCAGATTCATGTACTTCATATATTGAAAATAACATATGTTAAATGTAATTGGTAAATTCAACTTTAAAAAAAAATATTCGAAGATCAGACAAAAATATAATGTCACATTTAGTGTACGATTAAAATATAATTAAAAAAAAAAAGATTTCTTTTAGCAGGGTCCGAACCTGCAGAGCAAAAGAAGCTCGAACTTACAGCCAAACACCACATCATTCACACCATACTACTTATTGGTGAATTTGGTTCTATTTTTGAAGATAAGTAGCTGTAATAACTTTAATAATATCTTGCAGTAAAACTTAACCCAAAACCGGGTACCATTCCAACTTTCCCTTGTTAGAACCGAGTTTTCAATTTGTTTTAGCGAAAATCCCAGCCGGTTAAGCTGCTTACTGCTGTTTTTAATTACCAAGCATTTATTTCTCAATTAACCCTTTGCGAGTACAACCATTTTGCACATTATTCTAAAACATTTGTGGTATTCGTTTTCAATGCGATTTAAGTAAGCATATACAGGGTGTTTGGCCACCTCTGGTAAAAATTTTAATGGGAGATTCTAGAGGCCAAAATAAGATGAAAATCAAGAATACTAATTTGTTGATGGAGATTTCGTTAAAAAATTATTAACGTTTAAAGTTTCGTCCGTACTGAATTTTTTTCTCGAAAGTGCGTAGGATTTCAGGGATATGTCTATTCACCAAAAATGATTGTAATTAACCCCCGCAACCGAAAATAATTTTTTCAGAATGATTTGAAATTTTTTTTTTTCGTCGAAAAATTTAGGCACCTACCCCCTGTCGATTTTTCTTAAAAATTCGTTTTTGATTTTTAGTAATTTTATTTAACGTCCTACAAAAAAGTTGTTTAATACTTTTTTGTAGGTACCCTTGAGCTCTGCTTCAGAATAAAGTTTCATTGAAATATATTCACTATTGTAGGAGTTATGCCTGTTTGAAAATTGGACCATTTTTATGGGGTTTTTTCCCATTTTGCGTGGTCAAGGACCAACTTTTCGAATATTTTTGCGATTTGTACATATTCTCCACCAAAATACGCGTAGTTTGCTTTTTTAAACATTAAAATCGTCCAATCCGTTCAGAAATTATGACGTTTTAAAGATTCGCATGAAAATTCGGGCAGACATTTCTGGTCAGAAATTAGATTTTCGGTAAGGAATTTTTTTCTCGGAAATGCGTAGGATTTCGGGGGTATGTGTAATGACCAAAAATGATTGCAATCGATTCTTGCTACCGAAAATAATTTTTTTAAAACGATTTGAAAAATTTTTTTCTCTGGCAAAAAGTTTCAACACTTACCCGATTTTTTGTCTCGAAAGTGAGTAGGATTTCAGGGATATGTCTATTTACCAAAAATGCTTATAATTGACCCCTGCAACCAAAAATAATTTTTCCAGAACGATTTGAAATTTTTGAATTTAATTGTTAATAACTTTTTAACGAAGCGTCCATCAATAAATTGATATTCTTGATTTTCGTCTTATTTTGGCCTCTAGAATCCCCCATTAAAATTTTTCCCAGAGGTGGTCAAACACCCTGTAATGTATACGATTTCATTTAAGTTTTTCTTTTCTAGAGAAGATAAAGAAAAAGTTTATTTAATTTTTTTTACATAAAATTGAATTCTTCCCAAGATTTATATGAAACACTTAAAAGATCTTTTATAAATTACGCCTATGTATCGGAACAACTATGAAACAAGAGATATAATCATTATTATCCATGGGCTGATTATAGTCAAAAACTAATCGGACTTTGAAATGAGAACATAAAACGTAAATATAAAGTTCTATTTAAATTCATTCAGCCATTTATACTCAATCGTATTAATAATATACGTATGTACACTCATACATAGGAATAATAAAAAAAAATTTCTTTTTTTTCAATAATTAAAATATGATCAGGGGGTCTTAAAACGTGCATTTCCGTAAAATAAATTTCACAAAATTTTTTTTCCATTATGGGTACTTTGCTTATGTGCGCCTACATAGGTCGGAAAATAAAAATGCCTGGGCAGTCGAGAATCATGGCTCGAGATTCCAAATCGTATGCCGTAGACGGGAGGTCGGATTTCAGTTGTTAAGAGCGAGAAGGCAAATGCGAGCCTTTCTCTCTCTCCTCCCACGAGGCGGACCGAAATGACTTCGGGCAGCTTCGGAATAATCGAGAAAGAGGGCATGTGTCAGTTTGCCTTTGTCGACTTTCCGAAACTCCACGAGCTCACGTGCGCGTGATCTGCCATGTGTGAGTATCGCACCGGGTGCTGAATCTGGCATCTATGACATCAACGATGCAAGAGCAGAACGTCATCGTAGTTAACAAATCTAGTGAAACAGAAAGAACACTACACCTAACAAACAGAAGTACAGTAGAATATTTTCTGTACAGGTTATGGCAGTTACTCGTTCATAAATACTATAAACAAGACTAGACAAAATATATAAACTCTAAACTCTAAACTCTAAACTCTGAGTATAGAGTCACTATATAAACAACACATTCCCACGTTTTATCTCGAGATTTGTAGAATTCGTTTGGCTTTCTATTACATAATATCGACGTCGATGGAATCGAATAGAAAGACTTTGTTCATGCTCAGAAACAATTTCTGATACTCCTCGGTTTAGAAGGCACGCACAACGTCGACTTTTCTCTCGCGTCGCGAGAATTACAAACGCAAGTAGGTGGAATGCGTGCAAGCATCGCGTCAGGGTAGGACGATGGTTACTCGTCATCGTTGGAATTATTATTGCAACGATCGCGAACAACCATCGGCCTCGCAACCGCCTCGACGGATCACATTAGACTAAACTACGGGCGTGGAAAAAAATAATTAGGGTCACGCAGCGTAATTCCGCGGTACGCGAAACCTTCCTGCAATTGGACGCGATGAATTTATGCGCGCTCCGCGATGCTTCCGCTCCAGCGAGCGTCCCGGCAGTAATTTTGTGAACCTCCTGAAACCGGAGATCGAAATGAGGTTCGTTCCGTCGCGTCGTTATTTTCGAACGGTGCATCGCTAGATGGAAACTAAATCAGGCGATCGTACAATCATTACAGAACACTGGGGCACTTGTCGATTTTTAGGTTATGAAAAACTCGCCTCTATACATTTCCATCTAATTTTTTCGATCGTAACTCTTCTTTTTTTTTCGTAAATTTGACGATTTTTTTTAACAATTTTCTAGTAACCAACTTTTGATATTTCTGTGACTGAACGCTCCTTTTTGTTTAGCTTTAGGTTAAGAAAAATTCGTCTCTACACATTCCCATCTAATTTTTTCGATAATAACTGTTTTATTTTTTTCGTCAATTTGACGATTTTTTTTTTAAATTTTCTAGTAGCCAACTTTTGATATTTTTGGTACTGAACGCTCTTTTTTGTTTAGTTTTAGGTTAAGAAAAATTCGTCTCCACACATTCCCATCCAATTTTTTCGATTATAACTGTTTTATTTTTTTCGTAAATTTGACGATTTTTTTTAAAAATTTTCTAGTAGCCAACTTTTGATATTTTTGGTACTGAACGCTCTTTTTTGTTTAGTTTTAGGTTAAGAAAAATTCGTCTCTACACATTCCCATCTAATTTTTTCGATGATATCTGTTTTATTTTTTTCGTAAATTTGACGATTTTTTTTAACAATTTTCTAGTAGCCAACTTTTGATATTTCTAGTACTGAACGCTTTTTTTTGGTTAGTTTTAGGTTAAGAAAAATTCGTCTCCACACATTCCCATCTAATTTTTTCTGATTATAACTTTTTCTACGTAAATTTGACGATTTTTTTTTAACGACTTTCTAGTAGCCAATTTTTGATATTTCTGTGACTGAACGCTCCTTTTTGTTTAGCTTTAGGTTAAGAAAAATTCGTCTCCACACATTCCCATCTAATTTTTTCGATCATAACTGTTTTATTTTTTTTCGTAAATTTGACGATTTTTTTTAACAATTTTCTAGTAGCCAACTTTTGATATTTCTGGTACTGAACGCTCTTTTTTGCTTAGTTTTAGGTTAAGAAAAATTCGTCTCTACACATTCCCATCTAATTTTTTCGATGATATCTGTTTTATTTTTTTCGTAAATTTGACGATTTTTTTTAACAATTTTCTAGTAGCCAACTTTTGATATTTCTAGTACTGAACGCTTTTTTTTGGTTAGCTTTAGGTTAAGAAAAATTCGTCTCCACACATTCCCATCTAATTTTTTCGATCATAACTGTTTTATTTTTTTCGTAAATTTGACGATTTTTTTTAACAATTTTCTAGTAGCCAACTTTTGATATTTCTGTGACTGAACGCTCCTTTTTGTTTAGTTTTAGGTTAAGAAAAATTCGTCTCCACACATTCCCATCTAATTTTTTCGATCGTAACTCTTTTTTTCGTAAATTTGAGGATTCTTTTTTTAACGACTTTCTAGTAGCCACCTTTTGATATTTCTGGTACTGAACGCTCTTTTTGGTTTAGTTTTAGGTTAAGAAAAATTCGTCTCTACACATTCCCATCTAATTTTTTCGATAATAACTGTTTTATTTTTTTCGTCAATTTGACGATTTTTTTTAACAATTTTCTAGTAGCCAACTTTTGATATTTCTGTGACTGAACGCTCTTTTTTGTTTAGCTTTAGGTTAAGAAAAATTCGTCTCCACACATTCCCATCCAATTTTTTCGATCGTAACTCTTCTTTTTTTTTCGTAAATTTGACGATTTCTTTTTAACAATTTTCTAATAGCCACCTTTTGATATTTCTAGTACTGAACGCTCTTTTTTGTTTACTTTTAGGTTAAGAAAAATTCGTCTCTACACATTCCCATCTAATTTTTTCAATATTAACTCTTTTTTTTCTTCCATAAATTTGACGATTTTTGTTAACAATTTTCTAGTAGCCAACTTTTGATATTTCTCTAACTGAACGCTCTTCTTTGTTTAGCTTTAATATGGTATGTATTTCATGCTCGTTCACAGTCTCTTCCCACGGCCCATTGCTATCACTTTACTATCTTTTTTACCAGACAAACACGAAGAGACTGCATCTTTCCAAATTTTAAGTATTGAAATTTGACGATAATAACATTTATTAAATTATTTATTATACACGGTGTTCGGCCACCCCTAGGAAAAATTTTAATGGGAGATTCTAGGGGCCAAAATAAGACAAAAATCAAGAATATCAATTTGTTGATTGAGGCTTCGTTAAAAAGTTATTAACGTTCAAAGTTAAGGCTGTAGAACGGCAATTTGTTCATCTATTTGAATTTTTTTCTCGAAAATGGGTAGGATTTTGGGGGTATGTCTAATGACCAAAAATGATTGTAATTGACCCCCACAACCGAAAATAATTTTTCCAAAACGATTTGTAATTTTTTTTTTCCGTCGAAAAATTTCACACATTCTCGAATTTTTTTCTAGAAAGTAGGTAGGATTACGGGGATATGACTGTTCACCAAAAATGATTGTAATTGCCCCATGCACCCAAAAGTATTTTTTTTAGAACGATTTGAACTTCTTTTTTTTTCGTCGAAAAATTTAGGAACTACCCCCTGACGATTCTTCTTAAAAATTCGTTTTTGATTTTTATTAATTTTGTTTGACGTCCTACAGAAAAGTTGTGTAATACTTTTTTTTAGATACCCATGAGCTCTACTTCAGAAAAAAGTTTCATTGAAATATATTCATTATTGTAGGAGTATTGGCTGTTTGAAAATTGGACTATTTTTATGTAGGTTTTCTCATTTTACGGTGTCAAAGAACAACTTCTTTAATATTGTTAGAATTTCTACATATTCTACACCAAAATACGCGTTGTTTGCCTTTTTAAACATTAAAATCGTCCAATCCGTTCAGGAGTTATGGTGTTTTAAAGATATACATGAAATTTCGAGGATTTATGCCCTAAAATTATATTTTCGGTAAGAAATTTTTTTCTCGAAAATGCGTAGGATATCGGGGGTATGTGTAATGACCAAAAATTATTGTAATTGACCCCTGCAACCAAAAATAATTTTTCCAAAACGATTTGAAATTTTTTTTTCAGTCGAAAAATTTCACACCTCGAATTTTTTTCTAGAAAATGCGTAGGAATTAGGGGGTATGTCTATTCACCAAAAATTATTGTAATTGTCCCCCCCAACCGAAAATAATTTTTTTAGCGTGATTTGAAATTTTTTAATTTAATTGTTAATAACTTTTTAACGAAGCCTTCATCAACAAATTGATATTCTTGATTTTCGTCTTATTTTGGCCTCTAGAATCCCCCATTAAAATTTTTCCCAGGAGTGGTCGAACACCTTGATTATATATTTTTATTTTTTTGATTATTAGATATATTTAATATAAATAATAAATGAGAAGTTTATAATTCATATATAAATAAAGAGTATAAATT
Source organism: Colletes latitarsis (assembly GCF_051014445.1). NCBI lineage: Eukaryota > Metazoa > Arthropoda > Insecta > Hymenoptera > Colletidae > Colletes > Colletes latitarsis. Next base: position 17,725,335 of record NC_135145.1, read on the forward strand.
TATATTTATATTAATTATAATTTTACATTCAAAACCTCCTATAATAACACTTATAATAAAATGAATTTTTTTAGAAAACTTAATTATTAATTATAATAATTTTTTTATTTTGGCATTTATTTTATTAATTTCGAGTGTATTAATAACATAAAATTATTTAAACTAATTTATAAATAATTTTTATCTTATTTTAATTATTAAATCATATTCTTATAAAAATAATGAAAATTGAAATTTTAAAAAATTATTTATTATATTATCTATTTTTATAGAAATCTATTATCGCGACAATAACGTTATTAATAATTAAATCCTTGACGTACGATTTGATTCCAAATAGTTTCTCAAACGGATACTATTTAATTTTGTTTATGAATATCTCGTTCATGTACAAATGTGTTTATTTTAATCTACGTCACATTTAATAATTATTAAATTTTTTAATTAAAATTATAAAATGTTTAACTTCTCTTTAAAAAAAAATTCAAGGTGTAAAATTTTTCGGTGAACAAAAAATTTCTCAAATCCTTCTAAAAAAATTATTTTCGGTTGCAGGGGTTAATTACAATTATTTTTGGTCATTACACATACCCCCGAAATCCTACGCATTTTCAAGAAAAAAAATTCCTTACCGAATATCTAATTAGGTGCCTTTTTGACGAAAAAAAAAATTTCAAATCGTTCTGGAAAAATTATTTTCGGTTATGAGGGTCAATTATAAACATTTTTGGTGAATAGACATACCCCCGAAATCCTATCCACTTTCTAGAAAAAATTTCAAAAAGGTGTGAAATTTTTCTCCGAAATTAAAATATTTCAAATCGTTCTGAAAAAAATATTGTTAGCTGTGGGGATGAATTACAATAATTTTTGGTGAATAGACATACCCCCGAAATCTTACCCACTTTCTAGAAAAAAATTCAAAAAGGTGTGAAATTTTTCGACGAAATTAAAATATTTCAAATCGTTCTGAAAAAAATATTGTTAGCTGTGGGGGTCAATTGCAATCATTTTTGGTGAGTAGACATATCCCCGAAATCTTGCGCATTTTCGAGAAAAAAATTCAAATAGATGGTCAAATTGCCGTTCTACAGCCGCATCTTCGAACGTTAATAACTTTTTAACGAAACCTCCATCAACAAATTGATATTCTTGATTTTCGTCTTATTTTGGCCTCTAGAATCCCCCATTAAAATTTTTCCCAGGGGTAGCAGAACACCCTGTATATGTAGTTTTAATTGTTTTGTAACAGTTACAATAAATAACCGTGTGTTAAACAACTCCTGCTTCCTTTTTCTTAACAAGAATAATTACTAGTAAAAGTATCAAGGTTTCGACGCCGAGAAGGTGAGTTATAATTAATACTCTCACTGTTACCTAAACTAAACAACAGTTTAGCGTGCTTAGATACATCATTTTCTATGCTACGGAGTATTGCAAATCTCACTTTCACATTTACTTTCCTTGTAGCTTCGTTCTGAAAGACTTTTTACATTAATGCTAAAAGATTAAATACGATTAACGATCTTCGTCCTTCTAATCAGAGAAACTTTGTCAGAATTTCTAGCTTACTGATGTAAACTTTTTCTTCAATGGATTCTCAAAGACTTAAAAAACTGAAGCATTTATGAATTAACATGTTCACTGTCATATCAAAACTGTATAATATTCTGCAAGACTAAAACTTTGATTTTAGACCCTAGGAAGCTACATAACCTAAAATTGGTTTCAGTACTTATTTTTTTAACCTTGCTCGAATGCCTTGGGAATTAATTTTTCTAGTATCATAGTGGTAAGGGAATATGATGAAAAATGGAAGCATACAGAATAAGGCACAAGTCTGTTAAGTTTGGTAATAAATCTGCACGACCTGTACACGCCCTCTATGAGTATATTCCTGGGTTAGGTTATGTTATACAAATTGCCCTTGCCTTTATTTTGATCTGAAGCATAATATGTATATGTTAACTGTGATAATTGGTTTCTTACATAGAGTCGATTATCTATAGAACACATATACTATGGTATGAACATGGCGAAGAAAATAAGTTGGTAACGAATGATAAATGTGAGGTTAGTAGTAATGGCGATATGCATGCAGCGCGTAAGAATATAGAGAATGTTATTCAGAGAGAATTATTATATTAACGATTACTTTACAATGCAACCCAATGTATCTAGAATATTTCACTAATATTCACCACGTTGATCACTATATTAATATTTAACATAAATTAAAAATTATAACTACATTTTTAAAGTTCCGACTGTACTGAATTTTTTTCTAGAAAGTGAGTAGGATTTCGGGGTTATGTCTATTCATCAAAAATTATTGTAATCGACCCCCGTAACCGAAAATAATTTTTCCAGAACGATTTGAAATTTTTTAATTTTGTCGAAAAATTTCACACCTTTTTGAATTTTTTTCTCGAAAGTGGGTAGGATTTCGAGGGTATGTCTATTCATCAAAAATTATTGTAATTGACCCCCATAACCGAAAATAATTTTTCCAGAACGATTTGAAATCTTTTTTTCGTCGAACTTTACCTCCCATCGATTTTCCTTAAAAATTCTTTTTTTATTTTTAGTAATTTTGTTTGACGGCCTTTAAAAAAATTGTCTAATACTTTTTTATAGGTACCTGCGAGCATTACTTCAGAAAAAAGTTTCATTGAAATATATTCGCTATAGTAGGAGTTATGGACGTTTGAAAATTGGACCATTTTTATGCGGTTTTTCTTATTTTGCGGATTCGAGGACCAACTTTTCGAATATTTTTACGATTTGTACATATTCTCCACTAAAATATGCGCTGTTTACATTTTGAAAAATTAAAATCCTCGAATCTGTTCAGAAGTTATGACGTTTTAAAGATTCACACGAAATTTCGGGGTGACATTTTTGGCCAAAAATGATATGTTTGGTAAGGAATTTTTTTCTCGAAAGTGGGTAGGATTTTGAGGATATGTCTATTCACCAAAAATTATTGTAATTGATCCCCGTAACCGAAAATAATTTTTCCAGAACGATTTGAAATTTTTTTTTTCGTTGAAAAATTTAGGCACCTACTCCCTTTGTCGATTTCTCTTAAATACTCGTTTTTCATTTTTAATAATTTTGTTTGGCGCCCTACAGAAAAGTTGTCTAATACTTTTTTGTAGGTATCCATGAGCACTACTGTAGAAAAAAGTTTCATTGAAATATATTCGCTATAGTAGAAGTTATGGACGTTTGAAAATTGGATCCATTTTTATGCGGTTTTTCTCATTTTGCGGATTCGAGGACCAACTTTTCGAATATTTTTACGATTTGTATATATTCTACACTAAAATATGCGTTGTTTGCATTTTGAAAAATTAAAATCCTCTAATTCGTTCAGGAGTTGTGACATTTTAAAAATTCGTATGAAATTTCAGGGATGCATTTCTGGCCTCACATTAGATTTTCGCTAAAGAATTTTTTTTCTCGAAAGTGCGTAAGATTTCGAGGGTATGTCTAATGACCAAAAATGATTGTTATTGACCTCTGCAACCGAAAATAATTTTTCCAGAATGATTTGAAATTTTTTTTTTCGTCGAAAAATTTAGGCACCTACTCCCTTTGTCGAATTTCTTCAAAATTCGTTTTTCATTTTTAGTAATTTTATTTGCCGTCCTACAAGAAAGTTGTGTAATACTTTTTTTTAGATACCCATGAGCTCTACTTTAGAAAAAAGTTTCATTGAAATATATTCGCTATAGTAGGAGTTATGGACGTTTGAAAATTGGACCCATTTTTATGCGGTTTTTCTCATTTTGCGGATTCGAGGACCAACTTTTCGAATATTTTTACGATTTATACATATTTTACACTAAAATATGCGTTGTTTGCATTTTGAAAAATTAAAATCCTCCAATTTGTTCAGAAGTTATGACGTTTTAAAGATTCACACGAAATTTCAGGGATGCATTTCTTCTGGCCTCACATTAGATTTTCGCTAAAGAATTTTTTTTCTCGAAAGTGCGTAAGATTTCGGGGTATATATATTCACCAAAAATGCTTGTAATTGACCCCTGTAATTAAATATAATTTTTTTAATATGATTTGAAATTTTTTAATTTCCTCGAAAAATTTCAGTACCTACTCGAATTTTTTTCTCGAAATTGGGTAGGATTTCAAGGGTATGTGTATTCATAAAAAATGATTGGAATTCAGCCCCAAAACCAAAAATAATTTTTCTCAGAATGATTTGAAATTTTCGAATTTAATTGTTAATAACTTTTTAACGAAGCCTCCATCGACAAATTGGTATTCTTGATTTTCGTCTTATTTTGGCCTGTAGAATCTCCCATTAAAATTTTTCCCAGGAGTGGTCAAACACCCTGTATAATTTAAAAATTGGAAAGTGTTGCCACCCTGTAATTTACGCGGCAAATTCGATTTCTGGTAGAAACTATGCAAAATTTTTGAAGCAAAAGTTAATAAAAAATCAATTATTTTGCATAACACTAATACGCATAGTATAGTTCACAGTATGAAATAGAAGAAATGAAATAAAAAAAGAATATAAAATATTTCACTAATATTCACCACGTTGATCACTGTATAACAGACTATATAATTTAAAAATTGGGAAGTGTCGCCACCTTGTAATTTACGCGGCAAATTTGATTTCTGGTAGAAACGATGCAAATTTTTCGAAGCAAAAGTTAATAAAAAATCATTTATTTTGCATAACTCTAATACGAATAGTATAGTTCACAGTATGAAATAGAAGAAATGAAATAAAAAAAGAATATAAAATATTTCACTAATATTCACCACGTTGATCACTGTATAACAGACTATATAATTTAAAAATTGGAAAGTGTTGCCACCCTGTAATTTACGCGGCAAATTCGATTTCTGGTAGAAACGATGCAAATTTTTCGACGGAAAAGTTAATAAAAAATCATTTATTTTGCATAACTCTAATACGCATAGTATAGTTCACAGTATGAAATAGAAGAAATGAAATAAAAAACAAATTTACGCGGCAAATTCGATTTCTGGTAGAAACAATGCAAATTTTTCGAAGCAAAAGTTAATAAAAAATTATTTCTTTTGGATAACTCTAATACGCATAGTATAGTTCACAGTATGAAATAGAAGAAATGAAATAAAAAAAGAATATAAAATATTTCACTAATATTCACCACGTTGATCACTGTATAACAGACTATATAATTTAAAAATTGGAAAGTGTCGCCACCCTGTAATTTACGCGGCAAATTCGATTTCTGGTAGAAACGATGCAAACTTTTCGAAGCAAACGTTAATAAAAAATTATTTCTTTTGCATAACTCTAATACGCATAGTATAGTTCACAGTATGAAATAGAAGAAATGAAATAAAAAAAGAATATAAAATATTTTACTAATATTCACCACGTTGATCACTGTATAACAGACTATATAATTTAAAAATTGGAAAGTGTCGCCACCCTGTAATTTACGCGGCAAATTCGATTTCTGGTAGAAACGATGCAAATTTTTCGAAGCAAAAGTTAATAAAAAATCATTTATTTTGCATAACTCTAATACGAATAGTATAGTTCACAGTATGAAATAGAAGAAATGAAATAAAAAAAGAATATAAAATATTTCACTAATATTCACCACATTGATCACTGTATAACAGACTATATAATTTAAAAATTGGGAAGTGTCGCCACCCTGTAATTTACGCGGCAAATTCGATTTCTGGTAGTAACGATGCAAATTTTTCGAAGCAAAAGTTAATAAAAAATCATTTATTTTGCATAACTCTCATACGCATAGTATAATTCACAGTATGAAATAGAAGAAATGCGAATTTCTTTCTAATTTGATATTGCTACGATAAATCTTCTCGGGGACTTTCGTTTTTACTCATTCAAAGACTTTCTATCGTACGTATAATTATTTCGGTTTCGACTCCGCGAATATCGACCCGATTTATCGAGCATTTTTCCCCTCGGCGTAGAAAGCGTAAAAAGCTTCGGTGGAATTCGATCCGCGAGTAGAAACGACGAACCGCCTCGTCACCGGGGACAAATTCAACGCAACAATTGGATCGTGGCTTCGATTATCGTCGCCAGGAGACGTTCTAGTTTCCTATGAAAACGTCTGTGGTTGCTTTCTCGTAATTTTCGAGTCGACCGAGCGCTCCCAATTTCCTTCGCCATCGTCCGTTATTCTAAGTTCGCGATTTCCACGGCCATCTTTCCGTAAGTTTCTTACGGGCACGCGTTCAGTTAACCTAACAATTGGAACAAATACAGTGGCTCGAAGTAAAACTTGTACATTTACAGTTTTATAATTTATGGAGACATTTATGGCGCAAGAAAGAAAATTTAAATAGAAGTAAAGTTAGTTTTAGTTAGTTTTATTTAGTTTTCTTCAAGATCATGTAAATTTAAACAGAAAATAAAAACAATATTTATGTACATTAAGTCATGACAAAACAAAATCCTAAAAATAATGGAATTTAATCTCAAAGTAAAACTTGTATTTGTAGAGCAAGAAAATATTTAAAGAGAAAATAAAGTTTTTTTTATTTAGTTTTCTCCAAGATCATATAAATTTAATAAAAATAACTAAAATTTAATTACATTGAGTCATGAAAAGACGAAGTCTTAAAAATTATGGAATCTAACCTCAAAGTAAAACTTGTACATTTACAGTTTTATAATTTATGAAGACATTTATGGCGCACGAAAGAAAATAGAAGTAAAGTTATTTTTATTTAGTTTTCTCCAAGGTCATGTAAATTTACGAAAAATAAAAACAATATTTATGTACATTAAGTCATGAAAAAGCAAAATCATAAAAATAATGGAATCTAACCTCAAAGTAAAACTTGTATTTGTAGCGCAAGAAAATATTTAAACAGGCAATAACGTTATTTTTATATAATTTTCTTCAAGGTCATATAAATTTAATAAAACTAACTAAAATTTAATTACATTAAGTCATGAAAAGACAAAGTCTTAAAAATTATGGAATCTAACCTCAAAGTAAAACTTGGACATTTACATTTTTATAATCTATGAAGACATTTATAGCGCAAGAAAGAAAATCTAAATAGAAGTAAAGTTATTTTTATTTAGTTTTCTCCAAGGTCATGTAAATTTACTTAAAATAAAAACAATATTTATGTACATTAAGTCATGAAAATACAAAATCCTAACAATAATGGAATCTAACCTCAAAGTAAAATTTGGACATTTACATTTTTATAATTCATGAAGAGATTGATAGCGCAAGAAAAAACATTTAAATAGAAAAATAAACTTATCTTTATTTAGTTTTCTTCAAGGTCATATGAATTTAATAAAACCAACTAAAATTTACTTATATTAAGTCATGAAAAACTAAAATTCTAACAATAATTGAATCTAACCTCAAAGTAAAATTTGAACATTTATATTTTTATTTAGTTTTCTCCAAGATCATATGAACTTACAAAAAATAAAGACAATATTTATGTAGATCATGTCATAAAAAAACAAAATTCTAAATATAATTGAATCTAACCACAAAGTAAAACTTGGACATTTATATTTTTATACTTTACGTAGAAAATATTTAAGCAGAAAATAAAATTATTTATATTAAGCTTTTTTCAAGGTCATATAAATTTACAAAAAATAAAAACAATATTTATATATATTAAGTCATGAAAAAACAAAATCGTAACAGTAATTGACTCTAACCTCAAAGTAAAACTTGGACATTTACATTTTTATAATTTACGAAGGTGTTTATAGCGCAAAAAAGAAAATTTAAACAGAAAATAAAGTTTTTTTTATTTAGTTTTCTCCAAAGTCATATAAATTTAATAAAACTAACTAAAATTTAGTTACATCAAGTCATGAAAAGACAAAGTCTTAAAAATAATTGAAATCTAACCTCAAAATGAAACTCTAACATTGAGAAATTTTTAAATATATAAATACGTTTTATATTATTTTTGATTTAATTTTAATATTTAGTTAGTAGTGCTTTATTTCCTATAACAAAGAAAATAAATGAAAGAGTTTACGTTCGATAAAAATGAAGTTCACTATATTAACCATTCAAGAATTATACACAACAAACAAAAAGAGAATTTACGATGTAAATGCACACTGAGAAATTTTATAACAAATTAATCATCATAAACCGATAAAAATTTATTAGTTTGCTGCTTGTGTTACTAATTTATGATCCAACTTCGACTTATGTCAAATAAATAAAAAGGACATATATAGACCTTTTTAATAATTAATAAGTCAGTGGGTAATTTAGACCAAGATAAATATTGAAATCAATATTTATTGAAATTATAATGTGAAACACAGGAAATATCCAATAACTCAATGGTGTACTTGTTATTTTAATAATAACAAATTTAAATATCAGGGATCTTCCATAAACAATATTGTCAACGCATTGTAAGTTTAAAGTGTCAGTTCATTATGGCAGTTACATTCATTGTCAGTGATCATTATGGCAGTCAATATATTAATTAAAAGTGTTAGAATATTCAGTTTTAATTTCGCGCCTTTTGTTATCAAGTGATGCCGCTATGTGGCGCTATAATAGGTTAAGCTTTACCGTTTTCCTTGGTGTATGGTTCTTTTTCTTAATAAAGATTACTGTTCCACTGAGTTACAAGTTTGATTTCTGTACGAAATTAAAAAAGTTATCTTAAAAAACAACTTAATGTTAAATGATTGTTTCGATAGAGACATTAACATTAGAAATACCTATTTATTTATGCCAAAAAAGTTAAAAACATAGATACTCGATGTATAATGCAATGGAAATAAATGTCTATTTATTCTCTTATAGAAAATCACGGTTTTGCGAAAATCCAGTCGAGTAAATTTGTAACTTAAGAAAAAGGAAGCAGGAGTTGTTTAACACGCGTTTATTTATTATATTATTGTTACAAAACAGCTAAAACTAACTTGTATTTCTATATCAACTTTTGTTCTTTCAACCGTGTAATGCAACTACTGCTTCTATAACAAATCAAGGACCAACTTAAAGAAATGAAAAACGCGTGGCGCTGCCATCGCGGACTGGCGCCAAATTCAAATCACAGTTGCTGTATTTAACAATTCTAATATACATTTCAATTTTCTTTGAAATTGGTACTTTGAAAAACGAAGTAACGTTTAAAATTATATTCAGACAATTATCAATAAATAATTACTATCTTATAATATAACGTTTGCCATGTGATACATTCTAAAAAAAAAGAAACTTTTATAATTTATTATAAAAGCAAATTACTCCCACATATAAAAACAAGGATATTTTCTTTTTATTATTTTCATTTGTCACAATTCTGGCGTTAAATTGCGAGGAAAAGGTGACGAACAGATGAAATATTTTGTAAACAAATATCAGATAGATAGGCATACAATGATATGGCTCGGAAAATACGAAGACTGATTAAAATCTAAAACCATATATTTATTTTATCAACAGCAAACGACGTAACAAGGCAATATTCTTGCCAATATTTAATCACGGTTATTAATTCATTAACGCGTGTTCCTTTTTTAGTATATCGTCAAATTAGTAATGGGTGAGGAAATAAGAACTCCTTGATGGTCGCTAGAGCAAAACGTAAAACGATTATTTGACGATTTATTGCACAATGTTTTGACCCATACCTCAGATGTACTTTTTAAGCACAACTAGGTCGAGACATTGATGGAAAAGAATTTTATCAGAATAATTTAAATAGTTCCCAGTGATCATATTTAAATTTAATTTTTTTATTCTATTATTTATTTTCTATTTTATACTATACAGGGTGTACGACTACACCTGGGAAAAATTTTAATGGGAGATTCTAGAGGCCAAAATAAGACGAAAATCAAGAATATCAATTTGTTGATGGAGGCTTCGTTAAAAAGTTATTAACAATTAAATTTAAAAATTTCAAATCGTTCTTGAAAATTTATTTTCGGTTGCGAGGGTCAATTACGATTATTTTTGATTATTAGGCACACCCCCCAAATCCTGCGCATTTTCTAGAAAAAAATTCGAGATGTGAAATTTTTCGACGGAAAAAAAAAAATTTCAAATCTTTTTGGAAAAATTATTTTCGGTTACAGGGATCAATTACAATGATTTTTGGTGAATAGACATACCCCCTAATTCCTACGCACTTTCGAGAAAAAAATTCTTTTCCAAAAATATAATGTGAAGTTAGAAATATTACCCCGAAAATGCAAATCTTTAAAATGTCACAACTTCTGAACGGTTTGGGGGGTTTTAATGTTTCAAAAGGCAAACGACGCGTATTTTGGTGAAGAATATTTAGAAATTTTAAAAATATTCGAAAAGTTGTTCCTTAACCCCATAAAGTGACATAAACCCCATAAAAATGATCCAATTTTCAAACAGCCATAAATCCTATAATAGTGAATGGATTTGATTGAAACTTTTTTCTGAAGTAGAACTCATGGGTACCCACAAAAAAGTATTAAACAATTTTTCTGTACAACACCAATCAAATTTATTAAAAATGAAAAACTAATTTTTAAGAAAAATTGATAGAGGTTGTTGCTGAAATTTTTCGACGGGAAAAAAAAATTTCCAATCGTTTTGGAAAAATTATTTTCGGTTGCGAGGGTTAATTATAATCATTTTTGGTCATTACACATACCCCCGATATCCTACGCATTTTCGAGAAAAAAATTTCTTATCGAAAATCTAATTTCAGGCCAGAAATCGTTCCTCGAAATTGCATGTGTATCTTTAAAACACCATAACTCCTGAACGGATTGGACGATTTTAATGTTTAAAAAGGCAAACAACGCGTATTTTGGTGTAGAATATGTAGAAATTCTAACAATAATGAAAAAGTTGTTCTTTGACTCCGTAAAATGAGAAAAACCACATAAAAATGGTCCAATTTTCAAATGGCCAATACTCCTACAATAATGAATATATTTCAATGAAACTTTTTTCTGAAGTAGAGCTCATTGGTATTTACAAAAAAGTATTACACAACTTTTCCGTAGGACGGCAAATAAAATTACTAAAAATCAAAAACGAATTTTTAAGAAAAATCGGCAGGGGGTAGTTCCTAAATTCTTCGACGAAAAAAAAAAATTTCAAATCGTTCTAAAAAAAATACTCTTGGGTGCAGGAGCCAATTACAATCATTTTTGGTGAACATTCATATCCCCGAAATCCTACTCATTTCCTAAAAAAAAATTCTAGAAGGTGTGAAATTTTTCAAAAAAATTAAAAAATTTCAAATTATTCTTAAAAATACTCTTGGGTGCAGGGGTCAATTACAATCATTTTTGGTGAACAGTCATATCCCCGAAATCCTAATCATTTTCTACAAAAAAATTCGAGATGGTGTGAAATTTTTCAAAAAAATTAAAAAATTTCAAATAATTCTAAAAAAATATGTCTGGTTGCAGGGGTCAATTACAATCATTTTTGGCCAATAGACATATCTCCGAAATCCTACCCACTTTCAAGAAAAAAATTCCTTACCGAAAATATAATTTCTGGCCATATCTTTAAAAGATCATAACTTCTGAACGGATTGGACGATTTTAATGTTTAAAAAGGCAAACAACGCATATTTTGGTGAAGAATACGTAGAAATTCCAAAAATATTCGAAAAATTGCTCCTTAACCCCGTAAAGTGAGAAAAACCACATAAAAATGGTCTAATTTTCAAATGGCCAATACTCCTACAATAATGAATATATTTCAATGAAACTTTTTTCTGAAGTAGAGCTCATTGGTATTTACAAAAAAGTATTACACAACTTTTCCGTAGGACGGCAAATAAAATTATTAAAAATCACAAACGAATGTCTAAGAAAAATCGACGGGGGGTAGTAGTTCCTAAATTTTTCGACGAGCAAAAAAATTTCAAATCTTTCTAAAAAAATACTCTTGGGTGCAGGGGTCCATTACAATCATTTTTGGCGAATAGTCATATCCCCGAAATCCTATTCATTTTCTAGAAAAAAATTCGAGATGGTGTGAAATTTTTCAAAAAAATTAAAAAATTTAAAATAATTCTAAAAAAATATGTCTGGTTGCAGGGGTCAATTACAATCATTTTTGGTCAATAGACATATCTCCGAAATCCTAACCACTTTCAAGAAAAAAATTACCGAAAATGTAATTTCTGGCCATATCTTTAAAAGATCATAACTTCTGAACGGATTGGACGATTTTAATGTTTCAAAATGCAAACAACGCATATTTTGGTGAAGAATACGTAGAAATTCCAAAAATATTCGGAAAATTGCTCCTTAACCCCGTAAAGTGAGTAAAACCACATAAAAATAGTCCAATTTTCAAACAGCCAATACTCCTACAATAATGAATATATTTCAATGAAACTTTTTTCTGAAGTAGAGCTCATGGGTATCTACAAAAAAGTATTACACAACTTTTGTATAGGACGGCAAATAAAATTACTAAGAATCAAAAACGAATTTTTACGAAAACTCGGCATGGGGTAGTTCCTAAATTTTTCGACGAAAAAAAAAATTTCAAATCGTTCTAAAAAAAATACTCTTGGGTGCAGGGGTCAATTACAATCATTTTTGGTGAACAGTCATATCCCCGAAATCCTACTCATTTCCTAGAAAAAAATTCGAGAAGGTGTGAAATTTTTCGACGGAAAAAAAAAATTTCAAATCGTTTTGCAAAAATTATTTTCGGTTGCGTGGGTCAATTACAATCATTTTTGGTCATTAGACATACCCCCAAAATCCTACCCATTTTCGAGAAAAAAATTCAAATAGATGGACAAATTGCCGTTCTACAGCCGTAACTTTGAACGTTAATAACTTTTTAACGAAGCCTCAATCAACAAATTGATATTCTTGATTTTCATCTTATTTTGGCCTCTAGAATCCCCCATTAAAATTTTTCCCAGGGGTGGCCTAACACCCTGTATAATTAAAAATTTATTTTAAGAAATTCAATTAATATAATATTATTTATTATAATGCACCATCTTTTTATGTAATTATGCAATTTTTTATTCGTCGATCGATGCACTTTTTCATTCTCCACAAAATGATATTCAAATATTTGGCTCGAGCAATGATTAATTTGAAAGATATGTTAATCGCATCGAAAATTGGGTTTCGAGTCGTTAATTATCGAAATAAAAATAAATAGTAACAGCGAATCGGGGCGTTGTTGTTCGTGATTCCCGCGGATCGATAAACTCGTAAATTCCAGAGTCAAATAATACCAGCTGCAGCCATCGCGAACGTTGGAAGACTGTAGTTTTCCTAAGGGGCTAAGAATAGCGGAAGCCACGCGAACGACTCGAACGCGAATTCCGATCTCTGGAATTGATCTGGAAGGGACCGCGAGGATATCAAGATCGAGTCGATCCGACAAACGAAATTAACCCTTTCGCATTCACGGACGAGATATCTCGCGACCCAACGTTGACCGTTTAATGCTTTTTACGATCTATCACCCGATCGTTTGACCCCATGAACCAATTACAACATTTTGCGATTTAGATCTATTCGTACAAATTTTTGGAATTTCAATTCCGAATACTTTGCAATTTCAACAGAAACTTAGAGAATTTTGTTTATTACAAAAAATCATTGAATACAATTTTGTGGCAGTGTTTCGGTGCTTGGTGCTTTTTACAAGTAAGAAATAGTAATTAAAATATATAAATTTGGAAAGAATTCTGCTTGAGTTGATAATTTCGCTTTGAAAATATAAATAGAGAATTTATTTTTAGTGAAATTTGTTCTCGAATTTTTTGGAAATATACTTTTGGAATGTACTGTACTCGCATATTTTCGATCATATTCAAAATTTTTGTTAATATTTTCATAGAAAATATAAATAAACAATTTATTCTTAGTGAAATTTGTTTTCAAAAATTCTAAGAAATAAATGGAATTTTTTGGTAATATACTTTTGGAATGTACTGTACTCGTGTATTTTTGAACACATTCAAAATTTTTGTCAATATTTTCATAGAAAATATAAATAAACAATTTATGTTTAGTGAAATTTGTTTTTAAAATTTTATAATAAATGGAATTCTTTGGTAATAGACTTTTGGAATGTAATGTACTCGTGTATCTTCGATCATATTCAAAATTTTTGTCAATATCTTCATAGAAAATATAAATAAACAATTTATTCTTAATGGAATTTGTTTTCGAAATTTGTAAAAATATGTATGGAATTTTTTGGTAATATACTTTTGTACTATACTGTACTCGTGTATTTTCGACCACATTCAAGACTTTTGTCAACATTTTCATAGAAAATATAAATAAACAATTTATCTTTAGTAATATACTTTTGCACTGTACTGTACTTGTGTATTTTTGAACACATTCAAGATTTTTGTCAATATTTTCATAGTAAATATAAATAAACAATTTATTTTTAGTGAAATTTGTTCTCGAAATTTGTAAGAATATGTATGGAATTTTTTGGTAATATACTTTTGGAATGTACTGTACTTGTGTATTTTCGACCACATTCAAGACTTTTGTCAATATCTTCATAGAAAATATAAATAAACAATTTATTCTTAATGGAATTTGTTTTCGAAATTTGTAAAAATATGTATGGAATTTTTTGGTAATATACTTTTGTACTATACTGTACTCGTGTATTTTCGACCACATTCAAGACTTTTGTCAACATTTTCATATGAAAATATAAATAAACAATTTAATTTCAGTGAAATTTGTAAAAATATGTATTAAATTTTTTAGTAATATACTTTTGTACTGTACTGTACTCGCATATTTTCGACAAACAGTCAAAATTTTTGTTAATATCTTCATAGAAAATATAAATAAACAATTTATTCTTAGTAAAATTTGTTCTTAAAATTTCTAAAAAATAAATGAAATTTTGGATAATGCACTTTTGTAATATACTGTACTCGTATATTTTTGACCACATTCAAAATTTTTGTAAATATCTTCGTAGAAAATATAAATAAACAATTAATGTTTAGTGAAATTTGTTCTTAAAATTCCTAAGAAATAAATGGAATTTTTTGGTAATATACTTTTGTACTATTCTGTACTTATGTATTTTCAACCACATTCAAGACTTTTGTCAATATTTTCATATGAAAATATAAATAAATAAGTTATTTTTAGTGAAATTTGTTCTTAAAATTTCTAAGAAATATCTTCATAGAAAATATAAATAAACAATTAATGTTTAGTGAAATTTGTTCTGAAAATTCCTAAGAAATAAAGGGAATTTTTTGGTAATATACTTTTGTACTATACTGTACTCGTGTATTTTCGACCACATTCAAAATTTTTGTTAATATCTTCGTAGAAAATATAAATAAACAATTAATGTTTAGTGAAATTTGTTCTTAAAATTCCTAAGAAATAAATGGAATTTTTTGGTAATATACTTTTGTAATGTACTGTACTCGTGTATTTTCGACCACATTCAAGGCTTTTGTCAATATCTTCAGAGAAAATATAAACAATTTATTTTTAGTAAAATTTGTCCTTAAAATTTCTAAGAAATAAATGAAATTTTAGATAATGCACTTTTGTAATATACTGTACTCGTATATTTTCGACTACATTCAAGACTTTTGTCAATATTTTCATAGAAAATATAAATAAACAATTATGTTTAGTAAAATTTGTTCTCGAAATTTCTAAGTATACATTTTTTTGCATGCATTATTTGTATATTACAACGGAATTGCTAAATTTTTAAATCCTAAAATATAAGTTAGACAGATGTCGCGCTTGAATTATCTCAATGAAAATTTCTACATACAGTTACTCACAAAATTGAACCTACACCTACGTTGGGCAACGAAAATGGACAGAAAAATAATTAAAAACATTTACATTGAAAAATAAAACCAATATATACAATGAGCGTCAATATAAAATTAACATTTAAAATTTTCAACTTCTCTTTGAAATAATTTAAAAGAAAAGCTCAATTTGTCTCTTATAAAAACCATATATATTGTTGCATTAACAAATTAACGATAAACAAGCTTGTAACGCAAACAACAAAAAAAGTCACTTCTTCTCGAATCAATATAAAGTTAACACGCCTGCTTTTATGTTAGTAATTATAACTATTGTAAGAATTTTTGACTCTGTTGGCATCACTGTTCAGTAATATGGCGTCGGGACATCCCCGTGTTTTGTTTCTGCATCAAAACATAACACAAAAAGATAAACAAAATAAATAATAAAAAAATACAAAATAAATAAGATAAATTGCGATAAATATAAGTATTTGCATTATTTGTATGCAATATTTTTATACAAAACTTTTTAAACAACACAAACTTTAGAAGTTACAGAGACGCAGAAAATAGCTTTGTATCTCTAAAATAAACCTACATTCACATTCATTGTTAAATATAAATAAATAACGCTTCTTATTTAAAACTTTTTGTACGATTCGTCCATTAAAATGTAAAAAAAATATATATTGTGTTTTCATTTTCCATTACGACTGTTTTTAATGATTTTACACCCAATTTTGTGAGTAACTGTGACAAAGAAACCATAAAAATTCTTACAAGAAAATTACTGCTTATCACGATTAATATACTGAAATTATCCTTTCTAATATCGAGAATAAAATAATTATTCGAATCGTCACCGTGGTTCTCAAAGGGAACGACATAAAATCGATCGCGCGAAGAACGATGGATTTATAAACGGAAGTGCTCACACAGGCCACTGATCCTGGATTCCAATTCGAGAGTACTGTGAAACGAATAATACTCCATAAAATCGCGCATTGTTAACCGGAGAAAGGTAACTGAAGGATGTCGCGCCAGGTAAAAAGATCGATGCTCGGTAGCCGCCTAGCCTCCATTGAATAAGAGGCTTTTGTAAGCGCGGGAGTGGCAAGAGGATTTCTAGCTAGATCCTACGGATGTTTTCTTCCGTTTATATTCAAACGATTTAGAAAAGTACCAGCTGCCGTGCTCGACTTAATGCTCGATTCAACCGTAATAGCTCGTCTACGATTGCGTCTCGTTCGATCGACATTCCTTTCCAAGCGGAAATACCAATTTCCTGCTATTTAGAAAGAAGATGTTTCATTCTTCGTGAAAACTACAATCGCCTCGGGAAGTGAGCTGACATAATAAAAAAATCAGTTTTTATTGCGTCAAATTAAAATGAAGTATCATATTTGTTAAATGTATCGAGTTTGATTTGAATTTGGCGCCAGTTCGCGATGGAAGCGCCACGCGTTTTCCATTTCTTTAAGTTGGTCCCTGCGTTGTTGTAGAAGCAGTAGTTACGTTACACGGTTAAAAGAACAAAAGTTGATTTAGAAGTAATATAATAAACAAACGTGTGTTAAATAACTGCTGCTTACTTTTTTTTAACAGTTACAAATTTACTCGACTGGATTAGGTCTGAGTTAGGTTAAGTTGGTCTCTGCGTCTTTATACGAGTAGTTGCGTTACACGGTTGGAAGAACAGAAGTTAATTTAAAAAGATAAGTTAGTTTTAGTTGTTTTTGTAATAGTAATGTAATAAATAAACGTGTGTTAAACAACTTCTGCTTCCTTTTTCTTAACGATAAATAGAATCTAGTAACTTTCACGCCATCTGGTGTCTTTTTGTGTAAACTTTCTTCTTCTTTTGATATACTCTATTTCGTGTAATGTGTACAGTTGTGTGCTAGTAGTAAACTTAAGTAATTCTTTAAATAAACATTCTTTAACCATTACTGTGTCCTTCATTTAGACCAACAAATACTAATTGACATTTTTTATGTAATTAATGTGGAAGTGTATCGTAAAATATGGAAGCAAAAAAAAATATGGAAAGCAGTTTTACAGTATAGAAAAATATATACAAATATATATCGTATATAAAATAGTGCATAAAATAAAATTTTTAATAGGAAATTTCATATTCTTTGCTACGAATAACAGCTAAGAGTCTTTTTGGAATAGAATTTAATTAAATTATTAATTATTATTAAAGTTTTTTGCAATGTATTTTTAAACGATGTTTTAATGTTTCTTAGATTTTTTGAATACTTATTAGGAACGCAATTATTTAGGCGAGTGACTGTTCAAAAGCGTGACGATAATTGATAAGGTTAACTTATTCATAAACCTTTGTTATAACATGTACTAAATTTCCTATTTATGTTTACTCTCGCTAATTAAGCATTCCTTTGTGGCAAATTGTTTCATAATATTTTTTTTAATATACAGGGTGTTCTGCCAACCCAGGGAAAAATTTTAATGGGGGATTCTAGGGGCCAAAATAAGACGAAAATCAAGAATATCAATTTGTTGATGGAGGTTTCGTTAAAAAGTTATTAACGTTCGAAGTTGCGGCTGTAGAACGGCAATTTGTCCATCTATTTGAATTTTTTTCTCGAAAATGCGCAAGATTTCGGGGGTATGTCTAATCACCAAAAATGATTGTAATTGACCCCCGCAACCGAAAATAATTTTTCCAGAACGATTTGAAATTTTCTTTTTCCGTCGAAAAATTTCACACCTTCTCGAATTTTTTTCTAGCAAATGAGTAGAATTTTGGGGATATGACTGTTCACCAAAAATGATTGTAATTGACCCATGCACCCAAAAGTATTTTTTATAGAACGATTTGAAATTTTTTTTTTCGTCGAAAAATTTAGGAACTACCCTCTGACGATTCTTCTTAAAAATTTGTTTTTGATTTTTAGTAATTTTATTTGACGTCCTACAAGAAAGTTGTGTAATACTTTTTTTTTGATACCCATGAGCTCTACTTCAGAAAAAAGTTTCATTGAAATATATTCATTATTGTAGGCGTATTGGCTGTTTGAAATTTGAACCATTTTTATGTGGTTTTTCTCATTTTACGGGGACAAAGAACAACTTTTTCATTATTGTTAGAATTTCTACATAATCTACGCCAAAATACGCGTTGTTTGCCTTTTTAAACGTTAAAATCGTCCAATCCTTTCAGGAGTTATGGTGTTTTAAAGATATGGCCAGAAATTATATTTTCGGTAAGCAATTTTTTTCTTGAAAGTGGGTAGGATTTCGGAGATATGTCTATTGACAAAAAATGATTGTAATTGACCCCTGCAACCAAACATACTTTTTAAAATGATTTGAAATTTTTTAATTTTTTTGAAAAATTTCACACGGTCTCGAATTTTTTTCTAGAAAATGAGTAGGATTTCGGGGATATGACTGTTCACCAAAAATGACTGTAATTGACCCCTGCACCCAAGAGTATTTTTTATAGAACGATTTGAAATTTTTTTTTTCGTCGAAAAATTTGGGAACTCCCCCTGTTGATTTTTCTTAAAAAATCGTTTTTGATTTTCAGTAATTTTATTTGACGTCCTACAGAAAAGTTATGTAATACTTTTTTGTAGATACACATGAGCTCTACTTCAGAAAAAAGTTTCATTGACATATATTCATTATTGTAGGAGTATTGGCTGTTTGAAAATTGGCCCATTTTCATGTGGTTTTTCTCATTTTACGGCGTCAAATAACAACTTTTTCATTATTGTTAGAATTTCTACATAATCTACACCAAAATACGCGTTGTTTGCCTTTTTAAACGTTAAAATCGTCCAATCCTTTTAGGAGTTATGGTATTTTAAAGGTCCGCATGAAATTTCAGGGATGCATTTCTGGCCTGAAATTAGATTTTCGGTAAGAAATTTTTTTCTCGAAAATGCGTAGGATATCGGGGGTATGTGTAATAACCAAAAATGATTGTAATCGACTCTTGCAACCGAAAATAATTTTTCCAAAACGATTTGTAATTTTTTGTTTCCTTCGAAAAATATCATATCTTCTCGAATTTTTTTCTAGAAAGTGGGTAGGATTTCGGGGTTATGTCTATTCACCAAAAATGATTGTAATTGACCCCCGCAACCGAAAATAATTTTTCCAAAACGATTTGAAATTTGTTTTCGTCGAAAAATTTAAGCACCTAATTAGATTTTCGGTAAGGAATTTTTTTCTCGAAAGTGCGTAGGATTTCGGGAGTATGTCTAATGATAAAAAACGATCGTAATTGACCCCCGCAACCGAAAATATTTTTTCCAAAACGATTTGAAATTTTTTTTCCCAACGAAAAATTTCACACCTTCTCGAATTTTTTTCTCGAAAATGGGTAGAATTTCGAGATTATCTCTATTCACCAAAAATGATTGTAATTGATCCCCATAACCGAAAATAATTTTTCCAAAACGATTTGAAATTTTTTTTTGTCGAAAAATTTAAGCACCTAATTAGATTTTCGGTAAGGAATTTTTTTCTCGAAAGTGTGTAGGATTTCGGGAGTATGTCTAATGATAAAAAACGATCGTAATTGACCCCCGCAACCGAAAATATTTTTTCCAAAACGATTTGAAATTTTTTTTTCCGACGAAAAATTTCACACCTTCTCGAATTTTTTTCTCGAAAATGGGTGGGATTTCGAGATTATCTCTATTCACCAAAAATAATTGTAATTGAGCCCAACAACCGAAAATAATTTTTCCAAAACGATTTGAAATTTTGGAATCTAATTGTTAATAACTTTTTAACGAAGCCTCCATCAACAAATTGGTATTCTTGATTTTCGTCTTATTTTGGCCTCCAGAATCTCCCATTGAAATTTTTCCCAGAGGTGACTGAACACCCTGTATAAAATATAAAAAACAATAGTAATTTTTTATTTATAACAATAACGAAGGTCACGAATGCAACAAAGAGAAACTTCATATCCCTACAACCATTCAATTAAAAAAAACATCCCAAATAAATTGTATTTTTATAAATGTTTCATTTTATATTTTTATATTTTTATAACTGTGTTATTCATCTATTAGTATTATTATTGCGATCGCTATTTTCGAACAAGTCTACTCGGTGCCAATGAATCATCGATCGAAGGACAATCCGATATTCAGATCGTGTCACTGATAGTTAATAAAAGTTTTCTGCGTATCGGTTGCAGCAACTTCGACGTTATTTATAGGAGCAAACAGCGATGAAACTGGCGAGTACTGTATTACTCGTTTAAACTATACGAGTACTCGGTGCATTCGAGCTGATCTGATGGAAAATTCTGTCCAGTTTTTCTAAATTTAACATTTCATTCAAATAATAAATAATAAATACAATCAAACATTTAACAATTCATTCGTGACATTCGTTCGATCCAATAGTTAAATTCTTATTTATTCTTTGCAACATTTGAAATTACGACTTATAAAAATAAGAAGAAGAAGAATATGTTTCAATTTCAATTTATTACTTTTTGTTGGCAAACATGCACGCCATCTTCTGTTTGAAACGTTCCTCATTTCTATGTTGACAAACACGCACGCCATCTTCTGTTTGAGTACAACAGTTGAAGAACAGTACTACGTATACAACGATTCGTGCAATATCAAACATAACCTAAAAAGTACACGCGTCATTTTTTATTGTCTAATCCTATAACCTCCATTACAGTAACTATTCACTCAAATTATAACCTAAAATTCCATTATAATTGCATTGGTGCCATAGCGTCTCTAAAATACTTAGCGTTATATTTTGGTTACTTATTTCATTTTAGCCTGATTTGCGTAATACGTAATATATTAATATTTAAAAATCATTAATTAACCAGTTAGCCGTGATTGACGAGTATACTCGTCATGGAGAAGTGCCAGGATTTTGTATCATGACGAGTTTAATAAAATAAACCTATCTTTTTGACGCAATATTTTAACAGCGACACAGTTAACTGGTTAATAAAATTCTCGAGAATTCTAGTGGTGCTATAGTTATGGCCCGCAGTATAGATGGAAAAGGGACACTTTGATTTCCATTATTGTTGGAAACGAGCAGAACTTTCCGATAGACTAAACACAAACAAACAGTGTCCACAAGTTTCCATCTGTTCCCTAAAGAGGAGAGACGCGGTCACGCGTGGTACGCGAGCGCGCGTGCGACGATGACGAGAGACTTGAAATTCGCCGATCACGTGGAAAAGGACAAAGACTCGGGCTTTTATCTGTTACAACCGATACCTGCGCGGCCCACATGCGCCGCTGTTCAGGCTACCTACGTTACACAGCAATAAAAATTGTTTGCACGGGCGATAGAACAGCCATCGGGTATTGCACGCACCTCGGCGCGCAAACGCCACGCCGGGACCGTGATTTTTCCGAGATATTCGAGAAAGCACACAGACGGGAAAGTGTTTGTCCCCCTGACATTGTCGAACGATGGAAAAGAAACTACCGCTACGATATCAAGCGCAGCATTTACGTATTAAATAGGTCGACAAAAATAAATGTAATTGAACGATGCATACAATATGGAAATAATTTCGTGCATTTTGTGTGTAAGAAAAATTCAATTGCACCTTCTACTTTTAACCTCTTAGGTACGATGCACCACTATAGTGGCTCTAAACTCATAGTTTGCTCACTCTGAAGTAAGAGGTTAAGTAAGACTATAGTTTAGACTGGATTTGGGATTTGAATCCGGGATGAGATTGTACCAAGATCGTATAGGAAATAAATAATCGTATAACGAGAACAATAATTTATATACAGGGTGTTCGGCCAATCCTGGGGAAAGTTTTAATGGGAGATTCTAGAGGCCAAAATAAGACGAAAATCAAGAATTCTAATTTGTTGATGGTGGCTTCGTTAAGAAGTTATTAACGTTCAAAGTTGCGGCTGTAGAACGGCAATTTGTCCATCTATTTGAATTTTTTTCTCGAAAATGGGTAGGATTACGAGGATATGTCTAATGATCAAAATTGATTGTAATTGACCCCCGCAACCGAAAATAATTTTTCTAGAACGATTTGAAATTTTTTTTTCGTCGAAAAATGTAGGCATCTACCCCTTCTCGATTTTTCTTAAGAATCTGTTTTTCATTTTTAATAAATTTGTTTGACGCTCTACAGAAAACTTGTTTAATACTTTTTTGTAAGTACCCATGGACTCCGCTTCAGAAAAAAATTTCAATGAGATACCTTTACTATTGTAGGAGTTATGGCCGTTTGAAAGATTGAACCAGTTTTAAGGGAGTTTTCTCACTTTACGGTGTCAAGGAACAACTTTCTCAATATTGTTAGAATTTCTACATATTCCCCACTAAAATACACGTTGTTTGCATTTTGAAAAATTGAAATCCTCCAATCCGTTCAGGAGTTATGACATTTTCCAAGATTCTCATGAAATTTCAGGGGTGCATTTTCTAACCTCACATTAGATTTACGGTAAAGAATTTTTTTCTCGAAAGTGGGTAGAATTTCAAGGATAGGTCTATCCTCCAAAAATGCTTGTATTTGACCCATGTAACTAAATATATTTTTGTTAGTATGATTTGAAATTTTTTAATTTCGTCTAAAAATTTCACACCTTTTCGAATTTTTTTCTCGAAAGTAGGTAGGATTTCGTGGGTATGTCTAATTACCAAAAATGATTGTAATTGACCCCCGCAACCGAAAATAATTTTTCTAGAACGATTTGAAATTTTTTTTTCGTCGAAAAATGTAGGCATCTACCCCTTCTCGATTTTTCTTAAGAATCTGTTTTTCATTTTTAATAAATTTGTTTGACGCTCTACAGAAAACTTGTTTAATACTTTTTTGTACGTACCCATGGACTCCGCTTCAGAAAAAAATTTCAATGAGATACCTTTACTATTGTAGGAGTTATGGCCGTTTGAAAGATTGAACCAGTTTTAAGGGAGTTTTCTCATTTTACGGTGTCAAGGAACAACTTTTTCAATATTGTTAGAATTTGTACATATTCCCCACTAAAATACGCGTTGTTTGCATTTTGAAAAATTGAAATCCTCCAATCCGTTCAGGAGTTATGACATTTTAAAGATTCGCATGAAATTTCAGGGGTGCATTTTCTGACCTCACATTAGATTTTCGCTAAAGAATTTTTTTCTCGAAAGTGGGTAGAATTTCAAGGGTAGGTCTATTCACCAAAAATGCTTGTAATTGACCCCTGTAACTAAATATATTTTTTTTAGTATGATTTGAAATTTTTTAATTTCGTCTAAAAATTTCAGTATCTGCTCGAATTTTTTTCTCGAAAGTCTGTAGGATTTCGAGGATATATCTAATAACCAAAAATGCTTGTAATTGACCCCTGTATCTAAATATATTTTTTTTAGTATGTGTTGAAATTTTTTAATTTCGTCTAAAAATTTCACACTTTCTCGAATTTTTTTTTCGAAAATGCGCAAGATTTCGAGGGTATGTCTTTCCACCAAAAATAATTGTAATTGACCCCCACAGCTAACAATATTTTTTTCAGAACGATTTGAAATATTTTAATTTCGTCTAAAAATTTTACACATTCTCGAATTTTTTTCTCGAAAGTGTGTAGGATTTCGAGGGTATGTCTATTCACCAAAAATGATTGTAATTGACTCCCGCAATCGAAAATAATTTTTCCAGAACGATTTGAAATTTTTTTTTAGGCACCCCTGTTGATTTTTCTTAAAAATTTGTTTTTCATTTTTAATAAATTTGTTTGACGCTCTACAGAAAAGTTGTCTAATACTTTTTTGTAAGTACCCATAGGCTCTGCTTCGGGAAAAAATTTCAATGATATACTTCTACCATTGTAGGAGTTATGGTCGTTTGAAAATTGGACCAGTTTTAGAGGGTTTTTCTCACTTTACAGTGTCAAAGAACGACTTTTTCAACATTGCTAGAATTTCTACATATACTCCACTAAAATACGCGTTGTTTGCATTTTGAAAAATAAAAATCCTCCAATCCGTAAATACTACTTTACATTTTTCAATGTATCTCGATTTTATTATATTAGTTTAAAACATTTCGATATACGATGCATTGCAAAGTTACAAATAAATAACGATTTTTTACATTTCCCTCCCGATGGAAAAGACTACCTTGCCGTGGGTTCCATTTTACTAAAATATTCATTAAAAAATTCATGAAAATGGCGCTCATTTTAGACCCACCGATGCGGTGTAACCCTTCAAGCGGTAGAATTTTGTTGCTACGTTTGTACTACGAGAAAGTGTGGAAAATAGAATATACGAAAGTATAAAAAATAATACAAATTACGAATGTTCAAAGAAATTTTTTAAACGTCAAAAATTCGTTGTCATATTCCGCCATTTAATCTACTTATATGCTCAGTAACGTACATCAGTAACTACCAATAGGATTCGTTGTTAGATAGTCGCCTCGTCGTTGCCATGGAGACGGCGGTTATTTTGACGCGTCAGAAAAGAATAGCAATATGCTCGAATAGGATTGGCTAAGAGGTAACCGAAAAATCGGCAACGTCGCTGCGACTGCTTATCTCTCAGAGCTCAACCTAAAGTAATCCTAGAATAGTATTATCAGCAATAAAGAAAAAACTATAACAAATGGTCACACAAAAATCACGACTATATCCTTGACAAAAGAGACTCATAACACCAATCGCGAAAACACATTGTTAACAACAAATCACATTCTATATGAACGCAAAATAAGACGATATCAAATCCGATACGAGCCTAACATCTATGAACCACATAAAAAATACTATAAAATTCTTTAGAGCTACTGATTTACGACAGAAAATTAAGCATTCATTAAATACGATAATAATATTTTTTTAATCATCTTTGCACCACATAAAAAATACTATGAAATTCTTTAGAGCTACTGATTTACGACAGAAAATTAAGCATTCATTAAATACGATAATAGTATTTTTGTAATCATCTCTGCATCACGCTACGACGAAGAATAGAATCAACGTTTATTCGCCAACATACAAGTTCTTTCACTCTCACCTGTCCTCGAGAGATAATAAATACAGATAGGTCGAGTGTCTCGATTATTGTACGTGAGAAACGTGTGAACGCGCTCGTTTACCTAGAAAAAAGAAAGAAATACGACTTTACCCGTGTCAACCTCTAATAATTAATAATTCGACTGGTCGTATCGTAAACAGTGTCATTACAAAATCATGATTCCTAGAATTAAATTAGTTCTAAATGGAAACATCCTAGCTGAGACAGAAGCCTTTTCTCAGTCACGACTATCGTTATGTAAAGTTGGGTTAGGTCTGCTTGCTTCTTTCGCTTCGACCACTCTAATGAATTACCTAACCCGCGTAGTATTTTTCTTAGTTCGTATCGTATGAAACTTACAAGGGACCATCCCGAAGTGTAAATCTCCAATTTTGATGAAACTTCGCAATTATGTAGTTCTCATAAATCTATTAGACACGTATTTTTTTATAGCTGCTAATATTCACTTTAAGGGGTTGAAATCAGACATCAAAGTTGGGGGTTCAAAACATACTTTGTTGAATATCTCGGAAACTATTAGAGATAGGGGTGTGCTTCAAATGGATGAAATTTATGTTTTTAAACGGCGAATTTCATGGTATAAAGAAATTTGCAAAATTTTTATTTGTTTAAACAATATGTTAAAAAATAGCACATTTTTTTATTTTTCTCGTTGGATATTAATGATTTTTTTTTCTCCATTTGTACAGAGATACTACACGTCCATGTACGAAATACGGATAAATTGGAATTTTGATTTTTTCACAATAAAGAAAGATTTTATATTTTTAATTTTTTTCGTATTTCGTGTTGTACGAAGTACCAGATCGCATACAGGGTGTTCGGCCACCCCTGGGAAAAATTTTAATGGGAGATTCTAGAGGCCAAAATAAGACGAAAATCAAGAATACCAATTTGTTGATGGAGGCTTTGTTACAAAGTTATTAACGTTCAAAGTTGCGGCTGTAGAATGGCAATTTATCCATCTATTTGAATTTTTTTCTCGAAAATGGGTAGGATTTTGGGGGTATGTCTATTCACCAAAAATTATTGTAATTGATCCCTGCAACCGAAAATAATTTTTCCAAAACGATTTGAAATTTTTTAATTTTGTCGAAAAATTTCACACCTTCTCGAATTTTTTTCTCGAAAGTAGGTAGGATTTCGACGGTATGTCTAATGGCCAAAAATGATTCCAATTGACCTCTGCAACTAAAAATAATTTTTTTAGATCGATTTGAAATTTTTTAATTTTATAGAAAAATTTGCCCCACACTCTATTTTTTTTCTCGAAAGTGGATAGGATTTTGGGGGTATGTCTATTCACCAAAAATGATTGTAATTGACACACAAAACCGAAAATAATTTTTTCAGAATGATTTGAAATTTTTTTTTCGCCGAAAAATTTAGGCACCTACCCCCTGTCGATTTTCCTTAAAAACTCGTTTTTGATTTTTAATAATTTCGCTTGACGTCCTACAGAAAAGTTGTTTAGTACTTTTTTGTAGGTATTTGTGAGCTATCCCTAAGAAAAAAATTTCAACGAGATACGTTCATTATTGTAGGAGTTACGGCCGTTTGAAAATTGGACTACTTTTATGGGGTTTTTCACATTTTACGGGATTAAGGAGCAACTTTTACAATATTTTTACAATTTCTACATATTATTCACTAAAAAACGCGCTGATTACTTTTTTAAATATTAAAATCGTTCAACCCGTTCAAAAATTATGACCTTTTCAAATTTTGGAGTGATATTTCTGGCCTGAAATTATATTTTCAGTAAGGAATTTTTTTCTCGAAAATGCGTAGGATTTCGTAGCTATGTCTATTCACCAAAAATGATTGTAATTGACCCCCAAAACCGAAAATAATTTTTTCAGAAAGATTTGAAATTTTTTTTTCGCCGAAAAATTTAGGCACCTACCCCCCGTCAATTTTCCTTAAAAATTCGTTTTTGATTTTTAATAATTTCGCTTGACGTCCTACAGAAAAGTTGTTTAATACTTTTTTATAGGTACCTATGGGCTCTACTTCAGAAAAAAGTTTCATTGAAATATATTCACTATTATAGGAGTTATGGCTGTTTGAAAATTGGACCATTTTTATGGGGTTTTTCTAACATTACGGGGCCAAGGAACAACCTTTCCAATATTTTTATAATTGTTACATATTCTACACTAAAATACGCGGCGTTTGGCTTTTTGAACATTAGAATCGGCCAATCCGTTTAGAAGTTATGATCTTTTAAAGATATGGCCAGAAATTACATTTTCGGTAATTTTTTTCTTGAAAGTGGGTACGATTTCGGAGATATGTCTATTGACCAAAACTGATTGTAATTGACCCCTGCAACCAAACATATTTTTTTAGAATGATTTAAAATTTTTTAATTTTATTGAAAATTTTCACTTTCTCGAATTTTTTTCTCCAAACTGGGTAGGATTTCCGGGGTATATCTATTCATCAAAAATGATTATAATCGACCATTGCAATCGGAAATAATTTTTTTAGAACGATTTGAAAAATTTTTTTTTTCGCCGAGAAATTTCACCACTTACCCGAATTTTTTTCTCGAAGGAGGGTAGGATTTCGGGAATATGTGTATTCATCAAAAATGATTGTAATTGACCCCCGCA
This sequence comes from Colletes latitarsis, assembly GCF_051014445.1. Classification (NCBI taxonomy): domain Eukaryota; kingdom Metazoa; phylum Arthropoda; class Insecta; order Hymenoptera; family Colletidae; genus Colletes; species Colletes latitarsis. Next base: position 17,753,774 of record NC_135145.1, read on the forward strand.
ACCGAAAATAATTTTTCCAAACCGATTTGAAATTTTTTAATTTAATTGTTAATAACTTTTTAACGAAGCCACCATCAACAAATTGGTATTCTTGATTTTCGTCTTATTTTGGCCTCTAGAATCTCCCATTAAAATTTTTCCCAGGGGTGGCCGAACACCCTGTATGCTATCTGGTACTTCGTACAACACGAAATACGAATAAAATTACAAATATAAAATCTTTCTTTATTGTGAAAAAATCAAAATTCCAATTTATCCGTATTTTGTACATGGATGTGTAGTTTCTCTGTACAAATGGAGAAAACAAAATCATTAATAACCAACGAAAAAAATTAAAAAATGTGCTATTTTTTAACATATTGTTTAAACAAATAAAAGTTTTGCAAATCTCTTTACACCATGAAATTCGCCGTTTAAAAACATAAATTTCATCCATTTGAAGCACACCCCTATCTCTAAGAGTTTCCGAGATATTCAACAAAGTATGTTTTGAACCCCCAACTTTGATGTCTGATTTCAACCCCTTAAAGTGAATATTAGCAGCTACAAAAAAATACGTGTCTAATAGATTTATGAGAACTACATGATTGCGAAGTTTCATCAAAATTGGAGATTTACTCCTCGGGATGGTCCCTTGTTAGTCTTGGAATAATAATATAATTCTAAATACATTATAATAATGTAAATTTGAAAACTGCAGAAACGAAATTCTTTTCCTAACCCTTATATTCCGTATATAAAATATAAAATAACAATTACCGATTTCCACGTCTTCCCGGAATGTTTTAATTTCTTTTCTTAAGATTAAGATTCTTTTGGCATAAGTTCATCTTTAAAACGTAAAATGGAGAACTGGAGAAAATATAAGAATAGTTATAGATGTTATAAAAACTATAAAAATAGTCGAGTACACAGTTGTCAGCATAAGGATCAAAACAACTGTGAACATAACCCCTTCGATGCAATGTTTATTTTCGCAGAAAATTTTTCATAGAAACTAAATAAGATACTTTCAACGTAATTTACTCACAAAGTAATTCCGGAATGTAAAATCCGTCCTCGATTTTCCGTACCCGGCGGTATCGTGATGACGACGAGGAAACAGATTCAACGTACAACACGCGCGCACAAAAAGGATCGCGAGACGACATGACATTAGTAATGAGCGATGTGTTTTTTTTATCCTCAGGCGAAATGCAAGTCCATTTTTAGATTTTTAAATCGTTCTTACTAATAAACTCATTTATTATTCTTATTGCCTTGAGATTTTAGTCCCTGATGGAATTACATGTCTGTGTTCTCTACAGGGTGTTTGGCCACCATGGGAAAAATTTTAATGGGAGATTCTAGAGGCCAAAATAAGACGAAAATCAAGAATACCAATTTGTTGATGGAGGCTTCGTTAAAAAGTTATTAACGTTCAAAGTTGCGGCTGTAGAACGGCAATTTGTCCATCTATTTGAATTTTTTTCTCGAAAATGGGTAGGATTTTGGGGGTATGTCTATTCACCAAAAATAATTGTAATTGACTCCCACAACTAACAATATTTTTTTCAGAACGATTTGAAATATTTTAATTTCGTCGAAAAATTTCACACCTTCCCGAATTTTGTTCTCGAAAGTTGGTAGGATTTCAGAGATATTTGTATTTACCAAAAATGATTCTAATTGACCCTCGTAACCAAAAATAATTTTTTCAGAATGATTTGAAATTTTTTAATAACTTTTTAATGATGCCTCATTCAAGAAATTGATATTCTTGATTTTTTTCTTATTTTGGCCTCTAGAATCTCCCATTAAAATTTTTCCCAGGTGTGGCCGAACACCCTGTATAATGGGCATTTCCATAATTCATGGCGGATATCTTAATTACGATGAGAACATTCACACTCCGCATTTTCAAATACTCCTATTCTTGCTAGTGAACTTTTTAAACTGTAATGATTTCATTCTATTCCAGTACATCTTATTATTACTTCTCTAGGAAGTGATTCATCCGATCTTGATTCATTATACTTTTCCATAATAAGATTTACCTTTACTATACTAAGCTGAAAAATTTCCTTCAAGTTTGCAAAAGGAATCTTAAAATGATCCTTATACTCCATGTTGCTTTCCTTTGTTAATTTATCAGCTGTTTTATTTCCTTTAATTCCCCGATGAATACATTGATTACTTTTGCTCCTAGTGTCTCAAATATGCAGATTAGTCATTACTGATGCAACACTTGAATGGCTGTTAATGTTCTTTAAGATTGAACAAGAATTATTACATTCTTCTAATGCTACATCCACTGCCTTCATTATTGCAATACATTCTGCTGTATAGACTGATGAATACTTGTGAACGATTAAAATTTTCCTCATGCTGCTTACTTTTTTGGTTAAGACTATTTGTTTTTTTATATTCTATCTAATCTAGAGGCGTAGTATTACATTTCCATTTTTCAAAGATTGCTTTCCTTAATCTAACTATCCTACTGTATTTCATGTCCCATTATTCAATCAGGTTTCTGCAAAACTCATTTCTATTTCTTATCTTTGCAGATGTATTGTTTTTAAATGCTTCTTTCATTTTCTTTACAAATATGTTATATTTCTCCACAGTTATCAAGTTGTCATACTTTAAAAAGTGGCTCTACTGATTATCGAACAAGTTTTGATAGTTTCAAAAGTCCATCCTTTTAGTTTACAGTCTATTGGATTTTTTCTTATAAATGTGTCTATTCATATCTACTGTTGGGAAGTGAAATGATCCTAGAGGTTCCTCATATTGGGATACAGTAGCAATACTATTAATTCTAACTGGTATTAGATCTATGTTGCCATGTTAGCTTTTTGCTCGTTTGAACACACTGTTCTGAATTCCACTTTAGGATTGTATAATATGAAGAATTTGTTTAATAACTTTCCCTTATACGTCCTCTGGGTAGAAACACAACACTACATGAGATTATCTTAGTTTTATTAAAATACAAAAACGAGAAGACAAAAGAAAACTCTGCGAACCCTATACACACCGCTCGCCACGCCACCCCGCGGATACATTTCCAACACCACATATTTCACCTCTAGAATGTAAATATGAGTTATTATAATTGATTTCTATCTATTAAATCATACAACTTTTCTCCAATTGCATCTCAATAAACATAATTTGAAGTCATATGATGTACATTTATATCAACTAGTATTAAGTAACATGTTGGATGACTAACTTCCTAATCCTTTAGTTACTGATAATCTCAACCCAGCGACTTTGACGACTGAGTCACTCTTGTTTTCGTTACTCACAGTTTAAACTCCTAGAGATAGCTACGTTAGTAGTCCTAGGACTACTTATTTGCTAAAACATCGGAATCCAACAAACAACCCAATTGTCTACATTGTTAGAGCAATCAATTTAAATTCATCAATTAGTTGTTTCTTCTCTAGCAGACAACCAAAAAGATTTGTTGTTCTAGATTGCAGATTTGAATAATGCAAATGTCTATTATTTTAACTTTTAAATGTTTTGTTACAAAGAACATAATTCCTCCACCTCTTTTATTATTCTTATCTTTCCTGTTAATTCAATTTTATCATCTAGTCTTGAACATGTTTCGATGCAAACAATGTCTGCTTCACTTACAAATTGTTCTAATTCTGCTTTCTTCTTCTACAATTCCGTAATATCATATCCATAGTTGTGATCTTTTTGAATCTCTCAGTTTCTTGTATTCTCTGGTCAATCTACCTTTATCCACTTATATTTTAGAAGATGGCTTAGTCTATACAATATTAGTCCTCTTTTCAGGTAGTTTTTCTTCTCAAATCTTCTTTAACTTCGCTTCTTTCTTGGTACTTCCTTCATTGCTGACAAGTTTTCTTTCGTTACTATAACTACCTTCTCATCTGCCACTTTATTTGCTATATTTAGTTCTTATTAGATACTTTAATAGCTTCGTAAAAACTTAGATCATTGTATGCTCTGTATAATTGATGTATAGAGATACAATCTCTGCTGAAGGTAATATGTCCTTCTTTGCAATGAAAATATATAGACAGATTTTTCTTCCAGCTGATATGTTGTTAATGTCATCCCTGTACAATAGTCTCTATCTTCGAATTAACCAGATCATTTTTAATTAGGAAAGAATCTGCTTCCTCTTTATCTTCAAATAGAATTTCAGCTTTGTTACACCTTCAGCGTCTCAAATCAAATGCATTACATTCCTGTTGGGCTACATCTCTTGCTATTTCGAGGAGATTATGTTTTCTTCTGCTTCTCGTAGCATTTATTTTTAGTTTCACCTCCATCTATGCAATACCCTTATGGCATTCTGTACTTCTTTCATATTTTCTCTCAGTTCTTTAATATCATTTATTACCGTCTTATTAGCAATCTTATCCTCTTCCTTCCTTTTGAAATTTTTATCTCTTTAATAGGCAATTGTTCTTTTTCTTCTTCTTCCTTCGTTACTGGATATTTCCTCACCATGTTGTAACTCCTAAGAGAACTATGTTTCGTTCTTAGCTTATTTATTTATTAATCTCTTTCGTTTGAAATGTTACTTTCACACTCTTTTATGCCAATCTGTAAAAAGTCTCGCAATTCATAATCTCAAAATCCAAGATCTTCGACTTCAAAAAATAATCTTCAGATTAACAAAAAAGGTTTCATCAGACCCAATAATTCCTGTTGTTCGAGCGATATGTATTGATAACTACTGAGAGTAATAGCTCTCAGTCAATATTTCGATTTACATCGTGAATATGCAATTATTAAAATTATGACCACATGGTCTTGCGTTACAATAGCCGGCAAACCGAAACAATTCACTATTTTCATTGTTGTTAGGTAATTATACGTAAATAATACATACACATTTTTGTACCGAAATAAATATCTTCACCTAAAGAATTTGCTTATAATCCCAGTACTTTGTAACAAAATTGTACTAGAATGTTACACAGGGTGTTCGACCAGCTCTGGGAAAAATTTTAATGGGAGATTCTGGAAGTCAAAATAAGCCGAAAATCAAGAATACTAATTTGTTGATGGAGATATCATTAGAAAGTTATTAAAAAATTAAAGTAAAAAATTTCAAATCGTTCTGAAAAAATTATTTTTGGTTACGGGGGTCAGTTACAATCATTTTTGGTGGATAGACATACCTCCGAAATCCTAACCATTTTCGAGAAAAAAAATTCGTTACCGAAAATATAATTTCAAGCCAAAAATGCTTCCCGTAAAATTCATGCGAATCTTTAAAACACCATAACTTCTGCACGGATTGGACGATTTTAATGTTCAAAAAGCCAAACGCCGCGTATTTTAATGCAGAATAAGTAACAATTATAAAAATATTGGAAAGGTTGTTCTTTGGCCCCGTAATGTTAGAAAAACCCCATAAAAATGGTCCAATATTGAAACAGCCATAACTCCTGTAATAGTGAATACATTTCAATGAAACTTTTTTCTAAAGTAGAGCCCATAGATACCTACAAAAAAGTATTAAACAACTTTTCTGTAGGACGTCAAGCGACATTATTAAAAATCAAAAACGAATTTTTAAGGAAAATCGACAGGGAGTAGGGTACCTAAATTTTTCGACGGAAAAATAAATTTGGAATCGTTCTAAAAAAATTATTTTTGGTTACGGGGGTCAGTTACAATCATTTTTGGTGGATAGACACACCCCTGAAATCCTAACCATTTTCCAGAAAAAAATTCAAATAAGTACTAAAATTTTTCAACGAAATTAAAAAATTTCAAATCATTTTGGAAAAATTATTTTTGGTTATGGGGGTCAGTTACAATCATTTTTGGTGAATACACATACCCCTGAAATCCTAACCATTTTCGAGAAAAAAATTCGAATATGTACTGAAATTTTTAGACGAAATTAAAAAAATACAAAACAAAGTAAATTATTGGTTGAAAAAATCTATCGTTCTAATAATGTCTGTTGCTCTTAGTATTCCAAAAATATCCTAAAAGTTGTTCTTTAACCCTGGAAAAACAGAAATACCCCCTAAAATTGGTCCAATATTCAAACGGCCATAACTCCTACAATAGTAAATATATTTCAATGAAACTTTTTCCTGAAGTAGAGCTCATGGGTACCTACAAAAAAGTATCACACAACTTTTCTGTAGGACGTCAAACAAAATTACTAAAAATCAAAAACGAATTTTTAAGAAAAATCGATAGGTGCATAAATTTTTTGACGAAAGAAAAATTTCAAATCGTTCTAAAAAAAATACTTGTGGCTGCAGGGGTAAAATAGAATCATTTTTGGTGAACTGTTATATCCCCGAAATCCTACTCATTTCCTAGAAAAAAATTCGAGAAAGTGTGAAATTTTTCGATAAAATAAAAAATTTCAAATCGTTCTGGAAAAATTATTTTTGGTTGCAAGGCTCAATTACAATCAATTTTAGTTAATACAAATACCCCTGAAATCCTATCCACTTTCAAGAAAAAAATTCAGGAAGTTGTGAAATTTTTCGACGAAATTAAAATATTTCAAATCGTTCTGAAAAAAATATTGTTAGCTGTGGGGGGCAATTACAATTATTTTTGGTGAATAGACATACCCCCGAAATCTTGCACATTTTCGAGAAAAAAATTCTGTAAATGGAGAAATTTCTCGACGAAATTAAAAAATATCAAATTATTATAAAAAAATTATTTTTGGTTGCGGGGCACAATTACAATCATTTTTGGTGAATACACATACCCCTGAAATCCTAACCATTTTCAAGAAAAAAATTCGAATACGTACTAAAATTTTTCGACGAAATTAAAAAATTTCAAATCGTTCTAGAAAAATTATTTTTGGTTACGAGGGTCAGTTACAATCATGTTTGGTGGATAGGCACATCCCTGAAATCCTAACCATTTTCGAGAAAAAAATTGAGTAAGTGGACAAAGTTTTCGACGAAATTAAAAAATTTCAAATCATCATAAAAAAATTATTCTTGGCTACAGTGGTCAATTACAATCAGTTTTGGTCATTAGACCTATCCCGAAATTCCTACCCACTTTCTAGAAAAAAATTCTGTAAATGGAGAAATTTCTCGACGAAATTAAAAAATATCAAATCATTATAAAAAAATTATTTTTGGTTGCGGGGGTCAATTACAATCATTTTTGGTGAATAGACATACCCCCAAAATCCTATCCACTTTTGAGAAAAAAAATAGAGTGGGGGGCAAATTTTTCTATAAAATTAAAAAATTTCAATTCGATCTAAAAAAATTATTTTCGATTGCAGGGGTCAATTACAATAATTTTTGGTGAATATACATACCCCCAAAATCCTACCCATTTTCGAGAAAAAAATTCAAATAGATGGATAAATTGCCATTCTACAGCCGCAACTTTAAACGTTAATAACTTTTCAATGAAGCCTCTATTAAGAAATTTATACTCTTGATTTTCGTCTTATTTTGGCCTCTAGAATCTCTCAATAAAATTTTTCCCAGGGGTGGCCGAAGACCCTGTATAAAACCCTTTCCACAAACTAATTATTTATATTATTTATATCTACGTAAGTATAAAAATATCGTTGACATCGGTTACTAATATTTTTAGAAATATCGTCCATCACTGGCATGGCTGACTCACCATCAGCTGACAGATAAAACGATTAAGAAATTTCTCGATGCACGCAAATATTTCTCTTAACCCAAAATCGCCCACAATAACATGGCAAAGCTACAAATCTGTTTCCGTGTTATAAACACCGTAAAATTATATCACAGATAATACACCGCGTGCACGTTCGCGACACGGCGAAAGTAAACAAAGAGAGCCGCCTTCGATCCAGCGAATGTTGGTGAATCGAATTAATCGAATGTTTCGCAAGTAATAGAAGGGAGAATCATAGAAATTCCACGTCTCTCCGTACGTTCGACTTGTTAATTCATATTTTCAGCGATACGCCGTACCGCGAGAGTTTACCGTCTCTTTTCTTTGTCTCTCTTCGCACCTTCTTTGTCAGCGCTAAGGAGGATTCTGCAAATTTGACGTGCCGTGCGATCGACGAGCCCACCCTGCGTGGATTGTCGTTCTTAGCAAATTGAAAAATCGTATCAACGAATCGTGCACGAAGTGACGAGGGCGCGGTCGTAAATCTCGAGTAAAACAAAGAAAAAAAAGGTGCAACTACGTGCGAGCTACTGCAAGAATGCAGAAGGAACGTTAGAGTGGAAGAGAGGAAATCGTGAGAGAGAGAGAAAGATTCGTCGTGTGAGCCTTTTGTATACCAGCATGAATAATACGTACATGTATGTATGCGCGAAGGGCCGCTCTGCGTGCACCACCAATCAAACGTCGAGTCACTGCACTTTGTCGCCTTTTACTTTTTACAGCTCACATTACCGCGTGTGTTTCGCAAGCTCGATTACAGTTCGATTATGCACCACATTACGCCGATTTATCACTGTTCACATTCTATCTAACGAACGTCGCGCGACTCATTGCCCAGCCACCATTGGCATCCCGTGCTCGCTTCGACTGGCCTCCTTCGACTGCGTATTAAACTCAACTGAACACCGACTCGTCGCCGAGCGGGGCTCAGTAGCATTTCCGACCACAGGGGGCGCTGGAGATCCTCTTTGCTTATCTCGCTGTGTACTACGACTCTCGTCCGCAGATGGCGACACATCTCCGCGATCCTAGCGCCACCTTACAACGACGATAGAAACGAAATTATTCTAAGGAAAGGACACTAAAAAATAATGTAATACTCGAGAATTTTAAAAAGAGAAACTATTGGATCTATTTATCTGAAACGTTGTGCATATATTTAATTACATTGTAAGAGAATTTTACCGGAGCGTCTCGTAACTGTGTTCTGTGAACCTTCAGTTGGCAGCTGGATTCTTCGAGATTTACGTTACATGAATTTTAATGGTTTTCTTTTTACTGTTTTTCATCTTCTAGTTTTTTGTATGCTTCGCATATTTTACAGTAGTTTAATTTAATAACTGAATCGATGACTTTATTTGTATATTTGAGATTGACTACAATAAGTTTAACTGTTTCTGTTGCTGAATCCATTAAGTTAAATTAAATTTAATATTGTAAATTTGATATTGTATAAGTACTTCCCAGACAGTATGTCGTATCGTTATTTGAAATTTACGTCTCAAAATCGTCTTATGAGCATTCAAAATGGACATCTTATCGATGTTTGAAATTAACGTCTGCAAGTCGTCTCATGAACGTTCAAAATGGACGTCGTACGGACGTTAAAAATTAAGTCTTGAAGAGGTCTTATGGATTTTCGTAATAGACTTCTTATATTTGAGTTTTGGAAATTTTGAATCATGAAAAAAATGTAAAGTTTTGAATTTTATTAACTTTTTTGAGTTTTCGAGGGATTTCGATGAGGTTTCGACGTTTCAAACACAGATGAGGTATACACAAGTAGACCTTACATTTAATGTATTTTTTCGGCCCATTTTTATGGGGCTCTAGTGCCCCATTACCATTTTCGTGTCACTCGCTACATTACCAACAGGTTACACAAATGAACACAAGAGGAAGTGAGACAGAAAATGAAATTACACAATCATTACTGGCCACACATTATATTTTTGGTAAAGAATTTTTTTCTCGAAAGCACGTAGGATTTCGAAGGTATGTCTATTGACCAAAAATGATTGCAATTGACCTCTGCAACCGAAAATAATTTTTTCAGAACGATTAGAAATTTTTTATTTTATCAAAAAATTTCACACTTTCTCGAATTTTTTTCTAGGAAATGAGTAGGATTTCGAGGATATGACTGCTCACCAAAAATGATTGTAACTGACACCCTGCAGCCACAAGTATTTTTTTTAGAACGATTTGAAATTTTTTTTTTCGTCAAAAAATTTAGGCACCTGTAGATTCTTCTTAAAAATTCGTTTTTGATTTTTAGTAATTTTGTTTGACGTCCTACAGAAAAGTTGTGTAATACTTTTTTGTAGGTACCCATGAGCTCAACTTCAAAAAAAAGTTTCATTGAAATATGTTAACTATTGTAGGAGTTATGGCCGTTTGAATATTGGACTAGTTTTAGGGGGTTTTTCTGATTTTAAAGAACAACTTTTAGGATATTTTTGGAATTCCTACATATTCTGCATCAAGAAAGCGTTGTTTGCATTTTGAAACTTTAAAATCCTCCAATCCGTTTAGAAGTTATGACATTTTAAAGATACGCATTAAATTTTGGGGGACCATTTCAAGCCACACATATTTTCGGTAAAGAATTTTTTTCTCGAAAGTACGTAGGATTTTGAAGGTATATCTATTGACCAAAAATGATTGCAATTGATCCCTGCAATTGAAAATAATTTTTCCAGGGTGATTTGAAACTTTTCAATTTCGCCAAAAAATTTCAGCAACTACCCCCTGTCGATTTTTCTTAAAAATTCGTTTTTGATTTTTAATAATTTCATTTGACGTCCTACAGAAAAGTTGTGTAATACTTTTTTGTAGGTACCCATGAGCTCTACTTCAAAAAAAAGTTTCATTGAAATATATTTACTATTGTAGGTGTTATGGTCGTTTGAAAATTACGTTTTTTGATCCGTTCCATACTCAACTCACATGTATTTACCACACACTACAGCTGTCTGCCTATCAATACTAATTCAGTGAATAGTTTCTCAACTGACCGCCATCCATGAGAAGAGGGCGCTATAATCACCTCCGAATTTTCAGGTCGGTAAGGCAGTCAGATTGGGCCACGAAAGTCCATAAGGTGAAAAGGTCTACTCGTAACTGACTTTTTCTTATCAATCTGGAGATATTTTGATAATTGTTTAGAACCATGGCCACCTCACTGATTTGAATTTAATGAAATATAATCTCCATTATGCTTCATCCTATCATGTAAATTATGTCCTTAATCCTTGCATTGTGTGGAAGAAACACTTTCTTGACTCTGAAAATTAGTAGAGAAGGTAGGATTATGAGATAAGGTAGAGATATGAGTCACTAAAATTTTGAGCCATACGCAGTACATGGATGAAAACAAAGTATTAAAATCATAGAAACATCATATACAAGCAGCCACCGTTATGTACCGCTATTCCATTGTTTAACAGACGCTTATTGTTTCTGATACAATAAAAAGTTTTTACGCGTAGGTGTTCAAACGCAATTTTCTGTTATTTATTTTGCGATTTTAATGAACTACCCATTGGATAAGGAAGAGGATCTCAAAAATTTGAAAATATTTTAAATAATCAAGTAGATTTTAATAAAGCCGTAAATAAAATATTGATACATTAAATTCATTTTAATTTACTAATCAGAACATAATGTAAATAATTTCTTAATTTCAGGCAAACCAGTTATCAAAATTTGGAAAGACAAAAATCTATGAATTCATGCTCAATTGTTTGAACATTACTTGCATTCAATTTACAACGTTTGAAATCAATAAAAGTGTAAAAGTCCATAATTTATAGAAATCTCTAATGAAAATGACGCTTCAAAAAAGCAACGAATTTTATGTCTTCATTATTAATATTCGAACGAAAACAAAAGAATTCGTCTTTCAAATTATGAACTTTACTGGATTATCCAACAGTTAGATTAACGATTGTTTTATATAATACAAAAATATTTCTTCTCTATGAAGAGTCCTGTATTATAAAGTTTTATAAAGTATTTTACTATGGAAATTTTTACACACTTAATACGTTCACTGTCCATGACCCGTATATGGGTCACATCACCAAGCTATTGGATACGCCGCTGAGAGACCAGACAGTGAACGTGTTAATGTTTTATGTATGCATACTATAAGCGCATTGTAAAAGTTCTCAATTGATTTGGGAGAAAACTAATTAATTCTAATTCTTCGTTTACTTATTGAAAGGAATGTAATCAATAAAAATATATCTATATAATTATTGCAAAGAAAATCTGCAGCTAATTAAGATGATACAAAATCATCCACAATGGAAGTACCATTCTTCCACGAGGAGGCACAGCATGTTTACATCCCCACTCCTGTCGCAGTCAGCTGACTTACAGGTATTGGTCGAAAACGGTGACGAAGATCTGTGACAGCCAATCAGCGGGCTGCAGCAAGAGTGAGGATGTAAACACGTTATGCCTTCTTCTCGTGGAAGGACGATAGTTGCAGATATATTTGTACATATATCAACAAGGTTGAGAACCACTGATTTAGTTATCATCAGTGTTTACACGCCAAGGAAGGACGTATCGACTCTATCATAATAGTATCGGACATATTATGAGTAAAAATGCCGAAAGTAGTATCAAGAAGTATAATATGCTCCGATACCAAGGATCAAGAAGAATATAGCGAAGAAAAGCCGCTACACATTTATTACTGTTTATGCGGACAAATGACTTTAATTTTAGGTTAGAATCGTTTTAATTATTGTATACAATCTAACTTTATTCTCGCGAAATATGTAATTAAAGATACAATAATAAATGTTTTCACGTTTATATAGATTGTGCCATAGAAAAATTGCCTTTGAGAAAGAGAGATGGTGCACGAGTTATCGATGGAAGTAAACATGCTCATAAAATGACCTGCGAGCAAGATGAAGTTGTATATTTGAAACGCACAGAAGGCATAGAGAAACAACATCGTCAGAAGTGTAAAAAGTAAACAATATTTTTACGTTTCTTAATCTCATACATTTTGTAAATATTTAAAAAGCATTTTTTAAAATTATCGTTACCTATAGAACGGTTTAGCAAGTTGCAGCAAAAGGTGTTAATTACAAATTGTACATGTGTTTCCACAGGTGCGGACTGTTTCTCTATTATAAGCACGATCAAGGGACGAACATTGTATTTATTGTAAAAGGTGCGGTGATTAAAAGTTCTGGCGAAGGTCCTATGACGGACATATACAATCAAGTGGCTATCGAAAAGCCCAAGAAAATAATGGTGACGAAACATACAAAGAACATGGGAAAATTCAGTTCGGTTACTGTTTCTACAATCGACGAAGAAGAGGATGAAATTGAAGCGGTAAGTTGTTAAAAATCTATCGTTCTAATAATGTCTGTTGCTCTTAGTATTCTAATGAAAAAGATACACGAACAAGGTGTTGCAAATGAAGGCTATGTCGAGCTATGATGAAATATGCACAAATTAAATACTATACTAATTTCTTTGTTTCGTAAAATGCAATTTCTATTTAATGCGTTACTCTTTTCTAGAGAGAAGTTGCTGATTCGTATGCTAATAATGCGCGAATAATAGAAAAACAATTGGAGAGAAAGGGAATGAATAAACGGAAAGCCATGCCCCCTCCCGAAGCAGATCCAAAGAGAACAAGACCTCGAGGAACGTTATTGGATGTATAAACTTTAGTTGTATATTATTACATATTTAAGCGAAACATGATTGTAAATATTTGTTTTCTTAGACTTTTTAATAATGACTTAAAGAATTAAACGATCCGTTAACATTATATTGAATTATTTATTAACATTACATAAAAGTAAATATTTAAAATATATAAATGACTAGATACAAATATTGCATAGAAATGTACATTGCAAAATATAGATATAAATGTAATAAATAAATACAATAACTACATATAATTCATTAATAAGGATCACTGGAGGGTAAACGGAGTTCTACTTACAATAAAAATTAGTTAGTAAAATGGCAACATCAAATGGTAAGACGAGGAATTACTTTACATATACTGCAACTAGTAAAATTAGTAAATAACTCTACGAAACAATTTTGGGTGATATGGCTCCTTAATGTGAAAGAAAGAAAGATTTATCTAAATATATTATCTAACTGGCCATGTTAGATCTACAATCTATAAATATGCGGTGTGTAATACTATGACATTATTAATGCGCACATCGGTTGAAAACTGGGTGGGACATTAAGCTAGTTGCATTTGTGATCAAAAGTAACGTTATTATCGTTATTCTAGTTGTGCAATATAATTAAACTAAATTTAATCGATACCCAAGACGCCTCTAAGAGCCACGAAATTCCTATTTTCTGTCGTAGATCAGACAATGGAAAAAATGATTTAATTTGAAACCTGTATATTCCTAGTGCCATATTTCATTTATAGTTTACCTTTAATATTACAACAAAATCATAGCACATTCTCTATATATCTAATAAATGCATTTCAAATATATTCCTTTCGACGATTACGTCAAACTGCAACTTGCGTTAAATTAAAATTATACGTAATTCTATATATTTTTTTTTTTTTTTACACATAGTACGATCCCACAATTGGAATTATCACGTTTGCGATTACAGATGATAATTTTATATATATAATTCGTAAAACTAATGCCGCGCTGTACGTAAAAAGAAAAAAGAAAAAAAACATACACAGCGACCGATCTATATAAATTTAAGTATTGATCTGAGAAGATTTAATATCTGCTTTTTTAAGTATCGTGGGCTCGTCTTTTAGAAAGGTTCCTGATCTAGAGCCCACCGTGAGTTGTTTCGCGACTTCCCCGTTATGGCACTTAGTTTTTACTTTCTCGTCGCACGGGGCCTTGCTAGTTATCCTCTTATTGGTAACCCCGGCTTTACTTATTTTGTTAGTGCCAGACGATTTTGGGGAAGACCTTTTACTAGGGCTTTCGGATCCCTGTTGGTTCGGCACTCCCTCTTTCTTTTCTCTCTTAACGGTAGGGTGATTGATCATGGACTGCGTGATCGGTCGCGTATTCATAGGCTTACACGACACGTTATTCAACAACTTACTTGGAACGTCCGGGGTCTTCGCGGCGTCCAGAAGATTCCTTCGCAAACTAGGCGAACCGTGGTAAGCGCTTATAGCCGCCACCCTGCTCCTGCTCGCTGCAGTTGAGCTCTCCAACGACCTGGGCGTTCTTCTCGTTATAGTGAGCGGACTCCTTTGCTGTATCGGCGGCGAACTCTTCTTTACTTTCTCATAAATTTGCACCTTGCCCGTTGTCTTCCCTAAGGTCGGCGACAGTTTGTTCGACGTGTTCGATTTAGGCGTTGTTGTGATCTCGGTCATTAGACTGTCCGTGGACATCGAGGTGTCCATTTTGCTAGCCTTCTTTTTAACAGCTACCGGCTTGTTCTTTGATTCTGCCAAAGAATCTACAGACAAGCCTATTTCTGCGTTCTTCTGCTTAAACGTTGGCGATTCTGGACGCGTGATGCCGCAACTTTTGCTGATCAAGTCCTTCTTATTGTTCGTTCTGCTTGTATTTGGTTCTGTTAAACTGTCCGAGGAAAGAGCCTTCACATCCTTTTTTATTGGTAATTTTATCTTTGCTAGCGGTTTCTTCTCGGTGGCACGTTTCATTGCCGGGCTGGACGTCCGGGACGAATCCGAAGACGAGATCATTATCTTTCGCCGTGGTTGTACAATTACCTTTTCCGGATGTGGTGGATGTACAGTCTCTTTGGGGACAGATTTGTTTCTGGGTTCCAAATACCTCGATTTTACCTGAAAATTGTTACCATGAAAAAGGGGGTCAAATGTGCACTTGAACTTTTGACTTACGATGGATCCATCGATAGAGAATCAAAATCAAAGATTCTGTGCCAAGTTTCAATCCTCCATCTTGTTCGGAGGGGTAGTTATAGGGAGACTCCGGATATCGAATTTGTGCCTATTTTTCATATTCAATCGAGTACAAAAATTACGTAAAAAATCTGGTGCATTGTGATTATCGAGATACATGTTTGAGAATTTTTTCCGATTTTTCGATTCCAAATTCTAGGTGTAAAAAATTAGAAACGCAGGAAAATACCGATTTCGTATTGAAGCCTTCGAGACACTGGATTTATATAGGGTGTTCGACCATCCCTGGGAAAAATTTTAATGGGGGATTTTAGAAGCCAAAATAAGACGAAAATCAAGAATACCAATTTGTTGATGGAGGCTTTGTTAAAAAGTTATTAACAATTAAATTCAAAAATTTTAAATCGTCCTGGAAAAATTATTTTCGGTTGTAGGGGTCAATTACAATCATTTTTGGTCAATACACATACCTCCAAAATTCTACCCATTTTCTAGAAAAAAATTCGGGAAGATGTGAACTTTTTCGACGGAAAAAAAAAATTTCAAATCATTTTGGAAAAATTATTTTCGGTTGCGAGGCTCAATTACAATCATTTTTGGTGAATAGACCTACCCTTGAAATTCTACCCACTTTCGAGAAAAAAATTCGAATAGGTACTGAAATTTTTAGACGAAATTAAAAAATTTCAAATCGTTCTGGAAAAATTATTTTTGTTTATGAGGATCAGTTACAATCATTTTTAGTGAATACACTTACCCCTGAAATCCTAACCATTTTCGAGAAAAAAATTCAAAAAGATGCCTAAATTTTTCAAGGAAAATAAAAAATTTTAAATAATTCTGAAAAAATTATTTTTGGTTGCGAGGCTCAATTACAATCATTTTTGGTGAATAGACCTACCCTTGAAATTCTACCCACTTTCGAGAAAAAAATTCGAATATGTACTGAAATTTTTAGACGAAATTAAAAAATTTTAAATCATACTAAAAAAATTATATTTTGTTACAGGGGTCAATTACAAGCATTTTTGGTGAATAGACATACCCCGAAATCCTACGCACTTTCGAGAAAAAAATTCTTTACCGAAAATTTAATGTGAGGTCAGAAATGCTCCCCTAAAATTTTATGCGAATCTTTAAAAATGTCATAACTCCTGAACGGATTGGAGGATTTCAATTTTTCAAAATGCAAACAACGTGTATTTTAGTGGGGATTAAGTAGAAATTCTAACAATATTGAAAAAGTTGTTCCTTGACACTGTAAAATGAGAAAACCCCCTTAAAACTGGTTCAATCTTTCAAACGACCATAACTCCTACAATAGTAAAGGTATCTCATTGAAATTTTTTTCTGAAGTGGAGCCTATGGGTACCTACAAAAAAGTATTAAACAAGTTTTCTGTAGAGCGTCAAACAAATTTATTAAAAATGAAAAACGAATTCTTAAGAAAAATCGCGAAGGGGTAGGTGCTTAAATTTTTCGGCAAAAAAAAAATTTCAGATCGTTCTGGAAAAATTATTATCGGTTGCGGGGCTTAATTACAATCATTTTTGGTCATTACACATATCTCTGAAATTCTATCCACTTTCGAGAAAAAAATTCGAGTAGATACTGAAATTTTTAGGTGAAATTAAAAAATTTCAAATCATACTAAAAAAATTATATTTAGTTACAGAGGTAAATTATAATCAGTTTTGGTCATTATACATATCCTCGAAACCCTACCCACTTTCTAGAAAAAAATTCGAGAAGATGCCTAAATTTTTCGACGGAAAAAAAAATTTCAAATCATGAAATGGTCCCCCGAAATTTAATGCGTATCTTTAAAATGTCATAACTTCTAAACGGATTGGAGGATTTTAATGTTTTAAACAGCAAACAACGCGTATTTTGGTGAAGAATACGTAGAAATTCCAAAAATATTCGAAAAATTGCTCCTTAACCCCGTAAAGTGACAAAACCCCCATAAAAATGGTCCAATATTCAAACGACCATAACTCCTACAATAGTGAACATATTTCAATGAAACTTTTTTCTGAAGTAGAGCTCATGGGTACTTACAAAAAAGTATTAGACAACTTTTCTGTAGAGCGACAAACAAAATTACTAAAAATCAAAAACGAATTTTTAAGAAAAATCGACAGGGGTGCCTTTTTTCGGCGAAATTAAAAAGTTTCAAATCATTCTAAAAAAATTATTTTCGGTTGTGGGGGTCAATTACAATCATTTTTGGCGAATAGATATACCCCCGAAATCTTGCGCATTTTCGAGAAAAAAATTCACTACGGACGAAATTTTAAACGTTCTTAATTTTCGTCTTATTTTGGCCTTTAGAATCCCCCATTAAAATTTTTCCCAGGGTTGGCCGAACACCCTGTATAACACGGTTTCACACAACACGACATTTTCTAGGAACCTATCTACCGTGTTATAGGAGGGTTACCTGTAGTTGAAAATTGAAAAAATATATAATTAATAAAATAAAAAAAAGATGTGCTTTAAATGGGGCGCGAACCAACGTCAAAAAGTTTGCAGCATATCCGCAGTCAAGCATCTTATTCACTGCACCATCGCACCTATTAAAAATAATTCTAATACTTCTGAATATAACACACATAGCTCCTTTAATTTAGTGACTTATTTTTGTTTTTCTATTCTATACACCGTTCTATTCAACATAGAATTGTTTAAAACCATAGAATATAGTTATCCATTAAGGGGAATATAAAAATTCGAAGTATAAGTTGCTTTTTCACGCGAAAAACGTCGAAAAAATCGGTTTTTAAATCTAGTGTCCCGAAGGCTTCAATACAAAATCGGTATTTTTCTGCGTTAATTTTTTACACTTAGAATTTCGAATCGAAAAATCGAAAAAAATTCTTGAACACGTATCTCGATAATCACAATGCACCAGATTTTTTACGTAATTTTCGTACTCGATTGAATACGGAAAATAGGCACAAATTCGATAATCCGGATTTTCCCTATAACTACCCTTCTGAACAAGATAGAGGATTGAAACTTGGCACAGAATCTTTGAGTTTGATTCTCTATCGATGGATCCATCGTAAGTCGAATTTGGTTCAAGGGCACATTTGACCCCCTCATTCGTCTATACCCTTTGTAACAAAAATTCTTCTTAAATACAACGTATGTATTTTAAAAAAATCTTAAAAATCGAAAAAGTTGACAAACCCGTAAGAATTCCAAATTATAATTCTCAATTACCTCTATTTTATTGGGCCACGATTTCGGTCTACTCGTATCAGTAGCAGTTTGCTTATCATCTTGCATTTTACGTTCCAGCGGGTCGCTTTTTGGTTTATTAAATACCTTCTTTGTTTGTTGTATCGTTGCCATTTGTTTCAATGTTTTGTCATTGTGCTCGGAAATAACCATTTTCACGCGTTTCAAATCCAAACTTCGATTCGTCGTTAAACGACTCGACACAGGCCTTGGTTCCTAGAAATATTAATTTTGCATGATTAAGAACATTTAACAAATTTACATTTATTTATATTTTTAAAGGTATTTACTTTCACGAAGTTGGAATGCCTCGACTGACGTTTCGAAGTCTCATGAGGTAGGATTACAAGACACGCCAATTCCTGTATTCTACGTCGAAGTTCCAAGTCCATTTTCAACCATGTAGTGGTTCTCGCTGCTCGCGTTGCGTCCCTGACCAAGCATTTCTCCACCCGGCATTGAATCTTTTTCAAAAAGTCAATGAACAACTGGCCCCACTTGATTTTTTCTTGAGCCTCGTCCAGTTGCGCGGAAGCCAACATTTTATGCAACTTTGAGTAACTTTTGCACGCTTGTTCAGGGGGCAACCGTTCCGCAGCCGCTAAGAAATTGTCCTCCAATCTACTGATGTTCCACGTCAACTCCCGACCAAGGGATTGGAAGTTTTCGTTCCCCAGCACGCCTGAGAAATTGTCCGACAAAAACTTCATCGAGGTCTCCAGCAAATTTGACACCATTCTAAACACTGGTTCCGCCCAACGCACATTTGGCAAGGTCGCGAGTAGCTTGTCGCAATCCATCATGGTTTGAAGCACGTTGTCTGTAGACTGGTAATTTATAACAAAAAGAAAGCGTTACAAAATTTAAACGTCGGTTAACACTAGATTTACCAGACCAGTCATTTTGACTAGTCTTGCAATTTTAATTAAAAATTCCTACATGTAACATTTCCTTTCTGAAATGTCATGACTTTTGTAGCTATAACTGAAGAATCAGTTTCATGGACTTTCTATTATTTGTTATATTGTCAAAATGACTGGTGCATGTTTCCATGTGATGAAATGACTCAAATCATGATTCTGATGCAGTACATGTAGTGGCTCTTGGAATTATATATTTACTCAGTCAAATTGTGTATTTACATTCGTTTCGACAAAAGAGATCAGAGGGGTCAACGTTTACAAAGAGACAACTTCGCTTTAGTTTCGACAGTTTGGGATTAATTTATTGAAAATAGCCAAAATTGCTTTAAACCAGGAGTTTATATTACGGTGGATGAGCAACTCTTTCCAACGAAGGCCAGATGCAGGTTCACACAATATATGCCAAACAAACCTCAGAAAGGCATAAAATTTTGGCTGGCGTCTGACATTGAAACTAAATATGTAATAAGTGGCTTTCCTTATTTAGGAAAAGATAAAGGCTCGAGATTTATCATCGTCACTAAGTGAATATTTTGTACTGAAACTTGTAGAACCATATACTTTGAAAGGTAGAACCATAACAACGGACAATTTCTTTACCAGTTTGCCTGTGGCGTTGAAATTATTATCTAAAAATACTTCGTTGTTTGGAACAATGCATGCAAACAGGAGGGAAATCCCGAAAATTTGCAAACAGAAGAAAGATAGCATGGTTCATTTCTCAACGTTGCTGCACGAATCAAATGAATGTACACTTACAGTTTACAAGAGTAAACCGAATAAGAAAGTACTTGTACTAAGTACAAAACATAAACGTGTAAAAATTGACAAAACTAACAAGAAATTACCCCAAACTATGTCTTTTTATAATAACACAAAATTTGGCGTCGATGTCACTGACCAAATGGCATGAAAATATACTGTAAAATTAGGTTCCAGAAGGTGGTCACTTCAAGTTTTTTTCAATGTTTTAAGACTTTTTGTTTCGTTTGGCTGAAGAACTTGCTTCTAAATATCAGACTTCAAGGGGAAACCCACAAGAAGCTAACATACCAAGTTCAAGTGGCACCGCTCCTGTACGTAAATGGTGTCAAATATGATATTGCAATAATAATAAGACCACAACTATTTGCAATATATGCAAAAAAAAATGAACTACAAACAATTAAGCGTTTGACTAATTGATACTGTCAATAAATCTATTTATGTATTACAATTAATATTATGAATCTCTTTTTGTCAGTTTTTAAAAGTAAATAAAGACTGGAAACCCCACTAAGCTCTTTTTCTAAAGACCAGTCATTCTGATTTGGTAGAAATAGGTATACTTAAATAGCTGGTAAATCTAGCGTTAAAGGATACATTAAATTTTGCATACCATGTGTACAATATGTTGATGATAACATTTCTCCATCAGTTCTCTTGGAAGAGTCGCGAACGCTTTACACGGCCATATTCGTACAAAATGTCTCGTGATCCATCGAAGAGATTTTCGATACACCTCGTCGAGACCATAAGCCGCTGCTAAGGGCATACACTCCAATACGCCAACAGCACATATTTGACAAGGCTAGACCATGACGAATGAATAATTATTATGGATAAACCTTATGTTTAGGGGAGGCAGCTGCGATGACCTTGACCTTGACATATGTTGTCAAGGTCCCCCCTCACCCCAAATGACCCTCAGAAGGTTTTAGCCGTCACTCGTTTTTTATTAAAAAGTTATTAATAAAAATGTATTATTAATATTACACTAGAATCTGCGTATACGTATACTCAATGTGATCTTGACGTTCACACAGTTTATAAAGGTCACACTCTTGAGCATCCCTCAAAAAGTTACAGTGAGGAGTCAACACACATATGACACTTTACCAAAAATAATTTTTTATTCAATATTTGCATGTAGACTACAAAAGAAACAAAATAGTTAGTATTATCTACAATCTTTTGGCTTTTCAAAACAAATTTAACATTTGTAATATCATTACTATTTTGCTTGGTACAATTTTTTTTCTTGTAGTCGGTTTTGCACCGCAACTAATTTTTAGTAAACATTTTAGATTTTGGTGCACTTAATATTTTGTCCATGAACTCTCAACCTTGATAATTGCTTCAATACGTTTAAGTATACTTAATATTACAGATTCGCAATACTCTGGTGCAATAGAATCGCATCAATATAATGTCACGAAACCATTATCTAAAGATATAAAGAATAATATTATTTTTCAATTAAAATTGAGTTTATCAATGGAAGTAATTGCTAGAAAATTTGCTGTTAGTCAGGGAGTTGTACATACAATACAGAGAAAATGTAACGAAGTCCCTGCATCTTTTGGAGGCCATCCAAAATTATTATCATGTCAGGATAAGAGAAGACTGACAAGATAAAACTGTTAAAAAACGATGTTGGAAAGGAAATTAGTAAGTGGACATCTCGTAGAGCATTAAAAGAAGCCAATTTTACAGCAATTAAGAAGAAAAAAAAACCTGTCCTATCAAAAAAGAATGTCAAGGCCCGTCTGAATTTTTCAAAAAAACATTTAAGCTGGAATATGGAGCAATGGAAAAAAGTAATTATTTCAAATGAGTCAAAAATCAATCGAATTTCATCAGATGGATGTTGTTGGTGTTGGAAAAAGCAAGATGAACCTCTTATACCACGTCATGTGAAGCAAACAATGAAATTTGGTGGTGAGTCACTTATAGTGTGGGGGTGTATTACTGCGTATGATATACGATCACTACATTGAATAGAAGGTGTGGTGAACCAATATACGTATAAGGATATTTTAGAAAACAAATTTACTAGAAACAATTGAAAATATGTCAGTATCAGAGTTGATGTTGTATTCCAACATGACAACGCTCCTAGGCATTGTGCCAAGAATTGGCTGCAAACTCAACTATTTCAAACCATGGAATGGCCTGCTCAAAGGCCAGACATAAACTCGATTGAAAATGTCTGGACATACTTAAAAATGAAGTTGGAAAATAAATATAGTGCTCCCTCACCAACGATAACTGGCACGTGGCATAGAATGCAAGAATAATGGTATTCTATTGCACCAGAGTATTATGAAAATGTAGTATTAAGTATGTCTAAACGTGTTGAAGCAATTATCAAGGTTAAAGGTTTTTGAACGAAATATTAAATGTACCAAAATCTGAAATGTTTACTCAAAATTAGTTGCAGTGCAACAAAACTGACAACACGAACAAAAATTGTACGAAACGAAATAATAATGATATCACAAGTGTTAAATTTGTTTTGAAGAGTCAGGAGATTGTAGATAATACTAAGTATTTTGTCTTTTTTGTATTCTAATATGCAAATATTGAATGAAGATTTATTTTTGTTAAAATGTCGTATGTGTGTTCAGTTTTGCTCGTTACTGTATAGCTACCTCTAGTTTTTTATTAAAAAGTTATTAGTATATAAAGATTACCAGAAACCAAAAACAGGAATATGGAATTTCGTTCCATGAGCCCTGCGGAGCATAAAATAAAGCATCCCCCATGAGTTGAACAGTATCAAATTAAATTCGTTTCGCTGACTGAAGGGGCTGCGTCCTCCAGACCTCCCCTAAAAACTTCACTAACACCCATTTTTAATAAAATATGATTTTATTAAATTATATGATTTTTATATGCTAATAACTTTTTAATAAAAAACGAGCAACGGCTAAAATGTCTTGGATGTTACTCAGGAGGGTGACCTTGACAACATATGTCAAGGTCAGCGGAGCTGCCTCCCCTAAACGTAAGTTTTACCTTATTATGTTTATAAAACGTGTATTTTTGCGTGTTATTAATTACCTTATGAAACAGATGACAATATTTAACTTTAAGCGTATATCCAATCACTTCTTTAAGCCCCTCCAAACACAGCATATCCGCTAAGGTTGCTAATTCAACTATACTTAGTGAATCTGGTATGTTACTTTCTCCACTGTATATGTGGCACAATGCGAAATGTACAGCATCGTACGAATATCCTTGCAGAGAAATAACGTTCCCTGCACTTTCGATCCATCCACCGCTAAGAATCGCCGCAAAGTATTGACAACGAGAACTCAATATACATTTGTGGGCTCTTATACGACGACCAGCCACATCGATCGTTACGTCTGGATTAATTTCTTCTAAGAACATTCTTAATAAATCTTCTCCCAATCTATTGTACGGTCTTCCTCCTGCCAAACTCGATGTTTCTGTTTCCTCTGTACTACCTTATAACAAGAAAAAATAACAGAATACATACGATATACAGGTTGTTTCTTAGAATATCTCCATTTTGTTCGAAGATACGAGAAAGAGCACACTAGAAGAATTGCTTCTTACGATGATAAGCAATTACTTTGTTTTTCTTTTATTACATTGAATTCTGAAATCAGTGAAGTCGTATCTTTAAGTTCACCCGTTATACATATTGGTTGTAATGAGCTTATAGAAACAATAAATAAGTAGCGACGCGTACGTATACAAAAACTTTAATTATACAGCAACGAACAAAACTGAATACACACACTACATTTTAACAAAAATAAATCTTTATTCAATATTTGCATATAGAATACAAAGAAGACAAAATACTTAGTATTATCTACAATCTTCTGGCTCTTCAAAACAAATTTAACATTTGTGATATCATTATTATTTCGTTTCATACAATTTTTGTGCAGTCAGTTTTGCACTGCAACTAATTTTGAATAAACATTTCAAATTTTAGTACATTTAATATTTCATTCATAAACCTTTAACCTTGATAATTGCTTCAACACGTTTAGACATACTTAATACTACATTTTCATAATACTCTGGTGCAATAGAATACCATTGTTCTTGCACTCTATGCCACGTACCAGTTATCGTTGTTGAGGGAGCACCATATTTATTTTCCAACTTCATTTTTAAGTATGCCCAGACATTTTCAATCGGGTTTATGTCTGGCTTTTGAGCAGGCCATTCCATGGTTTGAAATAGTTGAGTTGGCAGCTAATTCTTGGCACAATGCCTAGGAGCGTTGTCATGTTGGAATACAACATCAACTCTGATACTGGCATATTTTCAATTGTTTCTAGTAAATTTGTTTTCTAAAATATCCTTATACGTATACTGGTTCACCGTACCTTCTATTCGATCTAGTGATCCTACATTATACGCAGTAATACTCCCCCACACTATAAGTGACACACCACCAAATTTCATTGTTTGCTTCACATGACGTGGTATAAGAGGTTCGTCTTGCTTTTTCCAACACCAACAACATCCATCTGATGAAATTCAATTGATTTTTGACTCATTCAAAATAATTACTTTTTTCCATTGCTCCCTATACCAGCTTAAATGTTTTCTTGAAAAATTCAGTCGGGCCTTGATATTCTTTTTTGATAGGACAGGTTTTTTTTTCTTCTTAATTGCTGTAAAATTGGCTTCTTTTAATGCTCTACGAGATGTCCGCTTACTAATTTCCTTTCCAACATCGTTTTTTAACAGTTTTATCTTGTCAGTCTTCTCTTATCCTGACATGATAATAATTTTGGATGGCCTTCAAAAGATGCAGGGACTTCGTTACATTTTCTCTGTATTGTATGTACAACTCCCTGACTAACAGCAAATTTTCTAGCAATTACTTCCATTGATAAACTCAATTTTAATTGAAAAATAATATTATTCTTTATATCTTTAGATAATGGTTTCGTGACATTATATTGATGCGATTCTATTGCACCAGAGTATTGCGAAACTGTAATATTAAGTATACTTAAACGTATTGAAGCAATTATCAAGGTTGAAAGTTCATGGACAAAATATTAAGTGTACCGAAATCTGAAATGTTTACTAAAAATTAGTTGCGGTGCAAAACCAATTACAAGAAAAAAAATTGTACCAAGCGAAATAATAATGATATCACAAATGTTAAATTTGTTTTGAAAAGCCAAAAGATTATAGATAATACTAACTATTTTGTTTCTTTTGTATTCGACATGCATATATTGAATAAAAAATTAGTTTTGTTAAAATGTCGTAAGTGTGTTCAGTTTTACTCCTCACTGTATTATGTTGGTCAAAAAGTTCGTGCAATTTTCGAGTCACAAATAAAAAGTACTTCTTTTATGGTAGGAGGTATCTTTATTCGATAACGAATTTTATTTCCATCTTTGAGAAAGCTTCATAATTCCTAATTCATAAAAATCTCTGTTTTGTAGGCTTCATTGTTTCCTTTTTAAAATATAACTACATGATATGATGAAAATACTCCTTTCTAAAGTCCTCAAACTTTTTCATTAAGATATACAGTTAAGTGTTAAATATCGACTAACCATGTGCTTTTAAAATTTGAGTTGACAGCGTAGTTGCATTTTAGAGAGCTAAAAAGCAAGTATCACAAAAATCCATACAAACTTTTCAACCAAACCAATACAACATCAAAACTTTCTCTAAAAGGTTATTCAAAGCAACGATCTTAAAGCATATTCAACACGTTCACTGTCCGGTCCCTTACCTATATGGGTCATACACAATGAACGTATTAAAAATGATCACCAATATCTTATTAGAATATTTGTCTCTTCGAAACAAATAATCTTCTTCGTTAAGTTCTTTCGTACTCTCGAAACAAACAGAGATATTCTCTATGTTCGTGTTAAAGGTAACACTCCGTATAAATAATAATTACCAGCTCCAGAACGACCCATGCTACTTTGCATACTGCTTAGATCAGATTCAGATATAATACCTTCTCCATCGTACTCTCCCGTTAAATCTTCCAGAGGAGACTTCTGTTTCGATGGCAGGGAGGTGCTCATGACCGAGGTAAATTTTCTGGGAACTGGCCTAACCGAGCCATTCGTTCTATACATGACTAATTTGCTCTCGATCCACGAAGTCTCTGGTATACTGTTACACATACGATAAGTAGTTCTATCTTCTTTCGCGGTTAAAACATCCGTCGTGTGAGATGCGACAGGCGTTTTATCCAAATCCGACAATCTGACGAAATTGGACGTTGTCGCTTTCAGATTTAGCCCCATGGCCCTTTCGTTTTTCTTCGCCGTTGCATTGTGGTTTTCAAAGGTCGCATCCGGCTTTACGTAGTCCGGACTCTTCAATTCGCTTTCAATTTTCTTGATCGTTTCGTTCAAAGATTTATGAGTCTCGGATATTTTGTTACCGACAGTTGGTATCACTTGTGTTCGGTCTATATTTGGGACTTCCCCGTTCAATAATTCGGACAACTCGTAATCGTGATTGTCGCTGTCGGGGGACGGCCCGCTGCCGCTACTGATGTCAAACGTTTCGCTTTTACGCGTCTGTCCCTCCGTACTCTCTGTACAGGTCTTCTCCCACGCCGAAGTCTCCGAATATTCGTCTTCGTACGCTTTGACGTCGGCAGTTTTGAGGTTATCTGAAGTCAGCTGGGCGGTTCGTTCGGCTTTTAACTCCGTATATTCGTGCTCCTTTATACTTACGCGAAGCTCCTCGTTGATCACCTCGACGTGAGAATTTGGAGGCGTGTCTCTTGCATCGTACTCAAAAGCATCCTCCGAAGACGTGTCCATATTACTCAGTGCACAATTCCTCTGAGTGACGCATTCCGATTTTGTTGCATCGTTCAAAGAGTGATTTGAAAAACTTTGCTTGGCTTGTAGTTTCTTCAAGTCGCCACGGTCCACGGAGAGACTATGCGCGCGTTTATGTTCCTTACTGAACACTATTTCCTTTGCAACGTGCCCATTATTGTTAGCACCCTGCGTTTTATCGACATTCCAGGAATGTCGTTTGAACGCTGGTCGCGACGAGGACAGTGTTCTTCTTCTCACCACTGGAGAATCAGACTCTATATACATAAACACGCTCGGTTTAGCTTTGTCTCTAACAGATTTTTGTTCGTTGGACAACTGGTCCGTCTTGTCACTACTATTCTCATTAGAATTGGTATCGTTCGCTTTTATTTCCACTCGTTTATCACAAAACGTGGATAAACTTCTCCTGTGTGTAGGTTGTACAGTACTTTCTGCGCTCTTGGTCGAATCACTTAAATCGATGAACATGGAGAAAATATTTTTCTTGTCTTCGTTAGACTTTCCAGGCTTGCTGTTGGTCTCCTCTGCTTCTGGTTTCTTACTTTTCAACGTAGAGTTTGTATTAAATATATCGACATAGAATTCACAGTAAGACTTGTTACTTTCGTTTTGTTCTTTCTTCTCCGTTGGATGATTTTGTTGCTGCGCAACAGATTTGTTATCCATGTCCTTCAAATTGACAAAGAAACCCAAGCTACCTTGCTTGTCGTGGGCGCTCGTTTTTCTAACAGGTTTTTTAACACACTCAGACGTTGAGAAACTTTGAGACATGCCTACTTGAGTATTATTTGTCGACTTGGATTCGGTTTTATTACAATCGCTCATATCGACTACCCACGCGGTCATGGAAGACGCCATTCTCGAAGGTTTCATTCGCAGTTCAGGTTCACCCATGATAACCGAACCCCCAGAAACAATAGGCGTTGATTCTGTCTTTCGACGGACAGTGGGACTATCGGTAGGCTTCGAATAATCCGAGGTGCTGACACCGCCAGAAATAATAGGCGTGTTCTCGTCGCATTTAATCTTTTTTAGCGTATCTATTCTGTTGTCCTTTTCTAAAATGCAATTCAGCGTAACAGGCAGGCTATTGCTACAGCTGCTCGGCCCATCGTCCAACTCCGCGTGGTAATCCGAGACCACCTCTTCGCTGGCGCTTTTCGTTACAGGATAAATTTTAACAATTTTACTATCGTTCTGCAAAGAATCCTTACTTTCTGACGGTATCTGATTGATCTCGTATTTCCCATTATCCAATGGCAGGTATGGCATTGCGTGATATTGAGTACCAGGTGGAATTTGAACGTCCATATTGAACTTGTTCAGTACAGTGCTTACTGGAATCGCGGGCTCGTCTGGTGGAATGAAACACGAATCGCCATCGACGCGGTGTCCCGAGTACTGAGGTATAGCATTCTGGAATACGAGATTACCTTGTCGTCGTTCGTATTCTTGCCTTAATACCGATATCTTCTCGTCGTTGGAGTCTAATTCAAACGTATTCCTCCTAATGAGAGAAGGACGTCGAGTATCTTCTATTAAATTCAAATCTTTGTCGTTCGTATTCTCCGTTGCTTCTGCGTTACTATTTACGTTAACAGCGGTGTCATTGTCGTTAGGTACACGCGATATGATAGATCGGTCGTTATTCATATTCTTATTATTGTCAGGGCAAGGTGAAGGATGTGCGCTTTCGCCGCTGTCCGCCTCTTTAATTTCTACAACCAAAGACTCTTTGTTCGTTTCTGCGTTTATATTTCCCTTATCCTCGGATAGAGAATCGGTTCTCCTTATTTTTCGGGTGTCTGTGAGCGGCTCTAAGTACTCTGTCAGCTTTAGTTCCCTTTCGAATTCTGCCACCCTTTCGTGACCGATTTGCAAATTGGATGTTTTCAGCGACGTAAATTTGTAGCATTGTTCGTCAGGGAAGTCGTTGGATTTATTTGCGGCGTACTCGGAAGAATAACAGGTATACGGCTTGGGCTTGTCGTCGAAGCATTGACTTTTAGTCGTGTTCGATGCTGGAACTTCTACTTCGTCGTTGAGCGTCGACGCGTCGATAAAATAATAATTGCTCGCGTTACAGGAACTTTTATGTTTCGGTATGTTATGTGATGTTTCGAGTCTTGCGTTTTCCGATTGTGCGTTCTCGGTTCGACAATAACTGGAATTACATATCTTCTCGTCGCACGGTTTCTCCGTGGATTCCCCCTTTGCAGATTCTTTCTCCGCGTCGGTGCTCACGGAGGATACATTACCGAGATCGATGAACTCAAACGACTCGTTTTCGTCGCTACCGCAGTCCGATTCATAAAATGGATCACTGAGTACGTGATTCTCGTATTGAAAAATTTCGTCTGTATGTAATTTCTTTTTTTGAGCATTATCCGTGGACGAGCTGGATGAATCTAGTTGTGGTTGTTCCGCATCGACGGAAGAACATGTTGCGCTATGTTCGTTCGAAGCACTTTCCATTAATCCCGATCCTACCAAGTCCTTTATATGGCATGTGCTACTGTAAGCGTTGGCTGAATCATAGCGATCTGCATCCACAACTATCTTCTGGTCTTTGTTATTCCCGCGTCTAACGCGTATGTTAACAAAATCATCGTTCGCAGAGGTGTATCCCGTGACTTGCAATTCCTCAAAATCAGTACTCGAATTCTCGGACGTTGTGTTTTCATGTGGACTTACAGAACCAGTCTCTAAACCAGAATCAGCCATATCGGATAAAGTGGGACTTACATCTGTCGAAGCATACTCTCTTACATTTCTCGTATCCTTAGCGTTGATTGTTGGATTGCAGTCTGCTGTTGCGCAATCAACATATCTTTGACATGAAAACAAATATTTATCAATCAAACTAATTAATAAGTAAAGCCATGCCTTGGAAGTTGGCCAGGACTTTTCTTTCGAAACTGATCGGTTGCTATTCTCGCTTCAATTTTAGCCAGTTTTGGTCCCAAACATTGGTCAATATCCAAGGTATCGCTGTATTACATAAAATAAATTGTAGAATATCATAATTATAAATTATAACCTTTTATTGATGTCGGAAACAGTATCGATACAGGATGCATTCACAAATCTTGATTGGTAAGTAACGTTCAAAATAAGGTCTACCAATAGTCGTTCTTCTTGCAAGCAGTTTGAATTGCTATATAAAAGCCTGAAAATGCATGAAATGTTGTTAAAACGTATATAATAAGAAGAGGAAAGATATTTAATCCTTAATGAGTACCACAGGTGAAAATTCACCCGATAGAAATATTGACGTATCGTCTTATTAGTTAAATTTTACTGTACTTACTTTTTCTATAGATAAACTTGTGTTTTATATAGTTTTCATTTTATTTCGAATATTACAACTTAAACAATAATATTATAATTACAGCGAAAATTCACCGATAGTACCATTAGCATAATAGTAAAGTATCATATCAGTTACGGGATAATACATGTATTATTCTAATATGTGCATTCTATGATGTTTACAGTAGGAGTGACAAATGAAACAGTATAACATGCTGATTGCTATAATTTATATTGTCAATCGAAATAGTGTATATTGTGTCATACAAACGTGAATGTGGGGAAAATAAAAAAAAATACGAATTAAAGGAAAAAATAACAAAGTATAGAGAAAACTTAATATCCTTATTTTTATTATACTTATAGTAAAATATTATTTACAACTATTTAAGTAATTACTTATTCGTGGAGGACAGTTTCTACATATATTTGTTCAACTGCGTACTATATCACTGCGTTTAAACAGAGACAAATGCATAAATTTTTTACAAATTCAACAAAATATAGTTTATTAAAGAAAGACTTTTCATACATAATTTATGGAAAATGCATGCAAATAAATATTTTTAAATTCGAACGAAAGGAATACATGGAACTTTCAAAATGTTAATTTTGGAAAATTTGTTTATTTTCCTCTGTTCATAAATATTCCTGAATTAAACAACAGTCCATGCATACAATATGCAGTATTTAAGAAATACACATAGTTCTGATAGATACTGCTTCTAGGTATATGATTATCGATATGGCGATACCTCACAAAGCCTTCAATGTGATGAAAAATTTCCGGTTTATCAAGGATGCAATCAATGCGACTGTTAGTGTATATAAAATAAGGCTTGAGGACCTTATAAAAATGTGGAGCTCTTGTTTTAACGATACACTGGTTTGTTGGTATTATATTATATCCATGTATTATGTTAAGATCACAATACAAGGAGCCCGTAAATATTCTACAATAAAACACTCCATTCAGTTATGTATTTAAGAGCTTATATTTTTTACACATAATGGCTTTATTATACACATTCCCGTCAGTTACAATTTTGTTACAAGTACAGAGACAAAATTCAAACGGATGCAACAATTATTACACAGTGAAATAAAATATAACAGATTCTTAAAAACATCTAGGTTGACACGAATAGTTTCGTATTAGGAGTTTCAAGTATTTTATAATTTTGTACAATATATGCCAATCGCTTCGATACTTTATATTATACATACTAATTATACAAATCACATTATACAACTAAATGCAATTCACCGACAGTTTAGATACATCATGCATGAATGTTCAGAAATTATTCTATTTTTTAGATCGAACAAAACTTATCTTTACTCGACAATTAACTATCTACCGTATAATTGATTTTTAAAGAAATACTTTTCGGTACACATTATAATTTTAAACGAATCGATTCTCGAATGTATTATCGAATGATTTTTTTTATTTTTTGAACATAATAAGATAAAATTATTACTTTACCTCAAAATATTATTCTGTAGATCACTTAGACTTTTTGCAATGATGCGGTTCTTCTCTGCACATTGATACCTTTTAAACGTTTCGCTCGAAGGAAGCTCAGGCACGACAGAAGCATACAGTTGATGGCAACAGAGCCATTGACACGTTCTGTCTAAATTTCCACTTCGCTTGTTGTTGCTCCTGCCTCCAGCCATGAGGCATGTTTAATGTTTCATACCTGTCCACCTTTAACATACAAAACTATTACGTAGAAAACAAAAAAATAAAATATGAACAAACGTAAAGGTACAATCGTGGACAGGTTTAATGATCAACAGAAAATCAATGCTATTTAAAACATAATTGTAATAAACCAGAATTGTATGGAACATTTAAGTTAACAAAGTGTACTTTAATAAACAATAATATCAATAATAACTATTAATATAATAGAATATATTATCATTAATCAAAACTGTATACAATTTTTGATGGTCAAAATTAAGTGAACACTTTATAAATATTTAGAAAATAAGCAATTAGTATTTGGTATTGTAACTTCTTGCTTCAATTACTGCTTCTAATCGTCGTAGGATGCTTTCCACAAGTTTTTGGAAACTTGTTGAAATTTTAATTGCAATTCGTTTAAAAATACTGTTTTATTATGACGTTTTCCTAATGGTATTTCCGAATCTAATAAAGCTCGATGAATTTTCTATAGGATTAAGATCTACACTTTGTGGAGGCCAATTGAGAACATCTATCCCACAATCCTGTAAAAATATTTTTGCTCTCTTCGCCGTATGCTTAGGATCATTATCCTGTTATAGCTTTCATCCCTCATCGAGATCCATTTTTAGGATTGACTCTTCCATATTTTCATTTAAAATGTCAATAAACTTATCTGCATTCATGATGCCATGGATGGGTGCTAAATTTCCAACCCCATGTTTGACGGTAGGCAACATATACTGCTTCTTGTGAGCTTCATTCAATTATCTCCACACGAGTGATCTCTGTTTTTTATTTAATAACTCAAATTTGCTCTCGTCACTCCATATAATATTTTTCCAAAATGATAATGGCTTATTCACATATTTTTTTGCAAAAGCCAAACGTTTCTTTTTATGCACTTCACTAATGCGTGGCTTGCGTCTAGCTAAACAGCTCTTCAGATTAACTTCTTTTAATCTTCGTCTCACAGTTCTTGAAGAAATATTTAATTACAGAGTTTCAACAATATTTCGTGATGTTGTTAATGGATTACGTTGAGTTTCTCTTACAATTTGTCTATCATTATATGAATTTGTGCTACGTTTTTGTTCTCGACCGATTAAATTTTCAACAGTATCATACTGTAAATACTTGTAATAAATTTTATGCACTGTACTCTTAGAAACTTTGTATTTTTCAGCTATTTTACAATAACTTAGTCCATTTTTGCATTCTGAAACAATTAACTTTCACAGATGCACAGGAAAGTCTTCTCGTCTCTTAGACATGTTTGGTTTATATTTCTAATCTTGCTTAAACAAAAGTTCAATGTCTACTGAGGACGAATGACACCGCACAATGCAAGAGTCGAACGTTTGTTTACATTTTTTTCGTCCCAACACAGAATGTCCTCTGTGTCCACTTAATTTTGTCCACAGTCTCAAAGACACCCAACAAATATATACGTATAAATATTAACAGAAACATTATATTTATACTTTTACATACTAAATATATTCTCTCGTTGTGTATAAATATTTTTCATGTTAAACGTCTGAAATAAATTTATAACACAATAAATAAAAATAGAGATTATTCAGAATTTATATTCTGTCCACTTAATTTTGTCCACGACTGTTTGGTTTATATTTCTAATCTTGCTTAAACAAAAGGTCAATGTTTACTGAGAACGAATAACACCACACAATGCGAGAGTCGAACATTTGTTTACATTTTTTCCATCCCAACACAGAATGTCCTCTGTGTACACTTAATTTTGTCCATGGTCTCAAAGACACCCAACAAACAAATATGTATAAATATTAACAGAAACATAATATTTATACTTTTACGTACTAAATATATTCTCTCGTTGTGTATAAACATTTTTCATGTTAAACTTCTCAAATAAATTTGTAACACAATAAATAAAAATAGAGATTATTCAGAATTTATGTTCTGTCCACGACTGTATACAACTTATAAACTAGATATTAATCCTTTCCCTTCATGCATCGCTGTACAGGCAATATACAAAATAAAATAAACGAATAAAAGATTGGCAGCCTTCTCAATTATAAATACAAGCGCAAAGGGTTAAATTGTTATGTGAAAATATTAAGTTTAAAACTTGATTCGTCTGCGTAACAGATTTTGTACCTTTCTTTTATAAATATATCAAGTTTTATAATATATTTATATTGTTTTAATATTCATTTGTAACTAATAAAACTCTAATGCATAATGGATGCTGATGGAAAAATATACGAATCGGTGATTCTCTTTTCAATGTATGCGTTGCTGACAAAGTACATAACAATTTCAAGGTCAACATAGTAGTACTTCTTGCATGACAATTACTATTGCTTTCAGAATATCATTAACATCCAAACAACGATCATAATTTATTTACACACATTATGTAACATGAAATATTGGAAAATTTTAAGAATTATGTACTCGATCGAGAAATATTACATAATATTATTTTTGTAGCATATCCAGAAACGTGTTGAATATTTAGTGAAAGCATGCAACATGCCACTTTATTACGTTTAACCTTAAATTTGACGAACACGTACGAATTCATGAGTGAAACATCTCGATAAACGTTCGAAACGAAAATTCAAAAATTCGGTAAAATTGAAACGCGAAAGTCAAACGAAACGTGTACGATTTTGCGGCGATTGAAAGTAGATATTCGTGGTTCGAATCGAAAGACATTACGCCGATGAAAATGACGCTAAATAATCGATTGATTTATGGAATTTGCTGTTACGACCAGCGAAATAAGATACAAAATGTACTGTCATTGATTCACGGTTTTTTGACATTTGAAAAACACTGATCGAACACACCTTGTTGACTGTCATTCAACGCATCTTTCTACGTATCCTAAGTACGGTTTCAGTTTCGTACATTAATCAATATATGCGGGTTAATACAGTTTGACAGAGTGATTTCGTTTTATGGAAATTACAGAACGACGATAATAGTTTTGTACGAATTGTTTCAACGTTGAAACATCTTAAATATATTTTTGATGAGACTTTCTCAATAATTTATTGATCGCACTTGGTACATATACGTACGTACTCACCTCGCATTATTTCGATTCTTGAACACCGGCTCGGTTGTATCATAGTCATGCATTGTTATACGCCGAGATCTCCTCGCGCATTTCGTTCGACGCGTCCGCTACGAAATTCGGCGGATATTAACGGTACGATAGCATCAAACGTTAGCTTGTTTGTTGTTCGAAACACATAAATATGCGACGGTCGTTCTCGATCTGAAAGCGTGAGATCTGCAACAGGCTCCGGCAGATGGCGCGCGGTTCGGGATCAATTTTTCACTTTCGAGGTTATGTGCAAGAATGTTCTGTCAAACCCTCGCGTCGTGCGGAGTATCGTGATTTCTAGCCAACGATGCTGTGTTGCGGAAATTATGTTTACCTGATGAACATCGAAGATGAACACCAAGGAAAAGGAAAAGTATATCGAGGAATTTGATTTCCCCCATTGCGACGAGTCCTCGAAATATGAGAAGGTTGCGAAAATTGGTCAGGGTACTTTTGGGTGAGTTTTGTTTAGAAATTCCAATCCGTGTTTAGGTTATGCTTATACGTGACTAAATATTTATTGTTTTCCCGACGATTCTGATTATTTTTCAGGGAGGTGTTCAAGGCTAGAGACAAAAATTGTACAAAAAAGTTCGTAGCTATGAAAAAAGTATTAATGGATAACGAGAAGGAGGGGGTATGTACACATTTAAATACTTAATTGTTTAACACTCGGACAACGACACTTGATTTTTCGATCTAATGACAAATTTGAGGACCAATGAGCTGTGGCTATTACATTGTCATGATAAAACTTAAAATCCTTTGAAATTCCAAACTTTTTAGCACCAGTTTTCGAGTTATTTTACAGGATATTTAAGTAAACAAATTTTTGTATAATTCCTTTGATTATGTGTAAATTGTCTGTTTTCTTGGTATTTGCGTTAAACTGTGTTCGAGCTTTTTGCCAGTTTGTTTTCATCGAACCTAAAAATATACAGTGGCTTGCAATGAAAATCGTCCATCTGGTTATAAATCAAAAACATAAACACTAATTATAAAAAGTTTTATTTCTAATATTTGGTCGGGTTTCTTTTACTGTTCTCTACTTCTCTAAGCCTATTATTGATCGATTTAACTAATTTTTCTGCATATTCAGAAGAAATTTTATTCCACTCTATTTTTGATGCTTTGCTTAATTGTTTTTTGTTTGTTATGAAATGTTGCCAAATTTTGGTCTCTAATTCGTACCATATATGCTCAGTAACATTTAAATCCAGCGACTGGGATGGTGTTTCAAATACCTTCGGGCAATTATAGAGTAACCAATCCCGAACGATTACAGATTTATGCTTAGGGTCGTTGTCCTGATAAAAATGGAATTGTTGCTACGCAGGGTGACGATCTGTTCGGTTCAACGGATCATTTGCATTCGCTCTTCTTTGTGCAAATTAATGTGCAAAGAGTTGTGGTGTAATAGGTGATTTTGCAATGAGTTTTGACACGATTTTTCGATAACACTATTTAAACTTTAATACAAAACAATATCTGTACAAATGTGGTTCGATGATATAATAAGTGAGATTTTAATATGTTCTCTTTGACTTCTGATCGAGTTGTGTTTGCACAGTTGTCAAGAAGGTTAAGATTGTGATCGGCTGCTGTTATTTTGGGGAAAAGTGAACTGTATGAATTTGGATTGGTCGGTTGTGTTGTGAGGGCCTCTGAAAGTGGTTTTGAGGTGGAACTTAGATGTTTAAACATTTCTGGAAAATGTTGTTCAGTTAAGGCTTGCAGGTAATGGTTTATTGCGGTGATTTGTATGTGATGTGCAGCTGTTGGTAAGGTCAAGTTTTATGGGACGGTTCTGTTCACAAAGAGTTGTAATTGCAGAGTCTAAAAATGTTCAGCTGCTACGACCCTTCTGCAGCTATCTGTGTTGGGGCTCAACAGAAATGTATTCAAAATCCCTAATTTTTCGGCACTTTCTTTCAAATTCTTCATTAAAATATCTAAGTACATCTATGTGTTCATATTTCTCTCAATAAAATGTAATGCAGCAACACCGTTGGTTGTCATGCAGCCACAAACCATGGCAGAGCCGCCCTTTTTAACTGTGGGAGTGATATTCTTTACATTTAATTCTGTGTTCGGTTTCCTCCAGAGTGCAACTCTCCCACCTGAACCAAAAATGTGAAATTGACTTATGTCTGCTAAAAGAACTTTTTTCCAAAACGAAAAGCCTTGATTGATCTGAGTGAACTCGATTCTTTTAAGTTTGTTCTTTGCATTGATGAACAGCTTTCTTCTTGCTACTCGACCATGATAATTATCTTTCCGTAGTATTCTAAGAATATTTTCTGGGTGCACTTTTTTATTTAAATGTATTTCAACATCTACAGCTATTTCTAGGGCACTTTTCCTGGGATTTTTCTTAATTTGTTGATCGTTTAAACTCTTATTTTTTTTTAATTTATTTGATATGCGGTTTTCACTTTTATATCTTTTAAGAATGTATTCTACTGTACCTTCATTATAATGGAAAATTACTAATTTTCGTATCTCCATTGTTTGTTTTGAGATTCCATTTTTCCAAATCGATAAATTAATGAAATAGTGTGATAAAACTATGTTCATCTAATGCTTACTAAGCGGAAAAATGTAAAACACAGTTGAACACACATGTGTTAGGGGAATCCCCCAATATTATAGATGGACGATTTTTAGTACAAGTCAAATTTCATAGATGTCGTTACACATAGTCATTTTGCTTCATATATTTGCTAATATTTGAGTTTTCTTTTATATGGAAACAAGTAACAATAGAGATGAAACATTATTACGTTAATTACAAAAATCTCATGTTCATATAATGCATATTTTGGCCAAAATTAAAAAAACGAATGCGGTGGACGATTTTCACTGTGAGTCACTGTATGTAATCGCTTTTGTTTGTAAATATTGTCTTCTTTCAAAATGAAACAACTAATTATTTTGAAGAACAAAAATTCTACTTCAATTATATCTATTAAGATTTTAAAAAACCTCTATTAAAATATCAATTAAATTCAATCGAGTAAATTTTATTCTCATGTCCACTGTACGTATTATACATATAAAAGCATAAATGTTTCGTACGCATTACACTGACTCGAAAGAAATACTGCTTATCTGCATTTACTTTTTGATTTCTGTCTACAATTACTATCGAATAAAAAGAAATGCGAAAAAACATGTTGGGGGTCTGTACAGATCCAGACACTGCTTAAAAAGGAATGGCTTTTGATTTTTGTACATATTTCAATAATTACAAGTTTTCTGCCAATTTTGAGTTATTGAAAAAATTTCCAAAATTTTGTAAGAAATAATTAGTATCATAACAATTAATTATTTTTGTCTTACAGTTTCCTATAACTGCTTTGAGAGAAATAAGGATATTGCAGTTATTGAAGCACGAGAATGTAGTAAATTTAATAGAGATATGTAGAACACGAGGTATACATTTTTCACGGACTTGCAAAACAGGAATGTTTTGAAGCAATGTACTTTCGCAAAAGCATACGACAACTAATATCGAGAATTTTCTTTTAGCAACACAATATAATCGTTATCGTTCTACATTTTACCTCGTATTTGATTTTTGTGAACATGACCTAGCTGGTTTATTGTCGAATGTAAATGTTAAATTTAGTTTAGGAGAAATTAAAAAAGTTATGCAGCAGTTGTTAAACGGTCTTTATTACATTCACAGTAATAAGGTAGGGGTAAATAAATTATGCAATCGATGAAGAATAACGTTCTTTATATAATTGTAATTTGCGCAATCCTGTTATTCTATAGATCTTGCATAGAGATATGAAGGCTGCAAATGTTTTAATAACAAAAAATGGTATACTAAAATTGGCTGACTTTGGGTTGGCTCGTGCATTCAGTGCGAATAAAAATGGCCAGCCAAATCGTTACACGAATAGAGTTGTTACTCTATGGTACAGACCACCGGAACTTTTACTCGGAGATAGAAATTATGGGCCTCCTGTAGATTTGTGGGGTGCTGGATGTATAATGGCTGAAATGTGGACCAGGTCTATATCTTCGTGATTTTAAAAAACATTACTTGCCATCGGAGGGACAAATTTTCTACTTCTTTGTTACGTAGATCACCGATAATGCAAGGAAATACAGAACAGCAGCAGCTCATATTAATCTCACAGTTATGTGGCTCTATAACGACCGAAGTGTGGCCTGGAGTCGAGAATTTAGAGCTGTTTAACAAAATGGATTTACCTAAAGGTCAAAAGCGAAAGGTAAATACTATGGAACGTACACTGTGTTTATTTCTGGTCTGTATAATAAAAAGAGAAAAACATTTTTACGTAGGTCAAAGACAGATTGAAGCCATATCTGAAGGATCCTTATGCGTGTGATCTGTTAGATAAACTTTTGATTCTCGATCCATCTAAAAGATACGATTCGGATTCTGCATTGAATCACGATTTCTTTTGGACCGATCCAATGCCTTGTGATCTTAGTAAAATGTTGGCACAGCATACGCAAAGTATGTTCGAGTACTTAGCTCCACCAAGACGTCCTGGCCATATACGTCAACCACATCATCAAGTACCTGGGGGGCCAGCGAAACCTAGCTCTAGCATGACTGACAGTGGTTACCAAGATCGTGTATTCTAGCATATTCTGCTCGGTAGAATGTAAACTGCCCTCTATTGTTCATTTTCATCTCTTAGAATGTTGATACATCATAAAACATTTGACTTCAACTTCATCGATATCGATAAGAATTTAAATTAAAATTACATGTCTGATTTATACAAACTCTGGAAATAAGATGCAAGACTTAATACATATATTTTCGGTCACGAACGTCGGCCAATATTCAAGCCATTACTGTATATACTGTGTGTATATATATATATTCTTATCTGTGCGTGTGTGTATATATATACAGGGTGTTTGGTCACACCTGGGAAAAATTTTAATGGGAGATTCTAGAGGCCAAAATAAGATAAAAATCAAGAATACCAATTTGTTGATGGAGACAATTAAATTAAAAAATTTCAAATCGTTCTGGAAAAATTATTTTTGATTGCAGGGACCAATTATAATAATTTTTGGTCAATAGACATACCCTTGAAATCCTAATCATTTTCGAGAAAAAAATTCTTTACCGAAAATATAATCTGAGGCTTGAAATGGTCCCCCGAAATTTCATGCGAATCTTTAAAACACCATAACTTCTGAACGGATTGGACGATTTTAATGTTCAAAAAGCCAAACGCCGCGTATTTTGGTGTAGAATATGTAACAATTATTAAAATATTGGAAAGGTTGTTCCTTGGCCCCGTAATGTTAGAAAAACCCCATAAAAATGGTCCAATTTTTAAACAGCCATAACTCCTGTAATAGTGAATACATTTCAATGAAACTTTTTTCTAAAGTAGAGCCCATAGGTACCTACAAAAAAGTATTAAACAACTTTTCTGTAGGACGCCAAGCGAAATTATTAAAAATCGGAAACGAATTTTTAAGGAAAATCGACAGGGGTAGTTCCCAAATTTTTCGACGGAAAAATAAATTTGGAATCGTTCTAAAAAATTATTTTTGGTTACAGGGGTCGATTACAATCATTTTTGGTCATTACACATACCCCTGAAATCCTATATATTTTCGAGAAAAAAATTCCGTACCGAAAATATAATCTGAGGCTTCAAATGGTTCCCCGAAATTTAATGTACATATTTGAAACATCATAACTCCTGAACGGATTGGACGATTTTAATGTTCCAAACGGCAAACAACGCGTATTTAGCCGAAGAATATGTCGAAATCGCAAAAATATTCGAAAAACTTATCCTTGACCCTGCAAAATGAGAAATGCCCCATAAAAATGGTCCAATTTGCAAAGAGCCATAACTCCTATAATAGTGAATATATTTCAATGAAACTTTTTTCTGAAGTAGATCCCATAAATACCTACAAAAAAGTATTAAACAACTTTTCTGTAGGACGCCAAGCGAAATTATTAAAAATCGGAAACGAATTTTTAAGGAAAATCGACAAGGGGGTATAGGTGCCTACATTTTTCGGCGAAAAATAAATTTGAAATCGTTCTAAAAAATTATTTTTGGTTGCAGGGGTCGATTACAATCATTTTTGGTGAATAGACGTAGTCACGAAATCCTACGCTTTTTCGAGAAAAAAATTCCTTACTGAAAATATAATTTCAGGCCAAAAATGTTACTCCAAAATTTGAAAACGTCATAATTTTTGAACGGATTGAACGATTTTAATATTTAAAAAAGCAATCAATGCGTATTTTAGTGAAGAATATGTAGAAATTCTAAAAATATTGTAAAAGTTGCTCCTTGATCCCGTAAAATGTGAAAAACCCCATAAAAGTAGTCCAATTTTCAAACGGTCATAACTCCTACAATAATGAACGTATCTCATTGAAATTTTTTTCTGAAGGAGAGCTCACAAATACCTACAAAAAAGTACTAAACAACTTTCCTGTAGGACGTCAAGCGAAATTATTAAAAATCAGAAACAAATTTTTAAGGAAAATCGACAGGGGGGTGCCTAAATTTTTCGGCGAAATAGAAAAGTTTCAAATCGTTCTGGAAAAACTACTTTCGTCTGCGGGGGTCAATTATAATCATATCCTTTGAACAGACATACTCCCGAAATCTTACCCACTTTCGAGAAAAAAATTCAGTATTGGCGGAACTTTAAACGTTAATAGCTTCTTAACGAAGCCACCATCAACAAATTGGTATTCTTGATTTTCGTCTTATTTTGGCCTCTAGAATCTCCCATTAAAATTTTTCCCAGGGGTGGTCGAACACCCTGTATATATAACTCTTGGAATAAGATGCAAGATTTTACATATATGTACATACCCGAAACTGGCCAAAGTCAAAGGGAGATTTTCCAGGGAATCCCGTCTCTTTTTTCAGAAACTGCGAGTGAGATAGAAATGCCTAACCTGACACGTTGATATCTCACAATAGATTTAAAAACAAACATTAGCCGCCAAGACGAGTGGGAAGCCAGTTCTTGGAACTGGCGGAGGAGTTAATTTCCAAGGCATCCTGTATACATACATACATACATACAAACGTACATATATATACACATATATATAAATTTTATACAAATTTAAAGCAGTCTCCTTATTTAAACCTTACATTTCCAGAAATGTGGTTTGCTCAATTTCTTCCATTCTTGTATTATGTTTTACACAAACCTCATCATTTTTGCTTTATCCACGTGTGTAAATTCGTAATACTAATACACTCTTAACTATTACAAAACTAAGGAAGAAATGGACATTGCTGTGAATTTGCGAGCGTCGAAGAAAACGGAAGAGTTACAAAATACATTCGAAACTAAATCGAGTGTTATTTTGTGAACGAACGTGTCATGTCAAGAACAAGATTTATTTCAATAAACAAATTTTCAATTGTACAATTGTCTTCGGATCGATAGTGTTGATAATTGCAAAAGGAATCTTAAACATGCGCGAGTCTAAACAAATTTTCAAGTTCATGCAACAAAAGTGTGATATTAGCGAGTTAAATTAGCGTTCGGCCATCGTTCACTTAAGGAGGTATTGCTGTCTAGACTGTCGATTTCACGGCCCTTTTTGTGATTTTTTTTCTAATGATTGGTAGGCTGTTTTGCACTGAGACTTTGTAGATATATTTATTCATCTTATAAGCACGTACAGTATTTTTTTCATGGAAATATATTAAAAATCGTGGGAATTATAACTTCTTATATAATGGCTCTTTTGGAAAAGGTGCTCCAATG
The DNA here is from genome assembly GCF_051014445.1 of Colletes latitarsis. Taxonomy (NCBI): domain Eukaryota; kingdom Metazoa; phylum Arthropoda; class Insecta; order Hymenoptera; family Colletidae; genus Colletes; species Colletes latitarsis. The sequence goes on from NC_135145.1 coordinate 17,796,951, forward strand.
GCTTCCAGGATTCCAGATAATTTGAAATAGAGGTGGTTAAACTATCTTCATAAGGAAGGTTGTAGTTATAGCAGGAACTAGGGAGAAGTCAAAATCCTGATAAATAAAGAAATGGCGACGCTTCAAGTTTCGAATTTCTATTTGTTAATCGTTCTTTTGTCTTTAGCGTATCAAAAAAAATAGTAAAACTCAATATTTTTTTAAATCTCTAGTTCCAGCTATAAAGGCGTGTCTGCTGAATATTCTCTCCAAATTTGAAGTCAATCGGTCCGCTAGATCTTGAAATATCATGTAAACCAGTTTAAATGCGTTTTTTAAAACAAGAAGCTATAACTCTCGCAATTTTTAATATTTTTTGATGAAAAAAATACTGTACATACCTATAAGACGAATAAATATTTCTGCAAAATGTCAGTACAAAACAACCTACCTGTCGTTAAAAAAAAAATCACAAAAAAAGGCCGAATAAATGACAGCCTAGACAGCAATACTTCCTTAATTTCGTGTTCGTATTATCGTAGTCATGAGAAAAGCAGCGTCGCGCGTAGCACCGAGGAGAATATTCAATATATACACGATCGTATGCCCGTAATACTTTGTTACTTTTATCCTTAAAACTATATCGTTATTATGCTAAAATACACTATCGAATTATCAATCTGTGAGGTACAGATAAATATGATCTATGTTAAAATAAATGACGTGACAATGGTATTTATCACCGGATATAAAAATACAAATAAAATTCTGTTAACAGTAACTGGCTTTCGTTTGAAAGTTCCATTGCTCGTGTTACGATGAGCGTATTAAATGAATGATCACTTTGACATATGAAATGACAAACACACGTTATTATATCACATATATTCCTAGTCGTCGTCGTTTTTAAGAAGCTGATCCAACGGATTCGGACCCATTCTCTTCGGTTTACTCGTAGACACTTTCTCCGTGCTATCAGCTGAAATACATCCGTAACATAAAATGAGCGTTTGAGGTTATGAAAGTTCGATTGTTTGAAATATTCGAAAACTTATTACATGGCGTAGGTCGTTGGGCATTTAAACAACTGAGCCACTCTGTCATGCTGATTCTCCTGTCGTTGTTGATATCACAATATCTGGGCAGTCTCTTGCCACATCTCTGCAGTTGCCTGTTGCTCGCTACCATGGTACGGAAACTTTTCCACTCCTTTCTCTCCAAAACCTGAAAAGGAAAATAATAGTACACATATCTCCCAGTTTTTACTTAGTAAACACGTCTAAGAAGGGAAATTTGGAATGAAACTTTGTATAGAATAGGTTATCCTCAACACACCTATTTTTTGTTCGTGTCATAATTCACTTTTAAGGGGCGAGACCACAGAAAATGCAAAGTTAATTCCCTTGTAAGCAAACAAACAGTAATACATGCCTTGTTCTTGTTCTTATCGAGCATAACAAAGTGCCAAGTCGCTATTTGTTCCTCTTTAGAAGCTTGCCACTTAGCTGTCGTTTCCTCTGAATTTGTACCGGAAGCCTTCATCTTCTTTTGCATTAAATCCATTAGATCGCGTAGAAACAGTTGTTTCTTTTGCTCGGGGCAACCTAACGTCAGAGATTCAATGTTTGTCTAAATTTTACACTTTAGGTATGATAAAATAACATGATTTAATTACCCTTCATGGGTCTGCTAGGAGTAGGTACTGGATTACAATTTGGAGTGCGGTCTTTCGAAGATGTTCCAGGAATTGGTTTGCCAGTATCTTGGTAGACGCACCAACAGTAACCGGAGTAACATTGCACTCTGTGATACCTTCCGTCAGGAGTACATTCAGGTACATAGAATTTCTCTTGAGAATGTTGTCTCTCGTCCTCTAATACGGATCGTCTATCCGTTAGACAATCGTTCGCTGAAAATTTTGTATAAAAACACTTAAAACATAATGTTTATAAGATTCTTATATTGACTATGTGAAATATCTTTTCATTTTTAGAGCCATTACAGGCTTGAGATTTCTGATTATTTGTTTACAATAAAACTTCAATTTCGAATTTACTGAACAAAATACTATGGGTTTTATGTCGTGTGGTGAAATTATGGGGAAAGTAGGGAGGAGAAGATAGAAATGCTCATCGAATCATTCGTATTGCTAGTATTTATACATACAGTGGCTGTTACTTAAAAACGTACACCTAGAGATTCAGCTGATATTTTTTCAGTAAAACATGAAAATTGCATTAAATTATTGAAACTTGTATAGAGGTATATAGTGTAATGTTTCTTTATTTGATACATAACAGCAATACAAAAGAACCTTTAGTAGTACTGACAAGGGACCATCCCGAGGTGTAAATCTCCAATTTTGATGAAACTTCGCAATTATGTAGTTCTCATAAATCTATTAGACACGTATTTTTTTGTAGCTGCTAATATTCACTTTAAGGGGTTGAAATCAGCCCTCAAAGTTGGGGTTCAAAACATACTTTGTTGAATATCTCGGAAACTATTAGAGATAGGGGTGTGTTTCAAATGGATGAAATTTATGTTTTTAAACGGCGAATTTGATGGTGTAAAGAGATTTGCAAAACTTTTATTTGTTTAAACAATATGTTAAAAAATAGCACATTTTTTTATTTTTCTCATTGGATATTAATGATTTTTTTTTCTCCATTTGCACAGAGAAACTACACACCCGTGTACAAAATACGGATAAATTGGAATTTTGATTTTTTCACAATAAAGAAAGATTTTATATTTGTAATTTTTTTCGTATTTCGTGTTGCACGAAGTACCAGATCGCATACAGGGTGTTCGGCCACCCCTAGGAAAAATTTTAATGGGAGATTCTAGAGGCCAAAATAAGACGAAAATCAAGAATACCAATTTGTTGATGGAGGCTCCGTTAAAAAGTTATTAACAATTAAATTAAAAAATTTCAAATCGGTTTGGAAAAATTATTTTCGGTTGCGGGGGTTAATTACAATCATTTTTGGTGAATACACATATCCCCGAAATCCTACCCTCCTTCGAGAAAAAAATTCGGGTAAGTGGTGAAATTTCTCGACGTAAAAAAAATTTTTCAAATCGTTCTAAAAAAATTATTTCCGATTGCATGGGTCGATTATAATCATTTTTGATGAATAGATATACCCCGGAAATCCTACGCAGTTTGGAGAAAAAAATTCGAGAAGGTGTGAAATTTTTCAACAAAATTAAAAAATTTTAAATCGCTCTAAAAAAATTATTTTTGATTGCAGGGACCAATTATAATAATTTTTGGTTAATAGACATATCCTCGAAATCCTAACCATTTTCGAGAAAAAAAATTCCTTACCGAAAATATAATTTCAGGCCAAAAATGTTTCCCGTAAAAATCTTTAAAACACCATAACTTCTGAGCGGATAGGACGATTTTAATGTTCAAAAAGCCAAACGCCGCGTATCTTGGTGTAGAATATGTAACAATTATAAAAATATTGGAAAGATTGTTCCTTGGCCCCGTAATGTTAGAAAAACCCCATAAAAATGGTCCAATATTCAAACGGCCATAACTCCTATAATAGTGAATATATTTTAATGAAACTTTTTTCTAAAGTAGAGCTCATGGTTACTTACAAAAAAGTATTAAACAACTTTTCTGTAGAACGTCAAGCGAAATTATTAAAAATCAAAAACGAATTTTTAAGGAAAATCGACAAGGGCGTAGGTGCCTAAATTTTTCGACGAAAAAAATTTCTAATCTTTCTAAAAAAATTATTTTCGGTTGCAGGGGGTAATTATAATCATTTTTGGTGAATTGATACACCTACGAAATCCTACCCACTTTCGAGAAAAAAAATTCCTTACCAAAAATATAATCTGAGGCCTGAAATGGTCCCCTGAAATTTAATGCGTATCTTTAAAATGTCATAACTCCTGAACGGATTGGAGGATTTTAATGTTTCAAACAGCAAACAACGCGTATTTTGGTGAAGAATACGTAGAAATTCCAAAAATATTCGAAAAATTGCTCCTTAACCCCGTAAAGTGACAAAACCCCCATAAAAATGGTCCAATATTCAAACGGCCATAACTCCTACAATAGTGAACATATTTCAATGAAACTTTTTTTTGAAGTAGAGCTCATAGGTACCTACAAAAAAAGTATTAGACAACTTTTCTGTAGGACGCCAAACAAAATTACTAAAAATCAAAAACGAATTTTTAAGAAAAATCGACAAGGGTGTAGGTGTCTTTTTTCAGCGAAATTAAAAGGTTTCAAATCATTCTAAAAAAATTATTTTCAGTTGCAGGGGTTGATAACAATCATTTTTGGTGAATAGACCTACCCCCGAAATCCTATCCACTTTCTAGACAAAAATTCGGTACGGACGGAACTTTAAACGTTAATATCTTTTTAACGAAGTTTCCATCAATATATTAGTATTCTTGATTTTCGTCTTATTTTGGCCTCTAGAATCTCTCATTAAATTTTTTCGTAGGTGTGGCCAAACACCCTGTATAAGTACGAATGAGTCGAGAGAGCGGTCCCTCTGGTGGCGAAAACGGGAGGTGTCGCTACAAAATAAGATGAAAATCAAGAATACCAATTTGTTGATGGAGGCTTCGTTAAAAAGTTATTAACGATTAAATTAAAAAATTTCAAATCGTTTTGGAAAAATTATTTTCGGTTGCAAGGGTCGATTATAATCATTTTTGATGAATAGATATACCCTGGAAATCCTACCCAGTTTGGAGAAAAAAATTCAAGAAGGTGTGAAATTTTTCAACAAAATTAAAAAATTTTAAATCGTTCTAAAAAAATTATTTTTGATTGCAGGGACCAATTATAATAATTTTTGGTCAATAGACATACCCTTGAAATCCTAATCATTTTCGAGAAAAAAATTCCTTACCGAAAATATAATCTGAGGCTTGAAATGGTCCCCCGAAATTTCATGCGAATCTTTAAAACACCATAACTTCTGAACGGATTGGACGATTTTAATGTTCAAAAAGCCAAACGCCGCGTATTTTGGTGTAGAATATGTAACAATTATTAAAATATTGGAAAGGTTGTTCCTTGGCCCCGTAATGTTAGAAAAACCCCATAAAAATGGTCCAATTTTTAAACAGCCATAACTCTCGTAATAGTGAATACATTTCAATGAAACTTTTTTCTAAAGTAGAGCCCATAGGTACCTACAAAAAAGTATTAAACAACTTTTCTGTAGGACGTCAAGCGTATTTATTAAAAATCAAAAACGAATTTTTAAGGAAAATCGACAGGGAGTAGAGGGGGTGCCTAAATTTTTCGACAGAAAAATAAATTTGAAATCGTTCTAAAAAATTATTTTCAGTTGCAGGGGTTGATAATAATCATTTTTGGTCATTACACATACCCCTGAAATCCTACATATTTTCGAGAAAAAAATTCCGTACCGAAAATATAATCCGAGGCCAAAAATGGTTACCCGAAATTTCATGTGAATATTTGAAACATCATAACTCCTGAACGGATTGGACGATTTTAATGTTCCAAACGGCAAACAATGCCTATTTAGATGAAGAATGACTATCAAGAAATTAGTATTCTTGATTTTCGACTTATTTTGGCCTCTAGAATCTCCCATTACAATTTTTCTCAGGGGTGGCCGAATACCCTGTATAAGTACGAATGAGTCGATCGGGCGCTAGCGAGAGAGCGGTCCCTCTAGTGGCGAAAACGGGAGGTGTCGCCACATTATGAAATTAGAGACGTACGAATAGCAGTACTACATTCAAGCCTTTTGTTAATATTTTCACAGTGAATACAAATAAACAATTCATTTTTACTAAAATTTCTCCTTGAAATTTCTAAGAATATTTTTTGTAATAAACAAATTGACTGCTGTACGAATACTTTTTACACCAACTGTATGTTAAATTCATAGCTTTCAATTGATTAAACGGATCGCGCTTAAAAATATATCAATTCAAAAAATTTAAATATTTGTTTCTCAAATAAACGCAAATTAAAAATAACAAATCGTCCTAGACACGATATAATCCAATTCCTCGATTATTTTTAGCAGCGTACGCACAAATAATACTAACCATCGCTATCTTCTTTAGTGTCCGTTGGATCATCGGTGAACGTTGGTCGAGAATGCACAGGAGCAGGATTCCCTTTCAATACTGTGAAAAACAGAGAATAGAATCACTACCAAACGTTCGTGGTCCGTCACTATTCGACAAAGTACAAAAAAACGGCCCTTTCACCGGATACGAAATTCCGAGATTAATGTTAATGATTATGTACAAGGAAAATGTAGAAATTTTTCGAAGTCTTTCGCCCACGAATGAGCGCACGCAGCGAAAAGATTTCGTTCGTCTGTACAGGCTGGCGGTTGTTTCGTACAGTTTGTTAATGCAGCGGTTAATTTGGAATACGAGACTCTTTATTTACACGCACGGGGGACTTCTCGTCCTTCTCGCACAGAATTTTGAATTTAAAAAAAAAGAAAAAAACGCTAAAGACCGTCACCACCCGACAAACAGGATCGCTCACACACACAAACGGACACGCGTTGTTATATTTCTATTATTTTCTGTTTCGTGTATTTTTACAGCGCATGCATGAAATTAGGAGTAAAAGCATTTTTCACGAACGATAAATTATAATACAGTGTGCGTCGCCTTGTTGCCTTATGGCGATTTTATACAGGATCGTACACGAACGACGCTAATAAAAACGGGTGGTGACGCACAGCGTAGTACCGTGCTTCCACGAGAAGAGGGCGCAGCGTGTTTACATCCCCACTCTGGCTGCAGTCCGCTAATTGGCTGTCGCCGATCTTCGTCGCCGTTTTCGACCAATCCTGTGAGTCAGCGGACTGCAACAGGAGTGGGGATGTAAACACGCTGTGCCTTCTTCTCGCGGAAGAATGGTACTTATTGCACGAAATTGTCGCGTAATTTGCCTCTTTCCAAGAGCACGTGCTAACGAAATGTAGCATTGCCACGTTGATCGTCCAAACGTGATTCGATCGTTACATGGAAGTCGCAAAGAGGTACTCGATTTACCCTGAATTACGTTTCAGAAACTTGAAAGATCGAAAATATTGAAATTTTTCGTTGCACAGAAAATACGAGATACATGAAATATATAAAGCTACGATTTTTCGATTTAAATCATTACCGTTGAATTGCTGCAAGGATTCTACTTCAATTATATCTATTAAGATTTTAAAAAACCTCTATTAAAATATCAATTAAATTCAATCGAGTAAATTTTATTCTCATGTCCACTGTACGTATTATACGTATGAAAGCATAAATGTTTCGTACGCATTACACTCGAAAGAAATACTACTTCTCTGCATTTACTTTTTGATTTCTGTCTACAATTACTATCGAATAAAAAGAAATGCGAGAAAACATGTTGGGGGTCTGTACAGATCCAGACACTGCTTAAAAAGGAATGGCTTTTGATTTTTGTACATATTTCAATAATTACAAGTTTTCTGCCAATTTTGAGTTATTGAAAAAATTTCCAAAATTTCAGAAGAAATAATTAGTATCATAACAATTAATTATTTTTGTCTTACAGTTTCCTATAACTGCTTTGAGAGAAATAAGGATATTGCAGTTATTGAAGCACGAGAATGTAGTAAATTTAATAGAGATATGTAGAACACGAGGTATACATTTTTCACGAACTTGCAAAACAGGAATGTTTTGAAGCAATGTACTTTCGCAAAAGCATACGACAACTAATATCGAGAATTTTCTTTTAGCAACACAATATAATCGTTATCGTTCTACATTTTACCTCGTATTTGATTTTTGTGAACATGACCTAGCTGGTTTATTGTCGAATGTAAATGTTAAATTTAGTTTAGGAGAAATTAAAAAAGTTATGCAGCAGTTGTTAAACGGTCTTTATTACATTCACAGTAATAAGGTAGGGGTAAATAAATTATGCAATCGATGAAGAATAACGTTCTTTATATAATTGTAATTTGCGCAATCCTGTTATTCTATAGATCTTGCATAGAGATATGAAGGCTGCAAATGTTTTAATAACAAAAAATGGTATACTAAAATTGGCTGACTTTGGGTTGGCTCGTGCATTCAGTGCGAATAAAAATGGCCAGCCAAATCGTTACACGAATAGAGTTGTTACTCTATGGTACAGACCACCGGAACTTTTACTCGGAGATAGAAATTATGGGCCTCCTGTAGATTTGTGGGGTGCTGGATGTATAATGGCTGAAATGTGGACCAGGTCTATATCTTCGTGATTTTAAAAAACATTACATGCCATCGGAGGGACAAATTTTCTACTTCTTTGTTACGTAGATCACCGATAATGCAAGGAAATACAGAACAGCAGCAGCTCATATTAATCTCACAGTTATGTGGCTCTATAACGACCGAAGTGTGGCCTGGAGTCGAGAATTTAGAGCTGTTTAACAAAATGGATTTACCTAAAGGTCAAAAGCGAAAGGTAAATACTATGGAACGTACACTGTGTTTATTTCTGGTCTGTATAATAAAAAGAGAAAAACATTTTTACGTAGGTCAAAGACAGATTGAAGCCATATCTGAAGGATCCTTATGCGTGTGATCTGTTAGATAAACTTTTGATTCTCGATCCATCTAAAAGATACGATTCGGATTCTGCATTGAATCACGATTTCTTTTGGACCGATCCAATGCCTTGTGATCTTAGTAAAATGTTGGCACAGCATACGCAAAGTATGTTCGAGTACTTAGCTCCACCAAGACGTCCTGGCCATATACGTCAACCACATCATCAAGTACCTGGGGGGCCAGCGAAACCTAGCTCTAGCATGACTGACAGTGGTTACCAAGATCGTGTATTCTAGCATATTCTGCTCGGAAGAATGTAAACTGCCCTCTATTGTTCATTTTCATCTCTTAGAATGTTGATACATCATAAAACATTTGACTTCAACTTCATCGATATCGATAAGAATTTAAGTTAAAATTACATGTCTGATTTATACAAACTCTGGAAATAAGATGCAAGACTTAATACATATATTTTCGGTCACGAACGTCGGCCAATATTCAAGCCATTACTGTATATACTGTGTGTATATATATATATTCTTATCTGTGCGTGTGTGTATATATATACAGGGTGTTTGGTCACACCTAGGAAAAATTTTAATGGGAGATTATAGAGGCCAGAATAAGACGAAAATCAAGAATATCAATTTGTTGATGGAGGCTTCGTTAAAAAGTTATTAACAATTAAATTAAAAAATTTCAAATCGTTCTGGAAAAATTATTTTCGGTTGCAAGGGTCGATTATAATCATTTCTGATGACTAGATATACGCCGGAAATCCTACCCAGTTTGGAGAAAAAAATTCGAGAAGGTGTGAAATTTTTCAACAAAATTAAAAAATTTTAAATCGTTCTAAAAAAATTATTTTTGATTGCAGGGACCAATTATAATAATTTTTGGTCAATAGACATACCCTCGAAATCCTAACTATTTTCGAGAAAAAAAATTCCTTAGCGAAAATATAATTTCAGGCCAAAAATGTTTCCCGTAAATTTCATGCGAATCTTTAAAATACCATAACTTCTGAATGGATTGAACGATTTTAATGTTCAAAAAGCCAAACGCCGCGTATTTTAGTGTAGAATATGTAACAATTATAAAAATATTGGAAAGATTGTTCCTTGGCCCCGTAATGTTAGAAAAACACCATAAAAATGGTCCAATATACAAACGGCCATAACTCCTATAATAGTGAATATATTTCAACGAAACTTTTCTCTGAAGTAGAGCCCATAGGTACCTACAAAAAAGTATTACACAACTTTTCTGTAGGACGTCAAGCGAATTTATTAAAAATCAAAAACGAATTTTTAAGGAAAATCGACAGGGAGTAGGGGTGCCTAAATTTTTTGACAGAAAAATAAATTTGAAATCGTTCTAAAAAATTATTTTCAGTTGCAGGGGTTGATAATAATCATTTTTGGTCATTACACATACCCCTGAAATCCTACGTACTTTCGAGAAAAAAATTCCTTACCGATAATATAATCTGAGGCTTGAAATGGTTCCCCGAAATTTAATGTACATATTTGAAACATCATAACTCCTGAACGGATTGGACGATTTTAATGTTCGAAACGGCAAACAACGCGTATTTAGCCGAAGAATATGTAGAAATCGCAAAAATATTCGAAAAGTTTATCCTTGACCCTGCAAAATGAGAAATGCCCCATAAAAATGGTCCTATTTTCAAACAGCCATAACTCCTGGAATAATGAATACATTTCAATGAAACTTTTTTCTAAAGTAGAGCTTATCGGTACTGACAAAAAAGTATTAGACCACTTTTCTGCAGGGCGTCGAATAAAATTATTAAAAATCAAAAACGAATTTTGAAGAAAAATCGACAGTGTGCCTAAATTTTGCGACAGAAAAATAAATTTGGAATCGTTCTAAAAAATTATTTTTGGTTGCAGGGGTCAATTACAATCATTTTTGGTCATTACACATACCCCTGAAATCCTACATATTTTCGAGAAAAAAATTCCGTACCGAAAATATAATCCGAGGCCAAAAATGGTTACCCAAAATTTCATGTGAATATTTGAAACATCATAACTCCTGAACGGATTGGACGATTTTAATGTTCCAAACGGCAAACAACGCGTATTTAGACGAAGAATATGTCGAAATCGCAAAAATATTCGAAAAGTTTATCTTTGACCCTGCAAAATGAGAAATACCCCATAAAAATGGTCCAATTTGCAAACAGCCATAACTTCTACAATAATGAATACATTTCAATGAAACTTTTTTCTGAAGTAGAGCTCATAGGTACCTACAAAAAAGTATTGAACAACTTTTCTGTAGGACATCAAGCGAAATTATTAAAAATCAGAAACGAATTTTTAAGGAAAATCGACAAGGGGGTAGGTGCCTACATTTTTCGGCGAAAAAGAAATTTCAAATCTTCCTGAAAAAATTATTTTCGGTTTTGGGGGTCAATTACAATCATTTTTGGTGAATAGACGTAGCCACGAAATCCTACGCTTTTTCGAGAAAAAAATTCCTTACTGAAAATATAATTTCAGTCCAGAAATGTCACTCCAAAATTTGAAAACGTCATAATTTTTGAACGGATTGAACGATTTTAATATTTAAAAAAGCAATCAATGCGTATTTTAGTGAAGAATATGTAGAAATTCTAAAAATATTGTAAAAGTTGCTCCTTGATCCCGTAAAATGTGAAAAACCCCATAAAAGTAGTCCAATTTTCAAACGGTCATAACTCCTACAATAATGAACGTATCTCATTGAAATTTTTTTCTGAAGGAGAGCTCACAAATACCTACAAAAAAGTACTAAACAACTTTTCTGTAGGACATCAAGCGAAATTATTAAAAATCAGAAACAAATTTTTAAGGAAAATCGACAGGGGGGTGCCTACATTTTTCGGCGAAATTGAAAAGTTTCAAATCGTTCTGGAAAAACTACTTTCGTCTGCGGGGGTCAATTATAATCATATCCTTTGAACAGACATACTCCCGAAATCTTACCCACTTTCGAGAAAAAAATTCAGTATTGGCGGAACTTTAAACGTTAATAGCTTCTTAACGAAGCCACCATCAACAAATTGGTATTCTTGATTTTCGTCTTATTTTGGCCTCTAGAATCTCCCATTAAAATTTTTCCCAGGGGTGGTCGAACACCCTGTATATATAACTCTTGGAATAAGATGCAAGATTTTACATATATGTACATACCCGAAACTGGCCAAAGTCAAAGGGAGATTTTCCAGGGAATCCCGTCTCTTTTTTCAGAAACTGCGAGTGAGATAGAAATGCCTAACCTGAGACGTTGATATCTCACAATAGATTTAAAAACAAACATTAGCCGCCAAGACGAGTGGGAAGCCAGTTCTTGGAACTGGCGGAGGAGTTAATTTCCAAGGCATCCTGTATACATACATACATACATACAAACGTACATATATATACACATATATATAAATTTTATACAAATTTAAAGCAGTCTCCTTATTTAAACCTTACATTTCCAGAAATGTGGTTTGCTCAATTTCTTCCATTCTTGTATTATGTTTTACACAAACCTCATCATTTTTGCTTTATCCACGTGTGTAAATTCGTAATACTAATACACTCTTAACTATTACAAAACTAAGGAAGAAATGGACATTGCTGTGAATTTGCGAGCGTCGAAGAAAACGGAAGAGTTACAAAATACATTCGAAACTAAATCGAGTGTTATTTTGTGAACGAACGTGTCATGTCAAGAACAAGATTTATTTCAATAAACAAATTTTCAATTGTACAATTGTCTTCGGATCGATAGTGTTGATAATTGCAAAAGGAATCTTAAACATGCGCGAGTCTAAACAAATTTTCAAGTTCATGCAACAAAAGTGTGATATTAGCGAGTTAAATTAGCGTTCGGCCATCGTTCACTTAAGGAGGTATTGCTGTCTAGACTGTCGATTTCACGGCCCTTTTTGTGATTTTTTTTCTAATGATTAGTAGGCTGTTTTGTACTGAGACTTTGTAGATATATTTATTCATCTTATAAGCACGTACAGTATTTTTTTCATGGAAATATATTAAAAATCGTGGGAATTATAACTTCTTATTTAATGGCTCTTTTGGAAAAGGTGCTCCAATGGCTTCCAGGATTCCAGATAATTTGAAACAGAGGTGGTTAAAGTATCTTCATAAGGAAGGTTGTAGTTATAGCAGGAACTAGGGAGAAGTCAAAATCCTGATAAATAAAGAAATGGCGACGCTTCAAGTTTCGAATTTCTATTTGTTAATCATTCTTTTGTCTTTAGCGTATCAAAAAAAATAGTAAAACTCAATATTTTTTTAAGTCTCTAGTTCCAGCTATAAAGGCATGTCTGCTGAATATTCTCTCCAAATTTGAAGTCAATCGGTCCACTAGATCTTGAAATATCATGTAAGCCAGTTTAAATGCGTTTTTTTAAACAAGAAGCTATAACTCTCGCAATTTTTAATATTTTTTTATGAAAAAAATACTGTACATACCTATAAGACGAATAAATATTTCTGCAAAATGTCAGTACAAAACAACCTACCTGTCGTTAAAAAAAAAATCACAAAAAAAGGCCGAATAAATGACAGCGTAGACAGCAATACTTCCTTAATTTCGTGTTCGTATTATCGTAGTCATGAGAAAAGCAGCGTCGCGCGTAGCACCGAGGAGAATATTCAATATATACACGATCGTATGCCCGTAATACTTTGTTACTTTTATCCTTAAAACTATATCGTTATTATGCTAAAATACACTATCGAATTATCAATCTGTGAGGTACAGATAAATATGATCTATGTTAAAATAAATGACGTGACAATGGTATTTATCACCGGATATAAAAATACAAATAAAATTCTGTTAACAGTAACTGGCTTTCGTTTGAAAGTTCCATTGCTCGTGTTACGATGAGCGTATTAAATGAATGATCACTTTGACATATGAAATGACAAACACACGTTATTATATCACATATATTCCTAGTCGTCGTCGTTTTTAAGAAGCTGATCCAACGGATTCGGACCCATTCTCTTCGGTTTACTCGTAGACACTTTCTCCGTGCTATCAGCTGAAATACATCCGTAACATAAAATGAGCGTTTGAGGTTATGAAAGTTCGATTGTTTGAAATATTCGAAAACTTATTACATGGCGTAGGTCGTTGGGCATTTAAACAACTGAGCCACTCTGTCATGCTGATTCTCCTGTCGTTGTTGATATCACAATATCTGGGCAGTCTCTTGCCACATCTCTGCAGTTGCCTATTGCTCGCTACCATGGTACGGAAACTTTTCCACTCCTTTCTCTCCAAAACCTGAAAAGGAAAATAATAGTACACATATCTCCCAGTTTTTTCTTAGTGAACGCGTCTAAGAAGGGAAATTTGGAATGAAACTTTGTATAGAATGGGTTATCCGCAACACACCTATTTTTTGTTCGTGTCATAATTCACTTTTAAGGGGTGAGACCACAGAAAATGCAAAGTTAATTCCCTTGTAAGCAAACAAACAGTAATACATGCCTTGTTCTTGTTCTTATCGAGCATAACAAAGTGCCAAGTCGCTATTTGTTCCTCTTTAGAAGCTTGCCACTTAGCTGTCGTTTCCTCTGAATTTGTACCGGAAGCCTTCATCTTCTTTTGCATTAAATCCATTAGATCGCGTAGAAACAGTTGTTTCTTTTGCTCGGGGCAACCTAACGTCAGAGATTCAATGTTTGTCTAAATTTTACACTTTGGGTATGATAAAATAACATGCTTTAATTACCCTTCATGGGTCTGCTAGGAGTAGGTACTGGATTACAATTTGGAGTGCGGTCTTTCGAAGATGTTCCAGGAATTGGTTTGCCAGTATCTTGGTAGACGCACCAACAGTAACCGGAGTAACATTGCACTCTGTGATACCTTCCGTCAGGAGTACATTCAGGTACATAGAATTTCTCTTGAGAATGTTGTCTCTCGTCCTCTAATACGGATCGTCTATCCGTTAGACAATCGTTCGCTGAAAATTTTGTATAAAAACACTTAAAACATAATGTTTATAAGATTCTTATATTGACTATGTGAAATATCTTTTCATTTTTAGAGCCATTACAGGCTTGAGATTTCTGATTATTTGTTTACAATAAAACTTCAATTTCGAATTTACTGAACAAAATACTATGGGTTTTATGTCGTGTGGTGAAATTATGAGGAAAGTAGGGAGAAGAAGATAGAAATGCTCATCGAATCATTCGTATTGCTAGTATTTATACATACAGTGGCTGTTACTTAAAATCGTACACCTAGCGATTCAGCTGATATTTTTTCAGTAAAACATGAAAATTGCATTAAATTATTGAAACTTGTATAGAGGTATATAGTGTAATGTTTCTTTATTTGATACATAACAGCAATACAAAAGGACCTTTAGTAGTACTCACAAGGGACCATCCCGAGGTGTAAATCTCCAATTTTTATGAAACTTCGCAATTATGTAGTTCTCATAAATCTATTAGACACGTATTTTTTTGTAGCTGCTAATATTCACTTTAAGGGGTTGAAATCAGCCCTCAAAGTTGGGGTTCAAAACATACTTTGTTGAATATCTCGGAAACTATTAGAGATAGAGGTGTGTTTCAAATGGATGAAATTTATGTTTTTAAACGGCGAATTTGATGGTGTAAAGAGATTTGCAAAACTTTTATTTGTTTAAACAATATGTTAAAAAATAGCACATTTTTTTATTTTTCTCATTGGATATTAATGATTTTTTTTTCTCCATTTGTACAGAGAAACTACACACCCGTGTACAAAATACGGATAAATAGGAATTTTGATTTTTTCATGATAAAGAAAGATTTTATATTTGTAATTTTTTTCGTATTTCGTATTGTACGAAGTACCAGATCGCATACAGGGTGTTCGGCCACCCCTGGGAAAAATTTTAATGGGAGATTCTAGAGGCCAAAATAAGACGAAAATCAAGAATACCAATTTGTTGATGGTGGGGCTTCGTTAAAAAGTTATTAACAATTAAATTAAAAAATTTCAAATCGGTTTGGAAAAATTATTTTCGGTTGCGGGGGTCAATTACAATCATTTTTTATGGATACACATATCCCCGAAATCTTACCCTCCTTTGAAAAAAAAATTCGGGTAGGTGGTGAAATTTTTCGACAGAAAAATAAATTTGGAATCGTTCGAAAAAAATTATTTTCAGTTGCAGGGGTCGATTACAATCATTTTTGGTCATTACACATACCCCTGAAATCCTACGTATTTTCGAGAAAAAAATTCCGTACCGAAAATATAATCTGAGGCCTAAAATGGTTACACGAAATTTCATGTACATATTTGAAACATCATAACTCCTGAACGGATTGGACGCTTTTAATATTCCAAACGGCAAACAACGCGTATTTAGATGAAGAATATGTCGAAATCGCAAAAATATTCGAAAAGATTATCCTTGACACTGCAAAATGAGAAATGCCCCATAAAAATGGTCCAATTTTCAAATAACCATAACTCCTATAATAGTGAATATATTTTAATGAAACTTTTTTCTGAAGTAGAGCCCATAAGTACCTACAAAAAAGTATTAAACAACTTTTCTGTAGGACGTCAAGCGAAATTATTAAAAATTAAAAACAAATTTTTGAGGAAAATCGACAGGGAGTTGGTGGTGCCTAAATTTTTCGACAAAAAAAATTTCAAATCGTTCTAAAAAAATTATTTTCGGTTGCAGGGGGTAATTATAATCATTTTTGGTGATTAGACACACCTCCGAAATCCTACCCACTTTCGAGAAAAAAAATTCCTTACCGAAAATATAATCTGAGGCCTGAAATGGTCCCCCGAAATTTAATGCGTATCTTTAAAATGTCATAACTTCTAAACGGATTGGAGGATTTTAATGTTTCAAACAGCAAACAACACGTATTTTAGTGAAGAATACGTAGAAATTCCAAAAATATTCGAAAAATTGCTCCTTAACCCCGTAAAGTAACAAAACCCCCATAAAAATGGTCCAATATTCAAACGGCCATAACTCCTACAATAGTGAACATATTTCAATGAAACTTTTTTCTGAAGTAGAGCTCATAGGTACCTACAAAAAAGTATTAGACAACTTTTCTGTAAAACGCCAAACAAAATTACTAAAAATCAAAAACGAATTTTTAAGAAAAATCGACAGGAGGTAGGTGTCTTTTTTCAGCGAAATTAAAAAGTTTCAAATCATTCTAAAAAAATTATTTTCAGTTGCAGGGGTTGATAACAATCATTTTTGGTGAATAGACCTACCCCCCAAATCCTATCCACTTTCTAGACAAAAATTCGGTATGGACGGAACTTTAAACGTTAATATCTTTTTAACGAAGCCTCCATCAACAAATTAGTATTCTTGATTTTCGTCTTATTTTGGTCTCTAGGATCTCCCATTACAATTTTTCCCAGGGGTGGCCGAACACCCTGTATAACAACGAATGAGTCGATCGGGCGCTAGCGAGAGAGCGGTCCCTCTGGTGGCGAAAACGGGAGGTGTCGCTACAAAATAAGATGAAAATCAAGAATACCAATTTGTTGATGGAGGCTTCGTTAAAAAGTTATTAACGATTAAATTAAAAAATTTCAAATCGTTTTGGAAAAATTATTTTCGGTTGTAAGGGTCGATTATAATCATTTTTGATGAATAGATATACCCTGGAAATCCTACCCAGTTTGGAGAAAAAAATTCAAGAAGGTGTGAAATTTTTCAACAAAATTAAAAAATTTTAAATCGTTCTAAAAAAATTATTTTTGATTGCAGGGACCAATTATAATAATTTTTGGTCAATAGACATACCCTTGAAATCCTAATCATTTTCGAGAAAAAAATTCCTTACCGAAAATATAATCTGAGGCTTGAAATGGTCCCCCGAAATTTCATGCGAATCTTTAAAACACCATAACTTCTGAACGGATTGGACGATTTTAATGTTCAAAAAGCCAAACGCCGCGTATTTTGGTGTAGAATATGTAACAATTATTAAAATATTAGAAAGGTTGTTCCTTGGCCCCGTAATGTTAGAAAAACCCCATAAAAATGGTCCAATTTTTAAACAGCCATAACTCCTGTAATAGTGAATACATTTCAATGAAACTTTTTTCTAAAGTAGAGCCCATAGGTACCTACAAAAAAGTATTAAACAACTTTTCTGTAGGACGTCAAGCGTATTTATTAAAAATCAAAAACGAATTTTTAAGGAAAATCGACAGGGAGTAGGGGTGCCTAAATTTTTCGACAGAAAAATAAATTTGAAATCGTTCTAAAAAATTATTTTCAGTTGCAGGGGTTGATAATAATCATTTTTGGTCATTACACATACCCCTGAAATCCTACATATTTTCGAGAAAAAAATTCCGTACCGAAAATATAATCCGAGGCCAAAAATGGTTACCCGAAATTTCATGTGAATATTTGAAACATCATAACTCCTGAACGGATTGGACGATTTTAATGTTCCAAACGGCAAACAATGCGTATTTAGATGAAGAATGACTATCAACAAATTAGTATTCTTGATTTTCGTCTTATTTTGGTCTCTAGAATCTCCCATTACAATTTTTCTCAGGGGTGGCCGAATACCCTGTATAAGAACGAATGAGTCGATCGGGCGCTAGCGAGAGAGCGGTCCCTCTGGTGGCGAAAACGGGCGGTGTCGCCACATTATAAAATTAGAGACGTACGAATAGCAGTACTACATTCAAGCCTTTTGTTAATATTTTCACAGTGAATACAAATAAGCAATTCATTTTTACTAAAATTTCTCCTTGAAATTTCTAAGAATATTTTTTGTAATAAACAAATTGACTGCTGTACGAATACTTTTTACCCCAACTGTATGTTAAATTCATAGCTTTCAATTGATTAAACGGATCGCGCTTAAAAATATATCAATTCAAAAAGTTTAAATATTTATTTCTCAAATAAACGCAAATTAAAAATAACAAATCGTCCTAGACACGATATAATCCAATTCCTCGATTATTTTTAGCAGCGTACGCACAAATAATACTAACCATCGCTATCTTCTTTAGTGTCCGTTGGATCATCGGTGAACGTTGGTCGAGAATGCACAGGAGCAGGATTCCCTTTCAATACTGTGAAAAACAGAGAATAGAATCACTACCAAACGTTCGTGGTCCGTCACTATTCGACAAAGTACAAAAAAACGGCCCTTTCACCGGATACGAAATTCCGAGATTAATGTTAATGATTATGTACAAGGAAAATGTAGAAATTTTTCGAAGTCTTTCGCCCACGAATGAGCGCACGCAGCGAAAAGATTTCGTTCGTCTGTACAGGCTGGCGGTTGTTTCGTACAGTTTGTTAATGCAGCGGTTAATTTGGAATACGAGACTCTTTATTTACACGCACGGGGGACTTCTCGTCCTTCTCGCACAGAATTTTGAATTTAAAAAAAAAGAAAAAAAACGCTAAAGACCGTCACCACCCGACAAACAGGATCGCTCACACATACAAACGGACACGCGTTGTTATATTTCTATTATTTTCTGTTTCGTTTATTTTTACAGCGCATGCATGAAATTAGGAGTAAAAGCATTTTTCACGAACGATAAATTATAATACAGTGTGCGTCGCCTTGTTGCCTTATGGCGATTTTATACAGGATCGTACACGAACGACGCTAATAAAAACGGGTGGTGACGCACAGCGTAGTACCGTGCTTCCACGAGAAGAGGGCGCAGCGTGTTTACATCCCCACTCTGGCTGCAGTCCGCTGATTGGCTGTCGCCGATCTTCGTCGCCGTTTTCGACCAATCCTGTGAGTCAGCGGACTGCAGCAGGAGTGGGGATGTAAACACGCTGTGCCTTCTTCTCGCGGAAGAATGGTACTTATTGCACGAAATTGTCGCGTAATTTGCCTCTTTCCAAGAGCACGTGCTAACGAAAAGTAGCATTGCCACGTTGATCGTCCAAACGTGATTCGATCGTTACATGGAAGTCGCAAAGAGGTACTCGATTTACCCTGAATTACGTTTCAGAAACTTGAAAGATCGAAAATATTGAAATTTTTCGTTGCACAGAAAATACGAGATACATGAAATATATAAAGCTACGATTTTTCGATTTAAATCATTACCGTTGAATTGCTGCAAGGATTCTTGCGGATTTTTCATTGGGAAATGTTTAAACAAATGTTTACATTGACCAGGCATTGAAGACTTTAACGTTGATAGGTTAGAACCAAACAGGTGTAAGGATAACTTTAGATCGAACAAAAGGACCCAATCTAACCTCACATTTCGATGTGCTTTTTGTAGGATGATAGAAGACAAGTATAAAATACTAAGAGTAGTTATTTTGCAATTATAGACAATTAAAATTAGCTACGATATGACTAAATTTATGTATACTGCAAATATCGGTTTGTTTCATCGAAGTTATGGCCTAAATTATTTTTCGATGACTTTTTAATGATATTGACCATATTAGAATATTAAGGTTTATAAGACTGCCGCTTTCAATTTCGTGTATTGGCGAAAAGAAAGTTCTATTTTGTATAATGGTGCTTCAATCGTACATAATTACTCAATTTTAAATTTATGTCATGGCGACTTCGACAACAAGTTAATATACAGTGAATTAAATTAATATTCATTAATAACTTTACACAACATTTCAAACTTATTTAATGTTTCGTCAGATGTCCTTCTTTTTTGAGGCAGGTTTTCAATTATTATTTTTTAAATAATCTGCATATATGTTGTCCCATTCTTCTTTTAATCTTTAAGTATACCTTTGTCAATATTGCAGTTTTTCTAATTCTCTATTCCAGTTCATTTCACAGATTCTCCATAGGATGTAGATCTAGGGACTAATTTTTTTTTTAAAGTGGTATTCTTGCACAATTCATACTTTGTGTTTGAGATCATTGCCTTGGGGTAATATTTGAATGTAAGTTCGAATTCTGATATTTGTTGCATTTTTTAATAAATTCTGTTTCATAATATTTAAATACGTATTACAAGAATTTTGGTATTAGGGATTGATAACATAATTACGATTAGGTCTCTGCTTAAAACAAATCTTGAGAATTGTAATGAAATAGAGAAACGAAACAATTTATCGGTAAATGTAGGTAAGTAAATTTACCGGTAAGTGTAGGTAAGTAAATTTATCGGTAAATGTAGGTAAGTAAATTTATCGGTAAATGTAGGTAAGTAAATTTATCGGTAAGTGTAGGTAAGTAAATTTATCGGTAAATGTAGGTAAGTAAATTTATCGGTAAGTGTAGGTAAGTAAATTTATCGGTAAGTGTAGGTAAATAAATATATCGGTAAGTGTAGGTAAGTAAATTTATCGGTAAGTGTAGGTAAGTAAATTTATCGGTAAATGTAGGTAAGTAAATTTATCGGTAAGTGTAGGTAAGTAAATTTATCGGTAAATGTAGGTAAGTAAATTTATCGGTAAATGTAGGTAAGTAAATTTATCGGTAAGTGTAGGTAAATAAATATATCGGTAAGTGTAGGTAAGTAAATTTATCGGTAAGTGTAGGTAAGTAAATTTATCGGTAAATGTAGGTAAGTAAATTTATCGGTAAGTGTAGGTAAGTAAATTTATCGGTAAATGTAGGTAAGTAAATTTATCGGTAAATGTAGGTAAGTAAATACATCGGTATATCAGATATTTTACGTACCGATAGAACTCTCTATATCAATTACTTGCATATAAAAAACTATCAAGAATTTACATCTAACGTTCTGTTTATCCCGACAGAAGGTATCATTCTGCAAAAGCATGTTAAAATCAAAGGTTAGATCGTTCTTGATTGCAACACAATTCATTTTTCGTTTAAATTTCGAACGAATTTTTGGATTTTAAAATAGAAAGTGATCAGAGTGAAAAACAATATTTTTGAAAAATAACCGTTATCAACGGTGAAACGCTTTAATGGCTGGTCATTCAAACGTCAACATGTATTGGCTGTGTACTTAGAAATCCGTTAGAATCTATTGTAGCAACCGAACAGCAACGATGGTAGAGGAAGATTTGAAAAAAAAAGAGATTCATAGAAGTAACGTGACAGTGCTGTTGATGTGCAGAACTAGGGACTCACCTTGGTCCGTGGCCCGGGTCCTCTGGGCCTCAGGGACCTCGGGGCGCTCGTCTGCGGGGTTCAGCGACAAGAACAAACGTACTAAATGATAACAATGATGTCACTCAGCCGACCGGCCTTACCTATATGTACAATGTTTTTTTGTCATTCGCGCATCGCAGGTTTTCTAGCAGAGCAGCGAGCGGTGGCGAATATTGAAAATTTTGGGTTCTAAATATTTTTCAGGCAGCAGTCTCACGCACCCAAAGACTGTTTTCTCTTACAGCTAGTCACAAAATTATTGGCACAAGCAACTATTCGATCGAACCACGAAAAATAAAACGATAATAAAAAAAAAAAATTATAATTTCTCTAATAGGCGGTTTAAAGGCTGACAAAACATCGAAGACACGTTTCACAATTACGAAAGAACGAATTATAATAATTTCTTAAATTTCTGGCACGCGTGATGCATTTTATAAAAAAAACCTTCAAATACAAATTTACTGTATAATTTCTTAACCTTAAAGTATACAGTTTGAAAACAAGGTTATATAATACCGTTTTACGTATTTTATAACATAATGCATAAAATATCATGTATGATATATAACATAAAATTACATCCTATGAGAATAAATTGTGAATACATTACTGTAAAACAAAGATTCGATATCAATAACATGTGGTATTAAGAAAGTATTTTTGTTTTGGCGCTAAAATGATATAATGAAGATAGAAAGAGAAATAAATTTTCCATTTCATTTTAATGAGTAGTTTTTGTTTGAGTCTTGTCTCCCTATTAGTACGGAAAATGGAGATTCTACTGTATAAGAATGGTTGTTGCATAATTGCGTTAAAAATTCTACATATTCTTCTTCAATTACCAGACTCGCCAATTGAAATTCTATGGAATACAAATATTCTATTTCAAAACAATTTCCATGAGAAAATAGACAACATTGTAAGATTTTTAACTCTTTGGGGCACGCAGGGACTAAAAGTGTCCCACCTTTTTGATGCACCATAACGCATGATGGGACATTTTTAGTCCAACCTTGAAATATTGAAATAGCTACATGCGCACAGGTTTATATTTCATCTTATTTACGTAAAGCAGTTGGTAATATCTTCAACAAATGTTACAAATGTATTCACTTGCGTTGACAACATTCAACATGCCAATAGAGGTTCATCAATTGTTGCAAGCGGAAGGTTTATTGCGACAATCTTTTTTTATGTTTTTACATTATGTAATACCTTTATTAATAAAGTATACCAATATTGTTTAATTTAAAACGCAATAAAATTTCTGTGCAACATGGGTCTATTTTATTATCTGAAATCCTGTGCTGCAAAGAGTTAAAACAAACCAGTTTACTATTCAAAACAGTGTAACATAATTTATAGTAGATTTAAACGGGAAATAATACAATCGATGCCAAAAAGATTCGCAGAAGCGACGAAGCAAAAAGGATAACCAAGAAATTATAAGCTTACACGAAGCCTATATAAATTTCTGATGCAAATATGAGCAAGGAATTATTACAGTTCGTGTTTTCGTAATTTTGAGACATTGTTTCACCATTTTTGCTTCACACGATTTATTAACCACGACACGCTGTTGTTGCATGGTCAACGCGCAACTAACCTAACCTAACCCAGACCTAACCTAACCTAACCTAACCTAGCCCAGACCTAACCTAACCTAACCTAACTTTAACTTTAAGGTCAAGCTACGCTCAAAGCGCCAACATTTGAATTACCGATAGAATGTTTACATTTTACTGGTAATGATACAACAAAATATCTATTTCTTATTAAAAAAAAAGACTGAAGCATATTTATCGTCCTATTTTTCATTGTTCTATATTTATCGTTCTGTTTGCAAAACTAACCTAACCTTAACCTTAACTTTAAGATCAAGCTACGCATAAGGCGCCAACATTTGAATTAACGTTAGAATGTTTACGTTTTACTGGTAATGATACAATAAAATATCTATTTCTTATTAAAAAAAAAAAGATCGAAGCACATTTATCGTCCTGTTTTTTCGCGTATTATCAAATTTTTGCTTGTGCCAATAATTTTGTCGCTCGCTGTACACGCGTATAGTATAACCTCTTTCGAACGGATGGTTCGTAAGATTTCCATTCCCCCTTTGCTCGTACCAGTTACAAATTGAATATACTCATGCGGTGCCTTGGCATGTCGTCAATATTGACCATGCGATGTACGCGTTAGGGGTTACGGACTCAGAGAAAACTTTTACTACAGTTACTAAAAATTGATTTGCTAAGTAGCTTTTAACAACTATGGTTAATTTCACAGTGGAGAGTCATTTGTTCTATACTTTTCGTGCCGCTCAAAGTAACGTCAATTAACTTGCTGCAAAAGAAATGTGAGTAGTTTTGAGATCTTTTTCCCCCAAGATATTTATAGAATTAATATTAGATAACCACCGCGACAATGTGATACTTTTGCAAAATGGCGCTAGTGAGATTAATTGTCGAAGCAAGTGGTCACTAATGCTAACCGTTGAGTTTGAATGGACATTTTCTAGATGGTCACCCGAGCTAGCCACAATTTAATAACAAAGCCACTCTCCATATGCGAGAAATTTCTCATCATTTCGAGCAGTATAGCATGCATGGTAGCCATAGAAGAAATTTTCTCCGAGTACGCTCTTTAAGTTTTTGCGATCTGCGGGTTGGCACTAGGCAACTTAATGCGAGCGTATATAGGGTGCGGCGGCAACCATGGTGTAAACATTATAGAGCGATTCTTCGTGTAAATTGAAATTGCGGAATAATTTTTTTATTTGCGAGTTACGAAAATTTCTTGGTTTCTTCGTAAACTACTACTTTCGTTTGAGGTTTTGTAAATATCGACAGTACAAATGACAATGAAAAATGGTTCCAAATTATGTAGTTAAGAATACAGTCGATTCTTGCTAATGATTCTCAAGTTTTGCAACCCTTAAAAATGATTAGCTTGAATGATACAGTCGATTCTTGCTAATGTTTGTCAAGTTTTGCAACCCTTAAAAGAGATTAACATGAACTATGCAGTCGATTCTTGCTAATGTTTGTCAAATTTTGTAACCCTTAATAAAAGTGATTACTATGAATGATACAGTCGATTCTTGCTAATGTTTCTCAAGTTTTGTAACCCACAGAAATGATTAGCATGAATGCTACAATGGATTCTTGCTAATGTTTCTCAAATTTTGTAACCCTTAATAAAAGTGATTAGCATGAATGATACAGTCGATTTTTGCTAATGATTCTTAAGTTTTGTAACCCACAGAAATGATTAGTATGAATGATACAGTCGATTCTTGCTAATGATTCTTAAGTTTTTGTAACCCTTAAAAATGATTAGCGTGAATGATACAGTCGATTCTTGCTAAAGTTTCTAAAATTTTGTAACCATTAATAAAAGTGATTACCATGAATGATACAGTCGATTTTTGCTAATGTTTGTCAAATTTTGTAACCCTTAAAAATGATTAACATGAACGATACAGTCGATTCTTGTTAATGTTTGTCAAGTTTTGCAACCCTTAGAAATGATTAGCAGGAATGATACAGTCGTTTCTTGATAATGTTTCTCAAATTTTGTAACCCTTAAAATGATTAGTGTGAATGATACAATCTATTCTTGCTAATGTTTCTCAAGTTTTGTAACCCACAGAAATGATTAGCATGGATGATACAGTCGATTCTTGCTAATGTTTCTCAAATTTTGTAACCCTTAGAAATAATTAGCTTGTATGATACAATCTATTCTTGCTAATGTTTCTCAAGTTTTGTAACCCACAGAAATGATTACCATGAATGATATAGTCGATTCTTGCTAATGTTTCTCAAATTTTGCAACCCTTAAAAGTGATTAATATGAATGATACAGTCGATTCTTGCTAATGTTTCTCAAATTTTGTAACCCTTAGAAATGATTAGCTTGTATGATACAATCTATTCTTGCTAATGTTTCTCAAGTTTTGTAACCCACAGAAATGATTAGCATGAATGATATAGTCGATTCTTGCTAATGTTTCTCAAATTTTGCAACCCTTACAAGTGATTAATATGAATGATACAGTCGATTCTTGTTAATGATTCTCAAATTTTGCAACCCTTAAACTGATTAACTTGAATGATACAGTCGATTCTTACTAATGTTTCTCAAATTTTGTAAACCTTAGAAATTATTAGCATATACTTAATTTTGTAAAACACTGTTGTACTTCACAAAAGTTACGATTAAGAGATATTGCCAAATTTGATAACAACATTATAGATTAATAAGTATACGTCACAATATTACGAGAATAAAACGTATTGATTCTATTTACAAGACAATGGAATGACTATTAACGACAAGAAAAGAACTGTATGTTTCGATCATGAAAATAAATAAAAATATATTCACTTTCTTTCGAAGAATCATTCCTATTTATGTTTACAGTTTGACATGCCATGGTTAACGCCATACGAAGTATTATTGAAAATACGATGGACACATGCTCGAGATACATCGTGCACGATAGGTTTTAGTCATTCGTGCTTTGCAGCTTACTAAAAACATTTACGATCGTTTCTCCTTTATTTTCTCCGTAGTTTGGGCATGAACGAATGAAATTCCACGTAGAAACCGAGAGATAAGACGATTTTATTAAAGCTGTCGGACGATAGACATCGACGATTCCCCAGGTCATACAAATCGATTACTGGGAGTACGAATGCGATTACTTGACATGCAATTGACCACAATTCTACGGATCGAACTGTTTACGCGTGAAATTCTACTTTAATTGTTAGCACTCGTGCATCGATAGAAACGCAGGTTGCTTTAAGGAAAAAAAGAAGCATACGCATTCTACCATAGACGGATAAACGAAACTTTCTACCGCGGACGTGTGATATTTTTTATCCTCGTAATTGATAGATTATTCGCGTGACCAAAAAATATGTATGGTTATCGAAAAGAAAACGAAGTTTCTTTCGAGGAGGGACATCGATCGATTTTTGCAAAAAAATATATTCGAATAAAATTTTAATATGTTCAGTTTTGCTTCTGCTGTATACAAGGTGTCCAACCAACCCAGGGAAAAATTTTAATGGGGGATTCTAGAGGCAAAAATAAGACGAAAATCAAGAATAACAATTTGTTGATGGTGCCTTCGTTAAGAAGTTATTAACGTTTAAAGTTCCGTCAGTTTTGAATTTTTTTCTAGGAAGTGAGTAGGATTTCGGGGGTAGGTCTATTCAACAAAAATTATTGTAATTGACTCCCACAATCGAAAATAATTTTTTTATAATGATTTGAAATTTTTTAATTTCGCCGAAAAATTTACGCACCTGTCGATGTTTCTTAAAAATTCGTTTTTGATTTTTAGTAATTTTGTTTGACGTCCTACAGAAAAGTTGTCTAATACTTTTTTGTAGACATCCATAAGCTCTACTTCAGAAAAAAGTTTCATTGAAATATGTTTACTATTATAGGAGTTATGGCAGTTTGCAAATTGGACCATTTTTATGGGGCATTTCTCATTTTGCAGGGTCAAGGATAAACTTTTCGAATATTTTTGCGATTTCGACATATTCTTCATCTAAATACGCGTTATTTGCCGTTTGGAACATTAAAATCGTCCAATCCGTTCAGAAATTATGATGTTTCAAATATGTACATGAAATTTCGGGTAACCATTTTAGGCCTCAGATTATATTTTCGGTACGGAATTTTTTTCTCGAAAATACGTAGGATTTCAGGGATATGTGTAATGACCAAAAATGATTGTAATCGACCCCTGCAACCAAAAATAATTTTTTGGAACGATTTCAAATTTATTTTTCTGTCGAAAAATTTAGGCACACTGTCGATTTTTCTTCAAAATTCGTTTTTGATTTTTAGTAATTTTGTTTGACGTCCTACAGAAAAGTTGTTTAATACTTTTTCGTAGGTGCCTATGAGCTCTACTTTAGAAAAAAGTTTCATTGAAATATATTCACAATTGTACGAGTTATGGATGTTTGAAAATTGGACCATTTTTATGGAATTTTTCTAACATTACGGCGCCAAGGAACTTTAAACGTTAATAACTTTTTAACGAAGCTTCCATCAACAAATTGGTATTCTTGATTTTCGTCTTATTTTGGCCTCTAGAATTCTCCATTAAAATTTTTCCCAGGGTTGGCCGAAACCTTTTGACCAGTTGACCCTGTATATAGGGTGTCCAACCACCCCAGGGAAAAATTTGAATGGGGGATTCTGGAGGCCAAAATAAGACAAAAATCAAGAATAACAATTTGTTGATGGAGGCTTCGTTAAAAAGTTATTAACAATTGCGCCTGTAGAACAGCTGCGGGTTGCCTATCTACAGGCGCAATTGTTAATAACTTTTTAACGAAGCCTCCATCAACAAATTGGTATTCTTGATTTTCGTCTTATTTTGGTCTCTAGAATCCTCCATTAAAATTTTTCCCTGGGTTAACCGAAACCTTTTGACCAGTTGACCCTGTATACAGGGTGTCCAATCACCCCCAGGGAAAGATTTTAATGGGTGATTCTGGAGACCAAAATAACATGAAAATCAAGAATAACAATTTGTTGATGGAGGCTTCGTTAAAAAGTTATTAACATTTGCGCCTGTAGAACAGCTGTAGGTTGCCTATCTACAGGCGCAATTGTTAATAACTTTTTAACGAAGCCTCCATCAACAAATTGGTATTCTTGATTTTCGTCTTATTTTGGCCTCTAGAATTCTCCATTAAAATTTTTCCCAGGGTTGGCCGATCACTCTGTATCTGATTGGGGCACTCAAGTACGGTTATCGAACAATTTTAAAGATTAACACTGACAGCCGCTGTCACATGTGCGCGATTTTACTGATTCTCTCACCGTATCATCATCTATTCAATTTATTATATTTATCTATTTAGTTTTATCTTGAATGCTCTTTATAATAATAATATTATAATATCAATATAGAAAGCTTTCTCAAAAATAGTTAATAGTTCGTAGAATTAATTTGAAACAAGTTAATTATCATAGAAATATAATTCCAATTTATTTTCAATTTCTATTTGGAAATACCTGCTGGCCAATATTATAAATTCACTTCATTTTTGTCTCATTTATTGTGATACTTAGAGCTATTGTTTTTTCCTTTTTTAATATTTCGTAAACATGAAAGATAAAGGGGGGAAAGAATTTGCAGTATTTATATAAAGAATGACTTGTTAACCTTTTTAAGAAAAATGATATTTCCAAGATGGCTGAAAGTATAAGTTCTATTATAAATACATATTTTCTTGTAATTACAATGAAAATTGTCTCCAATAATTACTTAATGCTCCGTTATATTTAATTAATTGAAAAATTCTCGTTTTTATGATGTTTAATGAGACCTAACCGATTGCTCATTTCATTTAAAAAAAATAAAAGAAACTAAATGTACGATGGATAACTTGTTTTTAACTCGTTCGAAATAGACTATTACCATTTTTATATTGTAGTAAATAATGCTTCTGAGAATACATCAGAAATGATGTATTCATGTATTGAATCCCATTTTCATATATAAAAATAAATTTCGCTAAAACACACAAATTTCTATCGCTTACTTCACACTTATTCAACATAAAATGAAAACAATTGTAGCTATCAAATGACAAAATTACTAGTGATTCCCCGCATTCTATGGTGAAAACCTAACAATGTTGCCAACTGTCAGAGTTTTAGTTTGAGGTTAGTTTCCATTACCTCCGAAACTTTGATTTTGTATGACTCAATGGTAGATAAATTTTACGCTTGTTTTTAGTAAATTTGATTGAACTTGGATAAAGCTCGATAAAAATAACTTTATTTTTTGTTAAAATTTGTTTCTTGCAATACCAGTTGCTTCACGAAGTACAAAACTGTAGGTGTTCGAAATTTAGTTTGAGGTTAGTTTCTCAATGTAGATAAATTTTAACTCGGACCTAATAATTATCAAATATAATTGCTCGAGTTTCAGTTTGAGGTTAGTTTCCATTGATTGAACTTGGATAAAGCTTGACAAAAGTAGCTTTATTTTCTGATAAAATTTGTTACTTGCAATAGCAGTTGCTTCACGAAGTATAAAACTGTAGGAGTTCGAAATTTAGTTCGAGGTTAGTTTCTTAATGTAGATAAATTTTAACTCAGACCTAATAATTATCAAATATAATTGTTCGAAATTTAGTTTGAGGTTAGTTTCCATTACTTCCAAAACTTTGGTTTTGAATGACTCAATGGTAGATAAATTTTGCTTTTGTTTTTAGTAAATTTGATTGACCTTGAATAAAGCTTAATAAAAATATCTTTACGTTCTGTTAAAATTTGTTACTTGCAATACCAGTTGCTTCACGAAGTACAAGATGGTAGGTGTTCGAAATTTAGTTTGAGGTTAGTTTCCATTACTTTTGAAACTTCGATTTTGTATGACTCAATATAGATAAATTTTGCACTTGTGGGGTTAGTTTTCATTATCTAAAACTTTGATTTTTTATAACTAGATGTACATAAATTTTGCTTTTGTTTTTAGTGAATTTGATTTACCTTGAATAAAGTTTAATAAAAATACCTTCACGTTCTGTTAAAATTTGTTCTTTGCAATACCAATTGCTTCACGAAATACAAGGCTATAGATTACCAAGTTTTAATTTGAGGTTAGTTTCCACTGCCTATGAAACTTTGATTTTTATAACTCAATGTACATAAATTTTGCTTTTATTTTCAGTAAATCTAATTGACCTTGAATAAAGCTTAATAAAAATATCTTTACTTTCTATTAAAATGTGTTTTTTGCAACACATATAGTTTTCGAAGTACAAGACGAGGTATCCAAGTTTTAATGTGAGGTTAGTTTTCATTATCTGAAACTTCGATTTTTTATAACTAGATGTACATAAATTTTGCTTTTATTATTAGTGAATATGATTTAGCTTGAATAAAGTTTAATAAAAATACCTTTACGTTCTGTTAAAATTTGTTTTTTGCAATACCAATTGCGTCACAAAGTACAAGATTATAGATTACCAAGTTTTAATTTGAGGTTAGTTTCCACTGCCTATAAAACTTTGATTTTTATAACTCAATGTGCATAAATTTTGCTTTTATTTTCAGTAAATCTAATTGACCTTGAATAAAGCTTAATAAAAATATCTTTACTTTCTATTAAAATGTGTTTATTGCAATACCAATTGCTTCACGAAATACAAGACTATAGATTACCAAGTTTTAATTTGGGGTTAGTTTCCACTGACTATGAAACTTCGATTTTTTATAACTAGATGTACATAAATTCTGCATTTGATTTTAGTAATTTGATTTACCTTGAATAAAGTTTAATAAAAATAACTTTACGTTCTGTTAAAATTTGTTTCTTACAATACCTATTGCTTCACGAAGTACAAGACTGTAGGTGTTCGAGAATTAGTTTGAGGTTAGTTTCCATTACTTCTGAAACTTCGATTTTGTATGATTCAATGTAGATAAATTTTGCTCTTGTTTTTAGTAAATTTGATTGAACTTGGATAAAGCTTGATAAAAATAATTTTATTTCTTGTTAAAATTTGTTACTTGCAATACCAGTTGCTTCACGAAGTACAAAACTGTAGGTGTTCAAAAATTAGTTTGAGGTTAGTTTCCATTACTTCTGAAACTTCGATTTTGTATGATTCAATGTAGATAAATTTTGCTCTTGTTTTTAGTAAATTTGATTGAACTTGGATAAAGCTTGATAAAAATAATTTTATTTCTTGTTAAAATTTGTTACTTGCAATACCAATTGCTTCACGAAGTGCAAGACTATAGATTACCAAGTTTTAATTTGAGGTTAGTTTCCACTGCCTATGAAACTTTGAAAGTTCTCATCAGGTCGAAACTGTCGGAAGCTTGCGTAGATGATAATGTTAGTTAAGAAGAGAAAGACGTTTGAACGATATAAGAAAAAGGTTACCTACTCGAGTGTCCCATTATTGACATCAGGGGGGTTAATAAGATAATAATGTCAGATATGAAAACGACATTAACTTATGGAACAACCTGATAGTTGGCGTAGGCGCGGATTTACGAAGCGACGAGTCGCGCGGGCGGTTCATTCTCATAGGCTAGCCGCGAGTACAGGGCATGTACGCGAGGTCAATTGCTTCAATTCCTCGGTAGCCGGTCGCAGTGTGGGCAAACTTCCGGCAGGATTCACGAATGTTAAGCGGGCCGACTACAGAGACGGCCCTTGGCGTGCGCGACATCCTGTCGAGGCATCGCTTGTAATTTATGCCACGATTTAGACGCCGAGACGACGACCGCGACGACGATCTTCCGGTATTATCCTCAAACGACACGCAATAAGTGAGACTCTTTGTGAAATTTTTATTTATACCCCACGGGTTTCACCGTCCTCGCGCTCGCTGTATATTTCCTTCTGCCAGCCACCTTTTGATCTTCGTTCGACCCTCTGCGGCGTGTCTCGCGCGACAGACGCTCACAAAGCATATACTGTGTTCGGTCAACCCTTTATATCCTTTACCATAACAAATTAAAGTTGACAAATCAATATTTGTCACATTATACGTTGCTATTTTGTATGATCCCATTTTTTCGAAAATGGTTGTGGTACAGATTATAAAGTAATTTTAAATTATAAAGAAGATGAATATTATCATAAAGATTATGGAATATTCCAACCAATAACTTTGCAAATATTTATTTTTTTCATATAAATTTGTAAATCTTAAAAAATAACTAAATAAGGAAAATTATTAATACTCCTTGTAGTTTCTTTAAAAAAAGTCCAAGTATTTTTAATTCGATAAAATAAATACTTCCATACAATTTTTACGGCACGTAAACAACAGCAAAGGGTTAATGAAGATTTCAAAAGGCAGCTATACACGTAACGAAACGTTCAGAAAAAGATATCAGAGTTTCTCTTTGTAAATTGTTGGAAACGAGTAAACAAGTTCAGTTTTACGCGCCTAATATTTGAATTTGGCGCGTATCCCATTAGTACCAGAAACGGCCACACAGAATTCTCAGCGACAGTTTCTATTGACTTATGCCCTAAACCTGATGATTAAATAATGTAAATTGGTCGTAATGTTATTCCTACGAATACTTTTACACTCACTGTATGTTAAATTTATACCTTTTAATTAATTAAACGAATTATATCTCACTTAAAAATATATAAATTTTGAAAGTTTAAATGTTTGTTTTTCAAATACAATTTTTCAATTAATTAATCATAATGGAGCATGAGCTGATCCATGACTGTGAATTAGTTGGAAAATTCTCGATTTCATACTGTTTACAAGATGTTCTATCAAGCCTTGATCAATTCTTGCTTTGAATTATTTGTAATTATATAGTTTACTGTAGAATCACTTCTGTTAACTATTTTGGTAATATTTCTTACTGACAATGCATCTGTAAAATTACTTCTAATTAGCTCCAGAATTTCTAATTTCGCAAAAACTCACAAATTTCTATCGCTTATTTCACATTTATTCAACATAATATTGAAATAATTGTAACTATCAAATGATAAAGTTACCGGTGATTCCCCACATTCTATGGTGAAAAACTAACAATGTTGCCAACTGTTCGAGTTTTAGTTTGAGGTTAGTTTCCATTATTTC
Source organism: Colletes latitarsis (assembly GCF_051014445.1). Taxonomy (NCBI): domain Eukaryota; kingdom Metazoa; phylum Arthropoda; class Insecta; order Hymenoptera; family Colletidae; genus Colletes; species Colletes latitarsis. Next base: position 17,830,243 of record NC_135145.1, read on the forward strand.
TGAAACTAATTTTATATGACTCAATGTAGATAAATTTTGCGTTTGTTTCTAATAAATTTGGTTGACCTTGAATGAAGCTTAATAAAAATAATTTTATTTGGTATATTCCGTTAACCAATTGAGATGAATTATACGTCATTCGATTCGTCTAATTCAGTACATTATTAATATGCATTTCATTATTTGCGGAAAATTCGTTATTTTTGTTTAAACTTGTCGTAAAGTTGCAATAAAAAAGTAAGGTTAAATATATTTTTATATACTTAAGTATATTTTCATGTTGTAAATTACAAATGCCAGGAAGTCGAATACTAATTTGTTAAACATGTATCGAATGCAATTTCTGCTAATATTTCATTGAATAAATCTCCATTTTCCTGTTAGGTACATTTACTAAATATGGCTCAGGTATCCAATGAAGTTACCCTTCTTGAAAATATAAAATATTGATAGTATTATATGTTATAAAGATTGAATAATGTATGACATGCCTCCAAGTGCCTCAATTTAATTTGTGTAAGCATCAGTAATGGGATCTTTAAAATTGACGCTGAGATTAATTTTCAAATGGCCTCTGTGATATTTTCTACGACAAAATGTTGATTCATCAATCTCGACAATCTTCTCTATCCTTCCAATTGCTGTGCAGAAATTATACAGTCAATCGACCACTATTTGTCTATTTGTCTATAAAATAAGATCACTGCGAGACAGTATTTTTATTTAATTTTAGTTATATAATAATATGACATTGCTCATAATTGTATGTTAGCATATATGTTAATTTTAGGACATTTGTAGCTGAGTTAGGTCTGGGTTAGGTTAGGAGTCGGGGGGAGGCAATATTTTGTATTCTTATTTGTATACTTTTGTATACTCCTGCATAGTATGTGCATAAAAAAATAACTTTTATGCATACATGTTTAACAAATTAGCATTCGACTACCTAGTATTTATAGTTTACACCATGAACACAGTAACGACAGTCATTTGTTTCTACCTGTGAATCTATCAAAATAACTTAACCTTACTTTTTTATTGCAACTTTGCGACAAGTTTAAACAAAAATAACGAATTTCCACAAATAATGAAATGCATATTAATAATGTACTGAATTAGGAGAATCGAATGACGTACAACTCACCCTGATAGGTGAACGATTCGTTTGCTAGGAATATTCCTAGTTTCAGGTTAGTTTCCATAACTTCTGAAACTTCGATTTTGTATGATTCAATGTAGATAAATTTTGCTCTTATTTTTAGTAAATTTGATTGAACTTGGATAAAGCTTGTTAAAGGTAACCTTATTTTCTGTTAAAATTTGTTTCTTGCAATACCAGTTGCTTCACGAAGTATAAAACTGTAGGTGTTCGAAATTTAGTTTGAGGTTAGTTTCTCAATGTAGATAAATTTTAACTCAGACCTAATAATTATCAAATATAATTGCTCGAGTTTTAGTTTGAGGTTAGTTTCCATTATTTCTGAAACTTTGATTTTTTAACACTGAATGTAGATAAATTTTGCTCTTGCTTTTAGTAAATTTGATTGAACTTGGATAAAGCTTAATAAAAGTAATTTTATTTTCTGTTAAAATTTGTCTCTTGCAATACCAGTTCCTTCACGAAGTATAAAACTGTTCACGTTCAAAATTTAGTTTGAGGTTAGTTTCTCAATGTAGATAAATTTTAACTCAGACCTAATAATTATCAAATATGATTGCTCGAGTTTTAGTTTGAGGTTAGTTTCCATTACTTCTGAAACTTTGATTTTTTAACACTCAATATACATAAATTTTAAGCCAGACCTAATAATTATTTGAAACAATTTTCATAGTAATTAATTTCTAAAGAAATGTTTTTTCATAATTGAACTTTTTCCCACCCTGCAAACAACATATTTCTTAAAAGAGGTTACCAAGTCATATATTGCAAAATTTTTTTCCCATAGCTTTATCTTTCGTATATTTTTACGTAATACTGCAAAAGAAGCAATAGTTCCGACCATAGCAATAATCGAGCCAAAAATGAAGTGAACTTATCAATATTAGTCAGCAGTGTAAATATAATAATAATTATTTGGTATTGGTACATTTTACCTTACCACTTACCTCGAGCGCAGAAAGTCTATTTTCTGTTAGGGGTGGCGTCTTTAAAAAAAAAGTTTAAATACCACTGATTTAAGGAGTTACATAATTTAAACGCGTCCCAAATTGTTTAAGCGCCGACGAAACGAAAAGGAAATCTGGAATTTTACGTGGATCCAAGTTAGACGTTCGAAAGCCACTAAAGAAGCAACCTTCACCCAGGAAACGAGGAAAGAGGAGCAAGCACTGTGGCGCTGTAATTGCAGGCGATTGCAATGCGACGCGAGTAGATAGATTAGCACGTGTTAGGCAGCGTAAGTATGAGCGCTGGCGTTAATCACGATTTACGATCGCCATAAAACGTAACCATACCTGGGAATTTAACATTGTTTACCGTGTCGTGGCAGACTGCACGGAATAGAATTTTTTTTTAACAAATTAACAATGGCGTCGTATATCGGGCTTAACCATACGTTGTACCATTCTTGCACGAAAACGATCTTCTCATCTGTTGTCTTTCGCAAGGATAAATACGAGAGAAAAAATAAAGAGATACAGAATGTTAAATTACAATTTACACGAGTGGTTTCGAAATAAAATATCACAGCTGCTAGAGGCAATCTTTTATGGCGCAACAGCGTGGCGCCACTTCACAAATATCATTGAAAATTTATTTATGCATCGTGTAACCTTGACTGTGACCTTGGGGGAAAAAACTCGCCAGGAAAGAAAGTTTAGGATAATTCAGTTGCACAATATTGTGATTGGATTCAACGATACGCCTCTGGATTTAGATTTAGTGATCAGAAATGACGAAAGTGGCGACGCCAGATGGCGTTAGCTATCGGAAATCAGAATCGTTTCAGAAATTTTGAAAAGATAATTTTTACTACCACGTGAAAAGAATAATAATCTTCTTTTAATATTATAATGTATACATATATTGCAAATAGATTTTTTCCTTATCTTTGTTACCACTAACCAAAGAATAGACACATTCTAACAAATTATTTGCTTTTTTAAATTATTTATATCGCTATAACTGTTTTATTATTATTCTAAATATATTTTTACCAAAGAGGTTCGAAGTTACAGTCACATTTTATGTGTACAAGGTTTCTTGAAATCGAATATGTATAATACCATTGAAAATAAGTTAAAAAGTTTTAGTAATTATGGGTTTAGAATTCGATGGCTGTCGAGTTGAAAATTTTATTTCGTCACAGCAGATGTTCGATGTACCTTAAGTCTATTTCGATGCATGCCTTGACACGTTGTCTCATGGAAGTTCGCGTACGCTCAAGAATGCCAGGTTTTTCCTTTATTTCTCGGCAAGTGAAATTATCATAGCCAATCGCTACCAAAGAGACACTCGAAACAACTGCCTTATAATACATGCCTTATTAATTTATCGACTATTCGAGTCTAAAATAATGTTTGTTAACATATTTTTTAATACTTTTACGAGTATTGTGGCCATTTTTTGGTATCTGAGAACTTCAATGAGGAAACTTGCTCAAGCATCACCGAAATTGACTGAAAAAATTTTAGACACGCGCTAAGATATTATCAAACTGTAATTTGAAAATTGTTGACTGACGCATATTTGTTTATTTTGTTGAGACTATCAATTTTAACTTGTATAAACAAAGTTGTTTAGATATAGAAATTAAAATATCTTGTAAAGTAACGATTTTTTGCAATAAGTGTCTTACAAAAGGATCCCAATTGTCCGACTTCGATTTTAATGGATCTTTGCTTAGTGATAGTATATATGTTTCTAATGACATGTGTAAAATATTAGGTGTAGATACTTAATAATTTTAAAGATATAAACAATTTAAGTTATGAGTCGTACTTAAATATCGTTAATATAGGCAGTTTATATTGAAGTGAATTTAGCAAAGTGAGAAAAGTGCCTGATTGGTAAATCCAAGGTCCCAGGTTCGATTCCCGGTTCAGTTGTATACGTTTTTTTCTATTGTAAAAGTTTACTGCGTTTACAGCGTACATGATACTGTATGATAAATGCAATATATGCAATAAAAACATAAATGATAATAAATAAATGTATCTTATTCAATACTTAAAGTAGTGATTTACAAAAATGTATAATTAATATAGTTTTTTAAAGCGTAAATTGCCCATATAAGAAAGTTTTAGCACTAAATTAATTGTATAGTTTTGTAAATTACTACTTTAAGTATTAACACGTTTACTGCCAGATCAAAACCGTATAATATTCTGCAAAAGTATCATTTTGATTTTAGATCATTGTAAGCTACGTAACCTAAAATTTGATTCGGTACTTGTTTTTGTAACCTTGTTAAAATTCATAAATTCTATCCAAATTTATTATATTCTATATATTAATATACTATTCATATTAATTTTGATTTTCGACCATTGTAAGCTACGTAACCTAAAATTTGTTTCGGTACTTGTTTTTATAACCTCGTTAAAATTCATAAATTCTATCCAAATTTATTATATTCTATATATTAATATACTATTTATACATATTAATTTCGATTTTAACCATTGTAAGCTACATAACCTAAAATTTGTTTCGGTACTTGTTTTCGTAACCTTGTTAAAATTCATAAATTCTATCCAAATTTATTATATTCTATATATTAATATACTATTCATATTAATTTTGATTTTAGACCATTGTAAGCTACATAACCTAAAATTTGTTTCGGTACTTGTGTTTATGTAACCTTGTTAAAATTCATAAATTCTATCCAAATTTATTATTCTCCACGTCTTAACTTCAGACTTAATTTTTCTAGTATCACAATGGTAAATCCTGTCATTCATATATGGGTGACGTTGCAGTGAATGTGTTAAATAAGATAACATTTATTATTATTCATTTATGTTTTTATTGCATACTGTAAACGCAATAAACTTAAGAAAAACGTATACAAACTGAACCGGGAATCGAACCCGAGACCTTGGGTTTACCAATCAGACACATTTCCCACTTCCCTAAAGTCACTTCAATATACAGTGCCTATATTTACAGTATATATGTACAATTCATAACTTTAATTGTTTATATCTTTAAAATTATTTAGTATCTACACCTAATATTTTACATATATCATTAGGAACATATATATATATATATACTATCACTATGCAAAGATCATTAAAATCCAAGTCAGACAATTGGGATCCTTCCAATTGGGGGATTCCATTTGAAAAAAAAAATTTACGTCCAAAGATCGTGTAAGGATGAGCCAGAATTAAGGTGAATAGTTACCTCAAGACAAAAATCTAGAATTTACCTATTCGTACAGATCACCAGAGTAGTATATGTATTTCCTCAAATTAAAATTTAAATTGTAGAGTTAAATATATCACCACTCAGATATAAAAAATTTAACTATTTGATCAACTAAACATCAGGAATAAATATGCGTTCGTTTCATTGGCCTTCTATCGAATGTTGCTCAACTCTGTACAAAGCTTATCCCCCGTACTATGATTTTGAATAATCCTAACACTAGGTTTACGGAATACCTAAATTTAACGCATTAAGATTCCAAACCTAACGTTACAGAACTCATAAATATTATTTATTAACAATTTATGTTGGATTTAATTGATGTAATGATACGAATATACGCTCTAATTAAAAGAAAAATTGCATTTCAATGTAACTGTTAACAGAGCGAATTACAATAAAAATATGCGCGAGTGTCCGTAAACCTAGTATTAAACGTGGAAGATATCCAATTTGGTACGGTCGAAAAGATCGAAGATCGCCTATCGTGCAAGCATAATCGAAAAGGTCCCGTGAGAGGCCCTTGAGAATTTCCCTTATCTTGTGTGAGAAGCCACGTGCACCACGTGTTAAACTTACGAGTGAAGTCGTTCGCAAGGCAGGCACCCCATTCTTGCCTGGAGAGTTTCAAATCCCGATTTAGGTCGCACGTGCGGGCGAACGTACGGGCACATTTCTTCGGCCTTACCGCCTTCTTCGCGAGCCTCCGGAGTTCCTTGTACTCCGCCCTGTCCAGGTACCCGTCACCGTTCTTGTCCAGGGTGACGAATTTCCACGACAACACGCGTTCCACATTTTTGTCACCTACCGGTCGCGGAAAAATGATATTACACGAATTCATATACACCTATGGGGGGGGGGGGGGGGGGGAATTTCGAAATTTTTTTTTTAGGGAAATACACTTTTTAAGACCCCCTCCCCCCTTGATCATAGGGTGACTATTTGAAAAAGAGAATTTTTTTGTTCTATGGCTATGTATAGTCGGATTAATTTAGGTTGAGCTCCGGAGAGGTTAGCAAAATTTCGAAATTTTTTTTTGAGGGAAATACATATTTTAAGACCCCCTGATTATAGGGTGACTATTTGGAAAAAAAGAAATTTTTTTTTTCTATGGCTATGTATAGTCGGATTAATTTAGGTTGAGCTCTGAGAGGTAAGCAAAATTTCAAAATTTTTTTTTAGGGAAATACACGTTTTAAGACCCCCCCCCCCCCCTGATCATAGGGTGACTATTTGAAAAACAGAAATTTTTTTTTTTCTATGGCTATGTATAGTCGGATTAATTTAGGTTGAGCTCCGAGAGGTAAGCGAAATTTCAAAATTTTTTTTTTAGGGAAATACACTTTTTAAGACCCCCTCCCCCCTTGATCATAGGGTGACTATTTGAAAAAGAGAATTTTTTTGTTCTATGGCTATGTATAGTCGGATTAATTTAGGTTGAGCTCCGGAGAGGTTAGCAAAATTTCGAAATTTTTTTTTGAGGGAAATACATATTTTAAGACCCCCTGATTATAGGGTGACTATTTGGAAAAAAAGAAATTTTTTTTTTCTATGGCTATGTATAGTCGGATTAATTTAGGTTGAGCTCTGAGAGGTAAGCAAAATTTCGAAATTTTTTTTTAGGGAAATACACGTTTTAAGACCCCCCCCCCCCTGATCATAGGGTGACTATTTGAAAAACAGAAATTTTTTTTTTTCTATGGCTATGTATAGTCGGATTAATTTAGGTTGAGCTCCGAGAGGTAAGCGAAATTTCAAAATTTTTTTTTAAGGGAGATACATGTTTTAAGACCCCCCCTGATTATAGAGTGATTATTTGAAAAAAAAGAATTTTTTTTTTTCTATGGCTATGTTAATTAACTCTTACACGATTTATAAGTTTAGCTTTTTTTTGTTTTATTAAATTCTGTCTTTCTCTTACGTAAACGAGCTCATATTTATTTGAATTTGCTGCTGCAATATGGAGGTGTGGAAATGGCGTCTGTTTGTGAATAATATTACTATTATCGTCGATTTATTTTTATACCGACGATTTTTCCGGGAAATATACAAGGTGTTCGGCCACCCCTAGGAAAAATTTTAACGGGAGATTCTAGAGGCCAAAATAAGACGAAAATCAAGAATGCCAATTTGTTGATGGAGGCTTCGTTAAAAAGTTATTAACAATTAAATTAAAAAATTTCAAATCGTTCTGGAAAAATTATTTTTAGTTGGAGGGATCAATTACAATTGTTTTTGGTCATTACACGTACCCCCGAAATCCTACGCATTTTCGAGAAAAAAATTCGAGAAGGTGTGAAATTTTTCAAAAAAATTGAAAAGTTTCAAACTGTCCTAAAAAAATTATTTTTAGTTGAAGGGGTCAATTACAATCATTTTTGGTGAATAGACATACCCCCGAAATCCTACTCACTTTCTAGAAAAAAATTCGAGAATGTGCGAAATTTTTTGACAAAATTAAAAAATTTCAAATCATTCTGGAAAAATTATTTTCGATTGCAGGGGTCGATTACAACAATTTTTGGTGAATAGATACACCTCCCAAATCCTATCCACTTTCGAGAAAAAAAATTCGTTATCGAAAATATAATCTGAGGCCTGAAATGGCCCCCCGAAATTTCATGCGAATCTTTAAAATGTCATAACTTCTGAACGGATTGGACGATTTTAATGTTTAAAAATGCAAACAACGCGTATTTTAATGGAGAATTTGTAGAAATCGCAAAAATATTCGAAAAGTTGGTCCTTGACCCCGCAAAATGAGAAAAACCCCATTAAACTGATCCAATTTTCAAACAGTCATAACTCCTATAATAGTGAATATATTTCAATGAAACTTTTTTCTGAAGTAGAGCCCATGGGTACCTACAGAAAAGTATTAGACAACTTTTCTGTAGGGCGTCAAACAAAATTACTAAAAATCAAAAGGAATTTTTAAGAAAAATCGACAGGGGGTAGGTACCTAAATTTTTCGAAGAAAAAAAAATTTTAAATCATTCAAAAAAAATTAGTTTTAGCTAGGAGGGCCAATTACAATCATTTTTGGTGAATAGACATACCCTCGAATTCCTAACCAGTTTCGAGAAAAAAATTGGAGTAGGTTGATAAATTTTTCGACAAAATTAAAAAATTTCAAATCGTTCTGGAAAAATTATTTTCGGTTGCGGGAGTCAATTACAATAATTTTTGATGAATAGACCTACCCCCGAAATCCTACCCACTTTCTAGAAAAAAATTCAGTACGGGCGGAACTTTAAACGTTAATAACTTCTGAACGAAATCTCCATCAACAAATTAGTATTCTTGATTTCGTCTTATTTTGGCTTCTAGAATCTTCCATTAAAATTTCTCCCAGGGGTAGCCGAACACCCTATATAAACAAATTATAATTTATTAAATAAAGGTTGCTTTAAATTAAAATAATATTTTTTGTTTCGCTGTAAATATTAATTTAGGTTGACCTCCGAGAGGTAGACAAAATTTCGAAATTTTTGCCTGCGGAAATACACATTTTAAGACCCCCCTCCTCCCTACCTGATCATATTGCTACTATTAAAAAAAAAGTCATTTAATTGCTGTGCTTATGTACACATGTATATACACGCTTATGGAGTCTTGAAAAAAATTTTTGTTATTTTCATACTTTAATTCCACTATCTCTTTTTTTAAGAACATTCAAAAATTTTCAGTATCGTTACGTATTAAAAAATCAAAAAATTCCAAGTTTTCCAAGATTCCAAACAGACGATTATTAGCAAACACGTATCGAATTAATATTCAACATAAATTCTCAATTGAGTTCAAGTAGGAAGAACGTGCTGGCCAATTTAAAAGGGGGATCTTATTTTCATTAAACCAGCGTTGGCATCGTATATTGATATGAACTGCTTGTCCTATAAATTGGGTCATTCCATATGAAATCGAACACGTTTTCGAGTAACATTTCACATTTTTTAGGAAGTCTCGACTACTCATACTTAACAAACTAACAAATAAAAAATAATTATTAACGTAAGAGATGAATAACAAGTGGATTAATAAAAAAATTTAATATAAAACATTTAATATTCTCCTTTAAAACAATTAATAACACATTGAAAACCAAAATGACATGAACGCTATACAATTTAAATTTATAAACAACATTATCGTGCATTCAATTTTATATAGTTTTTATTTTTTGAAATTATTATGCATTTGAATGTAATGGCTAACTGATTCATTGACTATTTTCATTTTACTTTCTCTTTGTGTATTTAAAAATTTCTTTAGCATTCATGCCATTTTGCATCACAATAAAAATTCCATAATATTGAAATTTATAAGTCACATTACCACGCATTCAGTTCTACATAGTTTTTATTTTTTGAAATTATTATGCATTTGAATGTAATGGCTAACTGGTTCATTGACTATTTTCATTTTACTTTCTCTTTGTGTATTTAAAAATTTCTTTAACATTCATGTCATTTTACATTGCAATAAAAAATCCATAATATTGAAATTTATAAGTCACATTATCGTGCATTCAGTTCTACATAGTTTTTATTTTTTGAAATTATTATGTATATAAATGTAGTGGCTGACTGGTTCATTGAGTATTTTCATTTTACTTTCTCTTTGTGTATTTAAAAATTTCTTTAACATTCATGTCATTTTACATTGCAATAAAAAATCCATAATATTGAAATTTATAAGTCACATTATCGTGCATTCAGTTCTACATAGTTTTTATTTTTTGAAATTATTATGTATATAAATGTAGTGGCTGACTGGTTCATTGAGTATTTTCATTTTACTTTCTCTTTGAGTATTTAAAAATTTCTTTAGCATTCATGTCATTTTGCATTACAATAAAAATTCCATAATATTGAAATTTATAAGTCACATTATCGTGCATTCAGTTCTACATAGTTTTTATTTTTTGAAATTATTATGTATATAAATGTAGTGGCTGACTGGTTCATTGAGTATTTTCATTTTACTTTCTCTTTGAGTATTTAAAAATTTCTTTACAATTCATGTCATTTTGCATTACAATAAAAATTCCATAATATTGAAATTTAGAAGTCACATTATCATGCATTCAATTCTACGTAGTTTTTATTTTTGAAATTATTAATCATATGAATGTAATGGCTAACTATTCATTGACTATTTCCATTTTACATTCTCTTTGTGTATTTAAAAATTTCTTTAGCATTCATGTCATTTTGCATCACAATAAAAATTCCATAATATTGAAATTTATAAGTCACATTATCATGCATTCAATTCTACATAGTTTTTATTTTTGAAAGTATTATGCAATTGAATGTAATGGCTAACTGGTTTATCGACTATTTTCATTTTACTTTCTCTTTGTGTATTTAAAAATTTCTTTAGCATTCATGTCATTTTGCATCGCAATAAAAATTCCAGAATATTGAAATTTATAAGTCACATTATCATGCATTCAATTCTACATAGTTTCTATTTTTTTGAAATTATTATGCATTTGAATGTAATGGCTAACTATTCATTGACTATTTTCATTTTACTTTCTCTTTGAGTATTTAAAAATTTCTTTTAATTAGTACATTGCGTAAATTAAGTAGAATTGCAACACTTGACATAAATTATAATTTTTGCAACTCATTAAAATTTTTACTGCCCACGAACGTGTTGAAACCCGTAGGAACATAACCTATAAATTTCCTACCATTATCTACTATTATCAAAATTATATTACTATTAAAAGCTTGTAAAAATAGAAAAGAAGTTAGTGTACTGTTTCGGTTACAGTATAAACGAGATATACAAGTAGACCTTACACCTCATGGATTTATAGTGATCGAACAAGTTTTTAATAAAAATCGACATAAAATTAAAAAATATCAAATCATTCTGAAAAAATTAAATTTGGTTACTGGAGTCAATTGCAATCATTTTTGGTGAATAGACATAACCCCGAAATCCTACCCACTTTCGAGAAAAAGATTCGAGTAGCCAGGAAATTTTTCGAAAAATTTAAAAAATTTCAAACGATTCTAAAAAAATTATTTTTGGTTGCTGAGGTCAATTATAGCCATTTTGTGTGAATACACATAACCCCGAAATCCTACGCATTTTCGAGAAAAAAATTCTTTTCCAAAAGCAAGGCCATATTTAATGATCTTATATTTCCAAGGAAATAATCGATTGATGCTCAATTCTAGATCGTATAGCTTTCATTCCGTTAAAAAACACTCTAATTCCATTTTCTGTCTCACTTCCTCTTGTGTTCATTTCTCAACCTGTCGGTAACGTTGCGAGTGACACGAAAATGGTAATGGTAAGAAATGTGGCCCGAAAAAACACATTGGATGTAAGGTCTACTCGTGTATCTCGTCTGTGGTTAATGTTTCGGAGTGCCCTCACCGTCGGTGGAGATGTTGGTCCGCCTGTACTCGATCTTGAAATTCTCGATTAGGTTCCCGTTAAATTTCGACTTCTCCGCGCGATCGCAGGTGTTCCTATGCTTACTGCTGTACTGCCTTCGCTGCTTCCAGCTCGGCGAGCGCCTCCTTTGGCCGCTCCTGGTGGAAGCAGCAGATCTGGGACCAGGTTTCAAACATCTTGGTCTTTGGTGTCTTACCGAGGTGTCGGGCAGCGGTCTACCCTGCGGTGTCACGCACCAACAGTACCCGGTTTCCTCGTGACATTGCACCGGCGCGTAAGTGCCATCGGAACGACAGACTGGTCGCGCGCCCGTCCTGGCGGTCAGTCTTGCGGAGAAACACGCAGGTGTCTCTGGATGGACAGGTTCAACGACGTTGTTCCTCGTTAGTCGTCACCATTTTTATCGACATACCTCATTTACCGAATTATCATTTTACGAATAAAGCTCGTTATACTCGAATCGATAACGATGCTTTTAAATTCATGAGAAATTGTAGTTCCGGAAGACTAATAGCCAATACTGTAAGCTCACTTCATTTTTGTCTCGTTCACTGTGATAGAACTATTTTTTCTCTTTTGCAATGTTATGGAAAAATTAAGGAATGATAAATTTCTGAGAAAATAAATTTGCAATATTTACGTAAAGAATGACTTGTTAACCTTTTTAAGAAAAATGCTGTTTGCAGGATGGAGAAGAGTGTAAATTCGATTACACAAAATATTTATTTTGAAATTAATTACTATGAAAATTGTTTCAAATTATTATTAGGTCCGAGTTAGAGAATCAATGTTTCAGAAGTAATGGAAACTAACCTCAAACTAAATTTCGAACATCTACAGTTTTGTACTTGGTGAAGTAATTGGTATTGCAAGAAACAAATTTTAACAGAAAATAAGGTTATTTTTATTAAGCTCTATCCAAGTTCAATCAAATTTACTAAAAATAATAGCAAGATTTATCTACCATTGAGTCATACAAAATCAAAGTTTCAGAAGTAATGGAAACTAACCTCAAACTAAAACTCGAGCAATTATATTTGATAATTATTAGGTCTGAGTTAAAATTTATCTACATTGAGAAACTAACCTCAAACTAAAACTCAAACACCTACAGTTTTATACTTCGTGAAGCAACTGGTATTGTAAGAAACAAATTTTAACAAGAAATAAAGTTATTTTTATCAAGCTCTACCCAAGTTCAATCAAATTTACTAAAAATAATAGCAAGATTTATCTACCATTGAGTCATACAAAATCAAAGTTTCAAAAGTAATGGAAACTAACCTCAAACTAAAACTCGAGCAATTATATTTGATAATTATTAGGTCTGAGTTAAAATTTATCTACATTGAGAAACTAACCTCAAAGTAAAACTCAAACACCTACAGTTTTGAACTTGGTAAATCAACTGGTATTGCAAGAAACAAATTTTAACAGAAAATAAGGTTATTTTTATTAAGCTTTATCCAAGTTCAATCAAATTTACTAAAAATAATAGCAAGATTTATCTACCATTGAGTGTTAAAAAATCAAAGTTTCAAAAGTAATGGAAACTAACCTCAAACTAAAACTCGAGAAATTATATTTGATAATTACTAGGTTTGAGTTAAAATTTATCTACATTGAGAAACTAACTTCAAATTAAAACTCAAACACCTACAGTTTTATACTTCGTGAAGCAACTGGTATTGCAAGAAACAAATTTTAACAAGAAATAAGGTTATTTTTATCAAGCTTTATCCAAGTTCAATCAAATTTACTAAAAACAAGAGTAAAATTTATTTACATTGAGTGTTAAAAAATCAAAGTTTCAAAAGTAATGGAAACTAACCTCAAACTAAAACTCGAGCAATTATATTTGATAATTATTAGGACTGGGTTAAAATTTATCTACATTGAGAAACTAACCTCAAACTAAATTTCGAACACCTACAGTTTTATACTTCGTGAAGCAATAGGTATTGCAAGAAACAAATTTTAACAAGAAATAAAGTTATTTTTATCAAGCTTTACCCAAGTTCAATCAAATTTATTAAAAACCAGAGTAAAATTTATCTACATTGAGTGTTAAAAAATCAAAGTTTCAAAAGTAATGGAAACTAACCACAAACTAAAACTCGAGAAATTATATTTGATAATTACTAGGTCTGAGTTAAAATTTATCTACATTGAGAAACTAACCTCAAACTAAAACTCAAACACCTACAGTTTTATACTTCGTGAAACAACTGGTATTGCAAGAAACAAATTTTAACAAGAAATAAAGTTATTTTTATTAAGTTTTATCCAAGTTCAATCAAATTTACTAAAAACAAGAGTAAAATTTATCTACATTGAGTGTTAAAAAATTTAAGTTTCAAAAGTAATGGAAACTAACCTCAAACTAAAACTCGAGCAATTATATTTGATAATTATTAGGTCTGAGTTAAAATTTATTTACATTGAGCAACTAACCTCAAATTAAAACTCAAACACCTACAGTTTTATACTTCGTGAAGCAACTGGTATTGCAAGAAACAAATTTTAACAAGAAATAAAGTTATTTTTATTAAGCTTTATCCAAGTTCAATCAAATTTACTAAAAACAAGAGCAAAATTTATCTACATCGAGTATTAAAATAACCAAAGTTTCAAAAGTAATGGAAACTAACCTCAAACTAAAACTCGAGCAATTATATTTGATAATTATTAGGTCTGAGTTAAAATTTATCTACATTGAGAAACAAACCACTAACTAAATTTCGAACATTTACAATTTTATACTTCGTGAAACAACTGGTATTGCAAGAAACAAATTTTAACAAGAAATAAAGTTATTTTTATTAAGCTTTATCCAAGTTCAATCAAATTTACTAAAAACAAGGGCAAAATTTATCTACATCGAGTGTTAAAATAACCAAAGTTTCAAAAGTAATGGAAACTAACCTCAAACTAAAACTCGAGCAATTATATTTGATAATTATTAGGTCTGAGTTAAAATTTATCTACATTGAGAAACTAACCTCAAACTAAAACTCAAACACCTACAGTTTTATACTTCGTGAAGCAACTGGTATTGTAAGAAACAAATTTTAACAAGAAATAAAGTTATTTTTATCAAGCTCTACCCAAGTTCAATCAAATTTACTAAAAATAATAGCAAGATTTATCTACCATTGAGTCATACAAAATCAAAGTTTCAAAAGTAATGGAAACTAACCACAAACTAAAACTCGAGAAATTATATTTGATAATTACTAGGTCTGAGTTAAAATTTATCTACATTGAGAAACTAACCTCAAAGTAAAACTCAAACACCTACAGTTTTATACTTCGTGAAGCAACTGGTATTGCAAGAAACAAATTTTCAAAAGAAATAAAGTTATTTTTATTAAGTTTTATCCAAGTTCAATCAAATTTACTAAAAACAAGAGCAAAATTTATCTATCATTGAGTGTTAAAAAATCAAAGTTGCAAAAGTAATGGAAACTAACCTCAAACTAAAACTCGAGCAATTATATTTGCCCTACTCTAGAAACATTTTTCTTGAAAAGGGTAACAATTCAGTATTTACGTAAATATTGCCAAATTTTGTCCCATTACTTCATTTTTCTCGTATTCTTACGTAATTTTGTGAAAACTAAACTTATAATATTGGCTAACAGTTTAGTATTCCATGGTCTACTCGATTACACTGGTCAACAAATTTTAAACAGATTCTATTCTGTCCATTCCCATTTATGTATGTACTGAGTGTCCCACGCGACTAGGGAAAAGTTTTTGTCCTAGTTAAGAAATTCCCCTAGTTAGAATATTTTTTTAATTTCTTAGATATAGTTGACTTTCTTAACCTATCACAAATTATAAAATCGTTAATTTATTCAAATCAATATTACTAATATTAATGCAGTTGAAAATACTATATTTGTATAAGTTTAAGTCTGCTTAGTGTCGTTTGTGTTTCTAGTAATAATCTGCTAAAATTCTACATCAAATTCTAGTTCTAAAAATCGACAAGAATGATCCTGTTTGGCGCCAATATTTAAACTTTCATTTTCGTAATTCGTCATAACAGAGACTGAAAGTGATAAATATTTACTATTGACTAGTGTTATTAACCTATACCAGTATATCAATAATCGAAACAAACAAACAAGTTAAAAACTTGTAATAACAAAAAACCGTTGTACAACACGAATTTATTTATTTGATTTTATGCCTTCATAGTATTAACTTTTCGTGGAATGCTCGTACAGATGGCGCGAAACATAGTTCGAAAAATGCCGGTAAGAATAAATATAGCAATAGAACATATTTACATGAATATATGACAAGATGTCCGATCTATAAATATAAAACTATTTCGATATAATTAAACTGTCAGTATGGTAAAGAATTCTAACATTACTGTGAGTAGAATGTATCACCCTACCTGGACAAGGGCCAGTGTGTTTGATAAGAATAGACATGCCTTGACACTGCTTCGAGATGACCTGACACTGACTCGAATACGTAACACCGTCACTCCCACATACCGGTGTGCTTGCGCCGTCACTCATCGTGCACTCGGCTATCCTTTTTCTGCACTCCTCCTAAAACACACAACCCACACCATCTATACAACAACCCAAGAAATACTGAGCATTCCAAAGCCGCGAATTTAAATCGAACGAAATATCGTTTTCGACGCGTTACACGCGGCGCTAGGAGCGTTCGACTCGGAATCGATTTTCCGGAAAATCGATCTTTTTAATGCGATTTTCGATTTGATCGAATCGATTCTTGGATATTCGATTTTGGCAGGAATCGATTTTTTTTTAAATTAGGAATCGATCTTTCATAATCGAGAATCGAGAATTATATTTTAAAAACTCACAAACAGCAATGAGTAAGAAAAGAAAAATTAATATTCACTTTGAAATAAGTATTACAGACTATTCATATAATTTATAGTATGAGGATCATTCCTTAAATTAGATATTTTTATATTAATTATTGAAGATTCCGTTTGGTTTGTCGGATTATGAAAATTTCGTGTCAAAGTCACTTTTTTTCTAGACGTCTGGGACTTTGTTTAAAATTGAATATGATGTAGAGCATACGATATTAGGGGTAGTTTAAGTCATCATTTTGCTGGTTTCGAATTTATTTAAGAAATACAGACCTGTAAAGTTTACGACTTCTGTAAAAATTGGTTGTACTTAGTAATTTTTATCTTGGAAACTATTTGTCGTATTGGGATGTTTTTTTTCAGTTTTATTAGGAAAGGACTGACCTTTCGAAATGAATTTTGTTCGGCGATCAACAATGAAAACAGATACATAATTAGGGCTGTGCGTATTTCGCAGAATCGCCGTTAATAAAACCTCGATATTTATATGTCATGTATTATCCGATCCAAAAAAAAAAATGTCACAAAAAAATTGTTCAATTTCTTCGCTGATCTAGAATTAAAGGAGACACGTAATTGGGATTGTATATCTTTAGTGGAACCGTCGTTAATAAAACCTCGATATTTATATCATGTATTATCCGATCCAAAAAAAAATGTCACATATAAAAACTGTTCAATTTCTTCGCCGATAAAGAATGAAAAGCAACATATAATTAGTATTGTACATCTTTCGTGGAACCGTCATTAATAAAACCTCGATAATTATATCACGTATTATCCGATCCAAAAAAAATGCCATTTAAAATTTTGTTCAATTTCTTCGCTGGTTATCAAGAAAAAGAGACTCATAATTAAGGTTGTACGTATTTCGCAGAATCGCCGTTAATAAAAGCTCCATATTTATATCATGTATTATCCGATCCAAAAAAAAATGTCACAAAAAAATTGTTCAATTTCTTCGCCGATCAACAATGAAAAGTTACATATAATTGGGATTGTACATCTTTCGTGGGACCGTCGTTAATAAAACCTCGATATTTATATCATGTATTATCCGGTCCAAAAAAAAATGTCACATATAAAAACTGTTCAATTTCTTCGCCGATAAAGAATGAAAAGTAACATATAATTAGGATTGTACATCTTTCGTGGGACCGTCGTTAATAAAATCTCGATATTTATATCATGTATTATCCGATCCAAAAAAAATTTCTTCGCCAATCAACAATGAAAATAGACACATAATTAAGGTTTTACGTATTTCGCAGAATCGCCGTTAATAAAACCTCGATAATTATATCATGTATTATCCGATCCAAACAAAAATGTCACATAAAAAAATTGTTCAATTTCTTCGCTGATTAATAATCAAAAATTACATATAATTGGGATTGTACATCTTTCGTGGAATCATTGTTAATGAAACCTCGATAATTATATCATATATTATCCGATCCAAAAGAAGGTGTCACATTTTAAAAGCGTTCAATTTCTTCGCCGATTAATAATGAAAAATTACATATAATTGGGATTGTACACCTTTCGTGGAACCGTCATTAATAAAATCTCGATAATTATATCATGTATTATCCGATACAAAAAAAAATGTCACATATTAAAAGTGTTCAATTTCTTCGCCGTTTAATAATCAAAAATTACATATAATTGGGATTGTACATCTTTCGTGGAATCGTTGTTAATGAAACCTCGATAATTATATCATATATTATCCGATCCAAAAGAAGGTGTCACATTTTAAAAGCGTTCAATTTCTTCGCCGTTTAATAATGAAAAATTACATATAATTAGGATTGTACATCTTTCGTGGGACCGTCGTTAATAAAATCTCGATATTTATATCATGTATTATCCGATCCAAAAGAAGGTGTCACATTTTAAAAGCGTTCAATTTCTTCGCTGATTAATAATCAAAAATTACATATAATTGGGATTGTACACCTTTCGTGGAATCGTTGTTAATGAAACCTCGATAATTATATCATATATTATCCGATCCAAAAGAAGGTGTCACATTTTAAAAGCGTTCAATTTCTTCGCCGATTAATAATGAAAAATTACATATAATTGGGATTGTACACCTTTCGTGGAACAGTCATTAATAAAATCTCGGTAATTATATCATGTATTATCCGATCCAAAAAAAAATGTCACATATTAAAAGTGTTCAATTTCTTCGCCGATTAATAATCAAAAATTACATATAATTGGGATTGTACACCTTTCGTGGAACCGTCATTAATAAAATCTCGATTATTATATCATGTATTATCCGATCCAAAAAAAAATGTCATAAAAAAATTGTTCAATTTCTTCGCCAATCAACAATGAAAGCAGACACATAATTAGGATTGGACGCATTTCATTAAACGACTGAATGTCAAACTTCATATATTACGAGAAATATGTATGTTCTTATCGAGATGAGTAACGTTCATGAATCACTTTATAAATACCTCCAGCGTGATCGACCGGTCGATACGACGTTATAAATGCTCACTTTTCATTCATTAGAAGAATACGACGACTCCTCTACGAGCAGAGCCAGCAACAAAAAGGATTAAAATTAAAACCGGCCGGACGTTTCGCGGTATGACTAATTCTTTCGCGATTTTCCTTGAAACCATCAACATCGTTCGGTGTTCCGAGAAGTTCGTCAGTGCATTATGCTATCTTTCGTGACCTCTCACGCGCGTCTGCGGATCTCATTTCTTGCCCATACTTGGCGGTCGTGTTCCAACATTCGAAATGGTATGCACATTCGAAAGAACATTCGAGTATCGATAAAATACTGTCCATGAAAAAGTATTTTCCTCTCTGCTTCTAAGTTTCTCTGCAATCGTAACTTGTAAGCAATTCATTGGTTAAGAATAAAATTTATAGGTTAAAAGGACATTTTCTTCGAGGTATCATGATTCCTAAATTGTATTAATACGATCATGATTATCGTATCCTTTAATAAAGAAGACGTTGCCATTTAGGCCAATGATATGCCTAAGAAAAATGTATTTCTTCTAACAAATTAATTACGTGAAACTTGCATGTTTATTTTGTAATGTAATCATAGTTTCTGATTTAAAAGATAGTGAAGAATGCTTTTGAAAACATTGTTGTTGTCGTTGTCGTTATCGGTGTTGTTTACTTATGTTTGTTGTCTTTGTTATTGGTATTGTTGTTGCTATTGTTATTGCTATGTTTTTGTCATTGATGTTCCTAATGCTATTGCTGCAACTGCTACTGCTACTGTTATTTCTACTGTTATTGCTACTGCTACTGCTGCTGTTATTTCTACTGCTATTATTGCTCCTGCAACTGCTATTACTATTACTATTGCTATTGCTATTGCTATTACTATTGCTTTTATTATTGCTACTGCTATTTCTATTACTATTGCAATGGCTACTGCTACTACTATTGCTATTGCAACTACTGCTATAACTATTGCTATTGCTACTGCTGCTACTGCTACTACTGCTGCTATTATTGCTGCTGCAACTGCTATTACTATTGCTATTGCTACTGCTATTACTATTGCTAATGCTACTGCCTGCTACTGCTACTGCTATTGCTATTACTATTGCAAATGCTACTGCTTGGTACTGCTACTGCTATTACTATTGCTATTGCTATTGTTACTGCTATTACTATTGCTAATGCTACTACTGCAGAAGCTGCTGCAACTGCTATTACTATTGCTAATGCTACTGCCATTACTATTGCTATTGCTATTGTTACTGCTATTACTATTGCTAGTGCTACTACTGCAGCAGCTGCTGCCACTGCTATTACTATTGATATTGCTATTGCTATTACTATTGCTACGGCTACTGCTATTACTATTGCTATTGCTATTGCTATTACTATTGCTATTGCTATTTCTATTACTATTGCAATGGCTACTACTACTACTATTGCTATTGCAACTACTGCTATAACTATTGCTAATGCTACTGCTTGCTACTGCTACTGCTATTACTATTGCTAATGCTACTGCTTACTACTGCTACTGCTATTACTATTGCTAATGCTACTGCTTGCTACTGCTACTGCCATTACTATTGCTATTGCTATTGTTACTGCTATTACTATTGCTAGTGCTACTACTGCAGCAGCTGCTGCTACTGCTATTACTATTGATATTGCTATTGCTATTACTATTGCTACGGCTACTGCTATTACTATTGCTATTGCAACTACTGCTATTACTATTGCTAATGCTACTGCTACTGCTATTACTATTGCTATTGCTATTGTTACTGCTATTACTATTGCTAATACTACTACTGCAGCAGCTGCTGCCACTGCTATTACTATTGATATTGCTATTGCTATTACTATTGCTACGGCTACTGCTATTACTATTGCTATTGCAACTACTGCTATTACTATTGCAAAGGCTACTGCTTGCTACTGCTACTGCTTGCTACTGCTACTGCTTGCTACTGCTACTGCTATTACTATTGCTATTGCAACTACTGCTATTACTATTGCTAATGCTACTGCTACTGCTATTACTATTGCTATTGCTATTGTTACTGCTATTACTATTACTAGTGCTACTACTGCAGCAGCTGCTGCCACTGCTATTACTATTGCTATCGCAACTACTGCTATTACTATTGCCAAGGCTACTGATTGCTACTGCTACTGCTTGCTACTGCTACTGCTTGCTACTGCTACTGCTATTACTATTGCTAATGCTACTGCTTGCTACTGCTACTGCTATTACTATTGCTAATGCTACTGCTTGCTACTGCTACTGCTGTTACTATTGCTATTGCTATTGTTACTGCTATTACTATTGCTAATGCTACTACTGCAGCAGCTGCTGCCACTGCTATTACTATTGATATTGCTATTGCTATTACTATTGCTACGGCTACTGCTATTACTATTGCTATTGCAACTACTGCTATTACTATTACTATTGCTAATGCTACTGCTATTACCATTGCTATTGCTATTGTTACTGCTATTACTATTGCTAATACTACTACTGCAGCAGCTGCTGCCACTGCTATTACTATTGATATTGCTATTGCTATTACTATTGCTACGGCTACTGCTATTACTATTGCTATTGCTATTGCTATTACTATTGCTATTGCTATTTCTATTACTATTGCAATGGCTACTACTACTACTATTGCTATTGCAACTACTGCTATAACTATTGCTAATGCTACTGCTTGCTACTGCTACTGCTATTACTATTGCTAATGCTACTGCCATTACTATTGCTATTGCTACTACTGCAGAAGCTGCTGCAACTGCTATTACTATTGCTAATGCTACTGCCATTACTATTGCTATTGCTATTGTTACTGCTATTACTATTGCTAGTGCTACTACTGCAGCAGCTGCTGCCACTGCTATTACTATTGATATTGCTATTGCTATTACTATTGCTACGGCTACTGCTATTACTATTGCTATTGCTATTGCTATTACTATTGCTATTGCTATTTCTATTACTATTGCAATGACTACTACTACTACTATTGCTATTGCAACTACTGCTATAACTATTGCTAATGCTACTGCTTGCTACTGCTACTGCTATTACTATTGCTAATGCTACTGCTTACTACTGCTACTGCTATTACTATTGCTAATGCTACTGCTTGCTACTGCTACTGCCATTACTATTGCTATTGCTATTGTTACTGCTATTACTATTGCTAGTGCTACTACTGCAGCAGCTGCTGCTACTGCTATTACTATTGATATTGCTATTGCTATTACTATTGCTACGGCTACTGCTATTACTATTGCTATTGCAACTACTGCTATTACTATTGCTAATGCTACTGCTACTGCTATTACTATTGCTATTGCTATTGTTACTGCTATTACTATTGCTAATACTACTACTGCAGCAGCTGCTGCCACTGCTATTACTATTGATATTGCTATTGCTATTACTATTGCTACGGCTACTGCTATTACTATTGCTATTGCAACTACTGCTATTACTATTGCAAAGGCTACTGCTTGCTACTGCTACTGCTTGCTACTGCTACTGCTTGCTACTGCTACTGCTATTACTATTGCTATTGCAACTACTGCTATTACTATTGCTAATGCTACTGCTACTGCTATTACTATTGCTATTGCTATTGTTACTGCTATTACTATTACTAGTGCTACTACTGCAGCAGCTGCTGCCACTGCTATTACTATTGCTATCGCAACTACTGCTATTACTATTGCCAAGGCTACTGATTGCTACTGCTACTGCTTGCTACTGCTACTGCTTGCTACTGCTACTGCTATTACTATTGCTAATGCTACTGCTTGCTACTGCTACTGCTATTACTATTGCTAATGCTACTGCTTGCTACTGCTACTGCTGTTACTATTGCTATTGCTATTGTTACTGCTATTACTATTGCTAATGCTACTACTGCAGCAGCTGCTGCCACTGCTATTACTATTGATATTGCTATTGCTATTACTATTGCTACGGCTACTGCTATTACTATTGCTATTGCAACTACTGCTATTACTATTACTATTGCTAATGCTACTGCTATTACCATTGCTATTGCTATTGTTACTGCTATTACTATTGCTAATACTACTACTGCAGCAGCTGCTGCCACTGCTATTACTATTGATATTGCTATTGCTATTACTATTGCTACGGCTACTGCTATTACTATTGCTATTGCTATTGCTATTACTATTGCTATTGCTATTTCTATTACTATTGCAATGGCTACTACTACTACTATTGCTATTGCAACTACTGCTATAACTATTGCTAATGCTACTGCTTGCTACTGCTACTGCTATTACTATTGCTAATGCTACTGCCATTACTATTGCTATTGCTACTACTGCAGAAGCTGCTGCAACTGCTATTACTATTGCTAATGCTACTGCCATTACTATTGCTATTGCTATTGTTACTGCTATTACTATTGCTAGTGCTACTACTGCAGCAGCTGCTGCCACTGCTATTACTATTGATATTGCTATTGCTATTACTATTGCTACGGCTACTGCTATTACTATTGCTATTGCTATTGCTATTACTATTGCTATTGCTATTTCTATTACTATTGCAATGACTACTACTACTACTATTGCTATTGCAACTACTGCTATAACTATTGCTAATGCTACTGCTTGCTACTGCTACTGCTATTACTATTGCTAATGCTACTGCTTACTACTGCTACTGCTATTACTATTGCTAATGCTACTGCTTGCTACTGCTACTGCCATTACTATTGCTATTGCTATTGTTACTGCTATTACTATTGCTAGTGCTACTACTGCAGCAGCTGCTGCTACTGCTATTACTATTGATATTGCTATTGCTATTACTATTGCTACGGCTACTGCTATTACTATTGCTATTGCAACTACTGCTATTACTATTGCTAATGCTACTGCTACTGCTATTACTATTGCTATTGCTATTGTTACTGCTATTACTATTGCTAATACTACTACTGCAGCAGCTGCTGCCACTGCTATTACTATTGATATTGCTACTGCTATTACTATTGCTACGGCTACTGCTATTACTATTGCTATTGCAACTACTGCTATTACTATTGCAAAGGCTACTGCTTGCTACTGCTACTGCTTGCTACTGCTACTGCTTGCTACTGCTACTGCTATTACTATTGCTATTGCAACTACTGCTATTACTATTGCTAATGCTACTGCTACTGCTATTACTATTGCTATTGCTATTGTTACTGCTATTACTATTACTAGTGCTACTACTGCAGCAGCTGCTGCCACTGCTATTACTATTGCTATTGCAACTACTGCTATTACTATTGCTAAGGCTACTGATTGCTACTGCTACTGCTTGCTACTGCTACTGCTTGCTACTGCTACTGCTATTACTATTGCTAATGCTACTGCTTGCTACTGCTACTGCTATTACTATTGCTAATGCTACTGCTTGCTACTGCTACTGCTGTTACTATTGCTATTGCTATTGTTACTGCTATTACTATTGCTAATGCTACTACTGCAGCAGCTGCTGCCACTGCTATTACTATTGATATTGCTATTGCTATTACTATTGCTACGGCTACTGCTATTACTATTGCTATTGCAACTTCTGCTATTACTATTGCCAATGCTACTGTTATTACTATTGCTATTGCTATTGTTACTGCTATTACTATTGCTAATACTACTACTGCAGCAGCTGCTGCCACTGCTATTACTATTGATATTGCTACTGCTATTACTATTGCTACGGCTACTGCTATTACTATTGCTATTGCAACTACTGCTATTACTATTGCAAAGGCTACTGCTTGCTACTGCTACTGCTTGCTACTGCTACTGCTTGCTACTGCTACTGCTATTACTATTGCTATTGCAACTACTGCTATTACTATTGCTAATGCTACTGCTACTGCTATTACTATTGCTATTGCTATTGTTACTGCTATTACTATTACTAGTGCTACTACTGCAGCAGCTGCTGCCACTGCTATTACTATTGCTATTGCAACTACTGCTATTACTATTGCTAAGGCTACTGATTGCTACTGCTACTGCTTGCTACTGCTACTGCTTGCTACTGCTACTGCTATTACTATTGCTAATGCTACTGCTTGCTACTGCTACTGCTATTACTATTGCTAATGCTACTGCTTGCTACTGCTACTGCTGTTACTATTGCTATTGCTATTGTTACTGCTATTACTATTGCTAATGCTACTACTGCAGCAGCTGCTGCCACTGCTATTACTATTGATATTGCTATTGCTATTACTATTGCTACGGCTACTGCTATTACTATTGCTATTGCAACTTCTGCTATTACTATTGCCAATGCTACTGTTATTACTATTGCTATTGCTATTGTTACTGCTATTACTATTGCTAATACTACTACTGCAGCAGCTGCTGCCACTGCTAGTACTATTGATATTGCTATAGCTGTTACTATTGCTATTGCAACTACTGCTATTACTATTGCTAATACTACTGCTACCGCTACTGCTACTGCTACTGTTACTGTTATTGCTACTGCTACTGCTACTGCTGCTGTTGCTGCTACTACTGCTTCTGCTACTGCTATTATTATTGCTATTGCTACTGCTATTACTGTTGCTAATGCTACTGCTACAGCTACTGCTGCATGGGGTTTTTCTTATTTTGCGGGGTCAAGGAAGAACTTTTTCAATATTCTTAGGAATTCTATATATTTTCCACTAAAATTCGCCTCGTCTGCATTTTGAAAAATCCTCCAATCCGCTCAGGGGTAATGACATTTTAAAGATTCGCATTAGGGAAGCATTTCTGGTGTCACATTAGATTTTCAGTAAAGAATTTTTTCCTCGAAAGTAGGTAGGATTTCTAGGGTATGTCTAATGATCAAAAATGATTGTAATTGACCCCCGCAACCGAAAATAATTTTTCCAGAACGATTTGGAATTTTTTTTTTCGTCGAAAAATTTAGGCACCTACACCCTGTCGATTTTTCTTAAAAATTTGTTTTTCTGTTTTAATAAATTTGTTTGACGCTCTACAGAAAAGTTGTCTAATACTTTTTTGTAGATACCCATGGGCTCTGTTTTAGAAAAAATTTTCAATGAGATACCTTTACTATTGCAGGAGTTATGGTCGTTTGAAAATTGGACCAGTTTTAGGGGGTTTTTCTCACTTTACGGTGTCAAGGAACGACTTTTTCAATATTGTTAGAATTTCTACACATTCTCCACTAAAATACTCGTTTACATTTTGAAAAATTAAAATCCCCCAAAACGTTCCGGAGTTTATTTTAAAGATTCGCATGAAATTTCAGAGAAGCATTTCTAGCCTCACATTAGATTTTCGGTAAAGAATTTTTTTCTCGAAAGTGGGTAGGATTTCAGGGGTATGTCTATTCACCAAAAATGCTTGCAATTGACCCCTGTAACTAAATATAATTCTTTTAATGTGATTTGAAATTCTTTAATTTCGTCTAAAAATTTCAGTACATACTCGAATTTTTTTCTCAAAAGTGGGTAGGATTTCGAGGTTATGTCAAATGATCAAAAATGATTGTAATTGACCTCTGCAATCGAAAATAATTTTTTTATAATGATATGAAATTTTTTAATTTCGTCGAAAAATTTCACACATTCTCGAATTTTTTTCTCAAAAGTGGGTAGGATTTCGTGGGTATGTCTAAGGACCAAAAATGATTGTAATTGACCCCCGCAACCGAAAATAATTTTTCCAGAACGATATGAAATTTTTTTTTTCGCTATAAAATTAACTACTCGACATTTTACATTCAACAGTAACTACTCGATTTTTTTCTCAAAAGTGGGTAAAATTTCAAGGGTACGTGTATTCATAAAAAATAATCGTAATTGAGCCCCGCATCCAAAAATAATTTTTCCAGAACAATTTGAAATTTTTAATTTAATTTATTAATAACTTTTTAACGAAGCCTCAGTCAAGAAATTGATATTCTTATCTTGGCCTCTAGAATCTCCCATTAAAATTTTTCTCAGGGGTCGCCAAACACCCTGTATAGCTTTTGCCAAATGCTGATCTACTCTAAAAGCATCAACTTGTTCTTCAGACTAGATGACTCGGTGCACAAGTTAATAGACAATTTCCCGATCGAAAGCCTCTCTATGCACTTGAGAAATGATTCACTGAGAACAGTCTGGAACAGAGGCGCCTTTAACTCGAAGGAGGCGCCTTTATCCGGTAAATAAAGCGCCTCCAATTCATCAGAAGAGGCGCCTGGAACGTTACGTCATGCATTTGCATCACACGGTATGCGAAACGCGACTTACGATCTCGAATAAACGACCATTTCGGTAACTACACCTGTTAAATTAACATAAGCCCAACAAGAAGTTCATTTACAAAAATTAATCTTTTTTTAGGAAAGTGGAAGCCAGTTGCTCAAGAAAATTCATTCGCTGAAGATGTATACATATACCTTTCTCTGTGAATAAAGATTTTTGCTAAAAATATTAAGTGCGTTACAATTCTTTTCCCCGTAACAAAATAAGTAGGGTATGGACCCAGTTAACGCTACGTATTAAGCATGTATAGAATAAAATAACTGGAAGTGTCGTATATGTGACAGTACAAATCTCTTAGACTATGCAAACTAAAGTATAAACAAACAATATAGTTGTAGAAAACGATATAATATCTGGAATTTCAGAATTTGTGCCAAGTTAAATATAAAGGATGTGGACGGAAAAACTCCACTCGATATAACAGAAAAAAGCTGAGCAGATTGGGAATAGTAAAGGGTCAATATTCAACAGAATCTCTCTCAAGCTTTATAAATAACACTGGAGAAGATTGTGAGAGATATTTTAATAAATTTAGACAGTATATACAAAAGAAGAAGTCTTATCGCACAATTAATTTTGCGAAAGAGTCTGTTATGTTTAAAATTACAAGGCGTCGTGTCTTTAATGAAACACTTTACAGTGTTCGATGATTTACTTGCCAAACTGGTGGGATCAGGTGCAAAACTAAATGAAATATACATAATACCACATCTATTGTTAACCCTTTCATCATCATGGAGTAATAACAGCCATTGAAACTTTATTGGAAGATAATTTGAGTATTGCCTTTATAAAAACAATGCAACAAGGAATAGTGAAAATAAAACATAAAGATAATCATGCAGGAAGAAAGAGTAGTTTAAGTCAAAGAAATTACACATAACAAAGTACTGTTATTATTATAAGAAGGCTCTGGAATTTAAATGATGCGAAAAGGGGAGAACGCTGCAGACCGTGCAATTTGTACAACCACCAACGAGAGGAGAAAATACAGTAGAATTTGCTTTTATAGCATCTGATCGCCTCATGATGGCAACGGAGAAGACTTGGTAACAGACTTTAAAGAACACATCCATGTTTACAACGCGAAGACCCTGAACCTTCTAAAATTGTAAATAACATTAATTTAAACTATTGTAAAATAACAAAACCATTGAATTATCGAATATTTCTATGTCAAGGACAAATGTTGAGGAAGATGTATGACTATAATCAGTTAACGTGTTAACAAGGTTATGGTCATTAAAACTTAATTTTAATGTTGATTTTCATGTATCAAAGAGCTCTCGATGGTTATTTGTGGATCGAAAGGTGGCGCCCGATCGCTCGCGGTGCATGCACCCGCGTTCTCGAGAATGCGTAATGCTGTAGCGTCGATGCAACACGATGCAATACATGCAGCGTAATACAGTGCAACGCGGTGCAGCGCAGGTATAATCGAACAACGCGTTGAATGTTAACGATCGACGATGCATGCCCGATGTGGTTCATTTGGCGCCGCTGTAGACACGACTGAGCAAGGGGACTTCCAGTAAAATAGACGGATAAATATAGGCATTCTCCGTGAGTTTTTTTACGAAATGATCGAGGAATGCTGCGTAAGACCAAGGTCACGCGAGTTTTTCAGTTTTTCCTTGTCTTACAATTGAAAACAACCAAGGCAGACATAGGAACGCCGATTTTGTCTGTCTTCATTGTTTTCAATTGCAAAATGATAGTTTAGAATATGCACTCGGTATTTACATACATGGACGTAGAAGGATTTCACACAGGGCTCAGACACGTTTTTGGTTATCAATTTATCACAACGTACTTTTTTACACAGTTTGTAACAGTACTGCCAAAATTGACACTCTTACAAGTGATACCAATACTGTATTCCAATATAACAACAGTGGTACCAACATTGTATTCCAATATAACAACAGTGGTACCAACATTGTATTCCAATATAACAACAGTGGTGCCAACATTGTATTGCAATATAACAACAGTGGTGCCAACATTGTATTGCAATATAACAACAGTGGTGCCAACATTGTATTTCAATATAACAACAGTGTTGCCAACATTGTATTCTAATATAACAGTGGTACCAACATTGTATTCCAATACAACAACAGTGTTGCCAATATTGTATTCCAATACAACAACAGTGGTGCCAACATTGTATTCCAATACAACAACAGTGGTGCCAACATTGTATTCCAATATAACAACAGTGGTGCCAACATTGTGTTCAATGTAACAACAGTGGTGCCAACATTGTATTGCAATATAACAACAGTGGTGCCAACATTGTATTTCAATATAACAACAGTGGTGCCAACATTGTATTTCAATACAACAACAGTGTTGCCAACATTGTGTTCAATGTAACAACAGTGGTACCAACATTGTGTTCAATGTAACAACAGTGGTGCCAACATTGTATTGCAATATAACAACAGTGGTGCCAACATTGTATTCCAATATAACAACAGTGTTGCCAACATTGTATTGCAATACAACAACAGCGTTGCCAACATTGTATTGCAATACAACAACAGCGTTGCCAACATTGTATTCCAATATAACAACAGCGTTGCCAACATTGTATTCCAATATAACAGTGGTACCAACATTGTGTTCAATGTAACAACAGTGGTACCAACATTGTATTCCAATATAACAACAGTGGTGCCAACATTGTATTCCAATATAATAACAGTGGTACTAACATTGTATTGCAATATAACAACAGTGGTGCCAACATTGTATTCCAATATAACAACAGTGTTGCCAATATTGTATTCCAATACAACAACAGTGTTGCCAATATTGTATTCCAATACAACAACAGTGTTGCCAATATTGTATTCCAATACAACAACAGTGTTCCCAATATTGTATTCCAATACAACAACAGTGTTGCCAACATTGTATTTCAATATAACAACATTGTTGCCAACATTGTATTCTAATATAACAACAGTGGTGCCAACATTGTGTTCAATGTAACAACAGTGGTGCCAACATTGTATTGCAATACAACAACAGCGTTGCCAACATTGTATTCCAATATAACAGTGGTACCAACATTGTATTCCAATATAACAACAGTGGTACCAACATTGTGTTCAATGTAACAACAGTGGTACCAACATTGTATTCCAATATAACAACAGTGGTGCCAACATTGTATTCCAATACCACAACAGTGGTGCCAACATTGTATTCCAATATAACAACACAAAACAAGGAAGAACATAGAAACGCACGTCGTTTTGACGATTGTGTGACCCTAGCACACTTTTTAAGTTGGTACGCCCTTGTTTGAAATTATTACTCCTCAGCCATTTTTATTTAATGGACAAAATTTAATTGAAATAATACATGACCAATAAGATCGATGTTTATTGCAATTTATTCGATCTCGAAAAATATTTTTTGAGATTTAATGTACGTGAATATGTGATTCGCCAATATCTGATAAACTTTTGTCTGAAATATTTTTTGCACTAAAATGTCAACAACACAAATTGTCTAAAAATATAGTGACAAGTGGAGTTATTTATATGTGTATATACTACTAGTAAAACACACATAAGACTGCCTGACTTAATGCTTGCATTCTTATTGGTACAATTAAGCTACCATTAATTCTGTGGTAATTAACGTCTGGTTACAGTATTAAACACTTCACTCGGATATAATAACACGACTTTTAACTGTCTAGTAATATTTTAGTAGTATCCAGTAATATTCCAGTAATTCGGATATAATAATACGACTTTTAACTGTCTAGTAATATTTTAGTAGTATCCAGTAATATTCCAGTAATTCGAATATAATAACACGACTTCTAAATGTCTAGTAATATTTTAGTAGTATCTAATAATATTCTAGTAATTCGGATATAATAACACGACTTTTAACTGTCTAGTAATATTTTAATAGTATATAGTAATAATTTTATAGAAGTTTCGTCCACTGTAAGAAAAAAATTAGTCGTTCAATCGCGAGGGACTGCATCGTGATCCCTTTTCTCGAGGCGGAGAAATTCTTGGCGGTTTTTGCGATCAGCTAGTTTTTATCCCCCGTTTTTTGCTCGTCCTTCTTCAATAATCACGCGTTGCGTACCAATACGAACGCTTTAGAAAAAAACTGTTGCACTATTTCCGGATCGCAATTGACGCCAGAGGGAAATACACCGTCGACGGACGATTAAATCGAGCGCACACACACACACGCGCTGTGTCATTCCTTTTCTCGTAATCATAGCGACCCGCTCGTTGCAACAAGATCGATCTATCATGTTACACGCAACATAGTGGCCCCTTTTATGTCATTTTCACTGGACGATACATGTTACGACACCATGTTTCTTCGATTCACGCATGCGCACATGCATACGCTGCAGGCCATGGCTACAACGCCACTGATATTTTAAGATTTTTATAATTTAAAAGAAAAATTCGAAATAAGTAATTGTATAATGCAAAGAAGTAAATAATGAACTTCGATCGAAACATACTGAAGTAGTTTGCACTTAATTATTTTAAAATCTTTGAAGTTTTATCGCAATTTTTCAATTCGAAAGGCCCATATCTTTTAAAACAATAGCCTAACCCTTTTCAAAATCAGTTAAACGTTTCAAGCAGACCGTTATGCTATAAGGGTTTAACCTAACCTAGAATTTAATACAAAGTATTTGGAAATTATAGTAATACAGTAACTTCAAGGAAAAGCAACTCCAGAATTTGCAAGCATTCTTTGAAAATAATACTTTGCTTTCTTAAACAATTTTACTTATTGCATATTTATTTTAATTTCCGTTAATGTCGTAACATTTACAGTAAATTAGTAACTTAAAATTAGTAAATGTAAGAAATCGAGATAATAAAGTCGTTTTGGAAAATTGTATCTGTCAATAATAATAATAATACATGAAAACTACTGTATTTAGAATAACAATTTTTCTATATATCTCGTAATATCGGCAGAAACTATTTTCAATCTAATTACACTTAATTATTTAAATATCTTTGAAGTTTTATCGCAATTTTTCGGTTCGAAAGGCCCATATCTTTTAAAACAATAACCTAACCCTTTTCAAAATCAGTTAAATGTTTCCTGCAGCCTTTTATGCTATAAGGGTTTAACCTAACCTACAATTTAATACAAAGTATTTGGAAATTATAGTATTACATTAACTTCAAGGAAAAGAAACTCCAGAATTTACAGCATTCTTTGAAAATAATACCTTGCTTTCTTGAACAGTTTTACTTTTTGCATATTTATTTTAATTTCAGTTAATGTTGTAACATTTACATTAAATTAGTAACTTAAAATTAGTAAATGTAAGAAATCGAGATAATAAAGTCGTTTTGGAAAATTGTATCTGTCAATAATAATAATAATACATGAAAACTACTGTATTTATAATAACAATTTTTCTATATATCTCGTAATATCGGCAGAAACTATTTTCAATCTAATTACACTTAATTATTTAAAAATCTTTTAAGTTTTATCGCAATTTTTCGGTTCGAAAGGCCCATATCTTTTAAAACAATAACCTAATCCTTTTCAAAATCAGTTAAACGTTTCCTGCAGCCTTTTATGCTATAAGGGTTTAACCTAACCTACAATTTAATACAAAGTATTTGGAAATTATAGTATTACATTAACTTCAAGGAAAAGCAACTCCAGAATTTGCAAGCATTCTTTGAAAATAATACTTTGCTTCCTTGAACAATTTTACTTATTGCATATTTATTTTAATTTCTGTTAATGTCGTAACATTTACAGTAAATTAGTAACTTAAAATTAGTAAATGTAAGAAATCGAGATAATAAAGTCGTTTTGGAAAATTGTATCTGTCAATAATAATAATAATACACGAAAACTACTGTATTTAGAATAACAATTATTCTATATATCTTGTAATATCGGCAGAAACTATTTTCAATCTAATTACACTTAATTATTTAACAATCTTTGAAGTTTTATCGCAATTTTTCGGATCGAAAGGCCCATATCTTTTAAAACAATAACCTAACCCTTTTCAAAATCAGTTAAACGTTTCCCGCAGCCTTTTATGCTATAAAAGTTAAACCTAACCTAGAATTTAATACAAAGTATTTGGAAATTATAGTATTACATTAACTTCAAGAAATAGAAACTCCAGAATTTACAGGATTCTTTGAAAATAATACCTAGAACCTAAAATTGTTTCGTTTTAGTAATATTTACGATTTTTTACAAAATGAAGAAATTGCATTTTAACGTTCAGGCGGTATCCAACTCAATTGAATGGTGCACCATTGTTATTTGTATCAATAGCTTTCTTCCAAATCTTTTTGAAAATATTATCGCCCTATTTGTATCAATAGCTTTCTTCCAAACCTTTTTGAAAATATTATCACCGAAAAACTTTTCTGCGTATAATAAAAACGAATTAATATCGTGAACCGATGTAAATTATGAAATGAAACTAACATTTATTTATTCGTTTCATTATAAAGGAAATATTACTCGTCGTGTGTCATGGATTTTACCAAAATGTTAGCGAACGATTCAAAAATTTCGTTTTACGAATGTATCAGCCAAGGATAAAATATAAAGAAGAGAGATGATAAAGTTAAAAATTGAATCTTTACTTTAATTTGTATTTTCAATAATAATAATAACAATAATGACAAGAATGATAATATGACAACGACAACACAACGTCAACATGACAATGACAGAGACAATGACAACGTCAACATGACAACGATAATGACAATGGCAACATGTCAATGATAATGACAATGACAATGACAATGACAACATGGCAACAACATGGCAACAACATGGCAACAACAATGACAATGACAATGACAATGACAACAACAACATGACAACAACAATGACAATGTCAACATTAACATCAACATGACAATGACAACATGTCAATGATAATGACAATGACAATGACAACGACAACATGACAACAACAATGACAATGCCAACATGTAAATGACGACAATGACAATGACAACATGTCAATGATAATGACAATGACAACGACAACATGACAACAACAATGACAACATGTCAATGACAATGACAACATGTCAATGATAATGACAAAGACAACATGTCAATGATAATGACAATGGTAATGATAACAACAACATGACAACATGTAAATGACAACGACAACATGACAACAACAATGACAATGACAACATGTAAATGACAATAACAATGACAACATGTAAATGACAATAACAATGACAACATGTAAATGACAATAACAATGACAACATGTAAATGACAATAACAATGACAACATGTAAATGACAATAACAATGACAACATGTAAATGACAATGACAACACAATGACAATGACCATGACAACATATAAATGACAATGACAATGACAACATGTAAATGACAATGACAATGACAACATGTAAATGACAATGACAATGACAACATGTAAATGACGACAATGACAATGGCAACATGTCAATGATAATGACAATGACAACGACAACATGACAACAACAATGACAATGACAACATGTAAATGACAATGACAATGACAATGTCAACATGACAATGGCAATGACAAAGACAACATGTCAATGATAATGACAATGACAACGACAACATGGCAACAACAATGACAACGACAACATGGCAACAACAATGACAACGACAACATGGCAACAACAATGACAATGACAATGACAATGACAACATGTAAATGACAATGGCAATGACAACATGTCAACATTAACATCAACATGGTAATAACAACATGTCAATGACAATGTCAACATTAACATCAACATGTTAATGATAATGACAATGACAATGACCACGACAACATGACAGCAACAATGACAATGACAACATGTAGATGACAATGACAATGACAACAACACTGTCAATGACAATGGCAATGACAACATGCCAATGACAATGACAATGACAACATGTCAATGACAATGACAATGTCAACATTAACATCAACATGACAATGACAACATGTCATTGATAATGGCAATGTCAACATTAACATCAACATGACAATGACAACATGTCATTGATAATGGCAATGACAATGATAACAACAACATGACAACATGTAAATGACAACGACAACATGACAACATCAATGACAACGACAACATGACAACATCAATGACAATGACAATGACAATGATAATAATAATAATAATAATAATACACGAATACTACTGTACTTATAACAACAGTTTTTCTATATACCTCGTAGTATCGGCAGAAACTGCTCATTGCGAGCGAATGCATGTAACCACGATGACATAACCTGATTAGTAATTATGTACGGTGGTTAGGCGGCGTTAGAGTGATGCACCTGCTCGTGGTATCCTATAGCTGGAATCGTTCTACGATACATTCTGACGTAGTACCTCGGCGAACAGGCAAAAATTATCTAATATATATTAACATATTAAAGGTCGTAAAGAACTGTTAACGATTATACGACATGGTTACATAACTCCTCGGTAGGAAGCGCGTAACTCAGAGCCTGAACATTTTCCTGTATCGAGTCCCCGAGTTATGGCACGGATAAAGACACGTTGCGGAGCTGGTACAAGCACCTAATGACGGGGTTCCCAGAAGGTGTCGTTTCTTTCTGCCGACCCGACGACTTCGGAAACACAGTGATTTGTCAGTGTCTCTGATTATAAGGTCGCCACACGAGGGCGCTTCAGAGTAACGATTACCGACCGGCCAGTTTATACACGCCACCGAACCACGTTATTAGTTACGGAACACTAGTTTACGCGCTGAGCAACAATAATATTTACGCATAGAATTGCCCTAGAATTCGAAATTCAACAAACTGAGAAAAGTCACGATAGACGTGACTATTTCTGGTTGTTAAAACTGTATCCAATCGCTTGAATATTTATCACTAGAACTGCTAGTTCCATAATCTAGTTTATCCCTAGGACTACTAGTTTTCTATAAGAGATTTTCTATAATGAACATTTATTTTCATTGTATTATACATTTATTAATAATATAAATTATATACAAATAAATTTACCGTAATTGTCGGTAGTTCTAGTGTTAAATAGTTAAGTGTTCGAAATATCGGAATGTTCAAGTTTTCAACATGGCCGTTCCTTGTATTAGAAAGAAAAATACTGGAGAATGTGTTAAATGCTGCGACCACAACAAAGGAGAAAGAGACGTGCGAATTGTTAGAATCCTCGTGGAAGATACGTAGGGATAAATGATCCTTAAACATTCTGCAGGTGTACCCAGTCGACTGGAAGCCGACAAATGGCTTCGAATGTTTAAACAACCGCAACAACTCGCAGCACACGGTCCCACGTATTACATCACGAACGTGCACCAGGATTCAAGTATTCGAATTGGCAATTAGCACTATTATCCGTCGTTATGAAAGGCAAAGCTACTAGATACATTAGTTTGATAAAAAAAAAGGAGTTAAAAAAAATCCAATAATACGTACTGAAATTGTTTAAAGTATCTTTGATATACTTCTAACTAGACTGTGAATCTTTATGGAAATTTATATTTTTATTAATGGAATTAATGAAATGGGAGCTTTGTAGAGAGTTGTTTCAACCCCTGAATACAATAATTCGTATCTTACGTATTTTTTATATTTTTGTATATTAAATGCATCTGCAGTTTTATGAGAATTAATATTTCCTGTAAATGCATAAACATCTTCTACTTCTAATAAATGAAATGTTCGTTTGAGGTTATTAAAAATGGATCTTTTGCAACAACATCGAGGGATTCTAGAGGCCAAAATAAGACGAAAATAAAGAATACCAATTTGTTGATGGAGGCTTCGTTAAAAAGTTATTAACGTTCAAAGTTGCGGCTGTAGAACGGCAATTTGTCCATCTATTTGAATTTTTTTCTCGAAAATGCGTAGGATTTCGGGGGTATGTGTAATGACCAAAAATAATTGTAATCGACCCCCGCAACCGAAAATAATTTTTTTAGAACGATTTGAAAAATTTTTTTTTCGTCGAAAAATTTAAGCACCTACCCCCTGTCGATTTTTCTTAAAAATTCATTTCTGATTTTTAGTAATTTAGTTTGATGCCCTACAGAAAAGTAGTCTAATACTTTTTTATAAGTATCCATGAGCACTATTTCAGAATAAAGTTTCATTGAAATATATTCACTATTATAGGAGTTACGGCTGTTTGAAAATTGGACCATTTTTATGGGGGTTTTTCTCATTTTGCGGGATCAAGAACCAACTCTTCGAATAGTCTTGCGATTTATACATATTCTCCACCAAAATACGCGTAATTTGCTTTTTTAAAAATGAAAATCGTCCAATTCATTCAGGAGTTATGACATTTTAAACATTCGCATGAAATTTTCGGGCAAGATTTCTGGTCAGAAATTAAATTTTCGGTAAGGAATTTTTTTCTTGAAACTGAGTAGGATTTCGGGGGTATGTCTGTTGACCAAAAATGCTTGCAATTGACCCCTGCAACTAAAAATAATTTTTCCAAGACGATTCGAAAGTCTTTTTTTCACCCAAAATTTTCAGCACTTACTCGAATTTTTTTCTCGAAAGTGGGTAGGATTTCGGAAGTATGTCTATTCACCAAAAATAATTGTAATTGACCCCCACAACTGAAAATAATTTTTTCAGAAAGATTTGAAATTTCTTTTTCGCCGAAAAATGTAGGCACCTATACCCCCTTGTCGATTTTCCTTAAAAATTCGTGTTTGATTTTTAATAATTTCGCTTGACATCCTACAGAAAAGTTGTTTAATACTTTCTTGTAGGTACCTATGGGCTCTACTTCAGAGAAAAGTTTCGTTGAAATATATTCACTATTATAGGAGTTATAGCTGTTTGAAAATTGGATCATTTTTATGGGGTATTTCTAACTTTACGGGGTCCAGGAACAACTTTTCGAATATTTTTAGAATTTCTATATATTCTACATTAAAATACGCGTCGTTTGCCTTTTTAAACATTAAAATCGGCCAATCCGTTCAGAAGTTATGATGTTTTAAAGATTCGCATGAAATTTCAGGGAAGCATTAGATTGTTGTTTAGGAATTTTTTTCTCGAAAATGCGCAGGATTTCGAGGGTATGACTATTCACTAAAAATGCTTTTAATCGACTCCTGCAACTAATAATATTTTTTTTAAAACGATTTGAAATGTTTTAATTTCGCCGAAAAATTTGTCCACATTCCTGAATATTTTTCTCGAAATTGCGTAGGATTTCGAAGATATGTCTAATCACTAAAAATGCTTCTAATCGTCTCCTGCAACCAAATATAATTTTTCCAGAATGATTTGAAGCTTTTCAATTTCGCCAAAAAATTTCACCAATAACCCTGTCGATTTCTCATCAAAATTCATTTTTGATTTTTAGTAATTTATTTTGATGCCCTACAGAAAAGTAGTCTAATACTTTTTTATAGGTATCCATGGGCTCTACTTCAGAAAAAAGTTTCATTGAAATACATTCACTATTATAGGAGTTATGGCAGTTTGAAAATTGGACCATTTTTATGGGGTTTTTCTAACTTTACGCGGTCAAGGAATAACATTTCGAATATTTTTAGAATTCCTACATATTCTACACTAAAATACGCGACGTTTGCCTTTTTAAACATTAAAATCGGCCAATCCGTTCAGAAGTTTTGATGTTTTAAAAATTCGCATGAAATTTTAGGGAAGCATTAGATTGTTGTTTAGGAATTTTTTTCTCGAAAATGCGCAGGATTTCGAGGGTATGACTATTCACTAAAAATGCTTTTAATCGACTCCTGCAACTAATAATATTTTTTTTAAAACGATTTGAAATGTTTTAATTTCGCCGAAAAATTTGTCCACATTCCTGAATATTTTTCTCGAAATTGCGTAGGATTTCGAAGATATGTCTAATCACTAAAAATACTTCTAATCGTCTCCTGCAACCAAACATAATTTTTCCAGAATGATTTGAAGCTTTTCAATTTCGCCAAAAAATTTCACCAATAACCCTGTCGATTTCTCATCAAAATTCATTTTTGATTTTTAGTAATTTATTTTGATGCCCTACAGAAAAGTAGTCTAATACTTTTTTATAGGTATCCATGGGCTCTACTTCAGAAAAAAGTTTCATTGAAATACATTCACTATTATAGGAGTTATGGCAGTTTGAAAATTGGACCATTTTTATGGGGTTTTTCTAACTTTACGCGGTCAAGGAATAACATTTCGAATATTTTTAGAATTCCTACATATTCTACACTAAAATACGCGTCGTTTGCCTTTTTAAACATTAAAATCGGCCAATCCGTTCAGAAGTTTTGATGTTTTAAAGATTCGCATGAAATTTCAGGGAAGCATTAGATTTGTGTTTAGGAATTTTTTTCTCGAAAATGCGCAGGATTTCGGGGGTGTGTCTATTCACTAAAAATGCTTATAATCGACTCCTGCAACTAATAATATTTTTTTTAAAACGATTTGAAATGTTTTAATTTCGCCGAAAAATTTGTCCACATTCCTGAATTTTTTTCTCGAAACTGCGTAGGATTTCGAAGGTATGTCTTATCACTAAAAATGCTTCTAATCGTCTCCTGCAACCAAACATAATTTTTTCAAAATTAATTAAAAATTTGTTTTTTTACCGAAAAATTTAGGCACCAACCCCCTTTTCGATTTCTCTTGAAAATTCATTTTTGATTTTTAGTAATTTAGTTTGATGCCCTATAGAAAAGTTGTCCAATACTTTTGTATAAGTATCCATGAGCTCTACTTCAGAAAAAAGTTTCAGTGAAATATATTCACTATTATAGGAGTTATGGCTGTTTGAAAATTGGACCATTTTTATGTGGTTTTTGTCACTTTACGGGGTCAAGGAACAACTTTTCGAATATTTTTAGAATTTCTATATATTCTACATTAAAATACGCGTCGTTTGCCTTTTTAAACATTGAAATCGGCCATCCCGTTCAGAAGTTATGATGTTTTAAAGATTCGCATGAAATTTCAGGGAAGCATTTCTGGGCCTCACATTAGATTTGTGTTTAGGAATTTTTTTTTCGAAAATGCGCAGGATTTCGGGGGTGTGTCTATTCACTAAAAATGCTTATAATCGACTCCTGCAACTAAAAATATTTTTTTCAGAACGATTTAAAATTTTGTTTTTCGTCAAAAAAGGGCACCTATCCAAATTTTTTTCTCGGAAGTGCGTAGGATTTCGAAGGTATGTCTATTCACCAAAAATGCTCATAATTGACCCCTGCAACCAAACATAATTTTTTCAAAATGATTCGAAATTTTTTAATTTATTTTTTTAATAACTTTTTAACGAAGCCTCAGTCAACAAATTGGTATTCTTGATTTTCGTCTTATTTTGGCCTCTAGAATCCCCTATTAAAATTTTTTCCAGAATTGACAGAACACCCTGTATATGTTGAGAACGCGCCATGTT
Organism: Colletes latitarsis; assembly: GCF_051014445.1. Classification (NCBI taxonomy): domain Eukaryota; kingdom Metazoa; phylum Arthropoda; class Insecta; order Hymenoptera; family Colletidae; genus Colletes; species Colletes latitarsis. The sequence continues at coordinate 17,871,194 of NC_135145.1, forward strand.
GTTCAGTGCGCATCACGATCGCGCAAGTTTCTTTGCCGCGTAAAAAGCTTCAGTAAGAAAAGCGACGAAAAGTTAGTCCTCGTTCGCGCCTTGGAAAATTGAAATTGTAGCCTATTGCATGCTTTATTATTGTATAGTTAAATGCATAGTTTCGTTGAATTTAACTGTAGCGATTCCCCTTTACTCTCCTACAACTGTTTCGTGGGAGAATGTCTAGAATACAGTACTAATCCCTACAAAGGTTATGTTATCGCTAGTTAAGGTTATGTTAGAGAAGCGTCCAGAATGTTGTGTTGCATTTCACCAGAAAAACATTGAATCACATACAAGTTTCTTCACTCGTCAAAAACTGTTGCAGTTTGAATATTATGTGTTTATTCCATTGTTTGCAAAATGCATTAAATGTTAAAATTTTGATTGCTGAAAAGGATATTTGTCGAAAAAGATAAAATAAATGTAAAGTAACGTTTGTGACAATATTGTAATCGATCTGTAAAATAAGTGATGTAAAAAAGCAAGATGGCCGCGAGATCGATAGTATTATCGAAATAAAGTGTAATTATTTTCACTCAAGAGTTATTTATTCATTAATTAGGTAAATACCCTCACATAAAATGGACTACATATAGTTGATTCAAGTTTTTATTTTTCACAGATACATTCGTCTTTTAGTCAGACAGAAACATGCCATTTACTTTTCAGCCAACCCAATAACTAACACTATTGGCGTAAAAAATATCATTCGAATTTTTCGTGAAAAACGTTACACTGATCATTGTTAGTGTACGATTCAAACGTATCATGTATCATGTCATCGATAAATTAAATCGATACGTTTTTTCGTTACCAGCGTCTCTGGATAGTTGGAATCGTTCAGGTCGAGCTTGGTACTGCTCCCAAGACTTTTTCCAAGCGCAATTACTTAACTGTTGCTCCGTACGCAGCCGCAGAAAACTGGGAAAGATGCGCGCGCAAGTAATAAACTGCGCACGCGTAGATTCTCAATGAAAGATTCGAATCATTTCCACGTACAAAGAACGAGCTTTTTTTCAGGAGACGACGTTTCGAGGAACGTCGTGAATTCCTGTCACGCGATCCATTAACGAGCAGATAATGCGAAACGCTTCGTTCTCGAGATCCTAACCAGCCGCCGACGTAGTCGTTTACATCCAATTTGTTTACCAGCAGACTAACGAGCTCTCTTTTGCGAGCGAGCGACCGTATCGCGTCAGCTGTAAACGTTCCGCCGCGATTTACGCAGAAATTAATTCCGATCGCGAGATCATGCCTGATTGTCAGCCAGTAAGCCTGTTTCCCGCGCGATGACGTGTCGCTCGTCTCGTTAGCGCCGCCTCTCTTGAGCAACGAACAAGAATTTTATAATACGATTCGACAGTATACTAGAACGTCCGAAAAATTTCACATCTCGAATTTTTTTCTAGAAAGTGGGTAGGATTTCGAGGGTATGTCTATTGACCAAAAATGCTTGTAATTGACCCCTGCAATTGAAAATATTTTTTCCAAAACGATTTGAAATTTTTTTTTTCCGTCGAAAAATTTAGGCACCAACTCCCCTCGATTTTTTTTTAAATTTGTTCTTCATTTTTAATAAATTTGTTTGACACTCTACAGAAAAGTTGTCTAATACTTTTTTGTAGATACCCACGGGCTCTGTTTTAGAAAAAATTTTCAATGAGATACCTTTACTATTGTAGGAGTTATGGTCGTTTGAAAATTGGACCAATTTTATGGGGTTTTTCTCACTTTACGATATCAAGGAATGACTTTTTCAATATTGTTAGAATTTCTACATATTCTCCACTAAAATACTCGTTGTTTACATTTTGAAAAATTAAAATCCTCCAAAATGTTCCAGAGTTTATTTTAAAAATTCGCATGAAATTTCAGAGAAGCATTTCTGGCCTCACATTAGATTTTAGGTAAAGAATTTCTTTCTCGAAAGTGGGTAGGATTTCGAGGTTATGCCTGTTCACCAAAAATGATTGTAATTGACCCCTGCAATTGAAAATATTTTTTCCAAAACGATTTGAAATTTTTTTTTTCCGTCGAAAAATTTAGGCACCAACTCCCCTCGATTTTTTTTTAAATTTGTTTTTCATTTTTAATAAATTTGTTTGACGCTCTACAGAAAAGTTGTCTAATACTTTTTTGTAGATACCCACGGGCTCTGTTTTAGAAAAAATTTTCAATGAGATACCTTTACTATTGTAGGAGTTATGGTCGTTTGAAAATTGGACCAATTTTATGGGGTTTTTCTCACTTTACGATATCAAGGAATGACTTTTTCAATATTGTTAGAATTTCTACACATTCTCCACTAAAATACTCGTTTACATTTTGAAAAATTAAAATCCCCTAAAACGTTCCGGAGTTTATTTTAAAGATTCGTATGAAATTTCAGAGGAGTATTTCTGGCCTCACATTAGATTTTCGGTAAAGAATTTTTTTCTCGAAAGTGGGTACGATTTCGAGGTTATGTCTGTTCACCAAAAATGATTGTAATTGACCCCAGCAATTGAAAATATTTTTTCCAAAACGATCTGAAATTTTTTTTTTCCGTCGAAAAATTTAGGCACCAACTCCCCTCGATTTTTTTTTAAATTTGTTTTTCATTTTTAATAAATTTGTTTGACGCTCTACAGAGAAGTTGTCTAATACTTTTTTGTAGATACCCACGGGCTCTGTTTTAGAAAAAATTTTCAATGAGATACCTTTACTATTGTAGGAGTTATGGTCGTTTGAAAATTGGACCAATTTTATGGGGTTTTTCTCACTTTACGATATCAAGGAATGACTTTTTCAATATTGTTAGAATTTCTATACATTCTCCACTAAAATACTCGTTTACATTTTGAAAAATTAAAATCCCCCAAGACGTTCCGGAGTTTATTTTAAAGATTCGTATGAAATTTCAGAGGAGTATTTCTGGCCTCACATTAGATTTTCGGTAAAGAATTTTTTTCTCGAAAGTGGGTAGGATTTCGAGGTTATGTCTGTTCACCAAAAATGCTTGTAATTGACCCCTGCAATTGAAAATATTTTTTCCAAAACGATTTGAAATTTTTTTTTTTCGTCGAAAAATTTAGGCACCAACTCCCCTCGATTTTTTTTTAAATTTGTTCTTCATTTTTAATAAATTTGTTTGACGTTCTACAGAAAAGTTGTCTAATACTTTTTTGTAGATACCCACGGGCTCTGTTTTAGAAAAAATTTTCAATGAGATACCTTTACTATTGTAGGAGTTATGGTCGTTTGAAAATTGGACCACTTTTATGGGGGTTTTCACATTTTACGGGATCAAGAAACAACTTTTCCAATATTTTTAGAATTTCTACATATTCTCTACTAAAATACTCGTTGTTTACATTTTGAAAAATTAAAATCCTCCAAAATGTTCCAGAGTTTATTTTAAAAATTCGCATGAAGTTTCAGAGAAGCATTTCTGGCCTCACATTAGATTTTAGGTAAAGAATTTTTTTCTCGAAAGTGGGTAGGATTTCGGGGGTATATCTATTGACCAAAAATGCTTGTAATTCACCCCTGCAATTGAAAATATTTTTTCCAGAACGATTTAAAATTTTTTTTTCCGTCGAAAAATTTAGGCACCAACTCCCCTCGATTTTTTTTTAAATATGTTTTTCATTTTTAATAAATTTGTTTGACGCTCTACAGAAAAGTTGTCTAATACTTTTTTGTAGATACCCACGGGCTCTGTTTTAGAAAAATTTTTCAATGAGATACCTTTACTATTGTAGGAGTTATGGTCGTTTGGAGATTGGACCAATTTTATGGGGTTTTTCTCACTTTACGATATCAAGGAATGACTTTTTCAATATTGTTAGAATTTCTACATATTCTCCTCTAAAATACTCGTTGTTTATATTTTGAAAAAATAAAACCCTCCAAAATGTTCCAGAGTTTATTTTAAAAATTCGCATGAAATTTCAGAGAAGCATTTCTGGCCTCACATTAGATTTTCGGTAAAGAATTTTTTTCTCGAACGTGGGTAGGATTTCGGGGTTATGTCTATTCACCAAAAATGCTTATAATTGACCCCTGTAATTATATATAATTCTTTTAATATGATTTGAAATTTTTTAATTTCGTCTACAAATTTCAGTATCTTCTCGAATTTTTTTCTTGAAAGTGGCTAGGATTTCTAGGGTATGTCTATTGACCAAAAATGATTGCAATTGACCCCTGCAATTGAAAATATTTTTTCCAAAACGATTTGAAATTTTTTTTTTCCGTCGAAAAATTTAGGCAACCCCCGTCGATTTTTTTTAAAATTTGTTTTTCATTTTTGATAAATTTGTTTGTCGCTCTACAGAAAAGTTGTCTAATACTTTTTTGTACGTACCCATGAGTTCTACTTCAGAAAAAAGTTTCATTGAAATATGTTCACTATTGTAGGAGTTATAGCCGTTTGAAAATTGGACCATTTTTATTGGGTTTTTGTCACTTTACGGGGTTAAGGTACAACTTTTTGAATATTTTTAGAATTTCTACATATTCTTCACCAAAATACGCGTTGTTTGCCGTTTGAAACATTAAAATCCTCCAATCCGTTTAGAAGTTATGACATTTTAAAGATTCGCATGAAATTTCGGGGGACCATTTCAGGCCTTAGATTATATTTTCGATAAGGAATTTTTTTCTCGAAAATGGTTAAGATTTCGAAGCTATGTCTTATGAACAAACATGATTGTAATTGAACCCCGCAACCGAAAATAATTTTTCCAGAACGATTTGAAATTTTTGAATTTAATTGTTAATAATTCAGTACGGTCGGAACTTTAAACGTTAATAACTGTTTAACGAAGCCTCCATCAACAAATTGGTATTCTTGATTTTCGTCTTATTTTGGCTTCTAGAATTCCCTATTAAAATTTTTCCCAGGGGTGCCCGAACACCCTATACAATAGAGGTTATGTCTGCCGCACAACGGTGTCAGGATTTACCATTGTGATACTAGAAAAATTAATTCTCAAGTTAAGATGTTGAAGGAAGTGAATTTGAAAAGAATTTGTGAAGACTAATAAGGTTACGAAAATAACTACTGAAACAAATTTTAAGTTATGTAGCTTACAATGGTCTAAAATTAAAATTAATATGTATGAATAGTATATTAATATATAGAATATAATAAATTTGGATAGAATTTGTGAATTTTAACAAGGTTATAAAAACAAGTACCGAAACAAATGTTAGGTTATGTAGCTTACAATGGTCTACAATCAAAATTAATATATATGAATAGTATATTAATATATAGAATATAATAAATTTGGATAGAATTTATGAATTTTAACAAGGTTATAAAAACAAGTACCGAAACAAATGTTAGGTTATGTAGCTTACAATGGTCTAAAATCAAAATTAATCTATATGAATAGTATATTAATATATAGAATATAATAAATTTGAATAGAATTTGTGAAGTTTAATAAGGTTACGAAAACAAGTACTGAAACAAATTTTAGGTTATGTAGCTTACAATGGTCTAAAATCAAAATTAATATACAGGGTGTTCGGCCACTCCTAGGAAAAATTTTAATGGGGGATTCTAGTGGCCAAAGTAAGACGAACATCGAGAATAAAAATTTGTTGATGGAGGTTTCGTTAAAAAGTTATTAACAATTAAATTCAAAGATTTCGAATCGTTATGGAAAAAATATTTTCTGTTGCAGGGGTCAATTATAAGCATTTTTGGTGAATAGACATACCCCCAAAATCCTATCCAATTTCTAGAAAAAAATTCCAGGTGTGAAATATTTCGACGGGGAAAAAAAAATTTCAAATCGTTTTGGAAAAATTATTTTCGGTTGCGGGGGTCAGTTACAATTATTTTTGGTGAATAGACACACCTCCGAAATCTTACCCCCTTTCGAGAAAAAAAATTCCTTATCGAAAATGTAATCTGAGGCCTGAAATGGTCCCCCAAAATTTAATGCGAATATTTAAAACGTCATAACTCCTGAACGGATTCGACGATTTTAATGTTTAAAAAAGCAAACAACGCGTTTTTTAATGGAGAATATGTAGAAATTCCAAAAATATTCGACAAGTTGATTCTTGACCCCGTAAAGAGAGAAAAACCCCATAAAAATGGTCCCAAACTTCAAACGACCATAATTCCTGCAATAGTGAATATATTTCAATGAAACTTTTTTCTGAAGTAGGGCTCATGGGTACCTACAAGAAAGTATTAAACAACTTTTCTGTAGGGCGTCAAACAAAATTATTAAAAATGAATGACGAATTTTCAAGAAAAATCGACAGGGGAGTGCCTAAATTTCTCATCGAAAAAAAAAATTTCGAATCGTTCTAAAAAAATTATTTCCAGGTTCTGAGGTCAATCACAATCATTTTTGGTCGTTAGACATAACGTCGAAATCATACCTACTTTCGAGAAAAAAATTCGAGTAGCAAATTTTTCGACAAAATTAAAAAATTTCAAATGATTCTAAAAAAATTAATTTTGATTCCAAGGGTCAATTACAATCATTTTTGGGGAATAGACATACTCCCGAAATCCTGCGCATTTTCGAGAAAAATATTCCTTACCGAAAATATAATGTGAGATTAGAAATGGTGCTCCAAAATTTCAAGCGAATCTTTAAAAAGTCATAACTCCTGAACGGATTGGACGATTTTAATGTTTAAAAAAGCAAACTATGCGTATTTTGATGGAGTATATGTAGAAATTACAAAAATATTCGAAAAGTTGTTCCTTGACCCCGAAAAATGAGAAAAACCCCATAAAAATGGTTCCAAACTTCAAACGACCATAATTCCTGCAATAGTGAATATATTTCAATGAAACTTTTTTCTGATGTAGAGCTCATAGGTACCTACAAGAAAGATATTTAACAACTTTTCTGTAGGGCGTCAAACAAAATTATTAAAAATGAATGACGAATTTTCAAGAAAAATCGACAGGGGGTACCTTTTCTCATCGAAAAAAAAAATTTCGAATCGTTCTAAAAAAATTATTTCTAGGTTCTGAGGTCAATTACAATCATTTTTGGTCGTTAGACATAACGTCGAAATCATACCTACTTTTGAGAAAAAAATTCGAGTATCAAATTTTTCGACAAAATTAAAAAATTTCAAATGATTCTAAAAAAATTATTTTTGATTCCAAGGGTCAATTACAATCATTTTTGGTGAATAGACATATCCCCGAAATCCTGCGCATTTTCGAGAAAAATATTCCTTACCGAAAATATAATGTGAGATTAGAAATGGTGCTCCAAAATTTCAAGCGAATCTTTAAAAAGTCATAACTCCTGAACGGATTGGACGATTTTAATGTTTAAAAAAGCAAACTATGCGTATTTTGATGGAGTATATGTAGAAATTACAAAAATATTCGAAAAGTTGTTCCTTGACCCCGTAAAGTGAGAAAAACCCCATAAAAATGGTCCCAAAATTCAAACGACCATAATTCCTGCAATAGTGACTATATTTCAATGAAACTTTTTTCTGAAGTAGGGCTCATGGGTACCTACAAAAAAGTATTAAACAACTTCTCTGTAGGCCGTCAAACAAAATTATTAAAAATGAATGACGAATTTTCAAGAAAAATCGACAAGGGGGTAGGTGCCTAAACTCAACGAAAAAAAAAAATTTCGAATCGTTCTAAAAAAATTATTTCTAGGTTCTGAGGTCAATTACAATCATTTTTGGTCATTAGACATACCGTCGAAATCATACCTACTTTCGAGAAAAAAATTCGAGTAGCAAATTTTTCGACAAAATTAAAAAATTTCAAATGATTCTAAAAAAATTATTTTTGGTTCCAAGGGTCAATTACAATCATTTTTGGTGAATAGACATATCCCCGAAATCCTACCCACCTTCTAGAAAAAAATTCCAGAATGTCTGAAATTTTCGGCGGAAAAAAAAAATTTCAAATCGTTTTGGAAAAATTATGTTCGGTTGCGGGGGTCAATTACAATCATTTTTGGTGAAGAGTCATATCCCCGAAATCCTACTCTTTTCCTAGAAAAAAATTTGGGAAGTTGTGAAACTTTTCGACCAAAAAAAAAAATTTCAAATCGTTTTGGAAAAATTATGTTCGGTTGCGGGGGTCAATTACAATCATTTTTGGTGAAGAGTCATATCCCCGAAATCCTACCCACTTTCTAGAAAAAAATTCAAATAGATGGACAAATTACCGTTCAACAACCGCAACTTTGAACGTTAATAACTTTTTAACGAAGCCTCCATCAACAAATTGGTATTCTTGATTTTCGTCTTATTTTGGCTTCTAGAATCCCCTATTAAAATTTTTCCCAGGGATAGCCGAACACCCTGTATATGAATAGTATATTAATATATAGAATATAATAAAGGATAGAATTTATGAATTTTAACGAAGTTATAAAAACAAGTACTGAAACAAATTTTAGGTTATGTAGCTTACAATGGTCTAAAATCAAAACTAATATATATGAATAGTATATTACTATATAGAATATAATAAATTTGAATAGAATTTGTGAAGGTTAACAAGGTTATAAAAACAAGTACCGAAACAAATTTTCGATTCTTTAAAATTTTACTTCCGCAGAATATTATACGTTTTCGATCTGACAGTGAACGTGTTAATGGCGAATCCGTTATTTCAACAAGACTGTCGCGAAGTGTGTGAGATCTGATAAGTACGAGGTGAAAATCCCTCCACGTGTTTTTTCGCGGTTTCGTTCGTCTTCCGTTCGGTGGATTATACGTAGAATCGAGATCAGTACTGAAACGAAGAATCACGATGTTGCGTGTCACGCGGCTAATTGGAATTCGTAGAAAGGGAACGCCGAGGCGTAGAGGCCTGAACGACGCGCGAATGCAAATTTATACAAATAGGCAACGACCACCGTGATCACTCGTTGCACCTGTCGCCGGTCGCCTATGTACGCGCATTTAGGAGTTTCGTGCAGTTTCCGTGCTCGATTCGCACGCGTCGACCGAGTGTTTCGAGCGAATTGACGATCGATCCAGTTTCACCGGAGCCGGTTTATCGACTGGCGAAAAATCCGCGGGACATTCGTCACGTTCCGTTTCTATTAATATCGAATCGACGGGAGTTACCGCGATCTGACTTCGAAATCGAAATTATGGAAAATGTTTGTAAATTTTAGAATTAAAAAAAAAACATTACACTTCACTTATATTGTATTTGTTTATTTAATGAAAGAAAGATATATTAACATCGATTTAGGAATTAATTAAAAAATTACTGTATTTTCACTCAAATGTGCCATCCTCGTGCGCACATTTTTATATTACAACTGCTAAAGAACATGAAAAGACAAAAGGCAAGTTTCTTAGCACTGCAGCCAACCACACGAATACAAAAGTACCTACTATGATACAAATAAAACTAGATATCAAAAACAAGTTAAACATTTTTAACAGTGAAGTTCGAAAGTGAAAGATGGAGAAGGTTATGTGGGAATAAGATACAGAAACGAAAGAATTAATACAGCGATATTTCCGTAATTTCATGAATATTTTCTGGTATAAATAAAGAAGAAACATTCGGTTTGCTTTGATTTAATTTTTTAATGAGAAGTTTCTATTTGCAAAGTATGGTATATTAGTAAATAAATTTATCTGTTGTTTATACTTTTTCTATGAAGTTAGCTATTTTTCTTGTTAGTAAGTGTGGAATTTGTATAGTTACATTCTGTATTAATTATTGTTGAATACTACCAGTAATAACTATTTGTCATATTTGTTATCCTTGTGGCGACATCTTCCGTACTCGCCGCCAGAGGGACAGTTATTCTCGCAAGCGCTCGACCCTTCCGTTTTTATACAGGGTGCTCGAACAACCCCGGGAAAAATTTAAATGGAGGATTCTAGAGGCCAAAATAAGACGAAAATCAAGAATACTAATTTGTTGATGGAGGCTTCGTTAAAAAGTTATTAACGTTCAAAGTTGCGGCTGTAGAACGGCAATTTGTCCATCTATTTGAATTTTTTTCTAGAAAGTGGGTAGCATTTCGGGGGTATGTCTATTCACCAAAAATGATTGTAATTGACCCCCGCAACCAAAAATAATTTTTTTAAAACGATTTGAAAATTTTTTGAATTTTGTCGAAAAATTTCACACCTTCGTGAATTTTTTTCTCGAAAGTGAGTAGGATTTCAAGGGTATGTCTAATGACCAAAAATGATTGTAATTGACCCCTGCAGTCGAAAATAATTTTTCTAGAACGATTTGAAATTTTTTTTCTTCCACCGAGTTTAGGCACCTACCCCTTATCGATTTCTCTTAAAAATTCGTTTTTCATTTTTAATAAATTTGTTTGACGCGCTACGAAAATATTGTTTAATACTTTTTTGTAGGTAACTATGAGCTCTACTTCAGAAAAATGTTTCATTGAAATATATTCACTATTGTAGGAATTATGGCCGTTTGAAAATTGGACCTTTTTTATGGGGTTCTTCTCACTTTACGGTGTCAAGGAACAACTTTTTCAATATTGTTAGAATTTCTGCATATTCCCCACTAAAATACGCGTTGTTTGCATTTTGAAAAATTAAAATGCTCCAATCTGTCCAGGAATTATGACATTTTAAAGATTCGCATGAAATTTTGGGGGAGCATTTCTAACCTCACATTAGATTTTTTTTTTCTCGAAATTGCGTAGGATTTCGGGATGTGTCTATTCACCAAAAATACTTGTAATTGACCCCTGTAACTAAATATAATTTTTTTAGTATGGTTTGAAATTTTTTAATTTCGTCTAAAAATTTCAGTCCCTACTCGAATTTTTTTCTCGAAAGTCGGTAGGATTTCCGGGGTATGTCTATTCATCAAAAATGATTGTAATTGACCCCCACAGCTAACAATATTTTTTTCAGAACGATTTGAAATATTTTAATTTCGTCGAAAAATTTCACAGGTTCTCGAATTTTTTTCTAGAAAATGGACAGGATTTCGGGGGTATGTGTATTCACCAGAAATGATTGTAATTGACCCCTGCAACCGAAAATAATTTTTTTAGAGTTAATTTAATATTTTTTTTATTCTTTGAAAAATTCAGGCACCTAACCCTTGTCGATTTTTCTTAAAAATTCCTTTTTCATTTTTAGAAATTTTGTTTGACGCTCTACAGAAAAGTTGTCTAATACTTTTCTGTAGGTACCCATGAGCTCCACTTCAGAAAAAAGTTTCATTGAAATATATTCACAATTGTAGGAGTTATGGCTGTTTGAAAATTGGAGCACTTTTATGGGGGTTTTTCTCATTTTGCGGGGTCAAGGACCAACTTTTCGAATATTTTTGCGATTTCGACATATTCTCCACCAAAATACGCGTAGTTTGCTTTTTTAAAAATGAAAATCGTCCAATTCATTCCGGAGTTATGACATTTTCGCATAAAAATTCAGGCAGACATTTCTGGCCAGAAATTATATTTTCGGTAAGGAATTTTTTTCTCGAAACTGAGTAGGATTTCGGGGGTATGCCTGTTGACCAAAAATGCTTGTAATTGACCCCTGCAACTAAAAATAATTTTTTCAAGGCAATTCGAAAGTCTTTTTTTTCACCCAAAACTTTCAGCAATTACTCGAATTTTTTTCTCGAAAGTGGGTAGGATTTCGGAAGTATGAGTATTCACCAAAAATGATTGTAATTGACCCTTGCAATCGAAAATAATTTTTTCAGAACGATTTGAAATTTTTGAATTTAATTGTTAATAACTTTTAACAAAGCCTCCATCAACAAATTGGTATTCTTGATTTTCGTCTTATTTTGGCCTCTAGAATCTCCCATTCAAATTTTTCCCAGGGGTGACCAAACACTCTGTATGTACGCTCCTCGATCAAGTATCCAGTATGTTCCTCTGTCTAGCAAAGCACGTCACATTCTAACATTTTAAATTAAATGAATTTCTTTATCATATCACAAGGAAAACTATCAAACGCCGGCAAAAAAAATTAGTAATTAATTTGAACAAAGATATGCAGGCCCATAAAATAGGTACGATTCTTTACATTTGGAACTGAAGCACTTTTAGGCGACAAATGTACGCAAGGAGTAACATAAAACACATTGTGGCGTCGCCTCCTATGCTCGCCACCAGAGGGGTCGCGTTCTCACAAGCGCTCGACCGACCCCTCCATTTCTATACAGGATGTTCAGTCAACCCTGGGAAAAATTTCAATGGGAGATTCTAGAGACCAAAATAAGACGAAAATCAAGGATACCAATTTGTTGATGGAGGCTTCGTTAAAAAGTTATTAACAATGAAATTCAAAAATTCCAATCGTTCTGGAAAAATTATTTTCGATTGTGGAGGTCAATTACAATCATTTTTGGTGAATACACATACCCCTGAAATCCTACCACTCATTTTCAAGAAAAAAATTCGAGTAGGTTTTGAAATTTTTCGGGAAAATTAAAATATTTGAAATTATTCTGAAAAAATTATTTTCGGTTGCGGGAGTCAATTACAATCATTTTTAGTGAATACATATTCCTTCGAAATCCTTCACACTTTTGAGAAAAAAATTCAGGAAGGTGGACAAATTTTTCGACAAAATTAAAAAATTTCAAATCATTCTGGAAAAATTATTTTCTGTTGCAGGGGTCAATTACAATAATTTTTAGTGAATAGCATACCCCCGAAATCCTACGCATTTTCGAGAAAAAAATTCCTTACCGAAAATTTAATTAGGTGCCTGAATTCGACGAAAAAAAAAAATTTCAAATCGTTCTGGAAAAATTATTTTCGGTTGCGGGGGTCAACTACAATCATTTTTGGTGAATACATATTTTTTCGAAATTCTTCACACTTTTGAGAAAAAAATTCAGGGAGGTGGACAAATTTTTCGACAAAATTAAAAAATTTCAAATCATTCTGGAAAAATTATTTTTTGTTGCAGGGGTCAATTACAATAATTTTTAGTGAATAGACATACCCCCGAAATCCTACGCATTTTCGAGAAAAAAATTCCTTACCGAAAATTTAATTAGGTGCCTGAATTCGACGAAAAAAAAAATTTCAAATCGTTCTGGAAAAATTATTTACGGTTGCAGGGGTCAATTATAATCATTTTTGGTGAATACATATTCCTTTGAAATCCTTCACACTTTTGAGAAAAAAATTCAGAAAGATAGACAAATTTTTCGACAAAATTAAAAAATTTCAAATCGTTCTGGAAAAATTATCTACGGTTGCGGAGGTCGATTACAATCATTTTTGGTCATTACACATACCCCCGAAATCCTACGCACTTTCGAGAAAAAAATTCAAATAAATGGACAAATTGCCGTTCTACAGCCGCAACTTTGAACGTCAATAACTTTTTAACAAAGCCTCCATCAACAAATTGGTATTCTTGATTTTCGTCTTATTTTGGCCTCTAGAATCCCCCATTAAAATTTTTCAATCCTCAACAGACTTCCCAATATCCCAAGCTTTCTATCAAGCCCTGCCTTAGACGAATATTAATTTTAACGAAGCATGTTATGAAATATATAAAAGAAATGTGTTAAGAAAGACAATAGCAATGAAAATCAAATTTTAAAAGTCGATATCTCCATTGATTTCTGTGAGAACAGCTCGTAACGTTTTATTTGGATCACATAGTATATCAGGGAACAGGATAGGCTACTTGTCATCGCACCTCAACTCAACGGGAGTGAGTACTAAAGAAAAATCTAAAAAGAACTGTTGGCAGAAACCTGTCGACTTCAATGCAGGCGAAGTCGTATATCTACTGATAAATATTTTCATGTATTTCATCGTAATTCAGATACTAGTATCAGAGCAGAATTTAACGCTATTTCTAACGCGGTTTCACTCATCCCTGTTTCGACCAAAAATCTTTGCATTTTGATGCAAATAACCGGGAAAATAATTATAAATGTGAATTATGGTATTTTTAATATCGCTTTGTCAAAGAAAAATCATTGTTAACACTAGATTTACGGGCATTAATCGTACTGTATATTTATTGATACCTTTCATATTGACGATTACCTTAAAATACGATTTTTCTTTTAATTAGAATACGTATTCATGTCATTGCATCAAACAAATTCAACATAAGTTGTTAAAAAATAATATTTACGCGCTCTGCAATTTTAAATATGGAATCTGACATCCGTCAAATTGACGGCTTCCGTAAATCTAGTGTTAATTTTAATTTTATAATTGTTAGTTATAATAATTTCAAGTTAAAATTTAAATAAAATGTCTTTAGCAGATAAGTCGAGGTGTATAATCGTGTTTAATGAATTTGTCTTATTGGGGGTCACCGGTGACCACCATGGCGTCGAAATCTATTTTTTCAATTTTATTTTTTTTTTGTGATTATCAATCGTCTCAAATTGCTCATTAGTAATTTTATTGTACTTCATTGTAAACTAATATTCCAATTAATTTTCGTTGTCCAATTGAAAATTAATCAAAATAAGAATTTCGTAACTGATTTTTTTTATTATTTAGTAATTTTTTTTTATCGAATACGGTATTTAATAGTAATTTTACTGTACTTGATCGTAAACTAACATTCCAATTAATTTTCGTTTGCCAATTGAAAATTAAAATAAAAATTTCGTACCTGATTTTTTTTATTATTTAGTAATTTTTTTTTATCGAATATTTAATAGTAATTTTATTGTACTTAATCGTAAACTAAGATTCCAATTAATTTTCGTTGGCCAATTGAAAATTGAAGTAAGAATTTCGTACCTGATTTTTTTTATTATTTAGTAATTTTTTTTTATCGAATATTTAATAGTAATTTTACTGTACTATATCGTAAACTAACATTCCAATTAATTTTCGTTGTCCAATTGAAAATTAACCAAAATAAGAATTTCATAACTGATTTTTTTTATTATTTAGTAATTTTGTTTATCGAATATTTAATAGTAATTTTACTGTACTATATCGTAAACTAACATTCCAATTAATTTTCGTTGTCCAATTGAAAATTAATCAAAATAAGAATTTCGTAACTGATTTTTTTTATTATTTAGTAATTTTTTTTTATCGAATACGGTATTTAATAGTAATTTTACTGTACTTGATCGTAAACTAACATTCCAATTAATTTTCGTTGGCCAATTGAAAATTAAAATAAAAATTTCGTAACTGATTTTTTTTATTATTTAGTAATTTTGTTTATCGAATATTTAATAGTAATTTTACTGTACTATATCGTAAACTAACATTCCAATTAATTTTCGTTGGCCAATTGAAAATTAAAATAAGAATTTCGTAACTGATTTTTTTTATTATTTAGTAATTTTGTTTATCGAATATTTAATAGTAATTTTACTGTACTTGATCGTAAATTAACATTCCAATTAATTTTCGTTTGTCAATTGAAAATTAATCAAAATAATAATTTCATAACTGATTTTTTTTATTATTTAGTAATTTTTTCTATCGAATACAGTATTTATTTAAGTTATTAAAAAACTATTTAATTTGTTTATTATTTTTGAGTGGGTCTAACAATCAGATAAGAACGTCTATTAAACCTTTATAAGCTACAAAAATTTTTGCATTTCATATCTTCTATTTAATTTTATAGTCAGCCTTTAAAATTAATATGACTTCATATGAAGATTATGCGCCAAGTAATTCATCCGAAACTAGTGAAAACTTACCGAAAAAATCACCAGAATATATTATGAAAAAAATTCAAAAAAACTAGGTATGACTACATTAATTTCTGCACATCATTGTAGTAATAATGTTAGTATTACAAAATTTATTCACTTTTATTCTACTTATACAGGGTGTTCGGCCACCCCTGGGAAAAACTTTAATGGGGGATTCTAGAGGCCAAAATAAGACGAAAATCAAGAATATCAATTTGTTAATGGAGACTTCGTTAAAAAGTTATTAACAATTAAAGTTCCTACCATTCTGAATTTTTTTCTCGAAAATGCGCAGGATTTCGAGGGTACATCTATTCACCAAAAATGATTGTAATTGACCCCCGCAATCGAAAAGAATTTTTCCAGAACGATTTGAAATTTTTTTTTCGTCAAAAAATTTAGGCGCCTAATTAGATTTTCGGTAACGAATTTTTTTCTCGAAAATGCGTAGGATTTCGGGGGTATGTGTAATAACCAAAAATGATTGTAATTTACCCCCGCAACCGAAAAGAATTTTTCCAGAATGATTTGAAATTTTTTAATTTTGTCGAAAAATTTGTCCACCTTCCTGAATTTTTTTCTCAAAAGTGTGAAGGATTTCGAAGGAATATGTATTCACCAAAAATGATTGTAATTGACCCCCGCAACCGAAAACAATTTTTCCAAAACGATTTGAAATTTTCTTTTTCGTCGAAAAAAGGCGCCTAATTAGATTTTCGGTAACGAATTTTTTTCTCGAAAATGCGTAGGATTTCGGGGGTATGTCTAATGACCAAAAATGATTGTAATTGACACCTGCAAACGAAAATAATTTTTCCAGAACGATTTGAAATTTTTTGGGTGGGGGTCACCGGTGACCCCCACGGCGCTACCGCCAAATTGAGCGTCGGTCACCGGTGACCTCCAAGGCATTAAACGTATTAATCTCCAAAAAAAACTCAGTATATATTTATGCATGTTTTATTTTACGTTTAACAGTATTCTTCTCAACATATTTATCTTATCAACATTTCACATCTAACTTTACTCAAATTTTTAGGGGACATAACCGCCATATTGAATCTGTTATTTTTCAAATTCAAATCAAAATAAAAGATCCAATAGAACTCGACATCAATAAGTAAAAATTGTCGATGATTGTCGATTTGTTCTGTGTGAATAAATATTGTACAATTATTATTACATTACAATAAATTATTTAACAAAACGTAACGACTTTTTTATGTGCCTCGTTTATTTCAACGAATCACAAATTGTTAGCGATTACCAAAACAAACATAATTCGCTTGAAAATAAAACAATTGTCATGTTTCTCATTTTCATGTTGGCAAACATGCACGCCATCTTTTATTTAAATAAACAGTTGAAGACCAGTATGCAACGATTCGTGCAATATCAAACATAACCTAAAAAGTACATTCCTCGTTTTTTATTGTCTAATCCTATAACCTTACAACAATTATCGCCAAATTATTTTCTATTCATTTCACGTAAATTCAAAGTTCTACTCGATCTTGTTAGAAAATTCTATACTTGTTTGATACGTGTAATTCGAGTACTGAAATAGTTGGATAATTCTCTCTACGAAACTCAGAGAATCGAACTTATAGAAAGACTTAGAAAAGAAAATCTGTATCTCCCTCATGAAACCAAATATTGTAGCGTGTATTCATGTTAACAGTTTTCTTAAGAAATATAACCTACAAATTTAAGTTATTCACACCACCTATAATCGTTCTTGTAAACTATTAAATTCTCACAAGAGTTACACGAAGCTAAAAAAAAAAACCAATAAAAATGAATGATGATTCGCGAACAAGAGGGAGGTACCCGTTTCGATCCGTTATTAATTAGCTCGAACACTTGGCACTGAAATTCTCTGCGAACAGAGTCTTTTTAACGGAACGAGTGTTAATTACCGAAGCATGTCTCGGTGGCGTGGTCGTCATTGACACGTGCGCCAATTATCAGAGCACATTTTCCACTGTAGTTACTATTAATTGTAGGTTAGAGCGAACGTCACGAACGATAATGACGCGCCAGGAATTGGAACGTAGAAAGAGAACTTGGACGCCGCCTGGCGGACAAGAGAGAAAACAGAAACGATATTCTCTCGCAACGAAGTAAAAAAAAAAAAAAACCACGAGTGTTGCAGCAGGTTGGCGCCATGTGGTATCGCTTTGCCCTATGGTTGGTACGACGAGAATTGATTATAGAGTAGCGGGATTGATCCAAGCCGCGGTAAAACTCAATATTACCAGACCGATCGATGATCAAGGTCCCCGGTCGGCCTGTTACATCGATTGTAAAATTACGATCAATTTAATTACTTTTGGAGGGACTCGTTACGCACGGTAATTGGTATTCAAATCGAATCGAATCCGGAATCTACCTTTTTATCCGCGAGCTCGTTCAAAATGGCGTCGATAGTTGAGGATAGATACGCGAGAGGAAGTTTAAAACTGTAATTGACAGCTAAATACACTTATTGGACCACTTAGTGTCAGGCTATTAGAGATTATTGAGAAATTTGAAGAAACTTATAAATTACGATATTCCACGCGTAAATATTGAAATTAATTTTTCATTTAATCGATGCAAATAAATAATATTTTCATGGGAGATTCTAGAGGACAAAATAAGACGAAAATCAAGAATACCAATTTGTTGATTGAGGCTTCGTTTAAAAGTTATTAACAGTTGCGTCTGTAGATAGGCAATCTGCGTACAGCTGCGCACGCACGACAGTGGCTCTCACTCAGGGACGTGTCGAGGGCCTTACAGAACTTTAAACGTTAATAACTTTTTAACGAAGACTCGATCAAGAAATTGGTATTCTTGATTTTCGTCTTATTTTGGCTTCTAGAATTCTAGATTAAAATTTTTCCTAGGTGTGACCGAAATTGTCGACTCTTATCTCTGTTAATGCACATGTTAAGCACTCAACACGTTTCTTCGTTCTCTAGTGTTTTTCTTTTTAATATAACGAGCAGCCATATTGAAAACTTGAACATTTGAATATTTCGAACAGTTAACTATTTAACACTAGAAGTATCGACAATTATGTTATATTCATTTGTACCATAGAAATTGAAACGATAAATGAATAAATGTATAATGCAATGAAAATAAGTGTTTATTCTCTTATAGAAAAATACGGTAAATTTTCAAAAATGCAGTCTAGTAAATTTTTTACAATTGTTATTAGAAATTACGAATTTTTACCGTTTCAGTAGTTCTAGTGTTAAATAGTTAAAATTTGAAAAGCTGTGAATGACACGAAAGTAGAGTGATGAGACACTTCAAAATTGTCGACTCTTATTTTTGTTAGGTTTGATCGCATTACAGGCAACAGTAAACAAAATATTAAATAAAATATTCAATATTTGTTTATACACTACAGATATACAATTGATATGATATAAATATATAATTAATAAAGTGCTAAAACTTTTTTGTAATATGGGTAATTTTATATACGCTTTAGTACTATACTAATTGTATTTTTTTTTGTAAATTATTACTGTAAGTATTAAATAAGATACATTTATTGTTATTATTTATGGTTCTATTGCATACATGGCAATTATGATACATTACAATAGATTTATAACAGAAAAAACCATATACCCATTGAACGGGAATCGAACCAAGAACCTTGAATTTACCAGTCGGGCACTCTACTCACTTCGCCAATGTGACTTCGATTTCTAGTGTTTATACTTATAATATATAGGTATGGTTTACAACTTTAATTGTTTATGTTATTCAAATTATAGAGTATCTATACCTAATATTTTACACATATCATTAGGAACCTTATCCTTTGGGAACACAAAGACCTTTTCCTTGTTAGTGCACTCAATTTGGCTAGCCACTGCTACTTCTGAATGTGTATATAGATAATTTAAGACCGTTAGTACTATCACCACACTTACTATAATACAAATGCATTATGTAGTATAGTTTCTTTCTTTTTTGCATTTTAAATATGCAGTTTGCATAGTTGTAAAGATGGCCAGATCTAACAATCTAAAGAAAAAAAATAGTAGAGGCAATAAAAATTGCCTTTAATCGTATTATACAGGCTTTCTAATATGTACTCATGTGTATGAGATACCCAAATATAGATTACCAACGTATCTAACGTTGTTTTAAATGGCTCTAGGTTCTCGATTTCAATATGTTAAGACTTTCAACAATCTTGTGTTTGATTGGTCTGGCTGAGTGTGGTGCACATTTAACATGAAAATGTCTACATCGAAATTTTGTGAACCAATTCTGATATTATCGTAATTTTAATGTATCTTGACGAATAACTTTATACTATTTTAAAAATCATCGTCAAAGTTAACAATGCTTTATGAAATTGAGTACGTTTTCTTCTAAAACAAGTTTGAATTATAACCTACCAAAAACTTACCATAACCTATCTTTCTATTTCGAAATTTTCTAAATCAATACTAACATTATTATACTTTTAACGCATCTTGACCAGTAACTTTATACTATATTAAAAATCAACATCCAAGTAAACAATTCTTAACGAAATCGTGTACTTTTTCATACAAAACAAGTTTGAATCATAACCTACCAAAAACTTACTATAACCTATCTTTCCATATCAAAGTTTTCTAAACCAATTTTGACATTATTATAATTCTAACGCATCTTGACCAATAACTTTATATTATATTAAAAATCAATGTCTAAATAAACAATTCTTAACGAAATCGTGTAGATTTTCATACAAAATAAGTTTGAATCATAACCTATTAAGAACCTAACATAACCTGTCTTTCCAAACCGAAATTTTGTAAATAAATACTGACATTATTATAATTCTAACGCATCTTGTCCAATAACATTATACTATATTAAAAAACAACGTTCAAATAAACAAATCTTAACAAAATCGTGTATGTTTTCATACAAAATAAGTTTGAACTATAACCTATCAAGAACCTACTATAACCTATCTTTCCAAATCAAAATTTTGTAAATAAATACTGACATTATCGTAATTTCAATGCATCTTGATCAATTACTTTATACTATATTATAAACGATTATTCAGGTAAACAATTCTTAACAATATCGTGAACGTTTTCTTCTAAAACAAATTCAAATTATAACCTATCTTTCCAGACCGAAATTTAGTAAACCAATACTGCCATTATTGTAATTTTAATTTTTTCATACAAAACGAGTTTGAATCATAACCTACCAAAAACTTACCATAACCTATCTTTTTATATCGAAATTTTCTAAACTAATACTAACATTATTATAATTTTAACGCATCCTGACCAATAACTTTATACTATATTAAAAATCAACACCCAAGTAAACAATTGCTAACAAAATCGCAACATTTTCTTCCAGAACAAGGTCGAACTATAACCTATCAAGAACCTACTATAACCTATCTTTCCAAATCAAAATTTTGATGAATCAATACTGACATTATCGTAATTTTAATGCATCTTGATCAATAACTTTATACTATATTAAAAACGATTATTCAGATAAACAATTCTTAACAATATCGTGAACGTTTTCTTCTAAAACAAATTCAAATTATAACCTATCTTTCCAGACCGAAATTTAGTAAACCAATACTGCCATTATTGTAATTTTAATTTTTTCATACAAAACGAGTTTGAATCATGACCTACCAAAAACTTACCATAACCTATCTTTTTATATCGAAATTTTCTAAACTAATACTAACATTATTATAATTTTAACGCATCCTGACCAATAACTTTATACTATATTAAAAATCAACACCCAAGTAAACAATTGCTAACAAAATCGCAACATTTTCTTCCAGAACAAGGTCGAATTATAACCTATCAAGAACCTACTATAACCTATCTTTCCAAATCAAAATTTTGGTAAATCAATATTGACATTATCGTAATTTTAATGCATCTTGATCAATAACTTTATACTATATTAAAAACGATTATTCAGGTAAACAATTCTTAACAATATCGTGAACGTTTTCTTCTAAAACAAATTCAAATTATAACCTATCTTTCCAGACCGAAATTTAGTAAACCAATACTGCCATTATTGTAATTTTAATTTTTTCATACAAAACGAGTTTGAATCATGACCTACCAAAAACTTACCATAACCTATCTTTTTATATCGAAATTTTCTAAACTAATACTAACATTATTATAATTTTAACGCATCCTAACCAATAACTTATACTATATTAAAAATCAACACCCAAGTAAACAATTTTTAATAAAATCGTAACATTTTCTTCCAGAACAAGTTCGAATTATAACCTATCAAGAACCTACTATAACCTATCTTTCCAAATCAAAATTTTGGTGAATCAATACTGACATTATCGTAATTTTAATGCATCTTGATCAATAATTTTATACTATATTAAAAACGATTATTCAGGTAAACAATTCTTAACAATATCGTGAACGTTTTCTTCTAAAACAAATTCAAATTATAACCTATCTTTCCAGACCGAAATTTAGTAAACCAATACTGCCATTATTGTAATTTTAATTTTTTCATACAAAACGAGTTCCAATCATAACCTACCAAAAACTTACCATAACCTATCTTTTTATATCGAAATTTTCTAAACTAATACTAACATTATTATAATTTTAACGCATCCTAACCAATAACTTATACTATATTAAAAATCAACACCCAAGTAAACAATTGCTAACAAAATCGTAACATTTTCTTCCAGAACAAGTTCGAATTATAACCTATCAAGAACCTACTATAACCTATCTTTCCAAATCAAAATTTTGGTGAATTAATACTGACATTATCGTAATTTTAATGCATCTTGATCAATTACTTTATACTATATTAAAAACGATTATTCAGGTATACAATTCTTAACAATATCGTAAACGTTTTCTTCTAAAACAAATTCAAATTATAACCTATCTTTCCAGACCGAAATTTAGTAAACCAATACTGCCATTATTGTAATTTTAATTTTTTCATACGAAACGAGTTTGAATCGTAACCTACCAAAAACTTACCATAACCTATCTTTTTATATCGAAATTTTCTAAACTAATACTAACATTATTATAATTTTAACGCATCCTAACCAATAACTTATACTATATTAAAAATCAACACCCAAGTAAACAATTGCTAACAAAATCGTAACATTTTCTTCCAGAACAAGTTCGAATTATAACCTATCAAGAACCTACTATAACCTATCTTTCCAAATCAAAATTTTGGTGAATCAATACTGACATTATCGTAATTTTAATGCATCTTGATCAATTACTTTATACTATATTAAAAACGATTATTCAGGTAAACAATTCTTAACAATATCATGAACGTTTTCTTCTAAAACAAATTCAAATTATAACCTATCTTTCCAGACCGAAATTTAGTAAACCAATACTGCCATTATTGTAATTTTAATTTTTTCATACAAAACGAGTTTGAATCATAACCTACCAAAAACATACCATAACCTATCTTTTTATATCGAAATTTTCTAAACTAATACTAACATTATTATAATTTTAACGCATCCTGACCAATAACTTTATACTATATTAAAAATCAACACCCAAGTAAACAATTGCTAACAAAATCGCAACATTTTCTTCCAGAACAAGGTCGAACTATAACCTATCAAGAACCTACTATAACCTATCTTTCCAAATCAAAATTTTGGTAAATCAATACTGACATTATCGTAATTTTAATGCATCTTGATCAATTACTTTATACTATATTAAAAACGATTATTCAGGTAAACAATTCTTAACAATATCATGAACGTTTTCTTCTAAAACAAATTCAAATTATAACCTATCTTTCCAGACCGAAATTTAGTAAACCAATACTGCCATTATTGTAATTTAAATTTTTCCATACAAAACGAGTTTGAATCATAACCTACCAAAAACTTACCATAACCTATCTTTTTATATCGAAATTTTCTAAACTAATACTAACATTATTATAATTTTAACGCATCCTGACCAATAACTTTATACTATATTAAAAATCAACACCCAAGTAAACAATTCTTAACAAAATCGTAACATTTTCTTCCAGAACAAGGTCGAACTATAACCTATCAAGAACCTACTATAACCTATCTTTCCAAATCAAAATTTTGGTGAATCAATACTGACATTATCGTAATTTTAATGCATCTTGATCAATTACTTTATACTATATTAAAAACGATTATTCAGGTAAACAATTCTTAACAATATCGTGAACGTTTTCTTCTAAAACAAATTCAAATTATAACCTATCTTTCCAGACCGAAATTTAGTAAACCAATACTGCCATTATTGTAATTTTAATTTTTTCATACAAAACGAGTTCCAATCATAACCTACCAAAAACTTACCATAACCTATCTTTTTATATCGAAATTTTCTAAACTAATACTAACATTATTATAATTTTAACGCATCCTAACCAATAACTTATACTATATTAAAAATCAACACCCAAGTAAACAATTGCTAACAAAATCGTAACATTTTCTTCCAGAACAAGTTCGAATTATAACCTATCAAGAACCTACTATAACCTATCTTTCCAAATCAAAATTTTGGTGAATTAATACTGACATTATCGTAATTTTAATGCATCTTGATCAATTACTTTATACTATATTAAAAACGATTATTCAGGTATACAATTCTTAACAATATCGTAAACGTTTTCTTCTAAAACAAATTCAAATTATAACCTATCTTTCCAGACCGAAATTTAGTAAACCAATACTGCCATTATTGTAATTTTAATTTTTTCATACGAAACGAGTTTGAATCGTAACCTACCAAAAACTTACCATAACCTATCTTTTTATATCGAAATTTTCTAAACTAATACTAACATTATTATAATTTTAACGCATCCTAACCAATAACTTATACTATATTAAAAATCAACACCCAAGTAAACAATTGCTAACAAAATCGTAACATTTTCTTCCAGAACAAGTTCGAATTATAACCTATCAAGAACCTACTATAACCTATCTTTCCAAATCAAAATTTTGGTGAATCAATACTGACATTATCGTAATTTTAACGCTTCTTGACCAATAACTTTATACTATATTAAAAACGATTATTCAGGTAAACAATTCTTAACAATATCGTGAACGTTTTCTTCTAAAACAAATTCAAATTATAACCTATCTTTCCAGACCGAAATTTAGTAAACCAATACTGCCATTATTGTAATTTTAATTTTTTCATACAAAACGAGTTTGAATCATAACCTACCAAAAACTTACCATAACCTATCTTTTTATATCGAAATTTTGTAAACCAATACTGACATTATCGTAATTTTAATGCATCTTGACAAATAACATTATACTCTCTTAAAAATCATCGTCAAAGTAAACAAATCTTTATGAAATCATGTACGTTTTCATACAAAATAAGTTTGAATCATAACCTATCAAGAATCTACCATAACCTATCTTTCCATATAGACATTTTGTAAACCAATACTAACATTATGGTAATTTTAACGCATCGTAAACAATAGCTGCATAGGATATTAAAATCATCATCCAAGTAAACAATTCTTCATGAAATCGTGTACGTTTTCTTCTAAAACAAGTTCGAATTATAACCTATCAAGAACCTACTATAACCTATCTTTCCAAATCAAAATTTTGGTAAATCAATATTGACATTATCGTAATTTTAACGCATCTTGATCAATAACTTTATACTATATTAAAAACGATTATTCAGGTAAACAATTCTTAACAATATCGTGAACATTTTCTTCTAAAACAAATTCAAATTATAACCTATCTTTCCAGACCGAAATTTAGTAAACCAATACTGCCATTATTGTAATTTTTATTTTTTCATACAAAACGAGTTTGAATCATGACCTACCAAAAACTTACCATAACCTATTTTTTTATATCGAAATTTTCTAAACTAATACTAACATTATTATAGTTTTAACGCATCCTGACGAATAACTTTATACTATATTAAAAATCAACACCCAAGTAAACAATTTTTAACAAAATCGTGTATGTATTCATACAAAATAAGTTTGAATCATAACCTATCAAGAACCTAGCATAACCTATCTTTCCAAATCGAAATTTTGTAAATCAATACTGACATTATCGTAATTTTAATGCATCTTGACAAATAACATTATACTATTTTAAAAATCATCGTCAAAGTAAACAATTCTTTATGAAATCATGTAGGTTTTCTTACAAAATAAGTTCGAATCATAACCTATCAAGAATCTACCATAACCTATCTTTCCAAATCGAAATTTTGTAAATCAATACTGACATTATCGTAATTTTAATGCATCTTGACAAATAACAGTATACTATTTTAAAAATCATCGTCAAAGTAAACAATTCTTTATGAAATCATGTACGTTTTCTTACAAAATAAGTTCGAATCATAACCTATCAAGAATCTACCATAACCTATCTTTCCAAATCGAAATTTTGTAAATCAATACTAACATTATCGTAATTTTAATGCATCTTGACAAATAACAGTATACTATTTTAAAAATCATCGTCAAAGTAAACAATTCTTAACGAAATTGTGTACGTTTTATTACAAAATAAGTTTGAATCATAACCTATCTTTCCATATAGAAATTTTGTAAACCAATACTGACATTACCGTAATTTTAACGCATCTTGACTAATAGTTGTATAGGATATTAAAATCAACGTCTAAATAAACAGTTCTTAACGAAATTGAGTAGGTTTTCTTACAAAATAAGTTTGAATCATAACCTATTAAGAACCTAACATAACCTGTCTTTTCAAATCAAAATTTTGTAAAACTTTATACTATATTAAAAACGATTATTCAGGTAAACAATTCTTAACAATATCGTGAACGTTTTCTTCTAAAACAAATTCAAATTATAACCTATCTTTCCAGACCGAAATTTAGTAAACCAATACTGCCATTATTGTAATTTTAATTTTTTCATACAAAACGAGTTTGAATCATAACCTACCAAAAACTTACCATAACCTATCTTTTTATATCGAAATTTTCTAAACTAATACTAACATTATTATAATTTTAACGCATCCTGACGAATAACTTATACTATATTAAAAATCAACACCCAAGTAAACAATTCTTAACAAAATCGTAACATTTTCTTCCAGAACAAGGTCGAATTATAACCTATCAAGAACCTACTATAACCTATCTTTCCAAATCAAAATTTTGGTGAATCAATACTGACATTATCGTAATTTTAATGCATCTTGATCAATTACTTTATACTATATTAAAAACGATTATTCAGGTAAACAATTCTTAACAATATCATGAACGTTTTCTTCTAAAACAAATTCAAATTATAACCTATCTTTCCAGACCGAAATTTAGTAAACCAATACTGCCATTATTGTAATTTTAATTTTTTCATACAAAACGAGTTTGAATCATAACCTACCAAAAACATACCATAACCTATCTTTTTATATCGAAATTTTCTAAACTAATACTAACATTATTATAATTTTAACGCATCCTGACCAATAACTTTATACTATATTAAAAATCAACACCCAAGTAAACAATTGCTAACAAAATCGCAACATTTTCTTCCAGAACAAGGTCGAACTATAACCTATCAAGAACCTACTATAACCTATCTTTCCAAATCAAAATTTTGGTAAATCAATACTGACATTATCGTAATTTTAATGCATCTTGATCAATTACTTTATACTATATTAAAAACGATTATTCAGGTAAACAATTCTTAACAATATCATGAACGTTTTCTTCTAAAACAAATTCAAATTATAACCTATCTTTCCAGACCGAAATTTAGTAAACCAATACTGCCATTATTGTAATTTAAATTTTTCCATACAAAACGAGTTTGAATCATAACCTACCAAAAACTTACCATAACCTATCTTTTTATATCGAAATTTTCTAAACTAATACTAACATTATTATAATTTTAACGCATCCTGACCAATAACTTTATACTATATTAAAAATCAACACCCAAGTAAACAATTCTTAACAAAATCGTAACATTTTCTTCCAGAACAAGGTCGAACTATAACCTATCAAGAACCTACTATAACCTATCTTTCCAAATCAAAATTTTGGTGAATCAATACTGACATTATCGTAATTTTAATGCATCTTGATCAATTACTTTATACTATATTAAAAACGATTATTCAGGTAAACAATTCTTAACAATATCGTGAACGTTTTCTTCTAAAACAAATTCAAATTATAACCTATCTTTCCAGACCGAAATTTAGTAAACCAATACTGCCATTATTGTAATTTTAATTTTTTCATACAAAACGAGTTCCAATCATAACCTACCAAAAACTTACCATAACCTATCTTTTTATATCGAAATTTTCTAAACTAATACTAACATTATTATAATTTTAACGCATCCTAACCAATAACTTATACTATATTAAAAATCAACACCCAAGTAAACAATTGCTAACAAAATCGTAACATTTTCTTCCAGAACAAGTTCGAATTATAACCTATCAAGAACCTACTATAACCTATCTTTCCAAATCAAAATTTTGGTGAATTAATACTGACATTATCGTAATTTTAATGCATCTTGATCAATTACTTTATACTATATTAAAAACGATTATTCAGGTATACAATTCTTAACAATATCGTAAACGTTTTCTTCTAAAACAAATTCAAATTATAACCTATCTTTCCAGACCGAAATTTAGTAAACCAATACTGCCATTATTGTAATTTTAATTTTTTCATACGAAACGAGTTTGAATCGTAACCTACCAAAAACTTACCATAACCTATCTTTTTATATCGAAATTTTCTAAACTAATACTAACATTATTATAATTTTAACGCATCCTAACCAATAACTTATACTATATTAAAAATCAACACCCAAGTAAACAATTGCTAACAAAATCGTAACATTTTCTTCCAGAACAAGTTCGAATTATAACCTATCAAGAACCTACTATAACCTATCTTTCCAAATCAAAATTTTGGTGAATCAATACTGACATTATCGTAATTTTAACGCTTCTTGACCAATAACTTTATACTATATTAAAAACGATTATTCAGGTAAACAATTCTTAACAATATCGTGAACGTTTTCTTCTAAAACAAATTCAAATTATAACCTATCTTTCCAGACCGAAATTTAGTAAACCAATACTGCCATTATTGTAATTTTAATTTTTTCATACAAAACGAGTTTGAATCATAACCTACCAAAAACTTACCATAACCTATCTTTTTATATCGAAATTTTGTAAACCAATACTGACATTATCGTAATTTTAATGCATCTTGACAAATAACATTATACTCTCTTAAAAATCATCGTCAAAGTAAACAAATCTTTATGAAATCATGTACGTTTTCATACAAAATAAGTTTGAATCATAACCTATCAAGAATCTACCATAACCTATCTTTCCATATAGACATTTTGTAAACCAATACTAACATTATGGTAATTTTAACGCATCGTAAACAATAGCTGCATAGGATATTAAAATCATCATCCAAGTAAACAATTCTTCATGAAATCGTGTACGTTTTCTTCTAAAACAAGTTCGAATTATAACCTATCAAGAACCTACTATAACCTATCTTTCCAAATCAAAATTTTGGTAAATCAATATTGACATTATCGTAATTTTAACGCATCTTGATCAATAACTTTATACTATATTAAAAACGATTATTCAGGTAAACAATTCTTAACAATATCGTGAACATTTTCTTCTAAAACAAATTCAAATTATAACCTATCTTTCCAGACCGAAATTTAGTAAACCAATACTGCCATTATTGTAATTTTTATTTTTTCATACAAAACGAGTTTGAATCATGACCTACCAAAAACTTACCATAACCTATTTTTTTATATCGAAATTTTCTAAACTAATACTAACATTATTATAGTTTTAACGCATCCTGACGAATAACTTTATACTATATTAAAAATCAACACCCAAGTAAACAATTTTTAACAAAATCGTGTATGTATTCATACAAAATAAGTTTGAATCATAACCTATCAAGAACCTAGCATAACCTATCTTTCCAAATCGAAATTTTGTAAATCAATACTGACATTATCGTAATTTTAATGCATCTTGACAAATAACAGTATACTATTTTAAAAATCATCGTCAAAGTAAACAATTCTTTATGAAATCATGTACGTTTTCTTACAAAATAAGTTCGAATCATAACCTATCAAGAATCTACCATAACCTATCTTTCCAAATCGAAATTTTGTAAATCAATACTAACATTATCGTAATTTTAATGCATCTTGACAAATAACAGTATACTATTTTAAAAATCATCGTCAAAGTAAACAATTCTTAACGAAATTGTGTACGTTTTATTACAAAATAAGTTTGAATCATAACCTATCTTTCCATATAGAAATTTTGTAAACCAATACTGACATTACCGTAATTTTAACGCATCTTGACTAATAGTTGTATAGGATATTAAAATCAACGTCTAAATAAACAGTTCTTAACGAAATTGAGTAGGTTTTCTTACAAAATAAGTTTGAATCATAACCTATTAAGAACCTAACATAACCTGTCTTTTCAAATCAAAATTTTGTAAAACTTTATACTATATTAAAAACGATTATTCAGGTAAACAATTCTTAACAATATCGTGAACGTTTTCTTCTAAAACAAATTCAAATTATAACCTATCTTTCCAGACCGAAATTTAGTAAACCAATACTGCCATTATTGTAATTTTAATTTTTTCATACAAAACGAGTTTGAATCATAACCTACCAAAAACTTACCATAACCTATCTTTTTATATCGAAATTTTCTAAACTAATACTAACATTATTATAATTTTAACGCATCCTGACGAATAACTTATACTATATTAAAAATCAACACCCAAGTAAACAATTCTTAACAAAATCGTAACATTTTCTTCCAGAACAAGGTCGAATTATAACCTATCAAGAACCTACTATAACCTATCTTTCCAAATCAAAATTTTGGTGAATCAATACTGACATTATCGTAATTTTAATGCATCTTGATCAATTACTTTATACTATATTAAAAACGATTATTCAGGTAAACAATTCTTAACAATATCATGAACGTTTTCTTCTAAAACAAATTCAAATTATAACCTATCTTTCCAGACCGAAATTTAGTAAACCAATACTGCCATTATTGTAATTTTAATTTTTTCATACAAAACGAGTTTGAATCATAACCTACCAAAAACATACCATAACCTATCTTTTTATATCGAAATTTTCTAAACTAATACTAACATTATTATAATTTTAACGCATCCTGACCAATAACTTTATACTATATTAAAAATCAACACCCAAGTAAACAATTGCTAACAAAATCGCAACATTTTCTTCCAGAACAAGGTCGAACTATAACCTATCAAGAACCTACTATAACCTATCTTTCCAAATCAAAATTTTGGTAAATCAATACTGACATTATCGTAATTTTAATGCATCTTGATCAATTACTTTATACTATATTAAAAACGATTATTCAGGTAAACAATTCTTAACAATATCATGAACGTTTTCTTCTAAAACAAATTCAAATTATAACCTATCTTTCCAGACCGAAATTTAGTAAACCAATACTGCCATTATTGTAATTTAAATTTTTCCATACAAAACGAGTTTGAATCATAACCTACCAAAAACTTACCATAACCTATCTTTTTATATCGAAATTTTCTAAACTAATACTAACATTATTATAATTTTAACGCATCCTGACCAATAACTTTATACTATATTAAAAATCAACACCCAAGTAAACAATTCTTAACAAAATCGTAACATTTTCTTCCAGAACAAGGTCGAACTATAACCTATCAAGAACCTACTATAACCTATCTTTCCAAATCAAAATTTTGGTGAATCAATACTGACATTATCGTAATTTTAATGCATCTTGATCAATTACTTTATACTATATTAAAAACGATTATTCAGGTAAACAATTCTTAACAATATCGTGAACGTTTTCTTCTAAAACAAATTCAAATTATAACCTATCTTTCCAGACCGAAATTTAGTAAACCAATACTGCCATTATTGTAATTTTAATTTTTTCATACAAAACGAGTTCCAATCATAACCTACCAAAAACTTACCATAACCTATCTTTTTATATCGAAATTTTCTAAACTAATACTAACATTATTATAATTTTAACGCATCCTAACCAATAACTTATACTATATTAAAAATCAACACCCAAGTAAACAATTGCTAACAAAATCGTAACATTTTCTTCCAGAACAAGTTCGAATTATAACCTATCAAGAACCTACTATAACCTATCTTTCCAAATCAAAATTTTGGTGAATTAATACTGACATTATCGTAATTTTAATGCATCTTGATCAATTACTTTATACTATATTAAAAACGATTATTCAGGTATACAATTCTTAACAATATCGTAAACGTTTTCTTCTAAAACAAATTCAAATTATAACCTATCTTTCCAGACCGAAATTTAGTAAACCAATACTGCCATTATTGTAATTTTAATTTTTTCATACGAAACGAGTTTGAATCGTAACCTACCAAAAACTTACCATAACCTATCTTTTTATATCGAAATTTTCTAAACTAATACTAACATTATTATAATTTTAACGCATCCTAACCAATAACTTATACTATATTAAAAATCAACACCCAAGTAAACAATTGCTAACAAAATCGTAACATTTTCTTCCAGAACAAGGTCGAACTATAACCTATCAAGAACCTACTATAACCTATCTTTCCAAATCAAAATTTTGGTGAATCAATACTGACATTATCGTAATTTTAATGCATCTTGATCAATTACTTTATACTATATTAAAAACGATTATTCAGGTAAACAATTCTTAACAATATCGTGAACGTTTTCTTCTAAAACAAATTCAAATTATAACCTATCTTTCCAGACCGAAATTTAGTAAACCAATACTGCCATTATTGTAATTTTAATTTTTTCATACAAAACGAGTTCCAATCATAACCTACCAAAAACTTACCATAACCTATCTTTTTATATCGAAATTTTCTAAACTAATACTAACATTATTATAATTTTAACGCATCCTAACCAATAACTTATACTATATTAAAAATCAACACCCAAGTAAACAATTGCTAACAAAATCGTAACATTTTCTTCCAGAACAAGTTCGAATTATAACCTATCAAGAACCTACTATAACCTATCTTTCCAAATCAAAATTTTGGTGAATTAATACTGACATTATCGTAATTTTAATGCATCTTGATCAATTACTTTATACTATATTAAAAACGATTATTCAGGTATACAATTCTTAACAATATCGTAAACGTTTTCTTCTAAAACAAATTCAAATTATAACCTATCTTTCCAGACCGAAATTTAGTAAACCAATACTGCCATTATTGTAATTTTAATTTTTTCATACGAAACGAGTTTGAATCATAACCTACCAAAAACTTACCATAACCTATCTTTTTATATCGAAATTTTGTAAACCAATACTGACATTATCGTAATTTTAATGCATCTTGACAAATAACATTATACTCTCTTAAAAATCATCGTCAAAGTAAACAAATCTTTATGAAATCATGTACGTTTTCATACAAAATAAGTTTGAATCATAACCTATCAAGAATCTACCATAACCTATCTTTCCATATAGACATTTTGTAAACCAATACTAACATTATGGTAATTTTAACGCATCGTAAACAATAGCTGCATAGGATATTAAAATCATCATCCAAGTAAACAATTCTTCATGAAATCGTGTACGTTTTCTTCTAAAACAAGTTCGAATTATAACCTATCAAGAACCTACTATAACCTATCTTTCCAAATCAAAATTTTGGTAAATCAATATTGACATTATCGTAATTTTAACGCATCTTGATCAATAACTTTATACTATATTAAAAACGATTATTCAGGTAAACAATTCTTAACAATATCGTGAACATTTTCTTCTAAAACAAATTCAAATTATAACCTATCTTTCCAGACCGAAATTTAGTAAACCAATACTGCCATTATTGTAATTTTTATTTTTTCATACAAAACGAGTTTGAATCATGACCTACCAAAAACTTACCATAACCTATTTTTTTATATCGAAATTTTCTAAACTAATACTAACATTATTATAGTTTTAACGCATCCTGACGAATAACTTTATACTATATTAAAAATCAACACCCAAGTAAACAATTTTTAACAAAATCGTGTATGTATTCATACAAAATAAGTTTGAATCATAACCTATCAAGAACCTAGCATAACCTATCTTTCCAAATCGAAATTTTGTAAATCAATACTGACATTATCGTAATTTTAATGCATCTTGACAAATAACATTATACTATTTTAAAAATCATCGTCAAAGTAAACAATTCTTTATGAAATCATGTAGGTTTTCTTACAAAATAAGTTCGAATCATAACCTATCAAGAATCTACCATAACCTATCTTTCCAAATCGAAATTTTGTAAATCAATACTGACATTATCGTAATTTTAATGCATCTTGACAAATAACAGTATACTATTTTAAAAATCATCGTCAAAGTAAACAATTCTTTATGAAATCATGTACGTTTTCTTACAAAATAAGTTCGAATCATAACCTATCAAGAATCTACCATAACCTATCTTTCCAAATCGAAATTTTGTAAATCAATACTAACATTATCGTAATTTTAATGCATCTTGACAAATAACAGTATACTATTTTAAAAATCATCGTCAAAGTAAACAATTCTTAACGAAATTGTGTACGTTTTATTACAAAATAAGTTTGAATCATAACCTATCTTTCCATATAGAAATTTTGTAAACCAATACTGACATTACCGTAATTTTAACGCATCTTGACTAATAGTTGTATAGGATATTAAAATCAACGTCTAAATAAACAGTTCTTAACGAAATTGAGTAGGTTTTCTTACAAAATAAGTTTGAATCATAACCTATTAAGAACCTAACATAACCTGTCTTTTCAAATCAAAATTTTGTAAAACTTTATACTATATTAAAAACGATTATTCAGGTAAACAATTCTTAACAATATCGTGAACGTTTTCTTCTAAAACAAATTCAAATTATAACCTATCTTTCCAGACCGAAATTTAGTAAACCAATACTGCCATTATTGTAATTTTAATTTTTTCATACAAAACGAGTTTGAATCATAACCTACCAAAAACTTACCATAACCTATCTTTTTATATCGAAATTTTCTAAACTAATACTAACATTATTATAATTTTAACGCATCCTGACGAATAACTTATACTATATTAAAAATCAACACCCAAGTAAACAATTCTTAACAAAATCGTAACATTTTCTTCCAGAACAAGGTCGAATTATAACCTATCAAGAACCTACTATAACCTATCTTTCCAAATCAAAATTTTGGTGAATCAATACTGACATTATCGTAATTTTAATGCATCTTGATCAATTACTTTATACTATATTAAAAACGATTATTCAGGTAAACAATTCTTAACAATATCATGAACGTTTTCTTCTAAAACAAATTCAAATTATAACCTATCTTTCCAG
Source organism: Colletes latitarsis (assembly GCF_051014445.1). Taxonomy (NCBI): domain Eukaryota; kingdom Metazoa; phylum Arthropoda; class Insecta; order Hymenoptera; family Colletidae; genus Colletes; species Colletes latitarsis. The sequence continues at coordinate 17,906,514 of NC_135145.1, forward strand.
ACCGAAATTTAGTAAACCAATACTGCCATTATTGTAATTTTAATTTTTTCATACAAAACGAGTTTGAATCATAACCTACCAAAAACATACCATAACCTATCTTTTTATATCGAAATTTTCTAAACTAATACTAACATTATTATAATTTTAACGCATCCTGACCAATAACTTTATACTATATTAAAAATCAACACCCAAGTAAACAATTGCTAACAAAATCGCAACATTTTCTTCCAGAACAAGGTCGAACTATAACCTATCAAGAACCTACTATAACCTATCTTTCCAAATCAAAATTTTGGTAAATCAATACTGACATTATCGTAATTTTAATGCATCTTGATCAATTACTTTATACTATATTAAAAACGATTATTCAGGTAAACAATTCTTAACAATATCATGAACGTTTTCTTCTAAAACAAATTCAAATTATAACCTATCTTTCCAGACCGAAATTTAGTAAACCAATACTGCCATTATTGTAATTTAAATTTTTCCATACAAAACGAGTTTGAATCATAACCTACCAAAAACTTACCATAACCTATCTTTTTATATCGAAATTTTCTAAACTAATACTAACATTATTATAATTTTAACGCATCCTGACCAATAACTTTATACTATATTAAAAATCAACACCCAAGTAAACAATTCTTAACAAAATCGTAACATTTTCTTCCAGAACAAGGTCGAACTATAACCTATCAAGAACCTACTATAACCTATCTTTCCAAATCAAAATTTTGGTGAATCAATACTGACATTATCGTAATTTTAATGCATCTTGATCAATTACTTTATACTATATTAAAAACGATTATTCAGGTAAACAATTCTTAACAATATCGTGAACGTTTTCTTCTAAAACAAATTCAAATTATAACCTATCTTTCCAGACCGAAATTTAGTAAACCAATACTGCCATTATTGTAATTTTAATTTTTTCATACAAAACGAGTTCCAATCATAACCTACCAAAAACTTACCATAACCTATCTTTTTATATCGAAATTTTCTAAACTAATACTAACATTATTATAATTTTAACGCATCCTAACCAATAACTTATACTATATTAAAAATCAACACCCAAGTAAACAATTGCTAACAAAATCGTAACATTTTCTTCCAGAACAAGTTCGAATTATAACCTATCAAGAACCTACTATAACCTATCTTTCCAAATCAAAATTTTGGTGAATTAATACTGACATTATCGTAATTTTAATGCATCTTGATCAATTACTTTATACTATATTAAAAACGATTATTCAGGTATACAATTCTTAACAATATCGTAAACGTTTTCTTCTAAAACAAATTCAAATTATAACCTATCTTTCCAGACCGAAATTTAGTAAACCAATACTGCCATTATTGTAATTTTAATTTTTTCATACGAAACGAGTTTGAATCGTAACCTACCAAAAACTTACCATAACCTATCTTTTTATATCGAAATTTTCTAAACTAATACTAACATTATTATAATTTTAACGCATCCTAACCAATAACTTATACTATATTAAAAATCAACACCCAAGTAAACAATTGCTAACAAAATCGTAACATTTTCTTCCAGAACAAGTTCGAATTATAACCTATCAAGAACCTACTATAACCTATCTTTCCAAATCAAAATTTTGGTGAATCAATACTGACATTATCGTAATTTTAACGCTTCTTGACCAATAACTTTATACTATATTAAAAACGATTATTCAGGTAAACAATTCTTAACAATATCGTGAACGTTTTCTTCTAAAACAAATTCAAATTATAACCTATCTTTCCAGACCGAAATTTAGTAAACCAATACTGCCATTATTGTAATTTTAATTTTTTCATACAAAACGAGTTTGAATCATAACCTACCAAAAACTTACCATAACCTATCTTTTTATATCGAAATTTTGTAAACCAATACTGACATTATCGTAATTTTAATGCATCTTGACAAATAACATTATACTCTCTTAAAAATCATCGTCAAAGTAAACAAATCTTTATGAAATCATGTACGTTTTCATACAAAATAAGTTTGAATCATAACCTATCAAGAATCTACCATAACCTATCTTTCCATATAGACATTTTGTAAACCAATACTAACATTATGGTAATTTTAACGCATCGTAAACAATAGCTGCATAGGATATTAAAATCATCATCCAAGTAAACAATTCTTCATGAAATCGTGTACGTTTTCTTCTAAAACAAGTTCGAATTATAACCTATCAAGAACCTACTATAACCTATCTTTCCAAATCAAAATTTTGGTAAATCAATATTGACATTATCGTAATTTTAACGCATCTTGATCAATAACTTTATACTATATTAAAAACGATTATTCAGGTAAACAATTCTTAACAATATCGTGAACATTTTCTTCTAAAACAAATTCAAATTATAACCTATCTTTCCAGACCGAAATTTAGTAAACCAATACTGCCATTATTGTAATTTTTATTTTTTCATACAAAACGAGTTTGAATCATGACCTACCAAAAACTTACCATAACCTATTTTTTTATATCGAAATTTTCTAAACTAATACTAACATTATTATAGTTTTAACGCATCCTGACGAATAACTTTATACTATATTAAAAATCAACACCCAAGTAAACAATTTTTAACAAAATCGTGTATGTATTCATACAAAATAAGTTTGAATCATAACCTATCAAGAACCTAGCATAACCTATCTTTCCAAATCGAAATTTTGTAAATCAATACTGACATTATCGTAATTTTAATGCATCTTGACAAATAACAGTATACTATTTTAAAAATCATCGTCAAAGTAAACAATTCTTTATGAAATCATGTACGTTTTCTTACAAAATAAGTTCGAATCATAACCTATCAAGAATCTACCATAACCTATCTTTCCAAATCGAAATTTTGTAAATCAATACTAACATTATCGTAATTTTAATGCATCTTGACAAATAACAGTATACTATTTTAAAAATCATCGTCAAAGTAAACAATTCTTAACGAAATTGTGTACGTTTTATTACAAAATAAGTTTGAATCATAACCTATCTTTCCATATAGAAATTTTGTAAACCAATACTGACATTACCGTAATTTTAACGCATCTTGACTAATAGTTGTATAGGATATTAAAATCAACGTCTAAATAAACAGTTCTTAACGAAATTGAGTAGGTTTTCTTACAAAATAAGTTTGAATCATAACCTATTAAGAACCTAACATAACCTGTCTTTTCAAATCAAAATTTTGTAAAACTTTATACTATATTAAAAACGATTATTCAGGTAAACAATTCTTAACAATATCGTGAACGTTTTCTTCTAAAACAAATTCAAATTATAACCTATCTTTCCAGACCGAAATTTAGTAAACCAATACTGCCATTATTGTAATTTTAATTTTTTCATACAAAACGAGTTTGAATCATAACCTACCAAAAACTTACCATAACCTATCTTTTTATATCGAAATTTTCTAAACTAATACTAACATTATTATAATTTTAACGCATCCTGACGAATAACTTATACTATATTAAAAATCAACACCCAAGTAAACAATTCTTAACAAAATCGTAACATTTTCTTCCAGAACAAGGTCGAATTATAACCTATCAAGAACCTACTATAACCTATCTTTCCAAATCAAAATTTTGGTGAATCAATACTGACATTATCGTAATTTTAATGCATCTTGATCAATTACTTTATACTATATTAAAAACGATTATTCAGGTAAACAATTCTTAACAATATCATGAACGTTTTCTTCTAAAACAAATTCAAATTATAACCTATCTTTCCAGACCGAAATTTAGTAAACCAATACTGCCATTATTGTAATTTTAATTTTTTCATACAAAACGAGTTTGAATCATAACCTACCAAAAACATACCATAACCTATCTTTTTATATCGAAATTTTCTAAACTAATACTAACATTATTATAATTTTAACGCATCCTGACCAATAACTTTATACTATATTAAAAATCAACACCCAAGTAAACAATTGCTAACAAAATCGCAACATTTTCTTCCAGAACAAGGTCGAACTATAACCTATCAAGAACCTACTATAACCTATCTTTCCAAATCAAAATTTTGGTAAATCAATACTGACATTATCGTAATTTTAATGCATCTTGATCAATTACTTTATACTATATTAAAAACGATTATTCAGGTAAACAATTCTTAACAATATCATGAACGTTTTCTTCTAAAACAAATTCAAATTATAACCTATCTTTCCAGACCGAAATTTAGTAAACCAATACTGCCATTATTGTAATTTAAATTTTTCCATACAAAACGAGTTTGAATCATAACCTACCAAAAACTTACCATAACCTATCTTTTTATATCGAAATTTTCTAAACTAATACTAACATTATTATAATTTTAACGCATCCTGACCAATAACTTTATACTATATTAAAAATCAACACCCAAGTAAACAATTCTTAACAAAATCGTAACATTTTCTTCCAGAACAAGGTCGAACTATAACCTATCAAGAACCTACTATAACCTATCTTTCCAAATCAAAATTTTGGTGAATCAATACTGACATTATCGTAATTTTAATGCATCTTGATCAATTACTTTATACTATATTAAAAACGATTATTCAGGTAAACAATTCTTAACAATATCGTGAACGTTTTCTTCTAAAACAAATTCAAATTATAACCTATCTTTCCAGACCGAAATTTAGTAAACCAATACTGCCATTATTGTAATTTTAATTTTTTCATACAAAACGAGTTCCAATCATAACCTACCAAAAACTTACCATAACCTATCTTTTTATATCGAAATTTTCTAAACTAATACTAACATTATTATAATTTTAACGCATCCTAACCAATAACTTATACTATATTAAAAATCAACACCCAAGTAAACAATTGCTAACAAAATCGTAACATTTTCTTCCAGAACAAGTTCGAATTATAACCTATCAAGAACCTACTATAACCTATCTTTCCAAATCAAAATTTTGGTGAATTAATACTGACATTATCGTAATTTTAATGCATCTTGATCAATTACTTTATACTATATTAAAAACGATTATTCAGGTATACAATTCTTAACAATATCGTAAACGTTTTCTTCTAAAACAAATTCAAATTATAACCTATCTTTCCAGACCGAAATTTAGTAAACCAATACTGCCATTATTGTAATTTTAATTTTTTCATACGAAACGAGTTTGAATCGTAACCTACCAAAAACTTACCATAACCTATCTTTTTATATCGAAATTTTCTAAACTAATACTAACATTATTATAATTTTAACGCATCCTAACCAATAACTTATACTATATTAAAAATCAACACCCAAGTAAACAATTGCTAACAAAATCGTAACATTTTCTTCCAGAACAAGGTCGAACTATAACCTATCAAGAACCTACTATAACCTATCTTTCCAAATCAAAATTTTGGTGAATCAATACTGACATTATCGTAATTTTAATGCATCTTGATCAATTACTTTATACTATATTAAAAACGATTATTCAGGTAAACAATTCTTAACAATATCGTGAACGTTTTCTTCTAAAACAAATTCAAATTATAACCTATCTTTCCAGACCGAAATTTAGTAAACCAATACTGCCATTATTGTAATTTTAATTTTTTCATACAAAACGAGTTCCAATCATAACCTACCAAAAACTTACCATAACCTATCTTTTTATATCGAAATTTTCTAAACTAATACTAACATTATTATAATTTTAACGCATCCTAACCAATAACTTATACTATATTAAAAATCAACACCCAAGTAAACAATTGCTAACAAAATCGTAACATTTTCTTCCAGAACAAGTTCGAATTATAACCTATCAAGAACCTACTATAACCTATCTTTCCAAATCAAAATTTTGGTGAATTAATACTGACATTATCGTAATTTTAATGCATCTTGATCAATTACTTTATACTATATTAAAAACGATTATTCAGGTATACAATTCTTAACAATATCGTAAACGTTTTCTTCTAAAACAAATTCAAATTATAACCTATCTTTCCAGACCGAAATTTAGTAAACCAATACTGCCATTATTGTAATTTTAATTTTTTCATACGAAACGAGTTTGAATCATAACCTACCAAAAACTTACCATAACCTATCTTTTTATATCGAAATTTTGTAAACCAATACTGACATTATCGTAATTTTAATGCATCTTGACAAATAACATTATACTCTCTTAAAAATCATCGTCAAAGTAAACAAATCTTTATGAAATCATGTACGTTTTCATACAAAATAAGTTTGAATCATAACCTATCAAGAATCTACCATAACCTATCTTTCCATATAGACATTTTGTAAACCAATACTAACATTATGGTAATTTTAACGCATCGTAAACAATAGCTGCATAGGATATTAAAATCATCATCCAAGTAAACAATTCTTCATGAAATCGTGTACGTTTTCTTCTAAAACAAGTTCGAATTATAACCTATCAAGAACCTACTATAACCTATCTTTCCAAATCAAAATTTTGGTAAATCAATATTGACATTATCGTAATTTTAACGCATCTTGATCAATAACTTTATACTATATTAAAAACGATTATTCAGGTAAACAATTCTTAACAATATCGTGAACATTTTCTTCTAAAACAAATTCAAATTATAACCTATCTTTCCAGACCGAAATTTAGTAAACCAATACTGCCATTATTGTAATTTTTATTTTTTCATACAAAACGAGTTTGAATCATGACCTACCAAAAACTTACCATAACCTATTTTTTTATATCGAAATTTTCTAAACTAATACTAACATTATTATAGTTTTAACGCATCCTGACGAATAACTTTATACTATATTAAAAATCAACACCCAAGTAAACAATTTTTAACAAAATCGTGTATGTATTCATACAAAATAAGTTTGAATCATAACCTATCAAGAACCTAGCATAACCTATCTTTCCAAATCGAAATTTTGTAAATCAATACTGACATTATCGTAATTTTAATGCATCTTGACAAATAACATTATACTATTTTAAAAATCATCGTCAAAGTAAACAATTCTTTATGAAATCATGTAGGTTTTCTTACAAAATAAGTTCGAATCATAACCTATCAAGAATCTACCATAACCTATCTTTCCAAATCGAAATTTTGTAAATCAATACTGACATTATCGTAATTTTAATGCATCTTGACAAATAACAGTATACTATTTTAAAAATCATCGTCAAAGTAAACAATTCTTTATGAAATCATGTACGTTTTCTTACAAAATAAGTTCGAATCATAACCTATCAAGAATCTACCATAACCTATCTTTCCAAATCGAAATTTTGTAAATCAATACTAACATTATCGTAATTTTAATGCATCTTGACAAATAACAGTATACTATTTTAAAAATCATCGTCAAAGTAAACAATTCTTAACGAAATTGTGTACGTTTTATTACAAAATAAGTTTGAATCATAACCTATCTTTCCATATAGAAATTTTGTAAACCAATACTGACATTACCGTAATTTTAACGCATCTTGACTAATAGTTGTATAGGATATTAAAATCAACGTCTAAATAAACAGTTCTTAACGAAATTGAGTAGGTTTTCTTACAAAATAAGTTTGAATCATAACCTATTAAGAACCTAACATAACCTGTCTTTTCAAATCAAAATTTTGTAAAACTTTATACTATATTAAAAACGATTATTCAGGTAAACAATTCTTAACAATATCGTGAACGTTTTCTTCTAAAACAAATTCAAATTATAACCTATCTTTCCAGACCGAAATTTAGTAAACCAATACTGCCATTATTGTAATTTTAATTTTTTCATACAAAACGAGTTTGAATCATAACCTACCAAAAACTTACCATAACCTATCTTTTTATATCGAAATTTTCTAAACTAATACTAACATTATTATAATTTTAACGCATCCTGACGAATAACTTATACTATATTAAAAATCAACACCCAAGTAAACAATTCTTAACAAAATCGTAACATTTTCTTCCAGAACAAGGTCGAATTATAACCTATCAAGAACCTACTATAACCTATCTTTCCAAATCAAAATTTTGGTGAATCAATACTGACATTATCGTAATTTTAATGCATCTTGATCAATTACTTTATACTATATTAAAAACGATTATTCAGGTAAACAATTCTTAACAATATCATGAACGTTTTCTTCTAAAACAAATTCAAATTATAACCTATCTTTCCAGACCGAAATTTAGTAAACCAATACTGCCATTATTGTAATTTTAATTTTTTCATACAAAACGAGTTTGAATCATAACCTACCAAAAACATACCATAACCTATCTTTTTATATCGAAATTTTCTAAACTAATACTAACATTATTATAATTTTAACGCATCCTGACCAATAACTTTATACTATATTAAAAATCAACACCCAAGTAAACAATTGCTAACAAAATCGCAACATTTTCTTCCAGAACAAGGTCGAACTATAACCTATCAAGAACCTACTATAACCTATCTTTCCAAATCAAAATTTTGGTAAATCAATACTGACATTATCGTAATTTTAATGCATCTTGATCAATTACTTTATACTATATTAAAAACGATTATTCAGGTAAACAATTCTTAACAATATCATGAACGTTTTCTTCTAAAACAAATTCAAATTATAACCTATCTTTCCAGACCGAAATTTAGTAAACCAATACTGCCATTATTGTAATTTAAATTTTTCCATACAAAACGAGTTTGAATCATAACCTACCAAAAACTTACCATAACCTATCTTTTTATATCGAAATTTTCTAAACTAATACTAACATTATTATAATTTTAACGCATCCTGACCAATAACTTTATACTATATTAAAAATCAACACCCAAGTAAACAATTCTTAACAAAATCGTAACATTTTCTTCCAGAACAAGGTCGAACTATAACCTATCAAGAACCTACTATAACCTATCTTTCCAAATCAAAATTTTGGTGAATCAATACTGACATTATCGTAATTTTAATGCATCTTGATCAATTACTTTATACTATATTAAAAACGATTATTCAGGTAAACAATTCTTAACAATATCGTGAACGTTTTCTTCTAAAACAAATTCAAATTATAACCTATCTTTCCAGACCGAAATTTAGTAAACCAATACTGCCATTATTGTAATTTTAATTTTTTCATACAAAACGAGTTCCAATCATAACCTACCAAAAACTTACCATAACCTATCTTTTTATATCGAAATTTTGTAAACCAATACTGACATTATCGTAATTTTAATGCATCTTGACAAATAACATTATACTCTTTTAAAAATCATCGTCAAAGTAAACAATTCTTTATGAAATCATGTACGTTTTCATATAAAATAAGTTTGTATCATGACCTATCAAAAATCTACCATAACCTATCTTTCCATATAGAAATTTTGTAAACCAATACTGACATTATGGTAATTTTAACGCATCGTAAACAATAGCTGCATAGGATATTAAAATCATCATCCAAGTAAACAATTCTTTATGAAATCGTGTACGTTTTCTTCTAAAACAAGTTCGAATTATAACCTATCAAGAACCTACTATAACCTATCTTTCCAAATCGAAATTTTGTAAATCAATACTGTCATTATCGTAATTTTAACGCTTCTTGATCAATAACTTTATACTATATTAAAAACGATTATTCAGGTAAACAATTCTTAACAATATCGTGAACGTTTTCTTCTAAAACAAATTCAAATTATAACCTATCTTTCCAGACCGAAATTTAGTAAACCAATACTGCCATTATTGTAATTTTAATTTTTTCATACAAAACGAGTTTGAATCATAACCTACCAAAAACTTACCATAACCTATCTTTTTATATCGAAATTTTCTAAACTAATACTAACATTATTATAATTTTAACGCACCCTGACCAATAACTTATACAATATTAAAAATCAACACCCAAGTAAACAATTCTTAACAAAATCGTAACATTTTCTTCCAGAACAAGGTCGAACTATAACCTATCAAGGACCTATCATAACCTCTTAGTGTACTTCTCGTTAAAAACGTAGTTGAATTACCAACTATCAGAAAAAAACGCAATTACTTAGCATATTTTTAAAAATCATAACTATTGGAATACAAAATACCCACCCCGTGGGTCTTTTTTAAGGATTAATTATCCTGACACGAAGTAACGTTCTTTTTCTTTCGTTTGTAAACTGCTAAAAAGGTCGCGTCGCATCGGTGGCCCGAGGATCCTGTATGCACAGCGTTGTTGAACACAGTTTGGAAAACGCTGGCTGCCGTTTAGGTACCTCGGCGATCGGTAGACGCGACGAACAGGCTGAACGGCACGGATGCAAAAAGGAACGAGGAACAAAAGGCAGAAAGGGGAATATCTGCTAACACCTGAGCATTCGGGAGACGCTCTGCGTGTCGCAATGCGCGGCAAGATGCGCGTGTGTTCGCCGCGGCGAGGAGAGAAGGAGAACGAGGGAAAGAAGAGAGGACCTCGTAAGATATTGGCTCTCCCCAAACAGGTTTCTTAGACACATTCTTTCTGGGCTTGATGCTCGCCATTCGTGCAGCCAGCTTACTTATTAATTATTGCTCGTCTCGCGGGCATTAAAACGCGAAAGTCACGGGCGACACGTTCCAATTTAGAAATACCCCGATTAGGTTAGAAATTTTTTTTTTTTACGCGAACCACGAACACTTATTCGCCTATTAGGCTGACCAAGCGTACCATCGATTCGATGCACGCGCAACCGATGTTCATGGTGGTTTTCGTGGCTCGTTACTTCGAACAAAGATGGTTCGTTCGCTGTCTAGCGAGATTCAATAATTCCACTGGCGTGGAAACAGTAACATAGATGATATACAGATAACTATATATTAAATGTATTGTGTAGTTCGAGGGAATAGTGATTTTTAATTCTGTGAGTTTGTTCAGTAATATTTGGCAGCAATAATGTCATGTGATTTGAACAAGTTAATAATAAATATAGAGATTACGATAATTGAATGTTATATTTTTTAATCGTATATGTTTCTGATTTTTGCAATATTTACGTAAAGTAAATTTTTTTAAATTTTGCAATACAGGGTGTTCGGACACCCGTGGGAAAAATTTTAATGGGGGATTCCAGAGGCCAAAATAAGACGAAAATCAGGGATACCAATTTGTTGATGGAGGGTTCGTTAAAAAGTTAATAACAATTAAATTCAAAAATTTCGAACCGTTCTGGAAAAATTATTTTCGCTTGTAGGGCTCAATTACAATCATTTTTGGTGAATAAACCTACCCCCGAAATCATACTCAGTTTCGAGAAAAAAATTCGAGAAAGTGTGAAATTTTTCGACGAAATTAAAATATTTCAAATCGTTCTGAAAAAAATATTGTTAACTTTGGGGGTCAATTGCAATCATTTTTGGTGAATAAACCTAACCCCGAAATCCTACTCAGTTTAGAGAAAAAAATTCGAGAAAGTGTGAAATTTTTCGACGAAATTAAAATATTTCAAATCGTTCTGAAAAAAATATTGTTAACTGTGGGGGTCAATTGCAATCATTTTTGGTGAATAAACCTAACCCCGAAATCCTACTCAGTTTAGAGAAAAAAATTCGAGAAGGTGTGAAATTTTTCGACGAAATTAAAATATTTCAAATCGTTCTGAAAAAAATATTGTTAACTTTGGGGGTCAATTGCAATCATTATTGGTGAATAGACATACCCCCGAAATCCTACCCACTTTCGAGAAAAAAATTCGAGTAGGTGCTGAAAATTTTGGGTGAAAAAAAGACTTTCGAATCGTCTTGGAAAAATTATTTTTAGTTGCAGGGGTCAATTGCAAGCATTTTTGGTCAACAGACATACCCCCGAAATCCTACTCAGATTCGAGAAAAAAATTCCTTACCGGAAATTTAATTTCTGACCAGAAATCTTCCCCGAAAATTTCATGCGAATCTTTAAAATGTCATAACTCCTGAATGAATTGGACGATTTTCATTTTTAAAAAAGCAAACTACGCGTATTTCGGTGGAGAATATGTATGAATGGCAAAAATATTTGAAGAGTTCGTCCTTGACCCCGCAAAATGAGAAAAACCCCCATAAAAATGCTCCAATTTTCAAACAGCTATAACTTCTACAATTGTGAATATATTTCAATGAAACTTTTTTCTGAAGTAGAGCTCATAGTTACCTACAAGAAAGTATTAGACATCTTTTCTGTAAAGCGTCAAACAAAATTACTAAAAATAAAATAGGAATTGTTAAGAAAAATCTACAGGTAAGTGCCTAAATTTTTCGGCGAAAACAAAATTTTTCAAATCGTTCTAAAAAAATTATTTTCAGTTACGGAGGTCAATTACAGTAATTTTTGGTGAATAAACCTACCCCCAAAATCCTACACAGTTTCGAGAAAAAAATTCCTTACCGAAAATTTAATTTCTGATCAGAAATCTTGCCCCGAAAATTTCATGCGAATCTTTAAAATTTCATAACTCCTGAATGAATTGGACAATTTTCATTTTTAAAAAAGCAAACTACGCGTATTTTGGTGGAGAATATGTACAAATCGCAAGAATATTCGAAGAGTTGGTCCTTGACCCCGCAAAATGAGAAAAACCCCCATAAAAATGCTCCAATTTTCAAACAGCTATAACTTCTACAATTGTGAATATATTTCAATGAAACTTTTTTCTGAAGTAGAGCTCATAGGTACCTACAAGAAAGTATTAGACAACTTCTCTGTAAAGCGACAAACAAAATTACTAAAAATAAAAATAGAATCTTTAAAAAAAATCGACTGGGGGTAGGTGTCTAAATTTTTCGACGAAAAAAAGATTTTTTAAATCGTTCTAAAAAATTATTTTCAGTTACGGGGGTCAATTACAATATTTTTTGGTGAATAAACCTACCCTCGAAATCCTATCCATTTTCTAGAAAAAAATTCGAGAATGTGTGAAATTTTTCAACGAAATTAAAATATTTCAAATCCTTCTGAAAAAAATATTGTTAGCTGTGGGGGTCAATTACAATAAATTTTGATGAATAGACATACCCCCGAAATCCTATCAATTTTCTAGAAAAAAATTCGAAAAGGTATGAAATTTTTCGACGAAATTAAAATATTTCAAATCGTTCTGAAAAAAATATTGTTAGTTGAGGGGGTTAATTGCAATCATTTTTGGTGAATAGACATACCCCCGAAATCCTATCCATTTTCTAGAAAAAAATTCAGTACGGTCGGAACTTTAAACGTTAATAACTTTTTAACGAAGTCTCTATCAACAAATTGGTATTCTTGATTTTCGTCTTATTTTGGCCTCCAGAATCCCTCATTAAAATTTTTCCCACGGTTGAACCGAACTAAAAATTATTTAACAAAGAATAAAAGTTAAATATTTTTTTGATTTTATAACACAAAATTGTATACATTTATTTTTATTTCAAGAGAAATTTACTTTTCCCATGGACTTGTGCTTTCTTAAGAATCGAAAACGTAATTTCATTGATTCGAAAGTGGCGTAAGTCCAATCATAGCCATCAAAAACATATTATCTCTTAAATAATGTTAATTATACTAATTGGGATTTAACCAGTTAGCTGTGTTTGACGAGTATACTCGTCATGGAAAAGTGGCAAGATTTTGTGTCATGACTTTTATAAAATAAATCTATCTTTTTAATGCAATATTTTAACAGCGACACCTACTCTATGCTTGACGACTATACTCGTCATCGATCGATTTTCGTGACAGAAATTCGCACTTTGAACACGGAGCTCACAGTCAACTGGTTAACAAAAACATTATTCTCCTCTGTTGTCTGTTTCTCATATTTACAAAGGGTCTAGCCGAATAAGCATGGTAAAAGTGCCCCCAAACCAAATTGAACGGGATTAATACCACTCGATAGGTGGTTCAAAGAAACCCCTTTTTCCAAAGTTTCAATCCGGTATCTCTACTACAGGGGTAATTACGGGGTGAAAATCATTTTTTGGTTTATCCTTAATATCTCCCGTTCTACTGAATTAAAGATTATGAAAAAAATCATGGTTATTCTATCGATTGATGTACACGTTTGAGAATTTTTTCAGAATTTTTGGATGCAAATTCGATTTTTAAAAAATTCGAAAATATTTTAACCGTCGATTTTTTGTCGAAGTTATCAAGTGACCACATTTGTTTTTATACAGTATAAAGCTCTCAAAAGAATTAGTAATCCCTAATTTTTTCAGATTTTTCGAAGAGGTGGAACGTAGTCAAAAAAATAAAAAATGATTAAAAAATAGTGAAAAAGCTTTATATCGTCTTAATTACTTGCGTGACCATGCTCATATTTTTACAGCTATAGCATAACATTATGACTATTAATGCATAATTTTTTCAGATTTTTTGGAAAAGTGCATTATTGTTAAATAAATATGAATTCATGTTCCCTACTTCTTCATACCAAAAAAGGCCGCACATGCTTTTAAAATAGATATAATTAAAATATATTTGTTTACATACTTTGTTAACTGGTCGCTAGATGTAATTTCAAATATGTACGTGTGATACTGGACTCCTGTTGATTAGAACCACTACGGCGCCGCGCGGCGCGATGCGATGATCATTTTGGTACAGCATCCTTGTGTATATAATATATAAAATTAATATTATAATATATAATATATATTATGTACATGAAGTTTTTTAAATATTCCTTAAATATTTTTGCTTTAATTAAAATAAATGATCTAAACAAGGTTTACCTGCTATTATTATTAACCGATTTACTCGACTTCCCAGAAATGACCGAACAAGATCTAAGAATATTTTTTACGGGATCGTATCAATTTTCCCAAGCAATATCCGATCTTGCCGAAATAATGAATGAACAAAATGAAATAAACCTCAGTTATCTAAAACAAAACGAAAATATAGTTCAGTTCAAAGTGCAATCACGACATATTAATAAAAAACTGTACAAGTGCTACATAGACTATACATCAAATTCAACGGGCTACTCGGGAATTAGACGATATTTTTGCGAATGTGCAAGTGGTAACAGGACAATTGGATGCTGCTCCCATATAGCTGCGATAATTTATTATCTATCGCATGCCAGATACACTTCAAAAATAATAAAACCTGCAGAAATACTGAGTAAATTATTTGAAAGTGAAAAAGTAAATCCTGTAATAAATGATGACAGCGATGAAGATTGAAGAACAAACCGAGTTATTAATGCTGGCAATAAAAATAATAGCAGGTAAACCTTGTTTAGATCATTTATTTTAATTAAAGCAAAAATATTTAAGGAATATTTAAAAAACTTCATGTATATAATATATATTATAATATTAATTTTATATATTATATACACAAGGATGCTGTACCAAAATGATCAGCGCATCGCGCCGCGCCGTAGTGGTTCTAATCAAGAGGAGTCCAGTATCACACGTACATATTTGAAATTACATCTAGCGACCAGTTAACAAAGTATGTAAACAAATATATTTTAATTATATCTATTTTAAAAGCATGTGCGGCCTTTTTTGGTATGAAGAAGTAGGAAACATGAATTCATATTTATTTAACAATAATGCACTTTTCCAAAAAATCTGAAAAAATTATGCATTAATAGTCATAATGTTATGCTATAGCTGTAAAAATATGAGCATGGTCACGCAAGTAATTAAGACAATATAAAGCTTTTTCACTATTTTTTAATCATTTTTTATTTTTTTGATTACGTTCCACCTCTTCGAAAAATCTGAAAAAATTAGGGATTACTAATTCTTTTGAGAGCTTTATACTGTATAAAAACAAATGTGGTCACTTGATAACTTCGACAAAAAATCGACGGTTAAAATATTTTCGAATTTTTTAAAAATCGAATTTGCGTCCAAAAATTCTGAAAAAATTCTCAAACGTGTACATCAATCGATAGAATAACCATGATTTTTTTCATAATCTTTAATTGAGTAGAACGGGAGATATTAAGGATAAACCAAAAAATGATTTTCACCCCGTAATTACCCCTGTAGTAGAGATACCGGATTGAAACTTTGGAAAAAGGGATTTCTTTGAACCACCTATCGAGTGGTATTAACCCAGTTCAATTTGGTTTGGGGGCACTTTTACCATGCTTATTCGGCTAGACCCTTTAATCTCAAACCCTTCGATACCCCGAGTCGAACATAAATGGACTTACGCCATTTTCAAACTAAACCGCTCAATTCACGCCTCACCCTGTATATTTGCACTCGCGAGATAAAAGGAGGAGTTTGAATGAAAATCAGATAAGAGGGAGCCGGGGATGAGATAGGGGAATTGCGAATACTTGGAAGCGAGCTCGTGTCTCTTTTTCCAGGTAGCGGCGACTGTTAAGCGATGCACGTGCGCTGTTCGACACCTTCGCGGCCGGGTGTCCGGATAGGCGGACCCTAGAGATCATTTTATCTCTTCCCACCGGCTGCGAGAAAGTCGAGATTACGCGGAAGCGGGCTCCTCTCCGGCCCGTGCACGGTGAAAAGAATTTCTCTCTCGATTTGCATACGTTCAATGTTAACGAACGAAATTCCAGCCCGCCCGGTAATGAGGAGTGTCGCTACGCGTATAATAACGTAACCGAAGACCATTTTCTCACTAGATTATGGATAAAGCGTCGGGAATGTAACCGGGGAGTCTCTCGCGTGTAATTTTAATTTTACGTCATCGTCTTACGAGTTCAACGAATCTGGTCTATAGATATTATAAAATTGGGCGCGTTTGTGGGTTCCATTGTGTGGTGATTTGATGTTACGTTACTGTAGTTTTTGACACCGTTGTGGTTCTCACTCATTATGGGGAACTCTAGTTCCTGACGTATCGACAGTCTTACTGTTTTGGAAGTGAGAACCACTATTCACGTCATCGTCTTACGAGTTCAATGAAACTGGTCTATAGATATTATAAAATTAGGCGCGTTTGTGGGTTCCATTGCGTGGTGATTTGATGTTACGTTACTGTAGTTTTTGACATCGTTGTGGTTCTCACTCATTATGAGAAACTCTAGTTCCTGACGTATCGACAGTGTGACAGTTTTGGAAATGAGAACCACTATCATGCGCACGCAACTGTTCGCAGATTACTGTTCTACGGGCGGAACTTTAAACATTAATAAGTTTTTAACGAAGCGCCAATCAAGAAATTGGTATTCTTCATTTTCGTCTTATTTTGGCGCCTAGAATCTCCCATTAAAATTTTTCCCAGGGGTTCCGAACACCCTATATGCACCCTGTATATACTATGTATATAGGGCGTTCGACCACCCTTGGGAAAAATTTTAATGAGGGATTCTAGAGGCCAAAATAAGACGAAAATCAAGAATATCAATTTTTTGATTGAGGCTTAGTTAAAAAGTTATTAACAATTGAATTCAAAAATTTCGAATCGTTCTGAAAAAATTATTTTCGGTTGTGGGGGTCAATTACAAGCATTTTTGGTCGTTAGACATACCCCCGAAATTCTACGCGTTTTCGAGAAAAAAATTCGAATAGTTGGACAAATTTTTCGACAAAATTAAAAAATATCAAATCGTTCTAAAAAAATTATTTTTAGTTGCAGGGATAAATTACAATAATTTTTGGTGAACAGACATACCCCCGAAATCTTGCGCGTTTTCGAGGAAAAAATTCGAATAGTTGGACAAATTTTTCGACAAAATTAAAAAATATTAAATCGTTCTAAAAAAATTATTTTTAGTTGCAGGGATCAATTACAATCATTTTTAGTGAATAGACATACATCAAAAATCCTACGGACTTTAGAGAAAAAAATTCTTTACTGAAAATATAATGTAAGGTTAGAAATGTTGCCCCAAAATTGCATGAGTATGTTTAAAAAATCATAACTTCTGGACGGATTGGAGGATTTTAATGTTTCAAAAGGCAAACGACGCGTATTTTTGTGAAGAATATGTAGAAATTTTAAAAATATTCGAAAAGTTGTTCTTTAAACCCATAAAATGAAAAAAACACCATTAAGTGATCCCATTTTTAAAGGTCCATAACTCCTATAATAGTCAAGAGATTTCATTGAAATTTAATCTGGAAGTAATGCTCATCGAAACTTACAAAAAAGTACTACACAACATTTCCGTACAACGTCAAACAAATTTAATAAAAATCAAAAACAAATTTTTAAGAAAAATCGGCAGGGTAGGTGCTTAAATTTTTCAACGAAAAAAAAAATTTCAAATCGTTCTGGAAAAATTATTTTCGGTTGTGGAGGTCGATTATAATTATTTTTGGTGAACAGACATAACTCTGAAATCCTACTCACTTTCGAGAAAAAAATTCGAGTAGGTCGAAAAATTTTTCGACAAAATGAAAATATTTCAAATCCTTCTGAAAAAATTATTTTTAGTTGTAGAGGTCAATTACAATCATTTTTGGTGAATCGACATATCCCCGAAATCCTACGCATTTTCGAGAAAAAAATTCAGAAAAGTGAAAATATTTTTCGACGAAATTCAAAAATCTCAAATCATTCTAAAAAAATTATTTTCGGCTGCGAGTGTCAATTAGAATCATTTTTGGTGAATAGACATACCCCCGAAATCCTACGCATTTTCGAGAAAAAAATACAAAACTGACGGAAAATTTTTCGACAAAATTAAAATATTTCAAATCATTCTGAAAAAATTATTTCTAGTTGCGAGGGTTGAATACAATCATTTTTGGTGAATAGACATACCTCCGAAATCCTACGCATTTTAGAGAAAAAAATTCAGAAATGTGAAAAAATTTTTCAGCGAAATTCAAAAATCTCAAATCATTCTAAAAAAATTATTTTCGGCTGTGAGTGTCAATTAGAATCATTTTTGGTGAATAGACATACCCCCGAAATCCTACGCATTTTCGAGAAAAAAATACAAAACTGACGGAAAATTTTTCGACAAAATTAAAATATTTCAAATCATTCTGAAAAAATTATTTTTAGTTGCGAGGGTTGAATACAATCATTTTTGGTGAATAGACATATCCCCGAAATTCTACGCATTTTAGAGAAAAAAATTCAGAAATGTGAAAAAATTTTTCAACGAAATTCAAAAATTTCAAATCATTCTAAAAAAATTATTTTCGGCTGCGAGTGTCAATTAGAATCATTTTTGGTGATTACACATACCCCTGAAATCCTACGCATTTTCGAGAAAAAAATTCAGAAAGGTGAAAAAATTTTTCGACAAAATTAAAATATTTCAAATCCTTCTGAAAAAATTATTTTTAGTTGCGAGGGTTGAATACAATCATTTTTGGTGAATAGACATATCCCCGAAATCCTACGCATTTTAGAGAAAAAAATTCGGAAATGTGAAAATATTTTTCAACGAAATTCAAAAATCTCAAATCATTCTAAAAAAATTATTTTCGGCTGCGAGTGTCAATTAGAATCATTTTTGGTGATTACACATACCCCTGAAATCCTACGCATTTTCGAGAAAAAAATTCATTACCGCAAATATAATGTTTGGCCAGAGATCTGTGATTATATTCCTTATTTTTATCACTCTACGTAGATATAGTCCAATTATCCGTGGTACAAAATTGTAATGCGAGATTTTAGAGGTCAAAATAAGACGAAAATCAAGAATACCAATTTGTTGATGGAGGCTTCATTAAAAAGTTATTAACGTTTAAAGTTCCGTCTGTAATAGTGGTTCTCACTCATCATGAGAAACTCTATTTCTTAGTCTTTTTTTTTCCCATGTTGACAAACATGCACGCCATCTGTTGTTTTAGTATAACAGTTGAACAGTACAGTACCATGTATGCAACGATTCTTGCAATATCAAACATAACCTAAAAAGTACATGCGTCGTTTTTTATTGTCTAATCCCTATAACCTCCGCTACAATCGCTAATGTACGTATAGACAGGGACAAAATTTAGTCAATGCCTCTCTATTCTACAATACTATAAAACTATTCTAATTTAATTAAGTTTTCTAATTTAATTCTTGTATTTTTTCAAAAATACAACGTTGACAAAATTTAGTGAACATTGCTTACGTTTATCACTCTCGTTAACAGAAGTTTAAATATATAGAATAATATAATAATCGATTTTGAAAATATGCGGGGCACGAGTTCGCAATTTATCTAATTAGAAATTCTTCCTTCCAATTATAAAATATTTTCGATATTTCAGTTTGGACAAAAACTCAAGCTTTCTGCTCATAAATTATTATCGTATTTATTGACCGTTAAAAAAAATGATTCTAAGTCAGAAATTATGGAACACGCTGTATATAAATTTCTTCAAGGATACCCAGCACAGACGATCGAAGATAGTTTAAATAATGTAATATGAAGTTATCTGCTACAATTGCGAATAAATATTCATAATTAAATTTCCCAATGATATAACACGCCAACACGATGTTGTCACGATCTCAAAGTTAATAGATGCCATGGGTCAGTGTCAATTTAAATTGTAGTTTACTTTGTACAAAGCAATTCGTCCCTGAAAAGGTTAAAATGATACAAGAAAACTCTACGTCCACAGTTGTTAAACTGTGACGTATTATAAAAATTATTATTATCATTAAATACGTATCGACGTATTTGTAGAAACAGATGTTCCGGCCATTTTGTACGTTCGAAATGAAAAATGAAAACAGATACTTAATTAGGATGAGTTTCGTAGGTTCTAAAATGAAAGAAATAAGTTAATTTATATTTAATTAATGGTAACATTCTGAAGTTTAATTCTCAATTTTTTCAATTGATTTTAGTACTGGATTTGCATTTTCATGAATTAAAAAAGATATGAAAGAAACGAGAAGTTTGGACATCGAATTTTGTACACATTTATATTAATACCTCCTCAGTGGATTTCAATTTTCGAATTTACGAGTGAAACACAAACAGAAATTAATTTATAAAAATGCAACAATCAAGAATGATACCTTCAACAATACTAATTTCTGTTAATATCGACGACCATAATGTAACCTGTATAATACTTATTTACAGGTGGTAATGTCTCCAATATGGCTATCTAATATACAGGGTGTTCGGCCACCACTGGGAAAAATTTTAATGGAAAATTCTAGAGGCCAAAATAAGACAAAAATCAAGAATACCAATTTGTTGATGGAGGCTTCGTTAAAAAGTTATTAACGTTTAAAGTTACGCCCGTAATGAATTTTTTTTCTAGAAAGAGGGTAGGATTTCGGGGGTAGGTCTATTTACCAGAAATTATTGTAATTGGCCCCCGCAACCGAAAATAATTTGTCCAGAACGATTTGAAATTTTTTAATTTTGTCAAAAAAATTTCACACATTTTCGAATTTTTTTCTCGAAAATGAGTAAAATTTCGAGGGTATGTTTAATGACCAAAAATGATTGTAATTGACACCCGGAACTGAAAATAATTTTTACAGAACGATTTGAAATTTTTTTTTCGCCGAAAAAATTAGGCACCTACCCCTTGTCGATTTTTCTTAAAAATTCGTTTTTGATTTTTAGTAATTTTGTTTGACGCCCTACAGAAAAATTGACTAATACTTTCTTGTAGGTAACTGTGAGCTCTACTTCAGAAAAAAGTTTCATTAAAATATATTCACAATTGTCGGAGTTATGGCTGTTTGAAAATTGGAGCATTTTTATGGGGGTTTTTCTCATTTTGCGGGGTCAAGGAAGAACTTTTTCAATATTGTTAGAATTTCTACATATTTTCCACTAAAATACGCCTTGACTGCATTTTAAAAAATTAAAATCCTCCAATCCGTTCAGGAGTTATGAATTTTGTTTCATCAGTTTTATGAACTGATTCAGGAATTTTTTTCTCGAAAATGCGTAGGATTTCGGGGGTATGTCTAATGACCAAAAATGCTTGTAATTGACTCTCGTAACTAAATATTATTTTTTTTAGTATGATTTGAAATTTTTAATTTCGTCTAAAAATTTCAGAACCTCCTCGATTTTTTTTCTCGAAAGTGGGTAGGATTTCGGAGATATGTCTAATGACCAAAAATGCTTGTAATTGACCCTCTTAACTAAATATAATTTTTTTAGTATGATTTGAAATTTTTTAATTTCGTCTAAAAATTTCAAAACTTACTCGAATTTTTTTCTCGAAAGTGAGTAGGATTTCAGAGTTATGTCTATTCCCCAAAAATAATTATAATCGACCTCCACAACCGAAAATAATTTCTCCAGAATGATTTGAAATTTGTTTTTCATCGAAAAATTTAGGCATCTACCCCCTGTCGATTTTTCTTAAAAATTCGTTTTTGATTTTTATTAAATTTGTTTGACGCTATACGGAAATATTGTTTAGTACTTTTTTGTGGGTATCCATGAGCTCTATTTCCAGACGAAATATCAATGAAATCTATTGACTATTCTGGGAGTTATGGCCGCTTGAAAATTAGACCATTTTTATAGGGTTTCATCAATTTTACGGAGTTAAGGAGCAACTTTTTTCATATTTTTAGAATTTCTACATATTCTTCACCAAAATACGCGTAATTTTCATTTTGAAACATTAAAATCCCCCAATCCGTTCAAAAGTTATGTGTTTTGTTTCATCAGTTTTATGAACTGATTCAGGAATTTTTTTCTCGAAAATGCGTAGGATTTCGGGGGTATGTCTAATGACCAAAAATGCTTGTAATTGACCATCGTAACTAAATATTATTTTTTTTAGTATGATTTGAAATTTTTAATTTCGTCTAAAAATTTCAGAACCTCCTCGATTTTTTTTCTCGAAAGTGGGTAGGATTTCGGAGATATGTCTAATGACCAAAAATGCTTGTAATTGACCCTCTTAACTAAATATAATTTTTTTAGTATGATTTGAAATTTTTTTAATTTCGTCTAAAAATTTCAAAACCTACTCGAATTTTTTTCTCGAAAGTGAGTAGGATTTCAGTGTTATATCTGTTAACCAAAAATGACTGTAATTGACGTCCACAACCGAAAATAATTTTTTCCAGAACGATTTGAAATTTTTTTTTTTCATCGAAAAATTTCAACAACTACCACCTGTCGATTTCTCTTCAAAATTCGTTTTTGATTTTTATTAAATTTGTTTGACGCTGTACGGAAATATTGTTTAGTACTTTTTTGTGAGTATCCATGAGCTCTATTTCCAGACTAAATTTCAATGAAATCTATTGACTATTCTGGGAGTTATGGCCGTTTGAAAGTTAGACTATTTTTATAGGGTTTTTGTCAATTTTACGGAGTTAAGGAACAACTTTTCGAATATTTTTAGAATTTCTATATATTCTTCACAAAAATATGCATTGTTTGCCGTTTGAAACATTAAAATCCCCCAATCCGTTCAGAAGTTATGAATTTTGTTTCATCAGTTTTATGAACTGATTCAGGAATTTTTTTCTCGAAAATGCGTAGGATTTCGGGGGTATGTCTAATGACCAAAAATGCTTGTAATTGACTCTCGTAACTAAAAATATTTTTTTCAGAATGATTTGAAATATTTTAATTTTGTCGAAAAATTTTTCAACCTATTCGAATTTTTTTCTCGAAAGTGGGTAGGATTTCGGAGATATGTCTAATGACCAAAAATGCTTGTAATTAACCCTCGTAACTAAATATAATTTTTTTTAGTATGATTTGAAATTTTTTAATTTCGTTTAGAAATTTCAAAACTTACTCGAATTTTTTTCTCAAAAATGGGTAGGATTTCAAAGGTATGTATAATGACCCAAAATGATTGTATTCGACCCTCGCAACTAAAAATATTTTTTTTAGTATAATTTGAAATTTTTTAATTTCGTTTAAAAATTTCAAAACCTACTCGAATTTTTTTCTCAAAAATGGGTAGGATTTCGTGGGTATGTCCAATGACCAAAAATGCTTGTAATTGACGCTCGTAACTAAATATTATTTTTTTTAGTATAATTTGAAATTTTTTAATTTCGTCTACAAATTTCAAAACCTACTGGAATTTTTTTCTCAAAAATGGGTAGGATTTCGTGGGTATGTCCAATGACCAAAAATGCTTGTAATTGCCCCTCGTAACTAAATATAATTTTTTTTAGTATAATTTGAAATTTTTTAATTTCGTCTAAAAATTTCAAAACCTACTCGAATTTTTTTCTCAAAAATGGGTAGGATTTCGTGGGTATGTCCAATGACCAAAAATGCTTGTAATTGACCCTCCTAACTAAATATTATTTTTTTTAGTATAATTTGAAATTTTTTAATTTCGTCTAAAAATTTCAAAACCTACTCGAATTTTTTTCTCAAAAATGGGTAGGATTTCGTGGGTATGTCCAATGACCAAAAATGCTTGTAATTGACCCTCGTAACTAAATATTATTTTTTTTAGTATGATTTGAAATTTTTAATTTCGTCTAAAAATTTCAGAACCTACTCGATTTTTTTTCTCGAAAGTGAGTAGGATTTTGTGGGAATTTTGGCGATGCAAATGGGCAACACTCAGCTAACTTTCGGCAAAACACATTTATTCAGCACGAGGCTTTGTTACAGACAAAAGACATACGGTTCCAGGGGGGAAAAAAGGTAAGTCAGATTGTCTCTAGGTGGCGCTTTATTTCCAACAGATTTCAGGGTTATGTCTATTCACCAAAAATAATTGAATTCGACCTCCACAACCAAAAATAATTTTTTCAGAATGATTTGAAATTTTTTAATTTAATTTTTTAATAACTTTTTAACGACGCCTCCATCAAGAAATTGATATTTTTAATTTTCGTCTTATTTTGGCCTCTAGAATCTCCCACTAAATTTTTCCCCAACGGTGACCGAACACCCTGTATTACTAATATTTCGAACGCTGCAGTTGAACCTTAACACATATGTATAAAGCTTCCCTCTTAATATCGACGTTTCTGTCACGAGTAATATATTACCAATATTTACATACGATAATGATGCCTCAAATAATGTGACTACCATATTACTAATATCTCGAACGCTGCACTCGAGCCTGACATCTTTAATACCATTCTAACGATATCAATGTTTCTACTCTGACTACTATATTATCAAATCCTACATGCTGATAGTAATGTCTCTAATGTGACTAGTATGTTAATATACAATATATCGAGAACGTTGCACTCGAGCATGACATGTTTAATAGTTCCATAATGATATCAAAGTGTCTATAATAACTAGTATATTAGCAATATTCATACCTGTTTATATCGATGTCAGTAACGTGGTTATGGCAAACAGCTCTAACACTTAAGTTTAACATCTTTACGCGTGTTAAGATTTATCCTCTATCGATTATTACTCAGAAATATGGGCAAAATAAACGCGCGTTTCCGGCTGTAAAGGCGAACAACTAAAGTAAGGTTATATTTCTATAAGTGTATACAGATGGCGCTCGTACATCGTATCTACATAAGGCGGTAAGTTTAAACTCTACAACACGCGATTTTGGTATATTCCTAGCAAACGGCCCGTTTACCGATCGAGGTGAGTTATACGTCATTCGATTCGTCTAATTCAGTACATTATTGATATGTATTTCATTATCTGCGGAAATTCGTTATTTTTGTATAAACTTGTTGTAAAGTTACAGTAAAAAAGTAAGGTTAAGTATATTTTGACAGGTTTACAGGTGGAAACAAGTGACTATCGTTACCGTGCTCAAAATGCCAGGTAGTCAAATGCTAATTTGTTAAACATTTATTGAATGAAATTTCTGCTATTTCTGCTAATGTTTCATTGAATAAATCACCATTTTACTATTAGGTACACTTACTAAATACATAATGGCTCAGGTATCCAATGAAGTTGCTCTTCTTGAAAATATAAAATATTGATAGTATTATATGTTATAAAAAAGATTAAAAAATGTGTGGCATGCCTCCAAGTGGTTTCAATTTAATTCGTGTAAGCATCAGTAATGGGATCTTCAAAAGAAAAAGAAGGGTATAAACACCTCACTGTAAACCATACTTTACATTCTAAAGGCCCAAAAACAGGCACTCATACAAACACAATTGAAACTACATGGAGGCATAGTAAACATTTTTTGCCTGAATATTGTCGGTTAGTATTTGCAATTTCACACGTTTTTTAATATTTTTTGTAACATATAATACCATAAATATTTTCTATTTTCAGCAAAACAGATAATTTCATCGGGTATCTAAGCCATTATGTATTTTACAAATCTTACAAGCAGGGGAAGGATGATTTATTTAATCAGATATTAAAAGAAATTTCTGAAATTTCTTTCGACTCTGTAGAAAATGAAAATATACCAGATCTAGACGATAATGAAATTTAATAATAAAAAAAAGTTAAATCAACACACTACATACAATTGTAATTTATTATATTGTCTACCCGTAATCAGTGTCAGAGGGGGGTGGCAACATTTTTTACTGTTGCTGCATGTAATGTCTAACTATAAGTACTGTCTGAGTAGGTCTGGGTTATATGGGTGGGTGGGGGGAGTAATTGTTGCTGCACATACTGTCTACCTGATCGACTCATGAAAAGTCTATGCATAAAAAAATGATTTTTATGCATACACGTTCTACAAATTCCCATTTAACAATGTAGCATTATCAAATTAGATCAATCATTTATAATTTGTAACATGACATAGCAACGATAGTCACTTGTTTCTACCTGTGAATCTGTCAAAAAATGTACTTAACCTTACTTTTTACTGTAACTTTACGACAAGTTTATAAAAAAATAACGAATCTCCGCAGATAATGAAATGCATATCAATAATGTACTGAATTAGACGAATCGAATGACGTATAACTCACCCCGATCGGTGAACGGGTCGTTTGCTAGGAATGTTTCGCGATTTTTTCATGAACTAAAGATATAAAGAAATATTCGATAATTCTACTTGTTATTTTAACACGTTGACTGCGAGTCTAAAATCCTAAAATTGTTTACGAGACCAAAACTTTGATCTTAGACAATTGTAAACTACACAACTTAAAAGTTGTCGTAGTAGTTACTTTCGCAACCTCATTAAAATTTACGAAGCCTACTAAAATTTATTTTCATTAACATTTTAACTTGAGAATTAATTGTTTTAGTTCTACTGTTAAAAGTTCTGTCACCTATATATGGGTGTTCGGCCACTTCTGGGAAAAATTTTAAAATAGGATTCTGGAGGCCAAAATGAGACGAAAATCAAGAATACCAATTTGTTAATGAAGGCTTTGTTAAAAAGTTATTAACAATTAAATTTAAAAATTTCAAATCGTTCTGGAAAAATTATTTTTAGTTGCAGGAGTCAATTACAAGCATTTTTGGTCAACAGACATACCCCCGAAATCCTACTCAGTTTCGAGAAAAAAATTACTTACCGAAAATTTCATGCGAATCTTTAAAATGTCATAACTCCTGAATGAATTGGACGATTTTCATTTTTAAAAACGCAAACTACGCGTATTTTAGTGTAGAATATGTACCAATTATAAAAATACTGGAATGGTTGTTCCTTGACCCCGTAATGTTAGAAAAACCCCATAAAAATGCTCCAATTTTCAAACAGCCATAACTCCTACAATTGTGAATATATTTCAATGAAACTTTTTTCTGAAGTAGAGCTCATGGGTACCTACAAGAAAGTATTAGACAACTTTTCTGTAAAGCGTCAAACAAAATTACTAAAAATAAAAATAGAATCTTTAAGAAAAATCGACAGGGGGTAGGTGCTTAAATTTTTCGACGAAAAAAAGATTTTTCAAATCGTTCTAAAAAAATTATTTTCAGTTACGAGGGTCAATTATAATAATTTTTGGTGAATAAACCTAACCCCGAAATCCTATCCATTTTCTAGAAAAAAATTCGAGAAAGTATGAAATTTTTCGATGGAAAAAAAAATTCCAAATCGTGTTGGAAAAATTATTGTCGGTTGTGAGACTCAATTACAATCATTTTTGGTCATTATACACACTACCGAAATCCTACGCACTTTCGAGAAAAAAATTCTTTTCCAAAAATATAATGTGAGGTTAGAAATGTTGCCCCGAAATTGCATGAGTATGTTTAAAAAATCATAACTTCTGGACGGATTGGAGGATTTTAATGTTTCAAAAAGCAAACGACGCGTATTTTGGTGAAGAATATGTAGAAATTCTAAAAATATTTAGAAAGTTGTTCCTTAACACCGTAAAGCTACAAAAACCCCATAAAAATCGTCCAATTATCGAACGGCCATAACTCCTCCAATAGTGAATGGATATGATTGAAATTTATTTCTGAAGTAGAGCCCATGGATACCTACAAAAAAGTATTAAACAACATTTCCGTACAGCGTCAAACAAATTTATTAAAAATGAAAAACTAATTTTTAAGAAAAATTGACAGAGGGTTGTTGCTGAAATTTTTTGGCGAAATTGAAAAGTTTCAAATCATTCTGGAAAAATTATTTTCGGTTGCAGGGGTCATTTACAATCATTTTTGGTGAACAGACATACTCCCGAAATCTTGCGTATTTTCGAGAAAAAAATTCAGTACAGTCGAAACTTTAAACGTTAATAACTGTTTAACGAAGCCTCCATCAACAAATTGGTATTCTTGATTTTCGTCTTATTTTGGCCTCTAGAATCCCCTATTAAAATTTTTCCCAGTGTTAGCGTTATTTATACTCTTACAAGTATTATATTGCAACACATTGAAAGTTTAAATTGCCAGTCACTGGTGACCACCAATACAGTTAACGTGTTAAAACTGTTCGTAATGCGACTGATACGTGACTAATATCCCTAAAATTGCCACTAAACATATCAAACGATACTAACATTTTACTAGTATCTACCGTTTCGATTCAGTTTAATTCCTTCGAGATTTACCAATGTCTTAACTATCGTCGACACAGACTCAGTTTTTTTAAAGTTACTCGACACCGTCCACATTCCTCGCGCATGCGTATCTTTCTCGAAAGAATGCGCCGGTAGACTGGAATTCTACGAGTCGACTCTAACCTCAAATTTCCAAGTTCGAGAGGACGCCTTTGACCAACTTTCGGTGACTGTTCCACCGCGCGGGATGGTAAAAACCCGAGGCCTCGGGATTCTAGTCTTAAAGTCCGTGAACGTGAGCAGGGGATGACATTTTATTGTAGAAACGAAATTTACATAGCGCGAACGTTACTGATTAATGGCGTGCGCGCGTCCAGCTTGAATGGCCGATCGAGAGACGGCGAGACGCGTTGGCGGGAGAGAAAAAGAAGTCGCTGGATAGGTTATTTATCGACATCGGGCTGACGAGAGCGTGTAGAGACGGAGAGGCGAAAAAAAAGGAAGCTGTTTGGACACCGAGTGTGCCCACGTATGAATTCCTCGGCGGTGGCGGGACCTGTGCCTACGTAAGTGGTTTTCGGCCGGGGAACCGGGGATAAAAAAAAGTTTGACACATTCCGCAGGTGTGCTTTCTTCGAGGGGGAGAGTTTGCATTCTTCCAGCGGTGCCAGCCCGATGGTTTACGATGTTTCTCTATAATGTTCGCGGGAACCAGTTTCGGTACGCTTTAAAGAAAACGAAATTGATCATTGCTCCGGTCGACGTTTTTTCTCCATTTTGGGAGAAAGTTGCACGGAAAGGGAATACAATTTAACGGCGAAATAAGGAGTTTCTGTACTAGGTGAAAAATTGTATATCGTTAATTGTATATTGTATCAAGTGAAGTAATTTCATTAGTAACCAAAGTGTTCTTTTTTTGGCTACTGTAATGATAATTGATTGTTATTATTTATTCTGGTTGACATGATTTTTATTATATGGAATTTGTATTAATATATAATATGGATTTAACTCTGAAATATATAACATATTTTTATTTCTAAAGTGTGTATATTGTTTTGGACAGTGTATCGAAATATTGAAGGTATATTAGCGATTGTTTTTTTTTGTATTTTGAGAATTCTATAAATATTAATATTTACTTTTTTTGTGTTACTGATTAAATTATGGAAAATTGTATTTCTACATTTAATTTATCTATTTTATTAATATATAGAATTTGTGATTCTGTGTTTCAACTGTCAGAATTTAAATTAACACATTACCGACGGGAAACGAGTATTCTCGTCTTACGACAAATGTATATTTTTTTAGTAATTTCTCCGACAACGCAAGAAAAAAATTTTACTATACTCATATAGCTGCTGAAAATTTTAATGAACGATATTAATTACGGAAATATTTATCACATTTTCAGTATACACATGTCGAAGAAATTTTATTTCATTGAAATCATCGTATAGGAAAGTTTTAAGAAAAATGCCCCGTCGTTAATGTGTTAATAAACGATTCAGTTAATGCATCAATATTCTGATAAAATTGCCAAGAATTTGTGTTCATTAACTTGAACAACATGTTCAACACATTTTGAATGTTGTATTGTTTGGCGTGATATAATTTTTAACTCATGACCAAATCATTTCGATTGGATTTAACACTAGGTTTACGGTACGCGTCAATTTGACGCATTCAGATTCTAAACTTAACGTTATAGGACTCATAAATATTATTTGTTAGCAATTTATGTTGGATTGAATTGATGTAACGATATGGATATATACTCTAATTAAAAGAAAAAACTGCATTTCAATGCAACTGTCAACGTAGCGAATTATAATAAAAATATGCGCAACGAGTGTCCGTAAACCTAGTGTTAATGTGTCGTGCGAGGGCCCTTCTCAGGGACCGCTAAAAAGCGTCCCTGAGCGGTGACGTTCAACAGCCACTCGTCAGTGGCAGCAGCGTCGATTGTGTGAACCTTTTGTTTATATTTCCCGCCAATTTTTGTTGAACCAGGTGTAAATACATTGCTGACCAATATTACAAGTTCACTTCATTTTTGTCTCATTTATTGTCACAGAAATATTGGTTTTTTCTTTTGCAATATTACGTAAAATACACGTAAGATAAAACTATGAGAAAAGATTTTGCAATATTTATATAAAGAATGACTTGTTAACCATTTAAAA
The DNA here is from genome assembly GCF_051014445.1 of Colletes latitarsis. Lineage (NCBI taxonomy): Eukaryota > Metazoa > Arthropoda > Insecta > Hymenoptera > Colletidae > Colletes > Colletes latitarsis. The sequence continues at coordinate 17,937,504 of NC_135145.1, forward strand.
AAAAATGCTGCTTATAGGATGGACAAATGTATAAGTTCAATTATAATAAAGCATTTATTCAGAAACTAATTACAATGAAAATTATTTCCAATAATTATTAGGACGTTCCATAGGCTGAAGCAACTGATATTGCAAGAAACAAATTTTAATAGACAACCAGGTTATTTTTATTAAGCTTTAATCAAGGTTAATCTAATTTACTAAAAATTCAAGGAAAACTTGCCTGCATTGTGTCATACAAAATCAAAGTTTCAGAAGTAATGGAAACTAACCTCAAACTAAATCTCGAATACCTACAGTTTTGTTCTATGTGAAGCAATTGGTTTTGCAAGAAACAAATTTTAATAGAAAATAAGGTTATTTTTATTAAGCTTAATCGAAGTTTAATCATATTTTCTAAAAAGAAGAGTAAAATTTATCTATATTGAATCATACAAAATCAAAGTATCAAAAATAATGGAAACTAATCTCAAACTAAAACTCGGACAATTGGCAACATTGTTTTTCGCCGTAAGATGCAGGGAATCATCGATATTGGATTTTTACAAAATGTAAAATTGTAAAGAAAACGTTAAAAAAATATTCAGAAGAAAGAAGGAATTGTTAAATAATTGGTATTGCAAGAAACAAATTTTAACAGAAAATAGGTTATTTTTATTAAGCTTTATCGAAGTTCAATCAAATTTACTAAAAAGAAGAGCAAAATTCATCTACATTGAGTCACACAAAATCAAAGTTTTAGAAATAATGGATACTAACCTCAATTGGTATTGCAAGAAACAAATTTTAACAGAAAATAAGGTCATTGTTATTAAACTTTATCCAAGTTTAATCAAACTTACTAAAAAAAGAGTTAAATTTACCTACATTGAGTCATACGAAATCAAAGTTTCAGAAATGATGGAAACTAACCTCAAACTAGAACTCGAACACCTACAGTTTTGTACTTCGTGACGCAACTGATATTGCAAGAAACCAATTTTAACAGAAAATAAGGTTATTTTTATTAAGCTTTGTCCAAGTTTAATCAAACTTACTAAAAAAAGTGTAAAATTTATCTATATTGAATCATATAAAATCAAAGTCTCAGAAATAATGGAAACTAACCTCAAACTAAAACTCGAACAGTTGAAACATTGTTTTTCGCCGTAAGATGCAGGGAATCATCGATATTGAACTTTTACAAAATGTAAAATTGTAGAGAATACGTTAAATAAACATTCGGAAGAAAGAAAGAATTGTTAAAAAAAAAACGATTTTTCACACTAAAGTGCTAAAAAATAATTGGTATTGCAAAAAACAAATTTAAACAGAAAATAAGGTTATTTTTATTAAGCTTTATCTAACTTCAATCAAATCTACTAAAAACAAGAGTAAAATTTATCTACATTGAGTCACACAAAATCAAAGTTTCAGAAATAATAGAAACTAACCTCAAAGTAAAACTCGAACAGTTGGAACATTGTTAGTTTGTTCACCATTGGAAACGACATTCATCAATATCCGTCTAACGGTTAAAATAGCAAAAAGTTTATTATTCTAAGCGTTCATGACGAGTAGAAATAGAAAACTTACGCAAGAAAACCGCCGCCATATTTAATTACTTTGTAAAGCTGAAAAAACGTACAGGTAGATTTCTAAGAACTTAGGAATGCCTGTTATGGCTTGTTGTCGAACAACACATTATATTAGCAAGCATCAACAGTCGAAAGTATTCTTCGAAAAGTCATATTTAGAAAAACACACTCTAGAGCCGATTGGATAGGACACCATTTTCTCGAATAAATTTAAAATCGATATTTTTATATCTACATGTCTGTTACTATATTTTTGAATTATTTTACTATTTTGTATTTTGTTTTAGCTGTATAAGTTTGCAAAACAGGGCAATGCTCGTTAAAATGTATTATTCAATAGTAATAATAATTATTATTATTATAAAAAAAAATCGCAGTTGTCATTTATGTGAAAATTTAGCCAGATCTCGATAAGCAAATAAATGTTAATAACTGTTCAGCGTAGTTTAAATGAATTTCGACTAAAACGACAAGTTGCACTGTAGTCGAAAGTGATACAGACGAATTTAATTGTATGCTTAATAGAATCTGATTCATCGAAAAAATATTGGTTATTAGACGTCGTGTTGGGGAAAAGTATCGTCTAAATTGCATTAAGCCAACTGCAAAAGAATCTGTTATTATATAGAATCTTTCGCGAGATACTGTTATCAACACTGGTAGAATCATTAATCACTATGTTTATACTTAGAACGATCCAATGCGGTACGAGGAATCACTTTACTCGGAAATAAACAAGCATTGATTTCTTTTATTTAAAGTCACTATATTGCGGTATTATGTAAAGTAAACACTCGTCTTCTGCGAGAGATAAGATGCAAGAAAATAAAGTGTGCAAAGAGGTAAGGCGCAACTGAAATGCTGTTTCCAAACCTAACCTCACAAATATAACAAAGTCCCTATGTCCGGATTTTCAATTCATTTTATCAAAAAATGCTGTAGATTAACGATGAATATAAAAACTATGTTTTAATAATACCATGAAACAATTCATTGATAATTATTAAATTGTTATTGGACAATAGCGAGTGTAAAATTGTTTCAAGGTAAAGATTCAATAAAAAAAGTAAACAGAAATGTTGTTGAATTCTTGTCACACTGAAAATCGTCTACTTCAATTATTAATCTATTTTTATGCATAAATGACAATATATTAGATTAATACTACTGTAAATAGTATAATAATATTGTATAGTAGTACTTCTTTTAATATGGAAATTAACGTAACACTTTATTGATCATTACATAAAAAATTGAATATATGGTGACATCTGTGAAACTTGCTTCACACTAAAAATCGTCCACGCAAAAAATACGGGAATTAAAATATTTTCCTGCCTTAAGTTAATCTAATTACAACATAAATATAGAATTTTTAAACTGTTGAAATATAATGGAAAGTCGAAAGAAATAAACTTCATTAGAAGAGGATGAGTCAGAATTTTTCATTATTTTCATGGTAAATCTCAGAGAGAAATTTAAAAAATAATAAAAAGAAGTTTCAGTACGAAAGAGTATATTATTAAAAGGTACAACGAATCCAATCGTATTTTAAATAAAATAAAAAAAAGGCACGAAAAGGATCATAAACGATTAAGACAATTAAAAGAAGTTTCTATGAAAAGTGCCCAAAATTTGCAGGAGACGTTGAAAAATATCTAAATAAAAAAGTCCATCTTGAAAATATTGGGAGAATTTTACGTAAAAGTAATTTTCACGACCGGTTAGAACGTTCATCAGCGCGAAAAATGAAACTAAAAGTGAGGTTACTTTCACGTATTGTATTCAAAATGGCGATAGTTTCGTTTATCATTTTGCAAAAATGTGCGTCTTTTTTTATCTGTTAAGTTTAACCGTGTTTAAAGAATCAATGATTAACGAGCGGTGAACGATTTTCATTTATGTACGTAAGTAAATGACCTTATCGAAGCACGCGATGAAGAAACGCCCGAGACAAACAGAATAACAGAAACGCGGCATAAATCGACAATCCGCTGACAGCTATTTTGCTACACGGTAACAGACTCTTCAGTCGGAAAACATACGAAACTCTAGAACGAGTTTCTGGCAACGTTCGCGCCGTTCCATTTAGAATTCGAGAAAATAATTGGAGGCAATTGTTATCCGACTCGATGAAAAATCACACTATCGCGCCTAGCTAGCCCTCGCCATCTACAACGTAGGGGCCGTAGTTTACAAACAACCGACGGGAGAAGAAAGAACAACTCGTAACGGACAATCGGGCGCGTTTTATCGTAATTAATTCGATAGCGAGGAAACGAATGACCGCGACATAAATAAATGCTATTTTCTCTTTAAGTGTGGAACGACGGTGATCGTCCATGGTTTGATCCATGGGTATCTGCGCGAAAATTGATTAGACATCGCGATTTCAACCACTTTCTCAGCCTCGTTCTCTTCTTTCCTTTTTTCTTAATACTTTAACTGCTACGTCAGCCATATATGAGTGGCAGAATTCGCCATTATGGCATTAGAAAAATTAATTTGTTAAGACGTTGAGGGAAATGAATTTGAATAGAATTAGTGAAGTTTAATAAGGTTACGAAGATAAGTACTGAAACAAATTTTAGGTTATGTAGCTTACAATGGTCTAAAATCAAAATTAATACAATGAATAGTATATTAATATATAGAATGTAATAAATATGAATAGAGTTTGTGAATTTTATCAAGGTTACGAAAATGAGTACGGAAATAAATTTTAGGTTATGTTGCTTACAATGGTCTAAAATCAAAATTAATATTTGAATGGTATATTAATATATGGAATATAATAAATTTGGATAGAATTTGTGAAGTTTAATAAGGTTACGAAAGTAAGTACTGAAACAAATTTTAGGTTATGTAACTTGCAATGGTTTAGAATCAAAATTAATATATATGAATAGTATATTAATATATAGAATATAATAAATTTGGTTAGAATTTGTGAATTTTAACAAGGTCACGAAAATAACTATTAAAACAAATTTTAGGTTATGTAGCTTAATATTATAATATTATATTAGGTTATTATCTGTATAATATTAGGTTATGTAGCTTAATATTTATAGCATAAATTTGAATAGAATTTTTGAATTTTAACAAGCTTGCGAAAATAAGTACTGAAATAAATTTTAGGTTATGTTGCTTACAATGGTCTAAAATCAAAATTAATATTTGAATGGTATATTAATATATGGAATATAATAAATTTGGATAGAATTTGTGAAGTTTAATAAGGTTACGAAAGTAAGTACTGAAACAAATTTTAGGTTATGTAGCTTACAATGGTCTCAAATCAAAATTAATATATATGAATAGTATATTAATATATAGAATATAATAAATTTGGTTAGAATTTGTAAATTTTAACAAGGTCATGAAAATAACTATTAAAACAAATTTTAGGTTATGTAGCTTAATATTATAATATTATATTAGGTTATTATCTGTATAATATTAGGTTATGTAGCTTAATATTTATAGCATAACTTTGAATAGAATTTGTGAAGTTTAATAAGGTTACGAAAGTAAGTACTGAAACAAATTTTAGGTTATGTAACTTGCAATGGTCTAAAATCAAAATTAATACAATGAATAGTATATTAATATATAGAATGTAATAAATATGAATAGAGTTTGTGAATTTTATCAAGGTTACGAAAATGAGTACGGAAATAAATTTTAGGTTATGTTGCTTATAATGGTCTAAAATCAAAATTAATATTTGAATGGTATATTAATATATGGAATATAATAAAGTTGGATAGAATTTGTGAAGTTTAATAAGGTTACGAAAGTAAGTACTGAAACAAATTTTAGATTATGTAACTTGCAATGGTTTAGAATCAAAATTAATATATATGAATAGTATATTAATATATAGAATATAATAAATTTGGTTAGAATTTGTAAATTTTAACAAGGTCATGAAAATAACTATTAAAACAAATTTTAGGTTATGTAGCTTAATATTATAATATTATATTAGGTTATTATCTGTATAATATTAGGTTATGTAGCTTAATATTTATAGCATAACTTTGAATAGAATTTGTGAATTTTAACAAGCTTACGAAGATAAGTACTGAAACAAATTTTAGGTTATGTTGCCTACAATGGTCTAAAATCAAAATTAATATTTGAATGGTATATTAATATATGGAATATAATAAATTTGGATAGAATTTGTGAAGTTTAATAAGGTTACGAAAACAAGTACCGAAACAAATTTTAGGTTATGTAGCTTACAATGGTCTCAAATCAAAATTAATATATATGAATAGTATATTAATATATAGAATATAATAAATTTGGTTAAAATTTGTGAATTTTAACAAGGTCACGAAAATAACTATTAAAACAAATTTTAGGTTATGTAGCTTAATATTATAATATTATATTAGGTTATTATCTGTATAATATTAGGTTATGTAGTTTAATATTTATAGCATAAATTTGAATAGAATTTGTGAATTTTAACAAGCTTGCGAAGATAAGTACTGAAATAAATTTTAGGTTATGTACCTTGCAATGGTCTAGAACCAAAATTTTACTTGTACAGAATATTATAGGGTTTTGATCTGGCAGTAAATCTGTTAATAGAGTAGCTACAGTTTGATGTAAACTATGCTACTATACTCGGTTCAACAAAAATTGGCATGGAAATATAAACATGAGGTTCACACGATCGACGCTGCTGCCACAGACGAGTGACTGTTGAACGTCGCTGCTCAGGGACGCTTCTTAGCGGTCCCTGAGAAGGGCCCTCGCACGACACATTAAATCCAAACAAAATGATTATTATTATTATTGAATAATACATTTTAACGAGCATTGCCCTGTTTCAACAATTACATTCGTCTGTATCACTTTCGACTACAGTGCAACTCGACGTTTTAGTCGAAATTCATTTAAACTACGCTGAACAGTTATTAACATTTATTTGCTTATCGAGATCTGGCTAAATTTCCACATAAATGACAACTGCGATTTTTATTTATAATAATAATAATTATTATTACTATTGAATAATACATTTTAACGAGCATTGCCCTGTTTTGCAAACTTATACAGTTAAAACAAAATAAAAAATAGTAAAATAATTCAAAAATATAGTAACAGACATGTAGATATAAAAATATCGATTTTAAATTTATTCGAGAAAATGGTGTCCTATCCAATCGGTTCTAGAGTGTGTTTTTCTAAATATGACTTTTCGAAGAATACTTTCGACTGTTGATGCTTGCTAATATAATGTGTTGTTCGACAATAAGCCATAACAGGCATTTCTAAGTTCTTAGAAATCTACCTGTAAGTTTTTTCAGCTTTACAAAGTAATTAAATATGGCGACGGTTTTCTTGCGTAAGTTTTCTATTTCTACTCGTCATGAACGCTTAGAATAATAAACTTTTTGCTATTTTAACCGTTAGACGGATATTGATGAATGTCGTTTCCAATGGTGAACAAACTAACAATGTTCCAACTGTTCGAGTTTTAGTTTGAGGTTAGTTTCCATTATTTCTGAAACTATCATTTTGTGTGACACAATGTAGGTAAATTTTACTCTTGTTTTTAGTAGATTTGATTGAAGTTAGATAAAGCTTAATAAAAATAACCTTATTTTCTGTTTAAATTTGTTTCTTGCAATACTAGTTGCTTCACAAAGTACAAAACTGTAGGTGTTCGAGATCTAGTTTGAGGTTAGTTTCCATCATTTCTGAAACTTTGATTTCGTATGACTCAATGTAGGTAAAAACTCTTTTTTTAGTAAGTTTGATTAAACTTGGATAAAGTTTAATAACAATGACCTTATTTTCTGTTAAAATTTGTTTCTTGCAATACCAATTGCTTCACAAAGAACAAAACTGTAAGTGTTCGAGATTTAGTTTGAGATTAGTTTCCATAACTTCTGAAACTTTGATTTTGTATGACTCAATATAGATAAATTTTACTCTTCTTTTTTAGTTTGAGGTTAGTTTTCATTACTTCTGAAAACTTGATTTTTTCACACTCAATGTAGATGAATTTTGCTCTTCTATTTAGTAAATTTGATTGAACTTCGATAAAGCTTAATAAAAATAACCTATTTTAAAATTTGTTTTTTGCAATATCAATTATTTTCTAGCACTTTAAAGTGAAAAACCGTTTTTTTTTTTACAATTCTTTCTTTCTACCAAATGTTTTTTTAATGTTTTCTTTACAATTTTACATTTTGTAAAAGTTCAATATCGATGATTCCCTGCATCTTACGGCGAAAAACAATGTTTCAACTGTTCGAGTTTTAGTTTGAGGTTAGTTTCCATTACTCCTGAAATTTTGATTTTGTATGAATCAATATAGATAAATTTTACTCTTCTTTTTAGTAAATTTGATTAAACTTGGATAAAGCTTAATAAAAATATCCTATTTTCTGTTAAAATTTGTTTCTTGCAAAACCCATTGCTTCACAAAGAACAAAACTGTAGGTGTTCGAGATTTAGTTTGAGATTAGTTTCCATAACTTCTGAAACTTTGATTTTGTATGACTCAATATAGATAAATTTTACTCTTCTTTTTTAGTTTGAGGTTAGTTTTCATTACTTCTGAAACTTTGATTTTGTATGACACAATGCAGGCAAGTTTTCCTTGTATTTTTAGTAAATTAGATTAACCTTGATTAAAGCTTAATAAAAATAACCTGGTTGTCTATTAAAATTTGTTTCTTGCAATATCAGTTGCTTCAGCCTATGGAACGTCCTAATAATTATTGGAAATAATTTTCATTGTAATTAGTTTCTGAATAAATGCTTTATTATAATTGAACTTATACATTTGTTCATCCTATAAACAGCATTTTTTTTTAAATGGTTAACAAGTCATTCTTTATATAAATATTGCAAAATCTTTTCTCATAGTTTTATCTTACGTGTATTTTTACGTAATACTGCGAAAGAAAAAACCAATATTTCTATGACAATAAATGATACAAAAATGAAATGAACTTGTAATATTGGTCAGTAATGTATTTACACCTGGTTCAACAAAAATTGGCGGGAAATATAAACAAAAGGTTCACACAATCGACGCTGCTGCCACAGACGAGTGGCTGTTGAACGTCGCTGCTCAGGGACGCTTTTTAGCGGTCCCTGAGAAGGGCCCTTGCACGACACATTAACACTAGGTTTACGGACACTCGTTGCGCATATTTTTATTATAATTCGCTACGTTGACAGTTGCATTGAAATGCAGTTTTTTCTTTTAATTAGAGTATACATCCATATCGTTACATCAATTCAATCCAACATAAATTGCTAACAAATAATATTTATGAGTCCTATAACGTTAAGTTTAGAATCTGAATGCGTCAAATTGACGCGTACCGTAAACCTAGTGGTAAATCCAATCGAAATGATTTGGTCACGAGTTAAAAATTATATCACACCAAGCAATACAACATTCAAAATGTGTCGAACATGTTGTTCAAGTTATTGAACACAAATTCTTGGCAATTTTATCAGAATATTGATGCATTAACTGAATCGTTTCTAATTAATTTAAATTTAAACAGTTAAAACACAGAATCAACATAAATTCTATATGATAATAAATAGATAAATTAAATGTAGAAATATAGTTTTCCACAGTTTAATTTATACTTACGTTCGCCTCCTTATTTACACTGTTATATAATAATATTAATAATATCATATTAATATCAAGGCTCAGTTCTTTTTATTTAGAAAATTAGCTTCTTTCCTATCATTTAGGGTCTGAACATTTCGTCCCTGATCACCCGTCGCTCGCGTGAACAGCCAATTCTAGTCGTACCAGGTATAAGAACAGAGTTTCGTAGAAATTAAAAAAAGCCACCGTCGCCGATCGAATCACCTTTCCATAAAGGAATCGTTGAAATTTACTAGCGGAACAACGGTCGTAGTGCAAGAAAATTTCGTAACGAGAAATCGAAATTATCTTGTTACGGCCGTAAAAGCGGCGAGTTTATCGGTGCTCCACATAATTAAGTTAGCAACGAGCACGGCGCGGCGGGGTTCCGATTAATCATTAACAGCGCGAGAAAGAGAGATAGCGCGCGTTTATAATTGCATTTAAAAAAGAATCCGCTGTCGGATCTTTAATCGACCGTCGGATAATACCGCGCTGCATATTTACCTATCCTCTTTGCCTCGTGCAAACAAAAGACTATTTGTATCGCACGGCGGAACGCTCAAAAGGCCGACGCTCGTGCAGCGCGAGTACCAATAATTTTTCCCTCGGCTGCGCACTGTAAAACGTTCTCCCGTTGTTTGGAACGTTGTCGCTTATCGTGCTGGCGAACCGCGTTTAATTAACGAAGAACGAACTGTGCTCCGTATAAACAGAGCCTCGCAATCCGACCGATTCAGGAAGCTGACGGGCCTGTCGACTTGTCACTTGCCAACAAATATCTAGCGACAACTGATGATTCCAATAGGTTCGTAAGGCAGACATAACCTCTACTATATTAGGTCGTCCAATACATTCAGTTTTGTTCTACGACTTAAAGCAACATTTTAAACATGGAACTTTATTGGTTACTATTATTACACTATTATTCTACATTGTTAATTAGAAAGTGCAATCGAGTTAATTTTGGTTTATTCATAGCAAACGGACCGTTCATCGATAGAGGCGAGTTATACATCATTCGATTCGCCTAATTCAGTACATTATTATTTGCGGAAATTCGTTATTTTTGTTTAAACTTGTCGCAAAGTTGCAATAAAAAAGTGAGGTTAAGTATATTTTGATAGGTTCGCAGGTAGAAAGAAGTGACTGTTGTTACTGTGTTCATGTTGGAAATTATAAATACCAGGAAGTCGAATGCTAATTTGTTAAACATGTATCGAATGCAATTTCTGTTAATATTTCATTGAATAAATCACCATTTTCCTGTTGCGTAGGTTTACTAAATACGTAATGGTTCAGGTATCCAATTTAACCTTCTTGAAACTATAAAATATCGATAGTATTGTATGTTGTAAAAAAGATTAAAGAATGTGTGGCATGCGTCCAAGTGGTCTCAATTTAATTCATGTAAGCATCAGTAATCTTCAAACGCTGTGATTAATTTTCAAATGGCCTTTGTGATATTTTCTACGACAAAATGTTGATTCATCAATCTCGACAATCTTCTCTATCTTTTTAATTGCTGTGCAGAAATTATACAGCCAATCGACCACTATTTGTCTATTTGTCTATAAAATAAGATCACTGCGAGACAGTATTTTTATTTAATTTTAGTTATATAATAATACGACATTGCTCATAATTGTATGTTAGCTTATATGTTAATTTTAGGACATTTGTAGCTGAGTTAGGTCTGAGTTAAGGGGGAGGGGGCAATATTTTGTACTCTTGCTGTACATAATGTCTACTTAACCTACTCCTGCATGATATGTGCATAAAAAACTGACTTTTATGCATACATGTTTAACAAATTAGCATTCGACTACCTGGCATTTATAATTTGCACTACAAACACAGTAATGACAGTCATTTGTTTCCACCTGTGAACCTGTCAACAATATACTTAACCTTACTTTTTTATTGCAACTTTCCGACACGTTTAAACAAAAATAACGAATTTCCGCAAATAATGAAATGTATATTAATAATGTACTGAATTAGACGAATCGAATACTCGTCTATTATTCTACATTGTTAATTAGAAAGTGCAGTCGTGTCAACATTGGATAATCAGACATAACCTCTATTATGAATTAACAACAGATGATCAGACATAAGCTCTATTATGAATTAACAACAGATGATCAGACATAACCTCTATTATGAATTAACAACAGATGATCAGACATAACCTCTATTATAAATTAACAACAGATGATCAGACCTAACCTCTATTATAAATTAACCCCTCAACGTTCATACCCGAGTCTGACTGCTTTGAAAAACGATATTTGTTTAATCTAATGGCTTAAGGGATGATAATATTTGTTTTCTTTCAAATTATACGTTGGATACACCATTGTAAGTAATAAAAACCGCATGTTTAGAAACAAATCCAATAAAGAAAACTGATCATTCTTGGTTAACTCGAAAAATATGAACGTTAAGGGGTTAACAACAAATGATCAGACATAACCTCTATTATAAATTAACAACAGATGATCAGACATAACCTCAATTATAAATTAACAACAGACGATCAGACATAACCTCTAATATTAGGTCGTCCCATATGTTCGTGACGGAGTTTTGTACTACAACTTAAAGCAATATTTTAAACATATAATGGAATTGTATGAAAAACAGTAAACCTCTTTTCATTCGACAATTTTCTCCTCTTCCTTTGGCGACGCCATTGTATCTACAAAACTTGTTCGATTTTTTATTAAAATGTAGTTCAACGCTTTTCATTAAAACATTGACATTTCTAAATTGTTTACCCATTAATGAGCCTGGAGATTGTTGTTTTTTATTTCTTAGAAGGTTTTATTATATGCTAACAAAAATATTCATGCACGAGCAAGAAAATTTCGTTCCATAAGTGTCGATTCTAAACTTCCAGCTTTTACACAATATCTGTTTGTTTCAAATTTGTATGAATTATTTGTTTTCTATTAAATTACAAATTTTAAATCAGTTTCAGAATATCGAACGACACGAACTTGTGGTATAACCTAATATGTAATGTTACGTAATGTGGGATAACCTATAATGTATACGTAACCAATTATAATATTGCTATCTCGATTCTGGTGAATTTTGTTCACGATTTCCAATGTGACTCGAAACTTTCTTACGATTTTTCTTTCTTAAGAAATTGTTATGCAAGTTAAACCAGTACAATAGGATTTTTAACAACTTGATTTTTATTTGAAAATAATTCAGGGCTGATAATAACAATAATATTCAACAGTCTACAACTTTTAATATCAAAACATGTATTTTGCTTAATATCTAATGGTAAAATACGATTTATCTGAAAAGTTAGGCAAGTTTTATTTACGTTTAAGAAATACAAATTTAAAATTGGTTCCAAGACTAACTTCTATTTACGTTAATTTAGAAAAGAATCTAAAAATTTACCAAACTTTTGAAAACATCGAAAAAGAAATTAAGAAACATGTCGCTTTTTAACTAACTAAAAACGTCAGTAAAGAAACTGAAAAGTAAAACGCCTAATTATATTTTATCAATTTCGTTTTACACTTGTAATGTATCCACCATTTTGTCATTTCATTTGTCGTATTAAAAAAGATTTATCTGGAAACCAAGTACAGATTAAGAATTTTGTAATACTATTCGATGAAAGAAAATTAATTTGTTATTAAATAATATATTACGTAACTTCCAAAATCCCTATGCGAATTTACTAATTTTTTATAGTTATTTTTACGCTTTAGTAAATATGTAAAAATTAAAAATTGTTAAATATAAAACTATTTAAATAATATTAAAATGGTTAAAACAGTCATACAATATATTGGGTATTAAAAGTTTTGATGAATTCTAAAATTTAAAAATTAAAGTAAAATTAAAAAAATTAAAGTAAAAATTAAAAATTGTAAAATATAAAACTATTTAAATAATATTAAAATGGTTAAAATAGTCATACAATATATTGGGTATCAAAAATTTTGATGAATTCTAAAATTTAAAAATTAAAGTAAAAATTAAAAATTGTAAAATATAAAACTATTTAAATGATATTAAAACGGTTAAAACTGTCATACAATATATTGGGTATCAAAAGTTTTGGTGAATTCTTACTAGGGATTTTGGTTTAAAATAATAGATTACTATTAAAATTCTTTGACAACGAATTACTATTCCTTGTTATCTATTTTGTTGAAAATTAATATTAAAAACAGACAGGGAGTGAAAAAACATATATTTACGGATTTGAAAAATGGCTGTTAAAAATGGTTTTCTAAATTCAAACGTGATGATTTTTACCTAAAAGATAAGGTAATTCCCTGTCACTGATAATCATACTTCGAACAATTTAATGAAAATCCACGAATTTCAACGAACCAGATTGCTGATGCGATTAAATAAATTATTTTTGTTCATTTATACCAAAATCCATTTAATATTTCTAGTTCGAGGGATCCACCATAAGTTTTAAGTCAACACTGATATAAACCAATGATTGATAGCGTCATATCGCGAAAGTGCATTTCATTGGGTTGGCCAAACATTTCGTGCGAATTTTGGCGATACTTCAAATCTCAAAACCATATAATTATTCGATAGTCAACATTTAATTATATATTATCACGAAAAAGTTTGAAGATTGGATTTTACGAATGAATATCGAAAAAGGGAATTTTCGACGTATCATTCAGTTATATTTTGAAAAACTTCGATTCCTAAGAGGTCATTAAATAACGCTTGTTCATCTTTTTATGGTAGTTATGAAGCTATCTGAAAGATGGTAATAGGTTATAAGTTGGAACGTAAAATTCACTATGAAGATATTTCCTATGATAAAAGAATCGCCTATTAGCACGTTTAGAACCGTTCGAACATTTCGGCTAACCTACAAACGAAAACAAAAACGGGGTCGTTGAATAGTGCTTGTTTAGCTTTTTATGGGAATTACTATCTGAATAGGTTACAAGTTGTAACGTAAAATTGATCACGAAACGAAGATACTTCCTATCGCAAAAGAATTACCTATTTGCACTACGAACGAAATCCTATATATACATCACTCGGTGTCCAGGAGGAACAAATCGCGAGATATCGGCGTAACGAACGATTCTCCGCTAAATTGTAGTTATTTGGCTGCTTACCTTTGCCATGGTAACGGTGTTGGCGGCAGCATCGAGATAAACGAAGACTGATAGGAGGACGGCTGCACGGATCATCGGGATCAACATCGTGTCCTCGGCTGGTGGTGGTACGTCCTCGAGGGTCGAAGGACCGAAGCCGCTGGTCCGACACGCACGACACGCACGACACTCACACGCACTCACTGTTCCTGACACATGGCATCCTCCTTTTCATGATTTCTCTTGTCCCCCGTTTGCGCTGCTCTGTTCGCGATACCGCGTTGCCACTTTGTTCCGTTCCCGGCCGCCGCGCCGTTCACCGAGGACCGGACGATTCCCTTTTTCGAACCGCGACCGGGTCCAACGGGGGTAGCTTCATGCAAAGAAGAGGGCTCCGCCGCGAAAGGACGCGAGACGTATGTCCAGCCGTGGCAACTGCTGCCGAGCAACTGGCACTTGCTCGCCTGCTGGAGCGGCCTGTGTCGGCCAGACGGCAGACTCCCCGTTGCAGTCTCTTCTTTCTCTGCGCTACGGCGCGTCTCTTCCTCTCTATCGGGAATTTCGACGGTCCCGAACTGCCGGAAACCGGGCACGTCTCGCTGTAAACTTTGTCACACGAGCCAAATTACGCGGAACCGGTATTTTCCACGCAGAAAATTCCAACACATTATTTGTACCAAAGAAATTGATACGACACGCGGTGGATAGTGTTCTCTTACCAAAAGTCGAGTTTTTTTATGAGTTTTATTGGACGAATGGGTCATTTTGACTGCTTTGATGGATCTCGAGTACGAACCTCCAGTCAAATTACACGAAATCGGTATTTTCCACGCAAAAATTCCAACGCACTATTTGTACCAAAGAAATTAATACGACACGCGGTGGATAGTGTTTATTCATTCTCTTATCAAAAGTCGAGTTTTTTTATGAGTTTTATTGGTCGAATGGGTCATTTTGACTGCTTTGATGGATCTCGAGTACGAACCTCCAGTCAAATTACGCGGAACCGGTATTTTCCACGCAAAAATTCCAACGCATTATTTGTACCAAAGAAATTAACACGCGATGGATAGTGTTCTCTTACCAAATTGGACGAATGGGTCATTTTGAATGCTTTGGTGGTTCTCGAGTACGAACCTCCAGTCAAATTACGCGGAACCGGTATTTTCTACGCAAAAATTCCAACGCATTATTTGTACCAAAGAAATTAATACGACACGTGGTGGATAGTGTTTATTCATTCTCTTACCAAAAGTCGAGTTTTTTTATGAGTTTTATTGGACGAATGGGTCATTTTGACTGCTTTGGTGGTTCTCGAGTACGAACCTCCAGCCAAATTACGCGGAACCGGTATTTTTTAAGCAAAAATTCCAACGCATTATTTGTACCAAAGAAAATGATACGACACGCGGTGGATATAGTGTTTATTCATTCTCTTACCACAAGTCGAGCTTTTTTATGAGTTTTATTGGACGAATGGGTCATTTTGACTGCTTTGGTGGTTCTCAAGTACGAACCTCCAGTCAAATTACGCGGAACCGGTATTTTCTACGCAAAAATTCCAACGCATTATTTGTACCAAAGAAATTAATACGATACGCGGTGGATAGTGTTTATTCATTCTCTTACCAAAAGTCGAGTTTTTTTATGAGTTTTATTGGACGAATGGGTCATTTTGACTGCTTTGGTGGTTCTCGAGTACGAACCTCCAGTCAAATTACGCGGAACCGGTATTTTCCACGCAAAAATTCCAACGCATTATATGTACCAAACAAATTGATACGATACGCGGTGGATATAGTGTTTATTCATTCTCTTACCAAAAGTCGAGTTTTTTTATGAGTTTTATTGGACGAATGGGTCATTTTGAATGCTTTGGTGGATCTCGAGTACGAACCTCCCGTCAAATTACGCGGAACTGGTATTTTCCACGCAAAAATTCCAACGCACTATTTGTACCAAAGAAATTAATACGACACGCGGTGGATAGTGTTTATTCATTCTCTTATCAAAAGTCGAGTTTTTTAATGAGTTTTATTGGACGAATGGGTCATTTTGACTGCTTTGGTGGTTCTCGAGTACGAACCTCCAGTCAAATTACGCGAAACCGGTATTTTCTACGCAAAAATTCCAACGCATTATTTGTACCAAAGAAATTGATACGACACGCGGTTGATAGTGTTCTCTTACCAAAAGTCGAGTTTTATTGGACGAATGGGTCATTTTGACTGCTTTGGTGGTTCTCGAGTACGAACCTCCAGTCAAATTACGCGGAACCGGTATTTTCCACGCAAAAATTCCAACGCATTATTTGTACCAAAGAATTTGATACGACACGCGGTGGATAGTGTTCTCTTACCAAAAGTCGAGTTTTTTTATGAGTTTTATTGGACGAATGGGTCATTTTGAATGCTTTGGTGGTTCTCGAGTAGGAACCTCCAGTCAAATTACGCGGAACTGGTATTTTCCACGTAAAAATTCTAACGCATTATATCTATTTGTACCAAAGAAATTAATACGATACGCGGTGGATATAGTGTTTATTCATTCTCTTACCAAAAGTCGAGTTTTTTTATGAGTTTTATTGGACGAATGAGTCATTTTGACTGCTTTGGTGGATCTCGAGTACGAACCTCCAGTCAAATTACGCGAAATCGGTATTTTCTACGCAAAAATTCTAACGCATTATATCTATTTGTACCACAGAAATTAATACGACACGCGGTGGATAGTGTTTATTCATTCTCTTACCACAAGTCGAGTAAATTTTTTGTAAGTTTTATTAGACGAATGGGTAATTTTGACTGCTTTGGTGGTTCTCGAGTACGAACCTCCAGCCAAATTACGCGAAATCGGTATTTTCTAAGCAAAAATTCCAACGCATTATTTGTACCAAAGAAATTGATACGACACGCGGTGGATAGTGTTTATTCATTCTCTTACCACAAGTCGAGTAAATTTTTTGTAAGTTTTATTAGACGAATGGGTAATTTTGACTGCTTTGGTGGTTCTCGAGTACGAACCTCCAGCCAAATTACGCGAAACCGGTATTTTCTAAGCAAAAATTCCAACGCATTATATGTATTTGTACCAAAGAAATTGATACGATACATGGTGGATATAATGTTTATTCATTCTCTCATCAAAAGTCGAGTAAATTTTTTGTAAGTTTTATTAGACGAATGGGTAATTTTGACTGCTTTGGTGGTTCTAAATTGTCTTTTTTATAACACGATATTATTTGAAGTAACTTCTTTTTGAAAAGACACTCACACAGGGTGTTCAAGCGATTTTCACCGAAAACTATTGTAATTAGAAAGAAATGAAAGAGAGAAAAGTTGTATAGTTTCTTGTGACCAATAGGACAGTGTATATTAATTTTACATTGTTTTTCGAGAAATGGAGGTGACTGGTTTTCGTAAATAGAATTTTTTTAAATATTGTTCACGATGTCCACAAATATAAATGACGTGAAAAAAGTGATTCGTAGAAATTTATATTCGCGCCTAAGGGAGTCATATTTAATTGTAAAATATAATTTATTAGGTAATATTTTGTTTATTATTCTTTTTATTTTATATTTTTATTAGTGGTTTATTCTTCTATAGTTCAAACATCTTTATTGTTATTTATAACAGTAAGATATTTATTTTTAAAATTTAATAAAAATTATTTAAGAGTTATAAACACAGTGTTATTAAATATTCAAAGTCTTTCTTTTATTTCCGATATTCTATGACCTTGAAGGTCATCATATAGTACACAAATGAGCTTGACAAATGTTTTCGAGTGACATGAAAAAATATATTTCATTTAAAAGATTGAAGGTCACCTTCGTTTCTCGAAAAATATTTTTGCAAAATTAATATACACTATTTTATTGGTTATAAGAAACCGTGAAATTTTGTTCTGTTTTTATTTTTTTCCAATTAGAATAAATTTCGAAAAAATTGCTGAATACCCTGTATATAATCAAAGCAAAATAGGAATTTAAAATTGTATAAAATAGGAGTTTAAAATTCTTCAATACCAAAATAAATATTCAAATGTATTAAATTCGTAAGTATTACGTATCATCTATATTTATTTTCGTCTGAATCAACTATATTAACTGCTTTATCTAGTCTTACAGACGAGGATGTCGATTTTTCTATTTATGGTCCTGTTTTAATTTTTGTGACTGTATCATTTAAATTTATGTCTGATATATTGTTCTGTGTTTAGAATATTTGAATTAATATTTTACGTAATGTTATGTAATATACAGGGTGTTCGGTCACCCCTGGGAAAAATTTTAATGGAAGATTCTAGAGACCAAAATAAGACGAAAATCAAGAATACCAATTTGTTGATTGAGGCTTCGTTAAAAAGTTATTAACGTTTAAAGTTCCGCCTGTACTGAATTTTTTTCTCGAAAATGCGTAAGATTTCGAAGATATGTCTATTCACCAAAAATGATTGTAATTGACCACTGCAATCGAAAATAATTTTTCCAAAACGATTTGAAATTTTTTTTTCCGTCGAAAAATTTCACACCTTCTCGAATTTTTTTCTCGAAAGTGGGTAGGATTTCGAGGGTATGTGTAATGATACAAAATTATTGTAATTGACCCCCGCAACCGAAAATAATTTTTCCAGGACGATTTGAAATTTTTTTTTTTGTCGAATTTAGGCACCTAATTAGATTTTCGGTAAGGAATTTTTTTCTCGAAAGTGCGTAGGATTTCGGGGGTGTGTGTAATGACCAAAAATGATTGTAATTGACCCTCGCAACCGAAAATAATTTTTTTATAACGATTTGAAATTTTTTAATTTTGTTGATAATTTGTTCACCTTCCTGAATTTTTTTCTCAAAAGTGTGAAAGATTTCGAAGGAATCTGTTTTCACCAAAATTGATTGTAATTGACCCCCGCAACCGAAAATAATTTTTTTAGAACGATTTGAAATTTCTTAATTTTGTCGATAATTTGTTCACCTTCTCGAATTTTTTTCTCGAAAGTGGGTAGGATTTCGAGGGTATGTGTAATGATACAAAATTATTGTAATTGACCCCCGCAACCGAAAATAATTTTTCCAGGACGATTTGAAATTTTTTTTTTTGTCGAATTTAGGCACCTAATTAGATTTTCGGTAAGGAATTTTTTTCTCGAAAGTGCGTAGGATTTCGGGGGTATGTGTAATGACCAAAAATGATTGTAATTGACCCCCGCAACCGAAAATAATTTTTTTTAGAACGATTTGAAATTTTTTAATTTTGTCGATAATTTGTTCACCTTCCTGAATTTTTTTCTCAAAAGTGTGAAGGATTTCGAAGGAATCTGTTTTCACCAAAAATGATTGTAATTGATCCCCATAACTGAAAATAATTTTTTTAGAACGATTTGAAATTTTTTAATTTTGTCGATAATTTGTTCACCTTCTGGAATTTTTTTCTCGAAAGTGGGTAGGATTTCGAGGGTATGTGTAATGATACAAAATCATTGTAATTGACCCCCGCAACCGAAAATAATTTTTCCAGGACGATTTGAAATTTTTTTTTTTGTCGAATTTGGGCACCTAATTAGATTTTAGGTAAGGAATTTTTTTCTCGAAAGTGCGTAGGATTTCGGGGGTGTGTGTAATGACCAAAAATGATGGTAATTGACCCTCGCAACCGAAAATAATTTTTTTATAACGATTTGAAATTTTTTAATTTTGTAGAAAATTTGTTCACCTTCCTGAATTTTTTTCTCAAAAGTGTGAAGGATTTCGAAGGAATCTGTTTTCACCAAAAATAATTGTAATTGATCCCCGTAACTGAAAATAATTTTTTTAGAACGATTTGAAATTTTTTAATTAAATTGTTAATAACTTTTTAACGAAGCCTCCATCAACAAATTGGTATTCTTGATTTTCGTCTTATTTTGTCCTCTAGAATCCCCTATTAAAATTTTTCCCGTGTGTGACCGAACACCCTGTATATTTATTTATCGCTGAATATAGTATATTCAAATTAAGGTCTCGCCATTCGTATAAACGCATTAATTAGTTACATATGATTGTTTTTATTATTTATTAATTTTTTTTTATCGTATCTAATAATTTAATTGGAACCAAAGGTAAAAAAAAAATTATTAAATAATAAAAAAAATCAGATACGAAATTACAATTTTGATTAGTGGTTTTTAAGATTCTCAAGATTACAATAAATTTCCTTCGTGATTTGAGAATTTCGAAACCGTTTCTAAATTATATTCTCGAGAACTGAGAATGGAAATTTATGAAAAAAATTCTCGAACCAGAATTCTTAAGTATAATCACTGCCAGGAACTAAATACATATTCATTTACAGTATAATTCTATGTACACGTTCCAAGAAATTCGAAACTAATAGTCATTTTAAGTTATGAGATGCTGTTTCATGAAACAATCTGACTCATTTTCCACTTATTGCGGTTTATCGATACACTGATCATTTAGCAAATCATGCAAAGATTATCTACAAAGATTATAGCGAATTGGTATTTTATCAGTAAGCTTCTAGAGCAATTATTTCACAGATGAATCATTATTCGATGAAAGTGAGTTGGAAATATCGTGACTAACACCACAACTATTTTATTATACTCGTATTAACTTATATCTTATGTCACTTTTGGAACAATTATTAAATTTTGATTGATTAATACATAAATGTTGTGTTGAAAACACTACTAAGCTGATTACAAAGAATAAAATTCTTGACCTATCAGAAATTAATTCAATCAATCGTTAATTAAAATAAAAATAAATAAATGATAAAAAAAAAATACCAAAATGTCTCAGTAATTGGATACATCAAACATATACATACAGTGAGTCAAATATTATGTTATAATTTATTTATTATGTTATAACTTTAAATATAACAGGAATAAAAATTAACAGCACAAAAATAAAGGATCTTGGACATTCGATTAACATAGAAATAAATTATAAATGACAATTAATCAAGTATCAAGCCAAGAAAGTTTCCGTACAGATGAATTAATTTAACTTAAACAGTGAAAATTTTGTATTAACACGTTGACTGCCACGGTGGTCACCGGTGACCGGCACTTTAACTTAAATACAGTAACATGTTGTGTATTTAAAATACTTTTTTTTTTATATACTTTCAAACTTTGGAACCTTGAAAATATGTCTGAAAAACCATTTGACGAAATTCGTAAAAATAATGAAGTTTCAGCCATTTGGATTAATAATGATAATAGAAATTCTAAACGCGTTTTTCTCGAAACCATATTTTCAAAACTCTTGAAATTTATAATGAATCTTCAGGAGACATGCCTATATATATTTTTTTTTAATTTCAAAGACAAGAAAAAAATTGATACTTGAATTTTAAAGCATTGCTAATTTAAAAAAAATTGAGATATTGAATATTTTTAGTTAGAGCTACAACTGTGTCTTTACTAAGCAGAATCCATTTTGATTCCTTCGTTTAAAATGAGCTGAATATGACGTCAGCCATCTTGGAAAGTTTTTTGATACAATCTATATATGGTCTTCTTGAATTTCTACATTTTTTATTATTTTGAACTAAAAAAATTTGTGTATAACCTCAAAAGACAAATAATAAACTGAGTTAGGCACTGATACTGAAAAGTCTTATGGTTTTTTCATAAAAAATTTAAAAAGAATGCCTAATTTTCAACAGAACAGATATTCAAATATTAAGTTTGGAAGGAATACAAAACTTAGGTATATTAAAAAATTATTAATTTCCTATATTACGATTCACCATATGTTTTTTATTTTATTACGTAGTTGCAACTTTAGTTTTCCAAAATTTCAAAGACGAGAAAAAAATTGATACTTGAATTTTAAAGCATTGCTAATTTAAAAAAAATTGAGATATTGAATTTTTTTAGTTAGAGCTACAACTGTGTCTTTACTAAGCAGAATCCATTTTGATTCCTTCGTTTAAAATGAGCTGAATATGACGTCAGCCATCTTGGAAAGTTTTTTGATACAATCTATATATGGTCTTCTTGAATTTCTACATTTTTTATTATTTTGAACTAAAAAAATTTGTGTATAACCTTAAAAGATGAATAATAAACTGAGCCAAGCAGTTACATTAAAAAGTCTTACGGTTTTTTCATAAAAAATTTAAAAAGAATGCCTAATTTTCAACAAAACAGATATTCAAATATTAAGTTTGGAAGGAATACAAAACTTAGGTAAATTAAAAAATTATTAATTTCCTATATTACGTTTCACCATATGTTTTTTATTTTATTACGAAGTTGCAACTTTAGTTTTCCAAAATTTCAAAGACGAGAAAAAAATTGATACTTGAATTTTAAAGCATTGCAAATTTTAAAAAAATTGAAATATTTAATTTTTTTAGTTAGAGTTATAATTGTATCTTTATTAAGCAGAATCCATTTTGATTCCTTCGTTTGAAATGAGCTGAATATGATGTCAGCCATCTTGGAAAGTTTTTTGACACAATCTATACATGGTCTTCTTGAATTTCTACATTTTTTATTATTTTGGACTAAAAAAATTTGTGTATAACCTCAAAAGATGAATAATAAACTGAGCCAAGCAGTTACATTGAAAAGTCTCACGGTTTTTTCATAAAAAATTTTGAAAGAATGCCTAATTTTCAACAGAACAGATATTCAAATATTAAGTTTGGAAGGAATACAAAACTTAGGTAAATTAAAAAATTATTAATTTCCTATATTACATTTCATCATGTGTTTTTTATTTTATTACGTAGTTGCAACTTTAGTTTTCCAAAATTTCAAAGACGAGAAAAAAATTGATACTTGAATTTTAAAGCATTGCAAATTTAAAAAAAATTGAGATATTGAATTTTTTTAGTTAGAGCTATAACTGTGTCTTTATTAAGCAGAATCCATTTTGATTCCTTCGTTTGAAATGAGCTGAATATGACGTCAGCCATCTTGGAAAGTTTTTTGATACAATCTATACATGGTCTTCTTGAATTTCTACATTTTTTATTATTTTGAACTAAAAAAATTTGTGTATAACCTTAAAAGATGAATAATAAACTGAGCCAAGCAGTTACATTAAAAAGTCTTACGGTTTTTTCATAAAAAATTTAAAAAGAATGCCTAATTTTCAACAGAACAGATATTCAAATATTAAGTTTGGAAGGAATACAAAACTTAGGTAAATTAAAAAATTATTAATTTCCTATATTACATTTCATCATGTGTTTTTTATTTTATTACGTAGTTGCAACTTTAGTTTTCCAAAATTTCAAAGACGAGAAAAAAATTGATACTTGAATTTTAAAGCATTGCAAATTTAAAAAAAATTGAGATATTGAATTTTTTTAGTTAGAGCTATAACTGTGTCTTTATTAAGCAGAATCCATTTTGATTCCTTCGTTTGAAATGAGCTGAATATGACGTCAGCCATCTTGGAAAGTTTTTTGATACAATCTATACATGGTCTTCTTGAATTTCTACATTTTTTATTATTTTGAACTAAAAAAATTTGTGTATAACCTCAAAAGTCGAATAATAAACTGAGTTAAGCACTGATATTGAAAAGTCTTATGGTTTTTTCATAAAAAATTTAAAAAGAATGCCTAATTTTCAACAGAACAGATATTCAAATATTAAGTTTGGAAGGAATACAAAACTTAGGTAAATTAAAAAATTATTAATTTCCTATATTACATTTCATCATGTGTTTTTTATTTTATTACGTAGTTGCAACTTTAGTTTTCCAAAATTTCAAAGACGAGAAAAAAATTGATACTTGAATTTTAAAGCATTGCAAATTTAAAAAAAATTGAGATATTGAATTTTTTTAGTTAGAGCTATAACTGTGTCTTTATTAAGCAGAATCCATTTTGATTCCTTCGTTTGAAATGAGCTGAATATGACGTCAGCCATCTTGGAAAGTTTTTTGATACAATCTATACATGGTCTTCTTGAATTTCTACATTTTTTATTATTTTGAACTAAAAAAATTTGTGTATAACCTTAAAAGATGAATAATAAACTGAGCCAAGCAGTTACATTAAAAAGTCTTACGGTTTTTTCATAAAAAATTTAAAAAGAATGCCTAATTTTCAACAGAACAGATATTCAAATATTAAGTTTGGAAGGAATACAAAACTTAGGTAAATTAAAAAATTATTAATTTCCTATATTACATTTCATCATGTGTTTTTTATTTTATTACGTAGTTGCAACTTTAGTTTTCCAAAATTTCAAAGACGAGAAAAAAATTGATACTTGAATTTTAAAGCATTGCAAATTTAAAAAAAATTGAGATATTGAATTTTTTTAGTTAGAGCTATAACTGTGTCTTTATTAAGCAGAATCCATTTTGATTCCTTCGTTTGAAATGAGCTGAATATGACGTCAGCCATCTTGGAAAGTTTTTTGATACAATCTATACATGGTCTTCTTGAATTTCTACATTTTTTATTATTTTGAACTAAAAAAATTTGTGTATAACCTCAAAAGACGAATAATAAACTGAGCTAAGCACTAATACTGAAAAATCTTATGATTTTTTCATAAAAAATTTAAAAAGAATGCCTAATATTCAACAGAACAAATATTCAAACATTAAGTTTGGAAGGAATATAAAACTTAGGTATATTAAAAAATTATTAATTTTCTATATTACTTTTCATCGTGTGTTTTTTATTTTATTACAAAGTTGCAACTTTAGTTTGCCAAAATTGATTATCTCAAAGATTAGTCTTCCTATTTATTCGTGCTGGAATTGAATAAATAACGCAATAAGTACGAGCACAATAGAAAAACGAATCGTATACGATCTAGATCACACTAAATATAACAACCTAAACAGTTTCGATAATCAACGTTCTACTTTAGTTTGACAATATCTATACTTGCAATGAAACTGCGTAGCATCTTGTGTATAAATAAGATATCGAACATTACTCGCCGTTTTTCGAAAGTCGTTAAACTTAAACGAGACAGCATGAATTCATAAGTATGTTGTTGAAAATACAACAAACGATACAACAAACGAGAAATAACAGGATGAAATTAAAATGAAAGAATAGAATGAAGTTAAATTGAAATTAAATTAATTGGATTTAAAATGGAAAATTAGGCATTCTTTCTGAATTTTTTACGAAAAAACCATGAGTCTTTTCGATATTAGGGTTTCACTCACTTTTTTATTCGTTTTTCGAGGATGCACACAAATTTTTTTAATTCAAAACAATAAAAAATTTTCTACCATGTATAGGCTGTATCGAAAAACTTTTGATTCAATTTAATTTGTCAAAATAAAAATACCTGTCTGAAGAGTAATAGCATACAATAACAAATGAGTATCTACATTCTTAAATAATCAGCGTATTAGCAAAAATTAAAAAATTGGAAAACGTAAAAATACATATACAGGATGTTCGACTACTCCTGGAAAAAATTTTAATAGGGGATTTTAGAGGACAAAATAAGACGAAAATCAAGAATATCAATTTGTTGATGGAGGCTTCGTTAAAAAGTTATTAACAATTAAATTGAATAATTTCAAATCGTTCTGAAAAAAATATTGTTAGCTGTGGGGGGCAATTGCAATCATTTTTGGTGAATAGACATACCACCGAAATCCTACTCAGTTTCGAGAAAAAAATTCCTTACCGAAAATTTAATTTCTGACCAGAAATCTTGCCCGAAAATTTCATGCGAATCTTTAAAATATCATAATTCCCGAATGAATTGGACGATTTTCATTTTTAAAAAAGCAAACTACGCGTATTTTGGTAGAGAATATGTACAAATCGCAAGAATATTCGAAGAGTTGGTCCTTGACCCCGCAAAATGAGAAATACCCCCGTAAAAATGCTCCAATTTTCGAACAGTCATAACTGCTACAATTGTGAATATATTTCAATGAAACTTTTTTCTGAGGTAGAGCTCATAGGTACCTACAAGAAAGTATTAGACAACTTTTCTGTAGGACGTCAAACAAAATTACTAAAAATGAAAAAGGAATTCTTAAGAAAAATCGACAGAGGGTTGTTGCTGAAATTTTTTGGCGAAATTGAAAAGTTTCAAATCATTCTGGAAAAATTATTGTTGGTTGCGGGGATCAATTACAATTATTTTAGGTCATTATACATACTACCGAAATCCGACGCATTTTCGAGAAAAAACTTCGAGAAGGTGTGAAATTTTTCGACGAAATTAAAATATTTCAAATCGTTCTGAAAAAAAATATTGTTAGCTGTGGGGGGGCAATTGCAATCATTTTCGGTGAATAGACATACCACCGAAATCCTACTCAGTTTCGAGAAAAAAATTCCTTACCGAAAATTTTATTTCTGACCAGAAATCTTGCCCGAAAATTTCATGCGAATCTTTAAAATATCATAATTCCCGAATGAATTGGACGATTTTCATTTTTAAAAAAGCAAACTACGCGTATTTTGGTAGAGAATATGTACAAATCGCAAGAATATTCGAAGAGTTGGTCCTTGACCCCGCAAAATGAGAAATACCCCCGTAAAAATGCTCCAATTTTCGAACAGCCATAACTGCTACAATTGTGAATATATTTCAATGAAACTTTTTTCTGAGGTAGAGCTCATAGGTACCTACAAGAAAGTATTAGACAACTTTTCTGTAGGGCGCCAACCAAATTTATTAAAAAGGAAAAACTAATTTTTATGAAAAATTGACAGAGGGTTGCTGAAATTTTTTGGCGAAATTGAAAAGTTTCAAATCATTATGGAAAAATTATTTTCGGTTGCAGGGGTCAATTACAATCATTTTAGGTCATTATACATACTACCGAAATCCGACGCATTTTTGAGAAAAAAATTCGAGAACGTGTGAAATTTTTCGACGATATTAAAATATTTCAAATCGTTCTGAAAAAAATATTGTTGGCTGTGGGGGTCAATTGCAATCATTTTTGGTGAATAGACATACCCTCGAAATCCTACCCATTTTCTAGTAAAAAAATCGAGAAAGTATGAAATTTTTCGACGAAATTAAAATATTTCAAATCGTTCTGAAAAAAATATTGTTAGCTGTGGGGGTCAATTAGAATCATTTTTGGTGAATAGACATATCCCCAAAATCCTACCTATTTTATAGAAAAAAATTCAGTACGAGCGGAACTTTAAACGTTAAATAACTTTTTAACAAAGCTTCAATTAACAAATTGGTATTCTTGATTTTCGTCTTATTTTGGCTTCTAGAATCCCCCATTAAAATTTTTCCCAGGGTGAACACTCTGTATATCAATTGTAAAACTATTACTTTTCTCTTTTTTAAAATAGAATTTGCAATATAAATTTTCCATTAATTATTTTATAGTTTCTAAAATAAGAACGTTATTCTGATATAGTGCACTATCGAAAATAATCAAAAGATTACCAAGCACCAATAACTCTTAATCGTTCATATAATCTAAACTATTCTAACAAAACTTCAAATATATTAGATAAGTTAAACGCTACTTAAACGTCTGAAATATACTATAGAAAATAAACGATCAGCAAAAATACGAATTTATAAATCAGTTTCGAATTTTATGTTGTTCCGAGCTACTATCAAAACGGTGAGCTTAGTCATTTGGATACGTTTAGCCATAAAATAGCAGACTACATTGCCCAAGGGGGCTGATAAAAAAAACAAATATTCCCAGCCTCTGGGGAATATACGACATAAATATAATACAATCGATTCGCAATGAATTTCCATTAAAATGTGACGTTTTTAATATCTCCAACAAAAATACAAATATTTAAATAACAATATCGTTTTAATATTTAATAATTGTTCCAAGCAATGTGAGGTTACAAATCACTGTGGAGTACCTAATGATTCTTTTTTTATACTTTCTATTATTTTATAATGTTCCTATAAAAATTTCGTCCATTTTATTTGCACGTTGCATCTACTCTTCGATCGCTGTTTTTCGTATTCGGGAAACAGCTTATGCAACATTTATTTTCGTCCCGACTCCTTATCACATCTTGATCCATGCAGCAGTTGATCTCGTTGATGTCTGCTCTACCGACTGTCAGAGATAAGAACGAAAATATCGTTGTTTTCGTGGCGTCGTTGAAAAGGAAAGATATTAAAATTGCACGATTTCCTCGCGTCGATGCAGAACGCGATAAAACGTTACGTCCTTGGAGATTGCGAGGCATATAAATCAGTTTCTTGCGACGGTACATTAGAGAAACAGTTGGTACACGCGACACATGGGTAATAACCGAACGAAGCGCCGTTTGCATTCCCATCGACAGCCACCGGAGCAATTTCGATGCTCGTTTCTCGCTTCCCTTACCGGACCAACAGAGATAGTTACGCACGATCGAAGATTCATGAGTCATCGAGAATTCGAAACCGATTCAGAACTGGTTGTTTGGCCGGCGGAATGTAGCTTTTAACAGAAGGGGTGCGAGAGAGGGCGCTGGCGGATTATACAGGGTGTTCGGCCACACCTGGGAAAAATTTTAATGAGCGATTCTAGAGGCCAAAATAAGACGAAAATTAAGAATACCAATTTGTTGATGGAGGCTTTGTTAAAAAGTTATTATCGTTTAAAGTTCTGCACAAACTGAATTTTTGAATTTTTTTCTAGAAGGTGGGTAGGATTTCGGGGGTATGTTTATTCATCAAAAATTATTGCAATTCACCCCCACAACTAACAATATTTTTTTCAGAACGATATCAAATATTTTGATTTCGTCGAAGAATTTCACACCTTCTCGAATTTTTTTCTAGAAAATGGGTAGGATTTCGGGGGTATGTTTATTCATCAAAAATTATTGTAATTGACCCCCACAACTAACAATATTTTTTTCAGAACGATTTCAAATATTTTAATTTCGTCGAAAAATTTCACACATTCTCCAATTTTTTTCTAGAAAGTGGGTAGAATTTCGTGAGTATGTGTATTCGCCAAAAATGATTGCAATTGACCCCCACAGCTAACAATATTTTTTTCAGAACGATTTGAAATTTTTCTTTTTCGTCGAAAAATTTAGGCACCTAATTAAATTTTCGGTAAAGAATTTTTTTCTCGAAAATGCGCAGGATTTCGGTGGTATGTCTATTTACCAGAAATGATTGCAATTGACCCCCACAGCCAACAATATTTTTTTTAGAACGATTTGAAACTTTTCAATTTCGCCAAAAAATTTCAGCAACAACCCCTCTGTCAATTTTTCTTAAAAATTTGTTTTTTATTTTTAGTAATTTTATTTGACGCCCTACAGAAAAGATGTTTAATACTTTTTTGTAGGTACTTATGGGCTCTACTTCAGAAAAAAGTTTCATTGAAATATATTCAAAATTTTTGGAATTATGGCTGTTTGAAAATTGGACTATTTTTATGGGGGGTTTTCTCTTTTTGTGGGGTCAAGGACCAATTCTTCGAATATTTTTGCGATTTGTACATATTCTCCACCAAAATACGCATAGTTTGCATTTTCAAACTTTCAAATCCTTCAATTCATTCAGGAATTATGATATTTTAAAGATTCGCATGAAATTTTCTTGCAAGATTTCTGGTCAGAAATTAAATTTTCGGTAAGGAATTGTTTTCTCGAAATTGAGTAGGATTTCGGTGGTATGTCTATTTACCAAAAATGATTGCAATTGACCCCCACAGCCAACAATATTTTTTTCAGAACGATTTGAAATATTTTAATTTCGTCGAAAAATTTCACACCTTCTCGAATTTTTTTCTCGAAAATGCGTCGGATTTCGGTAGTATGTATAATGACCTAAAATGATTGTAATTGACCCCCGCACCGAAGATAATTTTTCCAGAATGATTTGAAACTTTTCAATTTCGCCAAAAAATTTCAGCAACAAACCCTCTGTCGATTTTTCTTAAAAATTCCTTTTTCATTTTTAGTAATTTCGTTTGACGTCCTACAGAAAAATTGTCTAATACTTTTTTGTAGGTACCTATGAGCTCTACCTCAGAAAAAAATTTCATTGAAATATATTCACAATTGTAGCAGTTATGGCTGTTTGAAAATTGGACCATTTTTATGGGGGTTTTTCTCATTTTGTGGGGTCAAGGACCAACTCTTCGAATATTCCTGCGATTTGTACCTATTCTCCACCAAAATACGCATAGTTTGCATTTTCAAACTTTCAAATCCTTCAATTCATTCAGGAATTATGATATTTTAAAGATTCGCATGAAATTTTCTTGCAAGATTTCTGGTCAGAAATTAAATTTTCGGTAAGGAATTGTTTTCTCGAAATTGAGTAGGATTTCGGTGGTATGTCTATTCACCAAAAATGATTGCAATTGACTCCCACAGCTAACAATATTTTTTTCAGAACGATTTGAAATATTTTAATTTCGTCGAAAAATTTCACACCTTCTCGAATTTTTTTCTAGAAAATGCGTCGGATTTCGGTAGTATGTATAATGACCTAAAATGATTGTAATTGACCCCCGTACCGAAGATAATTTTTCCAGAATGATTTAAAACTTTTCAATTTCGCCAAAAAATTTCAGCAACAACCCTCTGTCGATTTTTCTTAAAAATTCCTTTTTCATTTTTAGTAATTTCGTTTGACGTCCTACAGAAAAGTTGTTTAATACTTTTTTGTAGGTACCTATGAGCTCTACCTCAGAAAAAAGTTTCATTGAAATATATTCACAATTGTAGCAGTTATGGCTGTTTGAAAATTGGATCATTTTTATGGGGGTTTTTCTGATTTTGTGGAGTCAAGGACCAACTCTTCGAATATTCTTGCGATTTGTACATATTCTCTACCAAAATACGCGTAGTTTGCATTTTCAAACTTTCAAATCCTACAATTCATTCAGGAGTTATGATATTTTAAAGATTCGCATGAAATTTTCGGGCAAGATTTCTGGACAGAAATTAAATTTTCGGTAAGGAATTTTTTTCTCGAAACTGAGTAGGATTTCGGGGGTATGTCTATTCACCAGAAATGATTGCAATTGACCCCCACAGCTAGCAATATTTTTTTCAGAATGATTTGAATCTTTTCAATTTCGCCAAAAAATTTCAGCAACAACCCCTCTGTCAATTTTTCTTAAAAATTCGTTTTTTATTTTTAGCAATTTTATTTGACGCCCTACAGAAAAGTTGTTTAATACTTTTTTGTAGGTACCTATGGGCTCTACTTCAGAAAAAAGTTTCATTGAAATATATTCACAATTTTTGGAATTATGGCTGTTTGAAAATTGGACCATTTTTATGGGGGGTTTTCTCTTTTTGTGGGGTCAAGGACCAATTCTTCGAATATTTTTGCGATTTGTACATATTCTCCACCAAAATACGCATAGTTTGCATTTTCAAACTTTCAAATCCTTCAATTCATTCAGGAATTATGATATTTTAAAGATTCGCATGAAATTTTCTTGCAAGATTTCTGGTCAGAAATTAAATTTTCGATAAGGAATTTTTTTCTCGAAATTGAGTAGGATTTCGGTGGTATGTCTATTCACCAAAAATGATTGCAATTCACCCCCACAGCTAGCAATATTTTTTTCAGAACGATTTGAAATATTTTAATTTCGTCGAAAAATTTCACACCTTCTCGAATTTTTTTCTCGAAAATGCGTCGGATTTCGGTAGTATGTATAATGACCTAAAATGATTGTAATTGACCCCTGCAACCGAAGATAATTTTTCCAGAATGATTTGAAACTTTTCAATTTCGCCAAAAAATTTCAGCAACAACCCCTCTGTCAATTTTTCTTAAAAATTCGTTTTTTATTTTTAGCAATTTTATTTGACGCCCTACAGAAAAGTTGTTTAATACTTTTTTGTAGGTACCTATGAGCTCTACCTCAGAAAAAAGTTTCATTGAAATATATTCACAATTGTAGCAGTTATGGCTGTTTGAAAATTGGAGCATTTTTATGGGGGTTTTTCTGATTTTGTGGAGTCAAGGACCAACTCTTCGAATATTCTTGCGATTTGTACATATTCTCTACCAAAATACGCGTAGTTTGCATTTTCAAACTTTCAAATCCTACAATTCATTCAGGAGTTATGATATTTTAAAGATTCGCATGAAATTTTCGGGCAAGATTTCTGGTCAGAAATTAAATTTTCGGTAAGGAATTTTTTTCTCGAAACTGAGTAGGATTTCGGGGGTATGTCTATTCACCAAAAATGATTGCAATTGACCCCCACAGCTAACAATATTTTTTTCAGTACGATTTGAAAAATTTTAATTTCGTCGAAAAATTTCACACCTTCTCGAATTTTTTTCTCGAAAATGCGTCAGATTTCGGTAGTATGTATAATGACCTAAAATGATTGTAATTGACCCCCGCAACCGAAGATAATTTTTCCAGAATGATTTGAAACTTTTCAATTTCGCCAAAAGATTTCACCAACAACCCTGTCAATTTTTCTTAAGAATTCGTTTTTTATTTTTAGTAATTTTATTTGACGCCCTACAGAAAAGTTGTTTAATACTTTTTTGTAGGTACCTATGAGCTCTACCTCAGAAAAAAGTTTCATTGAAATATATTCACAATTGTAGCAGTTATGGCTGTTTGAAAATTGGAGCATTTTTATGGGGGTTTTTCTGATTTTGTGGAGTCAAGGACCAACTCTTCGAATATTCTTGCGATTTGTACATATTCTCTACCAAAATACGCGTAGTTTGCATTTTCAAACTTTCAAATCCTACAATTCATTCAGGAGTTATGATATTTTAAAGATTCGCATGAAATTTTCGGGCAAGATTTCTGGTCAGAAATTAAATTTTCGGTAAGGAATTTTTTTCTCGAAACTGAGTAGGATTTCGGGGGTATGTCTATTCACCAAAAATGATTGCAATTGACCCTCACAGCTAACAATAATTTTTCCAGAATGATTTGAAACTTTTCAATTTCGCCAAAAAATTTCAGCAACAACCCCTCTGTCGATTTTTCTTAAAAATTCCTTTTTCATTTTTAGTAATTTCGTTTGACGTCCTACAGAAAAATTGTCTAATACTTTTTTGTAGGTACCTATGAGCTCTACCTCAGAAAAAAATTTCATTGAAATATATTCACAATTGTAGCAGTTATGGCTGTTTGAAAATTGGACCATTTTTATGGGGGTTTTTCTCATTTTGTGGGGTCAAGGACCAACTCTTCGAATATTCCTGCGATTTGTACCTATTCTCCACCAAAATACGCATAGTTTGCATTTTCAAACTTTCAAATCCTTCAATTCATTCAGGAATTATGATATTTTAAAGATTCGCATGAAATTTTCTTGCAAGATTTCTGGTCAGAAATTAAATTTTCGGGATTTCGGTGGTATGTCTATTCACCAAAAATGATTGCAATTGACTCCCACAGCTAACAATATTTTTTTCAGAACGATTTGAAATATTTTAATTTCGTCGAAAAATTTCACACCTTCTCGAATTTTTTTCTAGAAAATGCGTCGGATTTCGGTAGTATGTATAATGACCTAAAATGATTGTAATTGACCCCCGTACCGAAGATAATTTTTCCAGAATGATTTAAAACTTTTCAATTTCGCCAAAAAATTTCAGCAACAACCCTCTGTCGATTTTTCTTAAAAATTCCTTTTTCATTTTTAGTAATTTCGTTTGACGTCCTACAGAAAAGTTGTTTAATACTTTTTTGTAGGTACCTATGAGCTCTACCTCAGAAAAAAGTTTCATTGAAATATATTCACAATTGTAGCAGTTATGGCTGTTTGAAAATTGGATCATTTTTATGGGGGTTTTTCTGATTTTGTGGAGTCAAGGACCAACTCTTCGAATATTCTTGCGATTTGTACATATTCTCTACCAAAATACGCGTAGTTTGCATTTTCAAACTTTCAAATCCTACAATTCATTCAGGAGTTATGATATTTTAAAGATTCGCATGAAATTTTCGGGCAAGATTTCTGGACAGAAATTAAATTTTCGGTAAGGAATTTTTTTCTCGAAACTGAGTAGGATTTCGGGGGTATGTCTATTCACCAGAAATGATTGCAATTGACCCCCACAGCTAGCAATATTTTTTTCAGAATGATTTGAATCTTTTCAATTTCGCCAAAAAATTTCTGCAACAACCCCTCTGTCAATTTTTCTTAAAAATTCGTTTTTTATTTTTAGCAATTTTATTTGACGCCCTACAGAAAAGTTGTTTAATACTTTTTTGTAGGTACCTATGGGCTCTACTTCAGAAAAAAGTTTCATTGAAATATATTCACAATTTTTGGAATTATGGCTGTTTGAAAATTGGACCATTTTTATGGGGGGTTTTCTCTTTTTGTGGGGTCAAGGACCAATTCTTCGAATATTTTTGCGATTTGTACATATTCTCCACCAAAATACGCATAGTTTGCATTTTCAAACTTTCAAATCCTTCAATTCATTCAGGAATTATGATATTTTAAAGATTCGCATGAAATTTTCTTGCAAGATTTCTGGTCAGAAATTAAATTTTCGATAAGGAATTTTTTTCTCGAAATTGAGTAGGATTTCGGTGGTATGACTATTCACCAAAAATGATTGCAATTCACCCCCACAGCTAGCAATATTTTTTTCAGAACGATTTGAAATATTTTAATTTCGTCGAAAAATTTCACACCTTCTCGAATTTTTTTCTCGAAAATGCGTCGGATTTCGGTAGTATGTATAATGACCTAAAATGATTGTAATTGACCCCTGCAACCGAAGATAATTTTTCCAGAATGATTTGAAACTTTTCAATTTCGCCAAAAAATTTCAGCAACAACCCCTCTGTCAATTTTTCTTAAAAATTCGTTTTTTATTTTTAGCAATTTTATTTGACGCCCTACAGAAAAGTTGTTTAATACTTTTTTGTAGGTACCTATGAGCTCTACCTCAGAAAAAAGTTTCATTGAAATATATTCACAATTGTAGCAGTTATGGCTGTTTGAAAATTGGAGCATTTTTATGGGGGTTTTTCTGATTTTGTGGAGTCAAGGACCAACTCTTCGAATATTCTTGCGATTTGTACATATTCTCTACCAAAATACGCGTAGTTTGCATTTTCAAACTTTCAAATCCTACAATTCATTCAGGAGTTATGATATTTTAAAGATTCGCATGAAATTTTCGGGCAAGATTTCTGGTCAGAAATTAAATTTTCGGTAAGGAATTTTTTTCTCGAAACTGAGTAGGATTTCGGGGGTATGTCTATTCACCAAAAATGATTGCAATTGACCCCCACAGCTAACAATATTTTTTTCAGAACGATTTGAAATATTTTAATTTCGTCGAAAAATTTCACACCTTCTCGAATTTTTTTCTCGAAAATGCGTCGGATTTCGGTAGTATGTATAATGACCTAAAATGATTGTAATTGACCCCTGCAACCGAAGATAATTTTTCCAGAATGATTTGAAACTTTTCAATTTCGCCAAAAAATTTCAGCAACAACCCCTCTGTCAATTTTTCTTAAAAATTCGTTTTTTATTTTTAGCAATTTTATTTGACGCCCTACAGAAAAGTTGTTTAATACTTTTTTGTAGGTACCTATGAGCTCTACCTCAGAAAAAAGTTTCATTGAAATATATTCACAATTGTAGCAGTTATGGCTGTTTGAAAATTGGAGCATTTTTATGGGGGTTTTTCTGATTTTGTGGAGTCAAGGACCAACTCTTCGAATATTCTTGCGATTTGTACATATTCTCTACCAAAATACGCGTAGTTTGCATTTTCAAACTTTCAAATCCTACAATTCATTCAGGAGTTATGATATTTTAAAGATTCGCATGAAATTTTCGGGCAAGATTTCTGGTCAGAAATTAAATTTTCGGTAAGGAATTTTTTTCTCGAAACTGAGTAGGATTTCGGGGGTATGTCTATTCACCAAAAATGATTGCAATTGACCCCCACAGCTAACAATATTTTTTTCAGTACGATTTGAAAAATTTTAATTTCGTCGAAAAATTTCACACCTTCTCGAATTTTTTTCTCGAAAATGCGTCAGATTTCGGTAGTATGTATAATGACCTAAAATGATTGTAATTGACCCCCGCAACCGAAGATAATTTTTCCAGAATGATTTGAAACTTTTCAATTTCGCCAAAAGATTTCACCAACAACCCTGTCAATTTTTCTTAAGAATTCGTTTTTTATTTTTAGTAATTTTATTTGACGCCCTACAGAAAAGTTGTTTAATACTTTTTTGTAGGTACCTATGAGCTCTACCTCAGAAAAAAGTTTCATTGAAATATATTCACAATTGTAGCAGTTATGGCTGTTTGAAAATTGGAGCATTTTTATGGGGGTTTTTCTGATTTTGTGGAGTCAAGGACCAACTCTTCGAATATTCTTGCGATTTGTACATATTCTCTACCAAAATACGCGTAGTTTGCATTTTCAAACTTTCAAATCCTACAATTCATTCAGGAGTTATGATATTTTAAAGATTCGCATGAAATTTTCGGGCAAGATTTCTGGTCAGAAATTAAATTTTCGGTAAGGAATTTTTTTCTCGAAACTGAGTAGGATTTCGGGGGTATGTCTATTCACCAAAAATGATTGCAATTGACCCTCACAGCTAACAATAATTTTTCCAGAATGATTTGAAACTTTTCAATTTCGCCAAAAAATTTCAGCAACAACCCCTCTGTCAATTTTTCTTAAAAATTTGTTTTTTATTTTTAGTAATTTTATTTGACGCCCTACAGAAAAGATGTTTAATACTTTTTTGTAGGTACCTATGGGCTTTACTTCAGAAAAAAGTTTCATTGAAATATATTCACAATTGTTGGAATTATGGCTGTTTGAAAATTGGACCATTTTTATGGGGGGTTTTCTCTTTTTGTGGGGTCAAGGACCAATTCTTCGAATATTTTTGCGATTTGTACATATTCTCCACCAAAATACGCATAGTTTGCATTTTCAAACTTTCAAATCCTTCAATTCATTCAGGAATTATGATATTTTAAAGATTCGCATGAAATTTTCTTGCAAGATTTCTGGTCAGAAATTAAATTTTCGGTAAGGATTTTTTTTCTCGAAACTGAGTAGGATATCGGGGGTATGTCTATTTACCAAAAATGATTGCAATTCACCCCCACAGCTAGCAATATTTTTTTCAGAACGATTTGAAATATTTTAATTTCGTCGAAAAATTTCACACCTTCTCGAATTTTTTTCTAGAAAGTGGGTGGGATTTCGGGGGTATGTCTATTCACCAAAAATGATTCCAATTGACCCCCACAGCTAACAATAATTTTTCCAGAATGATTTGAAACTTTTCAATTTCACCAAAAAATTAAAGCAACAACCCTCTGTCAATTTTTCTTAAAAATTCGTTTTTTATTTTTAGTAATTTTATTTGACGCCCTACAGAAAAGATGTTTAATACTTTTTTGTAGGTAACTATGGGCTCTACTTCAGAAAATAGTTTCATTGAAATATATTCACAATTGTAGCAGTTATGGCTGTTTGAAAATTGGACCATTTTTATGGGGGTTTTTCTCATTTTGCGGGGTCAAGGATAGACTTTTCGAATATTTTTGCGATTTCGACATATTCTCCACCAAAATACACGTAGTTTGCTTTTTTAAAAATGAAAATCGTCCTATTCATTCAGGAATTATGATATTTTAAAGATTCGCATGAAATTTTCGGGCAAGATTTCTGGTCAGAAATTAAATTTTCGGTAAGGAATTTTTTTCTCGAAACTGAGTAGGATCTCGGGGGTATGTCTGTTGACCAAAAATGCTTGCAATTGACCCCTGCAACTAAAAATAATTTTTCCAAGGCGATTCGAAAGTCTTTTTTTCACCCAGAATTTTCAGCACTTACTCGAATTTTTTTCTCGAAAGTGGGTAGGATTTTGGAAGTATGTCTATTCTCCAAAAATGATTGCAATTGACCCCCACAGCTAACAATATTTTTTTCAGAACGTTTTGAAATATTTTAATTTCGTCGAAAAATTTTACACCTTCTTGATTTTTTTTCTCGAAAGTGGGTAGGATTTCGGTGGTATGTTTATTCACCAAAAATGATTGCAATTGACCCCCACAGCTAACAATATTTTTTTCAGAATGATTTGAAATATTTTAATTTCGTCGAAAAATTCACATCTTCTCAAATTTTTTTCTAGAAAGTGAGCCGGATTTCGGGGGTACGTCTGTTCACCAAAAATGATTGCAATTGACCCCCACAACTAACAATAATTTTTCCAGAACGATTTGAAATTTTTAAATTTAATTGTTAATAACTTCTTAACGAAGCCTCCATCAACAAATTGATATTCTTGATTTTCGTCTTATTTTTCCCAGGGGTGGCCGAACACCCTGTATACGCGTTTAGGAGCGGGACGTGCACCCAGTTGGGCATCCACGTTCCTCATTAAATTTCAATCGGAGCCCTGATTTATTCCCTCGTGTCTGTACTTCGCGCTTCCACGGCGTTTGAGACGATCGTCTTCTCGGAATTCTGCAAAAAAAGCCTCGAGTCCGTCGAACGACGTCGTCCTTTGAATTAAATAGCTCGCGAACGTATTGTTCTCCGCAACTGTTTTTGACTATATAGCTCACCTATCGGCTCTTTCCTCTTCGTCGATGCGATTCAGTTGCAAATTGCCTTTTCTCCCTGCGTTTCACATTACAACTCTTTGCCACTACAAGTATTGTATGGTAATTCACGATGGAAGCTAGAATATTAACATTCTGCGTTGCAACAATATTAAATCAGTCTCGAGTTTTATAAATAAGAAGCTTACCTAAATATTGTGTATTGTTACAGATAAATTGAATAACAAATCAACATAATAATATTTTAGGATCTTGCTTTTACTAACATATTCGTTGATCGAAGAGCGTATATATAAAAATGGAAGAGTCTATCGAGCGCTTGCGAGAGAGTGGTGGCGCCTCTGACGGCGAGTACGAGAAGTGTCGCCACAATATTCTTTCTGTAGTGTCGCAGGGGTCTCACCTTGGCCCATTACTATTTATCATTTTTATCAATGATTTGCATAGAGTTTTCCAACATTGCAAATTCTTACTGTTTGCTGATGATCATAACCTACCTTTCCATATCAAAATTTTGTAAACCAATACTGACATTATCGTAATTTTAACGCATTTTGACCAATAACTTTATACTATATTAAAAATCAACACCCAAGTAAACAATTTTTAACAAAATCGTGTATGTTTTCATACAAAATAAGTTTGAATCATAACTTATCAAGAACCTACTATAACCTGTATTTCCAGTCCGAAATTTTTTAAATCAATACTGACATTATGGTAATTTTAACGCATCTTGACCAACAGTTGTATAGAATATTAAAATCAACGTTCAAATAAACAAATCTTAACGATATCATTTACGTTTTCATACAAAACAAATTTGAATCATAACCTATCAAAAACTTACCATAACCTATCTTTCCAGACCGAAATTTAGTAAACCAATACTGACATTATCATAATTTTAACGCATCTTGACCAATAACGTTATACTATATTAAAAATCAACGCCCAAGTAAACAATTCTTAACAAAATCATAACCTATCAAGAACCTACCATAACCTACCTACTACCTATCTACTGCTTTATAGACTACTACAGCTTCTCGTTTTAATGAAACATTGTAGACTTGAAATGATGGTCACTAGTAACCACCATACCAGTAAACATATTAAAGTTAACACAACTGGCTGCACTTTCTAATTAACAATATACAATAATAGACGAGTATTTTGTATCTGTTGACGCGCGTAATTTACGTAATATATTATTTAATAACAAATTAATTTTCTTTCATCGAATAGTATTACAAAATTCTTAATCTGTACTTGGTTTCCAGATAAATCTTTTTTAATACGACAAATGAAATGACAAAATGGTGGATACATTACAAGTGTAAAACGAAATTGATAAAATACAATCAGGCGTTTTACTTTTCAGTTTTTTTACTGACGTTTTTAGTTAGTTAAAAAGCGACATGTTTCTCAATTTCTTTCCCGATGTTTTCAAAAGTTTGGTAAATTTTTAGATTCTTTTCTAAATTAACGTAAATAGAAGTTAGTCTCGGAACCAATTTAAAATTTGTATTTCTTAAACGTAAATAAAACTTGCCTAACCTTTCAGATAAATCGTATTTTACCATTAGATATTAAGCAAACTAAATGTTTTGATATTAAAAGTTGTGGACTGTTGAATATTATTGTTATTATCAGCCTTGCATTATTTTCAAATAAAAATCAAGTTGTTAGAAATTCTATTGTACTGGTTTGACTTGCATAAAAATTTCTTAAGAAAGAAAAGTCGTAAGAAAGTTTCGAGTCACGTTGGTAATCGTGAACAAAATTCACCAGAATCGTGATAGCAATATTGTAATTGGTTACGTGTACATTATAGGTTATCCCACATTACGTAACATTACATATTAGGTTATACCACAAGTTCGTGTCGTTCGATATTCTGAAACTGATTTAAAATTTGTAATTTAATAGAAAACAAATAATTCATACAAATTTGAAACAAACAGATATTGAGTAAAAGCTGGAAATTTAGAATCGACACTTAGAGAACGAAATTTTCTTGCTCGTGCATGAATATTTTTGTTAGCATATAATAAAACCTTCTAAGAAATAAAAAACAACAATCTCCAGGCTCATTAATGGGTAAACAATTTAGAAATGTCAACGTTTTAATGAAAAGCGTTGAACTACATTTTAATAAAAAATCGAACAAGTTTTGTAGATACAATGGCGTCGCCAAAGGAAGAGGAGAAAATTGTCGATTGAAAAGAGGTTTACTGTTTTTCATACAATTCCATTATATGTTTAAAATATTGCTTTAACTTGTAGTACAAAACTCCGACACGAATATATGGGGCGACCTAATATTAGAGGTTATGTCTCATCGTCTGTTGTTAATTTATAATAGAGGTTATGTCTGATCGTCTGTTGTTAATTTATAATAGAGGTTATGTCTGATCATCTGTTGTTAATTCATAATAGAGGTTATGTCTGATCATCTGTTGTTAATTTATAATAGAGGTTACGTTTGATCATCTGTTGTTAATTCATAATAGAGGTTATGTGTGATTATTCAATGTTGACACGACTGCACTTTCTAATTAACAATATACAATAATAGACAAGTATTTTGTATCTGTTGACATGCGTAGATAACCAATAAAATTCCATTACAAGTTTAAAATATTGCTTTAAGTTGTGAAACGAAACTCAACACGAACATATGGGACGACCATTAGAGGTTATCTCTGATCATCTTTTGTTAATTTATAATAGAGGTTATGTCTGATCATCTGTTGTTAATTTATAATAGAGGTTATGTCTGATCATCTGTTGTTAATTCATAATAGAGGTTATGTCTGATCATCTATTGGTAATTCATAATAGAGGTTATGTCTGATCATCTGTTGTTAATTCATAATAGAGGTTATGTTTGATCGTCTGTTGTTAATTCATAATAGAGGTTACGTTTGATCATCTGTTGTCAATTTATAATAAAGGTTATGTCTGATCATCTGTTGTTAATTCATAATAGAGGTTATGTCTGATTATTCAATGTTGACACGACTGCACTTCCTAATTAACAATATACAATAATAGACAAGTATTTTGTATCTGTTGACATGCGTAGATAACCAATAAAATTCCATTACAAGTTTAAAATATTGCTTTAAGTTGTCAAACAAAACTCAGCACGAACATATGGGACGACCATTAGAGGTTATTTCTGATCATCTGTTGTTAATTCATAATAGAGGTTACGTTTGATCATCTGTTGTCAATTTATAATAGAGGTTATGTCTGATCATCTGTTGTTAATTCATAATAGAGGTTATGTCTGATTATTCAATGTTGACACGACTGCACTTCCTAATTAACAATATACAATAATAGACAAGTATTTTGTATCTGTTGACATGCGTAGGTATCGGATAGAAAATTGCAGACGTTGTAAATCATGAGACCAAGCACGTCGTCAGATTTAAAACCGACCGTACGTTAGTCGTTTCATCAATAATTCTTAACGTTGTCGCGTGCAAGCAATATCTGTCTTCGGGACACCTGCTCGAGCAAGCAAACACAATGGTGTTTACCTAATCGGCCAGAACGATCG
This sequence comes from Colletes latitarsis, assembly GCF_051014445.1. Classification (NCBI taxonomy): domain Eukaryota; kingdom Metazoa; phylum Arthropoda; class Insecta; order Hymenoptera; family Colletidae; genus Colletes; species Colletes latitarsis. The sequence continues at coordinate 17,979,920 of NC_135145.1, forward strand.
AACTCCTCGATCGAACTCGTTCCACTGGTAGGCGTAGCGAGCGAGATAATAACTTGCTATTGCTCGGCTACCTACGTGCCTATGATTATAATTCGCTCGTAGGGTTCGCTGCTAACCGCCTTTAACACTAGATTTACGGAAGCCGTCAATTCGACGGATGTCAGATCCCATATTTAAAATTACAGAACGCGTAAATAGTATTTTTTAACAACTTATGTTGAATTTGTTTGATGCAATGGCATGGATACATGTGACAGAATTTATCACACAGTATTTGTTTAAATAAGTAATATATTTAATACAACAGGAAATAAATAAATAAATATGAATGAGCGCATGCTGGCTGTTGCAGCTCGTAATGCAAATCAAAACATAACATAAGAGAAACGTCGCGAGAAGGCGTCTCGAGAAAAAAATTCGAGAATGTGTGAAATTTTTCGACGGAAAAAAAAAATTCCAAATCGTTTTGGAAAAAATATTTTTAGTTGCAGGGGTCAATTACAATAATTTTTGGTCATTACACATACCCTCGAAATCTTGCGCATTTTCTAGAAAAAAATTCATTATGGGCGGAACTTTAAACGTTAATAATTTTTTAACAAAGCCTCGATCAACAAATTGGTATTCTTGATTTTCGTCTTATTTTGGCCTCAAAAATCCCCCATTAAAATTTTTCCCAGGAGTGGTCGAACACCCTGTAGATCACTTTCTCACAACATGAATACAAATAATATTCCAATTAATTTAAATAATAATTTTAAAATTAAAGATTATCCCATAATTTTTTAATATTTAATCAATTTTATTTTATTATAGAATAAAACTTTTATTAAATATATGAATTAAATTCATTTCAAAAAAAGAAAAATCGTATTTTAAGGTAATCGACAACATGAGAGGTATCAATATACGTGCGATCAATGCCCGTAAATCAAACACATATAGATCGCTTTCTCATAACATGAATACATATAATATTCTAATTAATTCAAATAATAATTTTAAAATTAAAGTTTATCCCATAATTTTTTAATATTTAATAAATTTTATTTTATTATAGAATAAAACTTTTATTAAATATATGAATTAAATTCATTTCAAAAAAAGAAAAATCGTATTTTAAAGTAATCGTCAACATGAAAGGTATCGATAAATATACGTGCGATCAATGCCCGTAAATTTAATGTTAAACAACTTTACTAGAAGTTTCGTATTATGTTCGTTTTTTTTTCTGTCACGAGAACTAACTGGAAACAATCGACGGACATTTTTATATCTTTAGTTTTTATTATCGTTCGAAGTATTTGTTCTTTTTTTCTTTTTCTATTTATTGCATTTATAGCCATCAGTGACGGTAAGGTTAGGAAAATTTTATTCACGAATAATTGATAAATATTTTAGATTCCATTTGTAAATTAACTTTACTTTTCAATTTTCAAAAGTAAGCTCGGTTATATTCGATATTATTTTCTAACTTATTAACAAACTACAGAATTGCATTCAATTAATTATATCATTCAGAGTCTAAAAACAGTTTAAAAACAGTTTCTTATTGCTGAATCATACTCTACACGTTTTTTTTCAGTAATAAATATACAGGGTGTCCGGCCAGTCCTGGGAAAAATTTTAATGGAAGATTCTAGAGGCCAAAATAAGACGAAAATCAAGAATATCAATTTGTTGATGGAGGCTTCGTTAAAAAGTTATTAACGTTTAAAGTTTCGCCAGTACTAAATTTTTTTCTCGAAAATGCGCAAAATTTCGGGGGTAGGTCTATTCACCAAAAATAATTGTAATTGACCCCTGCAACCGAAAATAATTTTTCCAAAACGATTTGAAATTTTTTTTCCGTCGAAAAATTTAGAAACCTACCCCCTGTCGATTTTTCTGAAAAATTCGTTTTTCATTTTTAGTAATTTTGTTTGACACTCTACAGAAAAGTTGTTTAATATTTTTTTGTAGGTACCTATGGGCTCTACTTCAGAAAAAAGTTTCATTGAAATATATTCACTATTGTGGGAGTTATGGCTATTTGAAAATTGGACCATTTTTATGGGGTTTTTCTCATTTTACGGGGTCAAGGAACAACTTTTCGAATATTTTTATAATTCCTGCATATTCTATACTAAAATATGCGACGTTTGGCTTTTTGAACATTAAAATCATTCAATCCGTTCAGAAGTTATGGTGTTTTAAAGATCCGCATGAAATTTCGAAGAACCATTTCTGGCCTGAAATTATATTTTCGGTAAGGAATTTTTTTCTCGAAAATGGTTAGGATTTCGTGGGTATGTCTATTGACCAAAAATGATTGTGATTGATCCCTGCAATCAAAAATAATTTTTTCAGAACGATTTGAAATATTTTAATTTTGTTGAAAAATTTCAAACCTTCTCAAATTTTTTTCTAGAAAATGGGTAGGATTTCGGGGTTATGTGTATTCACCAAAAATGATTGCAATTGACCTCTACAGCTAACAATATTTTTTGCAGAACGATTTGAAATATTTTAATTTCGTCGAAAAATTTCACACCTTCTCGAATTTTTTTCTAGAAAATGGGTAGGATTTCGGGGTTATGTGTATTCACCAAAAATGATTGCAATTGACCTCTACAGCTAACACTATTTTTTTCAGAACGATTTGAAATATTTTAATTTTGTTGAAAAATTTCACACCTTCTCGAATTTTTTTCTAGAAAATGGGTAGGATTTCGGGGGTATGTCTAATGACCAAAAATGATTATAATTGACCCCCGCAACCGAAAATAATTTTTCCAGATCGATTTGAAATTTTTTAATTTAATTGTTAATAACTTTATAACGAAACCTCCATCAACATATTGGTATTCTTGATTTTCGTCTTATTTTGGCCTCTAGAATCCCCCATTAAAATTTTTCCCAGGGCTGGCCGAACAACCTGTATATTAATTTTGATTGTAGACCATTGTAAGCTACATAACCTAAAATTTGTTTCAGTACTAAAATAATTTCGTAACCTTATTAAACTTCACAAATTCTATTCAAATTTATTTCCCCCAACATCTTAACTCAAGAATTAATTTTTCTATTACCATAATGGTAAATCTTGTCACCCATATATGGGTGACGTGGCAGTCAAAGTGTTAAAGCGAACCGTTTGATCGGGCGAGTGCATTCGGTGCAACTGTTGACATTCGAATGCGCTCGATCCAACGGAGAAAGTGGCGACGTTCGTGAGTGCAATTATACCGCAGCGCCGTGATGTAATTGAAAAGACAAAAGTGTTTCTAGTACTTGTGCATCGAAATGTCATTTGCATGATCTCCATGCATCCTTCAAATAATTACTACACTGTAACTATCAAGTTAATCCAAATTGAAAAAATACTACAAGTTTTTTAACTTTTTGCAAATCAAATTAGTACAAATAATTGGGGTCCTTCACCCCTTTACTTTTTGCAAATCAAATTAGTACAAATAATCGAGGTCCTTCACCCTTTTACTTTTTGCAAATCAAATTAATACAATAATTAGGGTCCTTCATCCCTTTACTTTTTGCAAATCAAATTACTACAAATAATCGAGGTCCTTTACCCCTTTACTTTTTGCAAATCAAATTAGTGACAATAATTAGGGTCCTTCACCCTGTACCTTCTCGGATTTATATTATTTGCAATTATTAAAATCAATTGTACAAAGCAAATTGAAGTGAATAACAAAGAATAAGTTGGAAATTCTGCGATAAAAAAATACACATTTATTTAGCAAAAGATTTCTATCGCGGTTTTCGAATTCTGAAATCGAATTGCGTCCCTGTTCTTCGTGCAAGAAGGGACTTAACAGGCTGCTCGTTGGCCAAGCCGTCGTCGGCTGGACAGCAACTCACTTCGTCGTCCACTCCGGCACACCTGTTCACTCAGGTATGCGATATTCCCCTCTCTCCGTTTCTTCTCCTCTCTCCGCTGCCTCCCCCTCTACCCGCGCCCGTCTCTTCGCCCCCTTTCTTGCAACTCTTTCTTACTCCTCATCGCGACACACGGACGGTGGTTTACCGTTGTCCTCAGTGATTCTGGATCCACGGACACAGCTGGTCCATTCCTGGTACGCGAACCTTGCAAATCTTCCAAAGTTGAAACGCCCTTTTCCTAAACTTTTACTTTATACAATAGGAGTAACAAGTTGTTTACTCTCGATTTTAATTTCTCTCGGTACAAATGAAAATGTACAGAAATTTTCACGAGCAAAGAATACACTGCTAATATTATTGTTAAATGAAAATCTATAATTTTGATTGCAGTTTTAAAATGTATTAACGAAGGAAAAAATTTTCTTAATATCGTTTGGTTTTTTTTATTTTTTGTTTTGTTTCCGTATTATGAAAAAAAATTTTTCTTCGGAATGCTATAGTTTTCTAAATTCTCCATATTTTCTCGTTAAAATTTTTTTTAAGCTGGTTGGTTTCTTTTACACCAAAAAAAATTTTTTCTTGAACATGTTATAATCTAAATTTTCCATATTTTTTGTTTATTTTTTGGTCTGATTTTCTGTTTAAAATTTTTTTCAAGCTGGCTGGTTTCTTTTATACCAAAAAAAATTTTTTCTTCGAAATATTCTAGTCTAAATTTTCCATATTTTTTGTTTACTTTTGTTCTGATTTTTTATTTAAAATTTCTTTAAACTTGGTTGGTTTCTTTTATACCAAAAAATATTTTTTCTTCGAAATGCTATAATCTCAATTTTCCATATTTTTTGTTCTGATTTTTTATTTAAAATTGTTTTAAAGCTGGTTGGTTTCTTTTATACTAAAAAAAATTTTTTCTTTGAAATGCTATAATCTCAATTTTCCATATTTTTTGTTCTGATTTTTTATTTAAAATTTTTTTAAAGTTGGTTGGTTTTTTTATACCAAAAAAAATTTTTTCTTCGAAATGCTATGATCTAAATTTTCCATATTTTTTGTTTATTTTTTGTTCTGATCTCTATGATGGATGCTACGCTGTACATGAACTATAGTTATATCATTGGATAGGATTAAAAAACTTAACTACTATTTAGTTCTATTGTAACCTAACCTAACCCAGACCCTTAATCTATTTCTTAACAATCTCTTGCAAAATGAGATTGGCGAGATTCTCCCGATGAAAACGAGTCCAAACACGACACCATTCGGACAATTTTTAGTTATTCAAATTTGAGAATTTTTCAAAAATGAGTTTGAGTAAGTCAAAATTAAAAGTAGCCCGAACTAGGTCGTGTTTGGACTCATTTTTATTGGAAGAATCTCACCAATATATTGATGATAATTTCACGAGGATACAAGTATAAAAATTTCAAATTCCATTACTGGATGATATTGTATATCACGTACGTATTTTATCACTTTCGTCTGGAAAAATTGTCACACTTGACTCTTTTATCTTCATGTCACTATTACCAATGTATTAGCAGGATTCTCCCAATGAAAACGAGTCCAAACACGACACCATTCGGACAATTTTTAGTTATTCAAATTTGAGAATTTTTCAAAAATGAGTTTGAGTAAGTCAAAATTAAAAGTAGTCCGAATTAGGTCGTGTTTGGACTCATTTTTATTGAAAGAATCTCATCAATATATTGATGATAATCTCACGAGGATGCAAGTATGAAAATTTCAAATTTCATTACTGGATGATATTGTATATCACGTACGTATTTTATCACTCTCGTCTGAAAAAATTGTCACACTTGACTTTTATCTTCATGTCACTATTACCAATGTATTAGCAGGATTCTCCCGATGAAAACGAGTCCAAACACGACACCATTCGGACAATTTTTAATTATTCAAATTTGAGAATTTTTCAAAAATGAATGTGAGTAAGTCAAAATTAAAAGTAGTTCGAACTAGGTCGTGTTTGGACTCATTTTTATTGGAAGAATCTCACCAATATATTGATGATACTCTCACGAGGATACAAGTATACAAATTTCAAATTCCATTACTGGATGATATTGCATATCTCGTATGTATTTTATCACACTCGTCTGGAAAAATTGTCACACTTGACTCTTTTATCTTCGTGTCACTATTACCAATGTATTAGCAGAATTCTCCCGATGAAAACGACTCCAAACACGACACCATTCGGTCAATTTTTAGTTATTCAAATTTGAGAATTTTTCAAAAATGAGTTTGAGTAAGTCAAAATTAAAAGTAGTCCGAACTAGGTCGTGTTTGGACTCATTTTTATTGGAAGAATCTCACCAATATATCGATGATACTCTCACAAGGATACAAGTATAAAAATTTCAAATTTCATTATTGGATGATATTGTATATCACGTACGTATTTTATCACTTTCGTCTGGAAAAATTGTCACAATTGACTCTTTTATCTTCATGTCATTATTACCAATGTATTAGCAGGATTCTCCCAATGAAAACGAGTCCAAACACGACACCATTCGGACAATTTTTAATTATTCAAATTTGAGAATTTTTCAATAATGAGTTTGAGTAAGTCAAAATTAAAAGTAGTCCGAACTAGGTCGTGTTTGGACTCATTTTTATTGGAAGAATCTCACCAATATATTGATGATAATTTCACGAGGATACAAGTATAAAAATTTCAAATTCCATTACTGGATGATATTGTATATCACGTACGTATTTTATCACTTTCGTCTGGAAAAATTGTCACACTTGACTCTTTTATCTTCATGTCACTATTACCAATGTATTAGCAGGATTCTCCCAATGAAAACGAGTCCAAACACGGCACCATTCGGACAATTTTTAGTAATTCAAATTTGAGAATTTTTCAGAAATGAGTTTGAGTAAGTCAAAATTAAAAGTAGTCCGAATTAGGTCGTGTTTGGACTCATTTTCATCGGGAGAATCTTACCAACGCATTAATAGCACTCTCACCACGTTTTAATTTGACCAGCAACGTGACTTTCAGTAAAAATTTAATTCTCGCATTTCAAATTATTAACCCTAGATTTAAAAGTCAAATTGATCGTGTATGACATTATATTCTTGTTTCCTATTTAACGTCTTTTATTAGATAATATTTTCCAAAGAAAAACAAAAAATATGGAAAATATAAGAAACTATAGCATTTTGAAAACATTTTTTTGATATAAATAAAAAACAAACTTTACGAATTTTTTAAATTATTGTAATTTTTTATTTGCACCGAGTCACGTAGTAACCAAAACCTTGGAAGTAAAAACGTTATGGAAAAATCGAAACGTTCGTCGCATGCAAAGTGCTCGAAGGTTGTACACGAAGGTAACTCAGTTTATTTCTTGGTGTCCTTATTCGTATTTAACGAAACATCTTATGTGATTACACTAATCAACTTCGTTAGAGTAGACGCAACTGCTTGCGTGGGTGGAATTCTCGCGCGTCGCGATGTTTAATTTTAATGCCGTCTTTCGCGAAATTACGTTTCTCTAAGTGGCGTTCAAAATTTAACGCATAAAGTAAACATATTTTAGTCGTCAAACGTTTCACTTTTTTCTGCAAAATTTTGATATTTTTTTTATAGCTACATTTTTCGAAAATAAGTTTCCTCACTCAACGACGATTTTTTTTTGGCAAAATCAGAATTAGTTTCAATTCTTCAGAACGTTGTAAAAACGTTGATCAACAATTGAATCACTAGCTGCGAATTAGTTTACTAAACAACGAATTGTGAGTCCTGTTGATCGATTCTGTTGACTATAAATCGAACCAAATGGCCGAAACGATTAAAATTAAAGTAAATAAATTGTTTCAATTTTAAAATTAATTTTAAGTATAAATATAATGTTTATTAATATACAAATAATAAATTTTATATATAATAATTCGTTGTTCGAATTGAATAAGAATTTTTACGATAAATTTTAATAATTTTAACACATCGAGCAATTGTGTATTTCTCTTATTAAAATACCCTATAGAAGTTCTTCATAGAATACCCTATGATCAGCAAAGACAAAAGTAATTTTTTTTTTTTAAGTACTTTTAGTAATAAAAATTATTTTGATTCATGAATTAATAGATGGGGTTAGGTGCAGACATTTTTCGGTAAAATTAAAAAATTTAAAATTATTCTGAAAAAATTATTTTTAGTTGCGGGGGTCGATTACAGTCATTTTTGGTGAACAGATATACCCCACAAATCCTACGCATTTTCGAGAAAAAAATTCGAGAAGGTGTAAAATTTTTCGACGGAAAAAAAAAAATTTCAAATCGTTTTGGAAAAATTATTTTTGGTTGCAGGGGTCAATTACGATCATTTTTGGTGAATAGACATATACCCGAAATCCTACCCACTTTCTAAAAAAAAATTAATTTCTTAAAATATAATGTGAGGTTAGAAATATTACCTCGAAAATGCAAATTTTTAAAATGTCATAACTTCTGAACGGTTTGGGGGATTTTAATATTTCAAAAGGCAAACGACGCGTATTTTGGTAAAGAATATGTCGAAATTGTGAAAATATTCGAAAAGTTGTTCCTTAGCCCCGTAAAGTGACAAAAACACCATAAAAATGGTACAACTTTCAAACGGCCATAACTCCTACAATAGTGAATGGATTTGATTAAAATTTATTTCTGAAGTAGAGCTCATGGGTACCCACAAAAAAGTATTAAACAATTTTTCTGTACAGCGCCAACTAAATTTATTAAAAATGAAAAACTAATTTTTAAGAAAAATTGACAGAGGATTGTTGCTGAAATTTTTTAGCGAAATTGGAAAATTTCAAATCATTCTGGAAAAATTATTTTCAGTTGCAAGAGTCAATTACAATCATTTTTGGTGAATACACAAACCCCCGAAATCGCACGCACTTCCGAGAAAAAAATTCTTTTCCAAAAATATAATGTGAGGTTAGAAATATTGCCCCGAAATTTCATGCGAATCTTTAAAATGTCATAATTTCTGAACGGTTTGAAGGATTTTAATGTTTCAAAAGGTAGACGACGCGTATTTTGGTGAAGAATATGTCGAAATTGTGAAAATATTCGAAAAGTTGTTCCTTAACCCCGTAAAGTGATAAAAACCCCATAAAAATGGTCCAATTTTCAAACAGCCATAACTCCTACAATTGCAAATATATTTCAAGGAAACTTTTTTCTGAAGTAGAGCTCATAGGTGTCTATAAAAAAGTATTAGACAACTTTTCTGTAGAGCGTCAAACAAATTTATTAAAAATGAAAAACTAATTTTTAAGAAAAATTGACAGAGGGTTGTTGCTGAAATTTTTTAGCGAAATTGAAAAGTATCAAATTATTCTATAAAAATTATTTTCAGTTGCAGGGGTTGATTACAGTCATTTTTGGTCATTATATATACTACCAAAATCCTACGCACTTTCGAGAAAAAAATTCTTTTCCAAAAGTATAATGTGAGGTTAGAAATATTGCCCCGAAATTTCATGCAAATCTTTAAAATGTCATAACTTCTGGACGGTTTGAGGGATTTTAATATTTCAAAAGGCAAACGATGCGTATTTTGGTGAAGAATATGTCGAAATTGTGAAAATATTCGAAAAGTTGTTCCTTAACCCCGTAAAGTGACAAAAACACCATAAAAATGGTACAACTTTCAAACGGCCATAACTCCTACAATAGTGAATGGATTTGATTAAAATTTATTTCTGAAGTAGAGCTCATGGGTACCCACAAAAAAGTATTAAACAATTTTTCTGTACAGCGCCAACCAAATTTATTAAAAATGAAAAACTAATTTTTAAGAAAAATTGACAGAGGGTTGTTGCTAAAAGTTTTTGGCGAAATTGAAAAGTTTCAAATCATTCTATAAAAATTATTTTCAGTTGCAGGGGTTGATTACAGTCATTTTTGGTCATTATAAATACTACCAAAATCCTACGCACTTTCGAGAAAAAAATTCTTTTCCAAAAGTATAATGTGAGGTTAGAAATATTGCCCCGAAATTTCATGCAAATCTTTAAAATGTCATAACTTCTGGACAATTTGGGGGATTTTAATATTTCAAAATGCAAACGACACGTATTTTGGTGAAGAATATGTAGAAATTCTAAAAATATTCGAAAAGTTGTTCCTTAACCCCGTAAAGTGACAAAAACCCCATAGAAATGGTCTAATGTTCAAACAGCCATAACTCCTACAATAGTGAATAGATTTGATTGAAATTTATTTCTGAAGTAGAGCTTATGGATGTCTACAAAAAAGTATTAAGCAACATTTCCGTACAGCGTCAAACAAATTCATTAAAAATGAAAAACTAATTTTTAATAAAAATCGACAGGTGGTAGTTGCTGAAATTTGTCGGCGAAATTGAAAAGTTTCAAATCATTCTATAAAAATTATTTTCGGTTGCGGGGGTCAATTACAATCATTTTTGGTCATTATACATACTACCGAAATCCTGCGCACTTTCGAGAAAAAAATTCTATTCCAAAAATATAATGTGAGGTTAGAAATGTTGCTTCGAAATTTCATTCGAATCTTTAAAATGTCATAACTTCTAAACAGATCGGGGAATTTTAATGTTTCAAACGACGAACAACGTGTATTTTGGCGAAGAATATGTAGAAATTCTAAAAATATTCATAAAATTGTTCTTTAACCCCGTAAAGTGACAAAAACCCCATAAAAATGGTCAAATTTTCAAACAGCCATAACTACTACAATAGCAAATTTATATCAATGAAACTTTTTTTTGAAGTAGAGCTTATGGACACCTACAAAAAAGTATTAGACAACTTTTCTGTAGAGCGTCAAACAAAATTACTAAAACACAAAAACGAATTTTTAAGAAAAATCGACAGGGGGTAGGTGCCTTTTTTTGGCGAAATTAAAAAGTTTCAAATCATTCTGGAAAAATTATTTGCGGTTGTAAGAGTCAATTACAATCATTTTTGGTGAATACACATACCCCCCAAATCCTACACACTTTCGAGAAAAAAATTCTTTTCCAAAAATATAATGTAAGGTTAGAAATATTGCCCCGAAAATGCAAATCTTTAAAATGTCATAACTTCTGAACGGTTTGGGGGATTTTAACGTTTCAAACGGCAAACAACGTGTATTTTGGTGAAGAATATTTAGAAATTCTAAGAAAGTTCACTTTTATTTAATAAAACGTACTAAATTATAACATAAAAAAGACATTATCAGAGGTATAAATAACAAATTTTTAATAATACGAGAAATTTTGAATATGTATTATTAAATATAGAAATATAAAAACAGATAAATTTTGAATTTTTTTCGTTAATTTAACATCACAAGCACTCTTCAACACTTGTAGAAACTTGATATGCTCAGCCATGACACTTCATACACTGGATCCATGTTTTGTTTTGGTGCAGAATTAATAAACAGTTCATTATAAAATATATACTTTTCAATAGATAACATTGGATCGACGCTTTGTTTATCATTAGTTTTTCAATGTGTTCACTGAATAAGCCACTTTTTAATTTTCCTTGCTTTATCCTTGAGTTGTTAGGTATACAAAGTTAGGTTAGAAGTTTTACCCTACCCTTAAGACAAAACCACTAAATATGCTTTTAAAACAAAAAACTTATTTTCTGATTGTCCAATGCTTTGTAAAATCATTTTTGCCCTCTGATTTATACATTTTATCCCACTCTCTTCCATACAGTGTGTTCATTTAAAAACACCACAATCTAAATATCTCAAAAACAATGCTTTCTCATGGAAAATGTTAAATACAAAACTCTCTTCGTTTCAAAGGTAAATTACAACTATTTTACTTTTTTGTTTGAATCGTTGTGCGTTTTCAAGGTTAAAATAAATGTCTCTATTGGACGGAAATCGATAATACAAATTGTTTTACATTGGTTTACATTGAAAATGCAGTGGTAATTTACAATAATATTATATCACTTCCTTCAGAAATTTACGCAATGATTATTTACATTAAATCGCTGAGAAAACAAAATATTCGATACAGAAAGATTAATTCTCGATGCTCTCGTAAAAGATCTGCTTTAAAACGCGTGTGCCATCTTGAAGTACATGGTATCTGTACGAGGGACACTTTTCAGTGGACGACTCGTGCGAATGTTTTCGTAATAATATCGTTTTGCCTTCCTCTTCGTTCGTCAGACACCAGACGTTGGCAAAGTACATGGAATAAATACTAATATTATTCATCGCCGTGGAGGACCACGCGCACAGGTACACCTAAACGATAGACAAAAATGGTTAAAAATTTTTTAGTAGCTAACTTTCGAGAAGAAATCTATTTTTTGATTTATTCATTTACTTACATTCGTTTTCAAGATTTTCGAGCATGCATTCATCGTGTCGAGGATCACCGCACATGTTTTGCCAATGTGCACATTCTGCATCGACTTGCTTTTCGCATAATCGTTAACATAGGCGTCAAAGTTGTCGATCAAGAGTACGGAAGGTATGCTAGCGAAGGTGTGCAATTCGACGAGTCGCTTTACGAGAGCCTCGTAGTTCTCCAAGTACCTGGGATAGTATGTAATTTGTTGCGATCGTTCGACATTCATTTCATGATCAATTTGTTGCATGGCATTAATGCAATCTTGTTGTGACTTAAAATTTATTTAATTTATATCAATTTTAGGAAAATTAATAGTCAAAATAATTGGGACTTGGTTCATGTGTTATTCTTCCACGAGAAGACGCAGTTTGTTTGTATTTCCACTTCTGTTGCAGTGAGCTGACTCGCAGGTATTGGTTGAAAATGGCGACGAAGATCGGTGACAGCCAATCAGCGAACTGCAGCAAGAGTGAGGATGAAAACACGCTGTGTCTATTCGATATAACGCCCTAATTCGTAATATTTTGCTGAAACTTAAACTTCCTTGATGGATTTCACGCCTATTTTCAATGTAACTACGTTCATCTTTTAATATCAACTACAGGGTTATCTAAATGTTTTAGAATGTTGAACGAGAAGATCTGTTAAGCGCCATCTTTGTTTCTTAAAACATTCTTTTATTTCTAACCTATAATGATAGACAATTTTAATAATGGAATCCTGTACCACTGAAAAGCGTGATGAAGTTGTTAAAATTTACTTTACAAAAATCAATGATAATTAAATTTAAAAAACCAATAAAATTCAATATTGTTTTTCAATATTTCTAACCTACAATGATAGATAATTTTAACAATAGAATGTTGTACGACTGAAAAGCGTGTTAAAGTTATGAAAATTTACTTTTAGAAATCTGTGATAATTAAATTTAAAAACCAATAAAATTCAATACTGTTTTTCAATATTTCTAACCTACAATGATACACAATTTTAACAATAGAATGATGTACGACTGAAAAGCGTGTTAAAGTTATGAAAATTTACTTTTAGAAATCAGTGATAATTAAATTTAAAAACCAATAAAATTCAATATTGTTTTTCAATATTTCTAACCTACAATGATAGACAATTTTAACAATAGAATCTTGTACGACTGAAAAGCGTGTTAAAGCTATGAAAATTTACTTTTAGAAATCAGTGATAATTAAATTTAAAAAACCAATAAAATTCAATATTTCTATCCTACAATGATAGACAATTTTAACAATGGAGTCGTATACCGCTGACAAGCGTGTTAATGTTATTGAAATTTACTTTTGAAAATCAGTGATAATTAAATTTAAGAAACTAATAAAATTCAATATTGTTTTTCAATATTTCTAACCTACAATGATAGACAATTTTAACAATAGAATCTTGTACGACTGAAAAGCGTGTTAAAGTTATGGAAATTTACTTTTAAAAATCAGTGATAATTAAATTTAAAAACCAATAAAATTCAATATTGTTTTTCAATATTTCGAACCTACAATGATAGACAATTTTAACAATGCAGTCGTATACCACTGAAAAGCGTGTTAAAGTTGTTAAAATTTACTTTAAAAAAATCAATGATAATTAAATTGGAAAGACCAATAAAATTCAATATTGTTTTTCAATATTTCTAATATACAATGATACACAATTTTAACAATAGAATGATGTACGACTGAAAAGCGTGTTAAAGTTATGAAAATTTACTTTTAGAAATCAGTGATAATTAAATTTAAAAAACCAATAAAATTCTATATTGTTTTTCAATATTTCTAACCTACAATGATAGACAATTTTAACAATGCAGTCGTATACTGCTGAAAAGCGTGTTAAAGTTGTTAAAATTTACTTTAAAAAAATCAATGATAATTAAATTGGAAAAACCAATAAAATTCAATATTGTTTTTCAATATTTCTAACCTACAATGATACACAATTTTAATAATAGAATCTTGTACGACTGAAAAGCGTGTTAAAGCTATGAAAATTTACTTTTAGAAATCAGTGATAATTAAATTTAAAAAACCAATAAAATTCAATATTTCTAACCTACAATGATAGACAATTTTAACAATGGAGTCGTATACCGCTGAAAAGCTTGGTAAAGTTGTTAAAATTTACTTTAAAAAAATCAATGATAATTAAATTGGAAAACCCAATAAAATTCAATATTGTTTTTCAATATTTCTAACCTACAATGATAGACAATTTTAACAATAGAATCTTGTACGACTGAAAAGCGTGTTAAAGCTATGAAAATTTACTTTTAGAAATCAGTGATAATTAAATTTAAAAATCCAATAAAATTCAATATTGTTTTTCAATATTTCTAACCTACAAGGATAGACAATTTTAATAATGGAGTCGTATACCACTGAAAAGCGTGTTAAAATTATTAAAATTTACTTTTAGAAATCAGTGATAATTAAATTTAAAAACCAATAAAATTCAATACTGTTTTTCAATATTTCTAACCTACAATGATAGACAATTTTAACAATAGAATCTTGTACGACTGAAAAGTGTGTTAAAGTTGTTAAAATTTACTTTTTGAAATCAGTGATAATTAAATTTAAAAAACCAATAAAATTCAATATTGTTTTTCAATATTTCTAACCTACAATGATAGACAATTTTAACAATAGAGTCGTGTAACGACTGAAAAGCGTGTTAACGTTATGAAAATTTACTTTTAGAAATCAGTGATAATTAAATTTTAAAAACCAATAAAATTCAATATTGTTTTTCAATATTTCTAACCTACAATAACAGACAGTTTTAACAATAGAATCTTGTACGATGAAAAGCGTGTTAAAGTTATGAAAATTTACTTTTAAAAATCAGTGATAATTAAATTTTAAAAACCAATAAAATTCAATATTTCTAACCTACAATGATACACAATTTTAACAATGGTGTCGTATACCGCTAAAAAGCGTGTTAAAGTTATGAAAATTTACTTTTAAAAATCAGTGATAATTAAATTTAAAAAACCAATCAAATTCAATATTGTTTTTCAATATTTCTAACCTACAATAACAGACAGTTTTAACAATAGAATCTTGTACGACTGAAAAGCTTGTTAAAGTTATGATAATTTACTTTAAAAAATCAGTGATAATTAAATTTAAAAAACCAATAAAATTCAAAATTGTTATTTATTAAAAAAAAATTTCCTATAACCTATTTTGAATAACCCATTACAATATAAAAAATAAAAAATGTAATTACGTTGTAGACAAAAGAAGATAATCTTCAAAAAACTCCAAAAAACATGACATTAGAAAATATTTTTTTTTTATTGTAACTTAACAGATATTAGATTAGATTCTTTTAGGCCAGACACTATTTTAAGTATTTTAGGTTGAAAAATAGTAGAAAATTTCCTTTGTAATGAATTAATTTTTGACAAGAAATTTAAAGAAATTCTTTGATATTTCCATTGTGATCAATTAATTTTTGAAATTAAATTCAAAGAAATTCTTTGACGGATCTCTCGCCTCTTTTCAATCTACGTTCATCTTTTAATATCAACTACAGGGTTACTTAAAAGTACATTTAGAATGTTGAACGAGAATATCTGTTAAACGCCATCTTTATTTCTCGTCACTTTCTTTTATTTCTAACCTACAATGATAGACAATTTTAACAATAGAGTCGTATACGACTGAAAAGTGTGTTAAAGTTGTTAAAATTTACGTTTAAAAATCAGTGATAATTAAATTTAAAAAACCAATAAAATTCAAAATTGTTTTTTATTAAAAAAAAATTTCCTATAATCTATTTTGAAAAACCCATTACATAAAAGATGTAATTACGTTGTAGATAAAAGAACATAATCTTCAAAAAAACTCCGAAAAAGATGACATTAGAAAACATTTTTTTTTATTGTAAATAAACAGATATTAAATTAGATTCCTTTAGGCGAGACACTATTTTAAATATCGTAGGTTTTAAAATAGTAGAAAATTTCCTTACAATCAATGAATGAATTTCCTTGAAATCAATTAATTTTTGAAAAGAAATATCGATATCGTTAATAAATAGCACGTAACTGATTTAATGGAACATTCCCGTACATACATATAATAATAAACATTTTGTTCAAATTTAACTTCGATGTGTAGCGGCCCGCGATAACTCAGGTTACGCGCCATTATTAAAGCAAGGCAATTAGGAAGGGGAATTTTCCTCTTTCGCCAGAAAGCACGTTCAACGAATCCTCCTCGCGGACACGGAATCTCTCTTCGAAAAATAAACCGTAGAAGAAGGAAGCTGCTGATTTGCGACGATCCCTCGCACCGATGGTTTATTTACCCTCTGGCGCCATGATGGATCGCGCATAAAAATTGCGAACTTCGGTGTTTAGTCGACGTTCGAAAGAATAAACCTCTTCGAATTGATTCATGCGTCCACCAAATATTATCGTTGTACGGTTTAAACAGAAAAGATCGGAACAGAGAAATATGTCTTGAGGAAATTTATTTTGATACTCGTTCAATAATAAATTGAGGCCCTTTGCGCAGCAATGAGGTTACTTTATGCAGTTCGGTGCAGTGGAATGAATAACGTTCCCACTGCGTGATCTACGCGCGTTCGAAGCGGGCTCTACTGAAAACACGATCGATCGTAAACAACGCGTATATTTATGCGCGTCGAATGTCGATGGTTGTCGCGCGTGACGCGCTGAGTAACTAATGTTCCTCGAACACTTCCGGGACGTTGAACAAACTTCTCGAATAAAACTTTCTACGTGGTATTCTTCCACATGGCCAGTGGAATTGTACCGTCGAGATTGTTCGATATCAAGCACGAAACAGGGGAAAACTATAACCTAACCCTAACCTAAAGTCCACGTGATTGACGCTGCTGCCGCAGACGAGTGGCTGCTGAACTTCGCTGCTCAGGGACGCTTTTTAGCGGCCCCTGAGAAGGGCCCTCATGTGATACATTAAATCCAATCGAAATGACTTAGTCTCGAGTTAAAAATTATATTGCAACGAATAATACAACGTCCAGATTTATGGATGTAAAAAATTTATTTCATGGGTCATTAAAATATGTTACGGTTGGAAACTGAGGAAAATGTGACGACCGTGTTCAAGTTATTGAACATAAATTTTTGGCTTGGAATTGGATTAGAATATTGATGCATTAACTGAATATTATAATTCATTTAAATTCTGACAGTTAAAACATAGAAACAGCATAAATTTTTATAATAGTAAGAAATACATAAATGTTGAAATACAGTTTTTTAGAGTTTAATTTGTACTTTCATTTGCCTTCTTATTTACATTATTATATAGTAATATTAATAATATCATATTAATATTGAGATTGAGTTTTTTTTGTTTAGGAAATTAGCTTCTTTCCTAATATTTAGTGATCCTGAACTTTACGTTTCGCCCCTGGTCTGATCACGCAGCTGTTTATATTTCCCGCCAATTCTCGTTGAAGCATATACAGGGTGTTCGGCCAACCCTGGGAAAAATTTTAATAGGGGATTTTAGAGGCCAAAATAAGACGAAAATCAAGAATACCAATTTGTTGATGGAGGCTTCGTTAAAAAGTTATTAACGTTTAAAATTCCGCCCATACTGAATTTTTTTCTCGAAAATGCGCAAGATTTCGGGGGTATGTCTATTCACCAAAAATTATTGTAATTGACTCTTGCAACCGAAAATAATTTTTCCAAAATGATTTGAAACTTTTCAATTTCGCCAAAAAAGTTCAGCAACAACTCTGTCAATTTTTGTTAAAAATTAGTTTTTCATTTTTAATAAATTTGTTTGACCCTGTACGGAAATGTTGTTTAATACTTTTTTATAGGTATCCAACAACTCTACTTCAGAAAAAAATTTCAATCAAATCCATTCACTATTGTAGGAGTTATGGCTGTTTGAAAATTGGATCATTTTTATGGGGTTTTTGTAGCTTTACGGTGTTAAGGAACAACTTTTTGAATATTTTTAGAATTTCTACATACTCTTCACTAAAATACGCGTTGTTTGCCTTTTGAAACATTAAAATCCTCCAAACCGTTCAGAAGTTATGACATTTTAAAGATTCGAATGAAATTTCGGGGCAACATTTCTAACCTCACATTATATTTTCGGTAAGGAATTTTTTTCTCGAAAGTGCATAGGATTTCGGGGGTATGTGTAATGACCAAAAATGATTGTAATTGACCCCTGCAACCGACAATAATTTTTCCAATACGATTTGAAATTTTTGAATTTAATTGTTAATAACTTTTTAATGAAGCCTCCATCAACAAATTGGTATTCTTGATTTTCGTCTTATTTTGGCCTCTAGAATCCCCCATTAAAATTTGAATACTGTGGCGACAGGTGCGTTTTCTATGATGAGGGTTGCGTTCTACATTACCGACTGAAGGTTCAAAGTTATTATTTGTGATGTTAAAAAAGTTAATGTTAATGTTTTTGTTTATTGCTAGGATATGAATACGAAAAAGTTGTTCAACAGATAATAAGAATAAAATCAAAGTTCCCCATATCTTTTAAAAAACTGTGTTTATTAGTGTTCTACGTCTACAGTGCGTGCGAGTCGTTTATTTTTGTTGTCGCGTGGCGATCTAGTATGCATGTATGTTAATGTTCCATTTTTTACCGACCGATGCGCGCTTGTTCAGTTCTGCTACAGTTGGTTACCATTACGGTCAAATTGTCTCGTTTTTCTCCTAATTTGTATTCTAAGAAAAAATAAAGTGTTCTAAAGTAGCAATATTAAAGTTATAGACTCTACATGCAGCATTCTTTGCGTACGAACGGATTTGAATTTAATTTTCGACTTTCGATGAAAATTATCAACAAAGAAGAAACATACATTTTCAAGGTGATCGCTCGAAATTATTGTAAACGTTATTCGCCTTTCGGGATTCTAATTCTACGGGAACAGAAGCGATTCGAAAATAACCTCGAAAATTAAGTTTGGCGAAGTGATTTATCAGACGTAAGTCTGATCGTTCTTTTTATAGAAACGAATCCCGAAGGCCGCTGCATGCGCAGAAGCATCGCAAGAAAAGTGTTCCGCTTACATAAATCTCATCAGCTTGAAAGCCGCGGGTGCTGGATTACTTCTGTCGTGACAGGCCGCCGGCAGGCTCTCCAACGGGGCTGGTGTAATATAAACAACGCGACGTCCTTCTTCGGCCCAGTAAATTGCTGTCTACGAAGGAAAACCCGATTCCGGAAATGTCGTGACCACTTGTGACGAAACAGACCCGTAACAAGTGCTAGACACGCGATAAGACGCTCAACGAACGCGTAACACTTTAATGGCCGTAAGTTTACCGCCAAGACTGTTGCTTTCAGTAATTTTTCTGAGAGTTTCATTTTTATGAGAGCTATTTATTTTCTTTAATATTCAAATATTAACCCTTTGCACTCGTATGTCGATGTAAAAGCGACGTTAGACGTTTTATTATTATACACGTATTTGTATTAGTATTTCATTCTAGGGACCCTTGTTTCAATGTTTTCTTTAGTAAAACTAAAATGTGTGTATACAGGGTGTTCGGCCACCCCTGGGAAAAATTTTAATGCGAGATTCTTGAGGCCAAAATAAGACGAAAATCAAGAATAAAAATTTGTTGATGGAGGCTTCGTTAAAAAGTTATTAACAATTAAATTCAAAAATTTCAAATCGTTCTGAAAAAATTATTTTCAGCTGCGGGGGTCAATTACAATCATTTTTGGTCATTACACATACCTCCGAAATACTATCCACTTTCGAGAAAAAAATTCGAGAAGGTGTTGAAGTTTTTCGATGAAAAAAAAATTTTTCAAATCGTTCTAAAAAAATTATTTTCGGTTGCGGGGGTCAATTACAATAATTTTTGGTCATTAGACATACCCCCGAAATCCTACGCACTATCGAGAAAAAAATTCCTCACCGAAAATCTAATTTGGCGCCTAAATTTTTCGACGAAAAAAAAAATTTCAAAACGTTCTGGAAAAAATATTTTTAGTTGCAGGGGTCAATTACAATAATTTTTGGTCATTAGACATACTCCCGGAATTCTACCCACTTTCGAGAAAAAAATTCGAGAATGTGTGAAATTTTTCGACGGAAAAAAAAAATTCCAAATCGTTTTGGAAAAAATATTTTTAGTTGCAGGGGTCAATTACAATAATTTTTGGTCATTACACATACCCTCGAAATCTTGCGCATTTTCTAGAAAAAAATTCATTATGGGCGGAACTTTAAATGTTAATAATTTTTTAACGAAGCCTCGATCAACAAATTGGTATTCTTGATTTTCGTCTTATTTTGGCCTCTAAAATTCCCCATTAAAATTTTTCCCAGGAGTGGCCGAACACCCTGCATATGTATAGGGTGTTCGATCGCCCCTAGGAAAAATTTTAAAGAGAGATTCTAGAGGCCAAAATAAAACGAAAATCAGGAATATTAATTTATCGACTGAGCCTTCGTTAAAAAAGTTATTAAAAAATTAAATTGAAAAGTTTCAAATCGTTCTGGAAAAATTATTTTTGGTTGCGGGTGTCAATTACAATAATTTTTGGCGAATACACATACCCCCGAAATCTTATCCACTTTCGAGAGAAAAATTCGAGTAGGCACTAAAATTTTTGGACGAAATTAAAAAATTTCAAGTCATACTCAAAAAATTATATTTAATTACAGGGGTCAATTACAAGCATTTTTGGTGAATAGACGCTAATCAAAGTCGAAATGTTAATTAAATAAATAAAGTGTGCTTGTTGAACTACAAATATACAGAGTGTTGCGCCACCCCTGGGGAAAATTTTAATGGGAGATTCTAGAGGCCAAAATAAAACGAAAATCAAGAATATCAATTTATCGACTGAGCCTTCGTTGAAAAGTTATTAAAAAATTAAATTAAAAAGTTTCAAAATCATTTCGAAAAAATTATTTTCAGTTGCAGGGGTTGATTACAATAATTTTTGGTGAATACACATACCCCCGAAATCCTATCCACTTTCGAAAGAAAAATTTGGAAAGAAATTGAAAATTTTCGGTGAAAAAAAATTTTTCAAATCGTTCTACAAAAATTATTCTCGGTTACAGAGGTCGATTACAATCATATTTAGCCATTATACATACATCCGAAATCTTACGCATTTCCGAGAAAAAAATTCTTTTCCAAAAATATAATGTGAGGTTAGAAATATTGCCCCGAAATTTCATTCGAATCTTTAAAATGTCATAACTTCTGAACGGTTTGGAGGATTTTAATGTTTCAAAAGGCAAACGATGCAGATTTTGGTGAATAATATGTAGAAATTCTAAAAATATTCAAAAAGTTGTTCCTTAACCCCGTAAAGTGAGAAAAACCTCATAGAAATGGTCCAATGTTCAAACAGCCATAACTCCTACAATAGTAAACATATTTTAATGAAACTTTTTTCTGAAGTAGAGCTTATGGATGTCTACAAAAAAGTATTAGACAACTTTTCTGTAGAGCGTCAAACAAAATTACTAAAACACAAAAACGAATTTTTAAGAAAAATCGACAGGGAGTAGGTGCTTTTTTTTGGCGAAATTAAAAAGTATCAAATCATTCTGGAAAAATTATTTTCGATTGCAGAGGTCAATTACAATCATTGTTGGTGAATACACGTAACCCCCAAATCCCACGCACTTTCGAGAAAAAAATTCTTTTCTAAAAATATAATGTGAGGTTAGAAATATCGCCCCGAAATTTCATTCGAATCTTTAAAATGTCATAACTTCTGAACGGTTTGGAGGATTTTAATGTTTCAAACGACAAACAACGTGTATTTTGGCGAAGAATATGTAGAAATTCTAAAAATATTCAAAAAGTTGTTCCTTAACCCCGTAAAGTGACAAATACCCCATACAAATGGCCCAATTTTCAAAGGGCCATAAATCCTACAATAGTGAATAGATTTGATTGAAATTTATTTCTGAAGTAGAGCTTATGGATGTCTACAAAAAAGTATTAAATAACATTTCCGTACAGCGTCAAACAAATTCATTAAAAATGAAAAACTAATTTTTAATCAAAATCGACATGGTGTAGTTGCTGAAATTTTTCAGCGAAATTGAAAAGTTTTTCTTTGAAAAGAAAAATAAAAACCTGTAATACAAGACTGTGTTTTTGAGGGGAACATTGAAACTATATTTCATACATTCATAAAGGCTGGTAATAAAAAATATACTGAATCCTCATATTTTATGTATTACAGTATTATTTTTAGCCTTCAGTATTCCCGTATGTCCTATCTATTTCTTCCAATATCAAAGTTAGTTTTATCTAGTGTTTTAAATATTTTGAAAAATCAAAATTTATATACACATATTATATAAATTTTCACTGTTCAAGAGGGGGTGAGACGCAGATTAAACTTGTGTATTTTTCTAATTTTTTCTACTAAACCGACAAGTTAAATTGTAATATGTTCCCATAAAAATGTTTTCATTTTGATTGCATATGGAGAAAAATTCAGAGTCGATTGGTAACCCTCTCAAATATAAATACGAGTGCAAAGGGGTAACAGTCTCAGGAAAATATAAATTTTATTTATTCACATAGCTCGTTGGCATCGTTGTAAATATTCTGAGGTACTTTTATATAGGGTGAATCTCATAACATGATGACTTCAAATAACTCATAAATTATTTGTTGTACGAAAAAACAGATAAAAGTTGCATGGTTTGCAGAAGGACATATGAACCATTTATTTTGAAAGTGGCGTAAGTCCATTTTCCAAAAAACTCGAGTTAGCTACCTTAATAGTTACATTTTTACATGATCGTTTCATTCGGAAGCAACTTGTTACTAATATATTTAAAATCATTAAGATTTTGTAACACGAAAATCTGCTGGTTAATGAAGCGATGAAAAAGTTTATTTTGAAAGTGGCGTAAGTCCCATTGTGAGAGTTTCAAATGGATATGGAAAATATTATGCAACAAAATTTTATGAGATCCCAGCTTTTTTATTTTGTTGCATAGTGTTATCAAAGTAGCAGTTGAATTATCAATGTGCAATGAATTTGTTGTAAACACAGAACAGCGCCTGTCCACAGAAAGACAGAAACGCGACTTTTTCAAGACTAAAAAATACTGACGGTGAATGAGTAAATTGGTTTAAAATATGTTGGATGAGATTTTTGAATAGCGATCCATGTAAATTATTCTACAGAATGACAACAAACGAGGATGCACCATTCGAAAAACATTGGATTTACTATTGTAACAGGGAAGCCCAAAAAACTTTAATAATATCAAGTTGGCACTACTATGCAAAAAAAACGAGACTAACTCGTACATAACTTATACACAAACTGGAGAAGACTGAATAATAATTGATAAAACAATATTAATTTTAATATAAAAATTATTTAACAAAGAATTAAAGTTGAATATTTTTTTGATTTTATAACACAAAAGTGTATACATTTATTTTTATTTCATGGACTTGCACTTTCTTAAGAATTGAAAACGTCATTTCATTGATTTTGAAAGTGGCGTAAGTCCAATCACAGCCATCAAAAACATATTATTTCTTAAATAATGTTAATTATGCTAATTGGGATGATAAATTTGACACTCTTAGAAACTCGAAAGCATTATTCTACTATGTCATTTGTTACCCATATTTTTAAATTTAATCCAATGCAAACCCTTTGATATCTCGATTCGAACATAAATGGACTTACGCCTCTTTCAAAATAAACGGCTCAATATAGAACTGTAATCGGTTTTATGTTATTTTGCTTTCTTATCAAGACGTGAAAGTCACTTTTAGTTTTTCAAATGGAATGATTAATCTTTCTTACAGAATTCAGATAAAGCATTAAATTCTATATAAAAATGTATTATACCAAATAGGGTCTGAAATAAATAGTTACTGAAATACTAAAGATACTGTATGCGTTACTTTTATCTTGTACTCAACTATGAAAAAATGTTTAACTATATTCTAAATTATTCTGATAAACTGCAGGCTACAATTTTCTGTTATGATTACCTCGAACATGAAAGATTTGCTTAATTCTGCAGGTCCATAAAGTAACGTTGACTTCACATTATGCTTCGCTGAGAACATGTTTTACTCCGTTTGTTGAAATCGAATTTAGGTTATGTGATTACCGCGATGAACGATAGAAATTGTTTTCTACAGTAATTATGATTGTGTATCACCAATAAAACATAATAGATGCATTGATATGCACAATTTATTCTAACGCTAGACTTATTCTCTTTTTCAATTGTTTTATACTCTTTATGCCGCGCTTTTTTAAACACTGACTCGTGACAGAAGTTTGAACAAAACGTTGTCGAAAGTTACTGACAGCGACATCTTTCGACATTGAAGTATCATTCTTCTATGAGAAGAAGGCACAGCGTGTTCCCCACTCCTGTTACAGTTCGCTGACTGACAGGTATTAGCACAGTGACAGCCAATCAGCGACATCTTACGTGGAACTAGTGTTTTATATAAAAAGATCAAATAAACTTGTTCTCTATTTTCTCTAGAAAAGACAAAATTAAACGAACTCTTATATATTGCATACCCACCTAAACCACATTAAAAACGTATACCACGAATATTTTAGAATAATGTTGTTCAATCTATCACTCGCAAATATTCCGTTAAGTCAAATATACACATTTGATTCTGTACATCAAATTGATACGGATATTGAAAAACATTGATTGTCACGAGGTCGGATATCAACTGTTGTAAGAGCGAGAAAGAAAGACTCATATTCGTCTTCTTTCTCTATTTCCCGAAGTTGCACGAAGCATCGAACTCACGTACGTGCACTGCATGCAGTGGTGTATGTCTACTTTTCCCAGCACTCTGTTAGTTGCTAAAGGAAGTTCGTCGTTACTAGTGTCGCCATCGATGAACTCAAGCCCAGTCAATAGCATCTTCAACGCCACCTGTCGTCATTCCAGTCGGTGGTAAGAAACAGGTCGTTCCCCACGCTTCACAGTGAAATCACCAGAAGGAGAGTGGATGTGGCGTTGAAGTCAGTCCCTAGCACCACCACTCAATCAATCCATCTTTAAAATGAATTATAATTAGCTCCCTATACAAAATTATTATTATTAATTATACAAAATAAAACTCACAAATTTCTATCGCTTATTTCACACTCAACATAAAATTAAAACAATTATAGCTATCAAATGATAAAGTTACCGGTGATTCCCCCACATTCAACAATGTTGCCAATTGTCCTAGTTTTAGTTTGAGATTATTTTCCATTATTTTTTGAAACTTAGATTTTTTTATGACTGAATGTAGATAAATTTTGCTTTTGTTTTTAGTAAATTTGATTGGTCTTCGATAGAGCTTAATAAAAATAACTTTATTTTCTGTTACAATACTTTTCTTGCAATACCAGTTGCTTCATGAAGTGCAAAACTGTAGGTGTCATAGTTTTACTTTGAGTCAATGTACATAATACGATCTCTGAAGGATTGAACCCGATATAGTTTAGCTCTGAGATTTTCCGTATTTGTTAAAATTTAATCCATGATCCCCCCCCCTTTTAATAAAATATCTACTATAATGTGGTTTTGATGACACCATACCGGTATTCGAAATATCGGTTTCTTTGAAAACAATAAAATGACTATTTAAAAATATCGATATTTATTTCGATATAGCTGGCATAATACCGGTATGAAAATGTCATTTTAACTATTTCTTACAAGTACCCTGAAACATTGCTAATTCGGAGCAGCGCATATCTAGGAACTGGAAAATATATTACATCGTTTATTTCCGAAAAGTTGAATAATTTTCTCGTTAGTAAAACTTAAATGAAATTTTTAATAAAACGTGTCAGCACGCCCTTCAATTATTAGTACAAAATTAAATTTCACGTTAAAAATTTGCACAACTGATCGTAAGCTCGAAAGAGGAATACGTTGATTACAATAAACTCAAAGTCTCTTAATAGACGCATTAAATTGTTTCCGTGATATGTTATAATAAACAGTTTAATTTTCATACGTTATACACACGGATGTGCGTATGTGATATTTCACTTAGATTTTTAAAGACGTACATACACTATACTCGCAGTAATCATTTAGTAAAATTTACGACTAATCTCGAAACACGTTGAACAGTATTTGCTTATAAATAGGAATGATTAATTTATAAATACGTATAAAACATCAAGCTTTGTAACTTATGTCTTTTACCGTGACAATATACATTTAGAAATCTGTTTAATACATCAGTCTGTTGTTGTATCTCCTTCCTGTGAAAGTATATATAGTGATAAGCGTCATAAATGTACCATTTTGACAAAGGAACTTAAATTTTGTTATATATGCAATACTTTTACTTTCTGTTGATGTGCATTGCTTATTTGCTTTGTAAAAATCCTTTTTTTTATACGAGATATACACTTAACACGCAGAAAACGCGTTCTTATATATTGTCTGTTTTAAATTCAGATAATGGTTTAAGTATACTTATAACGCATTGTCTATGCAAAGATAATATTGAATTATTGAGAAGACAACGTGCATACAGCTGAGACTGCTAATGTTAGCACGTATTCACTTCTGCGTTACTCGTACTAGGAATATCTCAGGAAGACTGAATTTCGTCTATGTTTATATGTGCAATAAACCGTAGTCTCATTTGCAAAGCCGGTCTCAATCTTCGTATAATACATTCGACTTCGTTTTTCATCATATCGCCGACAAACATATATTTTATATGATACCTATTATAGCTATTAAGAAAAATAATTTACTTCTACGAATAGTAAAAAATAATTGGCGAAAGGATACAATAAATCACAAACTGGATCCATGTATTTCAAATGGGTCTGAAGACGGTCTACGTGTTCAAGCATTTCGTATAAAGAGACTGCTAATTCTACGACACAATGTGGTCGTTCAGCATTGAATCTTGCCAAAGTGGGACCGATTAAATGAGAAGCATATATTAATTGTTCTTCGCTGTTCACAACCGGTTGAAGTTTCTCTTTGATAAACCTAAATAAAAATGTATTGGTACTACGATGAATTATATTAAATTTGCTATTTCACTTATAGTGTATTTGTCTTTGGACTTACTGAGGCATGGTAGTTATTTGTCCAACGCCAGCGTGGTGCCATACGGAATGCGCCAACGCCAACATGTAACTATATTTGTTTTCCAGCAGACTATTATGGGTATTATTGAAATTGAACATTTGGAATGGAGTTAAATTACTGTACTGCCAATTGGCTAATCCTGGACTACTGATAGTTTCTACTAGCCGATCATGAAGCGCAGACCAGTAACATTCTGGCAAAGCAGCTAGCAGCAGGCCCACACAATTTATCCATAAATGAATTTCGTCCGATGGTATCACCGTATACCTGATATGTTCGAAGGTTTGTTAAAGTATTCTACGATAGTCAATAATATACAGTATTTAATTCTATCTTACCCTTTTGCAACCACATCCAACAGCGAGTTAGCAACCAAATTAGGAGCAACGGGAACAGCCATAAGTTCAACGCATGTAACGTACAGTGCATGTGCAGCAGGATTTGGAAATTCATTGAACCTCCAATCGGTAGCAGGGAAATGAGCAGTACCCGACATTGCTTCCGTACAAATTTTGTGAAACAAGGGTTAAATAATTTGAATAATTTTCAATATTAAAAACAAACACACACACGCAACATACAGGGTGTTCGGTCATCTCTGGGAAAAATTTTAATGGAAGATTCTAGAGGCCAAAATAAGACGAAAATCAAGAATACCAATTTGTTGATGGAGGCTTCGTTAAGAAGTTATTAACGTTTAAAGATCCACTCGTACTGAATTTTTTTCTCGAAAACGCGCAGGATTTCGGAGGTATGTCTATTCACCAAAAATGATTGTAATTGACCCCTGCAATCGAAAATAATTTTTCCAAAACGATTTGAAATTTTTTTTTTTCGCCGAAAAATTTCTTCACTTTCTTGAATTTTTTTCTCGAAAGTGCGTAAGATTTCGAGGATATGTGTATTCACTAAAAATGGTTCTATCTGACCCCAGAATCTAGAAATAATTTTTTTCTTTCGCTTTTAGGCACCTACCCCCTGACGATTTTTCTTAAAAATTCGTTTTTGATTTTTAGTAATTTTGTTTGATGCTCTACAGAAAAGTTGTCTAATACTTTTTTGTAGATACCTATGAGCTCTACTTTAGAAAAAAGTTTCACTGAAATGTATTCACTATTGTAGGAGTTATGGCTGTTTGAAAATTGGATCATTTTTATGGGGCATTTCTCATTTTGCGGGGTCAAGAATCAACTTTTTCAATATTGTTAGGATTTCTACATATTCTTCGCCGAAATACGCGTAGTTTGCATTTTGAAACATTAAAATCCTTCAATCCGTTCAGAATTTATGACGTTTTAAAGATACGCATGAAATTTTGGGGTGACATTTCTGGCCTGAAATTATATTTTCGGTTAAGAATTTTTTTCTCGAAAATACGTAGGATTTCGGGGTTATGTATATTCACCAAAAATAATTGTAATTGACCCCTGCAATCGAAAATAATTTTTCCAAAACGATTTGAAATTTTTTTTTTTCGCCGAAAAATTTCCCCACCTTCCTGAATTTTTTTCTCGAAAGTGCGTAGGATTTCGAGGATATCTGTATTCACTAAAAATGGTTATATCTGACCCCAGAATTTAGAAATAATTTTTTTAGAACGATTCGAAATTTTTTTCTTTCGCTAAGAAATATAGGCACCTACCCCCTGACGATTTTTCTTACAAATTCGTTTTTGATTTTTAGTAATTTTGTTTGATGCTCTACAGAAAAGTTGACTAATACTTTTTTGTAGATACCTATGAGCTCTACTTTAGAAAAAAGTTTCATTGAAATGTATTCACTATTGTAGGAGTTATAGTTGTTTGAAAATTGGACCAATTTTATGAGTGTTTTCTCATTTTGCGGGGTCAAGGACCAACTTTTCGAATATTTTTGCGATTTGTACATATTCAACACCAAAATACGCGTAGTTTGCATTTTGAAACATTAAAAGCCTTCAATCCGTTCAGAAGTTATGACGTTCTAAAGATACGCATGAAATTTCGGGGTGACATTTCTGGCCTGAAATTAGATTTTCGGTAAGGAATTTTTTTCTCGAAAATGGTTAGGATTTCGAAGGTATGTCTATTCACCAAAAATGATTGTAATTGACCCCTGCTATCGAAAATAATTTTTCCAAAATGATTTGAAATTTTTTTTTTTCGCCAAAAAATTTCTTCACCTTTCTGAATTTTTTTCTTGAAAGTGCGTAGGATTTCGAGGATATGTGTGTTCACCAAAAATGGTTATATCTGACCCCAGAACCTAGAAATAATTTTTTTAGAACGATTCGAAATTTTTTTCTTTTTTAGGCACCTACCCCCTGACGATTTTTCTTAAAAATTCGTTCTTGATTTTTAGTAATTTTGTTTAACACTCTACAGAAAAGTTGTCTAATACTTTTTTGTAGATACCTATAAGCTCTACTTTAGAAAAAAGTTTCATTGAAATGTATTCACTATTGTAGGAGTTATAGTTGTTTGAAAATTGGACCAATTTTATGAGGGTTTTCTCATTTTGCGGGGTCAAGGTCCAACTTTTCGAATATTTTTGCGATTTGTACATATTCAACACCAAAATACGCGTAGTTTGCATTTTGAAACATTAAAAGCCTTCAATCCGTTCAGAAGTTATGACGTTCTAAAGATACGCATGAAATTTCGGGGTGATATTTCTGGCCTGAAATTATATTTTCAGTAAGGAATTTTTTTCTCGAAAATACGTAGGATTTCAAGGTTATGTATATTCACCAAAAATAATTGTAATTGACCCTTGCAATCGAAAATAATTTTTTCAAAACGATTTGAAATTTTTTTTTTTCGCCGAAAAATTTCCCCACCTTCCTGAATTTTTTTCTCGAAAGTGCGTAGGATTTCGAGGATTTGTGTATCTACTAAAAATGGTTATATCTGACCCCAGAATCTAGAAATAATTTTTTTAGAACGACTCGAAATTTTTTTCTTTCGCTGAGAAATATAGGCACCTACCCCCTGACGATTATTCTTAAAAATTCGTTTTTGATTTTTAGTAATTTTGTTTAACACTCTACAGAAAAGTTGTCTAATACTTTTTTGTAGGTACCTATAAGCTCTACTTTAGAAAAAAGTTTCATTGAAATGTATTCACTATTGTAGGAGTTATGGCTGTTTGAAAATTTTATGGAGGTTTTTCTCATTTTACGGGGTCAAGGACCAAACCTTCGAATATTTTTGCGATTTGTACATATTCAACACCAAAATACGCGTAGTTTGCTTTTTGAAACATTAAAAGCCTTCAATCCGTTCAGAAGTTATGACGTTCTAAAGATACGCATGAAATTTCGGGGTGACATTTCTAGCCTGAAATTATATTTTCGGTAAGGAATTTTTTTCTCGAAAATGGTTAGGATTTCGAAGTTATGTCTATTGACCAAAAATGATTGTGATTGACCCCCGCAACCAAAAATAATTTTTTCAAAATGATTTTAGACTTTTTAATTTAATTATTTAATAACTTTTTAACGAAGGCTCAGTCGATAAATTGATATTCTTGATTTTCGTCTTATTTTGGTCTCTAGAATCTCCCATTAAAATTTCCCCCAGGGGTGGCCCAACACCCTGTATATGTATAGTTCAACAAGCTCACTTTATTTATTTAATCAACATTTTGACTTTGATTAGCGTTAAGCGTTGTCGCAGCGCACTTATACCGTTTATTTAAAAGAATACTTACTTTCTACTATTCTCTGTACCAAACGAATGTAATAATCCAATTCTGGCATCCACGTGACAACATCGTCGGATGACCGTGTCATATACATTTGATAAGCTTCTGAAAGTGCCCATCCTGGTGCTCTGATTTCTCTCAGTGAACCTAAAACGGCGGACACTAAGCGTCGTTTTAGAGGCGGCCTGTCCCTCAACATACGTTCATAGTAATGCAATGTATTGTAAAGATACGTTACAGGTCGATCTGAAATTCAGTACGTAAAATTTAATAACAGACGATCGTGAAAATTGTATTGTAACTTGTGGATACGAACATGTACGAACCATGAAATTTGTATAAACATCCTAAATGTTCCAGCAATGTTTCTAAACTTTTCGACACCGCTGGAATTTCTAAATACCTATGTACAACAATATCAAAAACTGGTAAGAATCGTAGGCAAACGTTTCCAAAGTAAACGGGTAAACTTTGATATTGACTGGGCCCTCCGCTAGTTTGTTCCATAAT
Source organism: Colletes latitarsis (assembly GCF_051014445.1). Lineage (NCBI taxonomy): Eukaryota > Metazoa > Arthropoda > Insecta > Hymenoptera > Colletidae > Colletes > Colletes latitarsis. The sequence goes on from NC_135145.1 coordinate 18,011,514, forward strand.
ACCTTCGGGCGCAAACTTCTCAGGAAACTTTCTATGAAACGCAAGATGCTTCTCGTGCCAATTCGATTGTTTCCAATGCTCGGGAGAGTTTTCTTTAACAAACTCCTGGACTCTATTTCTAAATTCAATAGCTTTGAGCAAAAGTAATTGAATGATAAAGAAACATACTTGAGCCTCGCTACCTTCGTGGGTTCTCAATACTAAACAAAGGATCAGTCTGTCGATGGTCACTATGTTGTACTTCCATATCATGTCGTTAATCGTATCTACACATTTGTTTACGTGCTGTCCACCTACGCTGTTAGCAAATTCAAATACAAGATAATCACAGAACTTTCGAAGATGAGCCGACAGCGCTCGTGCTCCGATCCTCTCTAAAATCTTGTACGCAATTGGGCTGATACGATCAGTTTCAAAAATCATTTTCCATAAAAGACATAGAAAAAGGGGCGGTGTTCCAGGTACAGAGAAATGTGCTATTATATCATTTTCATTGCTCATGGAAGCCCAATTTCGATATTCCTCCTCCACCGCCTTCTTTATTTGCTGCTTGTTTTCTTTTGGTACGCTATTTTGTTGGAAGAATTCACTCAGTACAGGAGGAAAACATTGAAGAGTATGATTCGCCCACGAGTGCGGTGTATTTTGCATTATCGTATTCAACAATTCCTTGCACCATGTACCGCTATGGCTATCTGATCCTGTTCCTGTCACGTGCATAGATCGTGCCAATGTTAACACCAAAGCTCTGTTCAACTCTTCAGATTCTGCGGATACAAGAGTCTTCGGTTCTGATAGAAATCTCGATAACTGTGGCTGAACTTCAGCAGACCCCAGACCAGTAATTAGACGAAGAGCCGTACTTTCAACGCACAGATGAAGCTGTGTCTGATTAGTTTGCGGCACGGCTGCGAGGCTGTGCAGATGCGACAAAAGCTGAACTCTATAATGTGGTTGTATATGGTGCATTCTATAACTGAACATTTCTAAGAGCGTGTACAATGTTCCCCATGCATGGGACTTGAAAACCGTTGGAAGTAACTGGCTGATGAAACCTTTGATACCGAGACTTTCGATCTCAGTGTACACCAGTAGTCTACTGTACGTTTCAACTAACGCAGGCGCCAATGCCATGTTACTTTTAGATTGCGCCAACTTGATGACGTGGGTAACAATACTGTGTATTAGACTCATCTTCGAATGGACTGTTAACGAATCCAGAATCGACATAGACAACGGTGTCGTCGGGCCACTCGCGAGGGCTGCGTTATTTTGTAAAGTCTGCATCGGTTGTTGCTGCTGACCCTTTTGCGTACCAAGAATAGTATCGACTAAAGCTGCCATTGGTCTACCAAAATATTCCTGATTCGTCGAATACGCATTACATAATAAAGCAATGCGATAGTCTGAACCCATACAAAGAGAAGTATTGGGCATTACTAAATGTTGCAAAAATTCATGATGAAGTTTCAAAGTATGAGGTATCGGCCTATGGATATTCGAATGCTCAGATTGAGCTTTTTTCAACAAATGTATCCATATACATGTGATAGCCATTTGATGAGTGCATAATGCTTGAGTATAATCCGGAACAGGTAAAGGTTCCTTCTCTGGATAAAGAAGATCGTACAATTTTAATACTGGCAAGAAATTTGATAGCGGGTTTCTTTGAATACTTCCAGAAATAAATTGTAATAAGACCCACATTAAGTGATCTCTCCCTTTCCTTAAGTCTCTGCCTGCTAATTTATCGTGTATTGCCATTACAATACTTGGAAAACAAGCATACGAAAAGAGTACAAAATATATAAGTTGCGACGATAGGTGCAACCATACGTAGTGATTGGCAACAGTTCCATCTGTTCCTTCTGCTGGCAAAGTTTCGTTTTCTGCGCGTTCCATAGCCAGAATTACAAGTTCAACTAATTGCTCCTCTAAAGCTATACATCGTTGTTTTTGCTGTAACATAAACAAAATAATAGGACAAATTCCACTCAAACAAATTTTATTTCACATCTGATTTTTAAACTGAAAACGTACCTGTTTTTGTAAACCAAGCATCGAGCACACCATATCCCTACTGTAGGGTTGTTCTAAAACATATCTAAGTAGCCCAGTTTGGGGTTTAAGTAATTTTTCGTCATAGGGCAAATTTCCTTTTAAAGAAAACTTCAGTGTTGTTGTGTCAAGTACCCAAGGATTAATCAAATCTGCATATCCAGTATGTTCCACAACCGGTAACATTTTCGAATGTCCTACTATAGACACCATTTGCGCAGTATTGCGGAAACTCTCGACAAAGTTTGAAAGCAGTTTTGCTAGTTTCTGCAAGCAATTAATCTTATCAGATATTATTAAATTAACAGAACGTAGTAAACTTTACCTTTCACGTAACGTACCCAATGTGGCCAGTTTTTACCACCAGGGTAAGCCTTCTGAATTTCATTCACAATGAAATAGCCGGGTAATAAACAAGCATTTCTATCAAAAATGTACTCAATTACATTTTCCAGTGCTTTTAACTGTGGTTGCACGGAAGCATTTAACCTAGCAGGTATAGTTTGTGCTTTTTCTTTACATCCCTATAGCATCGTTAATAAAATTTGCTAATTTTTGTTTATATAATTTTGAAACTTGCGTTTTTTATACTTACTTTCATTATTTCTCGAACACCCTTATAATCGACTCCTCCGATAATATGTCGAATAAGAACAAAACATTCGACCCAAAAATCTTCTAACTGATATTGTAATTTGTCGCAACTTAGAATACACTCGCACACAAGTCTAAAATTGTAGTTGAACTCGGTTACAATTGCATATAAGTGTATACAAGATTTAATTCATAATGTATCGCTTTTAATACGTACCTTGCTGGCAAGACGTTAGAAGTAACTAAATGTTCAAGCAATGACAATAACAATTGTAACCGCCTATGATTAGTCATAGCTGCCGCCATGGATAAAAATTGTCGTACAGCATTTTCTTGCTGCTCTTTGGACAAGTTTGACATAGCAGACGATAACTCGGTCTGCCATGTTGACATTTTCTCATTCTCGCTGTTTGGATGATGCACGAGCACGCAACTAAATGCTTCTTCTATGGCTTCTACTTTCTGTAACAGGTGCAAAAAAATTTTTACAAGAAAAGTTATATCACTGCGACGATGAAACAAAATCTAAAATTCTGAAGAAGTTCGATTAAAATAAATAGCAGTAATGCTTTTACTATTAACTTGAATTTACTTGATTAACTATTAACTTGATTATTAGGTAAATAAAAATTAGCATCACCAGACCAACGTAGCCAGATTTAAAGTTCTATTAATTTTACTATTGAATTATCAGAAATTGTAATTGTGAATAGTAAAATTTACAGGAGTTAACATTAAAACACTGCAAATACTTACCAAAATATCGTTCACGATATTCGTGATTTGAGTTTCGCTGCTCATTCTTTTAGTGTCACAATCTTCTGCTCAAGAGGAACAACAGTCAAAATTTAATACATAGAAATAAAAATTATAGTTTCAAAGTCCACTTCTTTCATTATTTTCTTTTAAAGTTCACAGAAAACGCATTATAAAATACATTTGCAACATACGCCGAATTCTGTTTATGTTTGCATAACCTACATATGCATTTGTCTGGAGAACAACAATTTAGTGTAGTAAATTGTAATACACGCCTCAATTAATTCTTGCCGTTTACGCCCGAAACTTCAGGTGGAATCAGTGTGGTTAGATTTGGCATAATTGAGTTCATCGATAGCGACACTAGTAACGACGAACTTCCTTTAGCAACTAACAAAGTAGTAGGAGAAGCAGCACATACCACTGCATACAGTGCACGTACGTGAGTTCGATGCTTCGTGCAATTTCGGGAAATAGAGAAAGAAGGCGAATATGAGTCTTTCTTTCTCGCTCTTACAACAGTTGATATCCGACCTCGTGACAATGAATACACAGTTTTACAATTTTGAGTTTCGACTGCCCCGAGCATTTTTACTTTGCGAACTATGTAGATATAAATACCATAACGAAAAAAAATTCGAAAATTCTTTTTAAAACACGTTTCCAAATTCCTTGATCATATTGAGACTATTAAAAAAACAGAAATTTTTATGCATCTGACAACTGAATGAATTTCGATGAAACTTTACATATAAGTTTTATGTTCTCATCTCAAGCTCTGATTAAACTTTGAGCATGGATAATGATAATTATATCTCTTGTAGTTTTTTATTTATTCCGATACACATATTTGTATGTATAGTAATAAATAGATAAATTAAATGTAGAAATATAGTTTTCCATATAGTCTTCTTATTTACATTATTATATAATAATATTATAATATTTAATTAATTATTATTGAGGATTACTTTTTCTTTAGAAAATTAGTTTCTTTAAGGATCTGGATATTACATTTTGACTCTGATCCGATCACATATTGCTCGCGTGTAGCTGTTTAAATTTCCTGCCAATATTCGAACCACATATAATTTAATGAATAGTTTCTTAACTGACCGCCATCCATGAGAAGAGGGCGCTAAAATCACTTTCGAATTTTCAGGTCGGTATGGCAGTCAGATTGGGCCACGAAACTCCATGAGGTAAAAGGTCTACACGTATACCTCGTCTGTGGTGTAAGGCTACTTGGATACTTCGTTTGTGGTAGTAATGGGGTTTCATTGTTCCGCGCTGATGGCGCTGGTAGCAAGATGGACAACTATTTTTTGAACCATTGCAGCTACTGTATGAAGTATTAATGGCGGTTCTATAGTCCACTATAGTCGAGACGAATGTAAATAATGATTAGTGTAACAAAAAATTTGTGAACATATAGTATACAAATACCTTATAATTAGTGTTTTTAAGTAAGAAAACATGGGTCGCCGTTCAATAAATACCACGAAAAGTGGGAAATATATGAATCCCACTGATCAAGCACGTTAGTAAAAGACATAACCAAGCAATTCGTTTCTTTCAGTACAATTATTATTAATAAATTTATTGCAGGTAAAGAAGCACGTAAAAAGGAGTTAAAGAAAAATAAGAAACAGAGACAATTAGTGAGAGCAGCTGTTTTAAAGGGCAAAGATCCTGCTCAAATTATCGAAGAAATGGAAAAGATAGACCAAATGGGTTAGTAAAAAAATTATTTCTTCATTAGTTAATATCGTGGATAGAATAGAATACTTAATTGTGTTATGTTTAACTTTTAGAATACAATGTCATGCAACCTCCGCCTCTTAACGAGAAAGTATTAAAAGATAAAAGGAAAAAGCTAAAGGAGACTTTAGATCGTGTGTTAAAAATGTATGTAAGTATTTAAAAAGTAATGATTATAAATTTTCTTCGAAAATTGTTGGTAAGATTTAATCGACATAAGTGAAGTAATGTTTTATATATGGGTCATTTTTCACGTTGTATCGATAGGCGAAAGACGATCAAGAAAAATGGTCGGAGCTAAAAGAACAACTGATACAATACGAACGCAGAAGGATAGATTTAGTTTCTTATTTCGAAGCTGTGCGGCATGCTCAACAAGTACAAGTCGATGAAATTCCATTACCTTCGGCTGGTAATGATATATCCAGAATGTATTCAGGTACGTTTAGACACTTACAATGTTATCTGTAATGCAATATTTTATTTGTCATATAAAGAATGTATTTCTAGGTTCTTTAACATCGCAAATACCTTTGCCGGATATGCCACAACCACCGGCACACATGTATCCTCCTCATCCACATTATATACCACAACATCATCCACTTATGAACATACCGATACCACCAAGTATTTTGAAAAAAACAAGTGCATATGCATCATCCCCTGCCGTACCTACGTTAGCACCTAATAAAGAACCACCCGGTGTACCACCTTTCCCTCCTCCAGACTTGTCCAGCGACGATGAAGATGTGTCTGAAAAGGTAAATATTTTAACCTTCTGTCGGCATAACGGGTTGTTTAAGTCCAGGCGAAAGTTTCTATGTTTATTTGCTCCGAAACAAACTTTTCTCAGTCTCTTTGCTCCCTCTACCTAAAGAAGCTTGAGTATGACTTGTGCGTCAAAATAGAAACTCTAATAAGTGTCTCAGAATTTTTGCAGATTTTTGTAACGCCTAAAACAATAACCTAAAAGTTATCTGCCTAAAGCAGAACACAGGTTTTGCTGATGGAGAATTAATTATTTCTATTGCAGTTGCTTTTAATATCACTTACGTAATGTAATTTGTATACACAGGTTAAAGAACCAACAACAAAATCAAGGACAATCCGATTCGCAGACGATAAAGAAGATAACAAGCAAGAATTAGACAGTAAGGAAAAGGAGACAGACAAGGACAAGGAAAGAGACATGTCGAAAGTAAAGCCAACTACATTGCAACAGAAAATGTTGGCTATGGCGGGACAAGACATTGATCAGTTTATGCGTGAAATGGAAGTAGTCCATAAGAAACGTGAAACTGAACGTGCTCAAGACCTGAATGCTCGGTTATCGTTGCTCGAAGCAGAAAACGAAACCAACTCGAAATCTAGTAATAAATCTAATGCCAATAAAACGGAAGAAGAAGATCTTGAGCCCCCGGGAGCATCGGATCACTCTTCGAATCACAATCAACATACATCATCGCACTCTCATTCTCAACATACGCAGCCTCATACAATGCCTCCTATGGGATTACCACCTCATCCTTTAATGTACAGACCACCACCACCTCCGTTGCATTTGAGAATGCCACCTCCACCACCGCCTCGTATTGGACTTCGATTGCCACCTGGTAAGGATATTACAATATACAATGTGATTTACCTGAAACAGACAACTTAATTATCACGTTCAAGAGATAAGTTGAACAGGTTTGTAGAAGGCACCTTGTAGGTACAGGTGTTACATTGTTGTGTAGATGCAAACTAGTGTCAAGTGTACGTGGTAGAGATTGTTAGGTTAGGAAATTGTTAGGTAGGGGAAAGAACAGTGTGTAGCCCGGAAATTTCGAGTTTGGTTGCTCCGTTTTATAGACTAGATGAAGTGTTAAGATCTGTTTTCAGCAAGTTGTTATTCACGATACTAAAAATTATTGTTTAGGTCCGCCACCTGGAATGCCAAGAATGTTACGGCCTGGACCACCAAGTATGCCTAGAATGCCACCACCGCAAATGCAAATGCCGAATTTGTCAAATATGACGAATATAGGGAATCCTCAAATGCAGACGCAATCTGGAACAGGGTCACAGCCCAAAACGCCCAATGTTCTCTCTGCTGCTCCACAGTTAATTAATAGGAAAGACAAAGATGGGAAGAGTACCACAACTATCGAAGCAAAACCACAGATTAGAAACTTAGCTGCCGATGTTACGAGATTTTTACCTACTTCCCTTCGCGTGAAAAGGGACGATAAGAAGAAACCAAGTACATTGTTTAGACTTGTTGAGAGAATACCGGAAGCACAACCATTACGAACGCCTCAACCTAAAACTAAAGATGACGCGTACATGCAGTTTATGCAAGAAATGGAAGGATTACTTTAAATTTGTATTACATTGTAACTTTCAACTTTATTGAGGTAGAAAATGATGAAATTCTGTAAGATATGTTACGACTCTTATTGCTATAATCAAAATAATTAATATAAATTCCTTAATTTAGTATCCCATCATTTCGTCAACATCGTACGTTTTTATTTAAATGCAATTATATATAAGCCATATTTTTATTAAAAAAAAAAATGAAATAATAAATAATTACATTTTATGTTTACTGTAAATATTAATATTTCATTTATAGACAAGTAATTTATATAATTTACAACTAAACGTTAATCTGCAAATTTACCCTCATAATTATGTACGTAGATTATTGTCAACAATAACGTTTTTTTAAATGATACATGAGCATTTTTAAAATGCACGATTAGAAGCATATTCTGCACATTGTAAAGATGAAAGAATATCATACGAACATATTAAATTATGTCCAATAAACGCCTCCTTTCGAATTATAATTTACCTAATACTTTCTATTTATGATAAAATTTAGTAAGAATGCTTAATAGCAATACATATTTCTAATTTCAACTTAACGTTGAAATTTGTACATATTGTAGATAAATATAAAAATGATCTTTGTAATACTAGTGTCGTAATATGAAATATGTCGAAAATTTTTTGATTTCTGTATAGTATTTCTCTTTTTTATTTAGCATTCAATTTATCCATTTATAATACTTATTTTAACTACATACATGAATCTTTAAATTAACGTATGTATATTATTTTTCTAGAGATGATTTTTCTTTTTAATTTCAAGAACTTAAATAAAAAGTATTACCTTTGTTAATATATACTACAGTTAAAAGAACGAGATTTTTATTTATTTGTACGTTTTTTTTCTATAGGAAATGTTTCTCTAAGGAAAAATGCTAGTGCACCACATATGATGCACACAAGCGTGTCACGAAATATTTGTGTATCACATGTGGCGCACAGTAGCGTGTCATAAATGACAGCTGTGCATATATACATATATATATATATATATGTTGCGTTTCTAATTCGTGACCTTTTTCTATACTGGATCGCGTGAGGATTGGGAGCGAAATGCGGCGATAGCAGACGAGAATACGATTTATTAATAACAACGATAACAATGAAACGAGCGATAACGTGTTGAAGAATGCCTCTCTCTAGGCGTTGGAACTTGATATGGTATCGGTTACGGTAATTCTTACTATCGGGTACAGTTTCTGTTGGCCCTCTGGAAAGTGTGAAAAGAGAGCGCAGACGTAGGTCTTGTTTCCGGTTCCTCTTTTGTCGCGGGCGGTACGACGACGGCGACGGTGGCGCCACATATATTCGAAGTAGTTGGCAACAAATGGTTTAAACTACATAAAATAATATTTTGTTTTATTTTTACACACTTACCGATTTTAATAAAAATTTAACGAGAATAATTACTCTTTTATTCGTATGTATCTTAATTAAAGTTATGAAATGACACAATTATTAAAGCATGCGCTGGATAACCAACATGGCAGAACTTCCATTTCCGACAACAGTAAATAACGTCATTTCCTTCTTCTCTATAACGGGGTAATTCATCTCCAATTTTGGTCTGCAAATCGTGTAGACGAGTTGTGTGCATATTTCGCATTAAGTAACTGTGTTTTGCGCTACGGCTTTAAATGTAATATAAGAAAGTATTTTAATACACTTAGGATTCTGCAGTTAATTGTATTTTAAGTGGTTCGATTTGAAGTTCTAAGCAAAAATGTATACGAGGAGCAGACAAAGCCAAGGCTATGCCAACGGTGAGTCACGTTTCGTTTTCTAAAAGGGAAACTATACTATTTTATATACGATATTGTAATATTTTTACGTAATAAATATGTGTATTGCGGTTAATAGGTTACAAATATATAAATAGCTTTGGTAGAAAAAATCAATATCTTACATACCGGCTTTTCGTGAATGGCGTTCTCAACGAACATCATTTCGACGCATTGGCTTCATCCTCCATAATTTTAACAATCTCGAGGAGAAGTACTAATTGAATAAAAATATTACAAAAATCGTCCTCCGGGATAATTTGTTACATATTTGCATTTGTGTATGTATGTGCGTTACACATACAGTGACTCAAAAATATTCGGACACTAAGTGTGGCTAATTTCATGGCTCAATATTTCGGTTGTGTATAAAGCAATCACCCTGGTTAATTTTTCTAATAATAAGTCATTTATTAATGATGATAAACATATACCATTTATCTAAAAAATTCACGATAATTATTTACTTTATGACCTTGAAATATGTTGTCAAACCTAACTATTCTACCTAGTAACTAATATAATGAATTAGGTGTGGGTTAGTTTATTGACCACGCATTTTTTCTATTTCAATTTTCTTTATTAATATTATCCGATATTAGCTTGACACAGTATACATTATTTGTATACTGGTATTTGAATATTGGTTTGTACCAAGTTAATATGGTGTAAATATTATGATTGAACATCAAACGTTGTTGGCATGAAACAAGAGCGAATATTCCACCTGGAAAGAGCATTATGTCGGTTACATAGCTGAGTTTTTGTTTCTACGACAATATGATTTCAGTATAAGAATACCTGCATTTTTTGATATAATGGCAGACATTTTTCCAATTTCTGTTAATAATAACGATAATAATAATAATAGTAAAGAATAAAGTACAATATTTTATCTCCAACGTAACCAGAGGCTAATTCAGACATAAAATTATTTTTGCAAATATCTTGAAAACAAAGGGCGAGCAGCGGTAATATGTATGAAGAAAAAGTATTCATAACACGTATTATATTTCTCTGTTTATATTCTTCTGGTAACCCGCTCCTCCAAGGAAGCAGAAACGTGTGTTTACGAACAGCATTTAGAAGTATAGTCCGGGCCACAATATAGCGAGGTCGTAAACTCGAGTGGGTGTCAAAGTTTACATGTTTCAGCTTCTCAAACAAGTGAATTGACAGAAATACAAGTAGCTTAGGGCCTTAGACCATAGTCAGGGCTGTACGAAGAAATATTTTATCTAGTGTCGCCATTTTTAAAAAGCCATTTTTAGAGGTATCGTAACAGGTAAAGGTCTTACTCGAGTCTCTAATATCTTAATTTACCTGCTTATAATATATGCATCTAGAAAATGAAAAAAGGTAGTGCAGTTACAGACACAGAAAAACATTCAGAAAGGCACCCTCAAGCAAGATGTCATGTACGGCCCTAAGTGCCGCAGCAGGAGTCGGTCCCAACCCTCAAGAGTTTAGTTTACAACCTTGCTATATTTTGGCCCGGACTATACCTTAGAAGTCCTTGCCTTTTCACTACTCACTCCCCAGTAGCAAATGTGACTTTGCCCAGAATGAGTCGTAAAGGAAAAAATACATTTGATATGCGACAACTTGTTATTTTCCACTGAGGAAACGGAAAAACTTATCAAGAAATTGCTGCTATGCTTTGTATGAGCAAGAGTACAGTTGCGGATATCTGTCGACGATTTCATATCGAGAATTACATCGTGTCTATCCAGCAAACTGGCAGACCAAATCTTCTGAGTACTAGGAAGAAAAATAGAATTATAAGAAAGGTGAAAAAAATCTGCAAACAAGTGCTTCAAAAATAGTTAGTGAGCTATTAGAAGAAAGTTCTAAGCAAGTGTAGGCCGTGTAATTGTTTATAAATTACTTTATAAACAACCTAAATATTGAGTCATAAAGTTAGCTGTACTTAGTGTCTGAATATTTTTGGGAGTCACTGTACATGCATTGCATACACTTCACTTAATTGTTTTTGATTGCATTTGTAATAAATTTTCATGTTGATTATAAAGTCGTAAAATATGCATTGATAATATGCTTTTAAATGTACCAGCATCTCGTGCTAATATTAGAAATTTTTTAAATTTGCAGCGAGAAACCAAAATAACACAAATGTAGGATACCAAGGACAAAGCACTGTAAGTTTCCTAGTTTTAACAATAATTTTACTATAATATACTTTATATGATATTTAGAATGTGTTTTGAAAAATAACTAGTTTTATTTAATTGGTCATATTAATTGAATAGACAAACTTAAAAAGCACATTAGCTCAAATAGACAATCGTTTTTTTAAGGCCTAATTTAGAAAATTGTTTTGAATGTTTTAATATAAAAATTTACACTTCAAATGCCAAAGAAATGTCTAGTGTTAACAATTTCGATTAAAAATAGTATGTTTTTATAAAAAGAAAAAATTAAGCATAAGTAATGTTCATTTTAGATAAAAATTCCATAATTTTAATTGAAAGTAAATTTTCAAGTATTCTATCCCTTATGTGGCTAACCGTGTACCTGGATACTCATTAATATTTCAAAAGATAGTACATGTTTCAAGGAAATTGAAATTACACACACTGTTGATATGTGGCGTCGCTCGCCCACAAAATATAAACAGATTTCGTTTCTTGCGTAGACAACTACGCAGACCTCTTTATGAAATAATTATCAAGTACCAAGATATACACTACCATCCATAAGTATTTGGGTACTTCACGAATGCTGGCTAAAGAGTCGATATCTTTGCTTCAATTGATGTATTTCTAATTGGATTAACATGAGTTTATGTTATTGATGTATAAGTAATACTAAGGTGAATTGTATGCAAAATTCTTACCGACAAATGAACGAAAATTGTTAAATATTGCCTTTGTCTATATATTCATTTCGTTGGGCAATAACCGTGTTGATTATTTGTGGTAGTCCCAAAGTTAATTGTTCTAGAGTTTCTTCTTGAACCTCTCTCCAAGCTTCTTACAAATAATCCCACAATTGCTTCTATAAATTTGCACCTTTTTTTACACCTTTACGGTACATATCATCCCACAATTTTTCGATGAGATTCAAGTCGAGTTATTGTGGCAACCATTGCATACTTTGCATTTCATTATTGTCTTCTAAGCTTTTTAAATAATTGGAACATATTTCCACCGTATGTTTCGTGTCATTATATTGCATAAGGATAAAGTTTTCACCAATAAGATTCTTCCCTGATGGTACCACATGCTTGCTCAAAATTTTCAAATACTGTTCTTTTCTAAGAATTCCATTAACTTTCACTAAACTTCCCACCTTGTTTGTACCAAAACACCCCCAAATCATAACAGAACCACTTCCATACTTTACTGTGAGTGTAATGCAGTCTGGCAACATTTTCTCATTAGATTTCCTTCGCACAAATAAACAATGCTTGCTTTCGATAACTTCAAATTTTAACTCATCAGTCTAGAGCACCTTTTCTCAATATAATGTTGTCCAATTTGCATGTTGCTTTGCCCATTGGAGCCTTTTCAATTTATTTTGAGGCCTTAAAAGTGGTTTTTTAATTGCCACACATCCTCGTAGTCCACTTTTTAGTAAATGTCTTTTCACTGTTGTCACCTCAATAGGATTATCTCTTCCTCTATTCACTTCTACTCTGATTTCTGGTGCTGTCATACGCCTGTTGCGTTTGCTGAGGGTCTCAGTATACTGGTCTTCAGCTTCCATAGTCTTCTTTGGTTGACCTGATCTCTCCTTGCTGCTACAAGTGTTGCAATTTATGAAACAGCGACTTTGGTTGCTATATCCCTAATGGAATGGCCTTCTTTTTTCAATATCAGTATCACAGAACGTTTCTCTGCTGATAATTCGCTTCCTCTCGCCATGATTCTTACCAAGAGCAATGCTAAACTGAAATTGAGGCGAAGGAAACGCATCCATCGCTTTAGCTGCGTGTTTATCTCTAACAAATGAATAGAACTTCACATAACGTATACAAATACTTAAAACATGACCAAAACTAGATGATGCAATTACCCTAGGATGCCAAAGATAAACAGATGCGACTCCGAGTTACTTGAAGCCTCCATATTCAAGTGGTTTTACAAGATCAATTTTCATCCACTTTTAATTATTACTATTTTATTTATACTACTTGACATTAAATATCTCCTTTTTCGAATATTATTGATTCTGTATGGACATGTGAATAAAAAAGAATGATCGATGTTACATTAGACAGTTTTACATATAGATTATTTCAGTTTTTTCTGACAAGGTAGAGGTGTCCAAATAATTATGGGTGGTAGTGTATGTGATCTACATTAGAGCTAATTGCACCAGCTATTAGTAAAATATCAATGAAAGTAAATAACTCTTCTGTGATAAGAATTTTTAGCAGTTGCCTTGGAATTTGTATGTTCTACGATAATATAAGTGAATGTATCTCGAATTGATAATGTTGTGGATTGATATAGGTCACTTTTCTCTCTAATGATGTTATAAGATGGCGTTCGATGATAAAGAAGTGGTGTTTTATTCCAAATCGTTTCATTTTTAGTAACAAAAACATTTTGAAATAAATTATCATTTTCTGTCTCTGAATTTATATCAGACAACGTTGATCATTTTGGTTGACCATATAAGGGTTAATTAAATATTATATTCATGAAACAGATTAATGTGTTTTTTGATTTAATAAAGTCTATTATATGTTTATTGATTTAATAAAGTGTATTAGGAGTAATAAGAATGCTATAAATACATGAATTTACTAATGTAAATGACAATATAACTCCTTATAGCAGTAGTTTTAAGAGAATATGTATGTGTATATATATTTTTCTTTCATGGTATAAAATATATATTCATTTAATAAATATCCACATGTATAGAGCAAATTTCAGTATACTAGTGCAAATAGTGGAAGCATTTTTTGGTAATATTCTGGTACGTATACCAAAATATATTAAAGTTTTATTGTTATACTACAATATCATTTGGTATGTATACCAGAAGTCTTATTACAAAGTGTTTCATACATACAAGCATATGTATACACTTTAACAAGGTACTAGTAATTATAAATTTCTTTTGGTATACAGAATAATGCGTACGTAGAGTGATTTAAACGCATGTAACTCAACGACTAAGTAATTTTTAAAATAAGAATAAGATAGTATAATTATTGATTCTCAACCTTCTTATTATTAGATATTCGATTTCAAAATGCATATAGAGAACTTGATTCTGAAGTTATCATACTCTGATGTTTGTGGTAAATTCTTTTTTACAAACAAATAATACATTTAATTTTTATTTGATGTTTATACATTAAATATTTTAAAAATGTATCATCTTGTTTCAAAATTGTTTAAACACTATTATAAAGGTTTCGCATAAAAGTTTGCGAAAACACAACATAAGATATATCATGTGATTCAAATAAAGTGTGCTACAAATTGTTTTCTTAGAAACCAACAAAGACTTTTAAATGCTTCGGGAAAGTCTATAATCTTTTTATATGCAACAAATTCTTTTGAGGGTAACCGTTAGAAACAAAAAGTGGGGCCCCTAGATTCTTATAAAATGGAAGATAATATTGTCCTTTTATTATTTGGATAGATCTTATGAAACTGAGTAATATTTACTCTAAGCATAGTTGAAGTCAAATTTTTAAAATTGAGTTTTGGTTGTGTATTTGAGTCATATGCAAAATAATGTTTGTTCATTTCTGTGTTATTTTGTCTCCTTATAAAGAAAATTTTTTCTTATCCTTAAAATTGTTCGGAGTATTTGCAAACTTGCAAACCATGGGTTGTAGGCACTAACAAAAGAGCTAATAAAAGTACCTGTTGCCTAATTATTTACTGTGTCTATGTCATGAAGGAAAATTCATCAATATAGGGTGTTTTAATCCAAGTCTTATCTATTTGCAGTTCAGTTATTTTTCCATTAGAAATCAATAATACATGGTGCGTTCAAAAAGTTCCTGGATTAAGATTGTAGCGTAGTAAAAATATGAAAATTGTAGCATATCATCTTTAGCTATATGCATACCAAATTTCATAACCATCGATTATACTTTTAATCTGAAGCAAGATGTATCTGCAACGGTGAAGATATTTCAAAATGCCTTCGGTGATGCTTGGCATGGGCTGCTCACAGATTGATGTATTTATTATATGAGTAAACATATTCTGCACATTGTAAAGATGAAAGAATATCATACGAACATATTAAATTATGTCCAATAAACGCCTCCTTTCAAAAGGATTATGGGTAAGAACCCATTAGTGTACAAAAGTGTTTATAGATAAACAATATGTAGTATATAATATAGAAATACGCATAGAACTAAATAGAATTGATATTGAGACTTATAGTTCAATTCTAAATTGTAAACTTGGTTATTGAGTGAGGAAATTTTAATAGCAGAAAATTCAAACCTTCTACAGATAATCCTGTAGATTTATGCAGGATAATATTTACGTATTGGGTACAAGAATTTATAATTCTAAGAAACAGAAGGTCAGCTGCAAGTCTCCTAAATTCAAGAGACTTCAGGCTCACAATCATGGTCGTAAATGCTCTTACAACAGTCCAGCTTGTAAGATACAAATCTTAAGAATCTATGTTGCATCTGTTCAATATGGTATTTATGTCCCGCTTGGATAGAAGATCAGATCGTAGATATAACAAAATTTTAAGTTGCCTACAAATAATAAAGATCATAATAAAAAAAATAAATAGTATGGGCCATAAATAGGAGCCCTGGGGTACACCAGATGTTACATCAACAGAAACAACCTGAATACGCTTAGATAGATACCTTGCAGACTAGGCTAGAACAACAGGATCTTTAAAATCCAAAGAGTGCAATTTACCAATCAAAGTTTGATGGGGAATTTTGACAAAGGCCTTGTTGAAATCCGTAAAAAGCATCTGTTACAAATCGCCAGTAAACAGATAGATTTAGTAACGGTATATAGTCCACACACAAAATCGTGGTGGTCTTTGGAGAGAGAAACATTTCATCCTGGGCCTGCTAGTGGGACTCATGAGTAAAGCAATCCTAGCAGGCTTTGTCTTAGATTGAAGCTGTCATCTAATCACTGGAGATGAGACTTGGGTTTATGAATATAACGTAGAGTCTGAACTGCAACTGTGGGTTAAAAAAAACGATCTTAGACCGAAGAAAGCACACATAAGTTGATCAGACGTCAAGATGTGTTGTGTATTAATGTTTCACGTAGCACCATTGTGAATGTAGTGTTCTATCGAAAACGAAACGATCAGATTTGTGGAAAGAACTTATTAAAGAGCTTCTGGCTCGAAATTCAATGCCTGCCGTTCCACAGCTACCTTATTTATCTCCAACAGATTTTTTTCCTTTCGATAGTCAACAGAATAGAATTGCAAAACTGAAGAGGATTCCACAATTGGTTTACAAGGAAGCATTCACAAGTTGAAAAAATCAATTTGAAAAAAGACCAGAAATTTTCTGAACGCACCTTATACTAGGGCTACATATAGCTACATACATATTGATTTTGAAAGCTGTTTAATGATTTTGAAAATTAGGACACATGGCTCCCATTTTGTCCTGTGCACTTTCAACTGTGCACTTAGTGCAATAAATTTTACATCTTGATTTTGTAGTGGTTCTAGCAAATGTTATTCAGTTCAGTAAGAATTACCCAATAAATAAAAAACACCACCTCGGATATAAACAAATTTAGGATTGCTTCATCTTTTTCTAAGTTTCGATACAAGTAATGGGTTTACGCTGTGACACTGGTGATGAATCTAAGTTATTCACTTAGATCCGTTACTAGTTGCACTGCCAGCATGATCTGTCAACAGCTTAAACCCATTGTTTGCATTGAAACTTGTATCGCAACAAGTATCAGCGTCAGTTATGCCACCTAACAGTTGTTTCATAAGAATCTATTGCACATGAAAATATATAAGGCCCCTCACTCTTCCCTGGCCAGTCGATATGCTCACTGGCTTCTGAGAAAACCTTTTGTAACGTTTTACTTGAACCATGTGGTATACGTTTAAAAGTGTTCAAACAAAATTTTAGTAGTTTGTTCAAAAGTATCATATTTCTTCAAGTACTCTACATGTGAAAGTTAAAATGAGGGTTTCAACAAAAGGCTTCTATAAAGAAAAGATGAATTGTCTAATCTATAACTTATTTATCTTAATTAATTTGATTAATTTCGCTAATTTTTAAAATGCATTCTACAGTTGTAAATTTTTTAACATATTTATTTGAAAACCTTGGTAATAAGACTATCATAGTTGATCGTAAGTGATAGTTATAAAATTTATAACTATAGTAAACATTTACTACTAACTACATTATTATGAAAAAAAAAAAGGGAGGAATCATTACATATATTTTGTATTCATCATGATCAAATTGTATAGTTGTTCCTTTTGTTGTTTCCAATATTTCATCCATTTGCATGTACTAATTAGTGGTCCCTACTTTCCCCTCCCCTGCAATGCAGGAACTAGTAGCTATACAACAATACCGAGGAGGTCTATTCAGCCAGGGACTAGTTCGTCAGTTACCCACATAGCATAGCCTGCCATAGGCCATATTTTTGATAACGTACTGAACTGATGTTTAAATGAAGCAATTTATAATAATGTTTATAATTTTTAATGGCTGTATTTCACGCATAAAATTCAGACGAAACAAAAGACAATGCTAAGCCTTACAGGGTTTTCTTTTGGACATACGGGAGTGCTAGAATTTCCATAAAATATGATCATAAGGAAAGGAGGAAAGTTTCCTCCGAGAGGAACAAAATGGGTGTTGTAATCTGATAACCATGTGATACTATTTTTAATCTGATAACTTTTAATAGTGAAACTAAAGTTTCTAATTTAAAAAATGATTCTTCGAGAGAGACCGCGATATTGCTATAATAAACCAAATAACAAACGCGTTGTTAGAACAAAACTGTACTGATCCTTCGAAGCTTCCTTGAGAGGGTTTGTATAGGACTAAAAAGGTATGTTACGTGTTGTTTTGAAATTATATTTAATTTCAATATTCTATGAACACGTATGTTAAGGTTTATAATTACGATTCACCAGGTTAGAAGGAAGTGAATTGACAAGACGTATAATGCTTTCATTTTTAAAAAGCGAAACAAATATATTCAATCTGTGTACAACGAAAAACTAAATTAAACTTTAGTTGTTTTAGAAACAACTAAAACTAGTTGTTTTAGTTAAATAACTAAAACAATAAGTAATACAAAATATAAAATATAAATAATGAAATTAAAAATATTACAATATTAATGTTGAATTTATTTATTTGATTTTTATTCACATTTAAGAATAAAAAGGCAAGGGCTCTCTCGTCCTTGCTGTCCCACTCTATTGCGTTTGCTTCTATTTTTATATTTTTCCCATTAACGTACGACCATAGTTCATTACACACTAATATACTTTTCATTTGAATTTTCCAGCTTTCATAATTGTCCTCGTTTAATTTTTCAATCTTATGTGTTCCAAAATGTCCCGTAGCCATATTTTTGAGGTTATTTTAGCACGTGGTTTCAAGCAATGTACCTGGGCCCATAACCTATTGAATTTATTTATTGGAACAAAATACCTTACAAGATCGTTAACGATGACAAAAAAACCCACAACGGGTATATATTTTCTAAAATAGCCCGTAAGTCCTAGGAAACTTTGTATATTTCTTATATTTTCGGGTTGTTTAACCTTTTCAGCACTACTGCCGCCTATTGGCGGCGGCCATGAAACGTTCTGTGGATACTACCGCCGCCTATTGGCGGCATCTACGAAATTGGGTCCTATCGTCGCTCCACTTAAAATTGGCGTTCACGAAAAATTGTGTGGGTATGATTACTCCCTATAGTACGCATTAATTTACTATTCTGAGTTTAAAATTCCCGGCTGCTCTAATCGAAAGTACCACGAATGTACAACCGCGGCCAGCTCCTCCTACAATTTAGAAGTGGTTCCTCCTCTTCAGATTCGCTATCTTCTTTCTTCAACTTTCCTTTTTTAATTGGAGTTTTCTTTTTCACCTTTTCATGCTTCTCTTTAATAGTATCCGCATCTTGGTTTTCTTTCCGTTTTCCTTCTTTGACTTTTTCAGCTTTGACCTTTTTAGAGGAGACCATTGGTTTTGGTCTTCTTTTGAAGGTTATTCCTCCGAAATCATAGGCATCTTGAGTCTCGTCAAACGTAAGCACATTGCACAGTCTAACGGCTCGATCGCCTTCAAGGGCGTTGACGACATTCATTCTTAGAGACAGTTCAGGCCTGCGCATTGCATACGCGGTTAGTCTGCCATCTGGTTTCTGGAAGGACAGCGAAGCTTCCTTCTCCAATGAACTTGAATCCCTGGGTTAAATCATTTCCAATTCCCTCAACATTTACGTCGATGTTGAATAAGTATTTCTCTTCTTTACCCATCACACTGAAAAAGTTCGCTTTCACGACCTTTTCATCTTTTTGTCGCCAACAGTACACTGTCGAAATGAACATTTTCTCTGACTGCGCCATCTTTCGATAGTTGATGATGGCCGTGAACTTGGTTACCACGAAGCGTCGATGCGCGCGCATGTCAATCATGAGCAGATGCCTTATTTCGGTGTTGAGCGCATCTTTCTTTGAGCTGATAAGCGCAACTAATTTAGAAAAGAACTAGACTAAACAGAAGTAGATACTACAACACTGTATTGTAATATTCGAATGTTAGCTGAACCTAACGTAGTGACCAATTCAGGCGTAACGCCTTTTATTTATGATTTCTCTTGATAAGAGTTCTTTTATTATTGAACGAGGAGGGGGGAGGGGGAATTCTAATTCGACTGTCATAATGAAGAAATTATTTAAATGAATTGATTTAAAATTTCAGTAATAATTTCCTTTTGAAAATTGGTAAAATCGCGAACGAATGAATGCGAGTTCTCTTAGAATTTGGTGAATCTTTCCAATTGTTTTGGCGGTCTCTCCATCAACGATCATCGTAACAACGAAGTTTTAAATCCACTGTTAAAAGTGTTTTTTCCATTCCACTTGGTTATCAGATTATTCCGGACCTGCTAACGGGCTTATCGGAAAGGCTTTCTAGCAGGTTCTGTCTTGGACGATTGGGATATTCGGAAGTCAGTCGAGGATTGTATATATAGCAACTGAGGGGTCGGTTGAGCGCTTGTGAGAGCGCGACCCCTCTGGTGGCGAGCATGGGAAGCGACGCCACATTACCTATATCAGATTATTTGTTCTCTCTCTGCGAGAGCGTTACGTACAGGATCTTTTATGTCCAGAATGCCCTATAAGGCGCGATGTCTTTCGTTTCCGTTTGTACAAAACGTATAACTTGTTTATCTTTGGAATTCAATAACTAAGTACGAAGTAGTTTGCCGTAACTTTTTTTTTTTAACCCTTACTATTTGTACAATTTTAGCTATAACTTTGTACTTTTTTTTTGTTTACAAGTCATTACGAACGTTATAGAACAAATAGAGATTACATTTTTATTTGTAAATTGAATATTTTTATTATTTTTTATATGCATTATTTATTGCTTTTAATTATGTACGAACTCGGTTCAGTTGTAAGCAAAAAAATATTGGCCAGAAAAGTAATTTTGGTAGGTATGAGTTATGGGGGTAGCATTAGACTGCTTCCGAGTACATATACGATGCTAGACCTTGGTGGGATAGCACTACCGTAGAGGTTCCTTGTGTAGCGGCGACCCACCCTATTTTTTCCAGTACAATCAGCAAGGAGCTTTCCAAGGTTCGCAACCTTCGTCTAATCAGCAGAGCAATTATAAGCCAGGAGGTGTACAAAATTCGCAGCCGTTCAAGCCGCAAACCCCGCAAATACAACAGATACAATCAAGAAATTTGCAACAAGGAAAACCTCAACAACAACAGCAGCAACAACAACAACAGCAGCAGCAACAGCAACAGCAACAACAGCAGCCGCAACAGCAAATGAAACAACCTCCACAATCTATTACAAGTTCACCTCAAATTCAACCTCCGCCCCAGTCGCAACCTCAGTCTATCCCTCAGTCTCAATCACAACCTCAAACTCAGCTTCAATCTCAAGCTCAAGGTCAACCTCAACGATTGAAGCCAATTTTGAAACAGGTCTCTTTCCACATTTCGCAACAACCTGCACCAGTAGCTCCACAAGCTATTGCTACTCCACCTTCTCAACCGCCAGTCCTTGCTCTGTCGCTCCCTCTGGCAACTAATAATATCCCTACGCCGCCAGTAAGTAATAACACTGCTGAAGCAAAAAATGATAACGAAACGTCCGATGTTACCGAGATGGAAGTGCAAGATCAGCAACCAAGATGGAGACGTAAAACACCTGGATGTAAGTATTACCATTATTTGCATTTTTTGTATTATTTAAACGAAAAAATTACTTTCGAATCGCATTACTTTAGTGAAAAACGTTAGGCAGAAAGTAACGACGTATTTTTAAAAAAACATAAAAAATGTACGTATTCATGTAATATGTAATGTTTCTTGCGTATCAAAATTGCTTCGATGGACTCTTGTTAAAATGATGACAATTCACTGCGCAAATTTGAAGATTAAAGCAATTACCATGTGATCCAGTAATTTACTGTTGAGACTATGTCAGTTTTAATCACCATTGTGAACATTTGTATACTGATATTGTTTGAAGATAAAATTAGTAAATTACTTTTGTAGCTTTGTACGTTTAAAAGAAAATGTATGGGTTTAGTTAGGGTAAATAAGAGACTGAAGCGACTTCGTTTGAACCAACGATTGAGGAAAACATTACAGCCAAAGAATGCAATCATGGTACTGAACGAAATGAGAGCCGGAGTGCAATTTACATTTCCTGAGACTCAAGGAATGCCAAACTCTCTTTATTTGGTTCATGCAGAGGTACTTAAAATAGCTTCCTCGTTTACGAGCTACTAAAATACTATTAAAATTTTGAAATTATTTGGCTTGTTCTCTGCATGTAACATAAATGTAATTAAATTATTATTAATACGTTATGTATAAAAACAGCTCGATGGGAAAACTTTTGTTGGACAAGGCTTGTCGAAGCCACTTGCTCGACAAAATGCTGCTGAGAATGCATTGAAAGCATTGCTACTTGAAAAAATGACAGCAGTATCGATGAAAGCACGTATTGATGCTGAAACAGATGGACAGACTAATCAATCCACGGAAACTGCCATTGCTTCATTAAAGGATAATACGAATGAAGAAGCTGGAACACCAATGGACACTACTACTGACGAAAATGATGAAATTCCATGGAGTTCTTTGGCTAGTTTTGCATTGTACAAACTTTTCCTTGAATGGCACAATCAAGGAACATCGGTCCCAGTTCCAAGACCAGGATTGCCATCGCCTGTTAAAGGAATTAAAAGAGAAATTTCTGCAGAAACTCCAAAAACTCCAGTACAAAAGGAACTTCCACCGAATGCTACAAATATACATCCTGTTATGTTACTGAACCAAATGAGACCAGGTTTAACATACACGGAATTAAATCGTGTTGGTAATCCACCTAACACAATGTTTACTCTTGCTGTAGAGATCGATGGTATTGAATACACAGGAACAGGTAATATAACATACATTTATTGTTTGAAGGCTGACTTTTGATTCAAATTTCCAAATTTAGATTAATATTCCAGAATTCCATTCTGAGACATATATTATGACATATATGTTGGCAAGAAAGTAATTTTGGTTTTGTAATGCGAAATGAAACTCATTTATACAAAGAATAAACTTTAATCAATTATGTATTTCCTTAGAAATTATCGGCAAGAAACTGAACTAAGTGTGATTTAATAAAATTAATAGAATCAAATATTGATTTCTTTTTCAATTCGAGCTTCTTTGCGAGTCCAAGACATTTCATGAATAGTTCGATAATTCTCTTCAGTTATGGCCTTAATTTGATCATCGTCAACTTAAATAGGTAGACCAGAACATAGGTCCATCTTTAAGTGAAATATTTTCAAAATGTAATTTTTTATACCAATTCTGACACGTACGTTCCGTTACACAATCAACACCATAAACTTCTGATATCTCTTTGTAAGTCTCAGCAGCTTTTTTTTTCTAGAAATGTTCATTTCTGTACTCTGTATTAAAATAACTTGGAGTAACCTAACCTAAATGTGACTGATATCAAATATCACAAGGAAAAGAACTGGGGGAAGTCCTTCGAAACAATTGCAACGCCCTCTATGCGTGACGATCGAAAATATTTTCTTGCCAACCTAACACAATGCAAAATGCGATCAAGATTAATTACTATTACATACATTTTGTATTTTAAAAATAAACGATCATATTTTATGGATTGATTTATGAACATACGGGTTTTAATTTTTGATGTTTCGTAGAAATTGTTTACATGTACAATTCTGCCCGCGTTTGCATCCGCAACCGACCGCGGACGCTTTGCGCGGGAGGTGAATTCTACGAATTCAACTGAAAGAAAATTTCACGGATGCCAAAGCGGGCAGTGCTGTAATAGACAAAGCACACATTTATTTCATTTTTATTATCTTACCAAAACTGCACGTGTTACAGCAAAAAACAAAAAGGACGCCAAGAAGATAGCAGCAAAATCTGCGCTTCTGGCTTTATACGATTTAAGCTATCCCGACGAAAAGACAATGCAAGATCAACTGATAGCTTAAATGTCCATACATGTCCAACATTAACGTTTGTAATCCGTGCAAAATTGTGCTAATAAAACATAATTATATGTTTCAATTTTATTACTTAAATTCATACACTATGCGAATTCTAAAGATTGTACCATTTGCAATAATAATGTAAGAATAAATTTTCCATCGATATACAGTAGAAGTTGAATATATGCCCGAAAATTGAGACCTCCGAGCTGGACGTTCGTGACGTAGATGAATCCATTCTACGGTAATGATTCTTAAAACGAACCCTAGACGTGATTTGTAAGTTCGGTTCTATCCTTCCCAACTATAGGGGGATCCCCCTTGGAGCCAGTGAAACGCAAAAAACAATGCTTTTTTTCCTCTCGTTCGTCCTCACTCGCTGTTCTTTTTTCTTTGGTTATCGATCATGACCATCGACAAAAGATAAAGGCAACTCCGAGGCTCGACAATACCGCGGTGTATAAATATCTGCTGATTTCGAATTTCGTCTCTGCTGTACGAAAGACGAACATGCCAACACCGGAGTGATGCCCATCTTGAGAATCATTACTGTAATTATAGAAACATTTCGAGTCGAGTGTCGAACGTAGAAAAGAACGAGTAAAAAAAGGGGGAATTCCCCTTAGTAGCGGGGACAAACAGGCATTTATTCCGTAGATCAGTTTCGGGCATAAATACAACGTTCACTGTAGAATTGATCTATATGTGCACGACTATATATGCTAATTAAATACCCGTTATATCGTGAAAAGCTTACCAAAGTATTCTTTCATATAAATTTATTCAATGTTATAATACATACGAATAGACAATTTCATAAAGAGTACGGCGACAGAGGTATACTGTATCAAAGTGATCATTGTAATTCTTTTATTAAAGCAACTGTATGTTTTTATATATGTATTTCATTTGTATCTACAATAAAGTGACATCTTAGTATTGATCATCACACGTCGATTAAATTGTAAAATTGTTTCGTTATTATTAATTTATTCTGAACACGTGGCAACTACCACTGAACATCGACACTTTCGACTTACAATGCTTACAAATAAATAGTAATACTTGTAAACATTTGAACAACATTATGTCATTAAAGATATTGTAAAATAATAAATATACCATTGCAGTATTAAATATTCCTAGTTTTTACATAGAAATTTAACAAACGGAACGCCTTTTCAGTGTTCGACTTTAATGAAAACAGGATGAATTTAATGAAAAACAAAAGAGATAAGTGCTGTCATAAAATTTGAAAATATAGAATGAAATTTTCTTTTACACGAAATTAGTACAGTGGCTACAAAGCTAAAAACAGTTATTAAATATATTCATTCTACAATGCTAAATAAGTTTTTTCAAAATGAAAAAGAAATTTTGTATAAAAATTGAAAAGGGGCAGGTAAATTTTTCAGCGAAATTAAAAATTTCAAATAATTTAGGAAAAATTATTTTTGATTGCGGGGGATAATTACAATTATTTTTGGTGACTAGACACACCCTTCAAATTCTACGCACTTACGAAGAAAAAATACTTTTCCGAAAATATAATGTGAGGTTAGAAATGTTGCCCTGAATTAAAAAATTCATAACTTCTGAAGGATTTTGATGATTCTAATGATAATGAGTTCTAATAGATAGATAAAGAGGACAAACAGGACAGTATTCTCAAATTTTTTCAGATTTAAAAATTTAAAATTACATTGAAATTCATTCGATTGTTTAGCCTCAATCATATTAATAGTATAAATATATGAACGCACGTCCATAAGCATAGTAAAAAAATGTCATTTTTTTAATGGTTAAAATATGATCAGAGGATCTTAAAATATGTGTTTTCGTAAAAAATATTTTTGAAATTTTTTTTTTAATATGGTATTTTTCATTCATTATGAACTTTGCTTATATCTATGTGTCTATACAGGGTGTTCGGCCACCCATTCTTCTTTTTACCAAAGATATCTAATTTCCTTCCCCCTCCTCTTTTTACCGACCTCCGATAATTACCTCTTCTTTTTACTTCTTTATGGACTTGCGCGGCCCAATCTCACTGCCATACCGACCTGAAAATTCGGAGATGATTTTAGCGGCCTCTTCTCATGGATGGCGGTCAGTTGAGAAACTATTCACTGAATTAGTATTGATGGGCAGAAAGCTGTAGTGTGTGTGTAAATACATGTGAGTTGGTAGTGCAGTATTATCAGACGGCAAGCCTGTGGCCAAAGGAAACTGCACCTCCACTTACACACACAATGCACAACCACCTTGTATATGAGTTCTGGCGTTTCGTATAGCTTTGGGGATTCGAGAAAGGCGGTGAATGTGAGTCTATCCTTCTTGCTCTCACACAGTTGAATTCGACCTCGCATTTCAAAGATTTTTTTTACGGAAATACACGTTTCAAGACTCCCTAATCAAATTTTAACTATTAAAAAAAAAGCATTTTATTACTATGCTTATGGACGTAAGTTCATATATTTATACTATTTATACGATTGAGTCTAAACAACCGAATGAATTTCAATGTAATTTTAAATTTTTAAATTTGAAAAAATTTGGGAATACTGTCCTATTTCTCCTCTTTGTTTAGCAATTTAAAAAAACGATGACTCGTTAAAATCAATCATATTAAAATAAAAGACTGGAGAATTGTTCTTCTTTCATTGAAAGAAACTCTTTTACTTAATCTTTTTCGAAGGCGAAGGCAAAAAAGTCGATTTCGCCATGGCAACAATGGTTGGACGCGACGCATGGACGTTCCCCCGGAGTAGGAGATCGGATTTTGTTTTCCAGAGACGCGTGCAAGGCGATCGAAAACGCGAAACGCGTTAGATGGATAACGGAGAGAGTCGCGAGGTTCCGTATGAAATAAAAAGACAGGACCCCTAGCAACAGCGTGCGTGTTTTGTCTACTCGTATACCTCGTCTGTGACAATACTCAAGAATCTCTGATGAATCAAAACTAATCTAGCGAAGAAACTGTATATTTACGATGACCTATGCAAGGCGGATCGCAGCCAATTTGCTAATATTATTTAGTTTTTAATTAATAATTGCATTACCCGGCTAAGAGTGATACGATTATTAATTAAACGTTAAATAATATTACCCAGGTCTCGTCACGTGGAGGTTGCTGCGAATGGAGACCCACCCTAACCAAATCCCATCCACCCTCCATTAATAAAGAGCTTCTGTGACCAACGATCGTTGGTCGAGGAAGCAACAAACGAAGAGAGTTGAAAGAATTTTTCTTCAAATAAAAATAACTTGCCTAACATAATGGTTAACAAAACACCTGCCTAACTATAAATCTAAATTCGTTTATTATATCAAGAAACAATTCTAAATTCGCAGCCATTAGCTCGGTGTTACCCACGAAGAATAATTTTTCTATCGTGGGTGACACCGATTACCAGGTCTCACCACGTGGAGGTTGCTGCGAGTGGAGACCCGAAGGGAGATAGATGGAATCCAAGTTCCATCGATCTCCCTTTTACATCCTTAGAAGCTAAATTACTAAACTAGAGAGATAGAAGGAAGCAATGTTCCTTCGATCTTCTAGTTTAGTTGTGCCAAATAATTATTTCGTTTGAAAAGGGATGAAGGTAAATCGAGGGAGACGCGACGCGACGCGATACGACGCGATGCACCATGCAATAGTGCAAGGAACGAAATACGCGACACCCGAACCGAGTAACTGGTCAAAAGGGTCAGCTCCGTTGCCTCTTGGCAAGTCCGATCGAAGGGGAAGGGAATCGACGCACCCGACACAGAGGTTCCCCATTTCTCCCACGCATCCTGTTGGGAGCCAACTGGACCCAACTCGGGATGTCTAACAGAGAGAGGGAGCGTGTGTCGGGGCTACCGCAGACAGGAACAGACCCTGATCCCCTCTGCGGCCGAAATACTCTTTCCCTTGGATCGTCTCGCCAGAGGACGGCAACTGACCCTTCGGACGAGCTAAACGGCCGATCACTTGCTTTCTACATGGAAGCAGTGGTGATCGGAACGAAAAACGAGGAAACGGGTGAACGAGAGAAGCTAGTTGGTAAAGAATTACTTGGCATATACGCGGACGCATACATGGGAGTAAATGTACCAAGCAATTATTTTGTTTAAAAAGGGGTGAAGCTAAATTATGGGAGACGCGACGCGATGCTGTACCGTACAGCAGATCTTCAGATCGAATCGAGAGAACGAGAAGCTAAGTTAATAATTGCTTGGTATCGCGGCCTTAAAACTAAATTTACCCTAAGGGCCTTAGAGATAAAAATCCCTCGATGTCCTTGCGTTGTCGTCCCACGATGTCCCGCGATGTCCAACGATGGCCTGTAAGTAAGCTGAAACAAACTAAAAAAGGCGGCATTTACGATTAGTTAAATATAGTAAATTGGCGTACAGGAAGCCCTGAAATAAAATAAATGGACAGATCGATGTCCCGCGATGTCCAACGATGTCCTGTAAGTAAGCTGAAACTAAAAAAGTTTGCATTTGCGATTAGTTAACAGAACATATACAATAAGCAACGTTTAAGCAAGAATAAAATAGGGGAACAAACACATTCGCAAACAAGGAGCCATAAGTAAAATATGTAAGAAGACCAGACAAATGAAAGCGAGGCAAAACGATAGATTCAAGCCCAGTAGACATTTAAATGTCGAAAAAGAAGTAAGAAATTGGAGATTGAGATATCACTCGCCACTGTGTCGATAGTGGTCAGTGAAACAGATTTTACATTGGACAAACCAAACAAGGAACCAGTAGTGAAATATGGAACTGGACCAGAGAAGTAAAAACGAGATGTAACCCAACATTCAAGCCCAACAGACGCTTGAAGGTCGAGAAAGAAATTAGACAGGGGAGATTCGGAACTCACTCTCTACTGGTCACTACTGGTCACTAATGGTCAGTATTGGTCACTGGAGTTGTCCAGTGCTCGTCCAGTGGTCAGTAGTGGTGAGTAAAGGTGGAGCGCTGACCCAAGAGGTTCCGTCACGTCTTCCAGCCTAGAAAAGAAAGAGCGAGAGAGAGAGAGTCCGTCACCGGCTGAAGAGTTCAAGGGGTGGGGAAGACCGTCCTTGGCGAGTTCACCAATCAATTAACGGTTAACCGTGCCTTTGACCGAAAAATGAATATTCTATGCAATATGGTATTAAAAACAATTATTTATACAACCCACGCTATCGAGCATTATTTAAACTATTGTCTGATGTTAATTAATAATTATTGCAAACAATAGGTATGAAAATATGGAGAAATTCGAGGAGACTGAAAGTTTCTTTGAATTTCTGTCGAGAACCAAGGTCGCATATCACGTATTCATTTCTTCGATCTTTTGTCCTTTATACGATACTTTCTTTTGTATAAGTTTTCATCTTTCGTTTCGTATC
Source organism: Colletes latitarsis (assembly GCF_051014445.1). NCBI lineage: Eukaryota > Metazoa > Arthropoda > Insecta > Hymenoptera > Colletidae > Colletes > Colletes latitarsis. The sequence goes on from NC_135145.1 coordinate 18,040,967, forward strand.
AGTAAATTATACAGGATTCTAACAACGATACGTAAACTATGTCACTAAAATCGTAACACAATATGTTGCAACACCCAACAAAACATGCATTAATGCACACGAAGAGAAGTTGTGTATTTTGGATCGTAAATTTGGAAAATATTCAAGCATCGAGGGGTTTAATTTCGAAATATGCGAAAACGACTCTCGTGTCGGCCAATTGGAACGTTTTAAAAATATTGAAAAAATATTAAAATGATTATAAATATTATATTGAAAAATTTCAAATCGTTCTGGAAAAATTATTTTCGTTTACGGGGGTCAATTAGAATCGTTTTTGGTAATAGACATATCCTTGAAATCCTACGTATTTTCAAGAAAAACAATTCTCGTCGAGGTTATCCTAGGTAGGAATCGCGATTGTAAAAGAAATACAATAAACATTCCAAGCTACCGTTTTTCTTTTGATGCTGTGCGAAACATACACGAGGTATACGAATAGACCTTCCACCTTATGGACTTTGATGACCCAATCTGATTGCCATACCGAGTTATTTTTTAAATAAATTAGGATTTTCGATGTAGTTGTCAACGAGGTACATCCTACCATATTTTAATAATCTTGAAATCTTTAAATAATCTTAATCGATTGATGTCCAATGATGGACCGTACAGCTTTCATTCCGTTAAAAAATAATAAAATTTCTGTAATTCCATTTTCTGTCTCACTTCTTCTCGTGTTCATTTCTAAATCTGTTGGTAACGTTGCGAGTGACACGGAAATGGTAATGGGGCCTTAGAGCCCCAGAAAAATGGGCCGAAAAAATACATTAGGTGATGGTCTACTTGTATACCTCGTCTGTGGTGCTTTTAATATTTTTTCAATATTTTTAAATCGTTCCAATTGGCCGACACGAGGGTTGTTCTCGCATATTTCGAGATTAAACCCCTCGATGCTTGAATATTTTCCAAATTTACGATCCAAAATACACAACTTCTCTTCGTGTGCATTAATGCATGTTTTGTTGGGTGTTGCAACATATTGTGTTACGATTTTAGTGACATAGTTTACGTATCGTTGTTAGAATCCTGTATAATTTACTGATAAGAAACGAAAGATGAAAACTTATACGAAAGAAAGTATCGTATAAAGGACAAAAGATCGAAGAAATGAATACGTGATGTACGACCTTGGTTCTCGACAGAAATTCAAAAAAACATTCAATCTCCTCGAATTTCTCCATATTTTCATACCTATTGTTCGCAATAATTATTAATTAACATCAGACAATAGTTTAAATAATGCTCGATAGCGTGGGTTGTATAAATAATTGTTTTTAATACCATATTGCATAGAATATTCATTTTTCGGTCAAAGGCACGGTTAACCGTTAATTGATTGGTGAACTCGCCAAAGACGGTCCTCCCCACCCCTTGAACTCTTCTGCCTGAGGCTAACTCTCTCTCTCTCTCGCTCTTTCTTTTCTAGGCTGGCGGACGTGACGGAACCTCGTGGGTCAGCGCTCCACCTTTACTCACCACTACTGACCACTGGACGAGCACTGGTTAACTCTAGTCACCAATACTGACCATCAGTGACCAGTAGTGACCACTAGTGAATGAATTCCGAATCTCCCCTGTCTAATTTCTTTTTCGACCTTCAAGCGTCTGTTGGGCTAGAATGTTGGGTTACATCTTGCTTTTACTTCTCTGGTCCCGTTCCATATTTCACTACTGGTTCCTTGTTCGGTTTGTCCAATGTAAAATCTGTTTCACTGACCACTATCGACACAGTGGCGAGTGATATCTCAATCTCCAATTTCTTACTCCTTTTTCGACATTCAAATGTCTGCTGGGCTTGAATCTATCGTTTTGCCTCGCTTTCATTTGTCTGGTCTTCTTACATATTTTACTTATGGCTCCTTGTTTGCGAATGTGTTTGTTCCCCTATTTTATTCTTGCTTAAACGTTGCTTATTGTATATGTTCTGTTAACTAATCGCAAATGCAAACTTTTTTAGTTTCAGCTCATTTACAGACCATCGCGGGACGTCGTAGGACATCGATCTGTCCATTTATTTTATTTCAGGGCTTCCTGTACGCCAATTTACTATATTTAACTAATCGTAAATGCCGCCTTTTTTAGTTTGTTTCAGCTTACTTACAGGCCATCGTTGGACATCGCGGGACATCGTGGGACGACAACGCAAGGACATCGAGGGATTTTTATCTCTAAGGCCCTTAGGGTAAATTTAGTTTTAAGGCCGCGACACCAAGCAATTATTAACTTAGCTTCTCGTTCTCTCGATTCGATCTGAAGATCTGCTGTACGGTACAGCATCGCGTCGCGTCTCCCATAATTTAGCTTCACCCCTTTTTAAACAAAATAATTGCTTGGTACATTTACTCCCATGTATGCGTCCGCGTATATGCCAAGTAATTCTTTACCAACTAGCTTCTCTCGTTCACCCGTTTCCTCGTTTTTCGTTCCGATCACCACTGCTTCCATGTAGAAAGCAAGTGATCGGCCGTTTAGCTCGTCCGAAGGGTCAGTTGCCGTCCTCTGGCGAGACGATCCAAGGGAAAGAGTATTTCGGCCGCAGAGGGGATCAGGGACTGTTCCTGTCTGCGGTAGCCCCGACACACGCTCCCTCTCTCTGTTAGACATCCCGAGTTGGGTCCAGTTGGCTCCCAACAGGATGCGTGGGAGCAATGGGGAACCTCTGAGTCGGGTGCGTCGATTCCCTTCCCCTTCGATCGGACTTGCCAAGAGTCAACGGAGCTGACCCTTTTGACCAGTTACTCGGTTCGGGTGTCGCGTATTTCGTTCCTTGCACTATTGCATGGTGCATCGCGTCGTATCGCGTCGCGTCGCGACTCCCTCGATTTACCTTCATCCCTTTCCAAACGAAATAATTACTTGGCACAACTAAACTAGAAGATCGAAGGAACATTGCTTCCTCCTATCTCTCTAGTTTAGTAATTTAGCTTCTAAGGATGTAAAAGGGAGATCGATGGAACTTGGATTCCATCTATCTCCCTTCGGGTCTCCACTCGCAGCAACCTCCACGTGGTGAGACCTGGTAATCGGTGTCACCCACGATAGAAAAGTTATTCTTCGTGGGTAACACCGAGCTAATGGCTGCGAATTTAGAATTGTTTCTTGATATAATAAACGAATTTAGATTTATAGTTAGGCAGGTGTTTGATTAACCATTATGTTAAGCAAGTTATTTTTATTTGAAGAAAAATTCTTTCAACTCTCTTCGTTTGTTGCTTCCTCGACCAACGATCGTTGGTCACAGAAGCTCTTTATTAATGGAGGGTGGATGGGATTCGGTTAGGGTGGGTCTCCATTCGCAGCAACCTCCACGTGGCGAGACCTGGGTAATATTATTTGACGTTTAATTAATAATCGTATCACTCTTAGCCGGGTAATGCAATTAGTAATTAAAAACTAAATAATATTAGCAAATTGGCTGCGATCCGCCTTGCATAGGTCATCGTAAATATACAGTTTCTTCGCTAGATTAGTTTTGATTCATCAGAGATTCTTGAGTATTGTCACAGACGAGGTATACGAGTAGACAAAACACGCACGCTGTTGCTAGGGGTCCTGTCTTTTTATTTCACACGGAACCTCGCGACTCTCTCCGTTATCCATCTAACGCGTTTCGCGTTTTCGATCGCCTTGCACGCGTCTCTGGAAAACAAAAACCGATCTCCTACTCCGGGGGAACGTCCATGCGTCGCGTCCAACCATTGTTGCCGTGGCGAAATCGACTTTTTCGCCTTCGCCTTCGAAAAAGATTAAGTAAAAGAGTTTCTTTCATTGAAAGAAGAATAGTTTTCCAGTCTTTTATTTTAATATGATTGATTTTAACGAGTCAGCGTTTTTTTAAATTGCTAAACAAAGAGGACAAATAGGACAGTATTCCCAAATTTTTTCAGATTTAAAAATTTAAAATTACATTGAAATTCATTCGGTTGTTTAGACTCAATCGTATAAATAGTATAAATATATGAACGCACGTTCATAAGCATAGTAATAAAATGCTTTTTTTTTAATAGTTAAAATTTGATTAGGGAGTCTTGAAACGTGTATTTCCGTAAAAAAAATTTTGAAATTTGCGTATTACGATAAAAATTCGCCTGCGGATTGTGAGCTGTTAGCATTTGCGCTAGATAATATTTTATACGATGCTATTAATAATTAAACAAAAATGTATCTAATTTCGTGAAATGAGATTACACCATTTATACTCTCACTGAATTGCGATAAAAATTAAATATATCATTTTTTTAATCGTCAGACATCTAATTTCCTTCCCCCTTCTCTTTTTACCGACCTCCGATAATTACCTCTTCTTTTTTACCAACCATTGATACTAATTACCGACCGTCGGTAATAAATACCGACCCCCTCACTCCTCACCTAACCGACTAGGGTCTTTTAAGAGTTAACAAACATTATTATCACAATATGTCCGTACCTGATTATTTATAGATATGTACAGATACATTTTATCATATTCTATATATTACAAAGATATATTATTAACAATTATTAATACTTAATTAGTACGATGAATCAAAATTACGTTGTGGCAGACTTGTATACATTGTCATCTGTGCAAAAGTGTTCTTCCCATCGAAGACCAAACAACAGAACAAGCTATACAAATTTTCGTTTCTTTGTTAATCTGGACTAGATCAAATTAGAATTTAGTGCTACTTGGTCAGTGTAAAGTGTAAGATTCTTTTGTAAAAATATGTACGTGTGAATTTTTTATTAAAGGATACCAGAACTTGGTTTAAAGGATTCCATATAATACAAATGGAAAGAGTTTAATTGATTAAAAGCGGATACAGAAAGGTATCGTTCTTTCCAGAGATTCCAACGTCCCCCACATTCGAAGTTTCTGCATTTTTACAATTTCCCGAACTTCTAGTCGACTATTCATTTACCTGTTGATTACTTATCTTCCAACCTTTCCTAACTTAGTGTCTGTCTTAGGATTGGCGGTGATGTTTTGCACACGAACGATCACTTCGTTGATCTTCGTTTGGAGATTCCTAATGTCTTGGATATAAAGAAGGGCAAGGATCTTGGTTGCATTCTCCAACGCAGGGTTGCTCAATTGGAAACCAGGAGCGATGCTCATCACAGGAAACGGTTTGCCCCGTAGTATTTTCGAATTTGGATTTTGCACGCACTCAGGATTCAATCTCCTTTGCACCAGTTTACTGCAGGCTTTTAACCTCAGCAGATGATCCAGGTGGCTTGGGATTCGAAGTAACTTTGCCACGGAGTAAGTCCCTTGTTTGAACTCTTTACTGTTGACTAATGATTGCAACATAGAAATGTAACATATACATAGAGAAATTATATTACTATTGACTATCCTGAAACTTGAATCGAACCATCTTTTAACTTGCATTTTAAAAATGAAGAGTATATAAATAAGAAAGTAAAATAAGAAAGATTTCTTAAGAAAAGCAGTAATTAAAATTTAATATGAAGCGTTAGGTTTTTAAGAATCATTATAATATTTGCATATACTCACAGTCTAAATTATCGAGTGGATTCTTAGATATAAGGCGGGGCACCAGCGTTTCGTTTTTCATTTTTATTTTCATCTCTTTCACATTTTCAGAATATTCCTCACCTAAATCACAAGTTGGAGCTTATTTTCTCGTAGACAACGATAACAATACATTAAATGTTGTCATTAAACAACTGTTTATCAATACGATAAAAACAACTCTTTATATTTTCTTAGGAAATTATTTAATGGGAGATTCTAGAGGCCAAAATAAGAAGAAAATCAAGAATACTAATTTGTTGATGGAGACTTCGTTAAAAAGTTATTAACGTTTAAAGTTCCGCCCTTACTGAATTTTTTTCTAGAAAATGGGTAGGATTTCGGGGGTAGGTCTATTCAACAAAAATGATTGTAATTGACTCCTGCAACCGAAAATAATTTTTCCAAAACGATTTGAAATTTTTTTTTTTCGCTGAAAAATTTAGGCACTTATTCCCTGTCGATTTTGATTACAAATTCGTTTTTGATTTTTAGTAATTTTGTTTGACGTCCTATAGAAAAGTTCTGTAATACTTTTTTGTAGGTATCCATGAGCTCTACTTCAAAACAAAGTTTCAATGAAATGTATTCACTATTGTAGGAGTTATGGCTGTTTGAAAATTGGACCATTTTTATAGGGCATTTCCCATTTTGCAGAGTCGAGGATAAACTTTTCGAATATTTTTGCGATTTCTACATATTCTTCACTTAAATACGCGTTGTTTGCCGTTTGGAACATTAAAATCGTCCAATCCGTTCAAGAGTTATGATGTTTCAAATATTTACATGCAATTTCGAGTAACCATTTTAGGCCTCAGATTATATTTTCGGTAAGGAATTTTTTTCTCGAAAATACGTAGGATTTCAGGGGTATGTGTAATGACCAAAAATGATTGTAATCGACCCTTGCAATCAAAAATAATTTTTTTAGAACGATTCTAAATTTATTTTTCCGTCGAAAAATTTAGGTACCCAACTCCCTGTCAATTTTTCTTCACAATTCGTTTTTGAGTTTTAATAAATTTGTTTGACGCTCTACAGAAAAGTTGTCTAACACCTTTTTGTAGGTACCCATGAGCTCTACTTCAGAAAAAAGTTTCATTGAAATATATTAACTATTGTAGGAGTTATGGCTTTTTGAAAATTGGACCATTTTTATGGGGTTTTTCTCACTTTACAGTCTCAAGGAACAATTTTTTCAATATTGTTAGAATTTCTACATATTCTCCACTAAAATACGCGTTGTTTGCATTTTGAAAAATTAAAATCCTCCAATCCATTAAGAAGTTATGAAATTTTAAAGATTCACATTTTCAGGGAAACATTTCTGGCCAGAAATTATATTTTCGGAAAGGAATTTTTTTCTCGGAAATGCGTAAGAATTCGGTGTTATGTCTATTCACCAAAAATGCTTGTAATTGTGCCCTGTAACTAAACATAATTTTTTTAATATGATTTTAAATTTTTTAATTTTGTCTAAAAGTTTCAGTAGCTACTCGAATTTTTTTCTCGAAAGTGGGTTGGATTTCAGGGGTATGTGTAATCATCAAAAATGATGTAATTGATCCCCACAACCAAAAATAATTTTTTCAGAATAATTTAAAATTTTTTAATTTAATTTTTTAATAACTTTGTAATAAAGCCTCAGTCGAGAAATTGATATTCTTGATTTTCGTCTTATTTTGGAATCTAGAATCTCCCATTAAAATTTTTCCCAAGTGTGGCTGAACCCACTGCATATTATATATAGAGAAAAACTTTAATGGGAGATCCTAGAGGCCAAAATAAGAGGAAAATCAAGAATAGCAATTTCTTGACTGAGGCTTCGAAAAAAAGTTACTGAAAATTAAATTAAAAAATTTCAAATCGTTCTGGAAAAATTATTTTCGGTTGCGTGGGTCGATTACGATCATTTTTGGTCATTACACATACATCTGAAATCCTACGTATTTTCGAGAAAAAAATTCCTTACCGAAAATATAATCTGAGGCCTAAAATGGTTACCCGAAATGTCATGTGAATATTTGAAACATCGTAACTCCAGAACGGATTGGACGATTTTAATGTTCCAAACGGCAAACAACGCGTATTTAGGTGAAGAATATGTAGAAATCGCAAAAATATTTGAAAAGTTTATCCTTGACTCCGCAAAATGAGAAAAACCCCATAAAAATGGTCCAATTTTCAAACAGCCATAACTCCTACAATAGTGAATACATTTCAATGAAACTTTTTTCTGAAGTAGAGCTCATGGGCACTGACAAAAAATTATTAGACAACTTTTCTGTAGAGCGTCCAACAAAATTACTAAAAATCAAAAACGAATTGTGAAGAAAAATCGACAGTGTGCCTAAATTTTTCGACGGAAAAATAAATTTGAAATCGTTCTAAAAAAATTATTTCTAGGTTCTGACGTCAGATATAATCATTTTTGGTGAATAGACATACCCCTGAAATTCTGCCCATTTTCGAGAAAAAAATTCAATACTGACAGAACTTTAAATATTAATAACTTCTTAACAAAGCCTCCATCAACAAATTGTTATTCTTGATTTTTGTCCTATTTTGGCCTCTAGAATCTCCCATTATAATTTTTCCCAGGGGTAGCCGAACTCCCTGTATAACAATCCATGTTTTTAACCAAATTTAAGGAAACATTTCCAAAGCTAAATTTTCTAAAACTAGATATTAAATAATTTCCTTTCTAACTCCTATTATTCTATCTTAAAATATTTAAATATAAATTTCGTGCATAATCTTACTATTATCTTCTACTTCCAACCAGACAGCATATCCAATCAGCCATTCTAGTTGAGCCAAAGCATTGCCAGATATCGGACAGTTAAGATCCTTACAGTATTGTAGAAAAACATTAGGCCACTTTTCATTTTTTAAATCGCGCAACTGTTTTCGATCTTGTATATCGTATTGACGTATTTTTTGGTCTTCTAACCAAACTGTTACTTTACGAAAATGTTGCGTATCTGTAACATTTAAAATGTAAGTTACTACTTAATTCAATATTATGGTAAGATAAGCGTAAAAGTATATATGCAATGAAACTAAAATTATACAAACATGATAAAGTAAATCTTAAGTTATTAGAAATATAGTAAATTTTGATGGCGAGTATGAAAATATTATAAGAAAACAATGTTTCGAAGTCATTAGTTCCATAAAATTTTGTCTTTGTAACTGCATTTGCAAAAGAATAACATGCAATGATAAAATATTGTTTAAAAGTATGAAATAATTTAGACTTTTCGTTGTCTATCGTTAAAAACAAAAAAAACAAATAAATTAAAACTACTTATTGAAATGTATATTAAAAAAACACACCGTTTACATTAACTTTGTCCCATTCTACATAACCAAGGGCTTTTAGTCTTCTCTTAAACATGATAGACCCTCGAAACTATCAAAAGTATCTCAGATTTTAGAAAGAAATCTGGGTTTAATAAAAAATTCATTCAACCGTCAATAAATGTTGCCGTATTGAATTACGTGCAAAGAGTAGGTACGATAAGAGATGCCAGTCATAACCTAAGTTAGACTGTTCAACGCAAACGCCCTCTACAGTGCAGAGTCTACACTATTTTCAACGTGCATATCTATGTAGGCTGTAACCTACGTATAGGGACACGGGACCTAGGAAATAACTGGACACGTTGCTTTGCGGTTAGGATTCTTTATTCACCAGTCTTTCAGGCTGGCTTGGAAACCACTGACTATCTAGCGAGAGACAAATTCCCTAGAGCACCCCGGTCTGCACTCTGCATCTCGACGGTTGGTATTGGCGCTCACTGCACCATCTGCGGTAGTAACTAGGGAGTTCCTTTATGCTCCCTACACACGCGATAGCGTAACACCTTATATAGACTACTCCAGATGGCATTACAAACCCATTGCCAACTCTGAAAAAAACTCTAACTAAAGTCCCTAGGAGGTCACTACGCACAATAACATAACCGGTGTGGCCAGAGCTGTTAGAAGAGTGCTTCTTAGGCTATGTGAAAAGTTTGTCAATAAAAGTCCTGAGACATTAAATTACCTATCAATACTTTCAAACCTTTATTTTAATAGAATCTCGATATAATGAACAAAGATATAGAATAGAATAGAAACATTTATATAGCTTTAAAATGGTGAGAACAATACTTTCGAAAGTGTTTCTTTAAGGCTATTTGAAATTTCTTACTATTGAAGAATTTAATTTTCTTTTACAGGATGTACAAAGGCATTCTGTGCATACTCTTGTATTTAGATCTTTAAAGAGAATGCACGATATGTTTTTGTTAAATCAAGGAACATTACCACCGGTGGATCCAAATATGTAAGTAACATGTAAATACATTTTGTACAGTCGATGAAAATGAATATTAACTAAGTAATATATTAACGTCTTTTAGGCAAAGGGTGAAAAAATCTGTAAAAGCAAAAGACTGTTACGGCCCTGTATTAGAACGCGTTAAGGATAATAATATAATGAAAACACAAAACGAAAACGAAAATGTGGATCCTCCACCACCAGGCGGTATTTATTTATTTATACTCGTATCGACATAAGGAGTACTAAATGTCTGAAAATATTAAACAGCATTCGTCAATAAAAGTAACAACGTTTTTTCCATTTTTACTTTCCAACTTACAAAAAAAGAAAGTATCGTAGTGGAAAAATGTTGAAGCGCCTCATTTTAATTAGTAAAAGAAATCTTTTTTTTCTTTAAGTCGAAATTTTTCTTTTTCCTTTGATCGTTCTGTATAGATTAATTTGCTACTGTTTTAACGAGAAAAATATGTTTCGCAGATGAGTCTTTCAGTGGAAGCAATAATACTGCGATTATATCTTACAATCCTATGCAAAATAATGCTATTACGATGACGCAAACAAATTCTGGAAGCAATGCAGTTAATAATGCCACCGCAATACCACAAAAAAAGGCACCTTCTATGGCGAAACCGAAATGGCACGCACCATGGAAACTGTACAGAGTTATTAGTGGTCACCTTGGTTGGGTACGATGTTGCGCAGTTGAGCCAGGAAACGAATGGTTTGCAACGGGTTCAGCGGATAGAGTAATTAAAGTAATACAGCTATTTCATTTAATGGTTTTACTGCGTACAATGTATGTAATTTACTGGCACAGTTTATACTATTTCTAAAACAAAATTCTAGATATGGGATCTTGCAAGCGGCAAACTAAAAGTTTCTTTAACTGGTCATATAAGCAGCGTTCGTGGACTTGCATTTTCTCAACGACATCCATATTTATTTTCTTGCGGGGAAGATCGACAAGTAAAGTGTTGGGATCTTGAATACAATAAGGTTACCAACACAATCTAAAATCATTATTTTCAGTGCTCGAAACTATTCATTTTATACAATGACAATTATTTATAGGTTATAAGGCACTATCACGGTCACTTATCTGCAGTGTATTCCATGGCACTGCATCCTAGCATAGATGTATTAGTAACTGCAGGTAGAGATTCGACGGCAAGAGTATGGGATATGCGTACTAAAGCAAACATTCATACGCTTGTTGGCCACACTAACACAGTTGCCAGCGTAATTTGTCAAACAGCCGAACCACAGGTATTCTTTACCCAGCATTCTCATATTTTTTGAAATATTTGAAACTCTACTATACCTTTCTTTTTTATATTAGATCGTCACTGGAAGTCACGATTGTACCATACGATTATGGGATTTGGCTGCAGGAAAATCTAGAGCTACTTTAACGAATCATAAGAAGAGCGTGAGAGCTGTGACTTTCCATCCATCATTGTACGTATTTCTTTTGAATGCTTTACGTATCGTGCTTCCACGAGAAGAAGGCACTGTGTTTACATCCCCACTCCTGTTGCAGTCCGCTGACTCACAGGATTGGTCGAAAACGGGACGGTGACAGTCAATCAGCGGACTACAGCAAGAGTGGGGATGTAAACACGGTGTACTATGCAGAGATGAGTTGGCTAGGCACGCTGATTGGCCGTAGTGTAATAGCTACGCCTGTTCTCACACGCATTGTCATTATTGGCTGAGCCGCTCACAACTGCAATTCCATTGCATGACAAAGGACAGAGGCAACCGTACGCTCCAAATATTAGCCATGAATAGAACAAAAATGTATCTCTCGTGATTATGGTATCTCCTTGCTCTTGCCCCGTTTAGTTTGTTGATGCCTAGCCAACAAGTCATCACTGAACCTTCTTTTCTATTTCTACGCATTCTACTCTCGAAGCAAACGATACAAAAGTGTAAACAAAAAGGCCTTAATGGATTAATTCACGTAGTAATTACTATTGTTTTAAAAAAAATTCGCTGACAAATTCTAATTTACGAATGAATTTAAATATGTCCAATTTTGTTAATTATTAGATACATGTTCGCCTCAGCATCGCCAGATAATATTAAACAGTGGAAGTGCCCGGAAGGAAAGTTTATACAAAATTTATCTGGTCACAATGCCATAGTTAATTGTTTGGCTGTTAATGCCGACGGTGTTTTAATTTCTGGAGCGGATAATGGTACTATGCATCTTTGGGATTGGAGAACAGGGTAATTTTATACGATTAGATTTACTGTTTCGTTTAAAGTCCAATGTTTATGATAAAATCTTCAAATTTTAAGGTATAATTTTCAACGCTTACAAGCTCCAGTCCAACCTGGCTCGATGGATAGCGAAGCTGGAGTTTTTAGTATTACATTTGATATGTCTAGCACTCGAATGATTACCACAGAAGCAGATAAAACGATCAAAGTTTATAAAGAAGACGACACCGCTGTAAGAATAACTTGCTTATTAAAGAATAATTATATAGTAATCAAAGTATATGGAATTTAATTATCTTTTTACCTATATTTTCAGACTGAGGAAACACATCCTGTAAATTGGAGACCGGACATAATAAAACGAAGAAAGTATTAAGCATTTTTGGACGCAATGAATATTATTCGATTGAGATTTCTCACAAATTCTAAATCTTTTAATAAAAGAAAGTTAAATTAAAGAATTTTAATATTTCAAAGCTCTTCGTCCAAGTCGAACTCTTCTTCCGGAAAATCTCCTACTTTTATATGCATTGGTTTTACAAACCCGCCATATTTCGGTAAACATTCAAAATATCTTTTCCCATTGACACTACAGTGAAAAAAAATAAAAGATTAAAAATAAATCAGATAAAAATATAAAATTATATAAAATTATTCGTAATCTTACGTTCCGTCGTTTTTACCGAGCGGTTCGTCGTATTTCACACCGATCCACCAACCTTCTTTAAATTCTGTTTTACCTACAAAATAAAAGATATATATATCCTTTTACGTATTACATAATACGTAATCGATGAATAATTTTAAATATATTACTCAACTTACCGACGTACATGATACTAGCTCTACGTTTCGGTTGATTTGGTACACAAACTTCGCATCGATCGCCGACTTTGCATAATTGAGCTGCTGTTGCTTCCGCTTCCTCTTCTTGCCTCTTTTTCTCTTCTTTGTTTTTCATTTTCTCTTCATTATACTTCCCTAATTTATTTATTTCCAAAAACGCTTTCACCGTATCTAAGATATCACGCATAACATGTAATTTACATATACATACGTACAGAATTGACTTTATATTTTTAAACAGAATATTATACATGTATGTACCGTCCTTCCTGAAGGCACAGCGTGTTTACATTCCCACTCTTGCTGCAGTCCACTGACTCACAGGTATTGGTCGAAAACGGTGACAGTGACAGCCAATCAGCGGATCGCAGCAAGAATGGGGATGTAAACACGTTGTGCCATTCTTCCATGAGAAGGTAGAGCGTGTTTACATCCCCACTTCTATTGCAGTCCGCTGATTGGCTGTCACCGTCACCGTTTTCGACCAATGTCTGTGAGTCAGCGGACTGCAACAGGAGTGGGAATGTAAACACGCTGTGCCTTCTTCTCGTTGAAGAATGGTATACATTAAACACGTATGCATCATCCAAGACGGAGTAATCGAATTAAAAAAATTGGTTAATAATATTAGCTACCAGAAATACTTTACGTAGCTTTTTATCGGAGTCGAATTCAAAGTGATTTTCTACTACTATTTATAAAGAACAGTGTGACAATATTAGTGTCGATGGAATACTTGACTGAATATTAAATACACAAAATTTTAACAAGTGATTATTAGGATCAAAACGATTAACTGTGCAAAGTAAAAAAACAAATGTTACAAGTTTCATGGTAATACCTCCTCGTTTAGCGTATTCTTCTTCGGACATATCAAATTTTTCAACATTATTAAGACTTTCATCGGTACGAGAAAAATTGTCTATTATCTAAAATAACGTAGACTTTTATTATTAATGTATATTGTGTCATTAATTCTATTCGATAGAAAGGATAATAATTTTACATGGACTCGCATTCCATCATCGATAGGGTACGATCCCAAAAGTCGTTGACCATCTTCCAGTTTGCAGATTAATTTACTGTTCTTATCGTACACTTCGACTACCATTGTCAACGGATTACCACCAGTTACGAGTTCCAATTTTCCCTTAATATTAAAACAACAGTATAGAATGATACAAATGGTAAATGTTAAAAATTTAACATACCAACCTTAAATTCATCAATAGTTATTCCTTTTTGAAATCTTCGTTCTACACAATGTGATTGCTGACTAGAAGTAGTAATAGACACATTTACAAAATCCGACGTTACTACACTGTAAGCACTCATTTTTAATACAATTCACTTAAAAGTATCGGTGTATTTTTGAATCAATTTTCGAGCGGTATACTCCGCATATAAGACAATTAGGTTACAATATTTAAATACTCTTTTTACGAAATAATTTATTTATTGTATAATGACAATTACAATTCTGATCGAAGATACAATATTATTTTATGTGATTTATAGTTTACACACAATAAATGATAAATTATAACCAATTAATGACACATTAGGACCTGAAGCGCACAATCTCGTAAAAAATTATGGTTTCATAGCGACGCTCTAGGGAATTTCTCTAGCCAGTTCCTTACGCTTCAAGCAGTTGGTGTGAGAACTAACACAGTATTACGCTATCGCGTGAATTCGAGTTTAGTACATATAGCGCCACCACGGGAATTTATTGGAACTAAATTAATCACCATCGAGTCCGTAATTCTAGCGAGCGAGATTCAAACGAATTCTCGGCAGTGTAGTGGATTGGTTTGCGCTGGGAGAGGCTTCTGATATAAACTCAACTCTGCGATCGTATTAACAGGACTTTATTTTAGCACGTGTTCTCTTACTTCTTACGTTCTCGCAGGCGTCAAACAGACTGGGCCCTTACAAACTCTCCGGGCCAAAAAGAAGGAGGTGTGCCAATTTAAATCTAATACTACCAACTAATGACTTAGATATTACTTAAACTAACTAGAGACTAACTAAACTAGGGACTTAACTAAACGGCGCTTGCTACACCTGTGACATTAGCCGCCAAACTATAGTACCGTCACCATCCACCATGCGACATGTGAATCTAGGGAGTAGACCACCACGCTGCCCTAGGAAACAACTGCTAGTTCCACGCAGGGACTGGGGAGCCCCTTCTTCGTGGACGACAAAAACAAAGCACTCCACTCAAGACGCAGTCCGCCGGAAGTGTGAAAAAATTGCCACGTGTAACTTTTCGTGATTGAACTCTTAAATAAATACACTAAATAATATCCGCTGAAACCACACACTTAGTTGATTAGAATTCGTGCATTCTATACATATAACCGCCGCATGACCTTAATTTTTGAGATATTCGCAAAATTCCTTCCGTGTTACTTTATTGAATTCTATCTTTACATATGCGTTCGTAGCATCGTGTGCGTCAGCGTTGGTTTGCCGCTCATCTGCTGTATCGTGAACAAATGAGGGTTATTTGGAACTTTTCCTTCGTACATGGGGCTCCCTCTAGCATCTTTGCTTCGCATTAGATTTCGGTATCGAAAAAGTTGCGAAAGAAGTCAGTCGAAAAGCAAGTACTAACTCAATTCATCGATTCATAGCTGGTCAAACATTGTTGAAGTCGAATAAATTTAATCTTAACGCACGTACCATCCAGTGAGGATAGGTTAGGTTAGATTAGGTCAGTCGGAAAGCAAGAACTAACCCAATTCATCGATTCATAGTTGGTCAAACATTGTTGAAGTCGAATAAATTTAATCTTAACGCACGTACCATCCAGTGAGGATAGGTTAGGTTAGATTAGGGTAGTTAAATATCCCCGCTGCCCTGAAGCAGCTGGCCATACAGTCGCAATTCAAAATCATTGAAATCGGTTAAGTTTAATTTTTAGGTTAACCCGTTATATTATATTGGTCGCCGGTCGATGCGATGATGTTTATAGAAACAGCAGATTGTATCGTCCTTCCACGAGAAGGCACAGCGTGTTTACATCCCCACTCCTATTTCAGTTCGCTGATTGGCTGTCACCGTCACTGTTTTCGACCAATGCCTGTGAGTCATCGAACTACACAGGAGTGGGGATGTAAACATACTGTGCCATCTCGTGGAAGTGACGGATTAACGTTGATGCCACACGTTGCTATGGACGCGTACGTATAAGCAGAATTCGATGAAGTAGCACGGAAGGAATTTTGCGAATATCTCGGGAACTAAGGCTGCGCGGTGGTTATATGTATAAGAAAAGGTTGTTCAAAATCTTATCTTCTACAACATATTTCAAAGTCATCAAAATTGGAATTGAGGCCCCCAAAGTAAATAATTGCTATTTACTGTTACGTTGCAACACATTGAATGTGTCGAATGTTACGCAATACTATACTATCATTGCAAACATACGTACAATTTATTTTCTTTATAATATACAAAATCATTTTTACATTAGTAATTATTCAAATAATAATACAAAACGGGTATTAAAATAATTTATTATACCTTTTATGTCTTATTATTAGTATGTTTATACAAAAGTAACAACTAATAAGTATTGATTTTTAAGAATTTCTAACAATTAAAGAAATAGCAATATAAAAAGAAAATGTTCTATGCACAAAGTAAAAGCTGAAATACATGAATGCTATATGAAAAGTAATTTCGAGATATTTTATTTACTGAAACTAGTATATTAGCATACAATTGTTAATTTACAAACATCAAGTTAAAAAAAAAGAAAAAAAATATAACGTAATAAGCTGTGACTTTATTAATATTATTACTAAGAACGCAGATTTAATAAGAAGTAGTATGTCAAATTTTCAACACTTTACTATATTTGTGCTTTTAATTTTATCCATAGAAATTTGTAAGAAAATGTATGCTGTTAAAAATTTAAACTTTAATCGCCGCACGATAGCATTAATATTGACTATAATATAGACAGCTTATAATAATATTCATATCATATAAATAGTATACTATAAATTTTACGATGACTTAGAATTAATCGATAACTGTCAGTCACTGTAGTAGATGGTTTACATCCTTCCTTTTCTCTTGTAAAAAAACCTAGAAGAAAGTTTAATTGGCATATAACAAAGATGGAAAAAAGAAACTTGAATGTAACCAATCAAAGTTGACGCAATTACCATGTAAAATTAATGAATAAGTACAATGAAGTACACTTCACCACGGAGAGTAATCGATGTCTTCCTGAACAAAAGTTACAAAAACTCCGAATAGAGTTAGATACATAACAACGTTACCTGCTAAAGTCAAATAGCAAGCGCCCCATTGTATCTGAAAATATTCAGTTTTACTAATAAATACTTTTACGTTTTATATTTACAATTTTATCCTATTAAATCTTTTCTAAAGGAAAATATGTAAAATTTAAATCTACCACTGGATTATTAGCTGGCGATCGCGCTAACACGATAGGAAGAGCAAAAGATGACACAACGAACCCCATAGTAATGAATACCGCTAATTCCAAACACGGATTAGTAGTGTTTCCGTTATCTCTGTAGCGACGTGCAATTAGAGTCGGAATCGGAGCCACTACATAGAATAATATTACAAAAAATGGCCACCATACTCTAAAGATAATATATTACGAACGTTAGTGTACATTCCTTTTATAACGTATTGTATTACATTTATCGATAACACTGTAACGAGAGATAAACAGTACTTACTTATATGTCGGTAACGCGCAGCTAAGTATAATAAATGTCATACCAATGGACCCAGCAAATGCCAAAATTACTAATCTATAAAAAGGTTTTTTCTATAACTTACTTGTATTAGCTATATATATATGTGTATACGTACATATACATATAATATAATAGAATTAATAAACTACATAAATATTTCACAGCACTTACGCTGTTTATTAACGTTGGCCATTAAACGCATGAAACAAAAACGAAAATAACTTTTGTAAATATATCACCTTCAAATATATAACTAATTATTTAATATAAAATTTCGTAATAAGTTTGTGTAAACTAATTTTTGATTTTTACGAACTTCATAAATTACCGAGCAATATCTGTAAAATATGTAGGTAAAAAGAGTAATTGAAATAAAAATTAAATCTAAAGAGGTATATTTTATATAATTCAATGTTTTTTTTCTGCAAATTTACGTACTTGCTAATAAAAATATTATTTTGTTAAAATTGTATTGGTAAATGATACATAAAGTAAATAAAGTATTCGAACACATATAACTTGTTAAATTAATAATAAGTATACATAATAAAGAAAAATGTTAAAAATCTATTAAACAAGAATATAATATATTTGAAATAAATTAGCGGAAGATATACAGTTCGTATATAGAAACGTTTCACCAATGAGGAAAACAATGGTAAGGTTATGTTTTGACGTATCACTTTTAATTAGACTTTCTTAATAAGCATTTATCGGTAGAATCGTTTTTTTCGATTTTACAAGATCAGAAATTGCATATATAGGCGATCAAACATATAACCAATAACCTTTAATCCCGGCCATCATAGACCGATTTGACAAGTACGAATATCGAAATTGCACTTTAAAAACGTTCGTGACGTAAGCTGTCTAAAGCCTAACACACTTTCAAAGTTAAAAACGACTCGTTGAGTTATCTAATGGATAAAGCATTAATTTAATAACAGATTAAGAATCTTATGGTATATTAATAAACGTTTAATATTATTTGAAATTTCAGGATACCACGTACGTTTACGCGTGAAAATACTAAATGTGCATATATCAACTGTGTATTAAGTATTGTAAAGTGTAAAATGTCGTCGATTCATTTAATCGATAATTAATTGTTTATTCAACAATAATAATTTAAAAATCATTTATGGCTTGGAATCTATTGCTCATTATTTTTTGAATAGTGATATGAGAATTACATGTACCGTGCTCCGCTGACTTGATGTCACGCGGGACGACACTGGGTCAAGAGGAGTCGGACCGCCCATTTATATATCTCGCTCCCTTGCTCTCAGGCAGTCCACATGTGTGCGTAACTGCCGCGACGAATAGCGAACCAGAGTTCTATGTGTACGTGGGAATACGTATATCCCTTCTACTTTCCTCGCATTCCTGCCACGGGACCTCAAGTCAGCGGAGGACAGTACATTTACTTGCAAATTTTTATAACTAAATAGGTTATAGATTCGATTGGTTGATATAAATTTGTTTAATATAAACCTATCAGCGGTAATCTAGAGGACAATATAACCAGTAATACGATCACTGAAGATTTGTAAAATTCGACAAGCTTTTTTGTAAACCCGCCTTTAGGTCTTTGATTCGGCAATGGGGAGTCCAATGCAAGCCATGAAAGTTTAAATGAGGGATGTTCATTGGATCGACTGTAAGTGTCGCTGACTCGTACATTGTGCGAGATACTGGATTGTGATCACTGCGTCTACATTTTCTGTTGCGTTAAAGTGAAGTAAATAATGAGTGAGCAAAAAAGGTAAGCGAATTTAGAAACGAATAGGTTTCATTTGATAATGGTTCGCATAATTTCCATTCTATTATTTGAAAGTATAAGGCCAAAGTATGCAAATAAAATGCATCCATGCTGGCTTCTAATTTTACGATGTCATCATGTCGACGGGACGCGTCTTTTCGCTCTTTTGCGCGAAAAGTGAATAACGTCGGTGCGATTTTGTGCTGTAAAACGTATTTGTCCCTTATGGACCGACGTTTATCGAACCTGCAGGTCGTAATAACACAAATAGCGCTTATCATTTTTACATGCCGACTGATCATGGCCGAACACTACGTTGAACGTGACAAAGGAATTTTACTATCAAATTAACTCTCTGCGAACGGGTGTCAAATTATATAAAACATAATTTTACCGTCGTGGACGCGCGTACGAAAATTTTTGACAATCTTGTTGTCACGAATCAGAAATAATTTATTTTCTCGATGCCTGTGTAACAGATGATAAACTCAAATAAAATTTACATGTTGACCAAAATAATTTTTTAATACGTATTTGTGTCCTTCCATTTACTCTAAAACCGTCTCGTTCCATCTAACGTTCGCGCTTTAATGTGCCTATTTGCAAAGGGGGTTAGTGTTGTGCCTTTCCCATGACACTAATTGCAAACATTATAATGATTTTGCAACAAAATTAAACATTATTTCGAGATTGCCTGTTAACAAATCTTAATTTTTCTCTCATAAGTTTAATAAGTCTGTTTAAAATTTATCTTTTCTTTATAATAAATGTTATTGTTTATATGAGCATAATATTATATTACTATAATAATGATAATACGGAGAAAAACTTATTTCAAAGAAAGTAACTTTCAAATATGTGTTATCTTAATTCATCGAACGAAGCAGGTTCTTTTCAATTGAAAAATTTATTTATTATTATTATTATGTACTATAATATTTTTAACCCTCCGTCAGCATAACCTATTTTCACTAACGCGGATGACATAATGGGTCTCTTAAGTCCAGGTCTGGTTTTTTATTGTTTTAGGCGTTCCAAAAATCTGTAAAGATTCTAAGACATTTATTAGAGTTTCTATTTTGAAGTCATACTTAAGTTTTTTAGGTAGAGTAAAGAGACGGACTCATTTGTTTCTGAGAAACTAAAGAGATCTTTGCCTGGACTTAAACGACCTGTTATGCCAACAGAGGGTTAAGTATATAGTACATTGTATAACTGAAATTCCTAAACCTCGTAATAAATGTAATCTTTTAATGGCACGATGGATATTGTTTCCATTGAACGGGTACCAGCCGAATTACCTGATATTCCCTAAGTAAACTACAATCTATATTCTTCGTACGCTTAAACTGTACCCAAGATGCGTGAGCTTCTGACTTCTTCTGGGTCTTGTTGAGCCTTAAGGCATGTTACCTGTAGGTATTTTAAACAAAATATACATTGTGATACAATTTTGCAAAGATGTATGTTGTAATGTTTTTATATAACGTGTTGACGATAAAGAAAAGTCTACATAGAGCAGACGGTTTTTTAAATTATCTGCGTAACAATTTTACTATGACAAAATGTGTGTATAACGCTTTAAGAAATTATAAGGAAGCTAGTGATAAAAGTCTCGTCCAAAGCAGTTTTTAAATTATCTTATACAAACACATAATTTCTATCTCTCTGTAATATTAGTACTTATAAATTGTAATAAACATTTTAAACAGTGAATTATTTTCAATATAGATTTAGAATTTATAAATAATACAAAGAACGATGATGGCAACAAGAATGATAAAAAGATGAACGAACTATTCAAAGAAAATAAAACTACCTTTTTTTATTTAAAGATTTTTTATTTACGACCTTAGTGATTATAAGCTATTAGCAGAAATAGTTGTTGCAAATTATCACTACTTCTTTATTGATATTTAGAAATATTAATAATAGAAGATAATATTTCTCCAAACTAAAAACTACCTCGTAATTGATCTAATTCTAAATAAACTGGTAGCAACAAATGTATCGAAGCATTATAACAATATTGCGTAGTTTGTTGGTCATGAATTTTATATTAACCTAACTACTTTGTTGTTGTCGTTGCTATAATTACTGTTGCTATTGTCATTGTCGTTCTTCTTCTTATTCTTGATGTTGTTATTATTATGCTTTATGTAATTGAATATTTTCTTGTTACAGCGGTGAAGATTTAGCAACGGCAATTCTTCGAAAGAAGGATAAGCCGAATAGATTATTGGTTGAAGAGGCTGTTGCAGATGATAATTCTGTTGTGGCTCTATCTCAAGCAAAGATGGACGAGCTGCAACTTTTTCGAGGGGATACAGTATTGTTGAAAGGAAAAAGACGCAAAGAAACAGTGTGCATTGTTCTTTCCGATGATACCTGTTCCGATGAAAAGATTCGAATGAACCGTGTTATAAGAAATAATTTACGTGTACGTTTGTTTGATGTCGTTTCTGTTCAAGCATGTCCAGAAGTTAAGTATGGAAAACGCATTCATGTATTGCCAATGGACGATACAATAACTGGTCTTACAGGGTAAACAACAGCTTTTCATTTTTTATAATTTCACTTTTACTTTACATTATTTATTATCAGTCATTTAGTAATAATATATTCTTACTTATTCTTAGTATATTACTAATTATTATAATTTATTGCTTCGTATTCAATATTAATGATAATATTTTTTAATGCTTCTTATAAAAGATGTTTGTAAAGCAATTTGTCCTTTGCCGTAGAAACTTATTCGAAGTATATTTAAAACCATACTTTTTGGAAGCATATCGTCCTATTCACAAGGATGACAACTTTATCGTGCGCGGTGGTATGCGTGCTGTAGAATTTAAAGTAGTCGAAACAGATCCAGGACCATTTTGTATTGTGGCTCCTGATACGGTTATTCATTGGGAAGGTGATCCTATTAAAAGGGAGGTTGGTAAAAGTATACTTCTCTAACGATCGATGAATTTGGTGTATTATAATTGAAATATATGTAAATATGATTGTAGGAAGAAGAGGAGGCGTTAAATGCAGTAGGTTACGATGATATCGGTGGTGTTCGGAAACAGTTGGCTCAGATAAAAGAAATGGTAGAGTTACCTTTACGACATCCATCTTTATTTAAAGCTATAGGAGTAAAACCACCACGTGGTATTCTCTTGTACGGGCCACCCGGTACGGGAAAGACGCTTATTGCTCGAGCCGTAGCAAACGAAACAGGAGCATTCTTCTTTCTCATTAATGGTATGTTAATTTTACAAAGAACGTTTTGATCCAAAATATTACTTGTTGTATCGTTAAAAGGTCCTGAAATAATGAGTAAACTCGCGGGAGAGTCGGAAAGTAATCTACGAAAAGCATTTGAAGAAGCTGACAAGAACTCACCAGCTATAATTTTCATCGACGAACTCGACGCTATTGCTCCGAAAAGAGAAAAGGTTTGATTGTGATATGTATCGTCCTGCTACGAGAAGAAGGTCACAGCGTGTTTACATCCCCACTCTTGCTGCTGTCCGCTGATTGGCTGTCACTGTGACCAATACCTGTGAGTCAGCGGACTGCAATAGGAGTGGGGATGTAAACACGCTGTGTCTTCTCGTGGAAGAATGGTACTTTACTTAATAAATGTCCAAGTTCTATGTATAATTATTAACACATTAATTTAGACACACGGAGAGGTAGAAAGACGTATAGTGTCTCAACTACTAACTTTGATGGATGGTATGAAACAAAGTTCCCATGTTATTGTCATGGCTGCTACCAATCGGCCCAATAGCATCGACGGAGCATTACGTCGGTTCGGTCGTTTCGACAAAGAAATTGATATTGGAATACCCGATGCCACTGGTCGTCTAGAAATTTTAAGAATTCATACGAAAAATATGAAGCTTGCAGACGACGTTGAATTGGAGGAGGTTTGTATAAATATTAATTTTAAAATCATTCAACTATTTTTTGTACTATACAATGTATCGATGCAACCCTGTTAGATCGCGCAAGAAACACACGGCCACGTTGGAGCAGATTTGGCTTCGTTGTGTTCCGAAGCAGCATTGCAACAGATTCGTGAAAAAATGGATGTTATCGATTTAGAAGATGAGGACATAGATGCTGAGGTTTTGTCTTCTCTTGCTGTCACTATGGATAACTTCAAGGTTGGTATTAATTTGAATTCGTTAAACGAGAAGCATTGTCTGTTGCAAATGTATTATGTGTCTATTAATAAACCATATTCGTAACGTAGTATGCGATGAGCAAGAGTAGCCCAAGCGCATTACGCGAGACCATCGTAGAGGTTCCGACCGTTACATGGGACGATATTGGCGGGTTACAAAATGTTAAAATGGAATTGCAGGAGTTGGTACAGGTAAGAAAATTATTTAATCGACATATTGCGTAATTCTTTGTACAACCCTTTCACGCTTTAACTAAAACAATTTTAGAGTAAATCGCTGGTTCCTTTATTTTGTAGTATCCAGTTGAACATCCTGAGAAATTCTTGAAATTTGGCATGCAACCATCAAGAGGGGTACTATTCTATGGACCTCCTGGGTGTGGTAAAACATTATTGGCCAAAGCAATAGCCAATGAATGCCAAGCAAATTTCATTTCTGTCAAAGGTCCAGAATTATTAACAATGTGGTTCGGCGAATCTGAAGCTAACGTTAGAGACGTTTTCGATAAAGTAAGTACATAGTTTAAATGTACAGAAATAACAAGGAAGAAAATAGAATTTTAACTTAATTTTACTCATTCTCGTATGAAACTTTCAGGCACGTTCAGCAGCTCCTTGCGTATTATTCTTCGATGAACTTGATTCCATTGCAAAGTCTCGAGGTGGTTCGCTAGGAGATGCTGGCGGAGCAGCAGATCGCGTAATAAATCAAATCCTAACAGAAATGGATGGAATGGGAGCGAAAAAGAACGTATTTATCATTGGAGCAACTAATCGTCCTGATATCATTGATCCTGCCATTTTACGACCTGGTAGATTAGATCAATTAATTTATATACCATTACCGGATGAGAAATCTCGCGAAGCAATTTTCAAAGCTAATCTTCGAAAATCGCCTGTAGCTAAGGTAGGGGAAACGAACACGTGTATCATTTTTCTATATGAAATGGCTAATTTTTCTCGACTTACGTTGGAAAGTAATATTTGTGTTGCAGGATGTAGATCTAGGCTATATAGCTAAAGTGACACACGGCTTCTCGGGAGCTGATATAACAGAAATTTGCCAACGTGCATGTAAACTTGCTATAAGGCAATGCATCGAAGCTGAAATTCGAAGGGAAAAAGAACGTGTTAACAATCCATCTGCATCCATGGATGTGAGTGTTTCTTGTTCGATGTTGCACATTTTATTTACTTCAATAATTTATCGAACGCATATTATGTATTATGATATTCGTATCGTCCTTCCACAAGAAGAAGACACAGCGTGTTTACATCCCCACTCTTGCTGCAGTCAGCTGATTGGCTGTCACCGTCACCGTTTTCGACCAATGCCTGTGAGCCAGCGGACTGCAACAGGAGTGGGGATGTAAACACGGTGTGCCTTCTTCTTGTGGAAGAATGGAACATGCATAGTAAGTTCAGACTCGGATATCTGAAGTTTTCAATTGCTTTTAAAGGATCAGATAATTTTACGGAAACAGAAACGTAATATATTGCGATTAACTTCGCGTGTATTAATTTATGTATTTTCGATTAGCGATTAACATTGATCCTTTACTGGTAAGAAAATAAATAAATAATGTAATTATTTTGATCACTTACGTATCATGTACGATGCTAGATGGATGAAGACGATCCTGTGCCAGAAATAACTAGAGCTCACTTCGAAGAAGCAATGAGATTTGCGCGACGTTCAGTATCCGACAACGATATTCGAAAATATGAAATGTTCGCGCAGACACTGCAACAGTCCCGTGGATTTGGAACTAATTTTAGGTAAGAGTTATATGCGCTTGAGGGGATAAACGACTATGGAAATCGAAAAAAAGAAATATCTGGTCTCGAAAGATTTTCAAATATGTTTCATTTCCGTAGCTACGTTCTCGGGCAGATACTTATTAATTCATACTGTGAGTTTTCATCAGTAAAACTTTTATAAAAAAAAAAGATATTGCTTAAATAGCGTTTCTCATATTTCCCATGTAGTTATTACTTTTTACAAGTAGCTTTTTCCTACCTGGTCCTTTCTTTTTTCGTATATTGTGTATGTATATACAGGGTGTTAGGCCACCTCTGGGGGAAATTTTAATGGGAGATTCTAGAGACCAAAGTAAGACAGAAATTAAGAACACGAATTTTTTGATTGAGGCTTCCTTAAAAACTTATTAACGTTTAAAGTTCCATATCGATCAGAAATTTTTTTAGCGAAATTAAAAAATTTCAAATCGTTCTGAAAAAATTATTTCCGGTTGCGATGGCTAATTACAATCATTTTTAGTGAATAGACATACCTCAGAAATCCTACTCAGTTTCGAGAAAAAAATTCGAGTAGGTGTTGAAATTTTTTGGTGAAATTAAAAAATTTCAAATCGTTTTGGAAAAAATATTTGCAGTTGCAGGGGTCAATTACAAGCATTTTTGGTAAATAGACATACCCCCAAAATCCTACGCACTTATGAGAAAAAAATTCGTGTAGGTGGACAAATTTTATTAATAATTTTGTTAATAACTTTTTAACGAAGCCTCAATCAACAAATTGGTATTCTTGATTTTCGTCTTATTTTGGCCTCTAGAATCCCCCATTAAAATTTTTCCCAGGGATGGCCGAACACCCTGTATATATATATATATATATATATATTCAAATTTTTAAGAATAACTTTTTTTAGCCTTTCGTAGTTGTCTAATCCTTTAATACTTTCGAAATTTTTAAGCGGTAAATAGTTCTTTATAATGTCTAGATAATTTGGATGTTTGAATCAATGGAGAAGCTAGAGTATTTTATAATTTTTACAGATTTCCGCAAAGTGGAGCAAGCGGAACACAAGATACAACGCAAGGTGATCAAACCTTCCAGGATGATGGTGACGATGATCTTTACAGCTAAGTCTTCGTGTCTTTGTACCTCGATACAGTGAGCATACGACAAAAGGGCCTGTTTCTGTTTTATAGAAAACACTTTGTGTTTGTAACACAAATTTTACAGAAAAAGTAATTTTAAGAAATTTAATATGCGGAAATATATACGAATCGAATTCAGCCATTACTATTATATGTAAGTATACACGATCTTATGTATATAATTAGGGCAGATTTTAAGTAAGCCTACGATAAGAATACGAAAATTTAATTGAAAAGAGCCATTTTCACATTTAGTATTGTCTGATACTAATGTTGAAGAGAAGAAAACATAATACGAAATTGTGGATTATATCGCGTTATTTAAAATTATTTAAATTCATTTAAACGTAATATTTAAATATATTCCTGTTTTACTTTATACGCATTTATATTGAATCGAATAAAAGATATATATAAGACTTCAAAATAGAGTAATAATTATTTCGGTGGAAGTGATTGTATTTCATTAGATATTATTAATACGACGATGAAACATAAACTGCCCTAATGAAATATTTCGTCTTGTATGTATGCTGCATAGAGTCATACAAATTGCCCATTTTCGTAACATTCTCGATCCAATTATACGTTTGAGTTATTTACATGAAATGTAATTTCAGTTCCTCAACAGTGGTTTTAAATGGTTTCAGAATTAATTAGAAATGGACCCTTTTGTTACGTAGTCACTGAATTATATAATTACATTTTATTGTTCACACTCTGAGATTACAGTAATGTGAGAGTTTATGCTATGTCAGTGAAATTGTTGGAACTGGTGATGTGTATTGGTGAATTTGCAGTCTGCTTGTAGTAGTAAATTTACTTACAAATTACCAAAGAATCTTTTGAAAACCTTTCATTTTAGAATAAAGCGTTGAAATTATTCATTTTCTATTGCTCACAATTTGATAAAAAATTGGAATTTTACTAAAGATAGTACAGTGACTAAGTAAGATTATATTGGTGTACAATAAAGTTATACAATTTATATGTTTTTTGGCATAATTTACCAATTACTTTATTTAAAATTTTATCCTTTATTATTAAACTATATTCAGCGACGTTTATATAACGATTAACAAAATGTCAACGAGCATAATTATTCATTATGGATTTATTTATATAACACATACAAATTTTGCTTAAAGTAGCAACGTTCAGACACAATGTTGTTAACTGTAAAAATCTAAATTCTCGGTTACATTTTTTATGAACATTCTAAGAAAATATCTCGGGGAAAGTATTTACAAGAACATTAAAACAAAAAAAAGAGTATTATCTTCTATGTTTACAGTTTAGTTCGTTTAACGTATTTGTTACGTGATTTTATATTCATTTCCAATTTCCTAATTTAACAAATTTTTTTTTGATATCATTGAACTATAACAAATACTATAATTGAGGTGTGATTGATATTAGTTGAGGCTGGTGCAAGTCGAGTCATCATAGAAGAAATTGTTCGAACGTCTCGCCAACATTGCATCTAACCATTAAGAATCAAATGACATAATATCTATATCAATTCGAATACGAAGCCTAGCTGCAATGTCAGCGAAACGTGAAAATAATTTTCTCTAAGAAATACGACTTTACAGCTTGGAAGCCTCGACTAGAATCAATTACCATTCTTCCACGAGACACGCACAGCGTGTTTACATCCCCACTCTTGCTGCAGTCCGCTGATTGGCTGTCACCGTCACCGTTCTCGACCAATGCCTGTGAGTCAGCGGACTGCAACAGGAGTGGGGATGTAAACACTCTGTGCCTTCTTCTCGTGGGAAAATGGTACCGTCCTTCCACGAGAAGGAGGCACAGCTTGTTTACATCCCCACTCTTGCTGCAATCAGCTGATTGGCTGTCACCGTCACCGTTTTCGACCAATGCCTGTGAGTCAGCGGACTGCAACAGGAGTGGGGATGTAAACACTCTGTGTCTTCTCGTGGAAGGACGGTACAATAAGTACATTTTTTTAAACTTTTCCGATCTTATTTAGCTTTTACAATGTTGTTACAATGGCAACTCTACAAAATATAAAAGTAAAAATTACATTGAATACAAACTGTAAAACGAATAAAGAATATCACCACATAATATTTCTTTTATTGTATAAGTTATTACGTTAAGCGATCATCGTTATGATACACATAATTTTGCAAAGTTGAACGTTGTTTATATAAATGAAAAGTATCTTTTCCTTTATTTTAAACATTATTATAATTATGTACATTAATGAAAAATATCGTACGCAATAACATCAATGTTCGAAAGTTTCAACGCATACAAAATATTATTCTTTACTGCTATTGTACATTAATTTTTCGTGTTAATATAAAATTATCGAACGACGCATCATGGATCTACAATATTTAAACGTTTCATGACCGCGCTCCATATAAACTAAAATACTTGTTTGAAAAAAATCTTCTATTTTCAATTAATATATAAAAGATAGCATAATGTTGTCTGCATTCTTATCGTCTCTGTTACAAATCCAAGATAAAAGCAGAATTGTTACGATTACATATTTTAGACCATCAAATATGGTCTGAATGAAATATAAGAGAAATACAGGCAACATTTTTTTAAATTGGATATATTATTTGAAAACGATAAAGATAGAAAATGTGCGGAGGAAATGTAGAGAGCAAGTGAGGTACACGATATGCACAAAACAATAGGTACTTTGAGATAAAATAGATACAAGAATAAACAAAAAATAATAAAAACAGAATTCAAAGTAACTATGCAATTTGTAATGTAAGTCCAAGAAACTCTACGCATTAGATCCCATTACATGTAATACATAAAATTGTATATATATTTTAATGTGGGTTGGCACCTGCTACGTGTTTAAAAATCATAATAGAAAAGAAATTTATATGCGAATGAATCATTTGCTCATTTATCAAAGTGATAGTCAAATTGATAAATCTGTCGGAGTAATAGTTGTTCCTTTTGTAAACAAATATTCTTTCGAAAAGAATGAGTAACGATGGAATCTGATCAATTATTATCTATGTTATTAATAATAAAATGTACGCAAAACCCCAACACTATACAGAAGTAATAATTATACTCCATTATACGTTTCGAAGTATGTAACGAAGTATGCTAATTAAAAAAAAAAAGATACAATCTTCTGCATCATTTTTTTATTTTCATAAATGACATTTGAGTTATTGCATTTTTTAAAATATTTGACGTATACGTCTTGCATGTAATAAATATTTAAAAATTTATTTCATTTCGTGTATTCGTATATATCGGTTCTTCCCCTTTTATACAGGATGATTCCAAAAAGGGGCATACATAATTATTTCTAAAGTTTAAGAATAAATTTAGAAACTGTTTGAATGAAAAATATAATATTTATTATAGAATCAAAATTATAATTTTATTGCTGGGTTAAATCTATATAGTTTAATGTGCTAAATTTGTTTATGAAAAAATTTTGCACGTTTGCATACTGACTATCACCGTAGGCATATATTTTTGTTTTTACTATAATTTTTTTAGTGAAATCTGGTTTGTATTATTTTTAAGGATTCAGATTATCATTTTATAAAAAAAAATTCAATTTTTTTCTTTCTGCAAAGATGGCGTGATCCCTTAATTAGAATCGCTTTAAATTTACAAGATACAAATTACACATTCTTCTAGAAAATTTTAAAATAATATATCTTTAAACCTTAGATACAGATTAATTATTTTTACTACGTATAAGGTAAAGATAAAGAAAAAAATTATGGAGTGTTTTAAAACTCGAGTAAATTCAAAGAATTCCTATTCTTTTAATCTTAAAAACTTTATATTTGTAATTATGTATACAAAATTTTTAAAAGTCCCTATATTTGTTCCACACAGTGTATACGCAGACGCAGTGTATAGTGCGTCTTCAAACTATAGGCGATAATTTGATTTGTCACAATGTAAGAATCACCCTGTATATAGGAAAAACACGATATCACGAATACTTTGAAATACTTAATTTTTGTAAATATCGATGGAAATGTTTCTTAAAGATCGGTAACTATAAGTATATAATTTCAATATTATTTATACTTCATAATTAATGCAAAACTTTTAATCATTCCGATCGTTGGCATTTATGTTTTAGAAAAGGAAGAGTTTCATTTACCAAACACAGAAGATGAAAATATAATTACAATACAGAGCGATCCAAGAAAAAGAAACTGCTAAAAACGTTTCGACAAGAATGTACCTGATTATTTACTACGAACAAATTATTTTTGTGTACTATTTTATTGTAATTATCATTAATGCACAGTAAAAATACTTAGACGTGCGCGCGCACGTGTACATATTCTGTAAATTTATATCAAGCATTTCTGCTAAATATTCTTAAGCACATTCTACTTTTAACTTCATTTCATTTACTTTTTTTCTTTCGAAGCAGTTTACAACTGCTTTGCTTACGTTCAATTGCTATGTTATTTTTAATCAACTGCATTCTTCCTGATGGATGATTATCAAGAGGTCACAAGAGTTCTTTCGAAGTATCAACAGAATAAATTCATACGAGTGTACAATAATTTTGGATTTAATTACACAACTAATGTACATCGATAGACTTTTCTTTTGCACTTATTCCTGTATTTTTGTTGCAAATTAATTTTGTTGTGACCTTAACTATGGCCATGAAGTTATAGGTTTTGGCTGTACACCTCGATGCTCTGCTAATTTCGATCACTGTTGTCTGTAATGTTATCTTCATCTTAAATTTCTGATATGCATTAATTAATACGCTCAATCCATGTTTTGTGTAATAGGTGGAAATTCAGCGTCGTCATTCAAACGGAACGGACACGAAAATGTTGGTGGACTCTCCACAGTCGCCGCTATCGTCTCGTGATATTTCTCTGAGTCTATAAATTCATTTATGGGATTTCAGTTACAATTGTACAAATTAATAACCATTCGGTGCGGATATAACGATAAAGATGTATGGATTTCGAATCCAATGATACATGATATATTTTTCGTATCTAATTAAAGCTTCTGAACATTCTTAAACTTTCATCCGAGTATCTTATTTGCGTGATGAAAGAAAAATATCTCAATTATCATTGCTTTTCTTCATAATGTACCGAGAACATTAATTAATGATTGTTAATAATTTTAATGAATGCACTGAGACAAGTTTAATAACAAAAAGGCATAAATGATTAATTTTTGTAACATTCGATGTCGCAATGAGATGTAAATAAGCAATTTAAAAAAAAAAAAAAAAAACCAACTATCGAAAACATTACCATATTATTATTA
This sequence comes from Colletes latitarsis, assembly GCF_051014445.1. Taxonomy (NCBI): domain Eukaryota; kingdom Metazoa; phylum Arthropoda; class Insecta; order Hymenoptera; family Colletidae; genus Colletes; species Colletes latitarsis. The sequence goes on from NC_135145.1 coordinate 18,072,821, forward strand.
TTATTAATAATATTATTACTACTGATAAAGGAATTATTTACCATGTTTTTGTTAATATTAGCTTGAACTTAATAGAAAATACTGTGAGTGTCTGTGTATGTGTTTTTCAAGGTTTCAAAATTAAGTAATTGCTATAGTCTTGATCAGCACCAACGGAACTATAAAAATTAACTGTTACTTTAATACTATTATACAATTATTAATAATACAATTTTCTGCATATTTACGTACAAATAAGTATAAAAAAAAACTTTTCTCATTAATACAAATATTTTTCCTTCAACATTTTATATTGTTACTATACAGAGTGTTCGGCCACCCCTGGGAAAAATTTTAATGATGGATTCTGGAGGCCAAAATAAGTCGAAAATCAAGAATACCAATTTGTTGATGGAGGCTTCGTTAAAATGTTATTAATGTTTAAAATTCCGTCTGTAATTGAATTTTTTTCTCGAAAATGCGCAAGATTTCGGGGGTACGTCTATTCACCACAAATGATTGTAATTGACCCCCGCAACCGAAAATAATTTTTCCAAAACGATTTGAAATTTTTTTTTTCCGTCGAAAAATTTCACACCTTTTCAAATTTTTTTCTAGAAAGTAGGTAAGATTTCGGGGGTATGTGTAATGACCAAAAATGATTGTAATTGACCCCCGCAACCGAAAATAATTTTTCCAGAACGATTTGAAATTTTTTTTTTTCGTCGAAAAATTTAAGCAAATTAAATTTTCGCTAAGGAATTTTTTTCTCGAAAGTGCGTGAGATTTCGGGGGTATGTGTAATGACCAAAAATGATTGTAATTGACCCCCGCAACCGAAAATAATTTTTTTAAAATGATTTGACAAATTTTTTTTCCGTCAAAAAATTTCACACCTTTTCGAATTTTTTTCTAGAAAATGGATAGGATTTCGGGGGTATGTGTATTCACCAAAAATGATTGTAATTGACCCCCGCAACCGAAAATAATTTTTCCAGACCGATTTGAAATTTTTGAATTTAATTGTTAATAATATTTTAACGAAGCCTTCATCAACAAATTAGTATTCTTGATTTTTGTCTTATTTTGACCTCTAGAATCCCCCATTAAAATTTTTCCCAGGGGTGGCCGAACACCCTGTTTACAGTTGCATAAAAAATATTATAAACATAAAATTCTTAATATAATAATAAAAATTGAATACATTAGATGTTCCAAAATACGAATCAACTACGAACATAAGAAAAATGTCCCTTTTTACTGTTTTTTAATACAAAACTTTTCTTTCGATACAAGTAATTCAAGTTACGCTCATAATTTTCAACTAATACGTTTTACATCTGTATTTTGAAATTGTTATTTTTATTTTTTATATTTATCAACTTGGATATATTGATTTATTTAAGTATACAAACTTAAGTAAATAAGTATATCAAGAATATCAATTTCTTGACTGAGGCATCGTTAAAAAGTTATTAACAATTAAATCAAAAAATTTCAAATCATTCTGGAAAAATTATTTTCGGTTGCGGGGGTCAATTACAATCATTTTTGGTGAATACACATACCCCCGAAATTCTACGCATTTTCGAGAAAAAAATTCCTTACCGAAAATCTAATTAAGCGCCTAATTCCGACAAAAAAAAAAAATTTCAAATCGTTCTGAAAAAATTATTTTCGGTTGCGGAGGTCAATTACAATAATTTTTGGTGAATAGACATACCTCCGAAATCCTACCCACTTTCTAGAAAAAAATTCGAGAAAGTGTGAAATTTTTCGACGGAAAAAAAAAATTTCAAATCGTTCTGAGAAAATTATTTTCGGTTACGAGGGTCAATTACAATCATTTTTGGTCATTACACATATCCCCGAAATCCTACGCATTTTCGAGAAAAAAATTCCTTACCGAAAATCTAATTAAGCGCCTAATTTCGACGAAAAAAAAAAATTTCAAATCGTTCTGAAAAAATTATTTTCGGTTGCGGAGGTCAATTACAATAATTTTTGGTGAATAGACATACCCCTGAAATCCTACCCACTTTCTAGAAAAAAATTCGAGAGAGTGTGAAATTTTTCGACGGAAAAAAAAAAATTTCAAATCGTTCTGAAAAAATTATTTTCGGTTGCGGAGGTCAATTACAATAATTTTTGGTGAATAGACATACCCCTGAAATCCTACCCACTTTCTAGAAAAAAATTCGAGAAAGTGTGAAATTTTTCGACGGAAAAAAAAAATTTCAAATCGTTCTGAAAAAATTATTTTCGGTTACGAGGGTCAATTACAATCATTTTTGGTCATTACACATACCCCCGAAATCCTACGCATTTTCGAGAAAAAAATTCCTTACCGAAAATCTAATTAAGCGCCTAATTCCGACGAAAAAAAAAATTTCAAATCGTTCTGAAAAAATTATTTTCGGTTGAGGGGGTCGATTACAATAATTTTTGGTGAATAGACATACCTCCGAAATCCTACCCACTTTCTAGAAAAAAATTCGAGAGTGTGAAATTTTTCGACGGAAAAAAAAATTTCAAATCGTTCTGAAAAAATTATTTTCGGTTGCGGAGGTCAATTACAATAATTTTTGGTGAATAGACATACCCCTGAAATCCTACCCACTTTCTAGAAAAAAATTGAGGGCTGGCGGAACTTTAAACGTTAATAACTTTTTAACGAAGCCTCCATCAACAAATTGATATTCTTAATTTTCGTTTTATTTTGGCCTCTATAATCTCCCATTAAAATTTTTCATTAAAACTGTAAATTTTGGAATATCTTGTATTACATTTCTTAACGTCCAATCGTATTTAGATAAATATTCAATGACAATATTTTTTTCTATTAACTTAGTTATGTAAAAGAGCAAATGTTGAATCAAGATGTGATTTTCATTTGTTTTCAGTTTAAACAAAAAATTGTGTTTAGCGTTCACATGCATATGTGTGCATAACAAGCATTTTCTTAAAAGTTACTCTACGATCAGTTTTTATTTTATATTTGTGAAAGCGTAACTACGTCGAGGTACAATTAATTATTGATCTAAATCATTATGTATAAAAAAAACTTAACGCCTAAACCATGTAGGTGCTACCATCACACGATGTTACTTTCATTCTTTCCTTATTGCGTGTTAACAGCAAACGTTTATAAAAAAAAAAACTCCTCATTAGTGAACGATTTTATGAATGGAGCATATATGGAGCATAAGAATAAAAAGAAAAACAAAAGGCAGAATAGAGGATATACCAGTACCTGATATGGAGTTTGACGAATATCCGCGTAACACACCCGCGTAGCTATTTATGTAGGCTTCAATGGATGATAAAAAGAAAATAATTACATCAAGTAAAATCAGTTGTGGGGGCCCCCCCTTTAGCCCCTGAAGAAATTGCCTATTTAATTGCGAGGGATTAGAAGCAAAGAAAAAGAAGATATAAAGTGCATATTAAAAATAAGGTTTCCTTATGCTCACACACATACATACGCGTGCTCGCTTACCTATGCAAAAGGCCAGATAAATCAGGCTCGTTTCACTTAAAAATTTAAAAATTCTCATTTCACCCACAATCGATACTAACTTTCATAAATACATAATAGTAAAAATTGTATTAAACAATATTTCAAGAAACAAACTGTAGTTAATTTTATTGTTTCAGTGGGGAACATTGTTCTTTAAATCATTTTCTAAATGTAGGTTTAATTTAACAAAATTACGATTCCAATATTTGTAGATTTTTAGTTGATTATTTCTCGTCCATTTTATTTTTCTCTAATAAATGGATTCTATTACTATTTCTCGACAATTTCGTATGAATGAATAGTTTAAATTGAAACAACGTTTAAGCACACCGTTATGTTTATCGAAAACGAATGAAACATGTTTATTTGTTATTTGTATATTGTGAGCTACGTTATTAAATCATAATTTTCTTAGAAAATTTTGTTATTAATTTATCATTATGTACGTATCGATTTTCATTTGACATTCAAAATAAAAATTCTCATGCAATACAATTAGTAGAAATAACTCTAATGCAATATTTACAGACTATCGACAACGACAAATACATTCCACAAACTCTTTACATTACATGCAAATTTATCAAATATTGTTAATTGTTTTTGTTTTCATAGTTAACGATTGCAACACTGAACAAGATTATTTAATAACTTACTTATTTAATGGTATAAAACTATTAGAAATTTTATTGTCAATTCGATTATCCTTACGAGTACAAATAATTTTTGTGTAATTTTTCTATTGATGTAATGAGTATTGATAAACTAATCGTTAGAACAATTATGATAAACGTTATATCCCAGAAAAATGAAACTATCCGTACCAATGCAAGAAAAAAACGATTTATGATTTTACTTAGTACTCATTTATATTCATGTTTATGTATACAAGGATAATATAAATTAATTTTAATATGTTATATTACACTTGTTATATGTAATGTATAAAATTAGAGCTACATTTATAGTTATTATGTAACTAAATTATCAAAATTCTGTATAACATCAAGTACCACAATGTGCAGAAATTGATATTTTCAAAATTAAATGTAAAATCCACTTACTTTTATAAATTTACAATTTCTTAAATGGTACAAATTTTTGTTGGTAATTGTAACATAAGCGAATATACGAATTACATTATATACATGAAAATATGTATCCATTAACAAAGTTTGTGTGTGTGTGTGTGTGTTTGCACGTGCGTGCGTGTGTGTATGGAGGCAGCATACCTCAAAACGAAGAAGATAATGTCAAACTTAATGCATAAACCTTTTTAAATATAATTCCATTTTAAAATAGGAAATCTATCAATATATTTGAAGGAAACAATCTAAATTCAAGCAAAACTTTGATATTAATATAAGCACTTTAATGTACCAATTTTTTTTTTTTTTTTTTGTGAATATATCTTTATCGTCAACTCGCTCAGTTTAAAAACCTACGGTATATTTTATACATTAAAATGTTTATGATATTGTCATACCTGCATTTTGTACTATTTCTGTAGCAGTTGCTGCAGGAGTTTCTCCAGATCCCGATTCTGCCGTAGATACGCTAGCGCAATCTACATCGTCGCGTTTTCCATCTAATCTATAAAAACAGTTTATCGATTTATCTATAAGTATCTTTTAAATATGCAAAGCGAGTACTAGAAACATGTGCTCTCAAATAGGATCCTCTGAAACAGTCTACTTCAAAACAATTTCAAGAAATTCCATTCTTTTTTTTCCAATTTTACAATTACAGGTAACCCTCCTATAACACGGTAGATAGGTCCCTAGAAAATGCCGTGTTGTGTGAAACCGTGTTATATGAGACCCAAAGCCAGTACATAAAGGCGAGGTTACATTCCGAAAACTTATTAAAAACACAAAACAAAAAAAAAAAAAAATATTTTAATTTAACGAAACTTTAATTTAATAAATTATAATTTGTTTATATATTTTCATGTAAAGCCACTATAGTTCATTATTCTTTCTCGTCGTTATTTTAAGGTAATTTTGTTTTTAAATATGTTAAATAAAAATCACGTTATCCAGTGCTGTGGAAGTACAGTGTTGTACAAAGGTTTTCGCAATTTTCTTATCGTGTTAGAACGAAACCGTGTTGTAGGAGGGTTCTCGCAATTTATGAATCGTGTTATAGCGAAACCGTGTTGTAGGAGGGCTACCTGTACCATTCTTCCACGAGAAGAAGGCACAGCGTGTTTACATCCCCACTCCTGTTGCAATTTGCTGACTCACAGGCATTGGTCGAAAACGATGACGAAGATCGGTGACAGCCAATCAGTGGACTGCAGCAAGAGTGGGAAAATGGTACCGTCCTTCCACGAGAAGGAGGCACAGCTTGTTTACATCCCCACTCCTGTTGCAGTCCGCTGACTCACAGGCATTGGTCGAAAACGGTGACGGTGACAGCCAATCAGCGGACTGCAGCAAGAGTGGGGATGTAAACACGCTGTGCCTCCTTCTCGTGGAAGGACGATACAAATATTAAATATAAACGAAATACTTTGAGAAAAGAATTTATCTGCGTTTATCAAAAACAAAGTATTCTATTTTGTAAGCTAGGAATACAAATTAAGCAGCAAGCATATTTCAATCAGTAAAAACAAAAATATTCTCGATAATACAAGAAATTAAGACTGTACTTTAATAATGCTAGTGCATTATTCGATAGTGAATAACAAACAATCGGTAATCATTTATTTTTTGGTTAAATAACTATATATTGCAAGACCGTATTCAAAATAGATTTAATTTAAGGTGTTCTATTTTTCTAGTTTTTAGTAGATATTTTTTAAGTACAAACCTATGTTGTTTTAGAAGTGTACAATCTCCGCCTTCCGTCGTATCCAAATTATAAACATACAAATATCCATCCGCACTAGCCACCAACAACCTAAATACTTTCTGTACACTGCGCAGTAGCATATATATATTAGAAAATATTTCTGAATACGCGTATGTGTAATTATTAATTAATTGAAACTTACACAATGATGGCACAGACACTCTTTAAACCTTGAAACGGTAAATGGACACTAGCAAAGGCACGTCCTTGGTTAAAAACGTCGGTTACTTGCGATGGTAAATAATTAGCAGACGCGGACACAGCCTTTGTTAAATACCCCATCCAAGTTTGTGATTCTTCCGTAGCTTGTCGTAGTCTACACCAACAAGGTACAATTGAAATACAACAACAATGGGAGTATATAAAAAGGAAAAGTAATTCACATACGCTTCTTTCGGTTCCTCCAATTTGAAAATATGCACCGTTTCCGTATTACTCGAACAACAAAGAAACATAGAATCCATAGAATCCATACTAAAAGTAAGACTGCTTATCGATACGCATCGTTTAACTCCGCGTCGAAACTCAAATAGTTTTGTACCATCATGAACCTTCAGAGATATAAAGAACCTTCAGCAATGCATCTAAATTTAAGAACTGAACAAACAATTAGTGTCGTACGAGCAATTAAACTTACTTGAAAAACTCTAATTACAGTACCCTTCTCAGAAGCAGTAGCTATTTTGGTACCATTAGGATTAAATGCGAGTGCTGCTAATGGGCTATCGTGAGCAGGAATCATAATTTTAGCTTGCTAAAAGTAAAAATAAAATGTACAGAAAGTATTTAAACATAAAGGATGTACTCTAGATATCCATTAATACCTACAAGATTAATCGCATCAAATATTTGAACTTCTCCGATTGTATTTGAGCCTGGATAGGCTAAATAACAATCTTGGCTAACTATCGATAGCGTACACAGACCTGCTAAATTAGGCGGAGTCTCTCGAATTGTATGTAGCACCTTCATAGTGTTTATATTATGAATATATAACGATTCTTGCAAGCATACTACTAATCTCTGTAAATAGTCATCATTAATTTAAATAAATTATACGATCTAACGAAATTATTACTATAAGAGAAGTTTGTTTATGTAGAGATTTAACGTGTCGCATCCGACCCATGTTTTTGTTAATTTACATAACATTTAAAAATTACATTTGAGATTATACGATTAAAAATAAATTATACGAATGCAAGTAAATTTAAATCATATTTTTTAAATATTTATATGTTGTTAGAATCATAACACTGTTTTTACGGCATTCTCCAGAGTTCTTATGGTATTTTGTAACTTAATTTTAAAAATATAGTTCAAAGATAAAAGAAAATAAAAATTAGTATGATTCTGTTGGATATTTATTTAAAAGACATAGAATAAACTTACCGATCTATTGAGCTTCACGGCCAAGATGGTATTCGAGTAACTATAATAGCAAATTTCAGTTCCTTTTCTAAAATGGCAGACTCTGAGTTTACGAGGCGACGACAAAGTAACCATTGCCACAAGGCTGCTGCTGAACAGTCGTTCAATGATGCGTATGTCCTCGGTATCTATAGTTCACACAATCATGCATAATTAAACGATCGCATTATAATAAAGTACATAATAGGTCATGCTACAAGGAAATGAAATATATTTTTAGTTCTACTGTATACTATGAAATTTTTAAATTGCAACGCTATAAATAAATAAGTATTTATTGTTAATTATTAGCTTAAAAACTTTTCATTCTTACTTTTAAAAATAAGCCATAAAACTTATTACCATTTTCATATATAACGTGCAAATAGTCCACAGAGTTCAAGGAGTAAAGTTTGTAACCAGCTTGCGAGCCTACTGCCAAAGATCTGCAACCAAATTCATCCAAATTTAATAATGCTCATGGTATCTATCGCAAAGTATACGATAAAAGATTCTACTTTCGTTTACATTTACACAATTACATTAAGAAAGTAAATATATGAACAATTGCAGTGAACTTATCAGTCGCATAAAAGACGTAAAATTACCTCTCGATCGATGATCTATAATACGAATATTTTATACGAAATGGCAAAAAAATGACAATTCGTTGTTTGAAAATAACTTCAAACATTTATAAAGCATGAAATCTAAATAGATGGTAGAAAAATTAATGACGGAAGGAAATGTATCACGTGCAAAACTTTCTTGACATTCGTTGCAATCATCATTATACATCATTAATACGTAATTACTCGGTAATAAGCGAATCGAGTGATGCAGATATCGAAAATACTTTAAAAGACACAAAAGCATACGAGTGGATACGCATCGTTCGAAAATGGGATAATCGTAGGGATAATTCGAAAAAGAAAACATTCGTATACGATCTATTTCTTGGATTAAAGTTTGTTATATACGAGATACAACGAAAATAAGGTTAGGGAACAAAGGACGACATTCCCAATTGTCTGGTACTCTATGGAGCGACACTTACGTATAATCCTGATTGAAGTTAACAAAGAAAACATCACTTTCAGGTTCATTAGTTTCATTTGCGAGGTTCATTAGTCTTGATATACTGTATTTTAATCCTTGCGTCAATACATCCACGTTACGCGCAAAATTTTGCATAAATTGCACAGCCGATGCACGCAAGAACACTCGCCACTTTTTAATTTCTTATTATATCTGTTTTTCTCTTTGATTTTATTGCTTTTCTTTGTCACTCTCTTCTTGCACGTACCAAATACAAATATACGCACGCGCGCGCTTATACAATATTTCAGAACAGATGTCGGACGCAGTGTGGCCAGTTCGCGCAGAATTGAGTGCATCGAGGGCTACACTAGTAACGATGAATTTGCTATAGTCCCAAACGAAACGGTGGGGAAACAGACACATTCTAATACACAGGCTTTGCGTACGCGAACTCGGCACTTCGTGCAACTTCGGGAAATCGAGAAAGAAGGCGAGCGTGAGTCTCTCCTTCACGCTTTTGCAACAGTTGAAGCCCGACCCCGCGACAGGTGGCATACGATTTTTAATTTCGACGACCCAGGCATTTTTAATCTCTGACCTACTATATCGGTATGTATAAGAAAAGTATTGTAACGTCCGGTCGTTATGGCTCTTTTTTTTTTGTACGTGGGGAAATCCTCATGGACACGCCCGAAGGGAGGGCCAGCGGGTAGTGCCGGACTTCTACCAGCTAAAACTCCACGGTGACCATCCTCAGGCGCCTAGCGGGGGACCAGGAACTCTAGTGAGCCATCACAGAGTCCCCCGCCGCGCCGTGCCTTTTCAGGCCCCTCCCAGAGGCACTCTTCCCACTCAACCGCAGGCGCCTGGTTACCAGCGCCCGCGGCCCCGTGACATGGAACTAAGCCGCTGGCCGTCGGACTTTTTTTCTTTTTTTTTTTTAACGTAGGGAAATCCTCATGGACACCCCGAGGCCCTTAAGTAGAGGAGGACTCCTACCGGCTAAAACCCCACGGTGACCGTTCTCCGGCGCTGCGGCGGGGGACCGGGAACTTTAGTGAGACATCACAGAGTCCCCCGCCTTGCCTTGCCTGTCGAGGCCCATCCCGGGGGGAACGACAACGTGTCCCTCACCCCCTGATTTCTCCGCCCCGGACGCCAGGTCACCCGACGCCCGCGGCCCCGGGGCTGCCTTCGGTGCTCGGAGCCCTCGCACCGAGCACCTGCAGCCCCCAGGGGCGGCCCATCCCCCAGCCACCGACGTGGTGGCCGAAGGTGAAAGCTAACGGGCCGCCCCACCTCTTAGAGGTCCCTCAGGACCTCAGAGCTATTGGAGGGGCCAGGAGGCGAAGGTTGCCTCGCCCTGGCCTCCTCCGGGGTGGCCTCCTTCTGTGTCATGACTATCTCACAGAAAGAGGCCACGCCAGCCGTCGGACTTACCCGCGGCTAACTGGCCAACCGGCGGCCTCAGATAAAACCCGCGGCAAATATCCCATGCCTCAGTCCACTCACACACACATTTACACACGCAACACATTCATACCGGTGTTTGGTCCGTGGGAGTTTTCGCTTCAACCTCCGGGATGCCATGCGAGGATGCGGCCACCAGCCTTCTCAGGTTGATGACCTCATTCTCGCATCCCATCCCAGCGACTGCCCCTATTCGCCACCTGGGGACGCGCCACGTAGGGGTTCACGTCTCCTGCCGCCTGGACAACCAAACGGGTGCGTGGCGTGCAAATGACCCACGTAATTTACGACTCTCGTTCGTCGAAGCTGTTTTTGAGGAGATATTTTCCGGACCTGCGTAGCGAATGTTTTTAGTAAATTCTTTTCCTAAGTCTCTTAACAGCAAATAGAGACCGTTGTAAATTAGGGATTTCCGGAGAACACTCAAAGCGTTCCCATCGGAGTTTTGCCAAATGAGTCCAGCGCAGGTGGCTCGAATGAAATCCTGCGGTGAAACATAGAGCTCCTCCTCCATCACCTCGCCGTTCCAAAAACAAGCACAGCAAGGATGTAAGGAAAAGGCAGTGATTCGAAAAAACGAACAGCTCTGACTGAAAAGGCCCAACGCATAGGTTTGACCAATCAGGGTTGTTTCGAAATTTTACCAGTGTAAATGAAACAACGAGCTAGACGAAATATGTAACTGAGAATTGGAACTTCGAGCGAAGATTTCACCAGCCAAACAGAAAATAAGAATATTCTTGTCACCGCACATCACTGTATCTTATTGAATAACACATCTACCCACAAGTTTTTTCTAGAAACAGTAAGTAAATTGCGATTATTGCCGCATATGACGACGACCTCGTAAACCTTCCCTTTACGGATTAGAGCGAGAAAACATTATTCTCGTGTCATATCACGATCAAGTTCGCACGCATCATCCTTGTCAATGTGGAAGCGAAATTGCAGTTACCTTTTTCATACATAAGTATCGTGTAAATATGTGTATTTATATATCAGAGACATCGCATGTGCTCACGTGTCGTGACAATAATTTATTTTCATCCTTACGTTGCAGTTACAGTGCAAGCGTTTTCGTGAGAACAATTCCTTATTTATGGTTTTTGATTCCTGCAATTGCTTCTTGTAAATATTATTTTGCTTTATTAGTTATTATTGAATGCTATACATACTTTCTTATTTCCTAATAATGCAAAATAATATAAAAATGCCTGGTCAGTCGAAATTCGAAATTGTATACCGTTGATGCGTTCTCGGATTTTAGCTGTTCAAGAGCAAGAAGGAGAGACTCACATTTTTCTTCTTTCTCCACTCCTCGAAGTTATTCGAAATGCGACGCTCACTTCAGCCTATTCGGTAAGTCGAGGAAGAAAGTAAATGGGAGTCTTTCTCTTTCGACTCCCTCGAGACGGTCCGAAGTTCATTCGCGATCACTTCGGACAGCTTCGGAGAATCGACGAAGAGGGCGAGCGATAGTTTGTCTTTTTCGACTCTCCGAAACTCTACGAGCTCACATACACGCGATTTGGCATACTGTCGAAAGTGGAATGAGGAGTTCTCGGTGCACGCAGTGCGTGCCCTGTCTGACATCACTGCTGTCTATTAGTGTGAGTGAAGGGGCAGTTTCCTCATAACAGTATACTGACTGCTCGGAAGGGTCAAAGATTAATAAGTAAATTATGCAGAATGAAATATATTTGCGTAGAAGTCTTGTTAGTATCGATTTACTGTTCCATGTGAAATAGTTGATTGTATAAGACACGAGGTAAAATAATTATATTAATTAATATTTTAGTTCGATGCTTAAACTGATAGATACCTATTGACATTTAATGCGGTGAAACATTTGTTTCCGAAAACGTCATGGATACTTCTAGCCTTCAACTTATAGCGGCGCCAATAAAAAACGTTTTACAGATTCAACGCATCAAAGAGTAAGATATGACAGCTATTAGTAATTAACAAGTATTAATCTGCTCATATTTTATTGTACATTAACTTGCTCAACTTACTCGGTTGTCAAAATAATGATCGTTTAAATTAACATGTAATATTTTTGGAAACATTGATTGACAATATTTAATCTTTGCATGGTATGTATATATGTAGTTATAAATTGTTATTTATATTTTATTTCTTTATTTGTAAAGTGTTCTAACAAATAAAATTTTCAGTTTTTAATCTAGCATGTTATTCTGTATTATATTACCTTTGTACAGCTGTATGAAACCTTAAAAAATTAATTTCCTTACATAACTTAACAAACACAATACACTTGTTAAATTTCATTCTGTATGCTAGTAGATTTTAAATTTTGCATGTATTGGGTATTTTAATTCAGCGTATTTAAACGAAGCGCATCGTTATCTTGCTTGAAAATGGACAAACGCATAAAGTCATTGAACGGAATGTCCAAATTATACAGACACCAAATAATCAAATCTTTACAATATTTCAAAATACATGGAATGTTATCGTCGAACATAAACTAACAAGTAGGTATTATACGATTTGATACTATACTATTAATGAATTATTACACATACGCAGACACAGATAATGTAAGTAGGGGGGGCGGGGGGGTAAACAAGAAGAAATAAAAAGTGTAATGAAGCAGAGATAAGTAAGCTATAATGTGTAGTTGTGTGTGTTCGTGCTAAAGCAGTAGTTTTGCTAACAAACCATAATGCTTGTATAATTCATTAACTCTTTTACTTTAGACTGTGTAATTCTTATAAATCCTCCTGTCTCTGCTTATATAAATAGTAATACAATAACATACACAGATCGCATATTTTATAAATTGGAAAGTTTAGTTACCAAAAATAACAACTAGTAAGAATGACGAAAGCAATGTTGAAATATAATTTATTATTACCAAACTGCTGTCAAAAGTATTAATCAACTATCATTAGTTTAGCAGAAGAATTATGTTTACTATTTTAAAATGCAAAAATATAAATCGTTACATGGATTGCCGATTCACAATAATATATTATGTAAAAATTAAACACAATGCCAAGCATTCGCTGTTGTTGAAAAATTAATAATATATCTTTGAACAAAGAAGATTTTCATTTGTTCTATAACACTACGATGGAGTGTTATCAATGTTACGAGTCGATTCAAAAGTTATTGAGATTTATACTGTATTTTATTTAGCTGAGGTATTAGGGCAATTGAAGAGGTGTTTACTTAGTGGTTTTGCCCTAAATCTGTTCATTTTTTTATGGTCTCTTTTTAAAAAGGCTATGTTTCAGTATTTAAGAGACATTTACATTTCTTTTTTTTACAAAAAAGATTATAAATTTTAAGGAACTGTAGTATCCATGGAGTGGTACCGATGATTTTTTAGTATGTTTACTAAAAACTTTTATCTGAACAATAATTGTCGTTATTGTCGTTTGGCTTCAGTTCTTGAGATATTTGTGACTGACAGACGAGCATATATAACGGGTAGATAACAAGATTTAATTTAATCAATATCAATAATATACTCATCTTACCTAACTTATATGTATACAGGGTGTTCGGCTACCCCTGAGAAAAATTTTAATGGGACATTCTAGAGGCCAAAATAAAACGAAAATCAGGAATATCAATTTCTTGACTGAGGCTTCGTTAAAAAGTTACTAAAAAATTAAATTAAAAAATTTCAAATCATCCCGAAAAAATTATTTTTGGTTGTGGGGATCAATTACAATCATTTTTGGTGAATACACATACCCCTGAAATCCTATCCACTTTCTAGAAAAAAATTCAGTACGAGCGGAACTTTAAACGTTAATAACTTTTTAACGAAGCGTCCATCAACAAATTAGTATTCTTGATTTTCGTCTTATTTTGGCCTCTAGAATCTCCCATTAAAATTTTTCCCAGTTGTGGCTGAGTACCCTGTATAACGGGTTGATAACAAGATTTAATTTAATCAATATTAATAATATACTCATCTAACCTAACTTATATGTATATACATAGTATCGATGTAAAATATAGCCAAACCTAACCTAATCACTAACACTAATTATCGGGATATTGATTAAATTAACTAATTACTTTTTTGTAAAGAAAATATAAAAGCGCATTACTTTTTCACCCTCCACCAACTATATTTCATTATAAAGATCAGATACAGCCTTTTGTGAAAAATCTGAAAAAAATAAAACAGATTTAAGCAGACGTTTTTGGTTTATGGATTATAAAATTAAAAAACAAGAACATCATTAAATGCAAACAATATCTACCGTATCGTGTCACCTTCCTTTACATCGTTTCAAAAGAGTTGAACTTTAAATATTTTTCTTTTCAATAAAAACAAAAACAAATGCGATTTCACTGATGAAAAAATTTACGTCGTAAAAAATAAACATTAACGGACTGTTCAATTTTTCTGTCTTTAGCTTTTTTTTTATCTTCTACCAAATTCGAGATAGATGAGCGAAGTCACGAGTAAAAGTTAATTTAAGAACGAATTTGAAATTTTGATTTCCTAGATAGAAATAAGGACAGTAGTCTCAAAACTATACAATTTTGTAACCTTAATTTTTCTTGTTGCTAACAATAGTAGATACACATGTATAACTTAAATGGGCAAATTTAATGTCCTATCTTATGTGTTTGGAAAATATCTTTCCGCATATAATGCATATAGACCAGCCAAATAAAATAATAACAATATTTTGTACTACAAATAGTTTTACTAAAAATACAGTGTTCGGCCATTCCTGGGGAAAAATTTTAATGGGAGATTCTAGAGGCCAAAATAAGACGAAAATCAAGAATACCAATTTGTTGATTGAGGCTTCGTTAAAAAGTTATTAACACTTGCGCCTTTAGATAGGCAACCTGCGTACAGCTGCGTGCGCGCGACAGTGGTTCTCACTCAGCATGAGAAACTCTGCTTAGTGATATATCGACAGCCTCACAGTTTTGTTAGTGAGAACCACTATCATGCGCACGCAGCTGTTCGCAGGTTGCCGCCTCACAGGCGGAACTTTAAACGTTAATAACTTTTTAACGAAGCCTCAATCAACAAATTGATATTCTTGATTTTCGTCTTATTTTGGCCTCCAGAATCCTGCATTAAAATTTTTCCCACGGGTGACTGAACACCCTGTATAAAAATATTTTTACATAATAATTGTATATTTAGGTTACTAACAGTGTCAAAGACCTTTGCAGGGTTATTTAAAAATTAACGTTTGCAAACGAACAACCGATAACAAATAAGTTTATCTAGTTCTGAGAATGTCGACCTAAACTACGAATTTCTATAGTCCATAGTTAAAAATTGTTCAAAGTGATTACTTGGATAAAAATGACTCCACTATACTGCACTAGGGTTAGTTTCGATTACCGAAGTAGTCATTTGTTTCTATGTATAATAATGTTTCTTTATTTAGTAATAAATACATGTAATATGTATATATGTATACAGTAGTTTAAGTATTAATAGATTGTATTGTAGTGTATATTGTATTGTATTTGTTTTGCATCAATAAACAGAAATAATTGTTGGAAAGAGATGAATCGTATAAAGACATTACATTTTTACAGAATAAAATGGATGAATCCTCGGGCATGTACAAACGAGGCATATACGCCTACTTCTATAGAACACGTAGCAAATGTGGCTACTCATGGAATTTGGGTCGTACCGTCTGTCATAGGTGGTTTAGAACTTGTTCATCGTTCTACAACATGGAGACAATTAGTATCTGCTTACGTATACGGTACATCTTTGATCCTTGTTTTCGTGGTATCAACTTTTTTCCATAGTATGCATTACTATAATTATAACAGGTACTTATATATGTAGAAACATCGTTCTTCATTCGCATGGTAATAACAAGGAATGAAACGTTTACGTAGAGTTATATTACAGGCAACTTAAAGATGCGTTGCATCGTTTTGATCGTGCTATGATTTACATTTTTATCGCTGCTAGCTATTTTCCTTGGTTAAACATAGATCATTTCCCAGATGATGAATTACTCTGTGTAATGCGTTATGCTATTTGGATAATGGCAATATTGGGAATACTTTATCAACAAATTTTTCACGAACAATATAAAATGTTAGAGACACTTATTTATTTACTTATGGGAATTGGTCCCAGCATTGCGATTATTAATGTTGTAAGTACATAATTATAAATACTTCTAAAATAGTACCTTGTGCAATTACAGCGAAATTAATAATCACGAAAGGATTAAAAATGTGTATGTTAATGCTTACAGTACAATTATTACAATATCACTGAACTGAAAATGGGAGGACTTATTTACATTTTGGGACTGGTGTTTTTTAAATCTGATGGTCGCGTACCATGTGCACATGCAATTTGGCATCTATTTGTTGCCGCAGCAGCTGGGTTTCATTACTATGCTATATTAAATCATGTATTTCCAGCAGCTGGTTCTACAGATACTTTTATGCAACCAGACGTGGCATCTTTACATAAATTATTAAAATCTCGTATCGAGGAATTATGAAAATACTTGTTTTCCATATAAATTATAAATATTAGATATAAAATTCAAGATACTATTCCCATTCAAACATTCTAATCGAAGACTGTAATTAATTTTTTTGTACCTGAAACGTAAAGACAATTGCATCCACAAATTGTGGATATTTATCAAAATGTTACTAAAGGAACCGATACTAAAAGAACTATTACTCGGTTACCATTAACTAATAGTAATTAATACATTAGATAATGTTATAGATTGAAATTGAAATGACGAAGCAAAGATTGTGAATAATACTTAATTGTTATAACATTATAAGACAATTATTTTATGAGAAATATTAAATAATCTTTTTCTACAGTCTAAAGTCATTTGTAAAAATCTATATATTATTTCAAAGTATGAAATATATGATCCATGTAATATAATAACAAAGTAGCTAGCAAAATTGACTGATTTTATTAGAGTTTTAACAAAACATATTATTCTTCTAATTATGAGCATACTGTGCCAACACTTCTATCTATCTATATATATATGTATACATGTACAATTTCCATACTCCAGGAAAAAGAATATTAGTTTTGTTATTAGTTATTTTCTTAGCAAGATACATAAAATTTTGTAAAAAAATAGTATCTAAAACTAGGGTAACGGATGTTTATAGATCATTATAAAACATTAATAATATAGTAATCACAAAGAAAGTGAATAAAATACTGTATTATTTCTAGTATATTTTATAATGTAATAATTGAATATGACCTTTATGATGTAATAGATACACCTATTAAAATTGTAAATTAATAAAAAGAATGAGTAGCTTTAATATTCTACCTTAACCTTGAATCCATTTACTTTCTTGTTTAATGAAAAAAGTGAGATCACCTGAAGATTCTATAGATTCAAAAATTTTGTGAATCTTTGTTTAGAATTTGGAAAAGATTTCTAGGTAAAGTTTTAAAATTGAACTGTCGATCATTTTCGTTTGCAATAACGTAATTCTCTTTAGTGTATGTTCTACGAGATTTTACAATTGAATTTGAACAATTTCTCTAATTCGAAAATAATGTGGTATACAGGGTGTTCAATCACCCCTGGAAAAAATTTTAATGGGAGATTCTAGGGGCCAAAATAAGACGAAAATCAAGAATACCAATTTGTTGATCGAGGCTTCGTTAAAAAGTTATTAACGTTTTAAATTCCGCCTGTAGAATGGCAATTTGTGAACAGCTGCGTACGCATGATAGTGGTTCTCACTAACAAAACTGTGAGGCTGTCGATACGTCACTAAGTAGAGTTTCTCATGCTGACTGAGAACCGCTAACATGCGCACGCAGCTGTACGCAGGTTGCCTATCTAAAGGCGCAACTGTTAATAACTTTTTAACGAAGCCTCAATCAACAAATTGGTATTCTTGATTTTTGTCTTATTTTGGCTCATAGAATCTCCTATTAAAATTTCTTTCAGGGGTAGCTATAACACCCTGTATACATATGTCAAATCCTCAGACTGGTTATGACTCATAACTTGTGAGTACAGTAGTGTTCAACGCCTGGGGTTGTAACTTGCAACAGAGCGCAAGCGCGATCGAGCAGCGCTATACAGAGTCCAGGAGTGGGGCGATACGGGCACGTGAACCGAAATGGTGATTGGTTCTCGGCCTCGCTCGTGGGCCAGTCTCCTGGGAACTGTACTGCGTTATGGTACGTTAGGAGATAAGCGATACTTTTGTTTACATTGTACCAATAGTGAATTGTGTTGACATTATTACAGTCTCATTTTATTATCTGCCTGTTCCCCAAGCTCCCATTGTCAGATAATGACCTTTTAAATCAAACATATATTTTTCAAAAATGAAATGTCTTTTTTAAAATGTTTTGAATTATTATAAATAGAAATGAAAACGATATTAGATTCAATTGATTCGAATAGTCCACTCATTTTGCAAGTAACTTAAAACGACAAGGTCAAGTAAGGATAGTTTAGTCGGATAAAATGATACGAAGGAAGATGTGGTAGTACCATGGCGATACTCGTTTCATGGTAGATAACATTTAATTAATCGCGTACCATCTTCGCTTTAATTTACTTATATCGCATTTAACGAATAATCGATTACAAGTAATGGACAGAACAAGATGTAAATAATTGCATATTAGTTTATTACAGATAACATAAATTTATCTCGAGATGATAGATATTCTGTAAGTTTATTGATCCTTGCCGACTCGAAGAACGGTAAGCCGGGTAAGCGTGCTGCTTAGAATACTAGAAAGTTAGTATTTTTAGGGAATATGCATTATAATGTCATAAAATAGTTTAAAGATCGTAAATTAATTTAAAGGATAAAAATGGGAATAGGTAAAAGCCAATTTACCGAAGATGAACTGCAGGACTATCAGGCACGTTATAATCGTAATAAAGTATTTTATATAAATCTTATTTAATATCGCTTCATGTTGTAGGATTTAACGTATTTTACGAAAAAAGAAGTTTTGCAGTAAGTATATTTAAATAATTTTTTACATTAATTGTACGTAAATAGTATATCTTTTATATAAATATTAGGATAAAGAAAAATTCTTTTAAAGATACATTTCAGTATGAATTGCTGATTTATAGTTTTTAAATTCTCTTTTACGATAGTGCGCATAAAAAATTTAAAGCACTTGCTCCAGAAAAAGTTGGTCACAATAGAAACGCTAAACTTTCAATGTCTAAAATCTTACAATACCCTGAATTAAGAGTAAATCCTTTCGGAGATAGGATTTGCAAAGTTTTCAGTTCTAGTCAAGATGGGGATTGTACTTTTGAAGATTTCTTGGACATGATGTCTGTGTTTAGTAATGCAGCTCCAAAAGCTGTGAAGGCAGAACATGCTTTCAGAATATTTGGTAATATTTCGTACTGAATTTTTTTACAAACTGTATCCGTCAATTAATTAATGGTATGTTACATATAGATTTTGACGGCGACGACATGCTTGGCATCGGAGATTTAAAACAGGTTGTAGATAGACTCACTGCTTCTCAAAGATTAACAGAAACAGATATGCAACAAGTTTTACAGTGTATATTAGACGAAGCAGATCTAGATGACGATGGTGCGTTAAGTTTTGCAGAATTTGAACATATTATTGAAAAAAGCAACGATTTCTCTATGTAAGATTTGCAATAACTTTGTCGTGCTTCGTTTTGCTTTAATAGTGCAATGGAATTCTCTATTTACTTCTATTAACATGTTTATTGCTGTTTGCAGGAGTTTTCGTATACGTTTGTAAAACATAAGACATTGAATATTTAACATAAGACTGAATGCTACGTTATTGTTAAAACATTTTAATTTATTAGTAGGCCTAATCATTTTTACA
The DNA here is from genome assembly GCF_051014445.1 of Colletes latitarsis. NCBI lineage: Eukaryota > Metazoa > Arthropoda > Insecta > Hymenoptera > Colletidae > Colletes > Colletes latitarsis. Next base: position 18,092,946 of record NC_135145.1, read on the forward strand.
AGAAGAAATATAAAATTACGAATTTATAAAATGTATGTTGACGTTTTTTTAAGGCCTATGGACAATCATCCGTCTTGTCAATTGTTGAGATTTCTTTTTCTCTTTAAACTTACCTATAATTTTACAAAGACAGTCCTTAACTTAAACTTAAATTTAAACCTAAACCACACAAACTAAATGGAAGTACATAAAAAAATCTGATAATCACAACTTGCAATTTGATTAGAATGTTTTTTGGATATGTCATTTATTATATATATACATATACATATACGTATTTACATATTTCAGATGTTTAGTTTTTTCGTCTTTGACATATGATTTTAATTTGATTTCGATATATGCATATGTATATATAGGCAATAATAACATAACCTACATTAGCCTCAGCTCTGCTAGTGCGTATATTGTTTACAAATTTTTTACAAACAAATAATTAACTTCGCTATTTCTAAAATAATGTATTAGGTAATACTATAAACATTTATAAGCGATGTATAAATTATTTGCAAATTTCTTATAAATAAATAATTGAGTTCGTGAATTTCCAAAACACATTTAAGTAATTTATAAGTAAAGAAACTGTTTACAAAAAATTATAAACAGTTACGTTGAAGTTAGAAAACTGTACAGCTTTTTCCTTAAATTGCCAAAGTACGTTATTTATTTATGAAGTGATTATAAATAATGTGTACACTGCTTACTATAAATGCAACTGTTAAAATTTAAACAGTGTGTCGAATGTTACGTCATGACATCGATTTGAAATGATTCGACCTTGGCTCGAGCCTGCTATTATTCACGAGCAGCTTAAATAAACGCCATCTATTGCGTTTGGAAATTAATGCAACTAGTTAAGTAGACAACGTTTGAGTTTTTTTTAGAATCGGTGTATCTTTATAGAATATAGTGCAGGAAAACAGTTAAATGAAGTTTAGTTTATGATTTTCAGTAATTTATTTAAGTATTTTCATAACATTACCAAGTGTAGTGACATACAGATTATGTAAAGTCAAAAGTGGATTAAGATTTAAGTTATGGTAACCTATGAATTTTGTTTACCGATAGGTCAGTTAATACAATCGATTGGTTTTATTTAGTTAAATTATTTACATTATTCTTGTACTAGAATGCATTTAAACCTAGGTTAACAGACTGTAAGGAAAGTTCGTTCTGATATGGTTCAACAATATACATCACCTGTAAGGGTGTACAAACATCCATTTCCACTTGTGATGATGGTGCGTTTATTTATATTATTTTCTTATTTTAATAATAACATTTTCTATGTATCATTCATTTTATTTCAATTTTCTTTCGATATTCGTACTTTTATTATTTTTGAATTTTTAAATTAACATATTATCCATAGCGAAATAATAATTATATAATATACACGAATTTGTATTGACGATAAATTTAAAAATAAAATGTATTCGAAGTTGCAATTAAAAAAGTAAACGCAAACCTGTCCATTGACGTCTCAAAAAATTTCTTGGACCGTTAGAAACAACAGAAATATTTTAGTTCTTAATTGTATATGTCACGATTAATCTGAAATTATTTTTCTCTTTGATACGATTCATAAACTAATTTAGCAAAAGTATCTATGTTTCTTTTGATAGAATCATAATACATATCCATTACTGGTATATAATTATGATAACGGAATATCAGACAAAGAAATTAAGTACCATTATTATGGGACTGGATCATTATCAAGAAATGCTGATTCGTTCGATTAAGTCTTGTTTGTGTTCTTCCACCGCAGTACTTGTAGCATTTTTAAAATAAATATTAAAATTACAGTAGCAAACGCCCATAATTTTGTATTTCATTTCCCAAATTTTACAAGCACGTAGACTTCGAACGACCATCGTTTGTAGAAAATAACTGGTTCTTTTATCGCTACTATATTGTATACTTTGTAACTTGCGATAATTTTCTGTAAAAATGTTAGAAGTTAGATCCTTTAAGAAGTATTGCTAATTTGTTGGTAGCTTTTCTTCCTTTCTTGGTTGTAAAGTTATCTTACAAATCTTAGGATATTTCTAAATTGATTTCGAGACATTAAAGGTGAATTTTTACTTTTACCTCTATAAAGAAGGGAAGTATTGTGATCGAGAATAATAACGAGAAAACGCTTTCTTGAAAATCACATTTTAAGGCACTCTAATTACATTTTGGCTATTAAAATTTTACTGTTTGCAATTCGCATTTGCGTTGACCAAAGTACATTGAAAAGGAAAGATTTACCTGTATTCTGTTACAGAAAATGTTAAAAAGAGACATAGAAACGCAGTGGAAATCTGAGTTTAAATTAGGATACCTGATTCCAGATATGTGTAAAATAATATTTAGTGTATCGAAAATCGTATCTAAATTCTTTTACATCCTGTATTGTGTATGTTCTTATTGAAAAAATATTTTTTCTCGTTACTAGCAAAGGTGTGATTAGCAAGTTTTAAAATGTGTCTATTCGTTAAAATAATATTCTCCAAATTCTGTTTTATTACAATACTTTCTTTAAATGTCGGAAAGTACTAGAGCCTAGGAAGAGATTTTGTCATTCTTGATTTTTGTCTTATTTTGGCATGTAGAATCACCCCTTAAAGTTTCGGACACCTGTAGCCAAACACCCTGTATAGAAGGATCCAATTGTACGGAACACAAACACTATGTATGTACATCATTTCCAACAAAAGTACATTATGACGGATACGTATAATTTGACTTTTGTAAAAGAAAATTGTTTGAAATTACCGTTTGATCGTTGCGTTCTTTATTTTGCGCTGCGTACGCCAAACGTTATCATCGATATTTTCTATATGAATTTTTATTTTGATTTTATTTATAGGCGTATGAGCGTAGATTTCCTACATGTCCTCAAATCCCTGTTTTTGTTGGTTGCGACATAGTTTCAGACGAGGAAAGCAAAAACGGTGCGATCAGAATAACAGAAAGGAGATGCAAATTAAACGTCGATGCGCCTTATATCTTGAAAAAGGTAAGTATCAACGACAGTAATTGAAAAATATATTGTTTTATTTTTCATCCACAAATTTTGAAAGTTTTTCAATGACATATAGTTTAGACTTGTATCTTCTTACTGTTTAATTAATTTTTATTTTAATTTAGATTTTAACGTTTACTATTTTCTTTTACTAAAATTAATCATTTTTCTTTTCATTACAGATAATTGGCGTAGATTTTGTGTACTTTATCCAAAAGAATGTATTAAATAGAAAGAAGTGTATTCTAGAAATAGAAGCATACAATGAAAGCTTTTCTGCAAGAGTGTCGGTCATCGAAAAGTGCAGATATTTTGTAAGTATCTTGTATAATTTAAAATTTATAGAATTTTATGTGTGTTCTCCATTAGGGAAAAGATTCCGGGTGCTATAAATAAATAATGTACATGTTCGCAAATAATATGATGTTCATTTGGATCACGATGCTACATGCCCCAACAATGTTTTATAAAAATGAAAAGTATTTTGAGAAAACATGTTCAAAACAAGAACAATAAATAATCTTAAACTTGTTACAAATGATAAGAATGCTATTTTAGCGTTAGTCTTGTCGCGAGCTATAATAATATATACAAAAAAATATGCAGTGCCATTTAATAAAAATGAAGGTGACCTTGACCTTTTATAGTTGAACAAATTTTTTTGCAATTTTTTATATTTCAGTTTATAGCTGACCCAAAACATTTTTTCGTCGGATCGCTGAAAGTTTGTCATTACTAGTGTGGTCAGATTGGACATAGTTAACATGTTCACTGTCCATGACCCGTATATGGTTCATAACACCACGTTATTGGATACGTCGCTGAGAAACCGGACAGTGAATGCGTTAACAACTGGGATGAAATTTGGCAAGGTTGTTCAGGGCTTGTGTAAAGTCGCAAGTTGCAACTCGATTTAATGTAGTTTTTAGATTTCGGTGTCGAATCGGATTCAGACTTCGGGGGTCGTTAAATATCGAAAAAACAAGTAACTTTAATTAATATACAGGGTTCGGCTATCTCTGGGAAAAAATTTAATGGGTGATTCTAGAGGGCGAAATAAGATGAAAATCAAGAATACTAATTTGTTGATTTTCATCTTATTTTGGCCTCTAGAATCTCCCATTAAATTTGTTCCCAGAGGTAGCCGAATACCCTGTACATGGATTAGAAAAAGTGATAGATTTTTATTTTCCATCTAACATCTAGAGTACTCAGAATCTTGACCATATTTTCAAATTGGTGAGGGTGTTCACGCAGTAGCGTATTTGCTTGCGAAACGTAAAGTTTGTGGGATCGATTCCTTCCCCTCATGCTTTTTTTTTAATATAGCAAGAAGTATACAATAAGAACAATAAATTATACTATTTTAGACTACTATGTGCAATTATAAAGGACGTGGGTTCGTTTTCAAAAGTTTTTTTTATTACGGCGCATTCCTTATGCCTCAATGGGTAGGGAAGTAAAAATATTCGGGTAGTTGTGGAGAGTAAAAATTGCATGCTGATTGTCGCAAGGTCGGGTTTCGACTGTTCAAGAACGAGAAGGAATGACTCACAGTTGCCTTCTTTTTTGATTTCCCGAAGTTGCACGAAGTTGCACGAAGTTACACGAAGTGCGGACCGTACAGTAGGATGTGCTGCTTCCCCCACTACTCCGTTAGACGCTAAAGGAAGTTTGTCATTACTAGTGTCGCCGTCGATGCACTCAATATACCAAATCTGGCTACAGTAACATAAACTGATAACATTGATGTGGACTCCACACTGTGTACACGACCATTCGAGAGTGAGAGTTTTCTCTCTCACCATTTTTTGCATGGATTCGAACATTACACGTACGGCATTAGGCGATGAAACGTATAAAGTTCACCTTGGATCACCATAAACAACGTATGATGTCGACTCTCGTTTAGTATCCCGCGGTTCTTGAAACGGTCTCTGAGGATTAATCGCGCGCATACGCTTAGGGAATCCCCAAATCACAGACTTGAAATTGGGCAAAATTCGTAGAAAACGAATCAAAATTTTAAATTCGTTCGAAAATTAATGTCCGTTAAAGAATTTTTTAAAATTTTTTGTGAATGAATCTAACGTTTCTAATCAAATTTTTGCGTGTTTTTACAATTTTAAATTGTAGACGTGGTTAATACAACAGAATTCTGTTTGAAATGTATATTTATGTTATTTGATCGTCATAAAATATATGTATGATATGTAAATACATGTATGACGAACTTAATTAATACGGATTAATTAATCTTTCTAGGTTCATCCTCAAAATGAAGAATGGACATGCTTCGAACAAACTGCAAGTTTAGATATTAAAAATTTCTTCGGTTTCGAGAATTCGATGGAAAAATTGGCAATGAAACAATACGCTCAGAATATTGCAAAGGTATTGTTTATAGCATTAAATATTCTTGTAATTTTTATCGTTATCATCGTAAACAAATTCTACGTTGAATAATTTATTGCAGGGGAAGGAAATAATAGAGTATTTTATAAATGAATTAAAAAAGGAGGGGATTGTTTACGTGCCTCCTTGGAAAGATCTGAACGAAAAATCTTTAAACAAGGAGTAAGTTTAAAATTTTAAAAGATAAACGCGTACTATAGATTTTCAAATATTCTATAATGTTTCAGTTATAATGTGATTAATGATTTTTAATTATATATAAACAGGGTAAAGCAGGACAACTGTGATCTTGAGAGACAAATGTTTAAATGTTGTAGGTTTAAAATTATATAGTATCTACGTCTCATATTTTTGTTTCTAACAGATATTTATCACTCCCTCTGTTTAGGAATGATGTTCCAGAAAATGAAGACTCCGATAATAGAAGCGAAGCTTACACGTGTATAGACAATAAATTACAAATCACAGGTACGGGTATATTAACGTGTTGTTTGTACATTCAATAAATGGATTTTTTTAATTTAAATGCTTCGCTTGAGATTTCTTAGAAAGAATAAAATTTGGCCCATCTTTACGAATATACAAAAAATGTCTGCAAGTAAATATTAAAATATGATAAAGAAACTGGAGAAATTAATACGAGGATAAAGAATAACAAAGTTGATAGATATTTAAGAGTAATTTGATTCTTACAACTGTTGAATTTGGTTAATTTACACTGAAAGGAATTACATTTTTAGAACATTTTAGAAATTTTCATTGTTCCAGCGAATATTACATTACTCGAAGAATCTTTCGTATTAAAATAAAATTAGTTTATTTTATATTATTGAAAACATGCTACTTGTTGAAATAGTTTGTTGCTACACAGATATGTAAATATGTTTATTAATACTTGTATGTTATTTTCTAGAAATGCAGCTTTCTTCGGATTACATAGAGAGATACTTGGGAAAGCTCGATATGATACAAGAAAGTAAACTTGTTCAACTCTGGCAAAGTATAAAAGAATTAAGAGGAAGTTCAGTTCCTGGAGATACGACGCTTTTACGGTTTTTAAAAGCGACGGAATTTTCAGTCGAAAAAGCGAAGGAAATGCTGACCCAATCGTTACATTGGCGAAAGAAACATCAAATCGATAAACTTCTCGAAGAATATGATACTCCGCAGGTCGTGAAAAATTATTTTCCTGGCGGCTGGCACCATTTTGACAAAGGTATTTGCACAACTATTATTATTGCGTGCATAAAGTATGCAAGTATGTAAGTAATGTCGTTAAAAATTTAAAAGTCATATTACTCCTGATAGTATCATAAATTGGATTATTGAACAGCTGTGCAATAGTGTTTAATCGATAGTTGTTAAAATATTACTATAATACAGTCCACTGTGCGGCGTCGCAGCGCCCTCTTTAACTTCCAAGAGTGCAAAAGACGCAATGCTAGACTTACCATTATGTACAACAATGATATCTATTTTTATATTTTTTGTGCTTCCCCTGTTCCAATAAGAAATGCAGCTCTTATACACAACGATGTGTATCAGTTTTGTTCTTTACGTAACAGAAATAAATTTAAAACCTCAATTATAGATAACTTTTGCTCGTAGTAAGTGTAATTCTCTGGTCAGTAGTTAGAAGCTTGAACGTCTTGCATATAGCGTTGTTTTGATTCGAAGAAAATGGAAATGAAAGTGTACAGTCACTACGTTGTGTATGATGTGTACAGTAGTGATAACAAATCGGGTGATGCGAAATTACTACGTGAAGTTTCGTTTGGGAGATACGAGTTTCAAAAATGAAACAAGGGCTGATCAGGTACGGCAAGTTTCAACGATAGCTTTTTAAAAACTCAAATACAATACAATTCACGGCAAGCAACGAGGGAATTAGCAGATGAATTGGACTGAGAAAGACTCAGGAAAGTCAAGAAGCTGTGAATTCAGCGATAGAAACAAAGCAGGCCATATGATTGTCATAAGTCTACGATCGTGACAAGAAAGTGAACCAGTTTTCGACAGATTTATTGCTGAAGACAAAATAATGGATACACGAATGCGTGGTCCGTAAATGACAATAGTTTGAAAAAGATGAGCAGCCTGAGCCAAGTTCAAAACCTTCCTTGGAATTTAAAAATTGCAACGAAATGCTTTCACAGTAATTGTAATGCGTAGAAGAAAAATTTATAGAAAATTACTTATGCTACAAAAAATCATGGAACTTGAGTGGTTAGTTTTACTCCATCCTCTTACCATCTGTTTCGAGCTCTAAAAAAAATGCATTGAACAGGCAAAACTGATAGTAGTTTATTGGACATTTTTTTTACGGTCAAAACTCACAAAGTTTTGAGCACATGGAATTGACAAATTGTTAGATAGATGGAAAAAGATGGTCGATAACGAGATAATAACAGGATAATAAACTAATATTAGAATGTGTTAGCTAATAGAGAACGGAAAGAAAAACAAAAATTAGTTGTGACTTGGCCCAATATTTCAATCTCAAGATACAATATCTCATGTGGGACATTAAGTTAGAAGATTTGTTCTTAAGAGCTTCTTAGGCAATCGCGTCCCTTTCTCAGATCATCGTACTTCTTCATTATCTTAACACATTCACTGTCCATGACCCGTATACGGGTCATAGCGCCATACTTTTGGATACGCCGCTAAGAGATTGGACAGTGAACGCGTCGATCCTTTATTTGATAACATTGAGTGTCGAACGCCAAAACGATAATGCTGTTTCGATGTTTCAACCTAGATTTCTCTAATATTTAATTTATCTCAACTGAAAGTATTGTAAGTATAAAGTGCAGAATCTGGATAATTGTCAAAATCGGTTGAGCGCATATTCTTCTATTTTTGTAGGTCTCATAATTTGCAAAAATGAATATATTATAACAAAGTAGTAGTAACGCGTAGAAACTACACATTATCCGAAGGTAGTGATTTTTTTTTCTATTTTTTTTTTTTAGCGCAAGTTTCATTAGAATATCTTCAATCTATGAAAAGAATTCCATACATCATATCATATTGCGTCACGAGCACAGCGGATAGAAGTCGAGTGCAGAGTAACGACAACCCTAAATCTTAAACATGATCATCAATATCCAAAGAGAGTAGTCTATTAATAGAAATATTGTACAATAATAGTGAGGTAAGTAGAGTAACGTTCAGGGAAAAGGCGTCAAAAACACGTTTGGAGACATTCATTTGTACGCTTTATTTGAAGTAACATAACGTGAAAACAGTACAGTTTTGTACGCTTCATTTTTTCTAGATATGCTTGGTATGTTGCGAAGCTGACGGGCGATTATCCGTCTTTTTAAAAATGTAAAACAAACTCAAATTGTGCCAACAGATAAACGAATAAAGATATTTCGAAAGAAGCATATTGGATTATTTTTCTTCCAATACCACTATAATCGGTACTGTAACAAGCACGCAAAATATCATGCTTGAACGATACCATTAAAAAATATTTAAAAATTGTTACAAAAGAGAAAAAGCAGAAAAAGAATTGTTGGAATGTTCGACCCAAGGAGTTTTTCACTCCTCTTGTCTTTCTACCGTTTCGTTAATCATCTTTTCGGTTTTGCACGGTGCATACGTTGCCTTTGTAAGCAAATGAAAACATTAATAAGCAATCTCTGATCGATTAAGCAAACCGTATAGTGCTCTGTTTGGGATTTTTATGTTCTTACATTATGCCTTGCACCATTCCCTCGACTGAAGAACCTGCTAGGTTCCTTATTATTTTAGTTTCATATTTTTATGAAATTATATGCATTGTGTAATACGTTCTCAACAAAATAGGATTGCGTTACAGAAACTTTATTAGTACATTACAGAACTTTGAATATTGCTATTTTTTTCAGTAAATTGTAAAGCGATTCTTTGATTTTCTAACAGATTATAGCGTAATGTTAATTTTAAAAGAATTCAATTGTAATTTCCTTATTAAAAGTTATTTTGGAATGTTTTACGCGCTTCTATTAAATTTTTTCGTATCTTGATATTTTCTTTGATTTCTTTTCGCTTTCCAATAAATTTTAATTCTGTGCAATTTTTTTATTGTATTTATTTATGACATTTTTAGATGGACGGCCATTATATATTTTGAGGATGGGACAAATGGACGTGAAAGGATTATTAAAATCCATCGGAGAAGATGATTTACTGTTATTAGTAAGTTAAATTTTTATAATATAACGATATATAGTTTGTTATTCACGTATTTAAAATGAACTATATAAATTGGTGATGCTGTTACAGGCACTGCATATTTGTGAAGAGGGTCTTCTTTTAATGGAAGAAGCAACTACTGTTTCTGGCCACCCAGTCTCGCAATGGTCTTTATTAATAGATTTAGAAGGTTTAAACATGCGCCACTTATGGAGACCAGGTATAAAGGTACGGGGTGTATTAAACGACCCATTAATATTTATATAATATGATACGTTATTATAAGTGAAATCGATTTTCAATCAAAAAATAATAAAGAATCGTCATAAGTCTAACCGAATATTAATGTTTGACAATGTCAATTTGTTAATTTCTCTAACGCTTCTTTTGAATATACAGGGTGTTCGGCCACCCCTGAGAAAAATTTTAATAGGAGATTCTAGAGAACAAAATAAGAATATCAATTTCTCGACTGAGGCTTTATTAAAAAGTTATTAAAAAATTAAATTACAAAATTTTAAATCATCCCGGAAAAATTATTTTTGGATGCGGGGCTCAATTACAATCATTTTTGGTGATTACACATACCTCTGAAATCCTATCCACTTTCGAGAAAAAAATTCGAGGTGTGAAATTTTTCGACGAAATTAAAAAATTTCAAATCATACAAAAAAAATTATATTTAGTTACAGGGGTCAATTATAAGCATTTTTGGTGAATAGATATACCCCCAAATTCCTACGCGTTTTCGAGAAAAAAATTCCTTACCGAAAATATAATGTCTGATCATAAATGAACGATTCCTCTGAAATTTCATGTGTTTCAAATCGTCTTGAAAAAATTATTTTCGGTTGCAGGGGTCAATAGCAATCATTTTTGGTAAATAGACATATTCCTAAAATCCTACGCATTTTCGAGAAAAAAATTCAGGAAGGTGGACTTTTTCGGCGAAATTGAGAACTTTCAAATCATACTAAAAAAATTGTATTTAGTTAAAGGGCACAATTACAAGCATTTTTGGTGAATAGACATACCCCGAAATTTCTATGCGTTTTCGAGAAAAAAATTCCTTACCGAATATATAATTTCTGGCCAGAAATGTTACGCTGAAATTTCATACGAATCTTTAAAATGTCATAACTCCTGAACGGTTTGAAGAATTTGAATGTTCCAAAGTGCAAAAAATGCGTATTTTAATGGAGAATATGTAGAAATTCTAGCAATATTGAAAAAGTCGTTCCTTGACATCATAAAGTGAGAAAAACCCCCTGAAACTAGTCTAATTTTCAAACGGCCATAACTCCTACAATAGTAAAGGTATCTCATTGAAATTTTTTTCTGAAGCAAAGCCCATGGGTACCTACAAAGAAGTATTAGACAACTTTTCTATAGAGCGTCACACAAATTTATTAAAAAATGAAAAACAAATTTTTAAGAAAAATCGACAAAGTAGGTGTCTAAATTTTTCAGCGGAAAAAAAATTTCAAATCGTTCTGGAAAAATTATTTTCGGTTCTGGGGCTCAGTTACAATCATTTTTGGTGATTACACATACCTCTGAAATCCTACCCACTTTCGAGAAAAAAATTCGAGTAGCTACTGAAACTTTTAGACGAAATTAAAAAATTTCAAATCATACAAAAAAAATTATATTTAGTTACAGGGCACAATTACAAGCATTTTTGGTGAATAGACATACCTCGAAATCCTAGTCTCTTTCTAGAAAAAAATTCAGTACGGGCGAAACTTTAAACGTTAATAACTTTTTAACGAAGCCTCCATCAACAAATTAGTATTCTTGATTTTCGTCTTATTTTGGCCTCTAGAATCTCCTATTTAAATTTTTCCCAGGGGTGCCCGAACACCGAGTAATGAAATGTACTTAAAAATTTCAATATTTTTAGAACAGCATTGTTTATAATAATTTTCTATTACAGGCTTTATTACGTATTATTGAAATCGTTGAGATTAATTATCCAGAAACCATGGGACGTGTTCTATTTATGCGTGCACCAAGATGCTTCCCTATTTTGTGGACCCTTATTAGCACATTCATAAGTAAGTAGAAGATCTTTTATACGGTGTGTGATATTTGTTGTATAATGTTCCTGTTAATTCATAATCTAGTTGTTGAGGTAAATGCCTCAACATCAGTCGAACGGAATGGTACATAATTTACATGGTAAATAATTCTTATAGGCGACTATAAGAATTATTTCAACGCTTTATAGATAAGTATCTAAATTTTGTTAATTTGTTTTAAAGACGAAAACACACGAAAGAAATTTATATTTTATTGTGGCGCCAATTACCAAGAAGAAGATTCGGGCAGTCTCAGCGAATACATCGATCCAAAATTTATACCAGACTTTCTTGGAGGATTGTCCGAGGTAAGGGTAGTAATGTTGTATTGGTAGAATGCAAATTCATAATTCATTCCTATACAAGTGATGGCATTAACGCCATGTTTACTTCTTAAGAACAAAATTACAAAAATATTTATAAATTATTTTATTAGAAAAGATAATTTTTAATAAGATTTATATAATTACACAGAAAATTGTCTTATTTAAGACAAATTTAATTTTGTCAATTTGTTATATTTTATGATCACAATATCCCAAAATTGATAAAAATTTAAATTAAATCATGTTAATTCATGAAAACTGTGCGATCCACAAAATATTAAATATCGATGTTACTTTAGACTGTACATTGTTAAGAGTACTAATAATAATTAATGTATTGAAACATAATACATTTTAACGAATAGGACAATGTATGCGAGATGTACGGTATGATACCTCGAAGGCTTTATATTTTCAACGCAACTGCTTGTAACGTAAGGATTTTGATATCTTTGTTTTATGTGTTTCACGTTATAGTGTTATTTAATGTTTCGTCCTATTTTGTTTTATTGCTAATTCTTTTATCTATAGCGTATTAAAATATTTTTTATTTCGTATTATAGTAAAACGTGATTCCGAATTCTCATTTAAAAGCCTTTAATTTAAGCTGTAGTCAGATGCAAAATGTCTGAGCTAATTATAGTCGTTTTTCTTCTAAGATTTAAACAATGTCGGAACGTTAATTACATTTTGATAATGGAGCCTATCAAAAATACTGTTGAAAACGTTTACGTAAGGAAAAGAAATCAATTTTCTCAAGCTCCTATATCGGTTAACACTTGTGGCACAATTTCTGTTTCCGCACAATCAAGTTGAAAGACAATTATTACTGTACTATGTACTTTTAATTCATCAGTACCATCGAACTACATTATTCATATTAATGCATTATTATTAACGTTTTATACGTTTCATACGAAATGTTCTATTAACGTTAGGTCTATATCACCGAAGGAGGAACTGTTCCAAAACATCTTTATAAATCGGATTTAGAAACCACATCCGCTGACGAAGAACAGAGCCTGTATCATACCATTACCTTAAGTCGCGGACAAATACATCGGGTAATAATACATTCCAACGATCCAGGATCAATTTTAACATGGGACTTTGATGTGATGCGGCACAACATAGTATTTAGTGTATTGTACCAAGCAAACGATGACAAGAAATACCTAACTTCAGGTATGCGTTTGAAATCAATAAAGTTACAAATTTTAATAGAATAAAATATTAGGAATCAACATAAATGTTGCAACATTGGTATTCACTACGAAGGCTGTGGTTCTAAGGTTCCTGCGGGAGTGGCTGTACTTAAAAATAATGACACATTTTGTCAAACTTCAACTTATGTTATTCTCGTTAACAAAGCGTATAATTCTTACAGATTTCTCAAAGACTTTTACGGACGAGAATGCAGAATTATTAGAAACGAAAGAAGCAAAAACACAGCTTGTTAAGGTTGAATCCAGCAGTGTTTGCCACGATGGTGAAAGTATTCAGGTAATTCTATATAAATACAAACACAAATATCAATGACGCTTAATAACGTAATAAGATGATAAGATATAATAGTAGGAAAATGTTACATCTTCGTGTTTAAATGATATAAAAGTTTTAAAAGAGATATAATAAAATATTGACTGTATTTTCTTCCAGGGAACTCATGTAATGCAAGAGGCAGGAACATATATATTACAGTGGCATAACCAAGATGATCTTGGAGAATTCCTTCCTTCGATCGGCGGTTACAAAGCGCAACTTATGTACTTTTATGAAACGTTACCTTCGGTTCAGTATAGGTATTTTTTATTTCGAAATAAATTTACATGCAATGTATGCAATAAACACACTTGTATGCCTTATCTTTCAGAGGGTCGATGATGAGTTTACAATCTGCCGTGAGTGGAAAATCAGAAGCAAGTTCAAATTTGTCTAGATGATGCGTTAAAGATATACGACGGAGTACACGATGACTGGAGTTACGTTACATCGAAAATAGTAATTTATCTGTAATATTTATTAATTTGTTTTGGGATTACTTTCAAATTGCGAATACTTTGTGTTGTTCAAGCTTTTAGATTTGAATGATTAATATCATACGTTTGGCCTAAGTATATTATTCTCAATACTGTAAGTAGAAAGTACGGAAGTTTTAATTCACATATACACAAAAAATTAATAAATGTTGAATTTATGAAATGTGAAAGTTTTACTTTCTTTTGTTGTGCTCGGTACGAAAGATATTGAAAGTTAGTAACACTCATAAAATTAATATTGCAATTTATGTAATAATTATGTACAATTTTACAAGAAATACTTGTTGCTTTATTTTACAAAATGAGGATCATAATAAAACGTATATAAACAAATTATTATTTCGAAAAAAATATTCCTATTATATATTCTTAAAGCTTTACTGTTATTTACAATTCATAGCTTCATAAATTTAATTATAGAATGGTAATAATTATTATTTTCAGGAGTTGTTTTTGTATGAAAATGCAACTATACGTTTCAAATTTCGATCTCCACGAGATGGCACAGCGTGTTTACATCCCCACTCTTGCTGCAGTTCGCTGATTGGCTGTCACCGATCTTCGTCACCGATTTCGACCAATACCTGTCAGTCAGCGGACTGCAACAGGAGTGAGGATGTAAACACGCTGTGCCTTCTTCTCGTGGAAGAATGGTACGTGCACATAAGTACTTAATCCTTACATATAAATCAAAGAGTAAGTTCAGGAAATAAACTTATCAGTATATGATCTAAAAGAACGTATGTAAGATGTTTGTTGAGCGTTGCGTTCTGCAATGAATCAAGAACGGAATCCATTAATTCGATCCACGATCTATAAAATCCTATTAACCAGTACGGCAATAAACTATGTAATCCTTTCTTCGCATTTTCGTAATAATTTCGACGACTTTTTTGCAAAGTTAATTCTTTTGTACAATTTTTATCACCCATAACTTTCGCATGTAAAAGTTTCACAACAGCAGCAGCACGACCATTACTCAAGACTTTCACCAAAGCGTTGTAAAGCAAAATGTTAACGAATGGATCCACTTGTGCACGCGTCGACGAGGCAAACATCCAAAAAACTCGTGTGATTATTGGCGATATGTTTAATAATTTGTCCACTGAAACAAAAAATATAGATAAATGAGAAAAACTGGAATTCAGAAATTTAGACAAAATTATGGAAAATAGGATGTCGTTTACCAGCATTGGCAATACAGAATGAGGCACCCTTCACGTGAGAGCGTTCCAACGATGACGAAGACAATGTTTGAAAACTGGTATCCAAATGAAGATTATTTCCAAATATTCCAGACAGAAGATCATGGCGTCCTCTTTTATTTATTACGGTGCTATCCGACTCATTTGATACTTCGATTCCGACATCTGTGTAATCACTTTTCAGATTGGTAGACGACAAAAAGATTGTCATAAATTTATCCAAATTTTGGCCCTTTTCCTTTTGCAATTTGTAAGCCATATTTTGATATAATATGCCAATATCTGGTGTATAGTTTGCGAAGTAGGGTTTCAAGTTTGGCATAGTCAAAAATGTGTATAAAAGTTCGCTGCTCCTGAGCACTGGTTTCGAGAGTAACTTCTCTAGAAAGTCTTCGTACCGTTGTCTGTTAACGGCGCAAGAAAAATGGGGATTTTTTCGCGAAGGCAATGGCGAGTCGCTCAATTCTTTGTCACCGTGAAACTCTGCCAGTCGTGTGCGTAAAGCATAGAAATCTTGATCGCGACGTAATACGGTCCAAGATTTTTCTTCAGCGACGTTATGCACCGCGATCATGTAAAGAGTTTCGTTATCTTCGGAATCAATGTGTGGAATACTGACTCGCCACGTTGTCAAATCCCTATGAAAGCTATCGTCCGCGTATATTATTTCACTGTACGAACGTAACGGATAGTCTATTTCTTCGCCTTGATATATCTCTTCGAAAGGCATCCCGTCGATCGCCGATGCCCGTAAAACTCCATCGAACTTTGGAAAATGATTGCCACTTTTCATAGATGCATTTGTAATTCCACTAACAGCACTGTAAAAAGAAATACAGACTGTTGGAAATAAGAATACAATTTTATTTGTTTGGTAGGACCTTGCAGGTCACTAACAAGGGATATTTCATGGTTATGGTTTCTACTGTTAAATTTGTCACCCTGTTTTTATGGTGATTTTAAATATGGTACAAAGGTGATTACCCTTCTGATGAATTTGAAAAGTTTTATAATCTGGTTACTTTCTGCTATCAAAATACAGATTAACACGTTGACTGCCAGACCAAACTCCTCAAATTGCCCACGAAAACGAAACTTTGTTTGTAAACATTTGGTGACCAGCAGAGCCATAATTCGTCATAGAACTTATTTTCACAGATTTGTTTAAATTCAAGAGTCATATTTAGATTTGTTTTCTTTAACATTTAATCTTGAGAATTAATTCTTTTAGCTCCTTAGTGAAAAACACCCATATGTGGGTAACGGTGGCACTCAATGTGTTATGGTGCCCAAGAAACCTGCACTGTTTTAAAAATATCGAAATTTTCGAATTACCAAATATCCCTTGTAAGCATGTCAAGTACTATCCAGTGATGACTTGTTGGCTAGGCACCTACAAACTAAACGGGGCAAGGGCAAGGAGAGAAGGTCTACGCGCCGCCTTATTCCCACTACAGAGGCCCCCTCTAACGTCACACTGCATAGTAGTAGGGTCTCGACCAATAAGGTGAGCGACTCAGCCAATGACAATGCGTGTGAGAGCAGACTATTACGCTACGGCCAATCGGTGTGCCTAGCCAACAAGTCATCTCTGTACAGTAGAAAGAATCGTGTAATCTTTGTATGTTGGTACTAAATTAATTTAAGTTTTCAGTCGCAAGAAAACGTAGCAATTGCTCACTTTGTTCGGAGAGGTTGTTTAACATGATTTAGTGTTGGTTGCCCGCATAACAATGCATATAGCTGCAACATGAGATAAATAAAAATTAGTCTAGCGACAAGAAGAGGGCAAGGCCTTTGGATTTATCGATTTTCTTGAAACTTTGCAAACTTGTAGATTTAGTTATCCGGTTTAAGATTATATTACTTTATAGGGGCAGATACTCAATAATTTTTGAAATATTAATGATTAAAGTTTCATTATTATCTATAAATATTATTTTAATTTATTAAGAATCAATTACCACCATGGGACGTGATAGTAAAGTAAGGGATTCCCACCCGGTAGGTCCAAGTTCGATTTCCGATAACTATATAAGTTTTTTTCTCTTAAAAAAAATAAAATAAAGCGTCTTTATATTTATTAAAATATACGACGTATATAAAAATATAAAAATTTAATATTGATAATCAGGTGAAATTCTCCATCCCACAGTAGCTGAAAATAAAGGAAGCATTAAGAATCACGTACTTCACAAAAAGTGGAAACAGATTAATGTTATAAATAAAGAGATTTTATTTAAAAGATAACTGATATTTTTATGTGATAATATTATTCAAATTTATTTATATTAAGGGGGAAAAATTATGTAGTTATTGGGAATCGAACTTCGACCTCATGAGTAGGGAGTCTTTTTTTGGAAGTGACACTTAATAGATTAAATTATTTGTAGATAATAATGAAACTTTAATCATTATATATTCTTAAACTGAATAACTAAATCTACAAGTGTGCAAAATTTTAACAAAATCGATAACCTGAAGGCCTTGCCCCTCTCCTTGTGAGTATTGTTGGGGATCAAAATAAGAAGAGCAATAACCGGGGCCACTCTTCTACTTAATCGTAGTAATACTACGTATGCGATTGTATAACTAGTTTCTACTTTCGATTTTTCATTTAACTATAAAAAAAGATAATAATTAAAAATTAATTTTTAATTCTTTTACTTGATAGCTGTGATGAAAGGACGGTAGGCAAGTGGATTCTAATAATGCATGAGCTTCTTGATGAGCTTGATAAAACGGTCGTGACGTCCTCAATTCGTCGATATTCTTTTCGCCTCTATCCAGAACTAAACATTTAATCGATAATTATTGAATAATAGAAATTATGTAAAATTAAATTAGTAATTAGAAGTAATGTATTACTTTGTTGTATGCCTATCGAAATATCTTCCGGTAAATATAAATACTCTGGACCTTCAGGGTCTAGATACATGGAATACATATTTTGAATATCAGTGTACAAACTGTATTTATCGTCCTCGCTTATGTCTGGATTTAACATACGCTTACTGAGATCATCTGGAAAGTAATAAACATGTAGGATTCGATTCGAAGAATATTATTATACAGATATGAGAATAGAAATATTTGAAAACGTTTGTCGTAATTATTTTTTGCATATTTACACAATAATGATTATTTCATTTACATCATGATTGTTTAATGCTGATATTTACAGTGACTGTCACTTAAAATCGCACACCTAGCAGCTCAGCCGATACTTTTTCAATAAAACATGAAAATTGTACTAAATTAGTAAAACTCGTATAGAGGCATATAGTGTAATGTTTCTTTATTTGATACATAACAATAATATAAAAAAACCTTTAGTAGTACTCAGTAAATTAAATAAAACTTGAGATTGCATATGAAACTTTGCTGTCAGTAAAAATCGTACAGAGGAAATAAGATACAGTTTTAGATCAATATATAATAAAAATTGTTTATAGTAATATTTAGTTGGGTAACTAAATGCATTTAGAATACTTTGCAGTTGTCGAGGAATTGATTTTACTAAATTCTCACAAAATTCTGGTGTTATTTTCGACCACTCTTCTTGCAAAGCTTTTCTAAGGCTTTCCTTGTTTGTAATATTGTGTAATCTTACTTTTTTATCCAGTTCGTTCCAAATATGTTTATTTTTCCAAAAAGTAAATTGTTCCTTTATGTACTTCTTAGCAAACTCGTACCTCTTCTTTCTATTTTGCAAACTTATGAACAGCTTCTTTCGATCAACTCTACCATGATATTTCTGTTTTCTTAATACTCTTGTAATGGTTGAGTCACTTATTTTCTTGTTTAAATATTTTTCAACTTCCAATGCTAATTTTGGAGCACTAATCCTCGGATCATTCTTGATTTTTCTAACAATCCATCGTTCATCCTTGATATTCAGTTTCTTATCAGACCTCTCTTTCAATTTATTCACTACACAGACTTTTTCTTTGCATCGTTTTACTATACATTGAACTGTGCTTCTACTTCAATTAATAATTTTACTAATTTCATTATAACTTCTTTTGTTTTTATAGTGATAAATAACTAATTCACGCTCTGCTACTGTAGTTTATTGCATTTTAAGTCTTTTTTATTGATTTTTTGACAGAACAACGCATATAACAATCAAAATGTTGCTAAATCAGCTAGATTCAATCGTTGCTAACCATTGTTAGACAAAAAGCAATTGGGGGATTCACCGAATTTCCAATGTTACCAACAGTGTACGATTTTTACTGACAGCTAACCTCAAATTTTATTTAATTTACTGAGTACTACTAAAGGTTTTTTTGTATTGTTATGTATTAAATAAAGAAACATTACACTATATCCCTCTATACGAGTTTCAATAATTTAGTACAATTTTCATATTTTATTGAAAAAATATCAGCTGAACTGCTAGGTGTACGATTTTAAGTGACAGTCACTGTATATATTTCAGTGATCTGAAGTTAAGAAGTTGAGCTAATTGACTTTGTTGCGTCACAAGGAATTAGAAGACAAAAGTAAAACAAACATGAAAACGTCGGTTGCTTCGTGTTCGATGGTTAAAAATAAAAAATAACAATTGTTATATTTACCAATATCCAAGCAGAATTGTAAAAGATTCATAGGTCCAACGTCTTTCACGTGTTGTATAAACATGTAGAATAATCGAGGATTATTCAAAACTTGGTCCAACGAAGGCTTCAGGTTGTTTTTTGCAACGTTTGACATTAATGGATTTGTCAGCCAACACTGCAACATCTGTACATTAGCTGCATCTGTATCGTTAGAAAATGTACCATCGTGCTGAGTCAACAATAATAATAAAGCATTTATATTGTCTGGATCAGCTATCGCATCCACCGCAGGCAAAAGAATCCAATTTGCCAGAATTTCACGAAGGAGAACCTACGAACAAATCATTATAATTTATAATGTATAGTAAAATGTTTGTTGTAATTTTAATTGTATTTGTAAACTATCAGGTAACTACGACTAATATTTCACATGTATTTCACATGTGAAAGTTCGCTAACAATTTTATCAGTC
Source organism: Colletes latitarsis (assembly GCF_051014445.1). NCBI lineage: Eukaryota > Metazoa > Arthropoda > Insecta > Hymenoptera > Colletidae > Colletes > Colletes latitarsis. The sequence goes on from NC_135145.1 coordinate 18,113,247, forward strand.
TCTATGCTCTCAGTTTGAACAGAGTTCGTAAAAAATTGGTAACTTTACACGTTTATTTAAATATACTAAAATTATACAATGAGGATAAATAATAATTTACTTTATTATTAGTAGATACATGGATAGCAGGGAGCAAATGCGGTACCACAGCAGTAACCAATCCTTTGAGATAATTTAACTCAGCTTCCCGCGAATAAGCTGCTGGATGAATCTCGTGGCCCAAGTAATCGATTACATGTTTTCGAAAATGGGATGCGTCAGAAGTATCTCGAATCCTTGCACGTAATGTTTTCCAATCTTCCGCATTTTGTAAGATCAATGGAATTAACCGACAAAGTACGATATTAGCCACGTCTGTACGTAACAAACGGACCGCAATATTTTTTGTTGCCGTGGTAGTAGCTACGCGAAGCTGTTGCACAAAAGCTTTGTTCGTTGAGAAATTCGAGTACCATGCACAAATGTACTTTTGTAGTAAATCTTCGAGAAGCTGTGAACAAAAATTATATACGTACATTATGAGTCTTGTTCGCTGACTTTAAGCTTTTTATAGAAAATATCATTCGTATAATTTATCATTGAACGAAGGAATGTTTCCTCCATGACTAAATGAGAGTCCAGATTTTAATAAACTGTGTTATTCACAGACTAACTATTCGAATGCTTATATTTATAACATTCAACTAATAAAATATGTATGTTAAATTAGAGCATTTGATATAATGTGATACATATAACGAAGAATGGATCTTAAAATTACATAAGTGAATTTAGAAAGTAATTCAACAATATACATATTATATCGTTTGTACAATACATTTATTGTAAATGCGTACCAGAGGTGGCTCACAATGTGTAAACAAACATTGCTTAGTTTATCGTTAATTGATTCAAGGGAAACAATGTTCAAAATTTCTGTCATAATTTTCATTATGAAATCTGGAACAAGTAAATCAGTGAGAGAATTGGTATCATGAAGGCAAATGTGAAATTGCATAACTTGTAAACGAAAGCGAGTCTATTGTCCATTATATTATAAAGAAATTGAATACGAATATTGAACACTTATGAGACGAAGTAGAGATACGATTATAACTTCAGAAAATGTATTGAAACGAATATTATTGAAATATGACGACCTATAAATGAAATATTACTTTTAATTTGGTCCACTCGATGAAAAACAAACTTGCAGCTGCTATAAAAGCAAACGGTGGACTAATTTCCTATTAAAACTTTCAATTATTTATTTTAAATAACTATTAAATGTTCCACTCAAATATTTTTGTAAACTACTTCTCGTACAGTACATACAAACGGTATACATTGTTTATTTTATTTATGTAGTCTTAAGATCCATCCCTTCTTATGTGTTATATCAAATTCTTTAACATTCGTATTTTATCGATTGAATGTTATAAATGCAAGAATTCGAATACTTTTGTGTACAAGTGTATATTTCATTTGTACTATATATTTGAACAATATTTGAAACCATCGTGACTGTTGAAATTAAATTTCGGTTATCGTTTACTTTGATTTCTGACAATACAACTATATTAAATTTATGTTTTGCATAAAAGATCTATTCGTAGAAGAAAATAGCTACGTAAAATAAGCCTAATTTAGATAGCATAAAAATACTATACATATAACAAATATGAAAATATGTTCTTAAAAAATAAAAACTGTTATCTATAGTATAAAAAGAAGAATGCAATTACTTGTTCCAGAGCATAGTCGAAATCCTTTGGTATTTTCACTTTAACCGAATGTGGAAATAATTTGTGTCTCTTGCAGTTATTGTTGCTACAAACTGTACAAGGATCCTTAACTTCGTACGTTGGATTAAACGTGTCTTTTACGGTAATTAAATTGACCAGTAGTACGCCAACGTATTGTAATATAACAAGTCCATAAAAAATACTTGTTATATACAGGCAGCACGCGATAAGTACCCAGATAATGCTGAAATACATATATAAATAAAAAAATAGTTTGTTTTTGATCGTTAATAAATAACTATTTTACGTTTGCTTATACTATTATATTGCATATTCAAATAACAGTACTTCTCAATGGAACAAAATATTTAGCTGCCTTACGATCAGAGTAGAAGTATCATCCCACCCACAAATTTGTAAATCCAAGAATTTGGAAAATAGACAATTTTGAATTATCAAAAAATGTTTCAGGACGTAATAATATTTCTTACATACTTCTTAATATTTCTTACCTTTTAAATACGATTAACAGAAACACAATCAATGTAAAAACAGTCACTGGAATTATTACGTTGCACACATAAAATTCTTGCACTTTATTGCTAGATGAAACTGCCATGGCTCCGTTAAAAATTCATTTTATTCCAGATAGAAACATCAACGTATATCGTGTAACACAACAAAAACATAGTATTTCGAAAATAGAATACTAATTACTGCACAACACTGTGTGGTTAGATTTGACATATTTGAATACATCGACGGCGACAAGGAAAGAAAAATGGAAACATCGTCTCTGAAAACAACGCCCCCTAGGATTAATCTCTTCGCGTCATATTAGGTTAGGGTTACAACGAAGCAGACAAGACCAGTGTTCCCATGTCTGTTTTGGTTGTTTTCAATTGTAAACAAGGAAAAACATAAAAACGTACGTCGCACAGTGGTGCGACATTTACCGAAAAAGCGGTAATAAGTCCCATTTTTTAAAAAGTATACCCATAGTGGAAAATTTATTCACATATATTTAACTGAACATATGAGTCATAATTGAGCGAAAGAATATTTTCAAAAGCTGGACTAATTTAAAACCATCAAAATTATCTATGTTATTATTTTTAAATAATAACCCAGACCTAACCCAGCCTTTTCATTGCTTAAACTACATTACTATACAATTTAAATTTGGCGCTATTGTAATTTGAATTTCCACTGAAGGGAGTTAGCGGAACATTAACGATCACACTTAACGTGAACTGAAGGGATCGAAGGTACCCGTATGGGAAAGAAAATAGAAATTTTTATTTCTTTCTATAAAACTACATATTACGATGCGGGAATAAAGCGTGGAACTGACTTATGTGGACAACAGACGGAAGCGTAATCGTTCTTCCACTCGCTAGTTACAACCAGCGCGATCAAAGCGCCGACGCGACGGTAGCGCCACCACGAACAACCCTAGGGGGAAATCTTCACAGAACCACTACTAAAACGCCATCTTTCGCCATCTTTCATCTGTGATAAATCACTGGATAGTTATTTTGCACACTATTCCTAAATACTATTACGGAAAATCGAAAAAAAAGACTAGTGCCTTTCCTTTTCACTCTTGCAATAATAGAAAATTTCAAGCAGAAATTCAACCTCGCGACAAGCGACATTCGATTTCAAGTCCTCGATTCTCGACTGCCCAAGCATTTTTACTTTCCGACCTATGCTTGTTCAGCTTGATAGGTTATCCAAACTGTTGTGTATATAACAAGAATTGTTTACATGTACTTTCAAGTGTATTTACCATCAAGTATTACGTTCTTAATTCACTGAGGTTCATTTTTGCAAAATTAAGAAAGTATGTTGGATCTTAAGGAACTGAAATTTAAATCCGTCCCAACAAGAATGGAATAACATACACTTTTTTGAAAAAGTACGATTGTAATTAAATCATCAGAATGGAGACTGAACATTTTCATTACAGAGGTTTAAATTTATTTATTCAAACCTTATTACGAACTTATAATTTTACTTTTTACAAATTATACAATTTATTTACTTATGATTCATTTTTATGAAATTTCATTGCATTTTATTGTTTACAGGCGTTACTTTACCACTCTCGGTAGTTGCAGTTAATGTAACAAATATTTTAACGCCGTATATCATAAGGATTTCCAAAATTCAAGATTGCGAGGAGAAATTCAAAGTTCTTCATAAAAAGTTATTATTATTAGAAAGAAAACTATGCAACACAGACGCAAGATATATAGAACCAAAAATAGGAGATGTAAGGCGAAAGTCTGAGAAACTATACAAATTTAAATGTTAAAGATAATTTATTACTATTATTTTGTTTTCTTGCAAGTTTGATACTTCACTACTTGTATTATTTTACTTACGATCGTTTTAAAATAATTTACTTCGATTACAGGTGTTGAAATCGAAATAAAAATAAAATTATGCTCTGTTTTCTTTTCCTCTTTTTTTTTTAGACGATTATAGCATGCGATAATTTACATAAAGACATTGATCTTCCTGCCTGGTTGTGTAGAGGAATCATTTCCAATGCTGTAAATAATTCAGAAAATACATACAATGTTTTTTTAGTTGATTATGGTACTTCCGTTGTATTAGAAAGGGAAAATTTTGTTGTGTGTTCGACTGATACGATTTCAGAAGAGTATTTAAGCTCAACGGTGGGATTGTACAATGTTTTACCTGCTGCTATAAACAACGATACATCGACACAAGATGCGTCAAGTAGCAAAACTTTGGTTCTGTACGGATAAACTAAAATTCTCAATTATAGTTTATTTATATATTGAAAACCTAATGTGCTAATTTTGTATAACTTTAAAGACTTTCAGAAGAATGGAGTTTATCTGCGATTGAATATACAAAAGAATTAATGACTGCGTCTGACACAGTTTATTTCGATTACTTGGCATCTGACGAACATGGTAAACAATACGGTGAATTTTATTTTATTATCGAGGACACTGTAATAAGTTTAAGCATGGCTCTAGTTCTTAATAATTATGCCATTTATTTAGAAGAAGGTAAAGAGATAAGTTTTTTCTATTAATTATCATTTAATTATGTTATTGGTTTATATCTATAATACATAACATTTTATATCCGCACAGAATTGCAGACGTTTATAGAAAACCCTGAAAACTATGAGAAATCATATAAAAGAGTAATTAATGGTGAAACTATGTTCTATATAAACATTTCGAATGATCACAAAATTAATAATGAACCGTGCAAACAGAAACGAAGGTTTGTTTAAAAGTACAAGTTTTTTTTATTTTTGACGCTAATTCTTTTCCTCGTTCTCTAGTTTTTTTACATATTTCAATTACCTATTGCTATTTTAGTTTTCTTTCTCAATTCTGTATTCTTTTAATTGATAATTTGTGTTTTTCTTTATTATAAACATTATCTTGTTCCCAGATTTACTTTTATGTATTTTATATCTTTATTCTTATTTTAACAATATGGATAATTCATTTTAGTTTTGTAATCGATTAATAAAAGTTATTTTTTAATAGATATTTAAAAGAGTCGCTTGAAATGGAAAAAATATTAATCTACGGACAAATGAGGCGCGAATCCTTGAATACAGTTTCGGATCTTAGATTCCCCGCTGAAATACACAAGGTACCATAATAATACCGTTTACGTTTTATATTAGTTTCGCAAAAGTTAATGTACAAAATTTTCTTTAGGCTTGGAATACATTGATAAAGTCAACTATACCAACAAAACTTCAATCGTATATTTGGCCTGCTATAAAAAAAGGTTTGGACGTAATAGCAATCGGAGCAGAGAAATCTGGTAAAACCTTTGGATACGTATTTGCTGTTTGCGGACTCCTGGCTACAAATTCAAACGTAACAATACCACATTTCGAATAAATAAGCTTTACATTAATATTAAAAGTCACAGTCACTTTGAATTTTCTATATTTATTTTCTCATTAATTTTAAAGCTTTAATGCCAATTATTAATCTCAACTCTAATAATTTTACGTACGACTCCTACAGTTACTCCGTCAGAGATTTTAATAATATTTGAAGGGCTGAATTCAGAGATAGTTTATTTCAATGGGCATATTTTTTCATGAAAAATTAGTATTTGTATTACAGAAGTTTCTTCCTGATTTATTTAATACGAAAAGTGTGCGATTTTGTGGTTCTATCGTCCTTCCACGAGAAGAAGGCACAGCGTGTTTACATCCCCACTCCTGTTGCAGTCTGTTGATTCACAGGATTGGTCAAAAACGGTGACGAAGATCTCACCAATCACAGCGTGTTTACATCCTCACTCCTGTTGCAGTCTGTTGATTCACAGGATTGGTCAAAAACGGTGACGAAGATCTCACCAATCACAGCCTGTTTACATCCCCCACCACTCTTGTTACAGTCCGTTGATTGGCTGTCACCCAGCCAATCAGCGAACTGCAACAAGAGTGGGGATGTAAACACGCTGTGCCTTCTTCTCGTTGAAGGACGACACTTTAACATAGTTTTTTTAAATTCCCGTTATTTTGACCATCATCAGAAAGATACAGTCAAGAAAATTGTTTCTATTGAAGGAAAAAATGATTGGTATATTGATTATATAATTACATGAATACAAATTTTAAAAAAATATGAAATGGAGGAATTCATACCTAAGACCTTGTAAAACGCTTAAATTTAAAGACTTTGTAGTAGAAATCTTAATTAGTTATAAAAAAAATGCCTATCGGAAGAAAATGATATCGTTCAACCTCCAGACTCATCACTTATATCTACCTTTATTTATAAAATTGATTTTATAAATTTTATACTTTTGAAACAGCTTCCCAAAAACATGAATCCATCTGCATTAATATTATGCTCTTCCTCCGCTGAAGTATTGGAAGTTCAAGCTTTGTGCACGATATTCCTGCAAAGCTATAAAGCCATACCAGCTGTTTCTGTAATTAATGGTAAAACAGGAAAGTCACTGATGGTAAGTTAGGTACTAAAAGCAATATTTTTAACGTAAATAAGAAAAAATACATGTAAGTGATGAATCGTTAGGTCGAAGCGTATAATGGATGTCGGATCCTAATATCTACACCAAACTCTTTGTTGCGTTTCATGGGCGAAATCAGAAAATTATTAAATTTTGAAAGCCTTCGATATTTAATAATAGACGACGGTGACATTGTTTTGGATAAGTACTTTGACTCTGTAAATTTTCACGATTTTTAATTTCTTTTTTACTATATGTAATTTTTTGCTTTCAAAACGAAACTTGTTTTTTGCCCCCCTTTTAGGTAATTAAATTGTTTAAGAGACATAAAGTTATTTATAATAGAGAATTACAAAATAACAATATATCATTACAAATTATAATAACTGGTAGGCATTGGACGCCACGATTGAACAAAATTGCACGCACTTTAATGTACAGTCCGTATATATGTATAGCATCGTTCATAGAAGCTGCTATTTATAAGTCTGTGCTACCAAAGATGTACATAATACATTCAAAAAATAAGCACAAACAAATTTTAGGTAAAACCGAATAGGTATAAAGAATTCAAAGAAATTAAATGGTTACGTAGTTGATTATAAGAATAAAGGGAAAATATCATTTTACCACAGAATTATTAGGCTACGAATATTCCAAATTAAGAACTGTAATAGTTTGTGTAAATAGTAACGAGGCCGAGGAATTGTATGAATTTTTGAGACGTTGTAAAGACTGTATTTTAGCCCACGAAGATATAGACATGATTCGCTTGCAGGGTACGAAAATACAAATTTTCATTACATTATTATTAAGTTGTATTTGAAATGGCTTTTCTCGTTCTAGATGTAAAGCATTGTTGGGATGTTTCCGTAAGCGGCTCCTATCCAATTTTAATATGCACAGACGAAGTTTTGTCAGACCTGCACGTTACGAATGCACTTTGGTTGATACATTACTCGATCTCTCTGCGCTTCAAGACTCAATTTAACTACCGATTTTCAACGCTTTTCGAAAGTTTGCAAACAGTATGTCGGCTCGTAATTAAAACTTGCAAACTCCAACAAGGAATAATCGTTTACAATTTTTTTTAAGGAAAAACTCAACTGCCAAGTAACTATTATGGTAGACGAAAATAGCGACGTACAATTTTTAAGTATAATTAAAATAATGCAACGCATGAATGTCGTGATTCCTCCAGATATGTCGAAAAACATCGAGGTATTTATGGTAAATGGAATTATACGCATATTTGAGTCCCTTAATTTAATGCCAAGGTTTAACATTTTTCAGCGTATAACGGCTGGTTTAGACAAAAATAAAGAGAAGTTTCCTATTTGTACTAACGTCAAATTGTGGGGATTCTGTTGCAAGAAATATTCTTGCGCGCTTAGACACGGAATAATTTCAGAAATCGACACACCGGCTATAAATATTCGAATGTAAGTACCGTTTTCTTATGAGAAGAGGGCGCAGCATGTTTACATTCCCACTCTTGTTGCAGTCCGTTGACTCACAGGCATTGTGACAGCCAATCAGCGGACTGCAGCAAGAGTGGGGATGTAAACAAGCTGAGCCTCCTTCTCCGTGGAAGGACGGTACCATTTTCCCACCAGAAGAGGGCGCAGTGTGTTTACATCCCCACTCCCGTTGCAATCCGTTGACTCACAGGTATTGGTCGAAAACAGTGACGAAATCGGTGACAGCCAATCAGCGGACTGCAGCAAGAGTGGAGATGTAAACAAGCTGTGCCTTCTTCTCGTGGAAGGACGATACCATTTTCCCACCAGAAGAGGGCGCAGTGTGTTTACATCCCCACTCCTGTTGCAATCTGTTGACTCACAGGCATTGGTCGAAAACGGTAACGGTGACAGCCAATCAGCGAACTGCAGCAAGAGTGGGAGATATAAACAAGCTGTGCTTCCTTCTCGTGGAAGGACGGTAGCAAGATTAATTCACAATTTTCTCGAAATATTGTAAGCAAAGCGCTTCTTTCCATTTTAGGAATGATAAAATAAAATTGAGGGTGCTCAATATACACGATGTTACGCACATTTCTGCTAGAATTGTATCGTACATTAAATTTGATACATTGGAAGAAATAGAATTGTCTAACGTAGATTACATGGAAATTACTATGAAAATTCAAGAGTTTTATTCGTCCTTTGAAAACAGGTAAATACATTGATATTTGACAAAAGTGAATGTAAATATATTTTAAAAATTCTTGGTATATTTGTTTTTATTTCTACGCGCAGGAGAAGATGCGAGACGGTAAACGTCGGAGGTGTATATGGTTTGGAAGAACCCATCGACAGTTTTAAAAGGGTGGAAATTTTGAACGTTGAAACGGACGATAAAACAGATACGCCAAAGTTCGTGGACGTAAGATGCATAGACAATGGAGTAATTTTGACGAAACTGAATGTTCGTGATCAAGTAGAATTATTGAAAGAATTAAAAGAAATACAGTATAATGTGTCTTTAACATTTTATGTTTGTTTTAGGCATATAGATTGTTGCACCTGCCAGAGGAACTTATAAAATATCCGACGCAAGCAGTGGAAGTATTTCTAGCTGGTGTTGTTCCACATGACGACGAATATCTTTGGAATCGTTATGCATTCGACGCTGTCTATCAGTGGTTCAAACAAAACGTCGATGAACGATCCTATGTCATTGCAACGGTAAATTATTTATTTTGTGTATTTTGTAAGTCTTGCAAATAGAATATAAAGATTAAATGTGTAGGTGAATCTTCATCTGAGAAACATATTATGGGTGAACACGTTGGAAGTTGGAACGAAATTGATCGGATATAAGGATATCGTTGGTTCCTCTTTAAAAACAGAGTTGTTGGAAAAGGACCACGCTATTGAAAACGACAAACATTTAAGACAATTGTATCAACTTTGTAAAGAGGCTGGGTTTTTGGATATTAATGGGTGCAATTTAAATGTTTTACTGAATGAAGTCGAGTAAAAAATCGGAGGATCAGAAACGATGGGAACTATTTTAAAACTTTGTTATTCTTGAAATCATTACGCGTGATTTTAAGTCATTTAATTCATTCATTAGTTTCTTTTTTTTTTTTTTTTTTTTTTTTTTTTTTTTTTTTGCACCTGTTGTGTAGATTGACAATAAAATAAAAAGAAAGTTATTTTGATACGAAGACGTTTAAAATAATTGATACATATGATACTTGTAGATAAGTTGTATCGAATCAAAACGATATGAGATTGTTGGGATCTCGAGAAATTAAAGGCGGTTACACTATGGTGAGCTCTCAGCTCAATGAATTTTATTCTAAATTCGAATCCATCGAATTAACGCGATATTTAAACAGAGATACTATTTATTTCCTCGTTATATAGGGTGTTTGGCCACCACTGGAAAAATTTTAATGGGAGATTCTAGAGACTAAAATAAGGAAAATCAAGAATATCAATTTCTTGACTGAGGTTTCATTAAAACGTTATTAAAAAATTTCAAATCATTCTGAAAAAATTATTTTTGGTTGCGGGGCTCAATTACAATCATTTTTGGTGAATAGACCTACCCCTGAAATTCTACCCACTTTCGAGAAAAAAATTCAAGAAGGTGTGAAATTTTTAGACGAAATTAAAAAATTTCAAATCATACTAAAAAAATTATACTTAGTTACAGAGGTCAATTACAAGCATTTTTGGTGAATAGACATACTCCTGAATTCCTACGCACTTTCGAGAAAAAAATTCCTTACTGAAAATCTAATGTGAGGCCAGAAATGCTACCCTGAAATTTCATACGAATCTTTAAAATGTCATAACTCTTGAACGGATTGGAGGATTTTAATTTTTCAAAATGCAAACAACGTGTATTTTAGTGGGGAATATGTAGAAATTCTAACAATATTGAAAAAGTTGTTCCTTGACACCGTAAAGTGAGAAAAACCCTCTAAAACTGGTCCAATTTTTCAAACGGCCATAACTCCTAAAATAGTAACGGTATCTCATTGAAATTTTTTTCTGAAGCAAAGCCCATGGGTACCTACAAAAAAGTATTAGACAATTTTTCTGTAGAGCGTCAAACAAATTTATTAAAAATGAAAAACAAATTTTTAAGAAAAATCGAGAAGGGGGCAGGTGCCTAAATTTTTCAGTGAAAAAAAATTTCAGATCGTTCTGGAAAAATTATTTTCGCTTGCGGGGGTCAATTACAATAATTTTTGGTGAATAGACGTACCCCCAAAATCCTACCCGCTTTCGAGAAAAAAATTCGAGAATGTGAAATTTTTCGACAAAATTAAAAAATTTCAAATCGTTCTAAAAAAAATATTTTTAGTTGCAGGAGTCGATTATAAGCATTTTTAGTGAATAGACATACCCCCGAAATCCTGCACATTTTCGAGAAAAAAATTCCTAAACAAAAATCTAATGTGAGGCCCCAGAAATGCTTCCCGTAAATTTCATGCGAATCGTTAAAACACCATAACTTCTGAATGGATTGGACGATTTTAATGTTCAAAAAGCCAAACGCCGCGTATTTTACTACAGAATATGTAGCAATTATAAAAATATTCGAAAAGTTGTTCCTTGACCCCGTAATGCTAGAAAAACCCTATAAAAATGATTCAATTTTCAAACAGCCATAACTCCTACAATAGTGAATATATTTCAATGAAACTTTTTTCTGAAGTAGAGCCCATAGGTACCTACAAAAAAGTATTAGACAATTTTCCTGTAGGGTGTCAAACAAAATTATTAAAAACTAAAAACGAATATTTAAGAAAATTCGACAAGGGCGTAGGTGCCTAAATTTTTCGGTGAAAAAAAAAATTTCAAATCATTCTAAAAAAATTATTTTCGGTTGCGGGGATCAATTACAATAATTTTTGGTGAATACACATACCCGCAAAATACTACCCACTTTTTAGAAAAAAATTCAGTACTAGCGGAACTTTAAGCGTTAATAACTTTTTAACGAAGCTTCCATCAACAAATTAGTATTCTTGATTTTCGTTTTATTTTGGCCTCTAGAATCTCCCATTAAAATTTTTCACAGGAATGGCCGAACACCCTATATATACATTATTTGTAAAAATTTTTTAAAACGTTTTATATAAATCGTCTGGTAATTCAATTAATAACGAATAAAGTAACTTTTATTTAATTTTGTATTGTTTTTTATTGACGCGAATTATTTCTATATCGTCCAGAAATGATTGATAGGATGCCTCAGCTGTTGAAAATGCTGAAAAATCATATTTTTATTTATACAAGGCACATTTGTCTATTCTTTTCCTCCATTTGGTTCAGCACAAACAATCTTACTATAAATTTGCTTAAGGTTTGTCGGAAAAAAATAAAAACATGCGAAAAATAATGATAACTAGTAAAAATAATACGGAGATTGAACAAGACAGAGCATCTGGATATGGTAGCTTTACAGATTTCATTAACTGGATCGATGTAAGGTACGAAACGTTTTAATTTGGTTTAATCTTATATTTTCTAACTTAGTATAAACAACTTTGTACAATTGTATGGTTCGTACGTGAATTACCAAATATTCAGTCAGTTTAATAAAAATATTTTTCACATGGAAATTTGTGAAAATGTGTACAAGTTAAAAACAGTAAGTTTTATTCCTAAAAATTCATTTAAAAAATCTAGCGACGAATACGAAAGTTATAGTCTAATGACACTTTAATAAGAACGAAGAAATACGTTCATCGATTTCAGAATGCCGTTATTAAAAATACAGTTTATATTATACTATTTACACCTATTTCGTAAAACTTTCGAAAAGAATTGAGAACATAAATTTCTTTTAATTCTAACGAACATTAGAAAATTAAAAAGGTATCTCGATAAACTGTCATTGAACGAGAATTTATTACGTACTTTGTTGCAAAACTGTTCGTAACCGCTTTACATTGCCCGTTTTACAACTATTCACGTTGCTACCAAATCTTAATGAATTCAGTGTTTCATTGTAACACTCGTCCAAAGGTGAAATATTTAGTAACATTAAAGTTTTCGAATTACCGCCTAAAGACGGCATTAGCAAATGAGTGAGCTTTGAGTTTCTGTAAGGTATATGTTCCTGCTTTCTCAGAAGAGCGAGAATAACATTGCTCAAATTCGCCAGTGATTTGTTAATATTTTTTGTCTCAGCCATTCGTGCAGATTCCTCGCCCTTCAATCTTTCGGAACCCGCCAGGTCCACTAAATTTAGGTTTCCTATCGAAACCTCCTTTTTCGTCATATGCGTTCCAATAAGTTTTATTCTCGCCACCGAATGTGATCTTGACGATCTGGAAAATCATATAAGTTATATACTTTGTTGTCGTCCATAAATAGTAAAGGCAAAGGATGTAAATTAACCTTTCGTTCGACAGAGTAGCAGCAACTGCTCTGTTATGCTGCGCAATTGAAAGATACTTCTGCAGTTCTTCGGGACTGTGTATTTCCTGTACTCTTAGGTTGCTGACGTACAAATCGTGTCCTTTACTGTCAGTCATTCGAATTTCATGCGTTTTCGTTTGAGAATCGAGTAAATCCACAATGTGCTCGTTGTAAATCTCAAGGAAACTGGCTTCTATTCGATACTCCCAACCAAGTAATTCGTACTGTGTCATTTCTTTATATATGTGCCGTACCTGGTCAAGCGAGTGAAAAAGAAAACATTTTTCAGACTATTAAAGTACGTAATCTCCAAAAAATTCTACCAAATAACATAGTACTTACTGTTCTAGGTATCATGCCTTCCGTATCGATGCCAGGTAAACCTTCCATCGTGTATGTTTTACCAGAACCAGTCTGACCATACGCAAACACACAAACATTATATCCTTCCAAGGCGGATTGAACCAAGAGAGCCAACTCCTCGAAGACGTCTTGTTGACTAGTGTTGGGTGGAAAAACTTTATCGAAGGAGAATTCCTGTCGCGTTCCTCTCTTCTTTCCGCTACAATTGATCGTATCGGACTCGTCCAACTTACCCACTTCGATAGTGCACTCGTCTACGAAGTTCATAACGCACATCCTGCGAACAACACAACAGATTGACAATTTTCTGAACCGTCTGACTTCTACATTGTCCAGACATACATACCCTTTTCCTTTTTTGTGTTCAGACAGAGTTCTGGGACGTATTCTGCAGAACACACGAATATTCCCCTTCAGCTCTTGCAACGCATTGTGCAGAACTCTGCGATCCATATCCATTGTATGAACCAGAGATTGCAATTCATTTTTCAACGTACTCAATTCTTCGTTACTCTTTCTTTCCATCTCCAGATCTGTTTGTAATTTTGTTACTTCAGACGTATGTTTCAGTAACAGCGTCTCTTGAGAAATACATTTTTCTTTAAATTCCTTTAACGATTCGGAGACAATTTTAAACGATTCTTCAGATTCTTTCAGACGTTTGCTTAAATCCTCCCGTTGCTCTTGCACGATGACCATCTCTGCTTTCAGTTCTGCGAGTTCACTGCTTAACGCTTTGTTTAAATTCTCGTTCTCGATCGCGGTCGATTTGTACAAATTCACATTTGCTTCCGAAGTATTCACCTGAATCTGAAGACTGTTCAATTTCAATTCAGTCTCTTTATACTCTTGTCGCAGATTGGATAGCTCGTTCGTCGCGTGAGCTAGACGACCCTTCAAGTCCCACTTGCAGAGCTTAACCGCACCAGTATTTTGGGTCTTCTTAACCGTTGAAGTCTCAGTAGTTCTACAGACATTATTGCTCGTCGACGTAGTAGCATTTCGTTGCACAGTCGTCGATCTAACAGTAGGCTTAATAAATGGCTTTTTAGCTTCCGTATGTACAGCGGCGTTTCTAGCCGGTCTCTTTATAGCTCTGGTGGTAATCGATGCCGATGTTTTCGATCTCCTGAGGTTTTGCTTCAGCAAAGGTTTATTTTCTATTGAACTTTTTGTATTAAGGTTCAACACGCTTTTGGCCTTTTTTAAAACTACAGGCAGGTTGCTGGTACTCGTTGGGTGCAGATTACTTTTATCTTTCAGCTCTCCCCGTTTATTCATTTTTGCGTTAAAGTTTCTCGCGCTATTAACTAAGTTTATTAAAACGACGGTTGAATATCAGCCACTGGCTGTGTTGCCATATGCGCCACACGAACCGCGTTTCTACGCGCCTGCGCGTCATAAACGGCATCAGTGAAGTAGAGAAATTGCGTGAAACTGGGTGCCATGTGGCTCCTTTTTCCTTTCACGAAATTATTTAAAACTTTTTTGTATACGACTATCAATATTGTTTATAAATAATTTAAATAATATAGCGATACGGTCAAAGTTTGGGTCGACTATCTGAACGAAACTGCGATTTTTTAAAAATTTACAGTCACGTTAAATTGTACAATGTTTGGACTGGAAAATCCTTATTTCGTTAGAAACAAGATACGTTACTGTTTTCGTCCTCCCCTGATCACGCATGCGCGAGAAGTGCAACTCATCCGGCAACATAGGATGCACAGCAAGCTGCGGCGTTATTTGAATTTAAATCTGTCGAATCTAGCCAATGAGAGCAACTTTTATAAAACGCGATCAGTTGTTTAACGCGCTGTGAAAAGGCGACTAATAGCAACCCCCGTTAGATCGGGTTATGTTTGAAGTCTCAGTGATGCAAACGTCTAATAAAATATATAGGAAATTTGAGTTCTAGTATAGTTAAGTCTGAATAATGCGGATCTGGTTTGTATGATATTTTATTAACACAACAAATTCACAATAATAAGGTATAAGTTTTAACTGCATGTGGCAACGCGAATAAAAAGTCTAAGTGCCACTCGTATGGTGTTTTTCTCGTCGGGAGACGGAAGCGGAAAAAGGAACTAGAAATTGTTTCCTACGGTGGCGCGACGAACTAATCTCCAGACTCGCGCGCCACCTACTGAATAATGATGGAAACTGCACCCTCTGTGCAGGCAGTCTAGCTTGGTCGCTAACCTGTGGTAATAATTGCGGCGGAGACGCTACAAATACAGGGTGTTTCATAAATAGTGTAAAAGCCGGAAATGTGGGGTAGCTAAGACGATTCTGAACAATAATTTCCTTTGCAAAAATGTCAGATGGGGTTTCGTTTTTTAATTATTAACGAAAAACATTGACCAATCACGGCGTGCGCCTTCCGCGTGCTCGACTGCCTAGGTATTTTTTCTTGCCTTTCCTAGAGTTCATTACTGAACTCTGCAAATTACTCCTGGTTTCTATTTGCCTCTGATTAGGGATGGCTAGAACTGTTACTTTAGAATCACTCGTGATTGGATCACGTTCATTCCCAATCACAGTGATTTTTCACAGTGATCCGTGATTCTTCGTGATCGCTTTTGATTGGTAGGGAGGGAACCAGTGATGGACATTCGTGGGAATTTGGGCATGCGCACTGGAACATATGATCACTACCGTATACACTTAACTAGAATTTAGGGTACCGTTGGATCCCGGTAAGGAACAAAATTTAAGGAAGTTACAGGGAAAGAGACAAAAACAAAAAATTATCTCTTAATCTACATGAGTATAGCTAGAGAAATACGTAGGGGATCTTCGATAAGTTAATTTTTGTGTGATTGGCGAGCATTTGAAGTAGAAAGTTCAATTTTGTACAAAACATGGGAATTCCCAACATGCACCTCTTTTTGCGCTAAAGATACATCTATGGCATACAGAATCCCACAAGGGAAAATTCCAGTGCGCATGACCAAATTCCCACGAATGTCCATCACTGTTACGGATACTTGATATTTGTTATTGATTAATAATTCGATTTTCAAAATTATTAGCGACAATAATATTAATGTTTTCATATGAATGAACATAAGAATTTTCATTACTGATGATTTATACTTTTTCTTATTTTTAAAGCGAGTGTTAACATCTAAGCAAGACTTTTTCTTCGTAACAACAAACTTATCATTTATTTAAATAATCGACTCTAACAATTTGACATTTGAAATTTACAAAATATGCAATTAAGCAGCCTTTTTCATTGCTTAGACTACATTACTATACAATTTAAATTTGGCGCATTTTTACTTCCTTGAATGCCCACTAAGGGGAGTTAGCGGAACACTACAATCACAGTTAACGTGAACTGCTACTAAGACGCCATCATTCGGATCACGGTCGTGAATGGAGTTAATCACGAGCGTGATCGTGATTTTGTGATCACTGTGATAAATCACAGTTAGTGATTTTGCACGCCATCTCTACTACCTACATACATACAAAGTTTTATTACGTCGATCAATGATAAACATTCTAAAATTATATTTATAATCACGTGTTTATGCTTATAATTACATTGTAATAGGTAATTTGAACATAGCACTTTTTAGAAATCATCTGCATCGTCTTGTTAGGAGAAAAATGATCTTTCAGTCCTAAATTTACACAATTTATTTTTAATTGTTATTTCTCCATATTAAATAAGATATAGATTACCTAAGGTGAAATTGAACGTAAAATACATATAATAGTTTTTTACGATTTTAATATTGTTTTTTTATACGAGAAGAAAAAATGACTTTCTGCAACAGTTGGAATTGTCGATTCATTATCCACTGTGTCGAAATAATGTTTCGCGAACGAGAAACAAGTTGTACGTCCCTGGATAACATTCCATTCTAAAAGAAAGAAAATTCTGTATTATTGTTTGTTTGTTACAGAAGGGAAAACATTTTCCCGTAAGAAACTATCGGTAGTCTGTTCAGGTATTATCTTCCAAATATACGTTTTTCCAGTTGCAACTTATCATATAAGAATCGGTCATCGTATGTGGAAATACAAACACTCCTTTTCTTCGTGCCAGTTTCTTTATTATTTTAGACCGCCCCTCTTACGGCCACCATATGCACGCATACCGACGTCTCTCCAGCCATTCGATATCTAAGAAAATCGACGATCCTCGAGTTGAACGGGTGTTCGCCACGCCAAAAGATGTCTTCTTTGGATCGAATTTCGTTTAAGGGAAAAACCGGAAAAGGGGCGACATTTAATAGTTTTAACTCGAGACGACTGCAAAATACTAAAGTATTTAGATACATCGTTTCTCATTCTTGTTACACGTTACTACACTCGAAAATTGTATATAATTGTTGAATTATTTTTTAATTTAAATTATGTAACCTCAGCACTTAACCTAACTTGTGTAACCTTAACAGATCCCTTGTTATTTTTATTATAAAAAGGCTTCAGTTTAACATAGATGTTTCATTAATTGAATATTATGAAACATGTAGTATTGTAAAACAGAAATAAGTCTACTGTCCATTACATTATCAACAAAATTAAATAAGCAAGGTTGCTTACAAGCCCCATTCTGGGCATCTAGAGCAGCTAACTGAAAAAAAGAAACGGCAATAATATGATAAATCAAACGAGATTCAAATCATGGGAAAAATTTTAATGGGGGATTCTAGAGGCCAAAATAAAACGAAAATCAAGAATACCAATTTGTTGATGGGGGCTTCGTTAAAAAGTTATTAACAATTAAATTCAAGAATTTCAAATCGTTCTGGAAAAATTATTTTCGATTGCGGGGGTCAATTACAACCATTTTTGGTGAATACACATATCCCTGAAATCCTAACCACTTTCGAGAAAAAAATTCCAGTAGATACTGAAATTTTTAGACGAAATTAAAAAATTTCAAATCATACTAAAAAAATTATATTTAATTACAGGGGTTAATTACAATCACTTTTGGTCATTACACATACCTTCGAAATCCTGCGCACTTTCGAGGAAAAAATTCCTTACCGAAAATCTAATTAGGTGCCTAAATTTTTCGATGAAAAAAAAAATTTCAAATCGTTCTGAAAAAAATATTGTTAGCTGTAGCGATTAATTATAATCATTTTTGGTGAATACACATATCCCTGAAATCCTAACCACTTTCGAGAAAAAAATTCCAGTAGATACTGAAATTTTTAGACGAAATTAAAAAATTTCAAATCATACTAAAAAAATTATATTTAATTACAGGGGGTTAATTACAATCACTTTTGGTCATTACACATACCCTCGAAATCCTACGCACTTTCGAGAAAAAAATTCCTTATCGAAAATCTAATTAGGTGCCCAAATTTTTCGATGAAATAAAAAAATTTCAAATCGTTCTGAAAAAAATATTGTTAGCTGTAGCGATTAATTATAATCATTTTTGGTGAATAGACATACCTCCGAAATCCTACACACTTTCGAGAAAAAAATTCTAGTAGATACTGAAATTTTTAGACGAAATTAAAAAATTTCAAATCATACTAAAAAAATTATATTTAATTACAGGGGTTAATTACAATCACTTTTGGTCATTACACATACCCTCGAAATCCTACGCACTTTCGAGAAAAAAATTCCTTACCGAAAATCTAATTAGGTGCCTAAATTTTTCGATGAAAAAAAAAAATTTCAAATCGTTTTGAAAAAAATATTGTTAGCTGTAGCGATTAATTATAATCATTTTTGGTGAATACATATATCCCTGAAATCCTAACCACTTTCGAGAAAAAAATTCCAGTAGATACTGAAATTTTCAGACGAAATTAAAAAATTTCAAATCATACTAAAAAAATTATATTTAATTGCAGGGGTTAATTACAATCACTTTTGGTCATTACACATACCCTCGAAATCCTATGCACTTTCGAGAAAAAAATTCCTTACCGAAAATCTAATTAGGTGCCTAAATTTTTCGATGAAAAAAAAAAATTTCAAATCGTTCTGAAAAAAATATTGTTAGCTGTAGCGATTAATTATAATCATTTTTGGTGAATAGACATACCCCCGAAATCCTACACACTTTCTAGAAAAAAATTCGAGGTGTGAAATTTTTCGACGGAAAAAAAATATTTCAAATCGTTTTGGAAAAATTATTTTCGGTTGCGGGGGTCAATTGCAATTATTTTTGGTGAATAGACATACCCCCAAAATCTTGCTCATTTTTGAGAAAAAAATTCGGTATTGTCGGAACTTTAAACGTTAACAACTTTTTAACGCAGCCACCATCAACAAAGTGGTATTCTTGATTTTCGTTTCATTTTGGCCTCTAGAATCACCTATTAAAATTTTTCCCACGGTTGACCGAACACCCTGTATATTGTTGAATTATTTTCTTCTTTTATTTAAATAGTCTTAGGACCCCATTCCTTGTTACATGTATCATATTTGATCAAATGCTTTAGTTTAACATGGATATTTCGTTAGTCGAATGTTATAAAAATATTAAGCGTTCGAATATGTACTTTCGCGTACGAGTGTATATCGGAAGATTTCGCGAATTACGATTATGGCGTAACGATAATAAGAGAAATTGCGCGTAAACGCTCGTCGACAACATGAGTCGCTGCAATGAAAACAGTCCCGCGGAAGAAAAGTAAAAAGAATGGGCGATACCTTTTGTCAGGGATCGTCTGACGCGCGGCTGAGAGCATACTTCGTTCGGAAAAAAAGAAGCGGCGCTATTCTTGCGTCCAGGTGTGAGCCTGTAACGCCAGTGTAAATATACAACACTTATGCTTTTCCGACGAAGCCTCTCCGAAAACTATTAACGTACCCCCTCCCATAACCCATATCTTTCGGTTTTGTCGGAACATTCTTCACTTTCGATCTAGTTTACCTTTTTACCAGAGCAAGCTTCAATCCTTTGATAGCATCAAGTGGCACACATTGAAGAACTCGATCGGGTAATCGCGATTCTGCATACTCGACGTTGAGAACATAGGTATTTTCAGTGAATTCTTCGTTCTTCCAAGGAAGCTTTCTGTATCTACAAGAATGATAAGTAATGCATTGGAAAGCGAAATTATGACAATGCGTTTATATTTTCTGGGAATACAGGTTTAGCATGGAAAGTATGATGTTACAGGGTAAGGTATAATAGTGATTGGACAGATACAGAATTATTTTGATAAACCGTACAAAAGGACAGAAACAATAAGAATGCAATAACAGAACATACGAGATATAAACAGTCGAAAGTATGCTGCTTGTACCATGGACGTCACAAAGTTGCATCGAGACTCGTATTTTAGCGCCCCCTTGAGGGGGTTCGCAAAGCATTCCAGTGGCGCCCTGTTTGAGCAAAGTAATCTTGTTTGGACATTTAATAAGTGAGTATGTACATTATGGAAAGAAACTGACCACACACGTGGAACTTTAATTTAAATATTGCTTGTGATATACGTAGTATTGTGTACAATATGGCTTTTCATAAAAAAATATTAAATTTGTGTTATTGTATTTTCGGGTAATCGCGTTTCTGCATACTCGACGTTGCGAACATAGGTGTTTTCAGTGAATTCTTCGTTCTTCCAAGGAAGCTTTCTGTATCTACAAGAATGATAAGTAATGCATTGGAAAGCGAAATTATGACAATGCGTTTATATTTTCTGGGAATACAGGTTTAGCATGGAAAGTATGATGTTACAGGGTAAGGTATAATAGTGATTGGACAGATACAGAATTATTTTGATAAACCGTACAAAAGGACAGAAACAATCAGAATGCAATAACAGAACACACGAGATATAAACAGTCGAAAGTATGCTGCTTGTATCATGGACGTCACAATGTTGCATCGAGACTCGTTTTTTAGCGCCCCCTTGAGGGGGTTCGCAAAGCATTCCAATGGCGCCCTGTTTGAACAAAGTAATCTTGTTTGGACATTTAATAAGTGAGTATGTACATGATGGAAAGAAACTGACCACACACGTGAATTTTAATTTAAATATTATTTAGGGAATATGTAGTATTGTGTACAATTTGACTTCTTATGAAAAATAGTCGCATTACTGTCGTTATTTTGTTTAATATATAATTTCTTAGTTGGATCACTTTTGCAACACGGTTAATGTTTAATAAACTATTTTGCAGACTTAATTTTTAGTTCACGAATCTTTGGCTTCAATAATGACTAAAACAAGTCAATTTGATTAAACAGTTTTTAAACTAAAACAATCTTTGCAGTATTTTAGGTAATACTTCTATTACGTATATAGGGTGACAATTTTGTGCGAAGTTATACTTTCAACTGTATAGTCAACAGTCTATGATGCTAGTTCCAAAGCTGACTGTGATGTTTGTATGAATTTCGTCTGTTTGATAGAAGGGTATTGTGACTCCACGGTCCTGAAGTAACAAAGTACGAAATATTTTTACTTAAAAATACTGCAAAAATTGTTTTCGATTAAACATTCTTTAGTGATAATAACTTGCTTTAGTCATTATTGAAACCAAAAGTTTGTGGACCGAATATTAAGTCTAGAAAACAGTTTGTTTAATAGTAGTCGCGTTGCAAAAGTGATTCCACTAAGAAAATATATATTAAACAAAATAATGACAATAACACAAATTTAATATTTTTTTATAAAAAGCCATATTGTACACAATACTACGAATATCATAAACAATATTTAAATTAAAGTTCCACGTGTGTGGTCAGCTTCTCTCCATAATGTACATACCCACTTATTAAATGTCCAAACAAGATTACTTTGTTCAAACAGGGCTCCACTGGAATGCTTTGCGGACCCCCACAAGGGGGCGCTAAAAAACGAGTCTCGATGCAACATTGTGACGTCTATGCTACAAACAGCATACTTTCGACTGTTTATATCTCGTGTGTTCTGTTATTGCATTCTCATTGTTTCTGTCCTTTTGTACGGTTTATCAAAATAATTCTGTATCTGTCCAATCACTATTATACCTTACCCAGTAACATCATACTTTTCATGCTAAACCTGTATTCCCAGAAGATACAAACGCATTGTCATAATTTCGCTTTCCAATGCATTACTTATCATTCTTGTAGATACAGAAAGCTTCCTTGGAAGAACGAAGAATTCACTGAAAACACCTATGTTCGCAACGTCGAGTATGCAGAAACGCGATTACCCGAAAATACAATAACACAAATTTAATATTTTTTTATGAAAAGCCATATTGTACACAATACTACGTATATCACAAGCAATATTTAAATTAAAGTTCCACGTGTGTGGTCAGTTTCTTTCCATAATGTACATACTCACTTATTAAATGTCCAAACAAGATTACTTTGCTCAAACAGGGCGCCACTGGAATGCTTTGCGAACCCCCTCAAGGGGGCGCTAAAATACGAGTCTCGATGCAACTTTGTGACGTCCATGGTACAAGCAGCATACTTTCGACTGTTTATATCTCGTATGTTCTGTTATTGCATTCTCATTGTTTCTGTCCTTTTGTACGGTTTATCAAAATAATTCTGTATCTGTCCAATCACTATTATACCTTACTCTGTAACATCATACTTTCCATGCTAAACCTGTATTCCTAGAAGATATAAACGCATTGTCATAATTTCGCTTTCCAATGCATTACTTATCATTCTTGTAGATACAGAAAGCTTTCTTGGAAGAACGAAGAATTCACTGAAAATACCTATGTTCTCAACGTCGAGTATGCAGAATCGTGATTACCCGATCGAGTTCTTCAATGTGTGCCACTTGATGCTATCAAAGGATTGAAGCTTGCTCTGGTAAAAAAGTAAACTAGATCGAAAGTAAAGAATAGGCCAACAAAACCGAAAGATATGGGTTATGGGAGGGGGTACGTTAATAGTTTTCGGAGAGGCTTCGTCGGAAAAGCATAAGTGTTGTATATTTACACTGGCGTTACAGGCTCACACCTGGTCGCAAGAATAGCGCCGCTTCTTTTTTTCCGAACGAAGTATGCTCTCAGCCGCGCGTCAGACGATCCCTGACAAAAGGTATCGCCCATTCTTTTTACTTTTCTTCCGCGGGACTGTTTTCATTGCAGCGACTCATGTTGTCGACGAACGTTTACGCGCAATTTCTCCTATTATCGTTACGCCATAATCGTAATTCGCGAAATCTTCCGATATACACTCGTACGCGAAAGTACATATTCGAACGCTTAATATTTTTATAACATTCGACTAACGAAATATCCATGTTAAACTGAAGCATTTGATCAAATATGATACTTGTAACTAGGAATGGGGTCCTAAGACTATTTAAATAAAAGAAGAAAATAATTCAACAATATACAGGGTGTTCGGTCAACCGTGGGAAAAATTTTAATAGGTGATTCTAGAGGCCAAAATGAGACGAAAATCAAGAATACCAATTTGTTGATGGTGGCTGCGTTAAAAAGTTATTAACGTTTAAAGTTCCGACAGTACTGAATTTTTTTCTCAAAAATGAGCAAGATTTTGGGGGTGTGTCTATTCACCAAAAATAATTGCAATTGACCTCCGCAACCGAAAATAATTTTTCCAAAACGATTTGAAATATTTTTTTTCCGTCGAAAAATTTCACACTTCGAATTTTTTTCTAGAAAGTGTGTAGGATTTCGGGGGTATGTCTATTCACCAAAAATGATTATAATTAATCGCTACAGCTAACAATATTTTTTTCAGAACGATTTGAAATTTTTTTTTTCCGTCGAAAATACTATTTAAATAAAAGAAGAAAATAATTCAACAATATACACCGTTTTTACAATATACGTATTCATTGTAAATACGTATCAGAAATGGCTCACAAAAGTATTTGATCAAAATATTTAATCGTTATTTAAATTAAGTAATTGAAAGTTTTAATAAAAAGTCGGCACATTGTATTTTTTAATCGTCTGCTTACTTCGTTTCATAAATGTTCCATAAGGATTGAGTTGAGATTTTGCGGATGTGACAAGATGTGTGGAACATCATACAATATCCATTCTTTGTTTTCTTTGGCTCTATGCTTCGGATCGTTGTCCGTCTGGAACCAATAATTACTTAATAAATTCAACTTTCATATACTGTCCTGTCCTATAAAACTTTAAATAGTTCGTTTTGTCCATTATCCCAGTAGCGATCGCAATATTTCTCGTTTATAATACTAATACCGATCTACTAATTCTGTGTTCTTGTTAGATATAAAGCGCCATTTTTTTCTGCGCCACCTAGTGTTCCTTTGACTTACTATTTTTTGTACCGTGTGTCTTTTGTCTATAACGAAGTCTCGTGCTAGTTAACACTAGATTTACGATTACCTTAAAATAACGATTTTCCTTTTAATTAGAATATGTATTCATGCCAATGCATCAATCAAATTCAACATAAGTTGGTAAAAAATAATATTTACGTGTTCTGCAATTTTAAATATGGAATCTGACATCCATCAAGTTGACGACTACCGTAAATCTGGTGCTAATACCGATCTACTAATTCTGTATTTTTGTTAGATATGAAGCGCCATTTTTTTCTGCGCCACCTAGTGTTCCTTTGACTTACTATTTTTTGTACCGTGTGTCTTTTGTCTATAACGAAGTCTCGTGCTAGTTAACACTAGATTTACGATTACCTTAAAATAACGATTTTCCTTTTAATTAAAATATGTATTCATGCCAATGCATCAATCAAATTCAACATAAGTTGGTAAAAAATAATATTTACGTGTTCTGCAATTTTAAATATGGAATCTGACATCCATCAAGTTGACGACTACCGTAAATCTGGTGCTAATACCGATCTACTAATTCTGTATTTTTGTTAGATATAAAGCGCCATTTGTTTCTGCGCCACCTAGTGTTCTTTTGAGTTACTATTTTTTGTACCGTGTATCTTTTGTCTATAACGAAGCCTCGTGCTAGTGTGTTACTGAGAGGAAGTCGAGTTTTGCTCATTTGAATCCCCAAATTCCCACAGTTTTGATTCCTACAAATATTCTCACGTCCATCGTAACCAAAAAACGTTAAATTTATTCTTATCGAAGAATAATACTGTGTCAGACGAATTATTTTTATAAATAAACTGTACAACGAATTTTATTTCCCTGGCTAATAGCTTTCTCCTCTGATCTTGTTAAATTTATATTTTTATTAACAGATGTAATAAAATGGAATCTTTATAGAGGGTTGTCCCAAAATATAATAATTTGTATCTTACTTTAAGTATTTCTTATATTTTTGCATATTAAATGCATTCTGTGCTCTTTTGAAAATTTAAATTTTCAATAAATGCATAAAAATTCGTTGTCTAGTTATAAATGTAGGCATTCGAATATTTTCGTGTTTCAATGTACATATTTAGGGAAAGCAAGTACTGAAATTTTGAACATGGAAAATAATAATACATTAGTTCGTCCATTATTGTTTGGAACTTAGTGTAACTTCGTTACACGATTCGTTTTAGAATCAAAAAAAATAAAATCAATTTATCAATTAAAACCTTGCTTGTGATGTGCGTATTCTATTACTATTTTAAATATAAATTTTAACATATTCACCGTATTTAAATACATTTAAATACATTAATTTAAATATAAATTTAAATTATATTAAACATAAAATTAAATATTCTATTACAATTTTCATTATAAATTTAAATTATATTGAATATAAAATTAAATATTCTATTACAATTTTCAATATAAATTTAAATTATATTAAACATAAAATTAAATATTCTATTACAATTTTCAATATATATTTAAATTATATTAAACATAAAATTAAATATTCTATTACAATTTTCAATATAAATTTAAATTATATTAAACATAAAATTAAATATTCTATTACAATTTTCAATATAAATTTAAATTATATTAAATATTCTATTACAATTTTAAATATAAATTTAAAGTATATTAAATATTCTATTACAATTTTCAATATAAATTTAAATTATATTAAATATAAAATTAAACATTCTATTCCAATTTTAAATATAAATTTAAATTACATTAAATATAAAATTAAATGTTCTATTACAATTTTAAATATAAATTTAAATATAGAATACGCATATTACAAGCAAGGTTTTAATTGATAAATTGATTTTATTTTTTTGTTTATTCTAAAACGAATCGTGTAACGGAGTTTGTGTGTTATTTATCATAAATTGACGTTGTTTTCTTTCCATACGAAGCTTCGTTTTTGAGCTTGTATCAATTTTGAAAATTCACCGAGCACGAAGTTAGTTCAGACGTAATTTTATCGAACGATGTTTGAAACGGTTATCGTGTTTGTATACAAAGTCTATGCGACTCCACTGTGAGGTTCTAAAAGATACGAGAGACAGTTAAAGCATATTTATTTAATTAGATTGCACACTACTGTGCCTCGAAATTTTAAGATTCTTTTATCGTACAGAATTGCAAAAATCTGTGTAGAAGTGCGGTATTTCCCAAATAGTTATAATATATTTAAACAAAAGAAAAAAATTACTGAAAATAAAACTTGGTATAACAGAAAAATTGTTTGGTTTTTTCTATGTTTTCTAAAACAAAAAGTTCGATAACAATATTCAATAAGTATTTTTAGTTAAAGACTAGAAATCTTCAGAATCCATTCGACGATGTAAGGAATTCGGAAAATTTTATGATAATGAATTAAAATGTTAAACTCACATTCGAAAATTAATTTCTCTTTGCGTATCAATTTGTAAATTAATTTCGTAAACTAGAATCTATTGATAAAGTTTTAAAATTCATATCTAGGTAAAATTAGCAAAATCAAAATTGAAAAATTTGTATTCCTATCGACGAATAAAATTTTGCGATCTCCGACGTATCAATTTATAAATTAGAATCTATCGATAAATTTTTTAAATTGATATCAATGTAAAAATATAAAAATCAAAATTATTTCTATCCAAGAATACAATTTTATCATCCGCGACATTTAAATTTGCGTATCAATTTATAAATTAGAATCTATCGACAAATTTTTTAAACTGATATCAATGTAAAAGTATAAAAATCAAAATGAAAAATTTGTATTTCCATCGATGAATAAAATTTTATGCTACATTTACATTTGTGTATCAATTTATAAATTAGAATCTATCGACAAAATGTTTAAAATTCATATCCAGGTAAAATTAGCAAAATCAAAATGAAAAATTTGTATTTCTGTCGATGAATAAAATTTTACCATCTGCGACATTTCAATTTGTAAATTAGAATAAATTGACATATTATTTTAATTGATATGCTGGCAAAATAAGCAAAATCAAAAGTAAAATTTTGAATTCCTATCAGTGAATAAAATTTCACCATTTGCGACATTTAAATTTGTAAATTATTATAATTTCATAAATTAGAATCTATTAACAAATTTTACAAATTGATATGCAAGTAAAATAAACAAAATCAAAAGTAAAATTTTGTATTCCTATCAGTGAATAAAATTTTATCATTTGCGACATTTAAATTTGTAAATTATTCTAATTCTGCGAATTAGAAACTATTGACAAATTTTTTAAATTGATATACAGGTAAAATTAGTAAAATCAAAATTAAAAATTTTTATTTCCATCGGTAAATAAAATTTTACCATCTGTGACATTTCAATTTGTAAATCATTCTAATTTCGTAAATTAGAATCTATTGACAAATTTTTTAAATTGATATACAGGTAAAATTAGTAAAATCAAAATTCAAAATTTCTATTCCTATCGGTGAATAAAATTTTATGTAACATTTAAATTTGCGAATCAATTTATAAATTAGAATCTATCGACAAATTTTTAAAAATCTGATATCAATGTAAAAGTACCAAAATCAAAATAAAAATTTATGCTCGTATGTCGGTGAATAAAATTTTGCCATCTCCGACGTATCAATTTATAAATTAGAATCTATCGATAAATTTTTTAAATTGATATCCAGGTAAAATTAGCAAAATCAAAATTAAAAATTTGCATTCTTATCAGTTAATAAAATTTCACCATTTGCGACATTTAAATTTGTGAAGAATTCTAATTTCGTAAATTAGAATCTATTGACAAATTTTTTAAATTGATATTCAGTTAAAATTAGCAAAATCAAAATTAAAAATTTGTATTCCTATCAGTGAATAAAATTTCACCATTTGCGACATTTAAATTTGTAAATTATTATAATTTCATAAATTAGAATCTATTAACAAATTTTACAAATTGATATGCAAGTAAAATAAACAAAATCAAAAGTAAAATTTTGTATTCCTATCAGTGAATAAAATTTTATCATTTGCGACATTTAAATTTGTAAATTATTCTAATTCTGCGAATTAGAAACTATTGACAAATTTTTTAAATTGATATACAGGTAAAATTAGTAAAATCAAAATTAAAAATTTTTATTTCCATCGGTAAATAAAATTTTACCATCTGTGACATTTCAATTTGTAAATCATTCTAATTTCGTAAATTAGAATCTATTGACAAATTTTTTAAATTGATATACAGGTAAAATTAGTAAAATCAAAATTCAAAATTTCTATTCCTATCGGTGAATAAAATTTTATGTAACATTTAAATTTGCGAATCAATTTATAAATTAGAATCTATCGACAAATTTTTAAAAATCTGATATCAATGTAAAAGTACCAAAATCAAAATAAAAATTTATGCTCGTATGTCGGTGAATAAAATTTTGCCATCTCCGACGTATCAATTTATAAATTAGAATCTATCGATAAATTTTTTAAATTGATATCCAGGTAAAATTAGCAAAATCAAAATTAAAAATTTGCATTCTTATCAGTTAATAAAATTTCACCATTTGCGACATTTAAATTTGTGAAGAATTCTAATTTCGTAAATTAGAATCTATTGACAAATTTTTTAAATTGATATTCAGTTAAAATTAGCAAAATCAAAATTAAAAATTTGTATTCCTATCAGTGAATAAAATTTTACCATCAGCGATATTTAAATTTGTAAATCATTCTAATTTTGTGAATTAGAAACTATTGACAAATTTTTTAAATTGATATACAGGTAAAATTAGCAAAATCAAAATTAAAAATTTCTATTCCTATCGGTGAATAAAATTTTATGCGACATTTTAATTTGCGTACCAATTTATAAATTAGAATCTATCTAAAAATTTTTCAAATTGATATCTAGGTAAAAATATAAAAATCAAAATAAAAAATTCGTATTCGTATCTCATTGAATAAAATTTTGCCACATCCGTCGTCGCGATAGTGATAATATTAAAACGAAGGTGAAGAGTAGCGAAGACAATTTATAAATTACAATCTATCTACAAAATGTTATAATGCATATACGGGTAAAATTAGCAAAATCAAAATTAAAAATTTGTATTCCTATCAGTGAATAAAATTTTACCATCTGTGACATTTCAATTTGTAAATCATTCTAATTTCGTAAATTAGAATCTATTGACAAATTTTTTAAATTGATATACAGGTAAAATTAGCAAAATCAAAATTAAAAATTTCTATTCCTATGGATGAATAAAATTTTATGCGACATTTAAATTTGCGAATCAATTTATAAATTAGAATCTATCTAATAATTTTTCAAATTGATATCTAGGTAAAAATATAGAAATCAAAATAAAAAATTCGTATTCGTATCTTATTGAATAAAATTTTGCCATCTCCGACGTACCAATTTATAAATTAGAATCTATCGTTAAATTTTTTAAATTGATATACAGGTAAAATTAGCAAAATCAAAATTAAAAATTTCTATTCCTATCGGTGAATAAAATTTTATGCGACATTTAAATTTGCGTACCAATTTATAAATTAGAATCTATCTAGAAATTTTTTAAATTGATATCCAGGTAAAATTAGCAAAATCAAAATTAAAAATTTGCATTCCTATCAGTGAATAAAATTTTACCATCTGTGACATTTCAATTTATAAATTATTCTAATTCTGTGAATTAGAAACTATTGACAAATTTTTTAAATTGATATACAGGTAAAATTAGCAAAATCAAAATTAAAAATTTGTATTCCTATCAGTGAATAAAATTTTACCATCTGTGACATTTCAATTTGTAAATTATTCTAATTCTGTGAATTAGAAACTATTGACAAATTTTTTAAATTGATATCTAGGTAAAATTAGCAAAATCAAAATTAAAAATTTCTATTCCTATCGGTGAATAAAATTTTATGCGACATTTAAATTTGCGAATCAATTTATAAATTAGAATCTATCGACAAATTTTTAAAAATCTGATATCAATGTAAAAGTACCAAAATCAAAATAAAAATTTATGCTCGTATGTCGGTGAATAAAATTTTGCCATCTCCGACGTATCAATTTATAAATTAGAATCTATCGATAAATTTTTTAAATTGATATCCAGGTAAAATTAGCAAAATCAAAATTAAAAATTTGCATTCTTATCAGTTAATAAAATTTTACCATTTGCGACATTTAAATTTGTGAAGAATTCTAATTTCGTAAATTAGAATCTATTGACAAATTTTTTAAATTGATATTCAGTTAAAATTAGCAAAATCAAAATTAAAAATTTGTATTCCTATCAGTGAATAAAATTTTACCATCAGCGATATTTCAATTTGTAAATTATTCTAATTCTGTGAATTAGAAACTATTGACAAATTTTTTAAATTGATATACAGGTAAAATTAGCAAAATCAAAATTAAAAATTTGTATTCCTATGGATGAATAAAATTTTATGTGACATTTAAATTCGCGTACCAATTTATAAATTAGAATCTATCTAGAAATTTTTCAAATTGATATCTAGGTAAAAATATAAAAATCAAAATAAAAAATTCGTATTCGTATCTCATTGAATAAAATTTTGCCACATCCGTCGTCGCGATAGTGATAATATTAAGACGAAGGTGAAGAGTAGCGAAGACAATTTATAAATTACAATCTATCTACAAAATATTTAAAATGCATATACGGGTAAAATTAGCAAAATCAAAATTAAAATTTTGTATTCCTCTCAGTGAATAAAATTTTACCATCTGTTACATTTCAATTTGTAAATTATTCTAATTTCGTAAATTAGAAACTATTGACAAATTTTTTTAAATTGATATATAGGTAAAATTAGCAAAATCAAAATTAAAAATTTGTATTCCTATCAGTGAATAAAATTTTATCATTTGCGACATTTAAATTTGTGAAGAATTCTAATTTCGTAAATTAGAATCTATTGACAAATTTTTTAAATTGATATTCAGTTAAAATTAGCAAAATCAAAATTAAAAATTTGTATTCCTATCAGTGAATAAAATTTTACCATCAGCGATATTTCAATTTGTAAATTATTCTAATTCTGTGAATTAGAAACTATTGACAAATTTTTTAAATTGATATACAGGTAAAATTAGCAAAATCAAAATTAAAAATTTGTATTCCTATGGATGAATAAAATTTTATGTGACATTTAAATTCGCGTACCAATTTATAAATTAGAATCTATCTAGAAATTTTTCAAATTGATATCTAGGTAAAAATATAAAAATCAAAATAAAAAATTCGTATTCGTATCTCATTGAATAAAATTTTGCCACATCCGTCGTCGCGATAGTGATAATATTAAGACGAAGGTGAAGAGTAGCGAAGACAATTTATAAATTACAATCTATCTACAAAATATTTAAAATGCATATACGGGTAAAATTAGCAAAATCAAAATTAAAATTTTGTATTCCTCTCAGTGAATAAAATTTTACCATCTGTTACATTTCAATTTGTAAATTATTCTAATTTCGTAAATTAGAAACTATTGACAAATTTTTTTAAATTGATATATAGGTAAAATTAGCAAAATCAAAATTAAAAATTTGTATTCCTATCAGTGAATAAAATTTTATCATTTGCGACATTTAAATTTGTGAAGTATTCTAATTCTGTGAATTAGAATCTATTGACAAATTTTTTAAATTGATATACAGGTAAAATTAGCAAAATCAAAATTAAAAATTTTTATTTCCATCGGTAAATAAAATTTTACCATCTGTGACATTTCAATTTGTAAATCATTCTAATTTCGTAAATTAGAAGCTATTGACAAATTTTTTAAATTGATATACAGGTAAAATTAGCAAAATCAAAATTCAAAATTTCTATTCCTATCGGTGAATAAAATTTTATGTAACATTTAAATTTGCGAATCAATTTATAAATTAGAATCTATCGACAAATTTTTAAAAATCTGATATCAATGTAAAAGTACCAAAATCAAAATAAAAATTTATGCTCGTATGTCGGTGAATAAAATTTTGCCATCTCCGACGTATCAATTAATAAATTAGAATCTATCGATAAATTTTTTAAATTGATATCCAGGTAAAATTAGCAAAATCAAAATTAAAAATTTGCATTCTTATCAGTTAATAAAATTTTACCATTTGCGACATTTAAATTTGTGAAGAATTCTAATTTCGTAAATTAGAATCTATTGACAAATTTTTTAAATTGATATTCAGTTAAAATTAGCAAAATCAAAATTAAAAATTTGTATTCCTATCAGTGAATAAAATTTTACCATCAGCGATATTTAAATTTGTAAATCATTCTAATTTTGTGAATTAGAAACTATTGACAAATTTTTTAAATTGATATACAGGTAAAATTAGCAAAATCAAAATTAAAAATTTCTATTCCTATGGATGAATAAAATTTTATGTGACATTTAAATTCGCGTACCAATTTATAAATTAGAATCTATTGATAAATTTTTTAAATTGATATTCAGGTAAAATTAGCAAAATCAAAATTAAAAATTTCTATTCCTATGGATGAATAAAATTTTATGCGACATTTAAATTTGCGTACCAATTTATAAATTAGAATCTATCTAGAAATTTTTCAAATTGATATCTAGGTAAAAATATAAAAATCAAAATAAAAAATTCGTATTCGTATCTCATTGAATAAAATTTTGCCACATCCGTCGTCGCGATAGTGATAATATTAAGACGAAGGTGAAGAGTAGCGAAGACTGTCGGTTGGCACGTGTCGGAGATTAAAGCGCAAGAGGAGGCTTTACCCTTAAGTCGACTAAAAAAGCAACGAGATTACGGAGAACCGTCGCTTCTGGCTTTCCGATAGCGTAGGTCGAGCCTTAGCAATGATGAACCATGCTCTCGTCTCCCGCGTAAATCCTTGGCCAACGTTCGAAAATGCGTGAGCGCTCTACGAGTGGCCAGTCGACGCGTGTGCGTGGCCGCGTTTCCCTGTGTACGGTAATGCGAGGGAGTTCTCGAACGCAGTCTTTAGTCGGTCTTTAGTTTCGAGTAAGCGCCCGTACAAGATAGAGGACTCTCTTCGAATTATCCTAGCGGGCCGGTTTCCTCTTCCGGCTTAACTTACCTCTCCTCTGCTCCTTCGATTCATCGTGTTTGGCCCTCAGCCCTCGGCGTTGAATTCTTGCACCGCCTCCGAACGACATAACCCCTTCGATCGGTATCGGTCGCTCGTAGTTCACATTTAAAATGTACGAATCGTTCGATCGCTGATTCCTCGATTTTCACGCAACTCGATCCACGGAAAACATTCGCGATGTCAAATTGTGCAGCCAATGCGATGGAGACACGAAGCAAAGGCTCGTCCGTGCGTTTCGATTAATCGTAACATGTGACAATCGAAGCGGGGAATATTGTGCGGACGATCGTTTCTACGATGTGAATCGAATCGTTTCGATCTTGAGATTCGAATGGGAGTGTAACACGTTCAAAGACTGACAATGGAGAATGAAGAAATGAGAACGGTAGAGCGTCGTGAGTAAAGAAAAAGAAAATCGTTTTTTGAGACCAGGGGGGGAGGGGTGGATTTCCTCCATTTTGGTTCCTTTCGCGAGCGATGGAACAACGCAGAATACCAAGAAGAGGCCTTCCCTCGGTAGACACTCGAACCGGTAAGTTTGAGACGTCGATGTTTACATAATTTTATACAATATTGATTCCTTAATATTGGTTTTGTACAATCTGATTGGTACACAGGCCAATTTTTTAAAAATAATACACTTTTTCGGCAACCGGATCTCTTTTGTCATCTTTTTAAAACAATTCTGTATTAATCCATTACATTAAATATACATATATACATATATATGTATATGTGTATACAGGGTGTTCGGTCAACCGTGGGAAAAATTTTAATGGGGGATTCTAGAGGCCAAAATAAGACGAAAATC
The DNA here is from genome assembly GCF_051014445.1 of Colletes latitarsis. NCBI lineage: Eukaryota > Metazoa > Arthropoda > Insecta > Hymenoptera > Colletidae > Colletes > Colletes latitarsis. The sequence continues at coordinate 18,147,898 of NC_135145.1, forward strand.
AAGAATACCAATTTGTTGATGGAGGCTTCGTTAAAAAGTTATTAACGTTTAAAGTTCTGCCCGTTTTTAATTTTTTTCTCGAAAATACGCAAGATTTCGGGGGTGTGTCTATTCACCAAAAATGATTGTAATTGACCCCTTCAACTAAAAATAATTTTTTTAGGACGATTTGGAACTTTTCAATTTTGTTGAAAAATTTGTCTACCTACTCGAATTTTTTTCTCGAAAACGCGTAGGATTTCGAGGGTATGTCTATTCACCAAAAATGATTGCAATTGACCCCCGCAAACGAAAATAATTTTTCCAGAACGATTTGAAATTTTTTGTTTTTCATCGAAAAATTTGGGCACTTAATTAGATTTTCGGTAAGGAATTTTTTTCTCGAAAATGCGTAGGATTTCGGGGGTATGTGTAATAACGAAAAATGATTGTAATTAACCCCTGTAATTAAATATAATTTTTTTAATATGATTTGAAATTTTTTAATTCCGTCTAAAAATTTCAGTACCTTCTCGAATTTTTTTCTGGAAAGTGGGTAGGATTTCAGGTGTATGTGTATTCACCAAAAATGATTGTAATTAAGCCCCGTAACCGAAAATAATTTTTTTAGAATGATTTGAAATTTTTGAATTTAATTGTTAATAACTTTTTAACGAAGCCTCCATCGACAAATTGGTATTCTTGATTTTCGTATTATTTTGGCCTCTAGAATCCCCCATTAAAATTTTTCCCATCCTTGTCGAACACCCTGTATATGGAAAGCGATAAACAAAATTATGTTTTTCAATTATTAAGAAATCTAGTATATGTTTAATGCTTTATTTACTGCTAATATTTTTATTAATACCTCCCATTTACAGGGTTACGCAATTAATAGAGATTGTATGAATTGCTTGCAAAATTCTAGAAGATATCACGAATGAAAATTAATAATTTTAAATGGCATTCGAAGCTACGAATAACGAATAAAAACTTGAACGTTATGAATATAAATATGGCTGCCAACGAGGTCTAATGTTCCATTATTTAAATGTAAATTGCTAACAAATAATATTTACGAGTTTTGTAATTTAGTGTTAACAAATGCCTTGCAAATATTCATTCAACTTATACACCACGTGTACAGAGTATTCCCGAATTGTTTTGTGAAATGGCATAATTAACTTTACAAAACGAAGAATTTAATATATTCGAAAAATATTGGTTATCGATTTATAAGCAAAACCATATGTCTCAGGGACAAGATATAATTGACGAGGAAAACCTAATTATTTGGCACAATTCAAATATGTAGCACTTTTTCTTGCCTCATTGGGGCATTATTTACCTTAAGGGGGCATTTCTAACCTCACACTTTGAAAAAATCAATTTTTTTTATTTACGACAGCTAAGCCTCTCTTAGACTTATATGCCCCTTTGGTTGATACATAAAATGTACATTTTAATTGCACGTACGTATACATCTTATACTACTTAACCTAATCAGTCTCGATGTGTTTGCATTACTGAGGTTATTAGTGCTCATTTTGATACTTATATCTAGGTTAAATTAATAAACTTACGATCTTCGAAATATGCTGACAACAGCGACACCTTTTAATCTTTGTTCAAAGTAAAACTAGACAAGTAATTAACGAATTTGTGGACAATCTAATAATTTGTAACGCCTTACTCTTTGAAAAAATCAATTTTTTCTATTTTCTAAGAGCTTACAATCTTTTTTTTTATTAACGACATCTAAGCCTCTCTTAGACTTATGTGCCCCTTTGGTTGGTACATAAAATGTACATTTTAATTGCACTTACGTATACATCTTATACTACTTAACCTAATCAGTCTCGATGTGTTTGCATTGCTGAGGTTTTAGTGCTCATTTTAATACTTATATCTAGGTTAAATTAATAAACTTACGATCTTCGAAATATGCTGACAACAGCGACACCTTTTAATCTTTGTTCGAAGTAAAATTAGACAAGTAATTAACCAATTTGTGGAGAATCTAATAATTTGTAACGGCTCACACTTTGAAAAAATCAATTTTTTTCATTTTCTAGTAGCTTACAATCTTTTTTTTATTAACGACATCTAAGCCTCTCTTAGACTTTTGTGCCCCTTTGGTTGGTACATAAAATGTACATTTTAATTGCACTTACGTATACATCTTATACTACTTAACCTAATCAGTCTCGATGTGTTTGCATTGCTGAGGTTATTAGTGCTCATTTTGATACTTACATTTAGGTTAAATTAATAAACTTACGATCTTCGAAATATGCTGACAACAGCGACACCTTTTAATCTTTGTTCGAAGTAAAACTAGACAAATAATTAACCAATTTGTGGAGAATCTAACAATTTCTAACGGAAGTTTTAACATTGCTTAAGATGTTTTCGAAATCATGTAATCGTAATCATCTCTTAAATATAGTAGATTGTAATTTAAACCTTTTTTGAGACACGCTGCTAATTATTTGTCTGACCCGAATCTCACGAAACTTGATTTAAATTAAACAGAATTTAGATTACGACTCGCGATTACGTGAATCGCGACCATTAGCCTAATGGATCGAGAAATAAGCTCGCGTTGTGCGGTGGTACGTGAAAAATTCACTCGCGACAAAAAAACGCATCCGATATGGAAATATAACCTCCATAATTGTTATAAACGCTATAAACCAGTTAACAAATTACAATAAATTAAGAATATTGTAGATTCTATGAATCGTTATTAATCACAATTTGCGACAATATTTATTATCTCTACAATTTTTCGTCTCTTCTTTTCATCTTTTTTTTCAAGTTTCCTATAATTTCTCCTGTTTTACATTATCTTTTAATGATATTTCCTTCTAAATAAATTTTTATAAAGACTCTAAAGCTTAATGAACACAATTTTCGTTTGGGGGCTACCAAAATTGACTTGAAGAGGTTATAATCGACAATGTTAAAAACATAAAACATTTTGCAAAACGACAACAGAAATATTTACGTTAATTTATTAGTAAATTCATTAAAAAATCTAATTCAAGCCTAATGTCGCTTGAAAAATTTTTGGTGTCGAAAAACAAAGTTTTTAACTCGGAAAAGTTGATTATTAAACCTCATAGATTATCACATTAGTTTAAAATTGCTTTGTTGTTTGGTTCTTGTCATATTCGAGCTATAATTTATATCACAAGACTTGTATTTATGTTTGACTCGCTATATGGACCATGAGTTTGATTCGATATAAGAACGTAAGAAGTGATTCACTTCACGCTATTGCGCCACAGAAGGTAGCTCTTGCGACAATTTCCGTTTATTTTAGACAAAATTGACTCAAAAATAAAGTCTTGTATAAAACAAAAATTATTTTCTAACGTTTTCTTCTGATTTTTATAACTCTGTCGGAAATGTTTCTCATTCCCATGTTGGCTAACATGCACGTTTGGAAATATTTCTCGTTTCCATGTTGACAAACATGCACGCCATCTTTCGTCGAGTATACAGTTGAAGAGTAGTACTATGTATACGATTTGTGCAATGTTATAAATATAACCTAAAAAGTGTATGCGTCGTTTATCATACATGTGTGTTTATTTAAATCCTATAACCTCTGATACAGGTTATGGGCCCAGCAAACTTGATAGATGAATCATTTCTTGCAAACTCTTTGTGTCTCTTATATTTTTAATTTTCTTTTTTTTTAACAATTCTTCCTCGTATTTCGAGATTATTATTCCCACTTGCATTTTTTTTTGTTAAATTTCTGATCTTCGTTAATTTTATCTTATCGTTATATTTTCGAACGAACTTTTTTAAAATGAACGTAGAAGCACCAGTAATTTACACACGAATCTCACAGAGAACTCGACATTGGTAAAAATTTATATTGGACAGTGGTTCGAGTTGAAACGTTCGAACGATAAACTGAGTTTCACGCGTATCAGTATCGGGAACAAACGGCAACTAATTCTAAAAAGAGAAACTGGCATAAAAACTAATCCTGTTTTTCTGACTTTTAACTTATCTTCAATATCGACGCGTTCGACCTATCGATAACACTAACCCGAGAACGATAACATCGTGCACTGTATTCGAGTTTTCAAAGCAACAACAAACAATTCATTTTATGGTTACACATTGATGTAAACAAACACGCCATTTATATTATAAATAGTACACTGATATAATGATTTGTATAAAATATACATGTATTGCATAAATACATTAAATAAATAAATAAATAAAAAAATGATATAACATAATAAATAAATAATTAAAATTAAAAAAATTGATTACAAAATTAAAATTTAATTCATTAAAAAGTATTACAAATTTAATGATTATTTCGTAAATAGAAATTTTACGCATAATCAGTTTAAATAAAGCTGTAGGAATCTCTTTTCTTACAAACTAGCAAAAGCATCAACTTTTTGAATTAAACAATCCAAGGAGGGCTAACTTAACAAATTCTTTTCAATTGTTGAGATTTATGAAACATTGGAACTCTTATTTTTCGAACATAAAATGTAATAATATGTTTGTCACAATGCGAATGGACAAATTTAGAAAAATCCGTTAATGGATTCCAAAGAGGTTAGGTTACGAACGGTTGCATATTACTACTGTTTCAAACCGACAATAATTAAACTCCATTGTTCCAATGTTTTTCGAACATAAAATGTAATAATATGTTTGTCACAAAGCGAATGGACAAATTTAGAAAAATCCATTAATGGATTCCAAAGAGGTTAGGTTACGAACACTTGCATATTACTATTGTTTCAAATCAATAATAATTAACCTCTCACTCTTGAAACATAAACTGTAACAATATGTCTGTCGTGAAGCAAATGGACAAATTTAGAAAAATCCGTTAATGGATTCCAAAGAGGTTAGGTTATGAACAGTTGTATATTACTACTGTTTCAAATCGACAATAATTAACCTCCATTGTTCCAATGTTTTTCGAACATAAAATGTAATAATATGTTTGTCACAAAGCGAATGGACAAATTTAGAAAAATCCGTTAATGGATTCCAAAGAGGTTAGGTTACGAACAGTTGTACATTACTATTGTTTCAAACCAACAATAATTAACCTCTTATTTTTGGAACATAAAATATAACAATATGTCTGTCGTTAAGCAAATGGACAAATTTAGAAAAATCCGTTAATGGATTCCAAAGAGGTTAGGTTACGAACGCTTGCATATTACTATTGTTTCAAACCAACAATATTAAACCTCTTATTTTTGGAACATAAAATGTAACAATATGTCTGTTGCAAAGAGAATTGACAAATTTAGAAAAATCCGTTAATGGATTCCAAAGAGGTTAGGTTACGAACGCTTGCATATTACTATTGTTTCAAACCAACAATATTAAACCTCTTATTTTTGGAACATAAAATGTAACAAAATGTCTGTCGTGAAGCAAATGGACAAATTTAGAAAAATCCGTTAATGGATTCCAAAGAGGTTAGGTTACGAACAGTTGTATATTACAATTGTTTCAAACCAACAATAACTAACCTCTTATTTTTGGAACATAAAATATAACAATATGTCTGTCGTCAAGCGAATGGACAAATTTTAAAAAATCCGTTAATGGATTCCAAAGAGGTTAGGTTAAGAACGGTTGTATATTACTATTGTTTCTAATCAACAATAATTAACTTCTTATTCTTGAAACATAATATGTAACAATATGTCTGCCGTGAAACAAATGGATAAATTTAGAAAAATCCGTTAATGGATTCCAAAGAGGTTAGGTTACCAACAATTGTATGTTACTATTGTTTCTATTCAACAATAATTAACGTCCATTGTTCCAATGTTTTTCGAACATAAAATGTAACAATATGTCTGTCGTGAAGCAAATGGACAAATTTAGAAAAATCCGTTAATGATTCCAGAGAGGTTAGGTTACAAACACTTGCATATTACTATTGTTTCAAATCAACAATAATTAACCTCTCATTCTTGAAACATAAAATGTAACAATATGTCTGTTGCAAAGAGAATTGACAAATTTAGAAAAATCTAATAGATTCCATAGAGGTTAGGTTACGAACACTTGCATATTACTATTGTTTCAAATCAACAATAATTAACCTCTCATTCTTGAAACATAAACTGTAACAATATGTCTGTCGTGAAGCAAATGGACGAATTTAGAAAAATCCGTTAATGGATTCCAAAGAGGTTAGGTTACGAACGGTTGTATATTACTATTGTTTCTATTCAACAATAATTAACCTCCATTGTTCCAATGTTTTTCGAACATAAAATGTAATAATATGTTTGTCACAAAGCGAATTGACAAATTTAGAAAAATTTGTTAATAGATTCCATAGAGGTTAGGTTACGAACACTTGCATATTACTATTGTTTCAAATCAACAATAATTAACCTCTCATTCTATAAAACATAATACGTAACAATATATCTGTCATGAAGCAAATGGATAAATTTAGAAAAATTCGTTATTTGATTCCAAAGAGGTTAGGTTACGAACAGTTGCATACTAATATTGTTTCAAACCAACAATAATTAACCTCTCATTCTTGAAACATAATACGTAACAATATATCTGTCGTGAAGCAAATGGACAAATTTAGAAAAATCCGTTAATGGATTCCAAAGAGGTTAGGTTACGAACGCTTGTATATTATTATTGTTTCAAATCGACAATAATTAACCTCCATTGTTCCAATGTTTTTCGAACATAAAATGTAATAATATGTCTGTCGTGAAGCAAATGGACAAAAGAAAAATCCGTTAATGGATTCCAAAGAGGTTAGGTTTACGAACGATTGTTTATTACTATTGTTTCGGGCGTGAAAATATTTGAGCACGACTCTTTCATGACGTTTCATGTTTCAAGAGTTTCAATGTTGAGATTCAATCTCGTTTTTTTGTTTGTTGAGACAATTGACAGAGAAATTTTAATTTTACAAGTATAGATACAATCATTAAATAAATAAAAGCATTATAAAATTCGATAAACTTATTTTATCAAAAGTTTCGTACTCAGTTCGATTTTATACCATCTTTCGAAGCAAGATTTATCTTAATTAACGTGCCAACAGTTTTTCTTGTTTGTTGTTGCCAAAGTAAAAATACATTTCCGATAAAACTTCCCTAAACAAGTGTCTCGATATTATTTCGCCATCGCGGTCTTTTAAAAATAATTTAATATCTCGACCAACTCGATAATTAAGCTGCTCTCCCTCGTCGGTTGTGAATCGTGCGTTTCAGAGGAAGAACCGTACGTACACATAATGCTTCTATTGTAGTTTCTGCCCTAAATCTTGGACTTGCAAAAGAACGTGGTTGGTTACGTTTGCATCTTCTGCAATATATATATTTACAAAAGTGTTAAAATTATGTACAGTAAACATTTTGTTAGCGTTATTAATTAAGTCTGAGTCGTTGTTTCTGTTTTTTTTTCTAAATACTATTTAAAGTTGCATCGACTAAAATAGAAGAAGAAAAACACTGTACAGAAACATTGTATACAACAAATTACAATTTGGGAAAAATTTGAGGAAGAAATGAAAATTCTATAAAATTAACAATTTTTCTCACCTCTGATAGTTCTTAAACTCTGAGGATATTGAAGATGACGATACGGAAATGATTAACAATATTGTGAATCAACAAAAGGAAGAAAATAAAGAGGAGAGAATTATTTAAAATAAATAGAGAGGAGGTTATGTTATCTAGATGTTATCTAAACTTATTGGGAATCATAGTATCATGTCATGATGATTAACATATACAGGGTGTTCCTGAAAGATATGTTTAAGCACCAGGTAATCCTCATAAAAAAATATGGAAAAAAATGCTAATGCAAAAATATGAAAATTATGTTATTCTGCATTTTTTCATATTTTTTTACGAGGAACCATCTAGTGACTGCTTGTGTACATATCTTTCAAGGACACCCTGTATAGTCTCGTTTAAGATAAACGATGACCCTTGAAATTTCGAAAAGTCAAACTATATTTGCAACAATATTTGCCTCTTTAAATAATTGTTTTCTATCGTCAGGAGTAAACAAGATATTTCAGACATTCGAGTTAAGCAGAACACCCTGAGTATTGTGGCTAAAAAATATTTATATTAATATTCGCGTATTTGTATAGCAATTGTTGGGAAATAATTTCTTAACAATTGGCAACATTGACACGCGGTGTTGAAGCAGTCTTATAAAGAGTAAAATTTTGTATCCATCTCTAATTAACCAATCCTTTTAGATTTTGTTAAAATTCAATCTTTTTTAATTATCTTCACGTTTAAAGCATATGAAATATATATTACTTAATTATTCGATAGGTGCCAAACTAACAATAATTAACCTCCATTGTTCCAATGTTTTTCGAACATAAAATGTAACAATATGTCTGTCGTGAAACGCATGGACAAATTTAGAAAAATCTGTTAATAGATTCCAAAGAGGTTAGGTTACGAACACTTGTATATTACTATTGTTTCAAACCAACAATAATTAACCTCTTATTTTTGGAACATAAAATGTAACAAAATATCTGATGCAAAGCGAATGGACAAATGTAGAAAAATTCGTTAATAGATTCCAAAGAGGTTAGGTTACAAACAGTTTTACATTACTATTGTTTCTAATCAACAATAATTAACCTCTTATTTTTGGAACATAAAATGTAACAAAATATCTGATGCAAAGCGAATGGACAAATTTAGAAAAATCTGTTAATAGATTCCAAAGAGGTTAGGTTACGAACACTTGTATATTACTATTGTTTCAAACCAACAATAATTAACCTCTTATTGTTGGAACATAATATGTAACAAAATATCTGATGCAAAGCAAATGGACAAATTTAGAAAAATCCGTTAATGTATTCCAAAGAGGTTAGGTTTCGAACACTTGCATATTACTATTGTTTCAAACCAACAATAATTAACCTCTCATTCTTGAAACATAAACTGTAACAATATGTCTGTCGTGAAACAAATGGACAAATTTAGAAAAATCTGTTAATAGATTCCAAAGTGGTTAGGTTACGAACAGTTTTATAATACTATTGTTTCTAATCAACAATAATTAACCTCTTATTGTTGGAACATAATATGTAACAAAATATCTGATGCAAAGCGAATGGACAAATTTAGAAAAATCCGTTAATGTATTCCAAAGAGGTTAGGTTTCGAACACTTGCATATTACTATTGTTTCAAACCAACAATAATTAACCTCTCATTCTTGAAACATAAACTGTAACAATATGTCTGTCGTGAAACAAATGGACAAATTTAGAAAAATCTGTTAATAGATTCCAAAGTGGTTAGGTTACGAACAGTTTTATAATACTATTGTTTCTAATCAACAATAATTAACCTCTTATTGTTGGAACATAATATGTAACAAAATATCTGATGCAAAGCGAATGGACAAATTTAGAAAAATCCGTTAATGTATTCCAAAGAGGTTAGGTTTCGAACACTTGTATATTACTATTGTTTCAAACCAACAATAATTAACCTCTCATTCTTGAAACATAAACTGTAACAATATGTCTGTCGTGAAACAAATGGACAAATTTAGAAAAATCTGTTAATAGATTCCAAAGAGGTTAGGTTACGAACAGTTGTATATTACTATTGTTTCTAATCAACAATAATTAACCTCTTATTCTTGAAACATAAAATGTAACAATATGTCTGTTGCAAAGAGAATTGACAAATTTAGAAAAATCAGTTAATGGATTCCAAATAGGTTAGGTTACAAACAGTTTTACATTACTATTGTTTCAAACCAACAATAATTAACCTCTCATTCTTGAAACATAAACTGTAACAATATGTCTGTCGTGAAGGAAATGGACAAATTTATAAAAATCCGTTAATGGATTCCAAAGAGGTTAGGTTACGAACAGTTTTATATTACTATTGTTTCAAACCAACAATAATTAACCTCTTATTATTGGAACATAATATGTAACAATATGTTTGTCGTGAAACGCATGGACAAATTTAGAAAAATCTGTTAATAGATTCCAAAGAGGTTAGGTTACGAACACTTGCATATTACTATTGTTTCAAACCAACAATAATTAACCTCTTATTTTTGGAACATAAAATGTAACAAAATATCTGATGCAAAGCGAATGGACAAATGTAGAAAAATTCGTTAATAGATTCCAAAGAGGTTAGGTTACAAACAGTTTTACATTACTATTGTTTCTAATCAACAATAATTAACCTCTTATTTTTGGAACATAAAATGTAACAAAATATCTGATGCAAAGCGAATGGACAAATTTAGAAAAATCTGTTAATAGATTCCAAAGAGGTTAGGTTACGAACACTTGTATATTACTATTGTTTCAAACCAACAATAATTAACCTCTCATTCTTGAAACATAAAATATAACAATATATCTATCGTGAAGCAAATGGACAAATTTGGAAAAATCCGTTAATAGATTCCAAAGTGGTTAGGTTAGGAACATTGTTATATTACTATTGTTTCTAATCAACAATAATTAACTTCTTATTCTTGAAACATAATATGTAACAATATGTGTGTCGCAAAGCAAATGGACAAATTTAGAAAAATCCATTAATGATTCCAAAGTGGTTAGGTTACGAACAGTTTTATAATACTATTGTTTCTAATCAACAATAATTAACCTCTCATTCTTGAAACATAAAATATAACAATATCTCTGTCGCAAAGCGAATGGACAAATTTATAAAAATCCGTTAATGTATTCCAAAGAGGTTAAGTTTCGAACACTTGCATATTACTATTGTTTCAAACCAACAATAATTAACCTCTTATTCTTGAAACATAAAATATAACAATATGTCTGTCGTGAAGCAAATGGACAAATTTAGAAAAATCCGTTAATAGATTCCAAAGAGGTTAGGTTACAAACAGTTTTACATTACTATTGTTTCAAACCAAAAATAATTAACCTCTCATTCTTGAAATATAAACTGTAACAATATGTCTGTCGTGAAGCAAATAGACAAATTTAGAAAAATCCATTAATGATTCCAAAGAGGTTAGGTTACAAACAGTTGCATATTACTATTGTTTCTAATCAACAATAATTAACCTCTCATTCTTGAAACATAAACTGTAACAATATGTCTGTCGTGAAACAAATGGACAAATCTATAAAAATCCGTTAATGTATTCCAAAGAGGTTAGGTTACGAACGGTTGGATATTACTATTGTTTCGGGCGTGTAAATATTTGAGCACGACCCTGAGCTTAATAATAAGTCGCAGTAAGAGTAATATCCTCGCAGCTTTGCATCAAAGTGGGTACGATATCAGAGGTCATTTGTTCACCCATCAACTTCCACATACCATGAATAACGACAAAGTGCAGAGGTCATCAATAATGTAGGTAATAATAATATACTTTATAAGAAAGGGCGTTTCAAACTTGGACAGCGCGATCGTTGGATCCTTCTTGGAATAATCGTCTCTAAGATGTTCGTAATCAGCGGCCATTGCGTTTAGCTTCGAGAAGGTTTAATACCGTTGACGGAATTTGAATAACAACGCTACTAAGGCCGAATCGACGTTGATTGGAGGATACTTCTTCCTGTGTGGACCAATTAACATATTTGTTGCCATGGTGGTCACCGGTGACCGACACTTTGGATTTAAAACTTGTATAATTGTAATTAACGCTACTTTAATTTGGAATATTATAAAATAACTTTACCATTGAATTGTCGAATATTTCTACATTTCTGTAATTTTAATAAACGTTTCGGACATCTTTAAACTTGAAACTCTCGTTATTTCGAGAATTTTCAAAATTACACGGTTTCCTTAAACTGTCTAAAATAAAGTGCTATGAACATATATTATCGAACAAACTGTTACTTGAAAAAATCACTTTACTTTTCATTATTGCTTCTGATTACTGCTTTACATTTCTCTGAAGCTATTTAATATCTGACTTCAGAGAGTGAAGGACCAGACAAGAATGATCTAAAATAAAAGATGCATTTTCAAGCAAACAATTTAATTATAAAATTTATCCAAGGAACTAAAAGTTTCGATGAAAAGTTTGAAAGAGTCGCGAACGTTTTGGACGTGTTTGGATAACCGCGCCAAAAGCAATAATGGCTACCGTGTCCTTGAAACGATTACATTCCTGTTGTGGGATTACAGTATTTACAGTCGTATCTGCTCGGCTTGTTCCCCTAAGTGGGCCGTTCTTTTTCGAGAGAACCGAAACGCAAGAACGCTCTGTAGAAAACGAGAGGTCTGATGAATACAGCAAACCTCGTAGAGATGCATAGAAAGGCAAAGAATACGAAGCGATAATAGGTACACATAGCGAGACTCGTTGTCGGAGAGCGCTGACCGCAGAGATAACGCTTTGACCCGTTACAAGCTTCAAGCACCAAATGAATGCCTTCACTGTCTCTTCCAAGCCCGGCCCAATCCAAATATGTAGCCCTTTTTCTTACCAGTTCGCCCTTTATTAACCGCCCACCACGCTCTCGCCAAATTCGACCATTATTTACCTTACGGGAGCATTTCTAACCTCACACTTTGGAAAAATCATTTATTCCCATTTTCTCGTAGGTTACATTCCTCAAAGCATGCTGACAACAGCGACACCTTTTAATCTCCATTCAAAGTAAAACTATACAGGGTGTTCGGCCACACTTGGGAAAAATTTTAATGGGGGATTCTAGAGGCCAAAATAAGACGAAAATCAAGAATACCAATTTGTTGATGGAGGCTTCGTTAGAAAGATATTAACAATTAAATTCAAAAATTTCAAATCGTTCTGGAAAAATTATTTTCGGTTGCGGGGGTTGATTACAATCATTTTTGGTGAATAGACATACCCACGAAATCCTACCCACTTTCCAGAAAAAAATTTGAGAAGGTGTGAAATTTTTCGACGGAAAAAAAAAATTTCAAATCGTTTTGGAAAAATTATTTTCGTTTGCGGGGATCAATTACAATTATTTTTGGTCAATACACATATCCCTGAAATCTTGTGCATTTTCGTGAAAAAAATTCTTTACTGAAAATCTTATTAGGTGTCCAAATTTTTCGACGAAAAAAAAAATTCAAATCGTTTTGGAAAAATTATTTTCGTTTGCAGGGGTCAATTACAATCATTTTTGGTCATTACACATACCCCCGAAATCCTACGCATTTTCGAGAAAAAAATTCCTTACCGAAAATCTAATTTCAGGCCAGAAATCGTTCCCCGAAATATCATGCGTATCTTTAAAACACCATAACTCCTGAACGGATTGGACGATTTTAATGTTTAAAAAGGCAAACAACGCGTATTTTGGTGTAGAATATGTAGAAATATTAACAATAATGAAAAAATTGTTATTTGACCCCGTAAAATGAGAAAAACACCATAAAAATGGTCCAATTTTCAAACAGCCAGTATTCCTACAATATTGAATATATTTCAATGAAATTTTTTTCTGAAGTAGAGCTCATGTGTATCTATAAAAAAGTATTAGACAACTTCTCTGTAGGGCGTTAAACAAAATTACTAAAAATGAAAAACAAATTTTTAAGAAAAATCGACTGGGGGTAGGTGCCTAAATTTTTTGGCGAAAAAAAAAATTTCAAATAATTCTGGAAAAATTATTTTCGTTTGCGGGGACCAATTACAATTATTTTTGGTGAATACACATATCCCTGAAATCTTGTGCATTTTCGTGAAAAAAATTCCTTACTGAAAATCTAATTAGGTGCCCAAATTTTTCGACGAAAAAAAAAATTCAAATCGTTTTGGAAAAATTATTTTCGTTTGCAGGGGTCAATTACAATCATTTTTGGTCATTACACATACCTACGTAATCCTACGCATTTTCGAGAAAAAAATTCCTTACCGAAAATCTAATTTCAGGCTAGAAATCGTTCTCCGAAATTTCATGCGTATCTTTAAAACACCATAACTCCTGAACGGATTGGACGATTTTAATGTTTAAAAAGGCAAACAACGCGTATTTTGGTGTAGAATATGTAGAAATATTAACAATAATGAAAAAATTGTTATTTGACCCCGTAAAATGAGAAAAACACCATAAAAATGGTCCAATTTTCAAACAGCCAGTATTCCTACAATATTGAATATATTTCAATGAAATTTTTTTCTGAAGTAGAGCTCATGTGTATCTATAAAAAAGTATTAGACAACTTCTCTGTAGGGCGTTAAACAAAATTACTAAAAATGAAAAACAAATTTTTAAGAAAAATCGACTGGGGGTAGGTGCCTAAATTTTTTGGCGAAAAAAAAAATTTCAAATAATTCTGGAAAAATTATTTTCGGTTGCGGGGATCAATTACAATCATTTTTAGTGAATACACATACCTTCGAAATCCTACCCAGTTTCGAGAAAAAATTCGATAAGGTGCTGAAATTTTTCGGCGAAAAACAAATTTTTCAAATTGTTCTAAAAAAATTATTTTCGGTTGCGGGGGTCAATTACAATAATTTTTGGTCATTACACATACCCCCGAAATCCTACGCATTTTCGAGAAAAAAATTCCTTACCGAAAATCTAATTAGGTGCCTGAATTTTTCGACGAAAAACAAAAATTTCAAATCATTCTGGAAAAATTATTTTCGATTGTGGGGGTAAATTACAATCATTTTTGGTGAATAAACATACCCCCGAAATCCTACCCATTTTCTATAAAAAAATTCGAGAATGTGTGAAATTTTTGTGTGCCCAAACTTTTAGGTGAAAAAAAAAATTTCAAATCATTCTGGAGAAATTATTTTCGGTTACGGGAGTCAATTACAATCATTTTTGGTGAATACACATACCCTCGAAATCCTACGCATTTTCAAGAAAAAAATTCATTATTGAAAACATAATGGCTCACCATAACTGTCTTGTTACCCTCGAAAGTTAAAAGTTTCAAATAATTCTGGAAAAATTATTTTCTGTTGTGGGGTGCAATTACAATCATTTTTGGTGAATAGACATACCCCCGAAATTCTACCCACTTTCTAGAAAAAATTCGAGAAGTTGTGAAATTTTTCGACGGAAAAAAAAAATTTGAAATCGTTATGGAAAAATTATTTTCAGTTGCGGGGGTCAATTACAATCATTTTTGGTAAATAGACATACCCTCGAAATCTTGCGCATTTTCGAGAAAAAAATTCAGAACGGTCCTAACTTTAAACGTTAATAACTTTTTAACGAAGCCTCCGTCAACAAATTGATATTCTTGATTTTCGTCTTATTTTGGCCTCTAGAATCTCCCATTAAATTTTTTCTCAGAGGTAGCCGAACACCGTGTATATTAATTAAAGTTACTTGTTCTTTCAATATTTAACAATCCCTGAAGTCTGAATCCGATTCGACACCGAGATCTAAAAACTAAATTTTTTCGAAAATCAAATCTAGCTGTAAGTTGCGACTTTACACAAGTAATTTTTAGTAGCCTTGAACAATCTTGCCAAATTTCATCCCCATTGTTAACGCATTCACTGTCCGGTTTCTCAGCGACATATCCAATAACGTGGTGCTATGAACCATATACGGGTCACGGACAGTGAACGTCTTAACCATGTTCAATCTGGCCACACTAATAACGACAAACTTTCAGTGATCCGACGAAAAAAGGTTTGGTTTCAGCTATAAACTGAAATATAAAAAATTGCAAAAAATTGGCCGAACACCCTATATAGTATTATTTCTTTATTTATTTATTCCAACGTGTAATTATAAGAAAAATTGCTGCAAATGGCCGACATTTCGAACATTTTTCATGAAAACAAACAAATATTTTAAAAACGATGACTTTTAGGACAAACGTACGTACTTTAGTGTTCATTTTTCGTACAGCAATGGCGAATTTTGACACTAACAGATGTTTGGACACAGCGATATCGTTGAGCCTCGAAGTCGCCTTTATCTTTTGCCGACAGTCGTGCTCGACAACCGAAGAAAAGGACAGCGCGCGAGAACAAGCGAGAGCGAATAGAAAAAAAGAACGAACGGCAGTCAAAGAAAAGGATGGCGAGCGAAAACGAACGAAAAAGAACGAACGGCAGTCGAAGAAAAGGACCCTGTATGATTTTTCGTACGCTCTGTCCATTTAAAGTCAGCAATTTAATGAAACGTTTGTGTATCATTCTGCGACAGATCAATCA
This sequence comes from Colletes latitarsis, assembly GCF_051014445.1. Taxonomy (NCBI): domain Eukaryota; kingdom Metazoa; phylum Arthropoda; class Insecta; order Hymenoptera; family Colletidae; genus Colletes; species Colletes latitarsis. The sequence continues at coordinate 18,164,046 of NC_135145.1, forward strand.
CTAGTTGAATACTCAGTGTTACCAAATAAAGTCGCGTCATTTGTGCAGGGTTGCAAATCAAAAGACTTTTAGAAAAGAAAAATGGAGAAACAAAATAATTGAACGACTTAATAAAGTTCAATCTTGAGTGATTTTCTTTTTAAAACTTCAGAAGAAACTTAAAGAAATGGATTAAATATCAATACGTTTATTGAAAACTGCGATTTTGCAAAAATCCAGTCGAGTAAATTTTTTACAATTTTTATAAGAAATTACGAACACTGACCACTTCCTTATCCCAGTAATACAGGGTGTTCGGCCACCCCTGGGAAAAATTTTAATGGCGGATTCTAGAGGCCAAAATAAGACGAAAATCAAGAATACCAATTTGTTGATGGAGGCTTCGTTAAAAAGTTATTAACGTTTAAAGTTCCGCCCGTACTGAATTTTTTTCTCGAAAATGCGCAAGATTTTGAGGGTATGTCTATTCACCAAAAATTATTATAATTAACCCTCGCAACTGAAAATAATTTTTCCAAAACGATTTGAATTTTTTTTTCCGTCAAAAAATTTGGGGACCTAATTAGATTTACAGTAAGGAATTTTTTTCTCGAAAATGCGCAAAATTTCGGGGGTATGTCTATTCACCAAAAATTATTGTAATTGACCCCCGCAAATGAAAATAATTTTTCCAAAACGATTTGAAATTTTTTAATTTTGTCGAAAAATTTCACACCTTCTCGAATTTCTTTCTAGGAAATGAGTAGGATTTCGGGGATATGACTAATCATCAAAAATTATTGTAATTAACCCCTGTAGCCAAAAGTATTTTTTTTAGAACGATTTGAAATTTTTTTTAGGAACTACCCCCAGTCGATTTCTCTTAAAAATTTGTTTTTGATTTTTAGTAATTTCATTTGACGCCCTACAGAAAAGTTGTGCAATACTTTTTTATAGGTATCCATAAGCTCTACTTGAGAAAAAAATTTCATTGAAATATATTCAATATTGTAGGAATATTGGCTGTTTGAAAATTGGACCATTTTTATGGTGTTTTTTTCATTTTATGGGGTCGAGGAACAATTTTTTCATTATTGTTAATATTTCTACATATTCTACACCAAAATACGCGTTGTTTACCTTTTTAAACATTAAAATCGTCCAATCCGTTCAGGAGTTATGGTGTTTTAAAGATACGCATGAAATTTCGGGGAACGATTTCTGGCCTAAAATTAGATTTTCGGTAAGGAATTTTTTTCTCGAAAATGCGTAAGATTTCGGGGGTATGTGTAATGACCAAAAATGATTGTAATCGACTCTTGCAGCCGAAAATATTTTTTTTAGAACAATTTGAAAAATTTTTTATTTCGCCAAAAAATTTCAGCACCTACCCGATTTTTTTTCTCGAAAGTGGGTAGGATTTCAGGGATGTGTCTATTCACCAAAAATGTTTATAATTGACCGTTGCAACCAAAAATAATTTTTCCAGAACTATCTGAGAATTTTTATTTTAATTTGTTAATAACTTTTTATTGAAGCCCCAGTCAAGAAATTGATATTCTTGATTTTCGTCTTATTTTGGCCTCTAGAAACCCCCATTACAATGAACACCCTGTATACTAAGAGAAACCTGAGATAGTCGGTGATACGTATAAAAATCAACAGATTTCCATTTCAAGCGCAACAGAAATACGCAAGTTGAATAAAGAGACAGAAGATAAAGCTAAAATGTTGTTCAAAGAAATTATTTTCGGTTGCGAGGCTCAATTATAATTATTTTTGGTGAATAGACATACCCCCGAAATCCTATCCATTTTCTAGAAAAAAATACAAGAAAGTGTGAAATTTTTTGACGAAATTAAAATATTTCAAATCATACTACAAAAATTATATTTTGTTACAGGGGTTAATTACAATCATTTTTGGCCATTACACATACCCTCGAAATCCTACCCACTTTCTAGATAAAAATTCGAGAAAGTGTGAAATTTTTCGACGAAATTAAAAAATTTCAAATCACACTACAAAAATTATATTTAGTTACAGGGGTTAATTACAATCATTTTTGGTCATTACACATACCCTCGAAATCCTACCCACTTTCTAGAAAAAAATTCGAGAAAGTGTGAAATTTTTCGACGAAATTAAAAAATTTCAAATCACACTACAAAAATTATATTTTGTTACAGGGGTTAATTACAATCATTTTTGGTCATTACACATACCCTCGAAATCCTACCCACTTTCTAGAAAAAAATTCGAGAAAGTGTGAAATTTTTCGACGAAATTAAAAAATTTCAAATCACACTACAAAAATTAGATTTAGTTACAGGGGTTAATTACAATCATTTTTGGTCATTACACATACCCCCGAAATCCTATTCACTTTCTAGAAAAAAATTCGAGAAAGTGTGAAATTTTCGACGAAATTAAAAAATTTCAAATCACACTACAAAAATTATATTTAGTTACAGGGGTTAATTACAATCATTTTTGGCCATTACACATACCCCCGAAATCCTATCCACTTTCTAGAAAAAAATTCGAGAAAGTGTGAAATTTTTTGACGAAATTAAAAAATTTCAAATCATTCTACAAAAATTATATTTAGTTACAGGGGTTAATTACAATCATTTTTGGTCATTACACATACCCTCGAAATCCTACCCACTTTCTAGAAAAAAATTCGAGAAAGTGTGAAATTTTTTGACGAAATTAAAAAATTTCAAATCACACTACAAAAATTATATTTAGTTACAGGGGTTAATTACAATCATTTTTGGCCATTACACATACCCTCGAAATCCTACCCACTTTCTAGAAAAAAATTCAGTACGGATGAAACTTTAAACAGTAATAACTTTTTAACGAAGCCTCCATCAACAAATTGGTATTCTTGATTTTCGTCTTATTTTGGCCTTTAGAATCCCCCATTAAAATTTTTCCCAGGTATGGCCGAACATATAATGCTATTCTACTACTGTATGTCATATATACACAATAAATAATATATATGTTTGCATTTCAAAGTAATAAAAGAAAAAACAAAATAAGTAAATTGGCAGGGAGATTCGAACTCACTACAAAAAAACGAAAAGTTTCATTGTCAATCGTTCTACCATTTTGCCCAAAACGTATTCTGCAAAATAAAAAGTATTAAACTTATTATACAGAAATTAAGATTCTTCGATACTAGGAATATGCTATAACTTGCATCTGTTATTTTTTCAAAAGCAATTTCCACAACTGTACGGTCCCCAAATCAAAGTAATTTTTATTTTCTAGCACGATTTCAAATAATACGTAAATATTGTTGCAGAACCATCAGTAAACACGTCCACTCATCAATTCGAAGAAATAGCGGGCACGCTGCTTATCAATGGAAATTCCGAGATAACAGGATGCAAAGATCGGCCACAGATTTGTGGAAAAGAAGCAGCATGTCGCACGTTCTACAACAGTACATCGATGTGCGTCTGCCCGCACGATTTGTCACCGCCGACGGCCGACTTGAAATGCCCAAATCGTCTAATAGGTCAGACCCAGATCCCATTTTTACGTTTCTTTATAACCTAAAATACGTTCATAAGCAAAGCACCTTTCTTCGACCCATTCGCTACTAAAAATTATTATTTACTTGTAGCATTTAGTAAATTTTTAATACGTATCGTTAAAATATTAAATATTTGAGTATAAAGTTGTACACTTGAGCGAAGTAATTTGCTCAGAAAAATGTTCGAACGTAAATTGATGGTATCTCGCCATTGTTGGGGAGATGGGGGGGGGGCTACAAATTTTACGACTTGAAATGCCCAAATCGTCTAATAGGTCAGATCCAGATCCCATTTTTACGTTTCTTTATAACCTAACATACGTTCATAAGCAAAGCACCTTTCTTCGACCCATTCGCTACTAAAAATTATTATTTACTTGTAGCATTTAGTAAATTTTCAATATGTATCGTTAAAATATTAAATATTTGAGTATAAAGTTATACACTTGAGCGAAGTAATTTGTTCAGAAAAATGTTCGAACGTAAATTGATGGTATCTCGCCATTGTTGGGGAGAGGGGGGGGGGCTACAAATTTTACGACTTGAAATGCCCAAATCGTTTAATAGGTCAGACCCAGATCCCATTTTTACGTTTCTTTATAACCTAAAATACGTTCATAAGCAAAGCACCTTTCTTCGACCCATTCGCTACTAAAAATTATTATTTACTTGTAGCATTTAGTAAATTTTCAATACGTATCGTTAAAATATTAAATATTTGAGTATAAAGTTATACACTTGGGCGAAGTAATTTGCTCAGAAAAATGTTCGAACGTAAATTGATGGTATCTCGGCATTGTTGGGGAGAGGGGGGGGGGCTACAAATTTTACGACTTGAAATGCCCAAATCGTCTAATAGGTCAGACCCAGATCCCATTTTTACGTTTCTTTATAACCTAAAATATGTTCATAAACAAAGCACCTTTCTTCGACCCATTCGCTACTAAAAATTATTATTTACTTGTAGCATTTAGTAAATTTTCAATACGTATCGTTAAAATATTAAATATTTGAGTATAAAGTTATACACTTGAGCGAAGTAATTTGCTGAGAAAAATGTTCGAACGTAAATTGATGGTATCTCGCCATTGTTGGGGAGAGGGGGGGGGGGCTACAAATTTTACTTGAAGAGTAGAGATCTTCTTTACAAATAGAGACTTTATTTTATTAAAAAAGCACAGAAAGATCGTTCTGTTTTTAGAAAATCGTTTTAAAGCAATTCAAACACCAATTCTAGGATGGTATTTCGTCAGTCGTGGGGGGCTATAAATTTTACTTGAAGAGTAGAGATCTTCTTTACAAATAGAGAGACTTTATTTTATTAAAAAAGCACAGAAAGATCGTTCAGTTTTTAGAAAATCGTTTTAAAGCAATTCAAACACCAATTGTAGGGTGGTATCTCGTCAGTCGTGGGGGTTACAAATTTTACTTGAAGAGTAGAGATCTTCTTTACAAATAGAGAGACTTTATTTTATTAAAAAAGCTCAGAAAGATCGATCAATTTTAAAAAAATCGTTTTAAAGCAGTTCAAACCCCAATTCTAGGGTGGTATCTCGTCAGTCGTGGGGGGCTTTAAATTTTACTTGAAGAGTAGAGATCTTCTTTACAAATAGAGACTTTATTTTATTAAAAAAAGCACAGAAAGATCGATCAATTTTTAAAAAATCGTTTCAAAACACCTCGAACACTAATTCTAGGGTGGTAAATAGTCAGTCGTGGGGGTTATAAATTTTTCTTGAAGAGTAGAGATCTTTTTTACATATAAAGAGACTTTATTTTATTAAAAAAGCACAGAAAGATCGATCAATTTTAAAAAATCGTTTTAAAGCAATACAAACACCAATTCTAAGATGGTATTTCGTCAGTCGTGGGGGTTACAAATTTTACTTGAAGAGTAGAGATCTTCTTTACAAATAGAGACTTTATTTTATTTAAAAAAGCACAGAAAGATCGATCAATTTTTAAAAAATCGTTTCAAAACACCTCGAACACTAATTCTAGGGTGGTAAATAGTCAGTCGTGGGGGTTATAAATTTTTCTTGAAGAGTAGAGATCTTTTTTACATATAAAGAGACTTTATTTTATTAAAAAAGCACAGAAAGATCGATCAATTTTAAAAACTCGTTTTAAAGCAATACAAACACCAATTCTAAGATGGTATTTCGTCAGTCGTGGGGGTTACAAATTTTACTTGAAGAGTAGAGATCTTCTTTACAAATACAGACTTTATTTTATTAAAAAAGCACAGAAAGATCGATCAATTTCTGGAATATCGTTTTAAAGCAATTCAAATACCAATTCTAAGATGGTATTTCGTCAGTCGTGGGGGGCTATAAATTTTTCTTGAAAAGTAGAGATCTTCTTTACAAATAGAGACTTTATTTTATTAAAAAAGCACAGGAAGATCGATCAATTTCTGGAAAATCGTTTTAAAGCAGTTCAAACACCAATTCTAGGGTGGTAAATAGTCAGTCGTGGGGGTTATAAATTTTTCTTGAAGAGTAGAGATCTTTTTTACATATAAAGAGACTTTATTTTATTAAAAAAGCACAGAAAGATCGATCAATTTAAAAAAAATCGTTTTAAAGCAGTTCAAACACCAATTCTAGGGTGGTATCTCGTCAGTCGTGTGGGTTACAAATTTTTCTTGAAGAGTAGGGATCTTTTTTACATATGAAGAGACTTGATTTTATTAAAAAAGCATAGAAAGATCGATCAATTTCTGGAAAATCGTTTTAAAGCAATTCAAACACCAATTCTAGGGTGGTAACTCGTCAGTCGTGGGGGTTATAAATTTTTCTTGAAGGGTAGAGATCTTTTTTACAAATAGAGAGACTTTATTTTATTAAAAAAGCACAGAAAGATCGATCAATTTCTGGAATATCGTTTTAAAGCAATTCAAATACCAATTCTAGGATGGTATTTCGTCAGTCGTGGGGGGCTATAAATTTTTTTTGAAAAGTAGAGATCTTCTTTACAAATAGAGACTTTATTTTATTAAAAAAGCACAGGAAGATCGATCAATTTCTGGAAAATCGTTTTAAAGCAGTTCAAACACCAATTCTAGGGTGGTAAATAGTCAGTCGTGGGGGTTATAAATTTTTCTTGAAGAGTAGAGATCTTTTTTACATATAAAGAGACTTTATTTTATTAAAAAAGCACAGAAAGATCGATCAATTTTAAAAAAATCGTTTTAAAGCAGTTCAAACACCAATTCTAGGGTGGTAACTCGTCAGTCGTGGGGGTTATAAATTTTTCTTGAAGAGTAGAGATCTTTTTTACAAATAGAGAGACTTTATTTTATTAAAAAAGCACAGAAAGATCGATCAATTTCTGGAATATCGTTTTAAAGCAATTCAAATACCAATTCTAAGATGGTATTTCGTCAGTCGTGGGGGGCTATAAATTTTTCTTGAAAAGTAGAGATCTTCTTTACAAATAGAGACTTTATTTTATTAAAAAAGCACAGGAAGATCGATCAATTTCTGGAAAATCGTTTTAAAGCAGTTCAAACACCAATTCTAGGGTGGTATCTCGTCAGTCGTGTGGGTTACAAATTTTACTTGAAGAGTAGAAATCTTCTTTACAAATAGAGACTTTATTTTATTAAAAAAACACAGAAAGATCGTTCAAGTTTTAGAAAATCGTTTTAAAGCAATTCAAACACCAATTCTAGGATGGTATTTCGTCAGTCGTGGGGGGCTATAAATTTTACTTGAAGAGTAGAGATCTTCTTTACAAATAGGGACTTTATTTTATTAAAAAAGCACAGAAAGATCGTTCTGTTTTTAGAAAATCATTTTAAAGCAATTCAAACACCAATTCTAGAGTGGTATCTCGTCAGTCGTGGGGGGCTATAAATTTTACTTGAAGAGTAGAGATCTTCTTTACAAATAGAGAGACTTTATTTTATTAAAAAAGCACAGAAAGATCGTTCAATTTAAAAAAAACGTTTTAAAGCAGTTCAAACACCAATTCTAGGGTGGTATCTCGTTAGTCGTGGGGAGCTATAAATTTTACTTGAAGAGTAGAGATCTTTTTTACAAATAGAGAGACTTCATTTTATTAAAAAAGCACAGAAAGATCGATCAATTTTTAGAAAATCGTTTTAAAGCAATTCAAACACCAATTCTAGGATAGTATGTCGTCAGTCGTGGGGGTTATAAATTTCTCTTGAAGAGTAGAGATCTTCTTTACAAATAGAGACTTTATTTTATTAAAAAAGCTCAGAAAGCCCAATCAATCTTTAAAAAATCGTTTCAAAACACTTCGAACACCAATTCTAGGGTGGTATCTAGTCAGTCGTGGGGGTTAGAAATTTTACTTGAAGAGTGGAGATCTTCTTTCCAAATAGAGACTTTGTTTTATTAAAAAAGCACAGAAAGCCCAATCAATCTTTAAAAAATCGTTTTAAAGCAATACAAACACCAATTCTAAGATGGTATCTCGTCAGTCGTGTGTGTTACAAATTTTACTTGAAGTGTAGAGATCTTCTTTACAAATAGAGAGATTTTACTGTGTAAAAAAAAGCACAGAAAGATCAATCAATTTTTAGAAAATCGTTTTAAAGCAGTATAAACGATCGAAGGTCTCTGAACGCTTCTGTTTCTCGGTGTAATTTGCGGGTTATTTATCACAAGAAATAGGAGAACGGTACTCGACGCGGCTCCTGGGTCGGATTACAGCAATAATGTAAACACAGCCGGCCGCTGGTGTGACCTGTAGGTGGCGTCTGTGTGCGGTTGGCTCAGTGCCCAAGTAATCGTGTATTGAGCGCGCAAGTACCGTGAAAACAAAATGGCGCGCTCACCAATAGACGACGTTTTCTGTAGGCTTCGTTTAATCGCAGGCGTAACGAGGGCGGTGCTAGTATTTCGTTGCAGCATTTCTCTTGGTAGTTTATCTTTGTCTTCTTGGAACCGTACTAGGTACAAACTACTGTCGGATTCCAGATTGTAGAATCGAGTTTAACGCTTTAATGATTGTTACGGTGGTCACCGGTGACCGGCACTTTGAACTTACAACTTGTTGCAATGTAACATTGTTAAACACTTGCAAAATTGTAAATGACGCTAGTCTAATTTGAAATATTGTAAAACAACAAATTCACCATTGAATATAGTTTCTACAATTTGAACGTATGTTGAGGACATCTTTGGACATGGAAAACTGGCTTATACCATCGTGAAGTTGTAACAAAATGTCTCCTCTACCTTTTTAAGTAGTATAACATTCTTTTTAAGAAGATTCGTAGAAAGAATTTGAGAAAAGATAAAGTTTCTTAATGTATAAATTGAAAATGTTGATACTTATGACTAAGGATGATGGCGCTGGCTGGCGTTTACACAAGATTACCGATTGGTATCTACCAGATTTACGATACTAGACCAGATGTACCAAGTATGCGTTGTTATTTACAAAAGATTGTGTCCGAAATCAATATCCAACACATAAAGAACTTCTGCCAATTTGTAACATTTAACTTTTCTCAAATATGGTTCCAAGTCTTGTAAATAGAACGTTGTTGAACACGTAATCTCACTTAGTAATCGTGATAATATTATTCGTACTCGTCGCCTTTTCGTTCGAGTCACAACATTCCTCTCATTTTTCGATCAAAATATACAACACCTACTCTTAAAAAAACCTCTTGCAGCAATACTTGAGAATAAACGATAGCCTGGTTCTTAATCGTTCGTCGTTCACGTGAATTTTATCGCTTCTAAATTAGTACACTACTGTGGCGCGCTTTTGCTGATGGAGGAAGCGAGAGAGACCATAGCAGAGTAGAAAAGGAAAGGAGAGACGCGTATTATATAGAAACGGGGTGTCAGTCAAGCGCTTGCGAGAGAGACAAGAGCCGTAGCCCTCTGGTGGCGAGTACGAAAAGTAACGCCACTTTCCATTTTCTTCTCGTGGAGAAATTCTTGATTGGACACTCCAATATTCTGGAGATGAGCGTCACAGTGTCAGTCAAGCGCTTGCGAGAGAGACAAGCGCGTAGCCCTCTGGTGGCGAGTACGAAAAGTAACGCCACTTTCCATTTTCTTTTCGTGGAGAAATTCTTGATTGGCTATCCCAATATTCTGTAGATGAGCATCACAGTGTCAGTCATGCGCTTGCGAGAGAGACAAGAGCGTAGCCCTCTGGTGGCGAGTACGAGAAGTAACGCCACTTTCCATTTTCTTCTCGTGGAGAAATTCTTGATTGGACACTCCAATATTCTGGAGATGAGCGTCACAGTGTTAGTCAAGCGCTTGCGAGAGAGACAAGAGCCGTAGCCCTCTGGTGGCGAGTACGAAAAGTAACGCCACTTTCCATTTTCTTCTCGTGGAGAAATTCTTGATTGGCCATCCCAATATTCTGTAGATGAGCGTCACAGTGTTAGTTAAGCGCTTGTGAGAGAGACAAGCGCGTAGCCCTCTGGTGGCGAGTACGAGAAGTAACGCCACTTTCCATTTTCTTTTCGTGGAGAAATTCTTGATTGGGCACCCCAATATTCTGGAGATGAGCGTCACAGTATGAGTCAAGCGCTTGCGAGAGAGACAAGAACGTAGCCCTCTGGTGGCGAGTACGAGAAGTAACGCCACTTTCCATTTTCTTTTCGTGGAGAAATTCTTGATTAGCCATCCCAATATTCTGTAGATGAGCGTCACAGTGTTAGTCAAGCGCTTGCGAGAGAGACAAGAACGTAGCCCTCTGGTGGCGAGTACGAGACGTAACGCCACTTTGCATTTTCTTTTCGTGGAGAAATTCTTGATTGGCCATCCCAATATTCTAGAGATGAGCGTCACAGTGTCCCACAGAATCTCTTCTTCAGTATCAATAGATGAATTATTATTGTATAAACGATCATGTACCTGCGTAAATATAGATAAAGAATGCTTTGCATTCAACTGATGAGAAGCTAATAATTATTTAAATTACTTTCTAGTTCCTCTAACACCACGACCTATACCGAACATAATACCTCCAAATGGTAACTCTACTAATAGTTCGACTGCCCTTCCAGAAGCTGAACAGGTAACTATTTATTATAAACGTTATTTTAATAAACGTTGATCTTGATCGTAATATATCCATATTATTCAATAGGTAGAGCGATCGAAACAAAGGGTACCTGAAATAATAGGAATTGCTATAGCTTTCATCGCGGTATTAGTTATTTTGCTGAGCATAGTATACTGCGTCAGGAAACGGAGTTACAACATCAAATCGCAAAGGAATTCTCTGGACGTTCGTATATATATACATTATAATACTTATTTGTGAAAAAAGAGAACAGAAAAAAATAGTTATTTTTCCAATGTTTTGAAAATAATGTAATAAATTTTAAAACGTAGATACCTTCCTGAACGATAGATACATGGCGCTTTATGCAGCCATTTCCATTTAACAATATAATATTATACAAAGTGTTCGGCCACCCCTGGGAAAAATTTTGACAGAGGATTCTAGGGGCTAATATAAGACGAAAATCAAAAATACCAATTTGTTGATGGAGGCTTCGTTAAAAAGTTATTAACAATTAAACTCAAAAATTTGATATCGTTCTGGAAAAATTATTTCCGGTTGCGGGGGTCAATTACAATCATTTTTGGTGAATACACATACCCCCGAAATCCTACCCACTTTTTACAAAAAAATTCGAGAAGGCGTGAAATTTTACGACGGAAAAAGAAATTTTTCAAATCGTTTTGGAAAAATTATTTTCAGTTGCAGGGGTCAATTACAATCATTTTTGGTCATTACACATACCCCCGAAATCTTACGCATTTCCAAGAAAAAAATTCATTACAGAAAATCTAATTAGGTGCCTAAATTCGACGGAAAAAAAATATTTCAAACCGTTTTGGAAAAATTATTTTCAGTTGCGGGGGTCAATTACAATAATTTTTGGTGAATATACATACCCCCGAATTATTACGCATTTCCAAGAAAAAAATTCATTACTGAAAATCTAATTAGGTGCCTAAATTCGACGGAAAAAAAAAATTTCAAATCGTTTTGGAATAATTATTTTCAGTTGCGGGGGTCAATTACAATCATTTTTGGTCATTACACATACCCCCGAAATCTTACGCATTTCCAAGAAAAAAATTCATTACTGAAAATCTAATTAGGTGCCTAAATTCGACGGAAAAAAAAATTTCAAATAGTTTTGGAAAAATTATTTTCAGTTGCGGGGGTCAATTACAATAGTTTTTGGTGAATAGACATACCCCCGAAATCTTACGCATTTCCAAGAAAAAAATTCATTACTGAAAATCTAATTAGGTGCCTAAATTTGACGGAAAAAAAAATTTCAAATCGTTTTGGAAAAATTATTTTCAGTTGCGGGGGTCAATTACTATCATTTTTGGTCATTATACATACCCCCGAAATCTTACGCATTTCCAAGAAAAAAATTCATTACTGAAAATCTAATTAGGTGCCTAAATTCGACGGAAAAAAAAATTTCAAATCGTTTTGGAAAAATTATTTTCAGTTGCGGGGGTCAATTACAATCATTTTTGGTCATTACACATACCCCCGAAATCTTACGCATTTCCAAGAAAAAAATTCATTACTGAAAATCTAATTAGGTGCCTAAATTCGACGGAAAAAAAAATTTCAAATCGTTTTGGAAAAATTATTTTCAGTTGCAGGGGTCAATTACAATCATTTTTGGTCATTACACATACCCCCGAAATCTTACGCATTTCCAAGAAAAAAATTCATTACTGAAAATCTAATTAGGTGCCTAAATTTGACGGAAAAAGAAATTTCAAATCGTTTTGGAAAAATTATTTTCAGTTGCAGGAGTCAATTACAATCATTTTTGTTCATTACACATACCCCCGAAATCTTATGCATTTCCAAGAAAAAAATTCATTACTGAAAATCTAATTAGGTGCCTAAATTCGACGGAAAAAAAAAATTTCAAATCGTTTTGGAAAAATTATTTTCAGTTGCGGGGGGTCAATTACAATCATTTTTGGTCATTACACATACCCCCGAAATCTTACCCATTTCCAAGAAAAAAATTCATTACTGAAAATCTAATTAGGTGCCTAAATTCGACGGAAAAAAAAATTTCAAATCGTTTTGGAAAAATTATTTTCAGTTGCAGGGGTCAATTACAATCATTATGTTTATTACACATACCCCCGATATCTTACGCATTTTCAAGAAAAAAATTCATTACTGAAAATCTAATTAGGTGCCTAAATTCGACGGAAAAAAAAAATTTCAAATCGTTTTGGAAAAATTATTTTCAGTTGCGGGGGTCAATTACAATCATTTTTGGTCATTACACATACCCCCGAAATCTTACGCATATCCAAGAAAAAAATTCATTACTGAAAATCTAATTAGGTGCCTAAATTCGACAGAAAAAAAAATTTCAAATCGTTTTGGAAAAATTATTTTCAGTTGCAGGGGTCAATTACAATCATTTTTGGTCATTACACATACCCCCGAAATCTTACGCATTTCCAAGAAAAAAATTCATTACTGAAAATCTAATTAGGTGCCTAAATTCGACGGAAAAAAAAAATTTCAAATCATTTTGGAAAAATTATTTTCAGTTGCGGGGGTCAATTACAATCATTTTTGTTCATTACACATACCCCCGAAATCTTATGCATTTCCAAGAAAAAAATTCATTACTGAAAATCTAATTAGGTGCCTAAATTCGACGGAAAAAAAAATTTCAAATAGTTTTGGAAAAATTATTTTCAGTTGCGGGGGTCAATTACAATCATTTTTGGTCATTACACATACCCCCGAAATCTTACGCATTTCCAAGAAAAAAATTCATTACTGAAAATCTAATTAGGTGCCTAAATTCGACGGAAAAAAAAAATTTCAAATCGTTTTGGAATAATTATTTTCAGTTGCGGGGGTCAATTACAATCATTTTTGGTCATTACACATACCTCCGAAATCTTACCCATTTCCAAGAAAAAAATTCATTACTGAAAATCTAATTAGGTGCCTAAATTCGACGGAAAAAAAAAATTTCAAATCGTTTTGGAAAAATTATTTTCAGTTGCGGTGGTCAATTACAATAATTTTTGGTGAATAGACATACCCCTGAAATCTTGCCCATTTTCGAGAAAAAAATTCAATACGAGCGGAACTTAATAACTTTTTAACAAAGCCTCCATCAACAAATTGGTATTCTTGATTTTCGTCTTATTTTGGCCTCTAGAATTCCCTATTAAAATTTTTCCCAGGGGTGACCGAACACCCTGTATTTGGTGTAAATGAATGCAATTACATATGTAAATATTAATCGTGTGAAATTTAAGTAACGGTAATCGTTTCTGATCCGATTTACAAATAGTAGTATCGACAATTGTTTGTTTATAATTAAAAATTGCGACGGGAATACTTTGTACATGTTCTATTCAGGGGACACCGATGAATCTGAAGAAAGGGTTGCTGTTAGCGAATAAGTACACGCCTAATCCACAGTATTTCAGTTGCGCTTCGCTAGAGGTGCCGATTCTGCAGCGAGAATCTCTCGTATTTGTACAAGACATCGGCGAAGGATGCTTTGGAAAAGTGTATAAAGGTAGATGACCAACTTAATAATATAATAAAACTTCTAGTTTACTATTTTACGTTCGACAAAGAAATGACATTCGTTATTTTTGCCAATGAGACAATATCATTGATGGTATCGTCTCTTGAAACATGATTAGAGTGTTTTTTGGTGGTTTGTTCATCTGCAAAAACGGAGAAACGGTTCCCAGGTAACTATTAACCGGTAAGACGCTTGCCTATCATGCAACGACTACCAACCAAACCAACCAACGTTTTTTTATTTGCAATCATATCTTCGACGTGACGCAGACCCTCCAAACTACATTGCAGTAGCTACGAACGACTGCGCGTGCGCGGAACACAGTTCTCGAAGTCGCATGCGCAGAAGCGTGCGCACGAGTGAACCAAAGGACAATTCGAACCATACATATCACAGAGCATCTTGTACAGTAATTTCTTTATATTAAATTCAGAATAGTAACGAAAAACGTGTGACAATTATTTTACATCAGTGGTTGCTCCAGAAACTAAAAGCAACGGCTTGTACAAACGTATACTGTTTAAAACATAATTAATATCGGAAGAAAAGCCAACTTGGCCAAAAATGTACTCGTTTACACGGTAGGCAGCCGCCATATTGAATAAGCTATTACATCCGGGAACTGTTCCTCTGTTTTTAATGAATCAAACCACCAAAACATTCACACTGCGTATTAATGTTATTAACATTCTCCTTATTCAAGGTCGCTAAACATTTTGTTTTTCCAGGAGAATTATCCACCGGAGATTCGAAGGAAATCGTCGCGATAAAGGTCCTGAAAGATTCCGTCTCCCACGAAGCCGAAGAAAACTTTATGCGAGAAGTCGATATTATGTCTACGTTTGGACATAAAAATATTTTGTCGTTGAAAGGGGTAGTACTTCGAGACGCCAACAACAGTCCTTGGATGGTTTTCGAATACATGCCTTACGGAGATCTGGCTGAAGTTTTGCGATCGAATAACCGTCAAGTTAGATCGTCGAAATCTGCACTGCAACCTTTAACGCAGGTAAATTTTCTTTGAACCACATTTTAGCTCTATCTTCTGTCTCTTTATGCAACATGCGTATTTCTGTTGCGCTTGAAATGGAAAATTGTTGATTTTTATACGTATCTCCGACTATCTCTGGCTTCTTTTAGTATACAGGATGTTCATTCTAATGGGGGCTTCTAGAGGCCAAAATAAGACGAAAATCAAGAATACCAATTTGTTGATGGAGGCTTGGTTAAAAAGTTATTAACATTTAAAGTTCCACCAGTACTGAATTTTTTTCTCGAAAATGCGTAGAATTTCGGGAGTATGTCTATTCATCAAAAATGATTGTAATTGACCCCCCTAAACGAAAATAATTTTTCCAGAACGATTTGAAATTTTTTTTTCCGTCGAATTTGGGCACCCAATTAAATTTTTAATAATGAATTTTTTTCTTGGAAATGCGTAAGATTTCGGGGATATGTCTATTCACCAAAAATAATTGTAATTGACCCCCGCGAACGAAAATAATTTTTCCAAAACGATTTGAAATTTTTTTTTTCCATCGAAAAATATTAAAACCTTCTCGAATTTCTTTCCAGGAAATGAGTAGGATTTCGGGGATATGACTGTTCACCAAAAATTATTGCAATTAACCCCTGAAGCCAAAAGTATTTTTTTTAGGACGATTAAAAATTTTTTTTTTTCGCCGAAAAATTTAGGAACTACCCCCAGTCGATTTCTCTTAAAAATTCGTTTTTGATTTTTAGTAATTTCATTTGACGCCCTATAGAAAAGTTGTGCAATACTTTTTTATAGGTATCCATGAGCTCTACTTCAGAAAAAAATTTCATTGAAATATATTCAATATTGTAGGAATATTGGCTGTTTGAAAATTGGATCATTTTTATGTTGTTTTTCTCATTTTACGGGGTCAAAGAACAATTTTCTCATTATTGTTAATATTTCTACATATTCTACACCAAAATACGCATTGATTGCCTTTTTAAACATTAAAATCGTCCGATCCGTTCAGGAGTTATGATGTTTTAAAAATTTCGGGGAACGATTTCTGGTCTGAAATTAGATTTTCGGTAAGGAATTTTTTTCTCGAAAATGCGCAAGATTTCGAGGGTATGTCTATTCACCAAAAATAATTGTAATTGACCCCCACAAACGAAAATAATTTTTCCAGAACGATTTGAAATTTTTTTTCCGTCGAATTTGGGCACCCAATTAGATTTTTAATAAGGAATTTTTTTCTCGAAAATGCGCAAGATTTCGGGGGTATGTCTATTCACCAAAAATTATTGTAATTAACCCCCACAACAGAAAATAATTTTTTCAAAACGATTTGAAATTTTTTTTTTCCGTCGAAAAATATTAAAACCTTCTCGAATTTCTTTCCAGGAAATGAGTAGGATTTCGGGGATATGACTGTTCACCAAAAATTATTGCAATTAACCCCTGCAGCCAAAAGTATTTTTTTTAGGACGATTTGAAATTTTTTTTTTTCGTTGAAAAATTTAGAAACTACCCCCAGTCGATTTCTCTTAAAAATTCGTTTTTGATTTTTAGTAATTTCATTTGACGCCCTATAGAAAAGTTGTGCAATACTTTTTTATAGGTATCCATGAGCTCTACTTCAGAAAAAAATTTCATTGAAATATATTCAATATTGTAGGAATATTGGCTGTTTGAAAATTGGACCATTTTTATGGTGTTTTTCTCATTTTACGGGGTCAAAGAACAATTTTCCCATTATTGTTAATATTTCTACATATTCTACACCTAAATACGCATTGATTGCCTTTTTAAACATTAAAATCGTCCGATCCGTTCAGGAGTTATGATGTTTTAAAAATTTCGGGGAACGATTTCTGGCCTGAAATTAGATTTTCGGTAAGGAATTTTTTTCACGAAAATGCACAAGATTTCAGGGATATGTGTATTCACCAAAAATAATTGTAATTGACCCCCGCAAACGAAAATAATTTTTCCAGAACGATTTGTAATTTTGAATTTAATTGTTAATAACTTTTTAAGGAAGCCTCCATCAACAAATTGGTATTCTTGATTTTCGTCTTATTTTGGCCTCTGGAATCCCCCATTAAAATTTTTCCCAGGGGTGACTTAACACCCTGTATAAAATATAACATATAATAATTAATATACAAAGTATTAATTATAAAGTGTTAATTAATTATGAAATATAAAGACCAAGTTGTTTCAATTTCTTTGAAATTATTTTCCGAAAAAAATACTGTACGTTTACGCGTTGCAGGAGTCTTTGCATTGGATAACGATCCAAATCGCAGCTGGCATGACTTATTTGTCGGGCCAAAGATTCGTCCATCGAGATCTAGCCTGCAGAAATTGTCTGGTTGGCTCCGGTCTAGTTGTGAAAATTGCTGATTTCGGCATGTCGCGGGACGTGTACACTTGCGATTATTACAAAGTACGGTAAATCGATTTATAAATTTATCAAATTACGAAGCAAATAATTGGACTAACGAACAAATTGTTTCTGCTCGTTTCAGATAGGCGGATCTCGTCTCCTACCGATCCGATGGATGTCACCGGAAAGCGTAATGTACGGACGTTTCACGCTGGAAAGCGACGTCTGGAGCTTCGGAGTTGTCCTCTGGGAAATTTATTCCTTCGGCAAACAGCCATACTACGGACACAACAACGAAGAAGTAAGGGAAAATTCACAAAAAAAAAAAACAATCGCCAAATATTTACCTCCGTTCCACCAATTTCTTCGTGATCTTCAAAACTATTAATCGTCCTTCCACGAGAAGAAGGCACAGTCTGTTTACATCCCCACTCTTGCTGCAGTCCGCTGATTGGCTGTCACCGATCTTCGTCACCGTTTTCGACCAATACCTGTGCGTCAGGACTGCAACAGGAGTGGGGATGTAAACACGTTGTGTTTTCTTCTCGTGGAAGGACGATAGTATACGAAGTAACCTCTAAAAAATGTCTGAATGGTTTTCGAATAAAAATAACATTGGCAAAAGAAATTAATAAGAGTATAAAGAAAATGTCTTATAATCACGATGATCGTATGCACTTGTAGTGTTCTTTCTGTAGTGACTCTGCTCTCGTCAACGCACACCTAACCTAACTTTCACCTTACATCACTACATATTATTGAAATGAAAATCGATTACCTGTGCATCATTTTATTATCGAACATTTATTAACCAGACTCTGCTCTCGTCGACGCACACCTAACCTAACTTTCACCTTACATCACTACATATTATTGAAAAGAAAATCGATTACCTGTGCATCATTTTATTATCGAACGTTTATTAACCAGACTCTGCTCTCGTCGACGCACACCTAACCTAACTTTCACCTTACATCACTACATATTATTGAAATGAAAATCGATTACCTGTGCATCATTTTATTATCGAACGTTTATTAACCAGACTCTGCTCTCGTCGACGCACACTTAACCTAACTTTCTTTTATCAAACGTGGTTTTCAGGTAGTAAAACTGATATTCCAAGGAATAATGCTAATTCCGCCGGAAGAATGTCCACCGTTTGCATGTCAGCTGATGCGAGAATGCTGGAAAACGGATCCAAAGGATAGAATAAAATTCGCAGATATATTAGAGAGGCTTGAAAAAGTGCAAGGTAAATCCATCCAACAGGAGACGTTGCCAAGGCCACCTCAAGGACCCGTTACCATTCGAACGCTGGACGCATTGGATCCTGATGGTTATTTATTGCCTGCACCGACAATACCGCACGAATACTTGCAAACACTACCAATTTTACCCAATTAACAACGCGTTGGTCGTAAGTCTAGTGACTAATAAACGTTATTTTGCTCCGTACGAATGAAAGGCCTGAATCGTGAAGAGCATCGATCTCATTGTCAGTAAAATATCGCTATTCGGAATTTGTTTATACAGTAAAAGTGGAATGTATGCCTGAAAATTGGGTCCCCATGTCTGGTATTGTTCAGACCACGATATAGCAAGGTTGTAAACTAAACTCTTGAGGGTGGGGACAAACTACTGCTGTGACACTTAGGGTAGTACATGACATCTTACTTGAGGGTGTCTTTCTGTGTTCGTAACTGCACTACCCTTTTTCATTTTCTATTAGCATATATTATAAACAAGTAAATTAAGATATTGAAGACTCAAGTAAGACCTTTACCTCTTACGATACCTTTAAAAATGGTGACACTGGATAAAACATTTCTTCGTATGGCCAT
This sequence comes from Colletes latitarsis, assembly GCF_051014445.1. Lineage (NCBI taxonomy): Eukaryota > Metazoa > Arthropoda > Insecta > Hymenoptera > Colletidae > Colletes > Colletes latitarsis. Next base: position 18,183,366 of record NC_135145.1, read on the forward strand.
GACTATGGTCTAAGGCCCTCTGCTCGTATTTCTGTCAATTCGTCTACCCAATTTTACGAGCTTGCTATATCATGGCCCGGACTATACTTATGGAGTAGATAGATAGATTCTAATTACAGAATCTCCCCTCAGTAGTGGAGATGAACAATGAGCATAGTATCTCTTACAGATACATTCATTACAGTTCCAAGCAAGTTCCATCTGTTGATATATGTATAAACAAAAGATGATCTTGAAACAGTGTTATTTCTCTTCGGAATTAACGAGAACAATAATCTCATCTTATTTAATCGCGTGTACGACACATTGGTAGGCCGAACAATTCAACAATTGAAATTTCGTTCCGTCCGGCCAAAGTACCCTTTTTCGCATCACAACCGTCCAATTTTGGTGTTTAACTTGTGGGAATTTTGGGGTTCAAATGAGCAAAACTCGACTTCCTCTCGGTAATACACGTGTAACGAACTCGAGACTTCGTTGCAGACAAGAAACGCACGGTACAATAGTAGTACGTCAGAAAAACTCTAGGTGGCGCAGAAACAAATGGCGCTTTAGTTCTAACACAACCCACCTTAATCTATTAACTTCGTTTTGGGTTCTTAATAACGATTTGTCTCGCTGCTGATAATATGTATATTCTATTGTCGAAATCCTTCGATTTATTTTAGAGATTAGAGATCGTTTCAAAAAGAATATGATAATTAAATCGTAAAGCCATAACCTTAAAACTTCAAGGACACAATATTGCTTATCCCATAAAAAGCAAATTACTTTACAGAGGTAATTGCTTGTAAAATGATAATAAAATCTTCGTTTAAAAAGTTTCAAGAATTCATGAAATCTTTAATATTAATTGTTCTCGTCCATTTCTAAGAGTCTTCGAATTTTTATAAAATTATGTAATCGGTTTCCGATCAGTCCGAATAAACATGATCGTCGTTGCGACAATGATTTTTATAATCAAGATACTGAAAGGAAACACTTACGATATCAGGGGAATCGTGAGTGTTAGAGCTATCGAACTTTCGTTGTCCAGGAAATAGTATTAATACTTAAATGTAATATTAATACTTAATAATTTTAAGAGAATGTACAATACTCTCAATAATTTATTATTAATTACGATTAAATACAGTAATTATTTGCAAGATGCAAATTATACATGAACGACTGCGTCTCTATAGATAATTTCTTTTCTAACCTCGTCACTTTCTTCCATCGTACTTGGTATTCTTTGCGTCGTCTCGCCATTTTCTACGTTCAATGTACGACTGTATAAATCCTTACAATTATCGATAAGAACGATTTCTTTAATATCTTTTTGTATTCTTTAAAAATAAAAAAAAACTAGTGTATCAGTAAATTTTTGTAAATTTTTCTGAAAATGTAAACGATCGTTAAAAAGTAAAATATTTCTTCGTAAAGTAAATTCAACGCGTTGACTGTCGCGTGACACATCGGCGTGTCACGCAGTCTCATTTTTTATTACAATTTATTCGTCGAGAAAATAGTTTTCAATACTTTGACGACAATGTAATATTTGCATGTATCAGGAATTTGTTTGTTTTTCGTTCGCGTAAAATGATTTCAAGTACATCGAATCAGCGAAAAAAGAAAAAAATGTGACGAATATACAGGGTGCACCAAACATTTGTTTTTCAATGGAAAGTGACACTATTTGTTGTTATTATAATAGCTAACGAACTAAATAACATTTACTCGAACAATTTTCTTCTTTTCTATTCTAATATTTGTTCGAAAAAATAAAATCGAATTGCATAATTAACAATTCCATACCTAACGTTTAAAGACCAGCGATGACTACACTTGGCCAGTATTAGAAAATATTACTTTATAAGAAAAGAAAAAAAGCCATGTTATGTACAAGAGCATTTGTCGTCATTTATTACACATTTTGTACTAGTGTCTCAATTTATTAACAAGTGAACTAGCATTCTACCAGATTACAGTCGAGGAACATACTGCTTTCCAAATTCTTTTTCAAAATATTTAAATAAACGTATTTATTCAGATTTCTTTCAATAAACTTTGAATTACTCGTTTCGTTAAATTACAGTATTATCGATCTATTTACATTATGGCGACACCTCCTGTACTTGCCGCTAGAGGGCTACGCTCTTGTATCTCTCGCAAGCGCTCGATTGACCCTTCTGTTTCTATAGTGTTCGGCCATCCATGAGAAAAATTTTAATGAGAGATTCTAGAGGGCAAAATAAAACGAAAATCAAGAATATCAATTTCTTGATGGAGGCTTCATTAAAAAGTTATATAAAAAATTAAATTACAAAATTTTAAATCATTTTGAAAAAATTATTTTTGGTTGCGGGGCTCAATTGCAATCATTTTTGGTGAATACACATACCCCTGAAATTCTACGACTTTCGAGAAAAAAATTCGAGTAGGTAGTAAAATTTTTAGACGAAATTAAAAATTTCAAATCATACTAAAAAAATTATATTTAATTACAGGGGTCAATTGCAAGTATTTTTGGTAAATAGACATACCCCTGAAATCCTACCCACTTTCGAGGAAAAAATTCGAGAATTTGTGAAATTTTTCGACAAAATTAAGAAATTTCAAATCGTTTTGGAAAAATTATTTTCGGTTGTGGAGGTCAATTATAATCATTTTTGGTCATTACACATTCCCCCGAAATCCTACGCACTTTCGAGAAAAAAATTCCTCACCGAAAATATAATTTCTGACCAGAAATGCTACCCTGAAATTTCATGTGAATCTTTAAAATGTCATAACTCCTCAATGGATTGGAGAATTTTAATGTTTCAAAAGGCAAACAACGCGTATTTTAGTGGAGAATATGTAGAAATTCTAATAATATTGAAAAAGTTGATCCTTGACACCGTAAAGTGAGAAAAACCCCCTAAAACTGGTTCAATCTTTCAAACAGCCATAACTCCTACAATAGTGAAGATATCTCATTGAAATTTTTTTCTAAAGAAGAGCCCATGGGTACCTGCAAAAAAGAATTAGACAACTTTTCTGTCGAGTGTCAAACAAAATTATTAAAATTCAAAAACGAATTTTTAAGAAAAATTAAGATGGGGGTAGGTGCCTAAATTTTTCGACGGAAAAAAAAAATTTCAACTCGTTCTGGAAAAATTATTTTCGTTTGTGGGGTTCAATTATAATAATTTTTGGTGAATAGACATACCCCCGAAATCCTAACCAGTTTCGAGAAAAAAATTCGAGAAGGTGTGAAATTTTTTGACAAAATTAAAAAATTACAAATCGTTTTGGAAAAATTATTTTCGGTTGTGGAGGTCAATTATAATCATTTTTGGTCGTTACACATACCCCCGAAATCCTACGCAATTTCGAGAAAAAAATTCCTCACCGAAAATATAATTTCTGACCAGAAATGCTACCCTGAAATTTCATGTGAATCTTTAAAATGTCATAACTCCCCAATAGATTGGAGGATTTTAATGTTTCAAAAGGCAAACAACGCGTATTTTAGTGGAGAATATGTAGAAATGCTAATAATATTGAAAAAGTTGATCCTTGACACCGTAAAGTGAGAAAAACCCCCTAAAACTGGTTCAATCTTTCAAACAGCCATAACTCCTACAATAGTCAAGATATCTCATTGAAATTTTTTTCTGAAGAAGAGCCCATGGGTACCTACAAAAAAGTATTAGACAACTTTTCTGTAGAGTGTCAAACAAAATTATTCAAATTCAAAACCGAATTTTTAACAAAAATTGAGATGGGGGTAGGTGCCTAAATTTTTCGGTGAAAAAAAAAATTTCAAATCGTTCTGGAAAAATTATTTTTGTTTGTGGGGTTCAATTATAATAATTTTTGGTGAATAGACATACCCTCGAAATCCTAACCAGTTTCGAGAAAAAAATTCGAGAAGGTGTGAAATTTTCGACAAAATTAAAAAATTTCAAATCGTTTTGGAAAAATTATTTTCGGTTGCGGGGCTCAATTATAATAATTTTTGGTGAATAGACATACCCCCGAAATCCTAACCAGTTTTGAGAAAAAAATTCGGGAAGGTGTGGAATTTTTCGACAAAATTAAAAAATTTCAAATCGTTTTGGAAAAATTATTTTCGGTTGCGGGGGCTAATTACAATCATTTTTGATGAATAGACATACCCCTGAAATCCTACCCACTTTCTAGAAAAAAATTCGAGAAGTTGTGAAATTTTTCGACGAAAAAAAAAAATTTCAAACCGTTTTGGAAAAATTATTTTCATTTGCGGGGGTCAATTATAATAATTCTTGGTGAATAGACATACCCCTGAAATCTTGCCCATTTTCGAGAAAAAAATTCAATACGAGCGGAACTTTAAACGTTAATAACTTTTTAACGAGGCCTCCATCAACAAATTGGTATTCTTGATTTTCGTCTAATTTTGTCTTCTAGAATCCCCCATTAAAATTTTTCCCAGTGGTGGCCGAACACCCTGTATAACAGACACCCCGGACGAGATTTTCAAATCCAACGACGATTCGAGAACGCGAAATATTGTTGCCGTGATACGATAGTTTTTTGTTTGGAAAAGATCAGCGATCGGAAAAATCGTCGCCGTGTCTATTTTTCGACTTGTGTTTCATCAGTGCTATTAAAACGTCACATCGTAATCGAGCATGTTCGACGATTGCATATTCCTCTCGTTACGTTTTCCAAAGAAGCTCTGGCGAATCGTGAACGAGTGCGACACTGGCGCTATTCGATGGAGTTTGGGCGGCAATACCATTCTGCTCGACTACAAGAAATTCCAAGAACAATACCTTGGCGCTGGCAATTCCATCTTCAAAACGAAAAATATCACGAGCTTCATCAGACAGCTGAACCTGTACGGCTTTCGGAAGGTGACGTCGCACAACCAGGACCCGATCTGCAATTCCCGTAACCCGGACGTCCACGAATTCATGCACGAAAACTTTCGTACTGGCCGACCGGATCTGTTATCGAGGGTGTACCGAAAAACCGCTGGAAAGCTGAAACATTGTCGACGTATCAATCTGACGGCCGTCGCGGAACCAGATCTAACCAAGGACAATGATCGCGTTTCGCGTTTACACATGTGCCGGGTAAACAAGCTTACGATACTTTTTCAACTTGTCCTTTCGAATTGCATAAACAAACAATCGCGAGAAAATGTAATGATAGTTCTACGATATCACGACAGATGTCAGGCCACACCGGTAGTTATCTACTGTGTCGGTATGGTAGAGTTCGTGACAAATAACAGATTCGTTCTCATTTACCTCGCACAGGTATCATTTTAAACAACTTTTTCGATTATGACTTCAATAATGAAGGAATACTAAAGAAATATAGTTAACTGTGACTGGCCACTGCTTTTGATCAATTTATTATACGAACGCTTTATTACACACTATTATACATTCAATGCATAATTTGAAAGAAAAGTCTCTTATAATAAAAAATGGACTAATGATTGATTGACTTTTTTACGTAACCAAAACACGGTATATTTTTATTTCATTAGTTTGGATAGGGTTGATTCGAAATATTTAAACGGTAATAACGATGCTTATAATTTTAATACTAAATTTTACGTAAGAGAAATTTGCAATTGAACTCAGTTCGGTAGCTGTATCGTCCTTCCACGGGAAGATGGCACAGCGTGTTTACATCCCCACTCCTGTTACAGTCCGCTGATTGGTTGAAAACGATGACGAAATCGGTGACAGCCAATCAGCGGATAGCAGCAAGAGCGGGGATGTAAACATGCTGTGCCTTCTTCTCGTGAAAGAACGAGATAGATTCGTTGTGTTAAACGATGGGTGGCGCCGCGCTGCGGAGAATACTCAAACTCTCGAGTTTATTAAAACAATCTTTCCTAAATCGATGTGTGAACACAAGTACCTATAAAGAACGATGGACTTTATTACCAACTTAATCTATTCATTTCATTACGTTATGCTGGAAAATATCAAATATCTTTTTTAATGAAATTTTCTTGCATAAATAAATGAATTGCAATTGATACTTTCGTTATCAACTTCTACTTCAACTGTACATTTGAATTTTTAGTAAAAACATTATTTCTTTTTTTACTATTTTTTGCTGCGGTTGCTATTGCAGATCTATAAAAAAACAAATACATTTTAAATATTTGTTTATTTTGAAACATATCAATTCCTATATATGTATGTATACTCAAAGTAACGATAGTTTTGTTTATTTCTTTATAAAAGAGTACATCTCTTTTTATTTCATGCTTTATAATAATAAATATAAATCATAACTTGTTTAACCATATTTTATATGTGAATGTAGTAAGTTTTTAAAAAAATAATAGTTAACGATGGACGATTTTCAGTGTGACTAATCTCGAAATTTCGATGAAGTCAGAATCATACATTGGATTTAAGTCTATAGTTCTCATAATGTTGGAAAATAGAATAACAAATCAACAGCTTAAACTTAATCAAGATTATTTTTGATATTCTAGAATTCGATGGAGATATCAAATTCTGAATGAAAAACTGTATGTGATCTAACGCTTACTAAAACACTAATGTCACAAATACTTTAAAAAATGGTAAATTAGACTGAAATGTAATTAACGACGTGAATAAATTCATATTTTACCGCTAAATGGAGACAGCCAATAGAAAACGTTTGCGATATACCGACGAACCCTCTGCTGGACTTTGGACGAAACACAGTAAAATCATTTGCTAAATCGTCTATAACTTTTGTTTAATATCTATTAATATACATTTTAGTAGAGTAAATTTAATTCTAACAGCAAGGAGTAAAGAATAGGCATTCTATAAAAGTAATAAAAAATGATCTTGATATCCCTGTAAGAAAACAAGATTGATAAAACGCGATACTACTTATTGGTAATACATACCTGTAATTTTATAATTTTTCCTGTTCAGATGGCGCTAAAAGAAGCCCTAAAACAGATAGCACAAGAACACCAAAGAACACACAACCATGGAACCAGAGATAATGATTATTTGAGTAACGCTACAACCTCTTACGGAAAAGGTACAGTAATATAACGCGTAAAATATTATGAACACAATTATAGAGAATATTTAGTAATTATAAGACTTAATAAACAAAGAATACAACATGTGCTTTCGTTACAAAATCTAAAAGCTAGGTTAGAAAAAATTGATCCAATAAAAGTTATTTGATTTACCTGCAATAATTCGTCTGAAAGTGTAGCGTGTAAATGTTAAATTTTAATTTCCCGACGATTATGTTTATAATTATTTAAAATCGTAGAAATCTTAAAGGAACAATAAAGTATATTTAATAAAATAAAAATATAACGCTTCGACGCGACGATAGAAAAGAAATTCGAATCATATATTTCGGAAAATTTAAGAACTTGCAACGTTGCCACGTTTATAGATTAACCAGTGCTGCCACAAGTACCATTCTTTCGCGAGAAGAAGGCACAGCGTGTTTGTATCCCCACTCCTGTTGCAGTCCGCTGACTCACAGGTATTGGTCGAGAACAGTGACGACATCAGCCAATCAGCGGACTGCAGCAAGAGTGGGGATGTAAACACGCTGTGCGGCACAGCCTGTGCCTTCATCTCGTGGAGGGATGTCACCAGCGTCTGTTAACCTTTCTTTTTCTTAAGAGGTTAGGTAACTCTAGCGGTACGGAAAACGAGACAATTTTTTAAGCTACAATGAAGAAAAAGTAAGCAGTCAATTATCCTGAGACTTTGCACTGTATTTAGGTATAACAAATATTGAAAATAACTCTTGGCAATGTTTAAAAAATATTTATAATTAAACCTACACAGCGCCATGTTCCCGAGCCACTTAATTTTTTGATGCCTAACTGGTGTGCAGGATTATGGTAAAATGGTTGTCGAAATATTCCATTAACTATGATAAAAGTCCTTAGCATTGACAATGAGACATTTCAATTTGTATAAAAATGAACAATATGGCGGATATTTGAAACCTAAAATCGCATTTTATCAAAAATCGAGTTTTTATTACTAATATTTTACAGAATTATTAGACAATTTCTTAAAAAACGGATCGTCAATGCTTAATAAATATAATAGTAAAGATAACTGTAAATTTTCAAAGCAATTGATCAATTAGAACTGGAGTAATTCTGCACACCGTTTTGTAGAACATAGTTTCGAGGAAGATGCATTTAAAGTTTGATATACGCAGATATACGTCATTGTTTGAGGCTTTAAATTTTCAGTAAAAATATTGCTTCGACACTGGGACCTTTCGCATAATGATTTTAAGGCTTCGAACTATTATTTAAGCTAAAAAACAAGATATCGAATTTTTCAAAATTTTAGAGTTACCTAACCCCTTAATAAACTTGTACATAGATTGGAACGTTATAACGAAGACATTATTTTGTAAAATTAAAATGCTCTCTCGATAGTTGTAAAACATTTACGTTCTTCATATTCCCTTATGATATAAGATATTCGATAAAAAAAAGTGTCTTGTGATATTTAAGATTTTACACAAATTACTTGACATCAATTTAACAATTATAACGATAGAAATCTCAGAATTGTTACTAGACATTCGGATGATAGAATATGTAAATGTAATTCACAAATTGTAACACAGATTTCTATCCAAGAATTTAAATACAAAGCGAAGATAAGAAACATTTATTTATCGTACTGCGAATTTTCTTTAAAAATTAATATTAGTGTAGTAATTTCAGAATTGTCTTTCGTTTAAAACAAAAAGGATGATGGAAATACTGCTTCATGGAAAACTTTGTTAAAATTTAATTTAAGTTTCTTGTATTATTAGTAGTATTACGACTGTTCGAATACGTGGAAAATTTTTTTTTGTAAATAAGAACTGTAAAATCCAAGCTTCAAAATATAAATCATTTATTACATAAAATGTATAACTCATTTATTAGTTACAAAATTTATTTGCGAATATAAATATTGTACTTATGTACATACTATGTACTGCTACTACTGGTAGCAGGCTGATTGGACGTACGTTTCTTTTGTTCCATTTTATGTCTGTTTAGAAAGTTCATGAAAGACTCTGCTTCTTTGTTTTCCTCTTCGTCTTCCACTTTGAATAAGTTTTCCGTGCCTTCTTCGTCCTCGCTCGATTCGTTACCAGCATGCTTTAAATATATGTCTGCGATTTCTCTTCCGCTACCGACTGTTGTTACAAATGGTACGGTCTCGCCTTCAGTTTTCTGCCCTGCTTTCTCAAGCTGTTCCTTTTCCGTTTGCCGTCTTTGAGCATCTCGTTTAATTTTCATTCTCTCCCAACCTTTTTTATAATCCCTTAAAAAGATTTTTTACTTAATTTATGGAACATTCGTTTCGTATACAAGGTGTTCGGCTACTCCTGGGAAAAATTTTAATGGGAGATTCTAGAGGCCCAAATAAGACGAAAATCAAGAATACCAATTTGTTGATGGAGGCTTCGTTAAAAAGTTATTAACGTTCGAAGTTGTGGCTGTAGAACGGCAATTTGTCCATCTATTTGAATTTTTTTCTCGAAAATGCGCAAGATTTCGGGGGTATGTCTAGTTACCAAAAATGATTGTAATCGACCCCCGCAACCGAAAATAATTTTTCCAGAACGATTTGAAATTTTTTTTTTTCGCTGAAAGCTAACCTAATTAGATTTTCGGTAAGGAATTTTTTTATCGAAAGTGCATAGGATTTCGAGGGTATGTGTAATGACCAAAAATGATTGTAATTAATCCCTGTAACGAAATATAATTTTTTTAGTATGATTTGAAATTTTTTAATTTCGTCGAAAAATTTCACACATTCTTGTATTTTTTTCTAGAAAGTGGGTAGAATTTCGGGGATATGTCTGTTCACCAAAAATGATTGTAATTGACCCTCGCAACAGAAAATAATTTTTCCAGAACGATTTGAAATTTTTTAATTTAATTGTTCATAACTTTTTAACGAAGCCTCCATCAACAAATTGGTATTCTTGATTTTCATCTTATTTTGGCCTCTAGAATCTCCCATTAAAATTTTTCCCAGTGGTGGCTGAACACTCTGTATACTTAATGTAATGTATACTTAGTTACTTAAGTTTATATACTTCAATAAATCAATAAATCCAAGTTGATAAATATAAAAAATAAAAATAACAATTTCAAAATACAGATGTAAAACGTATTATGCTTTTATTATTATAAAGCTTTGTATTAAAAAACAGTAAAAACATTTCTTTTTCTTATGTTCATAGTTGATTCGTATTTTGGAGCATATAATGTATTCAATTTCTATTATTATATTAAGAATTTTATGTTTATAATATTTCTTTTGAAACTGTATACAGGGTGTTCGGCCAACCCTGGGAAAAATTTTAATGGGGGATTCTAGAGGCCAAAATAAGACGAAAATCAAGGATACCAATTTCTTAACTGAGGCTTCGTTAAAAAGTTATTAACAATTAAATTCAAAAATTTCGAATCGCTCTGGAAAAATTATTTTCGGTTGCGGGGGTCAATTACAATCATTTTTGGTGAATACACATACCCTCGAAATCCTATCCATTTTCGAGAAAAAAATTCGAGGTGTGAAATTTTTTGACAAAATTAAAAAATTTCAAATCGTTCTGGAAAAATTATTTTCGAGTGTGGGAGTTAATTACAATCATTTTCGATGAATAGACGTACTCCCAAAACCCTACGCACTTTCGAGAAAAAAATTCGAGTAGCTGCTAAAAATTTTAGGCGAAAAAAAAAAATTGCAAATCATTCTAAAAAAATTATATCGGTTGCAGGGGTCGATTACACTCATTTTTTATCATTACACATAACCCTGAAATCCTACGCAATTTCGAGAAAAAAATTCCTTACCGAAAATCTAATGTAAGGTCAGAAATGCTCCCCTGAAATTTCATGCGAATTTTTAAAATGTCATAACTCCTGAACGGATTGAAGGATTTTAATTTTTCAAAATGCAAACAATGCGTATTTCAGTGCAAAATATGTAGAAATTCTAATAATGTTGAAAAAGTTGTTCGTTGACACCGTAAAGTGAGAAAAACCCCCTAAAACTGGTTCAAGCTTTCAAACAGCCATAACTCCTACAATAGTGAAGATATTTCATTGAAATTTTTTTTTAAAGCAAAGCCCATGGGTACCTACAAAAAAGTATTAGACAATTTTTCTATAGAGCGTCAAACAAATTTATTAAAAATGAAAAACAAATTTTTAAGAAAAATCGAGAAGGGGTAGATGCCTAAATTTTTCGACGGAGAAAAAAAATTTCAAATCGTTCTGGAAAAATTATTTTCGGTTGTAGGGTTCAATTATAGTCATTTTTGGTGAATAGGCATACCCTCGAAATCCTAACCAGTTTCGAGAAAAAAATTCGAGGTGTGAAATTTTTCGACAGGGGAAAAAAAATTTCAAATCGTTTTGGAAAAATTATTTTTGTTTGCGGGGCTCAATTATAATAATTTTTGGTGAATAGACATACCCTCGAAATCCTAACCAGTTTCGAGAAAAAAATTCAAGAAAGTGTGAAATTTTTCGGCAAAATTAAAAAATTTCAAATCGTTCTAAAAAAATTATTTTCATTTGCGGGGATCAATTGCAATCATTCTTGGTGAATAAACCTACCCCCGATATCTTGCGCATTTTCGAGAAAAAAATTCAGTACTGGCGGAACTTTAAACGTTAATAACTTTTTAACGGAGCCTCCATCAACAAATTGGTATTCTTGATTTTCATCTTATTTTGGCTTCTAGAATCTCCCATTAAAATTTTTCCCAGTGGTGGCCGAACACCCTGTATAATTTACCTTTCGTATTCTTCTACAGCATCGTCAACAAGTTCCATAAACTTTGTAATACCAGCTCCCGTAACAGCGGAAACACCACAACTACGTAAATGTCTATAAAATTCGTCCAACGTTAGAGCCATACTGCGCGTTAAGTTGCTAATATAGCTTGTTTCCGAATCCAAAGCTTCTTGAAACGCTTCAAAATCTTGCATCCAATCTACTGCGTAACTATGTTCCACGATATCGATCTTGAAACATATTGTAGTTACATTACAATTAGTAAATTACATAATAATATCAAGCACATCGAATCCTATGCTAGGCTTGAAGAAATAGAATATTTAACACTAGGTTTACGGACACTCGTTGCTCATAGTTTTATTATAATTCGCTACGTTGACAGTTGCATTAAAATGCAGTTTTTCTTTTAATTAGAGGATACATCCATATCATTGTATCACTTCAATTCAACATAAATTGCTAACAAATAATATTTATGAGTCTTATAACGTTAACTTTAGAATCTGAATGCGTCAAATTGACGCGTACCGTAAACCTAGTGTTAAGTTTCGTGTTATTTACATGAATTTTAGAAGATTCGTAGAATCGAAAGTAACACAGAATTCAATGTATCAAGTATCGTTCTTCCACGAGAAGAAGGCACAGTGTGTTTACATCCCCACTCCTGCTGCAGTCCGCTGATTGGCTGTCATCGTCACTGTTTACAACCAATGCCTGTGAGTCAGCGGACTGCAACAGGAGTGGGGATGTAAACACGCTGTGCCTTCTTCTCGTGGAAGAATGGTAGTTGCATTTTTCGTAATTACCTTATTCATAGCGACGATAAATGGTAACTTAGTTTTGTAAAGAATAGAACACGCGTAAAGCATGTTGGACATGAACGTTACGGGACTAATGCTTCTCACAGTATCTAATACATACACTATGATCGTCGGAAATTCGGATGCCAAAGCTTCCGTTATAATCGTTCCGCTTGCCGACCATGTGAAAACTTCTATTTGCCCGGGCGTATCCAAAATTATATAATCGTGCTCTTCGCTTGCTTTCTTGATAAGTTCTATAACTTGATCGAATTTTGTGGAGAACAAATTTAAGGCGGTGACAATACCACCATTCGGACCTAAACTATACTGTTTCATCACTTCCTTGTAATTCACCGTATCTCGTACATCTAAAACATGGTTTAGTAAAAATTCCTTAGTATGTAAATAACAAACGACTGAACATATTTGCAAGAAATACCTATGTTAGCAGGATAAGGAACTTCCTTGCACGCAGGATCTAAATTTATAATGTATGGTTTCTTAATTTTATATAACACCAAGGCGAGCCGATTTACAAAGAATGTTTTTCCAGATCCAGCCATTCCCAGAACGATAATACAACATGGCTTTTTTTGTTTGTTACTCGTTTCGGCGGTTGTAGAATTCTGAGCAGAGTCATTTTCAGTACATTTAGAACTATCCATAGATTCAGCCATGTAAAAATCTGCAAAACGATTAATTCAAAATTAAACTATTTATTAATGTACTGAACAAAAAATTAGTTTGTAGTATTTTAAACTTAAATAGGATAGGAGAAGAAAATATATGTTATAATTTCGTTGCACTGAATTAAATTTTATTAGATATACAAGGTAAACTATAAAAGCATTGTTCGACAAGATATATTCAAACTAACGAAGAGTTACGTGCTTCCATAATTGCAAGATAAATAAACTGTTAGATATATATTTAACTTTTTAGATTTATAAGTCAAAGAGTACAAGGAAGTAAATGTTTTCCTAACAGTCGTTTCAAATTTATAGGTTAGTATTTATAGGTTAATGTAATCATTAAACCGAATACATTTAATTTGACTATTTAACAATGAGCAATTCACAGTTGATCTTATTAAGTTGAAAGACAGTATTACAGGGTTAATCCAATTCTAGCAATATATTCTGGATAACGTACCTAATACTTTAAAAAATATAATATAATTTTCTCGCCTGTACGTGATAGTTTAAATTGCATAAATTGTGTATTAAATTTTCGTACTAGAAATTCGATCGAAAGAATTTCTCAAATATTTTCTTCTAACTAGGCACATATCCTGCACATAGACCGGGAATCAGTCAGTTTAATCAAATTCAATGCAGGCCAAATTTACCAAATTACATCTTAACCTCAACTTTTGTGTGATCATGTATGACAACCCAGAGATGCCAGATTCAGCACCCGGTGCTCTACACACACATACCAGATCACGTGTACGTGAGCTCGTAGAGTTTCGGAAAGTCGACAAAGGCAAACTGACACATGCCCTCTTTCTCGATTATTCCGAAGCTGCCCGAAGTAATTTCGGACCGCCTCGTGGGAGTCGAGAGAGAAAGGCTCACATTTGCCTTCTCGCTCTTGAACAACTGAAATCCGACCTCACGTCAACGGCATACGATTCGGAATTCCGACTGCCCAGGTATTTTTACTTGCCTTTCCTAGATTACTTCATTACTGAACTCTGCAAATTACTCCTGGTTTCTATTTGCCTCTGATGACCTCTGATGACCAGTGCTGACGAAAGTACAGAACTCCCGACAACTTTTAACACCATACAGCGATTGTTACTGACTGCTCCTGATTACTGCTTGCTTCTGCTGGACTCTGCTGACCAACGCTTATATTTCTGACAACCTATAACGATTACTACTGACTTCTGCTAACCTCTGTTGGTCTTTGCTGATCTCTGTCAGCGTGTGCTTGTCTCTGCTGAACTTTCCTGGCCTCTGCCGAACGCTACTGACCACTGCAGGTATTTCTGATAATCTATAACGATTAATACTTACTACTGCATGCCCCTACAAGTCTCTGCTTGCCTTTGCAGGTTTCTGCTTGCCTGTGCATGCCTTTGCTGGCCTCTGCTGAACACTGCTGACCACCCCTGATGCTTCTGACATCGTATGACAATTACTACATGCTACTGTTCGCCCCTGCTGATCTCTGCTTGCCACTGCATGCCTCTGCTCGTCTCGGCTGACCGCTGCTGACCACCTCTGATGCTTCTGACAACATATAACGCTTACTACTTGCTACTATTCACCCCTGGTGATCTCTGCTTGCCACTGCTGGCCTCTGCTGACCATCGCTTATATTTCTGGCAACGTACAACCATTACTACGACTCCTGCCTTCCACTGTTAACCTCTGCCAGCGTCCCCTGGCCTAAGCTGGCCTCTGCTGACTACTGCTGACCGTTGCTGACAACTTGTCGCATGATGTAATATAATATAATATGTTTATATGTATTAAAGTTTTGTATAATGTAAATCTATGACAATAAATGATATAATTTCAAAGTATTCAATGTGTTCTCATCATTTTTTACCGTCCTTTTCCTCCCCAAATCATTCTCTTACCTATAAGATGCGTACCACCTTCTTTGCAAGTTCACCAGCATTTTAGAAATGTTCCGGGAACTTTGGAAATCCGAATTAACCTTGACCTTGGCCCACTTTCGAAATTGGGTCAAGGCCATTCGAATCTTAGAAAAATTCCGGGCGCTTTGAGAATCAGGATTTGGCCTTGACCCAGTTTCGAAAGTGGGTCAAGGTCACCGGCATTTCAGAAAACGCTCCGGGCACTTTGGAATTCCAGTTTTAAGTAGAGAAACGGTTTCTTATAACTAAGGGAATAATGGGGAGAGGAATAGAAAGGTAAAAGTGATGAGGACACATAGAATTCTTTGAAATTATATCATTTATTGTCATAGATTTACATTATACAAAGTTATAATACATCTACATCATGTTAGAAGTTGTTAACAAAGGTCAGCGTGGTCAGCAGGGGCTAGCAGAGGTCAGCAGAGGGATGCAGAGGCATGCAGAAACTAGCAGGGGCAAGCAGTAGCAAGTTGTAATCGTTATACATTGCCAGAAGCATCAGGGGTGGTCAGCAGAGGTCAGCAGAGGCTGGGAGAGGCTGACAGTAGCCAGTCGTAATCGTTATACATTGTCAGTAGTAATAGGAGTGGTCAGCAGAGGCCAGCAGAGGCCAGCGGAGGCAGGCAGAAGTCAGTAATAATCGTTATACGTTGTCAGAAATATAAGTGGCGGTCAGTAGAGGCCAGCAGAGATCAGCAGAGGCAAACAGTAGCATGTAGTAATTGTTATACGATGTGAGAAGCATCGGGGGTGGTCAGCAGTGTTCAGCAGAGGCCAGCAAAGGCATGCACAGGCAAGCAAAAACCTGCAAAGGCAAGCAGAGACTTGTAAGGGCATGCAGTAGTAAGTATTAATCGTTATACATTATCAGAAATACCTGCAGTGGTCAGTAGCGTTCGGCAGAAGCCAGGAAAGTTCAGTAGAGGCAAGCACATGCTGACAGAGATCAGCAAAGACCAACAGAGGTTAGCAGAAGTCAGTAGTAATCGTTATAGGTTGTCAGAAATATAAGCGATGGTCAGCAGAGTCCAGCAGTAATCAGGAGCAGTCGGTAACAGTCGCTGTATGGTGTCAAAAGTTGTCGGGAGTTCTGTACTTTCGTCAGCACTGGTCATCAGAGGTCATCAGAGGCAAATAGAAACCAGGAGTAATTTGCAGAGTTTCCTATACGTAGGTTACAGCCTACATTTATATCAATTTTATGGCATTAATTGTTAGCGACATTGTAATGCCAAAATTAAATTTAAAAACTACTTTCTAGTTTTGCTATAACAGGCTATTATGTAATTATCGTAGAATTCTAGTTGTAGGAATATTCAAAAACTTTAATATACAAACAGTATACGAGTTTCTTGCTCGGCTTCCAACACTAATTACTGCCTCTAAACGTCGTGGCATATTATTTATTAAGTTTTCGATATAATCTGTGCTTATAGTTTCAAATGCCAACTGCGCCATCTGCGGTAGTAACTAGGGAGTTACTTTAAGCTCCCTAGAACTTGCAAACTGCTAGTTGTGCCGGAATAGGGAGATGGCGCTAGTCGTCTGTCTCATATCTTCAGTTTATTACCACTAGCTGGCGCCACTCGCGCTGTAAATCTTACAAATGCCCCTACGCTATCGCCACATACTCCATAGTCACAAATAGTCTAGATAGAAAATTTTTATATGTTTCGTATCATAAGATATACTAATATAAAGAGTTTATTGTACATAAATATGGTTATATATGCACACATACATATATACGTATACATACATATATAACTACACAATATAACGATCGCACAAAATAATCATAGTTTACTATATCTTACTTTCTGTTTCTCTTGAGGGTTATAATATTCATTAACAATAAGCTTACAAAGGAACAAATGGAATACGATTATAAGAAAACATATACTAATCCAAAAGAGTGTTGGCAATCCTCCAAGTTGATGTCCATGTTTATGTAAAGCCATTACAAGATGATCGTGCGCTGGAGCTGTTGAAAGGATCGCATATATTATTTTTGATTAAAAAAATTTATAATGTTTGTACTAACCGTCGTGCACCGCGTGGACATGTAACGCATTTCGTAGATCTTGCATATGCTGATGATCGGACGTTATGTATAATATGGCCGTTAATGGTTTCGTTAATTTTACTGGAAAATTTGTGTACGATTGGCTCAAGGAAACAGGCGCGTCTAAACAGCCAGCATCACAGCCGAAATAAACACTGTCGCTTTTGTCCAAAGCTACGCCCAGAACTGCACGATTATCTTCCCCAACCGTTACAGATATATTCAAATGAGTCACGTTACCATAACTTATTCTTCTACAAAAAGGAACAAAAAAAAGAACGCATGGTTATCTTCTGTACAAATTGCTAACACAGATAAGAACATTTGATGCAACGAAATCTATAACGATCTATGACGATCTATACGAGGACCAAGAGCAAATCGAATATACAGTGTTCAGTCACACCTGGGAAAAATTTTAATGAGGGATTCTAGAGGCCAAAATAAGACGAAAATCAAGAATACCAATTTGTTGATTGAGGCATCGTTACAAACTTATTAACGTTTAAAGTCTCACCAGTACTGAATTTTTTTCTCGAAAATGCGCAGGATTTCGGGGGTATCTGTAATGACCAAAAATGATTGTAATTGACCCCCACAACCGAGAATAATTTTTCCAAAAAGATTTGAAATTTTTTTTTTTCGTCGAAAAATTTCACACTTTCTCGAATTTTTTTCTCCAAAGTGGGTAGGAATTTGAGAGTATGTCTATTCACCAAAAATGATTGTAATTGACCCTCGCAACCGAAAATAATTTTTCCAGAACGATTTGTAATTTTTTTTTTCGCAGAAAAATTTAGGCACCTACGCCATTGTCGATTTTTCTTAAATATTCGTTTTTAGTTTTTAATAATTTTGTTTAACACCCTACAGGAAAATTGTCTAATACTTTTTTGTAGGTACCTATGGTCTCTACTTCAGAAAAAAGTTTCATTAAAATATATTCACTATTGTAGGAGTTATGGCTGTTTGAAAATTGAATCATTTTTATGGGGTTTTTCTAACTTTACGGGGTCAAGAAACAACTTTTTGAATATTTTTAGAATTTCTCCATATTCCCCACTAAAATACGCGGCATTTGGCTTTTTGAATATTAAAATCGTCCAATCCATTCAGAAGTTATGATGTTTTAAAGATACACAAGAAATTTTGGAGTGACATTTCTGGCCTGAAATTATATTTTCGGTAAGGGATTTTTTTCTCGAAAATGATCAGCATTTCGAGGGTATATCTATTGACCAAAAATAATTGTAACTGACCCCCGCAACTAAAAATAATTTTTCCAAATCGATTTGAAAATTCTTTTTCTCATCGAAAAAAACCACCTGCTCCCTGTTGATTTTTCTTAAATATTAGTTTTTAGTTTTTAATAATTTTGTTTCACACCCTACAGGAAAATTGTCTAATACTTTTTTGTAGGTGCCCATAGGCTCTGCTTCAAAAAAAAGCTTCATTGAAATACATTCATAAGTGTAGAAGTTATGGCTTTTTAAAAATTGGACCACTTTTATGGTGTTTTTCACATTTTTTGGGATCAAGAAGCAACTTTTCCAATATTTTTAGAATTTCTACATATTCTCTACTAAAATACGCGTTGATTGCTTTTTTAAACATTAAAATCCTTCAATCCGTTCAAGAATTATGACATTTTAAAGATTCGCATGAAATTTCGGGCAGACATTTCTGGCCAGAAATTATATTTTCGGTAAGAAATTTTTTTCTCGAAACTGAGTAGGATTTCGGGGGTATGTGTATTCACCAAAAATGATTGTAATTGATCCCCGCAATCGAAAATAATTTTTCCAGAACGATTTGAAATCTTCTTTTTCGTTGAAAAATGTAGGTACCTACGCCCTTGTAGATTTTTCTTAAATATTCGTTTTTAGTTTTTAATAATTTTGTTTAACACCCTACAGGAAAATTGTCTAATACTTTTTTGTAGGTGCCCATGAGCTCTACTTCAGAAAAAAGTTTCATTGAAATACATTCACAATTGTAGGAGTTATGGCTGTTTGAATATTGGACCATTTTTATAAGGTTTTTCTCATTTTGCGGGGACAAGGACCAACTTTTCGAATATTTTTGCGATTTGTACATATTCTCCACCAAAATACGCGTAGTTTGCTTTTTTAAACATTAAAATCGTCCAATCCGTTCAGAAGTTATGACGTTTTAAAGATTCGCATGAAAATTTGGGCAGACATTTCTGGCCAGAAATTATATTTTCGGTAAGGAATTTTTTTTCTCGAAACTGAGTAGGATTTCGGGGGTATGTCTATTCATCAAAAATGCTTGCAATTGACCCCTGCAACTAAAAATAATTTTTCCAAGACGATTCGAAAGTCTATTTTTTCACCCAAAACGTTCAACACTTACTCGAATTTTTTTCTCGAAAGTGGGTAGGATTTCGGAAATATGTGTATTCACCAAAAATGATTGTAACTGACCCCCGCAAACGAAAATAATTTTTCCAGAACGATTTGAAACTTTTGAATTTAATTGTTAATAACTATTTAACAAAGCCTCCATCAACAAATTGGTATTCTTGATTTTCGTCTTATTTTGGCCTCTAGAACCCCCCATTAAAATTTTCCCCAGGGTTGGCCGAACACCCTGTATTTACAATATTTTTTACGAAAATAAATACCTAAATAAGTAATCTCGATGCAGATATTGCGGATCGATGTTAAATTCAAGATGCTGATTGCTAAAACGTAGGCCGCCAAGGCTTAGAACAATAGCCTGTTGCACAGCCGATGGATCACCAGTTATCAAATGATGGCAACCTTGTTTTTCCAGCGTTACTAACCATGCTTCGACCACGCTATTCATACCTGAAACCGTGGATGTGTCTTTCCACAAACGCGGCGCGTCTCTGAAATAAAATACAATATAATAAAAATTCTATGAATTAATATGTATTATAGAGAGATGACTAGTTGGCTAGGCACCTACTATCCAGAGATGACTTGTTGACTAGGCACCTACAAACTAAACGGGGCAAGGGCAAGGAGAGAAGGTCTTCGCGCCACCTTAATCTCACTGGAGAGGCCCGCTATGACATCACGCTGCATAGTAGTAGGGTTTCCATAACCACGAGAGACACATTTCTGTTCTATTCGTGGCTAGTATTTTGAGCGTAAGGCTACGCCAATGCCTCTCACAGTCTTGTCCTATCCTACTCTGTTCCTATACGTTTCGTTCGTGTCCTTTGTTATGCAATGGAATTGTGGTTGTGAGCAATTCAGCCAATAATGACACTGCGTGTCAGAGCAGGGCGTCACTATTACGTTAGGGCCAATCAGCGTGCCTAGCCAACTAGTCATCTCTGTATAGTACAAACTAAACGGGCAAGGGCAAGGGCAAGGAGAGAAGGTCTTCGCGCCACCTTAATCTCACTGGAGAGGCCCGCTATGACATCACGCTGCATAGTAGTAGGGTCTCCATAACCACGAGAGACACATTTCTGTTCTATTCGTGGCTAGTATTTTCAGCGTACGGTTACGCCAATGCCTCTCACAGTCTTGTCCTATCCTACTCTGTTCCTATACGTTTCGTTCGTGTCCTTTGTCATGCAATGGAATTGTGGTTGTGAGCAATTCAGCCAATAATGACACTGCGTGTGAGAGCAGGGCGTCGCTATTACGTTAGGGCCAATCAGCGTGCTTAGCCAACAAGTCATCTCTGTATAGTACAAACTAAACGGGGCAAGGGCAAGGAAAAATGGTCTTCGCGCCTTATTCCCACCATAGAGGCCCGCTCTGACATCACGCTGCATAGTAGTAGGGTCCCCATAACCACGAGAAACACATTCCTGTTCTATTCGTGGCTAGTATTTTCAGCGTACGGTTACGCCAATGCCTCTCTCAGTCTTGTCCTATCCTACTCTGTTCCTATACGTTTCGTTCGTGTCCTTTGTCATGCGATGGAATTGTGGTTGTGATCAATTCAGCCAATAATGACAATGCGTGTGAGAGCAGGGCGTTGCTATTACGTTAGGGCCAATCAGCGTGCTTAGCCAACAAGTCATCTCTGTATAGTACAAACTAAACGGGGCAAGGGCAAAGAGAGATGGTCTTCGCGCCTTATTCCCACCATAGAGGCCCGCTCTGACATCACGCTGCATAGTAGCAGGGTCTCCATAACCACGAGAGACACATTTCTGTTCTATTCGTGGCTAGTATTTTCAGCGTACGGTTACGCCAATGCCTCTCTCAGTCTTGTCCTATCCTACTCTGTCATATGTTTCGTTCGTGTCCTCTGTCACGCGATGGAATTGCAGTTGAGAGCGACTCCGCCAATAATAATACTGCGTGTGAGAGCAGGGCGTCGCTATTACGTTAGGGCCAATCAGCGTGCTTAGCCAACAAGTCATCTCTGTATAGTATAAACTAAACGGGGCAAGGGCAAGGAGAGATGGTCTTCGCGCCTTATTCCCACCATAGAGGCCCGCTCTGACGTCACGTTGCATAGTAGTAGGATCCCCATGACCACGAGAAGTTCATTTTTGTTCTATTCATAGCTAGTATTTTGAGCGTAAGGTTACGCCAATGTCCATCAGTCTTGTCCTATCCTACTCTGTCATACGTTTCGTTCGTGTCCTCTGTCACGCGATGGAATTGCAGTTGAGAGCGACTCCGCCAATAATAATACTGCGTGTGAGAGCAGGGCGTTGCTATTACGCTACGGCCAATCAGCGTGCCTAGCCAACAAGTCATCTCTGTATAGTACCGTGCTGCCACGAGAAGAACGCACAGCGTGTTTACATCCCCACTCCTGTTGCAGTCCGCCGATTGGCTGACTTCGTCACTGTTTTCGACCAATCCTGTGAGTCTGCGGACTGCAACAGGAGTGGGGATGTAAACACACTGCGTGCTCTTTTCGTGGAAGGGCGATACGCAAAGTATTATTGCTTACAAAGTGTGATGCCCGCGATAACAACCTTCGTTCATGGCTACATTTTTCTCCACGTCCGGGACGCCCTTTGAAATTTGCGATAGCACATAGTACATCGTGGAGTTTATTTTGTGGCCATTAATGACACTATCGGCTTTGGAATCACTTATTCTAAGGCTCGTGTACCAATAACTTTGCCAGAGATTTACATGGTCGTTCTTCAGATTTCGTTGTGGAACTCTAATTATTTTTTTCATTGCCTGAAACGAGCCATATCGAATTAAAATATTTTGACTTCTCGTTTTTTTTTTCTGATTTGTACGCACCTCGATGGCTTTTTTTTTTGTTATTTCATGATGAACGTGATACTCTTCCATAGTTATAGGTTCGCTGTATTGTATACTAGTCATGAATTTTAATTTTACGGTGCCCCTTGCCTTAACTTGCACCACTCTTGGCGGGACTTTGTAAAGTATCGAAATAGTTACAATCTTATTCGAATCAGGTAATGGAATAAATCCGCTGATCAAGTTGTACTCTTGTATGAAATCATCTACCGGCATTCTAAACATATAAATATGTATCATATTAAATTGAAAGGATACTGACAAGGAACATTCGCGAACGGTCCAGGCTTCGATTTTGATGAAACTTCGTACACTTATGAAGCAGCCAAAAATAATCGACACGTATTTTTTTTTAGCTGCGGTAACTCGAGTTTAAGGGGTGAAACCACCCCTTGGAAGTTTTGGCTCGAAACGGCTATCTCGAAAACGGAAAGACATACAAAAAAATTGTTAATGGGCGAGATTAATGGTTTCTTATGTACGATAACATGGTGTTGAACAATTTAACAAAATACAATTTGTTTATGACAAAAAAAATTTATTAACTTAATTTTTCATTTTATTGAAATTTTCATAATGACAAAAAATGACGAGCATTTTGTTCCAAATCCATTGGTATGTAACATTTTTAAATTGCCTCTTACAGTTTTGCAGATTTTTATGATTTACATCTGGCGCGTATATCCATTATGCTAGTAGACGTTCTAACTTTGATTTTAACGAAGCACTGTAGGCTTGCACTGAATTATACAATATAATTTTAAACTTAAATTTTTAATTTTAAACTGAAAATAATTTTTCCAGAATGATTTGTGATTTTTAAATTTTGTTGAAAAATTTCACACTTTCTCGAATTTTTTTCTCCAAAATGGGTAGGATTTCAGGGGTATGCCTATTCACCAAAAATGATTGTAATTGATCCCCGCAACCGAAAATATTTTTTCCAGAAGGATTTGAAATTTTTTAATTTTGTCGAAAAATTCCACACTTTCTCGAATTTTTTTCTCAAAACTGGTTAGGATTTCGGGGGTATGTCTATTCACCAAAAATTATTGTAATTAACCCCCACAACCGAAAATAATTTTTCCAGAACGATTTCAAATGTTTTTTTTCGCTGAAAAATTTAGGCACCTACGCCCTTGTCGATTTTTCTTAAATATTCGTTTTCAATTTTTAATAATTTTGTTTGACGCTCTACAGAAAAGTTGTCAAATACTTTTCTGTAGGTACCCATGAGCTCTACTTCAGAAAAAAGTTTCGTTGAAATATATTCACTATTGTAGGAGTTATGGCTGTTTGAATATTGGACCATTTTTATGGGGTTTTTCTAACATTACGGAGTCAAGGACCAACTTTTCGAATATTTTTATAATTGATAAATATTTTTATTATTATCTACGTAAAATACGTAGAATACTTTACTATTCTTTTTACTATTCTAGTAAAATACGCGGCGTTTGGCTTTTACAGTAACAAATAACAAGTAACAATAACAGTAACAAGTTCTAAAAAAATTATTTTTGATTGCAGGAATTAATTACAATCATTTTTGGTCAATAGACATACCCTCGAAATCCTACCCATTTTCGAGAAAAAAATTCCTTACCGAAGGTATAATTTCAGGTCAGAAATGCTTCCCGTAAATTTCATGCAAATCTTTAAAACACCATAACTTCTGAATGGATTGGACGATTTTAATGTTCAAAAAGCCAAACGCCGCGTATTTTAGTGGGGAATATGTAGAAATTCTAAAAATATTGGAAAAGTTGCTTCTTGATCCCGCAAGATGAGAAAAAGCCCATAAAAGTGGTCCAATTTTTAAACGGCCATAACCCCTACAATAGTGAATATATTTCAATGAAACTTTTTTTTGAAGTAGAGGTCATATGTACCTACAAAAAAGTATTAGACAATTTTTCTGTAGATTGTCAAACAAAACTATTAAAAACTAAAAACGAATATTTAAGAAAAATCGACATGGGCGTAGGTGCCTAAATTTTTCAGCAAAAAAAAAAATTTGAAATCAATCTGAAAAAATTATTTTCGATTGCAAGGGTCGATTACAATCATTTTTGGTGAATAGACATACCCTCAAATTCCTACCCATTTTGGAGAAAAAAATTCGAGAAAGTGTGAAATTTTTCAACAAAATTTAAAAATCACAAATCATTCTGGAAAAATTATTTTCAGTTTAAAATTAAAAATTTAAGTTTAAAATTATATTGTATAATTCAGTGCAAGCCTACAGTGCTTCGTTAAAATCAAAGTTAGATCGTCTACTAGCATAGTGGATGTACGCGCCAGATGTAAATCATAAAAATCTGCAAAACTGTAAGAGGCAATTTAAAAATGTTACATACCAATGGATTTGGAACAAAATGCTCGTCATTTTTTGTCATTATGAAAATTTCAATAAAATGAAAAATTAAGTTAATAAATTTTTTTTTGTCATAAACAAATTGTATTTTGTTAAATTGTTCAACACCATGTTATCGTACATAAGAAACCATTAATCTCGCCCATTAACAATTTTTTTGTATGTCTTTCCGTTTTCGAGATAGCCGTTTCGAGCCAAAACTTCCAAGGGGTGGTTTCACCCCTTAAACTCGAGTTACCGCAGCTAAAAAAAAATACGTGTCGATTATTTTTGGCTGCTTCATAAGCGTACGAAGTTTCATCAAAATCGAAGCCTGGACCGTTCGCGAAGGTTCCTTGCGAGCTACGTATTAATGTCATTCATTACTTGATTGATTCTACGTGGGAATTGCTCCAGTGCGTGGACGTCTGATGTTTCAGCGGTACATTTTGCGAAAATGAGAATGGATTAACTATCTTTATATCTTGCACCGCTATCGCATCGAACACTCTATGAGCGTAATACTGAAATTCTATATAATATCTATCTCTCAGACACTGATAGCGGGAAACAATCCCATTTGTAAAATCTGTAACCGTAGCTTCCCGATGGGAATTACTTTTGGGCAAAGGGTGAGAAACAAATGGCTGCCATTGGACTGGTAACGATAACGCTCGTCCTCGTTTTATATATATCCCAGATTCAGGTAGAATCGGAATTCCAAAAACTCCGTTACCGACATACGGTAAATAATTATGTTCATTTTCCTTTGGTGGATTATGAAGGATGTTGACATTATATTCTTCTGCGTCTAAACGAAATGGAGCTAGTCTTTCGTTCATACAATAATCTTCGAACGCTATAAAAGAAATATATAATTTTACACACACTGCCACGACACTTGTTACATTTTCAAATTATTTGTAATTTAATAAAAATATCATTAACAATGTTGGTCAAGAATTTTAGCGAGTAATACAAATCTGAACACCATATTAGATTAAAGGGATACATTAAAATTACTGTACGCTATATTACTTATTTAATGTAATTGCTGAATTGTATTCCTTTATTCGAAATTGTTATCAAAAAGTAATGTTTCTACGTAGACTGTCAAGCAAAATAGATGCTTATGACCCATGTTGTAGCAGATTCTTAGATAAATAGTTATTGTCTCTCATAACACTGTAAAGGAAAGGATATATCTTATTATTTAACTCCTTGACGACCAGGAATGTGAAATGGAAACTTTGTTGTATGGACGAAGGCAAATAACTTACCTCGGAAATCAAATTTCTAATAACAGATCAAAACGTCTATCCACGGTTCCACGTCATAGTCTTTGCAGCGATATCTCATATCTATTCTTCCGTCCTTTTTGGCACATACTACGCAATCACTTTCAGGATTTAGTTTTGTTCCCTCACAGAATAAAACTACTTCTAAATTGTAACCGATTTATCGATAACCCAAATACTTCCGGAAGCTGTGGCTAAAACTGACAAAATCTTTAGATCGCAAATCTCTTCGAACCTATTATTATTAACGAATATCTGTCTATTTAAGAAGTTACAAATCTTTAACTTTATCGCCTTGTATGTCGTACAAGACGCAAATGCGGTCGTCAAGGAATTAAAATATTCGAAGAATACTTCCGTTCTTGGATTTGAAAAAAGTATTATTAGAATTTGATAGTCGTAATTGCTATTTGCGTCATTACCATTTGTATTGAGATGTAGATATATTTCTATCGAAAACAGGTAGCATATATAATTCATTTGCAAAAATAAATGAAAGACGAAACGCTTGTAATATTTTTTATGTACGTAGCAACATGCGCAATTCTTTTACTGAAGAAAGCAACTATTTTTGATATTCATATTATGGAATGAAAGTAACAAGAAACAAATTTTCTTTATATTGAAATGTTCAAGTTGAGTTCGATTACCTTGGACCGATTCTCCAGTCGAAGAAAACAGCCAGTGTGCAACAAGTGGACCAAAGTAAAGTAATACGCCCCCGCAAATGATAATTAATATGAGAATCTTACGATACGAATAATTTCCATCGATCAACCGACGTATTCGTTTTCCAATTTCACGGTTATCGAACATCGTTCCAGGTCTCATTATAATAACTGGTCACTTTATGTACTTCAGCCTTCGTGCGTCTTTTTAAACGTTCTTTTGTTTTCGTAAGATTGCACGATAACATAACCTTCACGCCGTAGTCGTAACTTTTTAAACAATAGCGGTAACGATTACGTAGAAAAGCACAACAGTTTATTTCTTATATAGGTCACTTATCTTTGTAGTAAATTGTTCAAGCTATTCATCGAGAAACGTATATGCCACTTTAGTGTCAAACACAAAAATAAACATTGCCCTTCCCTCGATCTTATCGTTGAATCTTACTAGAAATGGCGTGACTACTTTTGAATCACTTGTGATTTGTGATCGAGGACCAGGGAGTGCCTAGAGACAAAGTCCCTAGTGGACTCCGGCCTCTATCTCATCTGCGCCATCTGCTGGAGTAACTAGGGAGTTACTTTGTGCTCCCTACAATGTCGTAGATTATAGCTGGGATATAAAGTACTAGGGAGCATAAAGTAACTCCTTAGTTACTCCCGCAGATGGCGCAGTGGGCGCCGATGCCATATCCCTATACGTAGGTTACAGCCTACAAGATCACACGAGTTACTATGAAGCGATAGTGCTGCCAATAGCGGGTCTTTGTAAATTTGGTATTCTACCATAGTAACACTATAAAAAAAACATTTCGACAAGACAGACGAAAGTTTTTGTATCGCTTTTTCAATTTCTTCTAATTGATCGAAATATCACGCTAATATAAATTGTAAACATGTGAACTAAATTTCAAACGACAGTATATTTACTGTGTACAGAATTCAATTTCCTTTTAAAATTTGGTGGAAAATTATGTCCTGTTGCAAAAGAACCGATGGACCTGAACCACTTTCTTGTAGTGGTGTTTGTGGTTAGTTTAATGGTGAAAAATGACTATGTCGATGACTTGTTTCAAGACCTGATTTTTATTTTACCCATTCGCGATTTGTAAATATAAAAAATGCTTTAAATAAATCTTAAATAAAATTTGAGTTTACACAAAATAATACTATTTACAAAATTAATCGGAGCAAGTTTTCGATACTAATATAAAAATGTATACATTGTTTTTCTAATTTTGCTTGTTCTTTTTCACAATATAAATGTTGCATATGATTGAATGTTTGATATATAGCGAACGAAAGGAAGAAATATTTGATATCGGATCCGCAAGTTCATTTTTACTTATGTCGAAACGATGGAGGGTGTTTTACATGTACCGACTGCAACAGTCTCCATTCTGCCGATGCCAGCGCGACAAACGCATGCGCAGAATGTTGTCAATGCGCAGAAGAAATGGTGTGGAACAGTAACAAGCCGCCTAAGCCCGATTGTAGATGGTTAAATAATTTTTCTGAATTGCGTCGTCAGTGGAGTAATCATGCTCGTCGGCAAAATTGTAAATGTTGCAATTGTAGATAACAGTGAAAACGTGTTTTCTATGATTAAATATTACATTTATTCTTTGGGGATGATGTTTAATAATGGAATTAATAAAATCAACAAATACTACTAGCGCTTTGTTTCTTTTTCGTTAAATGATTCGTATTAAATTTTAATACACCTGCAAAAAAATTATTAGCTTCTATGTATTTCTCGAAATCAAACAACGTTTGACACTTTTTTTTTATATATATGTATATAGATAAGCGAATTATTCAGATGGCCTGTTTTAGGTACCTTACTCTTCATTACTTTATATAATAAAAAATAAAATATAAATAAGCAATTTCTTTTTATCCTGTGAATACTAGATGGACAAATCTGCAACGTGAAACAGTTATTAATAATCGTATATTATCATTGTGCAAGGAAAAAAAAATCTACATGCTTGTTAGTCTATCGTCCTCTCACTAGAAAGAAGGCACAGCGTGTTTACATCCCCACTCTTGCTGCAGTCCGCTGATTGGCTGCCCAATGACCAATGCCTGTGGGTCAGTGGACTGCAACAGGAGTGGGGATGTAAACACGCTGTGCCTTTTTCTCGTGGAAGAATGGTACTTTATTCGAATTAATAAAAATAAAAAATATTAAAAATGTGTCTTTACTTTATTAACATAAATTTTGTATATTAGGAAACTCATAATGTTTATAAACGCCAAGAGTCCACTATTATTCTGACTAAACGAACTATTCTATAATATGCATGATCGCAAAACCCGCCTATCTGGTAACTATGTACATCAGTTATCAATGGTTTGTTGTCCATTGTAGCATTCTACTTGTGTGTGTAAATGTTGTGCTTTTCGTGCGTTCAAATGATTTGTAGAATACTTATAATTTAACGTAACGAGTGCTACCTAAATGACAAAAAGTAATATTTCGAAAATTGAATATCAATTTATGCATTTTCGTCGAAATTGGTTAGGAATAATCTTTTGAGGTTATTCCACATAAAAAAGTAGGAAAGTTGTGAATAAGTTTTAGGTAATACATAATTTTAACAAAATTTAATTTTGTTTTTCTATATATTAAAAGAAATTTACAAATGATTAGAGACTTATCAATATTATTGCATTCGGTTTTTAGGTAAAAAATGAAAAGATCACATTCTAGAAGAGACAGAACCGAGTATGATAGGGACTATCATAGACGCAGTTCACGTGATCGACATTACCACGATAGGAGTAGCAGAAGAAATGATCGATACAGAAGGAATCATAACTCCGAAGAACCGTACAGAGAAACACAATCTTACAGACGACAAGACGTAACATCCACACGAGACCACGAAGAAGAAAAAATAAGGAAACACGAAAAGGATAAAGCTATAGACAGAGAAATGGAGAAAAAAGAAGGAAAGAATGCTTCTCGCGAGGCAACAGAAAGGCAAAATCGAACGGTCGAGTTATTAACTTCTAGAACTGGCGGTGCTTACATTCCACCTGCAAAGTTACGTATGATGCAGGCAGAAATCACTGATAAATCAGGTGCTGCGTATCAACGTATCGCATGGGAAGCTCTAAAGAAGTCTATACATGGTTACATCAACAAAGTAAACGTCAGTAACATCGGACTTATAACTCGAGAGCTTTTGAAAGAAAACATTGTCAGGGGTAGAGGTTTGCTAGCTCGTTCTATAATTCAAGCACAAGCAGCATCGCCGACCTTCACTTCTGTTTACGCAGCCTTAGCTGCGATCATTAATTCTAAATTTCCTAATATCGGTGAGTTGATACTGAAACGTCTCGTGATACAGTTTAAACGTGGTTTTAGAAGAAACGACAAACCTCTCTGTATATCTTCTGGAACGTTTATAGCACATTTAGTGAATCAAAGAGTGGCGCATGAGATTTTAGCCTTAGAAATTTTAACGTTATTGGTAGAAACACCAACAGACGATTCCATCGAAGTAGCAATTGCATTTTTGAAAGAGTGCGGTATGAAATTAACAGAAGTGTCTAGGAAAGGTATCGAAGCCATATTCGAAATGTTAAGGAATATATTACACGAAGGGCAATT
This sequence comes from Colletes latitarsis, assembly GCF_051014445.1. NCBI lineage: Eukaryota > Metazoa > Arthropoda > Insecta > Hymenoptera > Colletidae > Colletes > Colletes latitarsis. The sequence goes on from NC_135145.1 coordinate 18,213,830, forward strand.
GGATAAAAGGGTACAGTATATGATAGAAGTTATGTTTCAAGTACGAAAGGACGGATTTAAAGATCACGAAGCTGTCCCTGAAGAACTTGATCTCGTCGAGGAAGAAAATCAGTTTACTCATTTAGTTACATTGGACGAAGCAACCGATTCTCAAGATATATTAAACGTTTTTAAGTTCGATGCGGAATACGTTAGCAACGAAGACAAATACACGCAGCTAAGTAAAGAAATATTAGGTTCGGATGTGAGTGGCTCGGAAAGCGAAGACGGCGACGAGGAGGAAAGTTCGGACGAAGATGGCAGCACCGCTGCGATAGAAGGCAAAGAGGATGTGATAGTAGACAACACTGAAACAAACTTGACCGCTCTCAGAAGGACAATATATTTAACGATACATTCGTCGCTTGATTTTGAAGAATGTGCGCACAAATTGATGAAAATGCAGCTAAAACCTGGCCAAGAAACTGAACTTTGTCACATGTTTTTAGACTGTTGCGCTGAAATGAGAACGTATGAGAAGTTCTTTGGGCTTCTAGCTGGTCGATTCTGTGCCATCAATAAAATGTACGTTACTCCTTTCGAGCAGATTTTCCGAGATTCGTATCATACGATTCATCGTTTAGACACAAATAAGTTACGTAACGTATCCAAGTTTTTTGCTCATTTACTGTTTACCGATTCCATATCGTGGGAAGTGTTATCTTGTATAAAGTTGACCGAAGAGGACACGACCAGCTCTAACAGAATATTTATAAAAATCTTGTTCCAAGAGCTTTCAGAGTATATGGGACTGTCCAAGCTTAATCAACGGGTTAAAGATGTTACATTGCAGGAAGCATTCGAAGGATTGTTTCCCAGAGACGATCCGAAGAATACTCGTTTCGCTATAAATTTTTTCACGTCTATCGGTTTGGGTGGGCTCACGGATGATTTGAGGGAACATTTAAAATCTCACCCAAAGCCCACGATAATGCCTGTAATAGAACAAAACAGCGAGAGCGTTTCAAATTCCAACGAATCCTCGCCTGCCAGTTCACATGTATCATTGTCATCGTCTTTGTCCTCTAGTACTTCCAGCTCAGACGATTCTGATGTATCCTTGGAGAAAGAGGTAACGAAATCGAAAAAAAAGTCACGAAAAGAACAGAAGAGAAAGCAAATTGAAAAACAGAAGAAGCAGAAGCAGAAGCAGAAACATAAAAAGAAAAGAAAAGAAAAATGAAATTGAAAAGCACAGAATCTGAATAGAATCGACAGTACAATGATTTCTTGTGCAAAGAAGAATTTAAACTTTCCCTCGTAGTCTAATGATCATTTTCTGAGCCTTTTGAACTTCTGTCTAAAACAAGCTGTAAATTAAATTAAGCATTTTAATGCTCGATGATATAAATATGTATCTATCCCCCGTCATACTGTAAAGTGTTTCAAATATTTCTCATTTTAAATAAATATATTTCTATGAATAATTAAAATGATTAATATTAGTACACCGTATTACATGTACCAGCTTTGATTATATAAATACGAGTGGTAGTTGTAATTAAAACTACTTCGGTGATTCTGTGAGATTGTAAAAATTGCTTTAAACGACATGAGAAAGCAAAATATAAAACTTTCATAACTTTGAAGGAATTATTTCGTATTCATCTCCACGTTTAAGTGCTTTGTTCTGTAAAGTTTTTTGAAAATGTATTGTAAAAGTCAATTATTTAATTTCGTATAGAAATCAAATTTAAAACTCAGTAGAACAGTAATCTTTATTAATAAAAAAAAGAAGCACACATCAAGGAAAATGGAAAGGCTTAACCTATTATAGCGCCACATAGCGGCATAATTTAATAACAGAAGGCGCGAAATTAAAACTGAATATTCTAACAATGAAAGTAAGCCTCCCTAATTTTTTGATAAAAATTTTTTTGAAGTGTTTGTGAGGTGATACCTGATAAATCTATGAAACATCTTAGCGCGGTTCGTTCCCGTTGTTTAAACAAAAAAATGTTAAAATTTTGCGGTTTCGAATTTGTTTTGTTGAGCATAAGAACGAGTTTCGAACCTAGTAATTTTTCTTGTTTTTAGTTTTAACGTATGACAAAAACAAGCTTTATTACATTGTACATCAAGAAACATTTAGTAGGTTATACCTCTTTGTTGCAGATCAGATCAGTCACTGACATTGATCATTATGTTTTAAGGTTATGCGGGTACCCGCAACATATAAACTGGCGGGAAATTCGATGATGTCGGGCCAAGTTAAAAGTCGAACGGGATCGATCTGAAATATCGTCATTATTATCCTACGATTTCAAAGTCGATATAAATAATGCAGAGAAGAGAAAACAAAGAAAAAGTAGCAAATATTTTGAAGTATACTGAGATATAGTATGACACTTTATTTTCTTGAAAACTGAATTTAGTGAATTGTAGTGCATTATTTTCGCGTCCTTAGCGCGCATGTCCTGGAGAACGAGATTTGATTCGTCGTTGAGGATAGACAGGAGATTTTGGTGTCTGCATCCAAAGGAATAATGGAATAGAAAATATTATTTCTTGGCTTGAGTTTTTTGAAAACAAATGCTTGTAGTTATTTGTTACTTTAAAACTGCCATGCTAGTCCCAAATGATATTAATATAGAGAAACAATTTTGTTTTTTTAAGTCCAAATTACGTATTACTTTATTCAAACTAATCTAGATATAAGGTTGCTTTGAATTAATATACGCGAAATAATGTTACTCTTGAATTGTGAATATAAAAATTAAGTATTCAAACTACAATTTTTCATTTATTTTTATCTTAATTATTGTAATTATTTTCTAATCAGATTGAATTTTGCCCAACACTGTTCTTAATAGAATAATTGTTTTGGACTCACGCTAATGTAACCATTTTCTTAATAATGTAGGAACTTATTTTCAAAGGAATACACGCACAATTACTGCTTAAGCTCGTTATTCATTAGCATCGTTTTCTCTTGGCGTTCGTTCGGTAACTGAGAGCGAATTAATTGTTGCATGCGGGTACTTCGCGAATTTATGGCGCCAGTAGTCCTGCGCAGTTATCATAAATCGCGATCTGCGCACGCGTCGATTTCGCATGCGATTTGAATACATAATAAATTAATACATACGCGTGAAATACTACACGTGTATATAAACATAGATACGTGAAATAATTTTTGAGTATACGTGTCCTTAATATAACACGTACCGAAATAAGTAAATACACGTGTATTTAAATATACTTAAAATAAGAATCTCTAGAATACTGATTTATTTTATTGATTGGTCGTATGAAAATTAAAAAATTTCTAGTTTTTAACGTATCGTTTAAACAAAATAATTTCCTCTTAATAATACAAAAATATACGTAAAAGCATTTAGCAATACGAATTGTCTTTTTTGTCTCCTGCCTTTTAAATTTAGGCTCTGTACCGTACTTTCCATTTACTAAGCAACGCAATGCGTGCATTAAAGGCCGAGAACAGGGAGTAAACGAAACACGAACCATAAGTCAACTTATCGTTCGTTCCCGAGCAGTCGTCTCCTATAAAACACCCACGTTTTTATCACCGCTGATTCAGTTCGAATGCAACATCATGTTGTCAATATACAGCCTCATAGCCTTGCATTGTTTAATTTTGAACAATGTGTCGATACTCGCGTTAAACAAAGCTAGAAATCCAGACATTGATCTTACGACAGTAAGTTGTTATACGTATATGCAAGATACATTGTTCGTAGAATTTAATAAAAAAACATATTTTCTTTATCGTATTCCACTTCTAATAGCCAGAATTAATAAGAAAATACGGGTACCCGTTGGAGGTCCATAAGGTAGTTACGGAGGACGGTTACATTTTGGAAATTCATCGAATTCCACACGGACGGAACAGTTACACGAGAAATTCAACGAGCGTGAGGCATCCGGTTTTAGTGGTACACGGTTTAGCGGGTAGTTCTGCGGACTGGGTTCTCTCAGGAGCAGAAAGAGCGTTAGGTATTTATATGTACCCTAATCTATATGTAAACATTTTTGAAAAGGAAATTAATTATTTCATAATTGTTACTTTTAGGATATATATTAGCTGACGCAGAATACGACGTATGGCTTGGAAATAGCAGAGGAAACATATACTCGAGAAATCATACTTCGATCTCGCCGTTGGACGCGCGCTTTTGGGACTTTAGGTACTACATTTGATCCAGAAATTTTAACATTCTCTTATTCACGCTGTGCACGGACGTTTCAGCTACGACGAGCTCGGCGCTTACGATCTCCCCGCGGTGATCGATTACGTGCTCGATCGGACCAAGCATAAGAGACTTTTTTATATCGGTCACTCGCAAGGAACGACGCAATTTTGGATAACGATGTCGCAGAGGCCTGAGTACAATGTAAAAATTAGCTTAATGATCGGCCTTGCACCTGTAGCTTTTACTGGCAACATACGCGGACCTATTACGAAACTGGCTAAATTAACATATATGGGCGTGGTAAGTTGCACCTGGGTCTTTTTCGTTGCGCAACGCGAATACAATTACGATTACGTTTCTTTTTCACTTTTTAACGCATTGCCGACGGGAAACGAGTATTCTCGTTTTACGATAAATTTGTGTTTCTTTAGTAATATCTCCGACAATACGAGAGAAAAATACTATTATCCACATACAGGGTGTTGGGCCACCTCTGGGAAAAATTTTAATGGGGGATTCTAGAGGCCAAAATAAGACGAAAATCAAGAATATCAATTTTTTGATGGAGGCTTCGTTAAAAAGTTATTAGCAATTGAATTCAAAAATTTCAAATCGTTCTGGAAAAATTATTTTTGGTTGCGGGGGTCATTTACAATCATTTTTGGTCATTACACATACACCCGAAATCCTACGTACTTTCGAGAAAAAAATTCGAGTAGATACTGAAATTTTTAGACGAAATTAAAAAATTTCCATTCAAACTAAAAAAATTATATTTAATTACAGGGGTTAATTACAATCATTTTTGGTCATTACACATACACCCGAAATCCTACGTACTTTCGAGAAAAAAATTCGAGTAGATACTGAAATTTTTAGACGAAATTAAAAAATTTCCAATCAAACTAGAAAAATTATATTTAATTACAGGGGTTAATTACAATCATTTTTGGTCATTACACATACACCCGAAATCCTACGTACTTTCGAGAAAAAAATTCGAGTAGATACTGAAATTTTTAGACGAAATTAAAAAATTTCCAATCAAACTAGAAAAATTATATTTAATTACAGGGGTTAATTACAATCATTTTTGGTTATTACACATACCCCTGAAATCCTACGTATTTTCAAGAAAAAAATTCCTTACCGAAAATATAATTTCTGGCCAGAAATGTCTGCCCGAATTTTTATGCGAATCTTTAAAACGTCATAACTTCTGAACGGATTGGACGATTTTAATGTTTAAAAAAGCAAACGCCGCGTATTTTACTGTAGAATATGTAGCCATTATAAAAATATTCGAAAAGTTATTTCTTGACTCCGTAATGTTAGAAGAACCCTATAAAAATGATTTAATTTTCAAACAGCCATAACTCCTACAATAGTGAATATATTTCAATGAAACTTTTTTCTGAAGTAGAGCTCATGGGTACCTACAAAAAAGTATTTGACAACTTTTCTGTAGGGCGTCAAACAAAATTACTAAAAATGAAAAAGGAATTTTTAAGAAAAATCGACAGACTAAATTTTTCGACGAAAAAAAAAATTTTCAAATCGTTCTGGAAAAATTACTTTCGGTTGCGGGGATCAATTACAATCATTTTTGGTCATTACACATACCCCCGAAATCCTACGCACTTTCGAGAAAAAAATTCCTTACCGAAAATATAATTTCTGGCCAGAAATGTTTGCTCGAATTTTCATGCGAATCTTTAAAACGTCATAACTTCTGAACGGATTGGACGATTTTAATTTTCAAAACCGCAAACGACGCGTAGTTAGATGAAGAATATGTAGCAATTATAAAAATATTAGAAAAGTTGCTCCTTGATTCCGTAATGTTAGAAAAACCATATAAAACTGATTCAATTTTTATACGGCCATAATTCCTACAATAGTGAATATATTTAAATAGAACTTTTTCCTGAAGTAGAGCCCATAGGTACCTACAAAAAAGTATTAGACAACTTTTCTGTAGGGCGTCAAACAAAATTACTAAAAATGAAAAAGGAATTTTTAAGAAAAATCGAGACACTAAATTTTTCGACGAAAAAAAAAATTTTCAATATTTTGGAAAAATTATTTTCGATTGTGGGGGTCAATTACAATTATTTTTGGTGAATAGACATACTTCTGAAATCCTACGCATTTTCGAGAAAAAAATTCAGTACAGACGGAACTTTAAACGTTAATAACTTTTTAACAAAGCCTCCATTAACAAATTGGTATTCTTGATTTTCGTCTTATTTTGGCCTCTAGAATTCCCCATTAAAATTTTTCCCAGGGTTGGGCGAACACCCTGTATAGCTCCTGAAAATTTTAATAAACCATATTAATTACAAAAATACTTATCACATTTTTAGTGTACACATGTTGAAGGAATTCTATTTCATTAACACTAGGTTTACGGACGCTCGTTGCGCATATTTTTATTGTAATTTGCTGTGTTAACAGTTACATTAAAATGCAATTTTTCTTTTAATTAGAGTGCATATTCATATCATTACATCAATTAAATCCAACATAAATTGCTAACAAATGATATTTATAAGTTCTCTAACGTTAGGTTTAGAATCTCGATGCGTCAAATTAACGTATTCCGTAAACCTAGTGTTAAAATCATCGTATAGGAAAGTTTTAAGGAAAATGCACCGTCGTTAATGTGTTAATATACCTGATACTTTCGAGCACCGTGAATCGAAGTATAAATAAATCAGTAAATTTCACTTAAAAAGAAGTACAATTGTGCTTTCCATCCGTGAAAGGAAATTCATAATAGCATGGTGGACTGTATAGAAGGGTTAAAAATTTTCTTTTGCCAATTCTGTTTGAATTTCCATTTAAGAGAAAATATAAATGACAATTTCAATCGCTGAGACGCTTTGTAACGACACTGACATTTCTTGTAAAGCAATTATACTGTACAATTTTTTAGCTAATCGGCGAGACGTTCGGTTACCCGGAATTACGTTCACGTTCCGCGTGGGGAAAGTTTGTGTCGAACATACTGTGTAAAGAAGCATCGACGACGCAATTCCTTTGCAACAATTTTCTGTTCTTGGTGTCCGGTTTCACTCAGTCGGACTTAAACGCGGTAAGAACTCGACAACTCGATAAATTCCTCGTTGGGTACGTATGTTGGATTTTCTATACAGGGTGTTCGGCCACCCGTGGAAAAAATTTTAATAGAGGATTCTAGAGGCCAAAATAAGACGAAAATCAAGAATACCAATTTGTCGATGGAGGCTTCGTTAAAAAGTTATTAACAATTGAATTCAAAAATTTCAAATCGTTCTGGAAAAATTATTTTCGGTTGCGGGGGCCAAGTACAATCATTTTTGGTGAATACACATACTTCTGAAATCCTACCCACATTCGAGAAAAAAATTCGAGAAGGTATGAAATTTTTAGACGAAATTAAAAAATTTCCAATCATACTAAAAAAATTATATTTAATTATGGGGATTAATTACAATCATTTTTGGTCATTACACATACCCCTGAAATCCTACGTATTTTCGACAAAAAAATTGTTTACCGAAAATATAATTTCTGGCCAGAAATGTCTGCCCGAATTTTCATGCGAATCTTTAAAAAGTCATAACTTCTGAACGGATTGGACGATTTTAATGTTTAACAAAGCAAACTACGCGTATTTTGATGGAGAATATGTAGCAATTCCAAAAATAATCGAAAAGTTGATCCTTGATCTCGCAAAATTAGGGAAACTCCATAAAAATGGTCCAATTTTCAAACAGCCATAACTCCTACAATAGTGAATACATTTCAATGAAACTTTTTTCTGAAGTAGAGCTCGTGGGTACCTACAAAAAAGTATTAGACAACTTTTCTGTAGGGCGTCAAATAAAATTACTAAAAATGAAAAAGGAATTTTTAAGAAAAATCGACAGACACTAAATTTTTCGACGAAAAAAAAATTTTCAAATCGTTCTGGAAAAATTACTTTTGTTGCGGGGGTCAATTACAATCATTTTTGGTCATTACACATACACCCGAAATCCTACGCATTTTCGAGAAAAAAATTCGAGTAGATACTGAAATTTTTAGACGAAATTAAAAAATTTCCAATCAAACTAAAAAAATTATATTTAATTACAGGGGTTAATTACAATCATTTTTTGTTATTACACATACCCCTGAAATCCTACGTATTTTCGAGAAAAAAATTCCTCACCGAAAATATAATTTCTGGCCAGAAATGTCTGCCCGAATTTTCATGCGAATCTTTAAAACGTCATAACTTTTGAACGGATTGGACGATTTTAATTTTCAAAAACGCAAACGACGCGTATTTAGATGAAGAATATGTAGCAATTATAAAAATATTAGAAAAGTTGCTCCTTGATTCCGTAATGTTAGAAAAACCATATAAAACTGATTCAATTTTTATACGGCCATAATTCCTACAATAGTGAATATATTTAAATAAAACTTTTTCCTGAAGTAGAGCCCATAGGTACCTACAAAAAAGTATTAGACAATTTTTCAGTAGGATGTCAAACAAAATTATTAAAAACTAAAAACTAATGTTTGAGAAAAATCGACAAGGGCGTAGGTGCCTAAATTTTTCAGCGAAAAAAAAAGATTTCAAATCGTTCTAGAAAAATTATTTTTGATTGCAAGGGTCGATTATAATCATTTTTGGTCATTACACATACCCCTGAAATCCTACGTATTTTCGAGAAAAAAATTCAGTACTGTCGGAACTTTAAACGTTAATAACTGTTTAACGAAGCCTCCATCAACAAATTGGTATTCTTGATTTTCGTCTTATTTTGGCCTCTAGAATCCCCCATTTAAATTTTTCCCAGGGGTGGCCGAACACTCTGTATACGTAATTGATCCTTTAAGGTTTTGTTTATCCATTAACGCTAGATTTGCTAGATTTATGATCAAAATGCAATTTTTCTTTTAATTAGAATATTAGATTCGTACCGTTACATTAATGAAATTCAATGTAAATTGTTAACAAATAATATTTACGGACCCTGTAATTTTAAATGTGGAATCTGGTCAAAGGCTTCCGTAAATCTAGCGTTAATCATTATTTCTATTTATGCTGATATACAAAGTGTTTCATACAACTGAGTTATAACTCTTGAACGATAATTGATAGAACATTTCATTAGACAACTTTAAATGGATGATGCGGGTCTTGATACATGCGAAGGTGTTAGAGAATAAAGAGATACATTCGATGGTGCATAAAAACAGTACAGTTCCATAGAAAAAGGACTTCAAATCATCAGAACACCTCCATTTCTGTAATTCTGTTCAAGCTTCTCTAATGAACTTTTTATCCCTCATCCTCTAATAATTATAACCTGGTCCCAGTTACGTGAAACACCCTGTATAAACGTTACTCTATTGCACGCATACTCTATGAATTTTCAAAGTCGATTTTCGCGAAGACTTCCAACGATAAAATGTTATTCTTCTATTTCCATTTATTTTCGTACTCTCCCGCCACGCTCTGTACAAATACTTAACAATAAAACTTACCAAAGCAATCAGAATGACCCATTCGTAATTTGTAATAAATCTCGTAAAAAACTTTTTGAAAATTTACTGCCATTTTCTATAAGAGAATGAATAAACATTACCATCGTATTATACATTTTCTCACGTATCTATCGTTTTAATTCATTTGGTACAATTAAATATGTTGTTATTGTCGGTAGTTCTAGAGTTAAATGCCTTTGGTACGATGTAATACAGCCCTGAGACTGATACTAACGTTCTTAGGAACGAAAGAAACTACGTTTATCGCGACTCTAAACGACTCTAAACTGGGAGACTCTGCTCAACAATCTTGTAACCTAGTCTGCTTTTCCTTGCACGCTTTCTTTCCCTTTTTCGCAACTTTTGACTCGCGTTTCTCTTTCCTTGACCTGCTTTGCACGCACCGTCACCTTGTCACGATTCTTTCGATCCTTGACCAACCGCGCCCAATTCTTTCCTCGTTAATCCGCTGTCACCCATTGAAACTTTCCTATATAACGTGATAGAAAACATACAATTATTCTACTCGACACACGCCTATCGTTGACATTTATTTCTCAAGATATCCTTATTAATCTATTAGAACTGAAAAAGTTGCGCTCGCACAATCATCGAATTGTCTGCTGCCCAGGGCCACTCTGAACAAAAAAAGAGAAAAATAATACATGAGTTGGGTGCACTGTTCACTGAAATAGCCTTAATTATTATTTTAAAAATAGATAATTATAAAATATCGCGAAAATAGTCTTAAAAATTATTTTAGGAAAAATTGAAATATTATAAAATGTGCAAAAGAATATACAAGAAAATGACCCGCAAATTACCACTAGTATAAAAAAAAAAATAATTTCTCGTACCCCTATACAATGTGTTAACATTAATTTTTATTATTTTACTTTATATGTGAGAAATGTTAAAAGTTTACTTTAGTGATTTTGTCCTAAATCAGGCTATAAAAAAGGCTCTATTTTAGTATTAAAAAGATCTTGATTGTTCCAAATTGTTTGAAATGTTATATTCGAACTACTCCATTTTTTTCAAGTCGTTCGATTCTTACGAGCTGGTTCACTAGTCTGCGACTCGACTTGAATCATTTATTCAAATCGAGTCATTAATCACAGTCTTCCATTTCTGCACCAATTTATTCCAATAATATCTTGAAACCCAAATACGAGAGACTTTTGTTTTGCGTTGGAGTATTCAGGAATATGCTCCTTAAAATACAGAAAAAAAACAACAATTAAATTAACGAAAAATTCACTATTGTAAATAATTACCATTATTTTGCTTCACTATCATAGATGACATAATGTTATAATATTATAGAGCCATATTTTTAAATCAGTCTCTGTTTCGTTACACATTTGTAACTTTTAATCGCTTTATACAGCATTACCATTAATTTGTCGTTATCAATTTTTTTTATTATAGAGCAATAATACCTGTAAGTATTCATTTAGTTCATGAATTAATAATAATACAGAATTTATTAACAAACGTACCAACATTTATGAAACCTTTTTAGAAAGTTCAGTAATTATTTAAAAAAGGGGGGGCCCACCGATTTCGATGATTTTTGAGTATGTTATAGAAATCAACATTTTGAACAACTTTTTTCCATACATATAACCGCCGTTCGGCCTTAGTTTTCGAGATTTTTCTTCAAAACGATCGCTGCTACAACAATGAATTCTGTATATACGTACTTACAGTGACTGCAACTTAAAATCGTACACTTAGTGGTTCAGCTGATATTTTTTCAATAAAATATGAAAATTGTACTAATTTATTGAAACTCGTATAGAGGTATATAGTGTAATGTTTCTTTATTTGATACACAACAACAATATAGAAAAACCTTTAATAGTAATCAGTAAATTAAATAAAATTTGAGGTTAACTATCAGTAAAAATCGTACACTGTTGGTAACATTGGAAATCCGGTGAATCCCCAATTGCTTTTTATGTACAATGCTTAGTAACAATTGAATCTAGCTGATTTAGCAGCATTTTGATTGTTATATGCGTTGTTTTGCCACAAAATCAATAAAAAAAGACTTAAAATGCGACAAACTACAGTAACAAAGCGTGAATTATACATATTTCGATCGAATTGAATAAAAAAGTAAGATTACACAATATTATGAACAAGGAAAGCCTTAGAAAAGCTTTGCAAGAAGAATGGTCGAAAATAACACCTGAATTTTGTGAGAATTTAGTAAAATCAATTCCTCGACAACTACAGTGTGTTTGAAATTCATTTGGTTACCCAACTACATATTAATATGAAAAATTTGTATTATATATTATTCTAAAATTGTATCTTAACCTCAAATTTTATTTAATTTACTGAGTACTACTAAAGGTTTTTTCATATTGTTGATAGTCACTGTCATGTCTATGGCAGCGTATGTATAAGCGTTGAATCGCCGATTGTTTATTGTTTTTATACATTGAGGTGACCAGCAATGGATGTGTATAACGGGTGAGCTTAAAAACTCGATTTGAGCTAAGCGACCGGCTTAAAAAATTCTAACCCAAAACTTCCTTAAATCTAACTATTCTACCTAGTAACTAATATAATGGATTAGGTTCAAGTTAGATTTTCTAACCTATCTGCCACGCATTCATCTTCTATTTTAATTTTCTTTATCGATATTATCCGAAGTTGGAAAGATTTCTTGATAACGATATCAATGCAGAACTAAATTTAGCTTGACACATTATATATTATTTAGTCGTCATGGCGATATTAATACAAACAAGAGAAAAAATCAGCGATCGTGAGCTCATGCAAACAGAGTCACAGACGTGTATCCGATACACTGTATCGTCCTTCCACGAGAAGAAGGCACAGTGTGTTTACATCCCCACTCTTGCAGTCCGTTGATTGGCTGTCACCGATTCGTCATCGTTATCGACCAATCAGCGGACTGCAACAGGAATGGGGATGTAAACACGCAGTGCCTTCGTCTCGTGAAAGGACGATACATATAGTAGTAGCAGCAATCTTTTTGAAGAAAAATCTCGAAAACTAAGGCCGAATGGCGGTTATATGTATAGGTAAAAATTGTTCAAAATGTCGATTTCTACAACACATTTAAAAATCATCGAAATCGGTGAGATCCCCCCCTTTTCTAAATAATTACCGTTTCAATTTGTTTAGGGCAATCTGACAGTGATTATTGGCCACGTTCCCGCGGGTGCTTCTTGGAAACAATTAGTCCACTTCGGCGAGGGATACATACACAAAGGTCAGCACCCATTACGTTAACAAAAATAACAATCGATGGAAATTTCGATAAATGTTTCAGATCGCTTTAGAAGATTCGATTACGATAACGAGGAGAAGAATTATCGATTGTACAATTCTTCGAAACCGCCAGATTATGAATTAAATAAAGTGACTGCGCCAGTCGCGCTTTTTAGCAGCGTCAACGACTTGCTAGCAGTACCAAAGGTAATTATATAGCACTAAATATCATTTGGTTCGATAGTAAATTCCACTGAAATTGTTGTATTATAATTTTAAATATGTATACTATTAAATTGATTATTCTATTGAATCTTGTTTCATTTTTAGGACGTTGAACTTCTAAAAAGAAAACTTTCTAATGTCGTGTTCCACGATGAAATAATATCAACGAAAGCCTTCACTCATTATGATTTTATATGGGGAAGATCTTCTGTAACGCTAATATTTGATCCTATATTAAAATTGTTGGCACTATATAAATAACGATACTTGCACGATACCTTAAAAATTGGTAACTAAAATAACTACTAATACTAGTAATATTACTAATATTAGTAATTATATAATAATAACTAAAATAATATATTGACAATTTCGCTTGTTTCATTTGAAAAAATATGTATCGATTGTCAATAAAATTATTTAACTTTATATAACTTTATAAAAAGAAAATTAATTTTCCAAAACGCCCAGATTCTAAACGTTCTTTAGATCCCGAAAAAAAACTTACATTCTCAGTATTAATGAAATATTCGTTTGCCAATATAGAGTTATATTATTATTAATATTTATTAATGTACAGAATCGAATGACTGCCAATCGTGAAACATAAATTAAAAATTTCATTGACAGTATTTATACGTTATAACGTTTTAATATGGGTTAATATTCCTCAGAACAGGGGACAAAAGGAAAGCTTGATTTATTCGTTAGTCAGCTTTTTACATCAGTTTAACGACTGATATTCCATTTATTTCTACTTCTTGTCTTCGTATTTTTATTATAAATAAAACGCACTACATAAATCTCCTATTTTTCGTCTCAATTATACGATTCGTTTTCAATTACTGATCGTTATTAACAATTGCATTATTAAACAACTTGCTTTTTAATCCAGTGTTGACCAAAGCCGTCGCCCCGGAAGGCAAACACTGTACAAAACACGGCTGCGTGTGGTGTTTGTTAATTAGTTGGTACCTAGTTTATGATCGCCTTTTTAATATCGCGCGATAATTATTAAAAGAGGAAGCAAGCAGAGGGCCTCTATGCTGGCCAACACTGCTTTAATCGACAGTTATTTCAATGGAAAACTGACTTTTAAATAACAACGTATAAATTGCTTTAAAATTCCTCATATATATATATATGTATATATGTATACAGGGTGTTCGGCCACTCCTGGGAAAAATTTTAATGGGATATACTAGAGATCAAAATAAGACGAAAATCAAGAATATCAATTTTTTGATTGAGGCTTCGTTAAAAAGTTATTAACAATTAAACTCAAAAATTTCAAATCGTTTTGAAAACATTATTTTCGGTTGCGGGGGTCAATTACAATCATTTTTAGTCATTACACATACCCTCGAAATTCTACCCACTTTCTAAAAAAAAATTCGAGATGTGAAATTTTTCGACGGAAAAAAAAAATTTCAGATCGTTTTGGAAAAATTATTTTCGTTTGCGGGGGTCAGTTACAATCATTTTTAGTCATTACACATACCCTCGAAATTCTACCCACTTTCTAGAAAAAATATCGAGAATGTATGAAATTTTTCGACGGAAAAAAAAATTTCAAATCGTTTTGGAAAAATTATTTTCGGTTGCAGGGGCTAATTACAATTATTTTTGGTGAATAGACATGCCCCTGAAATCCTAGCCACTTTCTAGAAAAAAATTCGAGGTGTGAAATTTTTCGACAGAAAAATAAAATTTCAAATCGTTTTGGAAAAATTATTTTCAGTTACGGGGGTCAATTACAATCATTTTTGGTCATTTCACATACCCCCGAAATCCTACCCACTTTTTAGAAAAAAATTCGAATTGTGAAATTTTTTGTTTTCGTCAAAAAATTTTGTTTCGTTTTGGAAAAATTATTTTCGGTTGCGGGGGCTAATTACAATCATTTTTGGTGAATAGACATACCCCTGAAATCTTGCGCATTTTCGCGAAAAAAATTCAGTACGGGCGGAATTCTAAACGTTAATAACTTTTTAACGAAGCCTCCATCAACAAATTGGTATTCTTGATTTTCGTCTTATTTTGGCCTCTAGAATCCCCCATTAAAATTTTTCCCAGGGGTGGCCGAACACCCTGGATAAATGATAACAAGTATCCTTCATCTTCTTTTATTTTAAGCGCTAACAGTGTTTTTTTTTCTCATTTAATATTTAAATAACGTACTTTTCATTCTATACTGTTATTTTCATTAATATATATTTTTTAAATATATTTATGGAACTGCCATGTGGAACATAGTTTCTGACACATGGAAAATATTTATTTTAGATAATTAATTATCGATACTCGTGGAAGTAATTACAACGAAAACGGAATACGAGTAACAAATTTTCGCGTTTCAATTTCGTTTCAGCAAATGACAATCGAATTTTACCGTATTATAAAATAATTACAATTTTTTTGTTACGAAATATTAAAATTATACACATGTATTAGTAATATTTATGTAATTCGAACGAATTACAATCATTTTTTTTTGGATCTATATACATGCATAAATATATATACATTTAGTATACAGGGCGAGGCACTTAAAGTGAAACAGAAATAATGTTTTTTTTTTTTTTATGAACGATATCGGTTAAAAAGCCTTATCTCTTGCGGAAGATATAGTATTAACGTTAACATTATTAAATTTCAAATAAACGAACAACGTAATTCATATCACCGCTAATATTAATTAAAATTAGTAAATTTTCGTTACATTAACGTGTTATAATTTGCATCGTATCCTTTACTACTATTTTAAAAATTGTATCTTTTTTCCGAGTCCCCATTGATATGTTTTACTTCTATACAAATGTATATTCGTTGCTGAGAACGATAAACAATTGTTGAATAATGTAACAATACATTCTATTTACTCGTTAATGAATTTAGAGAAGATAGTACTATTTTTCAGATCGTCGTTTCAATAAAATTAATGAGAACATTACGATTACAACTACAAAAATATTTTATATCGACTATATATGTATATATATAATAAGTTATATTCTTTTTTTTATTTCCACTATCCAAGATAAATATGCAAACTAACATAACAGTTCATTATGGATAAACTTATTTATTAATATACGTATATAATACTTCAAACCATAATAATGGAAAATTTATTAATTCTCGATAATTAAATTCATATGGAATGCTTAATCAATTAATTTCTACGACGTTATAAAATTATACTAAAATACTCTGCAGCTTTCAGACAAGGAAGATTTAATATAAATACGCACATCGACATTATATAAAAGGTACAGACGTTTAGTCGATATTTTTACAAAAAAAAGAATAGAAAATAATAAAACTATATTTGATACCAAACAGCGATCGCAGTAATTATAATAAGGAAATTTAACGTTTAAGATTTTCAATTAAAATATTTGTTCGTTATAATCTATAAACATGTCTTTTTAATTATTGCATTTTTTTTAAAAAAATACTACATTTATTAAGTTACTTTAGTTACTTTACACCTTTGTTGAATTATCTTATTCGTTCGGGAATATGCAACGAATCGGTTGTGCAATTTGTAAACTTTAACATAAATTCTATTTAAATTCTTTCAATTCAACGGTGCTAGTTTGAATTCATGATAATCGAAATGTCTCACTCTGCATAATATAGTATACATATCTGGCATGTAAGAATTTCAGGAAAATTATTAATTTTGCACAAAACTTCTTTGATATAATGCATTTTGGCAATTTTATTTTCGTGTGTGTCCTTATTCTAAATTCTGTTCAAATTATCCTAATTTTCATGTCGAACCTTTATAATTATCTAGATTCTTTATCAAGATTTGTAACATTTTCCTATATTTATCGTAATCATAGGAACGAACAATTATTCGCAGTAAATAATTTTGGTAAAATGTATCGATTAGAAAACGAAACAAAAAAAACAAACGTAAAGAATTACAAAATTGCACAAAATCACGTACTTTTTATTAATTAAATATTTCATCCGGAAGCGTTTTGTATTATCCTTAACATATGTTCAAATTCTTATGTAAGATGTAAATACATTCAATAATTAAATGTACTTGTTATTCTACAGTATTCCCAATCACATTAACGTTATTTAGAAGTTTACAAATATTAAGGTTTATATGGTGTTCGTTTAGCAACTAAAATTAAATGAAAATCTATTTTCAATCTTGTTTCTTAACTTATATTATGAAAAAATGTGGTAACAAAAACAATGTTATTCGTCGAAGGTCGCAGCTTCTTTCATAACACATAACTGTAATAATTAAAATTGGACAATGGATAAAAAAAGATATAGCAGTGGAAAAATTTTATTCTAAGCACATATAGCATCAGATTATATTATCATAGTCTCGATTGAAATCAGATTATTTAAACTACGAAAAAGATAAGATCGTAATTTTGTGCAATTTCTTTCTTTTGTTATTTTTAAAGACGCCAGCCAGAATCTAATAAGTTACTTGTAAATATCGTGAAAAAAGTGAAAATAATTTCATTCGTAAGAAGAACGTATACCAAAATTATTTACTGTTTAACTTTTACGTCCTCGAAGCACGTAATCCACGAAGAAAATTATTTGAAAAAATGTATACTACTACATTGTGATGTGATTAAGATTTCTTTAATATACATTGTCATCAACAGTTTCTTTTTTAAAAGTGTTTAATACTATTATCGTAGCATCAAACAGTCTGTATAAAAAAATTGAAGAATGAAATGTAGAAAAAAATTAGTTTCTTTAGGAATATACTTACGTTTGCTGTATTGTTTTAATACGTAATTAATCTATAATATACAGTGTTCTCCTTAAATAGATATTAGTTCGTTAGAAATATATTGTTGCTATTGTTTCAGTGAATACGTTCATGCAAGCGATATATTAGATCGTATAATGCTTGTAATTATTAATAGAACGACTGCATAACGGAATGACATATTATCTACGAGATTAATCGAAGCAGTCAGGTACATTTTTTTGTTTTAATTCATTTCTCATCTAAAATTAACTGAAAATAATACCCATTAATACGCTTAATTGCAGCACCATGTGAAAGAAGAATCAACACGACCGTATAACAAGTGGCGTTAAATTAAATACTTTTTTTCGATACTTAATACGAGGATTCTGTAAACTTTAACGTTGTTACAGGTTCCATATCTCTTGCAATCTACAAAATTTATATCAACTATCGATTAGAGGCAATCTTGTATTATTAAACAAGCCTTATTTAGCTTAATTTAATGGAAGGCAAAACATTTGCTTTAAGAGTCCTTTCTTTGGACTTTCATCTTCCTCGTCGTCATAATTCTGTTCATCGTAGTTACTAATGATCTCATTGTTATTGCTAGAGCCGTAAGTAACCTCTGTGATACTTAGAGAACTTGAGTATAACGGACTTTCGTATCGGAATGGAAAAGGTGGCGATAACCGATATTCGTTATAATTATTGTCGTTCTCGTTTTCTTCGGAGTACGTCATTAAAAAAACGTTATTATGGTAACCTCGGCTCCTCGAGCCGATGTTAAATAGAGGATCGATTCGAAGCTTCGCAAGTTTGTCTTGTAACTCATACATGTAACACTGCTGTAATTGTTGCTGATTTTGATTGTGATGTTGCACAATAACAAGCGGTTCTTGTCACACGCAGTCTTCCAGAGACATAAGTAACGGGTTCACGTATTCGAAGCCCTCAAATTCACTTTGATCAATTTTATCGATCACTCTCCTGTAAAACATTCATTATTTACTTCGTTAAATTTACTTATTCCTTTAATTTAATATAGCGTCGTACTTATGAAACTTACGGATCGTCCGGCGTTAAATGTACCGGTTCGTCTGTAAACTCTGGCGGGAAATTAGCTAGGTCACGATCAGAATTTAAACGCGGTTTATAAGGTGGCGTAACTTGTTTCTGCTCCAACTGCAATATTCAACGTATAAATAATTATTATTCCAAACACTTTGCGGATAATGATTAATTACCATTTCCCAGTCGATCGCTTTGAAGAAGGGATGAGCAACGATATCTAGAAAAGCAGTTGGCCTTTTGCCGCAGCCTAATCTTTCGTTAGGATTTTTGCAAAGGAAACCTTTAAGAACAGAAGCTGCTTTAACCGATAACGATCTTGGTATCCGAATCGTCTTCTGCAAAATAACTTGGAACAGATAGTCTTCGGTATTCTGATCTGGATTTTCGGACGCGCCCGCAATGTCGAACGGGCTGCGACCTGCAAGCATTTCGTACAGCAGTACTCCAAGCGCCCACCAATCTACAGAGAAACTATAATCTTCACCCCGCAATATTTCAGGCGCAATATAATTTGGAGTGCCGCAAAACGTGGCGGTCGTATCGCCTTCTCGAACGCCTTCTTTGCACATTCCGTAATCAGTCAATTTAACGTGTCCTTCATGATCGAGTAGTACATTATCCAACTTCAAGTCTCTGTATATAATACCTGCACAGAAAAATGACGAATTAATTTATATACTTACATCGATTATTTAAATGTTATTAGATACGTGGAAAACTTCCGTAACTTTAAGAATACAATGTTTAATTTGCTCTAACGAGGTTCTTCTCCATGAGGGAGTTTCTCTTTTACCTTTCTCGTGTAAAAAGTTCAACGCCAGGCTAATTTCAGCTGCATAAAATCGAGCATGCTCCTCCGGAAGTCGGCGTTGTCTCTGCATATGAAACATAAGATCGCCGCCGCGTACAAACTCGATCACGAAGAACAGACGGGAAGGCGTTTGAAAACACGAGTGCAGCCCCACGAGGAAAGGATGATTCGAAGCAGTTTCGAACACGTGCTTTTCCGTCTGAACCCAATCGATGTCCTCGTCGTCCGTTACCAAAGCTTTCTTTATTACTTTCATAGCGTAAATCCTTTTTGTACGCTTCAGTTCTACCATCAAAACCTTCGCGTAGGAACCACGACCAATTACCCTAATCAATTCAAAATCGTTTAACGAATACTGCCTCTGCATATCATTCGAATTATCCGCATCGTTTAGCGTGTCCAAGGGCAGTTCCTCCCTTTCTTCGCTACCGGTTCCTACAAGCAAACATCCCATAAGCATTCGTTTAATTCTACAATAGCCTTGTAACAATTTAGTTTTATGAAAAAGGATTATTTAATTTCACTTAAAATCTGCGAACAAGAGATTGTATTCTTACGATTGCGCGAATGCTCCTCTATAATTGGCGACTCTGAGATTTCATCTTCGGGGTGAGTTAACAGGCTACATTGTACGGAATCAAGCTGCAGTTGATCACCATTTCTGTCGATTGTCTGCGATTCCGTACTCGGGGTCTGTTGCTGCTGCTGTTGCTGTATATTCAAGCATGGCATACGTACCACCTTGTGACATTTCTTGTGAACGAGTAACTTGCACTGAATGCACTTGAACCCCTGCCTTCCTAATCCCCAAATCCGATCCTGACAGAAGGCGCAAAACGCTCGCTGTGAAAGTTAAGAAAACATTAATAAACAAAACAAGTAGTTCGTTTCGAAAAAGAGGTTCTTTGAACGAGAATGGTGTAAGTCAAAATAATATTGGGAAATACAGTCATTTTGCTACCGATAACCATACCACTGTACGCTATTATGTATCATGTAATTGTCTCTCCACGGATTCTCGATAATTTATTTTATAATTGTAACTACTAACTTATTCCTACCGTCTCTTCTATTCCTGCGTCACCATCTATTTTTCCTCCTAAACATTTGTACTTTACATTCTCTCACAAATTTTCATCCTTCCCCTTCAATTTTATACACTTTTTTCTCTTTCTTCTTCCAATATCTTTCTCTTCTTCATCTCGATCCAAATATAGCAATCCTTTTCGTTGTTCTTCCTTCTATTTTTCCCTTCTTCAAATATTTTGACGATTCTTTGCGATACTATCTATTGTACTGTTCGTGTACCTATCTTTTAAATTTTTACCGGTAATATTGACTGACACCACTCTCATTTTACCGCGAAGAAAGATTAGTATTAAAACTGGATACACCGGACAAACACAGAATGATTCCTGGAGACTACTAGCCAGCAAGTTCTCTTTTATCAGGAATTAATCTATCTAACAGAAAACATTGTTTTGAGAATGTAATGTGTAGCGGATGAAGTTTGGGCACAACGAGAAGGGACAGAATGTGTGAAAGTATATTAAGAACAGCGAAACGAGGAAAAAGAAAGCAAGTCGAGCAAATAATTGAATGAAATATGATGCTTACCCGATTGAAACGTTTTGCTTGAAATATATGACCATTCACCCGGTACAGCTTCCTCCATCTACGTGCGCCGCGTCTGTAGATGCTTCCTTTGGAAAATGAAAAAACATAAATATCACAAAAGAAGAGATAGAGTATGTCTTGAATGTCTGCTTCGATGTCTTCGCTCTTTCCGGAATATAACTCTAAAATAATCAAGCGCGAAACCGTCGCAATTGCAGATTTATTTATACGGTGTTTTTGTTAGAAATTACGAGAATATTCTTTTATAACGTATTTTTGTAGATATAAGGTAAAACATGAATTGATTTACGTTGGAATACCGCACTGAAAAGCCTGCAGTAAAAGTACTGCAATTGGCTTGAGTCCTTCCATACTTTCGCTCGTCGAAACTAACGAATAATCTTTAGAAGGACGAGACAAGTAACTTGGATCGTTTGTAAACACGATAAGATCATCTCGATCGCGAAACCCGCGATGTTTAAACTGGAAATCGAGTATGGTATACTGGTGGACAGAACAATGAGGCACCTCAAGATTTTTGGAAATTAACATCTCTTATGTTAATGTACATTTGTACATTTGTTATGGTTTGGATAAGACTACTATTAACACGAATGTATTCATAGACTTATTATTACTTTAATAATACTTTAAAACTACATAGTGTAACTTTTAGAAAATGAAAAAGGCATGTAACATCATCGAGTGCAGCGAACGTATTAATCGTCGCGCGGGGAAGTCCCATTCGGATCGGTCTCATAGGTGGCGACACTGCATTCCTCAAGACATTTTCGTTTAAAACGAATATATAACGAAATAAAATACTAACTTTGACATAATTTACTAAAATATAAAATAAATTGTCCATTTGTTATTTATGGAAAAAAATGAAATTTACGACAAAATGTTATTTTGAATATAACTAACAAAAGTATTGGAATTAAATAAAATTACATAGTTTCTTAAAATTCTAGTAATTTGTGGACTGTCTTTTATATTTTACCACTTGGATCATTCTTTCTGGTAAACTTCTATGTAATTTTCTTATATAATTTTGATCCAAGCTTTTCCAAGATTCTAAGATTGAAAATTTTAATTCAGACACTGGGTTATACTGCTTTCAACCTCCATACAATCTCCTGCTTAGTTTACCCCAAACGTTCAGTATTTAGGTCAGATCTTGCAAGCCAATTTAAAATCCTTATATTTTCCACTTCAAAATAATTTTTTACTATGCAAACTTGCATTATCCTCCTGAAATATATGTATGTTTTTTAAAAATTTTGCAAGCATAGGTCTCTGTTTGTTTCTTAATTAAATTTAAGTAGCTAACACTATTCTTTAGTCTTTTCTTTATAGCCAATACTTGCCCACATGGTAACAGTGATTTAAAACCCTTTATTTCTTCCTAAAATCGTGAACATACTATTTGTATCCATCTGGACCATCCAAGTTCAGTTTTTTCCATCAAATATGCTCCGTAGCCGAATTTAAAACAGTTTTATAAAAGACTTTATCCGTTTTAAGTGAGTTGCTTTGTTCATTATTTTTACTGCTTTAATAGATACGTTAACACTAAAATTTTTAGTAATTTGTTAAGGTACAAGTCTGAAGTTCAATGCTGATCTTAAAGTTAATATTTCCCCCTTTGAAGAAACGCTGCAGACCTTCTCTTTGACTTCTTTTCCCCATATTTCTGGGGATTTTTAAACAAATTTTGTATAACAAATCGATTTCTTTTTAATTCTTTTGCAATTTGTATTTGACTTTTTCCATTGAACTTTAACTGGAGTATTTTAATCTTAACACTTTTCCAATTTTAAGATCTAGAAAGTAATTCAATATTTAAAAACTATCTATTAACAAGTAATTTCTACCGAATAGACTTGCACAGATCTATACACTTGAAATGTTTTTAACAGACTAATTCGAGCAGACTAAGCCTCTTGGCTTTGTTTGTTCACATTAATGCATAGCCTTAAACAAAAGTCTCTCACTTATTATGTAGTTTATTCATAATAACTTTAAGATTTTACCAAATATACAGTGACTGTCATTTTACACCTAGTAGTTCCGCTGATATTTTTTCAATAAAACATGAAAATTGTACTACATTGAAACTCGTATAGAGGCATATAGCGTAATGCTTCTTTATTTGATACATAACAACAATATAAAAAAACCTTTAGTGATACTCAGTAAATTAAATAAAATCTGAGGTTGCGTATGAAACTTAGCTGTCAGTAAAAATCGTACAGAGGAAATAAAATACAGTTTTAGAATAATATATAATAAAAATTGTTTATATTAATATTTAGTTGGGTAACTAAATGCATTTTGAATACTTTACAGTTGTTGAGGAATTGATTTTACTAAATTCTCACAAAATTCAGGTGTTACTTTCGACCATTCTTCTTGAAAAGCTTTTCTAAGGCTTTCCTTGTTTGTAATATTGTGTAATCTTATTTTTTTGTCCAATTCGGTCAAAATATGTTCTATAACATTGATATCAGGAGATTGTGGGGGCGTTTGAAGAACTTTGGGGCAGTTATACAATAGCCAACTTTTTGCTACATAAGAATTGTGCTTCGGATCGTTGTCAGTGTAGAATTGAAAATCGTTTAAAATTCCCATTTTTTCGGCACTTTCTCTTAAATTATTTTTTAATATACTCAAATACGACCATTTATCCATTATATTATCAATAAATACCAAATTTCCAATGCCAGAGATCATTTGAGACTCATCGCCAAATTTAACTGTCACTCTGAGATTTTAATATCCATAGCTGTATTTGATATTCTCCATACAATTTCTCTTCCATCCAAACCAAAGATATTAAATTTCGATTCGTCAGTAAAAATTACATTTTTCCAAAAAGCAAACTGTTCCTTTATATACTTTTTAGCAAACTCGTACCTCTTCTTCCCATTTTACAAACTTATGAACAGCTTCCTTCGAGCAACTCTACCATGATACTTCTGTTTTCTTAATACTCTTCTAATGGTTGAGTCACTTACTTTCTTATTTAAATATTTTTCAACTTCTGATGCTAATTTTGAAGCACTAATCCTCAAATCATTCTTAATTTTTCTAACAATCGTTCATTCCTGATATTCAGTTTCTTATCAGACTTCTCTTTTAATTTATTCATTACAAGGTCCTCTCCTTTGTATCATTTTATTATACACTGAACTGTGCTTCTACTTCAATTAATAATTTTATTAATTTCATTATAACTTTTTTTATTTTTGTAGTAATAAATAACTAATTCTCCTCTACTGTAGTTTGTTGTATTTTAAGTCTATTTTGTTGATTTCGTGGCAGAACAACACATACAACAATCAGAATGCTGCTAAATCAACTAGATTCAATCGTTGCTAAGCATTGTTGCACAAAAAATAATTGGAGATTCACCAGATTTCCAATGTTACCAACAGTGTACGATTTTATCAGACCTCTCTTTTAATTTATTCACTACACAGTCCTCTTCTTTGTATCGTTTTATTCTACATTGAACTGTGCTTCTACTTTGATTAATAATTTTACTAATTTCATTATAACTTCTTTTGTTTTTATAGTGATAAATAACTAACTCTGCTACTGTATTTTGTCGCATTTTAAGTCTATTTTATTGATTTTGTAGCAGAACAACGCATACAACAATCAGAATGCTACTAAATCAACTAGATTCAATCGTTGTTAAGCATTGTTGCACAAAAGCAATTGGGGATTCACCGGATTTCCAATGCTACCAACAGTGTACGATTTTTATTGATAGCTAAGTTTCATACGTAACCTAAAATTTTGTTTAATTTGCTGAGTATTACTAAAAGTTTTTTGTGTTGTATGTTATACATATACCTCTATACGAGTTCCAACAATTTAATACAATTTTCATGTTTTATTAAAAAGAATATCGGCTGAACCGCTAGATGTACGATTTTAAGTGACAGTCACTGTACATGAAACTTTTAACGTGTAAAACGGTGCCGTATCATTCTGTCCAACAGTGAATACTTTTTCTAAACCGCGGCGTTAATTTATCGTTATGCATTTAGATGTAAATGATGATAATTAGCGGTAAGCTCGGCAATGTTTCATGAGAAACGAAACAAAGTAAATTCTACTCAATTTAAATGCGGCAATAACGTCAAAAGAAGAGAAAGAAGCGTCCATAAAAGAAACGATACACCAAAGATCCAATCGTAATCGTCGTTGTACGAATGTTAGCCAGACCTTGTGATAAACTTATTGTTAATCGCATAACTCGCTGGCTAGTGTGCGTGTGTGTATTACAAGTTTATATTATTACTGTCGTAGGTGAAACTCACTGTCTTCTCCCTGACATGGCATCCCTGGTGCAGGCGGCACGTTAGG
The DNA here is from genome assembly GCF_051014445.1 of Colletes latitarsis. Classification (NCBI taxonomy): domain Eukaryota; kingdom Metazoa; phylum Arthropoda; class Insecta; order Hymenoptera; family Colletidae; genus Colletes; species Colletes latitarsis. The sequence goes on from NC_135145.1 coordinate 18,239,652, forward strand.
AAAAACTGCAACAAAAACAAAACACTTTTTCATTTACGAATCGTGTTTTTCTCTATCGAGAATCATTCTGATTAATACTACATTTTATGCTGCTCCTCGAAAGAGTTAAAAAACAAATGTTTAAGCATACATATGCATATTACCATAGCAACCATAAGATCTCGTCTTATTTTGTTTTTTACAGAACATTATTTATCGAACAGAAGTATTTCGCTTTTTCATGTTTTCTATGTTCCAAAAATCTACGGATGATGAATTTTTTAAATATCGCCGCGTAATTTTATTACAAATCGATGAAGAGGTGAACTCAGAGGCGCGACGAATTGAGATTCAAGCGGTTGCGTCTAGGGGCAACAAATACTCGGATTGAAAGATATTAAAAGACTTTACGATCGATGAATTGATCCTGAAAAAGGTCCCACATTTTCTGGTAACGCTCGTTGACGGATTCAAATACCGTTTGCTCATACTTAGTTACGGGTACAGTGATAATCTTGGCGGGGTAAGGCGGATGATAATTCTGGTGAATCGATTATAATGTCTGATTATCGCATGTAACAATTATCTGAGTAACCTTTATCGTTACTACGGATTACAAATAACATTTTGTTGATAACTCGGTTTGCGGTACGAGTTGCGATTAGAATGCCTGATTTATACTTCTATTTACGTTTACAATGTTCAATACGCCTGTAATCGCTACGAACACATTTGTACGCTTTAAATATAACTTTTAAAGCATGGAATATTTAATACGTGATTTGTATATCGTATCCAAGTGTAAACATGATTACGAACACAAACAATGCATCGTTACAGCATACAGCGTTGGTATAAGCTTGTGACATCCACTTATGATTGACTATGGCGGCTGACTGGATGGTAAAAAAGCAGCGCCAACCGACTGTACTTACGTTTACCAATCTGTATAGATAACAATCTATTTTTGAAAGTCATTGCTTGCCGCTAGTATATCCTGTACTGTTACTTTTATTCCGTAACTTGATCATAAAACGCGGCCCGATAACGAATAACATTGAATTCAATTGATCGTGTTATCGCTTATCGGCAAAGTCTCTCGACGAATACGAGTGGATACAATGTTCTTTTCGATCTCAGCCATTACATTTCGCGTGACAACTTGAAATTACGCTTACGCCCTATCTCAATTAGCATACATTTTTAGCAATTTTTTTTAATGATGTTCGTCGAAGCTGCTCGCCTAATCGAAACGTTCGAGTACCGTTTATTTGAGCAGGATGAACTTATAAAAATAACTGGGAAGTATATCAACCCTGGGAAAAATTTTAATGGAAGATTCTAGAGGCCAAAATAAGACGAAAATCAAGAATACCAATTTGTCGATGGAGGCTTCGTTAAAAAGTTATTAACGTTTAAAGTTCCGCTCGTACTGAATTTTTTTCTCGAAAATGCGCAAGATTTCGGGGGTATGTCTATTCACCAAAAATGATTGTAATTGACCCCCGCAACCGAAAATAATTTTTCCAGAACGATTTGAAACATATGAAATTTCAGGGGAATCGTTCATTCATGATCAGACATTATATTTACGGTAAAGAAGTTTTTTCTCAAAGGTACGTAGGATTTCGGAGGTATGTGTATTCACCAAAAATGGTTCTACTTGACCCCAGGACCTAAAAATAATTTTTTCAGAAAGATATAAAATTTTTTTTTTCGCTGAAAAATTAGGCACCTTTTCGAATTTTTTTCTAGAAATTGCGTAGGATTTCGAGGGTATGTTTATTGACCAAAAATGATTGTGATCGACCCCAGCAAACGAAAATAATTTGTTTAGAACGAATTGAATGTTTTCTATTTCACCGAATTTCAGGGGAATCACTATTCTTGGTCAGACATTGTATTTTCGGTAAAGAATTTTTTCCTCATAAGTGCGAAGCTTTCAGAGATATGTGTATTCACAAAAAATGGTTCTACTTGACCCCAGGACCTAAAAATAATTTTTTCAGAACGATTTGAAATTTTTTTTATTTCGCCGACAAATTTCAGCAGCTACCCCTTATGGATTTTTCTTAAAAATTTGTTTTTCAATTTAATAAACTTGTTTGAAGATCTACAGGAAAGTTGTCTAATACTTTTTTGTAGGTACTCGTGGGCTCTGCTTCAAAAAAAAATTTCAATGAGATACTTTTACTATTGTAGGAGTTATGGCCGTTTGAAAATTGGACCAGTTTTAGGGGGTTTTCTCACTTTACTGGGTTAAGGAACAACTTTTCGGATATTTTTGAAATTTCTACATATTCTGCATCAAAATACCCGTTGTTTGCATTTTTAAACTTTAAAATCCTCCAAACCGTTCAAAAATTATGACATTTTAAAGATACGCATGAAAATTCAGGGTAGTATTTCTGACTCCACATTAGATTTTTGGTAAGGAATTTTTTTCTCGAAAGTTCGTAGGATTTCGGGGGTATGTGCAATGACCAAAAATGATTATAATCGACCCCAGCAACCGAAAATAATTTTTTCAGAACGAATTGAATGTTTTCTATTTCACCGAATTTCAGGGGAATCATCATTCATGGTCAGACATTGTATTTCCGGTAAAGAATTTTTTCCTCGTAAGTGTGCAGGATTTCGGGGGTATGTGTATTCACCAAAAATGATTGTAATTAACCCCGGCAACCGAAAATAATTTTTCCGTGAACGATTTGAAATTTTATTAATTTAATTTTTTAATAACTTTTCAACGAAACCTCAATCAACATATTGATATTCTTGATTTTCGTCTTATTTTGCCCTCTGGAATCTCCCTGTGTAATAAAGAAAAGTTAAGTATATAACAGTAGTACTATTTCGATTAAACTTTATTGGTAACAATTTCTATTACCTGTCCACTAAATTTTCCCCTATCGTTCTTTTGTGGTCAGACGACACACTGATATCGGTGTGTGCGTGTGTGTCTCGTATGGTTTGAGTTTATTTAAGATGCGTTATGGATCATTGGTCACCAATCACCGGAGCTCATGTCGTGGTTGACTGGTCACCAATCAGACCTGTTCCAGTTGTACGTCCTAATGACTACTGGTTGCATAGTTCCAAAGGTGTAACTAATCTTCGTTTCCCTTTTACTTTTTACCTCTCTTCACACCATTCTACTTGTGTTCTTATAAGTTTTAATTTTATAAGTTTAAAATAAGTTTAAACTGGTCCAATTTTCAAGCGGCCATAACTCCTACAATAGTAAAAGTATCTCATTGAAATTTTTTTTTTAAGCAGAGCCCATGAGTACCTATAAAAAAGTATTAGACAACTTTCCCGTAGATCTTCAAACAAGTTTATTAAAGATGAAAAACAAATTTTTAAGAAAAATCCACAAGGGGTGGCTGCTGAAATTTCTCGGCGAAAAAAAAAAATTTCAAATCGTTCTGAAAAAATTATTTTTAGGTCCTGGGGTCAAGTAGAACCATTTTTGGTGAATACACATATCTTTGAAACGTTCGCACTTACGAGGAAAAAATTCTTTACCGAAAATACAATGTCTGACCAAGAATAGTGATTCCCCTGAAATTCGGTGAAATAGAAAACATTCAATTCGTTCTAAAAAAATTATTTTCGTTTGCTGGGGTCGATCACAATCATTTTTTGTCACTAAACATACCCTCGAAATCGTACGCAATTTCTAGAAAAAAATTCGAAAAGGTGCCTAATTTTTCAGCGAAAAAAAAAGTTTCGTATCTTTTTGAAAAAATTATTTTTAAGTCCTGGGGTCAAGTAGAACCATTTTTAGTGAATACACATACCGCCGAAATCCTACGTACCTTTGAGAAAAAAATTCTTTACCGTAAATATAATGTCTGATCGTGAATGAACGATTCCCCTGAAATTTCACATGTTTCAAATCGTTCTGGAAAAATTATTTTCGGTTGCGGGGGTCAATTACAATCATTTTTGGTGAATAGACATACCCCCGAAATCTTGTGCATTTTCGAGAAAAAAATTCAGTACGAGCGGAACTTTAAACGTTAATAACTTTTTAACGAAGCCTCCATCGACAAATTGGTATTCTTAATTTTCGTCTTATTTTGGCCTCTAGAATTCCCCATTAAAATGTTTCCCAGGGTTTGTCGAACACCCTGTATATACAATAATAATACTGTTTCGACTAAACTTCGTTGGTATCTATTTCCATTACCTGTCCACTCAATTTGATCCTTTAACAAGGCTTATGAAATATGATTTAGGAAGAGCAAATCCACCAGAAGGAGGTAGTACGTTTAAAACTATGCAAAACTTCAAATCGACATCTTAATCTTTATTCTCGTACGATGTATACATACACTTTTAAAGACCCGAAGAAACAGTTGTTTTGTCGTTAGAGAATTCTAGAAATATAGTTCTCGTTTCGTACATTGCATAGACTTTCCATATTTGAAGATACGACTTTCTGTAAAACGAGAATAAACAATAGATGTGCCTAGTGCAACGAATAGCAACGACCGTCAATATCATCTATTTTCGAGTAAACACTGTATTGACATACAATGAAAAAGAAAACAAATACGACAATATGACAGATAAGCGGAATCATGCCACAGTAAATTTCCATAGATCAATTAGATCAATGGTAGTACTACGATTTCACGTGTGTCGCATCGTACATACGGAGGCATTGAAATTGTAACAATGCGTCTTCCGATTGGTAGAACATAGTGCTTCTAGCATAATTTTATTCTAGGCATTGATATAATTTATAAGTCTAATTCTATACTGCAGGATGCAGCAATTGATAATCTATCGTTGATTGAAAACTTCAGTTACATTTTGTTTATACAACACAGAACAAAATTTTGTATATAAAAACTGTATAGTACAAGGTGAACGTATTATGATAGCGTTAGCTACTATTTTTGAATTGATAGAAACCGGTGATCCCCGGTAGATGTACACGAGGGGGTGTTAAAAATGACTTGTTCTATCATTTGTTATAACGGTTACCTATTTTCAATACATTTTGTTATCTGAAATTGGTTATAACTTTTATTCAAGTCTATGAAGTCTACAAGCCTTGTTAAAGGATAAAATTGATTTTATAAGCCTTGTTAAAGGATACAATTGATTTTATAAGCCTTGTTAAAGGATACAATTGATTTTATAAGCCTTGTAAAGGATCAAATTGAGTGGACAGGTAATGGAAATAGATAAAGATGAATTTTAGTCGACATGGTACTATTATTGTATATACATATAAGTTTTATTTAGTAAATAATTGAAATTAATGCTTATATTTCTGAATAAATAAATTACGTTTAATGACCAAGTCTACTAATTGTGAAGAGACCAAAATAAGTGACCACATAAAAGAATACATAATAAATTTATGATCAATTATTTAGTATTGTTTCCTTTTGTTTAAACTATTGCTTCCAACTGTCATTGAATATTGTTTATTGGGGCTTCAATGTAATCTATACTAATACTTTCAAATGCTGATTGTAAACTTTTAAAATATTTGTTTTTGTTATTCCGCTTACGCAATAGTATTTAATGATTAATTTTATGAAGTGCTTTTATATTTTCCGCTGAAAGGATCGTACTTACGTAAGGCATAATATATAAAAAGAATTTAAGTATATTTGTGATTCGATTAAAATATCAGAAGCTTCGTTCAAGCGCTATTTTAAAAAAATCAAATATATTTCAGAATTCAGACGTTGTATAAAAGTAATCAAAACAAACTTGTGCATTATGTTTGCTCAGTCGTTCAATAGGTATACTTCTTTCGTGTTTTCCGTAATTCTCCACATACTAGTCTCTGTCGATATGTTTGTTTACCGTTGCATCTAAAAAGAAATATGCCTGGTATAGTATGAAGCAAATGCTTGATAAAGGATCAGAATTTTTGTGTTGCAATATTTGTTCTTCTCAGAAACAACTCAGTTTGACCTTCAAATATTAAAAGGGAAAGCTCTTCGATGGTAGATGTACGAGTGTTCACAAGGTACGTTCGATCTAGGACAAAATGCGTTATACAGGGTGTTCGGCTAACCCTGGGAAAAATTTTAATGGGAGATTTTAGACGCCAAAATAAGACGAAAATCAAGAATATCAATTTCTGGATTGAGGCTTTGGTAAAAAGTTATTAAAAAATGAAATTAAAAAATTTCAAATCATACTAAAAAAATTATATTTAGTTACAGGGGGCAATTACAAGCATTTTTGGTGAATAGATATACCCCTGAAATCCTACCCACTTTCAAGAAAAAAATTCGAGTAGGTACTGAAATTTTTAGACGAAATTAAAAAATGTCAAATCATACTAAAAAAATTATATGTAGTTACAGCGGCCAATTACAAGCATTTTTGGTGAACAAACATACCCCCGAAATCCTACCCAGTTTCGAGAAAAAAATTCCTCACCGAAAATATAATTACTGGCCAGAAATGCTACCCTGAAATTTCATGCGTATCTTTAAAATGTCATAACTTCTGAACGGATTGGACGATTTTAATGTTTCAAAATGCAAACGACGCGTATTTTAGTGAGGAATATGTAGAAATTCCAAAAATAATCGAAAAGTTGATCCTTGACCTCGCAAAATGAGGAAAACCCCATAAATATGGTCCAATTTTCAAACAGTCATAACTCCTACAATAGTGAACATATTTCAATGAAACTTTTTTCTGAAGTCAAGCTCATGGGTACCTACAAAAAAGTATTAGACAACTTTTCCATAGGGCGTCAAACAAAATTACTAAAAATCAGAAACGAATTTTTAAGAAAAATCGACAGGGTGTAGTTGCCTAAATTTTTCGACAAAAGAACAAAATTGCAAATGGTTTTAGAAAAATTATTTTCGGTTGCGGGGGTCAATTACAATCACTTTTGGTTAATACACATACCCCGAAATCCTACCCAGTTTTGAGAAAAAAATTCCTCACCAAAAATATAATTTCTGACCAGAAATGCTACCCTGAAATTTCATACGTATCTTTAAAATGTCATAACTTCTGAACGGATTGGACGATTTTAATGTTTAAAAAAGCAAACTACGCGTATTTTGATGGAGAATATGTACAAATCGCAAAAATATTCGAAAAGTTGGTCGTTGTCCCCGCAAAATGAAAAAAACCCCATAAAAATGGTTCAATTTTCAAACGGCCATAACTCCCACAATAGTTAACATATTTTAATGAAACTTTTTTCTGAAGTAGAGCTCATGGGTACCTACAAATAAGTATTAGACAACTTTTCTATAGGGCGTCAAACAAAATTACTAAATATCAGAAACGAATTTTTAAGACGAATCAACAGGGGGAGGTGCCTAAATTTTTCGGAAAAGTTTCAAATCACTCTGGAAAAATTATTTTCGATTGCAGGGGTCAATTACAATCATTTTTGGTCAATAGACATACCCCCGAAATCCTAACCATTTTCGAGGAAAAAATTTGGATAGGTGCCTAAATTTTTCGACAAAAAAAAAAAAAAAAAAAAAAAAAAAAAAAAAAAAAAAATGCAAATGATTCTGGAAAAATTATTTTCGGTTGCGTGGGTCAATTACAATCATTTTTGGTGAGTACACATACCCCCGAAATCCTCACCATTTTCGAGAAAAAAATTCCTTATCGAAAATATAATGTCTGATCATGAATGAACGATTTCCCTGAAATTTCACATGTTTCAAATCGTTCTGAAAAAATTATTTTCAGTTGCGGGGGTCAATTATCATAATTTTTGGTGAATACACACACCCCCGAAATCCTACGTACTTTCGAGAAAAAAATTCATTACTGAAAATATACCGTGTGGCCGGAAATGTTTCTATAACTTTTTAACGAAGCCTCAATCAACATATTAGTATCCTTGATTTTCGTCTTATTTTGGCCTCTAGAATCTCCCATTGAAATTTTTCCCGGGGTTGGCCGAACACACTGTATAATACATATATAATTCATACCACGTACATGAAAAAATAATTCTGAGAAATTTGGAACAACGAAATCGTTAAATATATTGTCGACGCTATTCGGGTACTAGCATACACACACATATGGACCAAGAGTCAGGCACGTTTACAAAATGCAGCAATGCAGGATACAGGGTCGAAGATTGCTGCTCGCAGAGGAAGGTTGACTACGTCAGCGTGGGTGGCAAAGAACAGCCACAACAATTTCTTCCTCGTAGTAGTATTACAAGTTAACTTTTGTAAACAATATTCCTTGTGCTCCAAATATTTTACTCATTTTCTAGAATCATCCTTGAACGTTACTCCCCCGTTATCTTGAATTATACGTTTTATTAATTTCTTGCTATTCGAAAATAAAATTTCGGAAACAGTTTTACCGTATTAAAAATAAACTTCGATACTTGGTATTCCTTCAACATCCTTCGATCACTTGCACGTACACGTAGAATATAAATTCACGTTTTTAATAATAGAAACGATCGGGTTAGAGTTCCAAGAACGCTGCAAAATTTTATTTGCAAAATCTTCGTTTTAAAAACTGGAAAAAAAAAGAAAAGGAAACGGATACTTGTGTAGGACGCAGAGATTCTTTTGAGAGTATAAAATAGGGGACACGTAAAGATGATTGGATAAGCACATACGTTAGCATACCGCCGTCTCGAAAACACAGTATTCTTCACGATCAATATTTTGCAATTCCATCCGACACACATTGCCTCGCTTAATGGAAAAAGATCCGAAAAATTCAATATTCTTTTTTACGATGTAATATTTTCTATAGAAAAAATTTAAAAGTAAATTACAAATGTCTGCAACACTCAGAAAAAAGGTTACTATAGTTTGTTTACTTATATCTATTGTGATCGTTAAAATTTTTAAGTTAGACACAAAGTAATTTTTCAATGAATCATGTAATTTGTGTTTTTTACTTAATGTAAATTTTATGTTAAGTTAAATTAAAATTGTACTTTCTTTACAACTTTAATTTTTTTTTTTTAAAATATAACATCATATCTTGAGATTTCTATGGAAAAATAATTTTTAAATATTTCCCAAATAGTATTATAGAAAATGTTCTTGGCCAAAAACAGGTTACTATAGTTTATTTACTCCGGTTATATCTATTGTGGTCGTTAAAATTTTTAAGTTAGATACAAAGTAATTTTTCTTTTTTACTTAAATTTTACCTAAATATATTAAATTAAAATAAAATTGTATAATTAAAATTGTATGTTTCTTCAACTTTAATTTTTTTCGAAAAAGGTATAACATCATATTTTGAGATTTCTGTGAAAAAATAATTTTAAAATACTTCCCATAATAGTATTATAGAAAATTTACTTGCCCCAAAAATCCCCAAAAGTCGAACCGTTTAATTTTAGTTATATTTCTTTTTAGAACACACATTCAACATTTATTTAAATTAAATAATCGCACGAAAGAAATTTATATCAATTTAGAGAAATATTGTGACCTTTTTATGTGTGGTTTTAATTTTAAAAAATGGCTGAAACAGAGGTCACAATCATTTTTCATTTACTCAACAAAAATGGCTGAATCTGCCATATGTACTTCCATTTTACGTTACTAACTTGTTAAAAAAGAAGGTTATAACAATTTAGAGAAATATTGCAACCTTTCGTGGAGATTTAATTTTAAAAAATGGCTGAAACAGAGACCATCAACAAAAATGGCTGAATCTGCCATGTGTACTTCCATTTTATGTTACTAACTCGTTAAAAAAGAAGTTCATAACAATTTAGAGAAATATTGCAACTTTTCATGTGGATTTATTTCTAAAAAATGGCTAAAATAGGGGTCAAAATCGTTTTTCATTTAATCAACAAAAATGGCTGAATCTGCCATATGTACTTCCATTTTACGTTATTAACTTATTAAAAAAGAAGTTTATAATAATTTAGAGAAATATTGCAACCTTCTATGTGTGGCTTTAATTTTTAAAAATGGCTGAAACAGAGACCATCAACAAAAATGGCTGAATCTGCCATATGTACTTCCATTTTACGTTACTAACTTGTTAAAAAAGAAGTTTATAACAATGTAGAGAAATATTGCAACCTTCTATGTGTGGCTTTAATTTTAAAAAATGGTTGAAACAGAGACCATCAACAAAAATGGCTGAATCTGCCATGTGTACTTCCATTTTACGTTACTAACTTGTTAAAAAAGAAGTTCATAACAATTTAGAGAAATATTGCAATTTTTCATGTGGATTTATTTTAAAAAAATGGCTAAAATAGGGGTCACAATCGTTTTTCATTTAATCAACAAAAATGGCTGAACCTGCCATGTGTACTTTCATTTTACGTTACTAACTTGTTAAAAAAGAAGTTTATTACAATTTAATTAAAAAAAATGGCTGAATCTTCTATTTTACGTTACTAACTTGTTAAAAACAATAGATAAAAAAAAAGAACCGAATTACTAAAGCCATTACAACGATCCTTGTAATTTTTAAAAAATCTTAGCTGAAATTAAAAAAAAAAGTCACGCAACTAAAAATTAATAAATAACTTGTAATCACCTGAATATTGTTTATAAAATATTTCGTTTGCGTCGGTCAATGAATCCTTTCGTTCTCTTTAAGAAAGTATTAAAGGTGTTAAGGGGTAAGACCACTCTAAAAACCTGAATTAAAGCGTTTTTTTGCGATTTTTTTTTTTTTGGAGATGCAATTTGAACGATGTTATTAACCATGTCGTTAAGTGTTAAAAAAAAAATATTTACTCAAAAATAGTGCAAAATAACGACGCTGGAGCCATTCTCACGAAACGTGTTTTGAATTTGAGACACTCTGACGCAAATTCGTATCTGGAAAAAAACAACAAATTTTTTCTTAATCTACATGAGTATAGCTAGAGAAATACGTAGGGGATCTTCGATAAGTTCATTTTAACATTATTTATTGACAAATGATTGCCCCATTTTTTGTACAAAATTCAACTTTCTACTTCAAATGCTCGCCAATCGTGCAAAAATTAATGTTTCAAAAATCCCCTACGTATTTCTCTAGCTATACTCATGTAGAATAAGAGAAAATTTTTTATTTTTTCCCAGATACAAATTTGCGTCAGAGCGCCTCAAAATCAAAACACGCCTCGCGAGAATGGCTCCAGCGTCGTCATTTTGTACTATTTCTGAATAAATATTTTTTTTTTAACACTTAACGACATGGTTAATAACATTCTTCAAATTGCATCTCCAAAAAAAGAAAAACTCGCAAAAAAACGCTTTATTTCAGGTTTTCACAGTGGTCTTACCCCTCGAGTCGAAAACCGAGCAGTCTAGAAGTTATTAATTCCGGGAATGCCTGTATACTCGTCGCACTGAACTTAAATCTCGGCCCCGATATCGACGAAAAAGAACAGCTGCAAAGTAAAAAAAGGAAATATCCGATGAACCAACGTGTTTCGGTTGCGAGCGGAATCGACCAAGCGGAATCAAGACACGATCGTGCCGAAAACCTACCCCAGGTGATGTCGTTGAACCAAAATTGCGGAGTTCCGGTGGTATCGTCTATCAAAGAGGGCATGGGGGCTGCGGTATCCAGCGGTGGATTACACGGTCCGTGTACACGACACGTACCAGTTCCTATAGCTCGATTGCTCGTCGCGTACTTGATCTCCGTCGCGACGACTTCGTCAACGTCGACGTCGGACGTATCGTCGATCCCCTTCTCGCATAGGATCTTCATTCTGGACGAGGACCTCGCTTGGACGAATATATCGTCGTGGGGGCTGTTGTTGGGAGACTCGGCACGAATCCCGGCGATCGGTTGCTCGTACTCGGCGGAGTCGCTGCTAGGAGACGGCGGATAAACGCTGGTGCTCGATTTCATCGTACGATCCCTGGATAATACTTGAACGCCCGTGGAGGAAGTGGAGGGTCCCTCGATGGCAGGAGGTACTCTACGAGCAACGGCGGCGGCGGCAGCAGCGGCGGCCGTGGCCGCGGAATAAGAATAGAAGGAACCACCCTGTATCATCATACTGCAGGGTGGTTCCTCGAGCGCGGCACTGGGACCGGTACTAGGACCGCCGCAGACGGAGGAGGAGGAGCTCACACCCAGCTCGCCTTGTACCTGCTGTACGCCGTACAGCCCCTGCTGCTGCGTAACGCCTGTATCGCTCTGGTGATATTGTTGTTGTTGCTGATGCAAACTCTGATGCTGTTGTTTATCCTTTTCACGACGGGGTGACCGACCCCGATCGCTGACCGAAGTTGCGCTCCAGTAACCCCACGCCATTTCGCGACCAATTCTCACCCGTATTTATCTCTCACCTTCCTCTATCCCGGCTGCCTAATATCGTCCGCCAACAGCCGTACACCACTGGCTCCCGTCTCTCGCTCGCTATCACCCTCCGACCCCCACCCCGACACCTTTTCCCTACTTTCCTTCCTACGCTACGTGCTGCGCGCGCTCTATGTATCTCTGTCTCCCTCTCTCTTTTCGCCTCGTTGTCTTTCCCTTCCTCTCCTTCTTTCGCCCCCCGCTGTCCTCCGTCCTCCGTCCCTTCCTACCGTCGCCCCGACCTCTTGCAGGAGCCCGGCTGAGAATGCGACGAGTCAGCACGATCGATGCTGGTTTATCGCCACTTTTCCAACCTCTCCGCCAACAACAGCTATTGTTAAAGGTACGCTGTCACAACCTCTCGACATGAATCGCGACCATCGAGAAATCGACTATCGTTAAGATTCTTCGTCCGGACAGCGTGTTATCGTCGGTCCGAACCGTTAGAACCGATATCAACCGGTCACCCTTTCGCGAATCCGTTTTCTTTCGCGACCAGATGACGCTCGCTACCGGTTATCTTATTCTTGCCCGTACGCCGGTTCTAAACGTCCGCCGACGACTGTCTCTCCGAGCGAAACTTCCTGGCTAATCGGTCCGCGCAAGAATATCGACTACCGCCGCGGGATTCATTAACTACCGTCACCACCCGACGCGCTTTACTCCGCCAAATGCGCAAACGCTAGAATAAAGGCATACCGAAAACAGAACTGATTTCTCTTTAACAAAACACCCGACACTGGCTCTCTTTTTCCCTTCTTTTCTAGCCCTCTTGCGAGAGGCCTTTTCGTCCACCCCTCTCTCCTTCTTCTCCCCTAGATACTTACGCTCCCAAACAAAAAGATAGCGTGTGCTTATGGTAACTGGCAAATCTTGATCAATATTGTAAACACTACATCGCGCGAATATGAAAATTCTCCTGACCTTGTTTTCGACGTCAGCAAATTCTGCGCCAAGAAATATAAACATCTAGATACGTAGACACAAAATAATAGCACTTTTTTTTACTATTTAAGAATTTTTTTTTTAATTCAAAAATTATTATATTTTTAAATTCAAAAATTATTACATTTTTATATTCTTTAAAAATTTATAAATATAATGAATTTTTTTTAAATTCATTAATTACAAAACTATGATTATAACATATACATTGACCAAAAAATAATCCCGATCGTATTGAAATTAAAGGAGTCTTTATTTCTTACTATTCCTACCTTTCTCGTAGGTAATTGTTTGTACTTTTAATTTCCAATAGTAATAAATTATTCCACTCTTTTTAATTGTCCTTCGGTGTACATAGCACGCAATAACAATCCCCAATATTTCTCCACTGTATTAAGGTCGGTGAAGCATGCTAGCCATTTATGGACTTTAATGTTCTCCTTTTTTATATATTCTAAAACAAGTTTTACTGAATGGACAGTAGCATTATCTTATTGGATACAGTGTACCCAGCAATGCGTTTGGTCTACGTATAAATATTATTTCTTTATAAGTTTAAAGTTAATTTCGACCGTTCACTTTAATTTAAATAAAATGTTAAATTCATACATTTAGTTTCACGCTAAAATACGTCCATCGCCTACTTGTCTACTAGTTTTACCATCGTCCACTTATCTACTAGTTTTATCATTGCCTATTTTTCAACTAGTTTTACCATCGTCCACTTGTCTACTAGTTTTACCATCGTCTACTTGTCTACTAGTTTTACCATCGTCTACTTGTCTACTAGCTTTACCATCGTCTACTTGTCTACTAGTTTTATCATTGCCTATTTGTCTACTATTTTTACCATCGTCCACTTGTCTACTAGTTTTACCATCGTCCACTTATCTACTAGTTTTACCATCGTTCACTTGACTACTAGTTTTATCATTGCCTATTTGTCTACTAGTTTTACCATCGTCTACTTGTCTACTAGTTTTACCATCGTCCACTTGACTACTAGTTCTACCATTGCCTATTTGTCTACTAGTTTTACCATCGTCCACTTGTCTACTAGTTTTATCATTGCCTATTTGTCTACTAGTTTTACCATCGTCCACTTGTCTACTAGTTTTACCATCGTTCACTTGTCTACTAGTTTTACTGAATGGCATTATCTTATTGGATACAATGTACCCAGCAATGCGTTTGGTCTACGTATAAATATTATTTCTTTGTAAGTTTAAAGTAATTTCGACCGTTCACTTTAATGTAAATAAAATGTTAAATTCATACATTTAGTTTCACCCTAAAATACGTCCATCGTCATCTTGTACTCTAATGGTTATTTTTTCCTTTGAAAATTATGATAACAATATAATTCTCAAAAGATAATTTTTTTCACCATAACTATGCTCTTTAATAAACAATAACTGTTCCAGTTTGTGTGTGGACTGTAATTGTGGATATCTTTTAATTTTACTTCTATACAATTTTATTGAACGTTTAGATCATTAAGATATACATATACAGAGTGTTCATCTTAAAATCTCTGAGGCATTTACATTAATGTGACAAAAAAACGTTTCGAACAAAAGTTAACGAGTACTTTCAGAAAAACAAAGTGCAATAATAAAAATTTCGAAAAATTCTTTTATTCGATAAAAAACTCAAATCATCTTGATTTTTTTTAAATAGCATTATGTATTTTGTAACCTTATAGAGTTACATACATTATTGAGTTAAAAAACTCAAAGTAACCTGAGCTTCTTATCGAATAAAATAATTTTCCAAAATTTTTATTTTTGCATTTTGTTCACCTCAAAGTACTCGTTGATGTTTATTCCAAATATTTTGTTATCAGATTAGTGTAAATATGATGAACATTCTATATGTGTAATATAACGCTAATCTATTGTTTGTACTTTGTCAGTTATACATTATACATATGTATAATATACAATGTATATGTATACAGGGTATTCGGCCACATCTGGAAAAAATTTTAATGGAGGATTCTAGAGGCCAAAATAAGACGAAAATCAAGAGTACCAATTTGTTGATGGAGGTTTCGTTAAAAAGTTATTAACAATTAAATTCAAAAATTTCAAATCGTTCTGGAAAAATTATTTTCGGTTGCGAGGGACAATTACAATCATTTTTGGTGAATACACATACCTTCGAAATCCTATCCACTGTCGAGAAAAAAAATCGAGTAAGTGCTGAAAGTTTTGGGTGAAAAAAAGACTTTCGAATCGTCTTGGAAAAATTATTTTTAGTTGCAGGGGTCAATTGCAAGCATTTTTGGTCAACAGACATACCCCCGAAATCCTACGCACTTTTGAGAAAAAAATTCCTTATTAAAAATCTAATTAGGTGCCCAAATTTTTCGACGAAAAAAAAAATTTCAAATCGTTCTGGAAAAATTATTTTCCGTTTCAGGAGTCAATTATAATCAATTTTGGTCATTACACATACCCTCGAAATCCTACGCATTTTTGAGAAAAAAATTCATTATCGAAAAGATAATTAATTTAAATTAATTAATTAAATCATAACTTCTGAATGGATTGGAGGATTTCAATGTTTAAAAAAGCAAACAACGCGTATTTTAGTAACGAATCTATAAAAATTGCAAAAATATTCGACAAGTTGATCCTTGACACCGAAAAATGCAGAAAACCCCATAAAAATGGTCCAATATTCAAACAGCCATAACTTCTACAATAGTGAATATATTTCAATAAAACTTTTTTCTGAAGTAGAGCTCATAGGTACCTACAAAAAAGTACTAAACAACTTTTCCGTAGAGCGTCAAACAAAATTACTAAAAATCGAAAACTAATTTTTAAGAAAAACCGACAGGGGGTAGGTGTCCAAATTTTTAGGTGAAAAAAAAAATTTCAAATCGTTCTGGAAAAATTATTTTCCGTTGCAGGGGTCAATTACAATCATTTTTGGTGAATAGACATACCCTCGAAATTCTATCCACTTTCTAGAAAAAAATTCGAGAATGTGTGAAATTTTTCGACGAAATTAAAAAATTTCAAATCATACTAAAAAAATTATATTTAGTTACAGAGGGTAGTTACAATCATTTTTGGTCATTACACATACCCCTGAAATCTTGCGCATTTTCGAGAAAAAAATTCAGTACGAGCGGAACTTTAAACGTTAATAACTTTTTAACGATGCCTCCATCAACAAATTAGTATTCTTGATTTTCGTCTTATTTTGGCCTTTAGAATCCCCCATTAAAATTTTTCCCAGGGGTGGCCGAACACCCTGTATAATATACAATGTGTATATGTAAAATTTAAACAAAATTTTTGTTATTCAAATTTTTGAACCGATAACTTACTTATCTGTAAAAACACAGGTTCGTAAAAAAATTTGTTTCAAATGTTTGTATTAAATTAATAACATAAAAATGATACAAAACTAATACAATAATTATCGCTTATACAGGGTGTCCCGTAAATAGTGTAGGAGCCGGAAATGTGGGGTAGCTGAGACGATTCTGAACAACAATTTCCTTTGCAAAAATGTCGGATGGAGCTTCGTTTTTGAATTATTAACGAAAAACACTGACGAATCACGGCGCTTGCCTGCCGCGCGCTCAGGGCCGTCCGAACTAAGAGAGCCACCGTGTCGGGTAGGTAGCAAGATGTGCATCGGAGATACGTCGAGGAACGAATACAAATAATTAAAAATACTACCACTGCAACTGTTACCTCTGCAGATTGGATAAATCAGTCAGATAAATCGAATTTATTAATTATTTGTATTCGCTGTTTCCAAGAAAGAAGAAATAAAATGTGGGAAGATGCTCTCGGAATTTTTAGGAAATTAATTCTTCGCACCTGAGTGACGCTTCTCGCCAGAGTGTGTTAAAATTAAAATAAGAATTATTTTCAGAAAATTAAAATAAATACGGTAAGAACCATTTGTAATCGTTTGTTATTAAAAACTGTACTGGAAAAGCAGACTGGATTTGTGCGAACCGAAACATTTTTCGCATGCAAGGGGTTAATAGAGAATTAATTGAAATTCGCCTTACCCATTTACTTGCAAGTTGCAATAGGGCCAGTTAGTGCACCCCTGTCGATCATGGAAAGGTCGAAGACCCCAATAAAAATCAGCTGATGGGCCCGGTCACTGCACCCGCTTCTTACCCCGAAAATGTAAAAGTGAAAAGTGCTAGTGACCGTACTGTAAAGTGTTTTCGGGGTAAGAAGCGGGTGCAGTGACCGGGCCGTCCCATCAGCTGATTTTTATTGGGGTCTTCGACCTTTCCATGATCGACAGGGGTGCACTAACTGGCCCTATTGCAACTTGCAAGTAAATGGGTAAGGCGAATTTCAATTAATTCTCTATTAACCCCTTGCATGCGAAAAATGTTTCGGTTCGCACAAATCCAGTCTGCTTTTCCAGTACAGTTTTTAATAACAAACGATTACAAATGGTTCTTACCGTATTTATTTTAATTTTCTGAAAATAATTCTTATTTTAATTTTAACACACTCTGGCGAGAAGCGTCACTCAGGTGCGAAGAATTAATTTCCTAAAAATTCCGAGAGCATCTTCCCACATTTTATTTCTTCTTTCTTGGAAACAGCGAATACAAATAATTAATAAATTCGATTTATCTGACTGATTTATCCAATCTGCAGAGGTAACAGTTGCAGTGGTAGTATTTTTAATTATTTGTATTCGTTCCTCGACGTATCTCCGATGCACATCTTGCTACCTACCCGACACGGTGGCTCTCTTAGTTCGGACGGCCCTGAGCGCGCGGCAGGCAAGCGCCGTGATTCGTCAGTGTTTTTCGTTAATAATTCAAAAACGAAGCTCCATCCGACATTTTTGCAAAGGAAATTGTTGTTCAGAATCGTCTCAGCTACCCCACATTTCCGGCTCCTACACTATTTACGGGACACCCTGTAGAGTTACGCAATGTCAACGATGGAAATAATGTTTTCGATGCATCGTCCTTCCACGAGAAGAAGGCACAGCGTGTTTACATCCCCACTCCTGTTGCAGTCCACTGACTCACAGGATTGGTCGAGAACGGTGACGAAGATCGGTGACAGCCAATCAGCGGACTGCAGTAAGAGTGGGGATGTAAACACGCTGTGCCTTCCTCTCGTGGGAGGACGACACGTGGATAATTTACGTATTAAATATAATTAACACCTGGATGATGTTTGTAATACTTCGAGCATGATATAAATATACATTTATGTTAGAAATATATATATATATACATGTTACATCTATACTTACCATGTATAGTTATTTCGGTATCCTTTTCCAATTCATAAAGGCGCAGTGCTTCGTCCAGTTCCTGTTGAGAAGCAATTCTACATGGGTCTCCCTCGTCGTCAACCCACTTCATTGTAAACTGATCTGGTCCTGCAGCACCAAATCCACATATTGTACGCATTTCCTCCCGCAGCGTGTCTACCGAAATTCCAGGAGTAATATATGTAATCTGCACTTCCCTAATGTAAAACAAACCATTATAACCGTTTTGATACTTCTTTAATTACAGTTGATATTATTTAAACATTATTTAAATTTCGACGCGTAAGGGTGACACCCGTACATGTAAAAACAGAAATCAAACTGTATGCAAAGTGTTATGTTTAATGAAAATGGGAAACGAAAAAGAAACAATATCATTATGAATTTTTACTTAGATTAATTTTGTTATTTCTAAGTTGCTCGCGTTTAATTTGCACGATATTATTGCAAATCCATTATCTCGCTTGAGCATCGAATTGCCTGTTGTTAGGGGGCGCTTTGAACAGAAGGAAAGCATAAAGAAAATAATTGATAATTACGGTTTATTGACACGCGATACACGAGCGGAGGAAGGACTTTATTATTCCACCGTATGCTAAGTTTTTAAGTAAATTATACGAACAGTACCAGTGATACAGATTTAATTTTTGTTTAGTTTTAAAGGCGGCTATCGGCTCCCTTTTGCACCTATCTTGTTACACGTTTGATCGCATGTAATGCGATACCGATCTATTGTTTCTACCTCGTCGGTTACGCTTGGTAGCGAACGCGTTAATAATAAGAAAAAGTACTACTCGCAAAAGTTGTATGACTTCGAGAGGAACATAATATGCTGGCTGTAATTTCATTGAAGATACGAGACATAAAAGAAACGCGAAATTTTATTTCTTTAAATGGGGCATTCAGTTTGCAATGATCAGATTTTTCTAAGACAATAAATTTTAAGAATAAAAGGACTAAGATATAGCTCGATAACTTAGAGAAGGTTCCTATAATTGCAGAATGATAGTCTCCTTTCCCCGCCAAATATCCTACATAGACTGTTTGCCTTTGGGTTATGCGGTATTGTTATAATACTACAGCTACGCCATCTGTTGGCGGTGTTAAACAACTAAACGATGAAAACTGCGTGCTTGAAACGCTTTTCGAAATATTGAATATCAAAATTTTTATTTTTTAGCAATACAGAGTTGATCTTTGTCATTTTTCCATAGTTTAACTTCTTTTAAACAATAACAAATATTATATTCTTCGGATCCTGCCATAAAAATTGGAGTTTATTTAAAATAATGAATTGTCTTTTTAAAAATTGTCTCTTTAAAAGAAATTATTGCCACTGTATTAGCTCACCTTGAAGTTTACGACCAACACTTTGTCATATTACTCAAAATAACGATGCTATTCAGTTAGCTGTATAAGTTAGAACGATGTATACAGGGTGTTCGGCCACTCCCTGGGAAAAATTTTAATGGGGGATTCCAGAGACCAAAATAAGATGAAAATCAAGAATACCAATTTGATGGAGGCTTCGTTAACAAGTTGTTAACGTTTAAAGTTCCGCCCGTACTGAATTTTTTTCTCGAAAATGCGCAAGATTTCGGGGGTATGTCTATTCACCAAAAATGACTGTAATTGACCCCCGCAACCGAAAATAATTTTTCCAAAACGATTTCAAATTTTTCTTTTTTCGTCGAAAAATTTCACACATTCTCGAATTTTTTTCTGAAAAGTGGGTAGAATTTTGGGAATATGTCTATTCACCAAAAATGATTACAATTGACCCCCACAACCGAAAATAATTTTTCCAGAACGATTTGAAATTTTTTTTTTTTCGTCGAAAAATTTAGGCATTTAATTAGATTTTCGGTAAGGAATTTTTTTCTCGAAAGTGCGCAAGATTTCGGGGGTATGTCTATTCACCAAAAATTATTGTAATTGACTCCTGCAACCGAAAATAATTTTTCCAGAACAATTTGAAAAATTTTTTTTTCGCCGAAAAATTTCAGCATCTAACCGATTTTTTTTCTCGAAAGTGGAAAGGATTTCGGGGGTATGTATAATGACTAAAAATGATTATAATTGACCCCCGCAACAGAAAATAATTTTTCCAGAACAATTTGAAAAATTTTTTTTTCGCCGAAAAATTTCAGCATCTAACCGATTTTTTTTCTCGAAAGTGGATAAGATTTTGGGAGTATGTATAATGACCAAAAATTATTGTAATTGACTCCTGCAACCGAAAATAATTTTTCCAGAACAGTTTGAAATTTTTGAATTTAATTGTTAATAACTTTTTAACGAAGCCTCCATCAACAAATTGATATTCTTGATTTTCGTCTCATTTTGGCCTCTAGAATCCACCATTAAAATTTTTCCCAAGAGTGACCGAACAGCCTGTATACTTTCTAAAACATAATTCGCTTACTTGTTATAGAATTAATCTATTGCCCTTGTTATAGTTTTTACTTGTATTATAAAGTAATACAAATATAGTTGTGATAGACGAACGTAGTACTCATCAAAATATACAAAAAAATATTAGTAAATATAGGTTTAGAAATTAATAGTTTTTAACTTATAAAAAAAAATTTGATTTTATTGCAGCAAATATTTTATACTCGTCGAAACTTAAAATCTGCTGATTTCTAAATCCATACTTATTAATGCTCTTCTGTTTATTTTAATAACTACTATAAGTATTTAAAGTTAACTACCAATTTTATCACAGTCTGTACAATTGTATGTGCACATAAAATGCATTTGTTCAAGAATAAATTTATAACTTTCACAATGCGTTATAATTCTAAAATTTTAACGCATTATAGTCCATTAAGCACATTTTAATGGAATAAAAATTTCAGTATATAGTGGCTAATATTTTAAAATGTACAGCGTGAACAGAATTATCGAACACAAGCAGTTTTAAATTTTGCTTTCTCCAAAGAGAAATGTTTAGAAACGATAACTGACCTTACTACGTTAATTAATAACACACGTATACGTATAAAATAATAATAATAAACTACTACTGTATAAAATAACATCGATTATCACTTTCTAAACTTTTGTAAATCGACACTACTGAATTTTTGCTTATCTCATTTAAGCATTTTGATTAACAATTTCAAACACAAAAATAATGAAACGAATATAAACACGTGCTCTATCGGATTCAGATTTCAAATTATATACATCGACTATGAGTATACTTTATTAGTATAATGTTTTATGTTACGTGTGGTACGATGGTGCACCATCGCATTTCAGTAGAGTAGCAGAGTGATTCTTAAACTAGCGATTTCCTAATTAATGGATCAAGAAACTCCACAACACTACAATCGAAGGCTTGCATTTAAGATAAAAATATAAATGTTTGTCGCTTCTTATAAAAGCAAACAATTATACATAAGTAGACAAAAGAAATGATTATTACGTCAGAATCAAGGTCAAATAGAGCATGCGTTTATACAAACATTTTCATTGTTTTTGTTCTGCATTTACCGCAGAAGTAACGTATGTTACGATACTGTATATATAGATTAACAATGAAATTAAATATATTACCCATTATAAACAATTTTCACTCGAATATCATCGTTCTCTGTTGTCTGTGTAGGCATTTTTATTCGATTTATATACTCCTCTTCTTGCTAGAAAATAATTACAATATAAAATTATTAGTTTCAAATATTTTTAACAAACATTGTTTTATAGACATAAAATATCAAAAGTGTTAATTAATAAAATATTCTAATTTAATTACATAATAAATACAATATATCTAATAGATCTTTATGATTGTAAATTATTTACAAAATCGCAAAATCTTTTAGTCTCCTCAAAGTATTGGATAATATAAAATGCCACTCTGGCCTATGATAGTTAAAACTATTTTGTAATTATAATTAAATAAAATGGCACAAACACTCAACGTAACGAAGATCTATTCAAAATTCACGAAGTTAACATGTACAACACATACAAATTCATTAAATGCATTTATTAATTTGGTACTTTACAATATCTAAAACTCCTTAAACAATCATTGTACTCGTAATCTAGCCTAATTTAGACTACTTAATTTCAATGCATGATTTCTGACTCACCAGAATAATTTTTTCAAAAAATGATCTAACCGCTACGTTGGATGAAATATTCTTGGGACTATTTTCTAATAGAATAGAATATCGTCTTTTTAAATTACTAATTAGAAATACGTAGAGGTCTAACAAATACAAAATTGAAAACTGTTTAACACGACAAAACGCGTTGTCAATTGGCAGCCGCCATGTTATTAAACGCACACTTTCCCAGCGTATATTTTCTGTAATGCAATGTGTGTATGCATGCAATCTTCATAAGTGTAGTAGCGAATAAACGAATTCAATTAGTATACTTCGAAGTTTGATATTCACGATACAATTTATAACCCAACTATTTACATTGTTTTATTATACAATACCAGATTATCAAATTATAATGTAATTATTATCAAAAATCTTGAATAAAAATTGTTCATTTTTTATTCGCGAGAAATATAATCTCTATGAATAACGTTACCATTTACGAATTACATAATTTATTTAATTAATCGTTTGTTACTCTATGTTAGAATTACATACATTGTCAAATATGTACATTAACTGTTTATAAATTCCATAATTTCACACGATGTGTATTTTAATTAATCAAAATAGAAAAACTTGTACAATTTGTCTTTTTTTCAAATATATAATAAATATTGAAAATATAGAAATTTATCCCTGTCGAATCGAAAGATTCTAATAAATAAAGTTACAGTTTATATATGTTGGTTCCTGAACTATGGGAAATAATATATGTGACCAGAATATCAGGCTACATCATACTTATCCCTAATCTACAGGGTGTGTCGATTCGCGTAATACAACTAAGTATGTGTAGATCCCTTATCAGGAAGTAAATCGTAAATATAAGATAACAATTTTTTTATTTGTCGCTTCGTTTCTGAGAATAATAAATTTGGAAATTATCCGCATATGTGTATACCTATCGTCCTTTCACGAGAAAAAGGTACGTCTTTACATCCCCACTCTTGCTACTTTCCGCTGATTGGCTGTCACCGATTTCGTTACAGTTTTTGACCAATCCTGTGAGTCGGTGGACTGCACAGGAGTGGGGATGTAAACACACTGTGCCTTCTTCTTGTGGAAGGACGATACTTGTTACGCGCATGTGTAGAATTTTCAAATTCAATTTTCTCGAAAACGAAGTCACGAACAAAAAATCGTTATTCTATATTTACAATCTATTTTTTCTCAGACTTTTGAATTCATACACTATACCGAATCGATTATATATTTACAAGCATATTATTATTATTTTACGAAGTACTTAACCACGCATAGCACATGTAATACATAAATTTAATTGATAAAATTTATGCGTGTAATTAAACTATTTACGCATTTTGCAGAAATATAATAGCAATAAAGAAAAACAGGACAGGAATTTCTATATAACACTTTACACGAATAAAACTTATATTCTTTAATAACGGTAAATATGTTAGTACAGATTTAAATTTCAAGTTTTTTATTCTATCGAAAACTATTTCTTTTTAATTTTTGGAACTTTTCTATGCCTGTTTCTATTTTTAACATTAGTAACTTCATAAAAGTTGCTACCAACTTTCTTTCGTTTATTAGCCCTTTCTATAGCTCGCCGTTGTTTGCTTGTTAAATTTTTTCTTATTTTCATCGAATGCTCTGTTTTAGAAGATACAGAAGATATTTTGAACGCACCACTACTTGATACAGTATTAGTGTTGATAGTTTCACTACTGCTAGAATCGTATTCCTCTTCTGCTATGTCGTATACACTTTGTAATAAAGTATCTTTTTCCAACGGAAGACAAATTTTATCATCAGAATAGTCTTCATCTTCGTTACTTTTATCCCCTGAGCTCTCAATATTTTCATCATTTCCTGTAACCACTACTTTGCCGAGTTTTGTATTACATTTATCTTCAGTATCTTCAATGTCAGAATCATCCAAGTCTGACGTACCTGAACTACTTTCTATTCCATCTTCATTTTCCTTGTCATCTACAGACGTACTAAATTTGATATTTAAATTATTTTTAACGTCATCGCCTGAATATGGTAAACCAACTCTTATTTTTCGAAAGTCTTGTATCACGGCTAACTGACATTTTGTCGATTCTTTGCTTTGTGTATTTTCAATATTTTCTATATCGATATCGTTATTTTCTATTTCATTCTCATCGTTTTTAGCAGGAGATTCGTTAACCATCTTTGATAATGGTTCTTCGAAACCAGGAGGGGATACGTAAAATGGTAATTTACCACGCTGCCAATCGTTTAGAACCATTCGTGAAACAGCACCAATGTCCGGTTCTCCTTTCTTTAACAATTTTCCAGTTCTGCGAGCCAATTTCTCCAAAAAATCAACGTGATCGCTCCATTCCATAATTTTATAAGTTTTCTGTATATATTCTGCTTTCACTCGCGACAATACATCCGAAATATAATCTTCGGGGTTTTGGACAAGTTCTACTCTCACCACGCCTTTTAAAACTTTTTCCGTATCCGTTTCAGCCGACGGATAAACTACGCCTGGACAGTCTATTAAATAAATTCGACGCATTAAAGTAATATATTGCCACACTTTGGTTTCGCCTGCTATCGGCGCAACATTACACACTTTTTTCGATTTCAAGGTATTTATAATTGAACTTTTTCCTGTATTGGGATATCCTATAAAGCCTACGCTTATTTGTTTCTTATCAATGTGCAATTTTGCAAACTGACGCAATAAATTTATCAAAGAACCTTTACCAAACGGATGTGTCATCGAAGCATGGAATGCTACTGTCGGATACTCTGCGCTTAAAATCGCAACCCACCTTTGCGTAACCCACGTCGGTACAAGATCTACTTTATTTAAAATAAAGATTAAATGCTTATGAGTCTTTTCTGTTTTAAGGTATTTTTCTATCGGAGGAGACCTAGTTCCTAACGGATCTCTGGCATCCAGTACTTGTAAAACGACATCGGAAGAATCTATAACTTTATATAATTCGTTCCAAATTCTTTTGCTCTGCCCTGCCGACATAATCCAGTCTCTTTTTGTATCCTTTATACCCGTATCAGGACATATAAGATCTACATCTTTAGAATCCTTCTCCTTGTCATATGTTTCCTCTTTCTCTTCTACCGATTTCTGTAACTCGTCGTACGTTGATATCGTTAAATTTGGTCTCTTCCGTAGTTTTTTAGGACCAAAAACACTCTCGAAGCTTTCCGTATCTAACAAATGTACCCTTGCGTGTGCAGCTTTTTGTTGAAGTAAAGTGATCGGTAACTGTGTGGGTTTCATAATAATATTATAAGGATCTTTCTTAGCTTTCCCTAATTCATCTTGAAATTTTTGTAAAGCATCCTGAGAAATTACCCTCGAATTACCGAACCATCTGTGCGACGGTTCCACACGGGACATAGTACCAGATTTTTGCCAGCCTTGAAACGGCGCTGGACTAAGTATTTTACCCACTCGATTACGCTTGGGTTTTTGATTGCGATACATTTGCAATCTTTTGATCGTTGCCTTAGATCGAACTTTAGCTACACCTTTTAATCCTTCTGTAGGTCGTTCAGGATTCATACTATGACTAGAACGGTTAAACCCCTCCTTCTTCGGGGGTTTATTTGTAGTATGTGATTTTGCCATTTTGTAAAATTTATTTACACCTTTATCTTCTAATACGTCTTATATACAACACGTAGTTTTAATTGATATTACTGTTTGTATTCAATGTTATTTCATACTATTAGGTTATACAGTAATCTAATACTATTTTACAAATGTTATTTTCCTTTTTTATACATTTATCTTCTATAACAATTATATACCTTTTGTTTATATTATAAATATTCCTTTAAATGAACTTTCGTTGCACTTAATGAAACCACGCTGCATAGCGTGACCAGATTTGGCATATTTGAGTACATGGATGGCGACATTAGTAACGATGAACTTCCTTTAGCGCCTAGCGGAGTAGGGGGAAAGCAGCACATCCTATTGTATACTCCGCACTTCGTGTAACTTCGTGCAACTTCGGGAAATCGAGAAAGAGGCAAGTGTCAGCTTCTCCTCTCGCTCTTGCAACAGCTGATATTCGAGCTCGCGATAATCGCTATACAATTTCGAGTCTCGACTGTCCAAGCATTTTTACTTTCAAAGTAAAAAGTAATCAGTTATCTACGATGAAACGAGGTCGAAGCAAATCATGTTGAAATGAAACAACTTTAAAATATAATACATATACAAGACTTACGTGTAAAAAAAGATATTCCTAATTATAAAATTAACGCAGTGTTTATCGTGTATACGACGCACCAGTCAAAGAATTAATTAAATTCATTTACTTCAAATATATATATATATATATATACTGTTTTATATTCGCAATATTTAATGTTTTATATTTTTTTTATTAATTAATATAATTAATATAATAATAGTTTTTATTAATATTACAGGTTTGCGAGGCCTCGATGTGTGAGACGAAACCTCGAAAGTATCTTGTTATTCGAGAATGTTGAGAATCTTAAAAATATCGAAGTTCTCGAAAATTTCAAGAATTTAAATAAATGGTAGATATACCGTGCTTCTACGAGAAGAAGGCACAGCGTGTTTACATCCCCACTCCTGTTGCAGTTTGCTGACTCACAGGCATTGGTCGAAAACGGTGATTGGCACCGTCCGCTGATTGGCTCTCACCGTCACCGTTTTCGACCAATGCCTGTGAGTCAGCAAACTGCAGCAAGAGTGGGGATGTAAACACGCTGTGCCTTCTTCTCGTGGAAGGACGATACATAGTGTATAACTATATAAGTACATAACTTAAAATTATAAATAAAATATTATTCACATGAAAAAATGCTAATTTTTTTGAAACATCAGCGTTACAAATTGATGGAAAACAAAACAAGATTCCCTATATTGGCAGAAACAACACGCAGTTATATGCATATCCCTGCAATTCAAACTAGCAGCCAGAGACTTCTTTCTACGTTCTCGAGATTCTCGACATTCTTATTATAGTACTGCTTACATATTATCTGACGTATCAAAATGTCATACAGATTATTTTTGTCAAAATATAATTTATCCTGACAAATTTGTACACGCGATATAGAATAATTTATATTTATATATTGAACAGTTATCGACGAAAGGTAGTAAGTCTTTAAGAATTTCTTGCACCGTGCCAATAATACTTCTCAATTTGCTATATTAATATACTATACTTCGTTTGTTGTGCAGTATTAGGTGGTGTGGTTGTTGGATGAATGTGCACAGGCAAATCCCAAATCATTGTTTCTACGTCCAAAGTTGATGGTCCTTGCCAGCTGTTGGTACTTGCATTAGGCATTTCTATCAGCTTACAAGTGGTGACGAATTCAAAATGCAACCTCCACTTTAGCGTCATCAAATCGGTGGTAAAGTCTGGAGTTACGTGTAAGGGTATGGGTAACACTAAATGGGAGTATTTTAAACCCATACACATTTCGTGATGTTTATTATAACTGACTAATGTCAGATTAGCGGCTTTTCCTCGTCTGTACTCCTCTGAAATATGTTCCTCTGATTGCAACGCAACTGATACTTGCGCGCACGACACGGTAGCGTTTGAAAAATCGAACGTTCCAACTATGTCTTCTCCGAGTTTATAAGAATTTTTAAAAAGGCAGAACCTTACGACGCGCCCACGTCCGTTAGTAATATTGTAAAAATTCGGACTGCGTCTGGCCGTTAAATTCTAAACACATTTAAGATCGAAGCATTAATAATAAAGTAAAACGTTATGTCTATGTTATGAAAGATAACGGACCTGGAGAGTTTGTAACGCAACGTCTAACGGAGTTTCTCTGTGTTGAGTTTCCATGAATGGATTGTTCGGACTTAAATCGATGCTATCGTTGCAAGTAGTTATTTCAGGCAATTCTGTTAAAATTATGGTATTTTAATTATGCATACATTGCATTGAAAATGCGTAAATAATATTACCGCTTAAAGAAAGTACTCTGAATGGAACTCGAAGTAATTTAATAGCCGTGTTTACTCGTTGTGTTCCGATTGTAATTTTATAAGAATACTTTATTGCGTGTCCTCTGTACGATGGAGGCGCGTCGTTTGGAATTATTTCCCGATAGATATCTGTAAGATGTAAATGTACAATCTCTAGATGCTATGTAATACGTTACATTCAAAGACTTACATGTTTTACTTTCACCGGGTGATAACCTTAAGTCGCAGAACAAAATTTTGGGTTTTGTGTTCATTACAACGTGACCGTTATCTTGTTGCCACGGGGCAAATGTTGTATCTGGAGAGTAATGAGTAGCATTCGTAATTATAAGGGATAACATTACATTTACTCTATAAAGTTTACTAATTATTCTACTTTTGAATCGTTAATATTCAAAAGGAATCCTTTCGCAATATTTCTTCAAAGTGATCTTACTTGCGTTAATAGCTGCCAAACGAGCAGTGGTATTTAATTTTTCCGATAACACGAGTTTCATATTTGTGGAACATTGACAATGAACTTGCGCGCTGGCCCACGCAAGACTCTCAAAAATATCACTAAAATTAGATTTCAATTTATATGCAAGAACGTGTTTGCTTGAAATAAATTAGTTGCATATTACCTGTGGCTCTGAGATATTTGATGAATTGGATTTGGCGGATTACTAAACGTGACTAAACATTCTATAACTTCTCCGGTAAAATATACAGGTCCTCTAACCAATTTCGCCATTATCTCAATCATGATTCTGTTATAATTAAAAATAATTTCTATATATAAATCACAAAATACGAATATTATAGCTTTCTAAAAGTAGTTAAAAAAACTATATTATAAACTTATTATAAAATATGGTATTACAAGCAACAACCGCAAAGTAGTTCATAGGTTATGTATGGTATGTATAATTATTATTTGAAGTATTATTTCAATAATTCGATTACATTTTAAAAATGACGTTTCTCAGTTCCTATACAAACGTCAGCTGATGTCAGCAGCTGCAGTTTTATTAGATCGGGCCAGTGTGGCACTTGTAACATATACTATAGAAAAATCGAGAATCACAACACCATAAGCCATCTTTAAAAAAACGTCCTTAAAGACATCATTTTCAATATTAGTTTTCAACTTGTTATAAAGATGCGAAACAGAGTTTGCGATGATACTGAAAAGCAACCTCTAAAAGTTAGCTTGTGATTATTGGACAACCAGGCTCTACGGAATGTGCTAGTACATGGGACGATAACCAGGTGTCGCACGTTGTTCATTCTCAAAGATGGCGGCCGCTGTACATGCTTCACTAGTTAACGGCCAATGTCGCATCCAGTATATAGAGATCAGTGGGTTCTCTTATAACCAAAGTGGAGAGGGTACTGTTCTGTGACTCTTGCGCCGCATCTGGCACCCCTGCAACCATTATTTCTATTTCATTCTATTCGATTAAACCGACGATTTCACTCGGGAGAGCACTCGGTTAGTTAGTTATGGATTCAGCTTGTCAAAACACAGATTTTAATGTCAAATACTTGGTTGGTCAGTTAAATACAGCCAGAAAAGAAATTAATAACTTGAGGTATTATTACATTCCTTTTATCATATCGTGGCTTTATAGATTCGAAGAATTTATTAGAAAAGGTATTAACAAGTTCCATTTGAAGGTGCTGTTTTCTATGCACCTATTAATGTATTCGTATATGCGTGGCTATGGTGCTTAACATAAGTTTTGGCACATCGTACAATTCTGTATACGAACATACTACTAAACAAAATTTATTTAAAATTTTTAACTCGTCCATATACGAGAATAGAACAAAATGAATAATATAGGAAATATACGACTAATACAAATGTGTTTTAAAACCATCTTACGTGCATGTAAAATGATATCTGTTAATACCTATTGAAATTGACAAATATAATTAATGTTAAAGTTAATGTACTTGTGAAGCTAGTATCGTATTTACCACATCGTTGCTCTTTAATATTTACAGACAACAAATAAAAACTCTTCGTTATATACATGAAAAAGATGTCAATACTATAAAACGTCTTTTAGAATCGTACAGAAATGGAGCGTCTGTGCCCGAACCAAAAGTTATATCCGAAGACGATGTAAAACCTAGCACTAGCGCGGACGACGATAACGTAAAGTTAAAACCAATCGGAATAATATCCACTTGGTTTCCGTGCAAACGCGGCACTCCTAGGCAGCCAGGAATTTGTGGAAATGTACCGGGAAAGCTACTGTTGTATAACTCTATATATACCAATCCAGCCCACGCCCTGGAAGGATTACAAGATTTCTCGCATATGTGGTAAGACAATGGAAGAAAGAAATATTCTGACTGTGTCGTATCGTAGTTATAAATTTCCGTTTCGTAACTGACTATTTCTACTTCGACAGGGTCTTATTCTATTTTCATAGAAACGATTCGACGCACGTTCGTGCTAAAGTTGCACCACCGAGATTAAACGGTACAAAAACTGGGGTCTTTTCCACGCGATCACCTCATCGTCCATGCCCTATCGGTTTGAGTTTAGTAAAGATTACAAGAATAGAAAATCACACCATTTATTTCGAAGGCGTGGACATGGTGGACAAGTCACCCGTATTAGATATAAAACCTTACATACCATTGTACGACAGTCCAATGTGCTTCGAGAAATGTAACAGGCCGCAGGAACCCACCATAGATAATACATTCGTGTGCATAGAAGAGACTACTAGTTTAAATAGAAGTCAAACGTGTGGCACCTTCGATGCCAACGTTAATCTTGGAGACGAAACCAGAAGTCTGCTCTCAGATTCTTATTATCGAAAAAATACCAACGATATAAACCAAGATATTTCCAGAGACGAAGAAATTGCTCTAAGATTGCAAGCGGAAGAGTTTCAGAGAAATTCGAATTTTGAAAATTACAACAGCGTGAGACACTTCTCGGAGTTGAGTGATATCAATTTGCACAATAATGGTACGTTACCGCATAACGTAGACGTAACTGGTATACACAGAGCATTTTATACATCCTCCGATTCCTCGTCCGATCCAAGGTCGAACATATCCACTGCGCGTAACGTGCTTTCAGCTAATTTGGAACAACGATCAGAAAGTTTAGTAGATATAAGTAGTAG
Organism: Colletes latitarsis; assembly: GCF_051014445.1. Classification (NCBI taxonomy): domain Eukaryota; kingdom Metazoa; phylum Arthropoda; class Insecta; order Hymenoptera; family Colletidae; genus Colletes; species Colletes latitarsis. Next base: position 18,271,373 of record NC_135145.1, read on the forward strand.
ATTACAAAACAGGAATGTAAGTAGTCGTACGAACGTCGAGCCAATGTATACTTCAACCGATATGGGATCTAATTACATAGAAGCGCATGCTTCTCGCTCCAGACTCTTAGACGGAGCGGATGGACCAAGCACAGTGTGTGGTACCGACTTAGATTTAATTAGACGTTCGTTGAACGCGAGGATCGATAATTCTCCTATAAGGATGGGGATACGCGAGGCTCCCGACGGCGAGGAGGGTCTGGAGTCGCAAACGCTTACTCCGTCGCAAGTTTTGCCGAATATCGAGGTAGCAAGGACTGCGTCGAACAGTAGTCTGCCGGACAGCGCGGATATAAATGCAATATTTTCGCCTGAATCAAGAAACGCCGAAAACAGAGAGGCAGAAGCTAATTTCTCGTCGGAAGTAAGAATCCCAGAGTGGATATCAAGATCACGAACGCCCCTGTGCGTGATATTTAACGACCGAGCACTCATCCAATTAAATAAAATATTAGGAACCAAAATTAACGACCAAAAAGTAGCAATTGAAAACGTGCTCCGCGAAGATCCCAGATCCGTGTATCTCAGACAAAGATGGGGTAGCCAATTTTATACATTCTTGATCCACGATTTACATATTACTTGTAGATTCGACGACAACAGAGGCGTAGTAACAGTTTTTCAAGTTAGACACGCTGGACGTATCTGCGAATGTGGAGAACCCGAATGGCAATGCTTAGGTCATTCGTTGCCTCCGTCTTAATGCGTATTTCGTGTACGTAACCCGCGTTATTGACACATTTGGTGTACATCTATATTTGTCAATAATATTGTAAGAAATGCAAGTTCTTAACTTATACAGTTACGAGGTATATTATATCCATTATCATTCCACAATTAACCACGAATATTTATTTAAGAATTTTTATTACTATTAGATTTATTAAAAAGACTTCTTGAAACAGTTATTTAATTCTTTTGCTATTTCAAAATGGAGTTTGCATTGTTATTATTATGAAATCATACAGGGTGTCCGGCCACCCCTGGGAAAGATTCTAATGGGAGATTTTAGAGGCCAAAATAAGACGAAAATCAAGAATATCAATTTCTCGACTGAGGCTTCATTAAAAAGTTATTAAAAAATTTCAAATCATTCTGAAACAATTATATTTAGTTACAGGGGTAAATTATAATCAGTTTTGGTCATTAGACATACTCTCGAATTCCTACCCATTTTCCAGAAAAAAATTCGAATAGATACTGAAATTTTTAGGCAAAATTAAAAAATTTCAAATCATACAAAGAAAATTATATGTAGTTACAGGAGTAAATTATAATCAGTTTTGGTCATTACACATACTCTCGAAATCCTACCCATTTTCGAGAAAAAAATTCAAGTAGATACTGAAATATTTAGGCGAAATTAAAGAATTTCAAATCGTACTAAAAAAATTATATTTAGTTACAGGGGTCTATTACAAGCATTTTTTGTAAATAGACATACCCCTGAAATCCTACCCACTTTTGAGAAAAAAATTTGAGTAGGAACTGAAATTTTTAGACGAAATTAAAAAATTTCAAATCATACTAAAAAAATTATATTTAGTTACAGGGGTAAATTATAATCAGTTTTGGTCATTACACATACTCTCGAAATCCTACCCATTTTCGAGAAAAAAATTCGAGTAGATACTGAAATTTTTTGAGGAAATTAAAAAATTTCAAATCATACTAAAAAAATTATATTTAGTTACGGGGGTAAATTATAATCAGTTTTGGTCATTAGACATATCCTCGAAATCCTACCCATTTTCCAGAAAAATATTCGAATAGATACTGAAATTTTTAGACGAAATTAAAAAATTTCAAATCATACTAAAAAAATTATATTTAGTTACAGGGGTAAATTATAATCAATTTTGGTCATTAGATATACCTCCGAAATCCTACGCATTTTCGAAAAAAAAATTCCTTACCGAAAACATAATTTCTGGCCAGAAATGTCAGCCCAAAATTTCATGCGAATCTTTAAAACGACATAACTCCTGAACGGATTAGACGATTTTAATGTTTGAAAAAGCAAACTACACGTATTTTGATGGACAATATGTACAAATCGCAAAAATATTCGAAAAGTTGCTCCTAAACCCCGTAAAGTATGAAAAATCTCATAAAAATTGTCTAATTTTCAAACAGCCATAACTCCCACAATAGTGAATATATTTGAATGAAACTTTTTTTTGAAGTAGAGCCCATGGGTACCTACAAAAAAGTATTAAACAAAATTTCCATACAGCGTCAAACAAAATTATTAAAAATCGAAAACGATTTTTTAAGAAAAATCGACAGGGGGGGTCGAATCTAAATTTTTCGGCGAAAAAAAAAAATTTTAAATCGTTCTAAAAAAATTAGTTTTAGCTAGGAGGGTCAATTACAATCATTTTTGGTGAATAAACATAGCCTCAAATTCCTAACCAGTTTCGAGAAAAAAATTGGAGTAGGTTAACAAATTTTTCGACAAAATTAAAAAATTTCAAATCGTTCTGGAAAAATTATTTTCAGTTGCGGTGGTCAATTACAATAATTTTTTATGAATAGACCTACCCCTGAAATCCTACCCACTTTCGAGAAAAAAATTCAGTACGAGCGGAACTTTAAACGTTAATAACTTTTTAACGAAGCCTCCATCAACAAATTGGTATTCTTGATTTTCGTCTTATTTTGGCCTCCAGAATCTCCCATTAAAATTTTTCCCAGGGATGGTGGAACACCCTGTATATATTCCAACCACTCAAACTTCGTAAACTATCGCAAGGATCTGTTATTGGTTTAAATTTTAATTATATTATTCGAAATTTGAATATGTTTATTAATAATTTTACTAAAGAAAATAATAATCCCTTTTCTTCCTAACACACAGTATGTAAAAACTAGTTCTAGACTTTCTGCGCGCGTGTCGAGACTCGTATATATCTTCAAAAGGTTCGTTCAATTTTTAATCTTAAGAATCACGTTGTATAAAAATAGATACATTTTTTATTATTTTCATTATTGAATATTTATTGTCAAATTTTTTACGATATTGTTTTTGTAATTAGATTATCACATAGCTTTTTCTTACAACATAGAAGTTCCTATACGTTTAATCTTTGTATACAATTCTGATGCAAGTTGCATTTACACATTTTCGTGCAAAAATAAAATTCGTAAAAAAAAGATTCAACTTTCAATTTTTATTTTTTCATAAAAAAAAAAGAAACTTTCGTCGGAATTTTTACGATTTTGTTCTTATACAATGTTATCTGTTTACATTTTATTGTATAAAAACACGTTAGAGATGGACGTTACGCGATTCAAGTATACATTCGTATCGTTGAATCCGCACCTGCTGAAAATACCCACGGTTGAATAGGATGAAACAGCACATCCAAAATACCAAAATCATTGTAAGACTCGTGATTACATAATCTTTTTAGCGGTACGATCAACGGATTTTGTAGTAAATCGCTAAAATGTATATCAGAATAAATAATACGTAATTAACGATGGTGTTAATATGTATAAATGCTTGACCTTACTTGTATACCATTCCGTGGGAAACGATGAGACCTCTGTCGTCAGCGCCAGATGCAAAAAGAGGGTATCGCTTGTGAAATGCAACACCACGTACACCTGTACCGTGTAAACGCAACGTTTGATAAGGTTTTGTGCTCAAGTCGAGATCAAACCAAAGCATTTTACGATCATAAGTGCCTACTAAAACATTATCACCTCCTGAAAATAAATGAGCAAATATTAGACATGAAACAAAGAATCGATTAGGATTATTCGGACGTTAGAAATATTTACCAGGGTGTATTGCCATCGTCGATATCCATTGCGAGTTTGATAATAATTTCTTTATCATTTCTTGTTTCACCAAATCATATATTCGAACATTTCGTTGTGTCTGTAATTATTTTATTTCGATTAATAAATTTGAAATTTTACGCTCCAACCTGTACCTAATTCTCACTTACCGCTACGAATAAATATGGCCTGATCGGATGGAATAAAACGCATTGTATTAAACCTTTCGACCTAGCGAAGGGAAACTGAGATCTTCGTTTCGATAATTGATTTATTAATACGGATCTGTTTTGACCATCCGGCATAACGGTGGCGAAATAATCACCTTTACCATGCCACGTTATCTGTTTTACTGTTTTGAAGTGATTCAAAATTATCCTGATGCCCAGGGACCAACGATCGCCTTCTACTTGTTCCCATTGAACAGCAGTTTTAACTCTGTCGCTTACTGATATAAAATGTACAATTAATCAGGTTCTAGTACAGTGCTTACACGAGAAGAGAGCACAGCGTGTTTACATCCCCACTCTTGCTGCAGTCTACTGATTGGCTGTCGTCGTCACCGTTTTCGACCAATGCCTGTCAGTCAACAGACTGCAACAGGAGAGGGGATGTAAACACGTTGCGCCCTCTTCTGGTGGAAAAATGGTACCGTCCTTCCACGAGAAGAAGGCACAGCGTGTTTACATCCCCACTCTTGCTGCAGTTCGCTGATTGGCTGCCATCGATCTCCATCACCGTTTTCGACCAATGTCTCTGTCAGTCAACGAACTGCAGCAGGAGTGGGGATGTAAACACACTGTGCCTTCTTCTCGCGGAAGGACGATATATCTTTGCTGCTAATGAAGATATATATTCTATCATACTTATAACATCGTGTTGCGGTATTATTTCCAATAATTGATCCGTTTTGTTAGTGATTAAGCGATCCCCAACTCCAGGATTTATCAAAAAGACTTTGTTATCGGTCGCCACTCCTATAAGCGATATAGATTGATTCGGACACCAAGCCACGGACCTGATTATTCCACCACACGGCACTGTTTTTACGCATCTGCCTGTTCCAACTTCCCATACTGTAACGCAATCAACATTATACACAATATATTACTTGCTTCCTCGGAAAGAACCGATAAAACTTTACTTTTTAGATTCATATCGTCCCCGCCAGAAGCAATATATTGACCCATTTGTTCCACGGTGATACTTCTAACCATATCCGTATGGCCCTTAAATACCATAGACATCGTCGTGGGAAACGGTTGTAGATCTTTTGGACTAGGTAATTGTGGCACCAATGCTTCAGGTTCTATCGTTAATCTCATCTTTAATGCTCTGGGGCACAAGTATAAATCTAGACACCTCTGGAATCTTTCTTTAATATATTTACTATAGGCAGGAACCTCGCGAAGAGAATTATATTTCTGCGGGATGAAATGCAACTTTCGTTTCCACGGCGTCGGTTGTAATTTATTCCACTCTTTCAGTTCGTTCTTGTTGAATAAATACTCCGGCGGGGGATTATAACTTTCCGCGTGACCGGGTAGGTGTCTCTTCGGCGCTGGGATGTGCTTGTGAATTCTACGCATCTCCTCGGCTTGATCGTCCGATTGCCACAACATGTAAAACCGTTGTTCGTTCATTTTCTGCTCTCTTTCTTTTTCTATCTCAGCAGTAGACTTTACCCAACCCATCTTAAGCGCGTGAACTATCTTCGACACTTTCTTAGCTTCTATCTTGGATGGTAAAAATGAACGCTTGTGTTCAGGAAATTTCCGCAAGGGCATCTTCATTACCTCCGAAGTAAACCACTCTACCCATGGCTATAATAAAAAGGAACAAGATAAATTATAAAATTATAAAATGTTAGAAAGTAAGATGGAACTTACAGCATATTCGTTGAAAGTTACAGAAGGAATCTTCTGTTTCTGAATTCTTGTGATTAATTCTATATCTGCTTCGCTTAATACAACGTCCTGCCCAGTTTGAGGATCCTTTATAGTTCTCCAAAAATCAGGATTTTCCATTCTTTTCAGAAATTTATCTAGCTGGTCGTCTTTCTGAGGTTGCATAATCTTTTTACCATCCCAATTGTAACCAATATGGTCATAATCGTCGTACCACCTCATCGGTATGTTTCCTGTTGTATTACGAATGTCTTCTTCGTCCGAACTGTCATATTCGTATTCTTCTAGTCGCTGATTTACCGTTGGAACATTGCTACTCGAGGCTTTACTAATCTCTTCTTTACTAATCTTAGTTTTATTACATTTTTCTGATGGTCCTTTCGTCGATGCGATTTCTGCATTCTTTTTTAAATTATCTGGCTCTGAAGTCTTTTTATTTTGTACTTTTTCTTTTCGCGTAAGTTTACGAGATTTCGATTCCTCCGGTGCATCTGTTTTATTCGCAGAAGACTTATTCGTCTTATTGGATTTTGATACAAAAGGTATATTTGTACTTTCGATCGTAGATGCAGGAGATTTAGCAAGCGTAGCTTTCGCCTTACTCTCATTGCGTTTGAATTTCGAACTAGTAGCAGCAGGTTTGGACTCTCTTTCAAATTTATCATTCGTATTGTTTTCTTCTTCGGATATGTCTTCGGAAGTGCTAATGGAAGAGTCATTCTCCGAATCGAGATCACTAGAACCTGTATCAAACTCTAATTCGTCTTCTTCATCATCCGATTCAAAGACAATTGGATCTTTCTCGGTATCTGATTCCAATATATCTTGATCATCTTCGGCTTCTTCGTCTGTACTTTCGTCATTATTATTCACTTCAGCGTTCAACAAATCTTCCGTACCTGAATCCTAAACAATTTTATTATAACATAAGTTATGTTTTTTTATTATTACTATTAAGCACCACTGAGCTTATAATAATTGAGAAACATCGAATTGCTTATTATGTTGCTATATATAAAATAAACTGTGCACAGCGTAATGATCTACAGAAAATTTCATGATAATACAATCTCGTCGATAAATGAGAATTCGCAATAAAAGGTTAGATTTCAAAATTTACATTAATTTTCATTACCGAGTGACACTTTTATAGGTTAGAATGTATTGTGGAGAAGAAAACTTTACCGATTCTTCTTCTGGTTGAAATTTTATTGAATTCTTTTCTACTTCCTTGGTACTACTTCCAACCTTCAAATTAGTCTGTCTTCTTTTTAAATTTTTACGTTGATTGCTCATTTTTTACGGTTTCATAAGTACAGAAATGAGGTTATTAAATTTCACGTATGTACCAATCTAACCTGATCGAGCAGAAACGAGCATTGTGCAGTGAGGTTAGGTTTGGCATATTTGAGTGCATCGACGGTGGCGCTAGTAACGACGAACTTCCTTTAGCGTTTAACGGCACGCGCTTCGTGTAACTTCGTGCAACTTCGGGAAATCGAAAACGATTCGAAAGCAAGTGTGAGCCTTTCCTTCTCGCTCTTGCAACAGTCGAAGCTCGACCTTGCAACGGTCGATATGCAATTTCGAGTCTTAATCGAAATTTTAGAAAATTAGACTGAGACAGACGAAATGAAATTTTTTATACAACGCTCTACAACAAATGCTACAAATAAAAGATAAATCTCATCGATTATTCGGAACCTTAAATTGTAATAACTCATTTAAAGATTATGAATTTGATTATGTATGCGAACGCATAACTTGCACGCAAACATTTGATACTTTACAAAGAACAAAATAACGATTACTATGGTGTATTACGAGTATTATTTAAACTATTTAATAGCCATAGAATGCATAGAATATGCTAGAAAATTTTTTCTGGAGACCTGCTAGACATCTGTATAATTCTATTAATTGTAACCAACTTATGACAACTAAATTTTTAATTGTATCCGTTAATCGATTAAAACAAACGAATTCTTGCAACTTCGTTTCCTGTCTCAGTTTCTCTTGTGTTCATTTCTATAACCAGTTGGTAACGTTGCAAGTGACACGAAAATGGTAATGAGGCTCTAGAGCCTCGGAAAAATGGGTCGAAAAAATACGTTGGAGGTCTATACTCGTATACTTCGTCTGTGATACTGCTTTCTGATCGCTCCTTACCATTTCCGTGTCACTTCCAACATTATCGGTTCAGACCGGAATTTGAAATCAGCATTTTTAGCATTTGAAATTAAAATTAAATATTTAGCAAGTTCAAACGAACCTTAACACGCATTTTATTCAAACCGTATGCAGGGAAAATTTTAACAAGGTTATTATTCCTTTTACACTACTAAATTTTATTTAATTAATCATGTACCAGAGCAATAACAGACAAATATTTGTACATCTTTCATTCGTTCTGAACAAAAATTTATCCGTCGTTAATATTAAGAAAAATCTTTTATTTACGATTGACACTAAATAACGATTATCGGAATAAAATTACTTTGTTCGATTAATTATTCAGATTTATTCAGTTATTCAAATATTGCACAACTTTTTTATTGTCACCAATTGAATCGTAATGATCGATAGTTCTCGTGTGTTCGTTTTCGATCGATCGAATCGTTTCACGGGGTAGTTGAACAGTTCACGGCATTCAGTGTGCTTGGAATAAAGGCCGTTATATAAAAAAACGTTATTCTTTCTTTAATGCGTTATTTATTGTGTACGTTTCGGTATAATTTAAGTGATTTCACATTTACTTGTTAGTTTGCTGGTTGAAACGCACGAGATGAGCGAAAACGCAGAAATCACGGGAGTAATATCGCCCGAAGATACGACCAGAGCGGAAAAATTTAAAGAAGAAGCGAACGAATGCTTCAAAAGTGCGTTTATTAAATATCGTCCTACATCCGGTTTTAAAATTAACTTTATGCTTTATTATGGTATTCGAGAAGATGTCACGATTATCGGTTGATTAATGCAATTTAGTCACGTGTGTGTTTAAAACTAACCCAACTTCCGCGACGTAAATGGTTATTAAATTATCGAGCGAAACTTCGTAGTTGGACATAGTCGAGTAAAGATTTAAAACGACCATACTATATGTCGTAACTGTTTTTACGAGCATGGTTTAAATATTTATTTTCATCTTTAAAATTCTTTTATACTAATTTGGCATTCACACTTTTACATGACATGTATTATTTATGTCGTGTCACGTATTTTGCTTTGCATTCTACAGTAATTTATATTGTACGATTTCGTAATTCCTGTAAAGAAAAAATAGCTTCTGGAAATTTCATTAACCCTCGTCGTCCAAATGCTGATGCGACGTTATTGCTTAAGGGAACAAAATGTTGGATTTACATTTGATATATTCGATAGAGCTACAGCAAAGAAAGTTGAAACTTTAAACGTATAATCCAATAAGCACAAGCATGAAAAGGATGCTAAGCAGTTAAAAAGTAATGAAGAATGTTAATAAAGTAATCGTAGCGGAATTTATTAGAAAATCGTTCTTTAAAATCTGTATACACGTATATCTGAATTTTCCTGTACGAGTCAAAGTGATCTGGCATTTGAGCTTCGTGTTGCTACTTAAGCATCCGGACTCTGAGGGTTAATATTGTAAATACATTGTCGATCGTCTATAATTTGCTGTTCTATATCATATTCTAGATCAAAATTATATCAAAGCCATAGAATTGTATTCTAAAGCCATAGAATTAAACCCTACAGTGGCGGTATACTATGGAAACAGAAGTTTTGCTTATTTGAAGACGGAATGTTTTGGATATGCACTGACGGATGCGTCGAAAGCCATAGAGTTAGATAAAAATTATATAAAAGGATATTATCGTAGAGCCGCAGCTCATATGTCGGTTGGCAAGTTCAAACTAGCTCTTAAGGATTATAAAACTGTTACTAAAGCAAGACCAAACGATAAAGATGCGATGGCTAAATATACAGAATGTTGTAAAATATTAAAAAAATTAGCCTTCGAAAAAGCAATTTCTGTAGACGAGAATAAAAAGAGTATAGCCAGTATGATTAATTTAGAAGCTATGGGTAAGTTGCTCTATTTAATGTTTAATGCGTTCAACTGAATTCTTAAAAAAATTTTCAATGTCATTTTGTGTATTTTTATAGCCATCGAAGATGAATACGTGGGGCCTAAACTGGAAGATGGAAAAGTCACATTAAAATTTATGCAGGATTTGTTAGAATGGTACAGGAAGCAACAGATATTACATCGTAGATACGCGTATAAGATTCTTTTAGACGTAAAAACATTGTTTATGGCACAACCAAGCTTAGTCGATATCACAATTCCTGAAGATAGTAAATTTGTTATCTGTGGAGACATACACGGACAATACTACGATTTACTTAATATATTTGAATTAAATGGATTGCCTTCGGAAACTAACCCATACGTATCCTTTGTAACGAGTCGTGTTTATTGTATTTTTTAAATTTGTGGTTTGTGAAACATACTCCTTAACGGTTACATAGTTATTCAATGGAGATTTTGTAGATAGAGGCTCGTTTTCCGTAGAGTGTATATTTACTTTATTTGGATTTAAATTATTGTATCCAAATCACTTTTTTATGGCCAGAGGTATGTAAGTATTAGTTCGTTTGCACCATTAACAAGCAATACACATTCATTGTAAGATATGATATTTAGGTAATCACGAATCTGCTACGATGAACCAAATGTACGGATTCGATGGAGAAGTTAAAACGAAGTATTTTTCCCACATGGCGGAACTGTTCACCGTGGTTTACAATTGGCTTCCCCTGGCGCATTGTCTCAATAACAGAGTTCTCGTAAGTCCATATTATCGTTAACGGTAGTTTCAACGTAAATTACCAGGTGTAAACCTACGATTTTTTAGGTGATGCATGGCGGTCTGTTTTCGAGAGACGACGTCACGTTGCAAGAAATACGGGAAATCGATAGAAACAGACAACCACCGGAGGAAGGATTAATGTGTGAATTATTGTGGTCCGATCCACAGCCTCAACTTGGAAGAGCACCCAGCAAGAGAGGAGTCGGTATTCAGTTTGGACCCGACGTAACGCAGAATTTCCTTACGCTGAACAACCTCGATTACATCGTGAGGAGTCACGAAGTGAAAAGCAACGGATACGAAGTCGGTCACGATGGAAAATGCATCACCGTATTCTCCGCTCCAAATTATTGGCACGTTAAGTATATATTTGATGGAGCAAATAATGTTTATGATTCCGTAACAGCGTGCTGATTTTATCTACTTTTTCAGCGATACTATGGGCAACCAGGGTGCCTTCATTACACTTAACGGCAAAGATATGAAACCCCATTTTACATCGTACGAAGCAGTGGTACGTTTATAATTAATCGATTAATTCTGTATTATTTTTTAATCGAACTGCACGTGTCCGTTTCTTTTAGCCTCATCCGGATGTAAGGCCAATGATATACGCTAATTCTCTACTAAAATTCATGTGCTAGTGGAACGCTCTAGATACAGTTGATAAATAAACGAATAACGATAAATGAATATGAGTAGACCAATCAAAGTGTACGTAATATATTTGATACCGAAATGGAGGAAACGAGAAAACGCTTAGGCATCTCCGAAACAATAAATATTGTATTCTTTCTAGGAACAAGAAAAATTTTCTGTATCATAATAAATGCAACGAAGGCATAATTATCGATGGGTGTAAAAAAAAAATGAAAAAACGTTTGCTCGTTTCGACGACTGGCGAACAGACGTATCAAATTTTCTTGTCTACGATAAGAATGATACCTTGTTAGTAACTTTTATTCCATTGCAATGAAACGACGCAAAGAGAACGTTTCTATTTTGTACTCTCAATCGAACCACCTTGTTCATTAAAGATATCAATATCCACGCGTAAGGTAAATAAAAAATATCAAAAATCTTCGACGGATTAACTTATATTCCAAGAAGATTACCGAATACATAACGAACACCTATCGTACTTTTAGTTTATTCTTTAATGAATAACGGTGGTTTTTATAAAACGATTATTATAAAGATATCTAACGCGTATGTGATTTAGCATGATTATATAGTACAATTTTCCAGCCAGTCATTATTCATCACATTATTTGTGATAAAAACTTTTTTACGAATCTTACGTTATTGGAAAGATTTCTTTGATCTACCGTTTTGTTTTTTTGTTAAGAATAAACAGTGTTTATAATGTATTTAATATTCATATTGTTTTTCTTGCAACAGTGAACGAATTGTACCTTACGAGATCATACGGAAAATTTCTTCCGGTAAACTGTTTCGATTTTGATGATTTACGGTTATGAGTTTAGATCTTTTGTCCGTGCAGAGCTGTTGGAACAGCGGTAAATATTTCTGCGGCACTTTATGGGTTTCGGGTATCGTTGCAATTATGAAAGGTTTGCTCAAAGTTTTCGAAAATAACTTCAGCACTTGGTCATGAAACTTTTCGCTTAATAATTCCATTTTACCAATCTCATCTATAATTAGTATATCCTGATAGAAATAAAAACATAAGTATTTTACTATTAAATAAGTACACAATAAGAATAGTCTGCTTACTGCGTTCGAGTCGAAGATTGGTAATGCCATTTCTTCAAAATTATTAAGAAACACATGGTATTTCCCCACTTTATATTTAGACCGTTGTGACTGGTTTATCACGTCTCTGCGAATAATATTGCGTTAGACAAAAGTAAAATTAAATTTTTTATAATTATAAGATAATACTGACTCGATTCGTGCCAACGATTTTCCCCCAGAACGGTTTACGAGCGCAACATCAAATCCAATCCTGCTACCAGTTTGATCTCTTACTTCTTCCGTATAAAACCCTTCGAGATTATAATTTCCCTTATTTATGATCGAAATCAGCTCTTTGCATACTGTAGTCTTTCCAATGCCTATAACAATTTTATAAGTAAATGTTTGCAGTAAACGTGATCTAAATGTTTACTTTTTAAAATAGAGATATCGAACGAATTATTTCTAGATTAATAATTGCGTGGCATCGTTAAAATTTCGAGTTCGACGACACAACGATCAAGGTTGTTAAAAAATTTTAATATTTTATGTTTAATTTGTTAAAAATGTAGTTTTTTACATTTATCAATATTTACTGGTAGAATACCTTTCGAATACCCGCGCAATTTTGAAAGTTGCGGACTTACCAGGGCGTCCGGTAAGAAGTACACGCGAAATACGCACCGTGGCGCTAGTGTCCATATCAATCTGACTCTGACGAATGATTGTAGGTGTCGATGACATGTCATGAAAAAATAACGTTAATAGACGTTTAAAACATGCAGGGCAAGAATTGTGACTTTATACAACTATGGTTAACAAAGATACCGACAAATTAGAAAAAGAAAATCTGAATCGTGATCGAGTAAAACACACTCTACTCGAGCATACACGATGATTGTATAAATGTGAGCGTGTACTGTGAGTTAAACTGATTTGTAGCATTTTCGAAGTTGTTAACCAGCCAGGCGGTTCACACGTGTCCTGTGTGTCATAGGTGCGCAAAATACTTACCGCTGATTACTATATATTAAACTACGCAATGTATCAAAGCATACAAATCATCGATGTACGTAATAAAATATTAAAGAGCACGCAACGGACAATACAATACCTATATTAAAGTATAGCAAAAGGTTGAAGTCGCATGGACATACAATCGGTTGTATTTGCACGCATGTATCGCGCAGCGCATGCGCGAGCAACCCGCCAATGAGAAAGAGAAATTTCTAGATACTCAACTTCTCTGAAAACGGTAAGAATGTTTTTGTCTATCGTTGGTTACTATTTTCGAGAAAGTTAACTAGCTAGAGACTAATCTTTTTTCTTATGGCATTGGTGTGCATAATACCGTCGATCGTATGGCCAAACAACTTTAACTTTCTGATATACTTTAATACATTGTAATACACGTCGAACGATATTTGTTTTTTAATCCATTGTATATTTTATATATATTAGTATGTCGTGATCAGCAATAGTTTGCGCACTTTGTGTCACGCAGCACGTACCAAAGGTAATCTATAGTTAGTTAATTTCTCCGAAAACAGTAAGAATCTATGGTTCACGGTCTGTGCTACTAGATCGAGTGTCAGACATCGGAAACGCCTCACTCCACTTTCGCACACTATGGCAGATCTCGTATACGTGAGCTCGTGGAGTTTCGGAGAATCGAGAAAGAGGGCGAGTGTCAGCCTGTCTTCCTCGATTCTCCGAAGCTGCCCGAAGTGAGCGCGATCGCGCTTTGGACCGTCTCGTGGGAGTGAGAGAGAAAGGCTCACATTTTCTTTCTTCCTCGACTGGCCGAAAATGGCCGAAGTGAGCGTGGCATATCGGACAACTTCGAGAAATAGAGAAAGAAGGCAAATGTGAGCCTTTCTTTCTCGCTCTTACATCCGTTCGGTTGTCATGACTGACGTTGCTTGTATTTTTTGAAAGCAGATCTGGATGCTTTTTGAAGATTAGCTAACTTTTCACGCCAAAACCACTCTATCCTATACATATACATACGCATGCTAGGAACCGGAAAGTTGTATAGCCTCTGCTGTACAGCGATTTTTTAATAAAAAATTTTTAAATCCGACAAAATTTGAGAATACAGTCTTATTCTTTCTCTTTGTTTAGCAATTTCGAGAAACGCTGATTCGTTAAAATTAACCAAATGAAAAAAAAATAGAAGTTGAAACTGTTGAGAAGTTGAGACTCTCTATACCTGATTATTTCGAAATAACATTACCGAAAATAAAAGACTGGAATATTATTAAAAATGATTATTTCATTTTTTCATTTTTAAAAAATTTAAATACTTTGGTAAAGTCAGCAAACTTTCAAAAAGCGTCCAGGTCTGCTTTCGAGGAATGTAAATGACCGAAATAATATTCGATAACTGCTGAAATTTTTCAACGAAAAAAAAATTTTTCAAATCATTCTAAAAAAATTATTTTCGATTGCAGGGGTCAATTACAATCATTTTTGGTCATTACACATGCTCCCGAAATCCTACGCATTTTCGAGAAAAAAAATTCCTAACCGAAAATCTAATTAAGTGCCTAAATTTTTCAACGAAAAAAAAAATTTCAAATCGTTCTGGAAAAATTATTTTCGGTTGCGGGGATCAATTACAATCATTTTTGGTGAATAAACATACCCCTGAAATCTTGCGCATTTTCGAGAAAAAAATTCAGAACGGGCGAAACTTTAAACATTAATAACTTTTTAACGAAGCCCCCATCAACAAATTGGTATTCTTGATTTTCGTCTTATTTTGGCCTCTAGAATCCCCCATTAAAATTTTTCCCAGGAGTAGCCGAACACCCTGTATACCTATTACAGTCTTCTTGCGTTAAATATACACGTTTCTCGGGATCGAAGAGGCACATTTAGCGAAAGGGAACAATGTCTTTTATGCTTTGCCATTTGGGTGAGCGTAGAAAAAGAAAGAAAGTGGAAGACAAAAACGCACAGAGGATCGAGCTCGATTTCGAATAGTGTAATACGATCCGATGTCGTATGTCGAAGCGACAATGTTGCTTTTTCTTCCTGTTAAATCGTCATGTGAGAAACAAACGCTTGTTCTATTTTCCTTAACGTTTCAAGGGAAAAATGAAAGATACTCGGGGACTGTTCGAAATGACTACAGCTGTTTTTCATCGATCTTTAAATTTTGCTTTATATAAATAATACATTTCCCGAAATTGCCCGAAATGCCACGCTCTCACTTCGGATATTTTCGGTAAACCGATGAAGAAAGCTGTGAACCTTTCTCTCTCGACTCGCCGAAGATATCCGAAGTGCATCCGCGCTCACTTCGGGCAGCTTCGGAGAATCGACGAAGAGGGCGAGTGTCAGCCTATCTTTTTCGACTCTCCGAAACTCTACGATCTCACGTACACGTGATTAAGGCATAGTGTGAGAAAGTGGAATGAGGAGTTCTCGATGCCCCCGGTGCACGATTTGGTAACACTGTTCACGGTACCTACGCATTTTGCTGCGTTCCGTGCGTGATACGTGCCTCGTGCGACCCATGTTTGTGTGAGTCGTGAGATTACACTCGCGACACGTCTGTCATAGAATAAATATAAGATTGACCAGGACGAAATTTATAACAGTTGCGCCTTTTAATAGTACAGATTGATTGATCGTACCAAAAATTTTCCGGCTTCTCGAGTCCCTGATTAGAAATTCGCGGAGGATAGCTTTAGAATTTTCGATTAGCACTTAACGAACAGGAGAATACAGTCATTAGTTACAGGATACATGGAAGAAAGGGACGAAAGGTGAAGACGACGGTTTTATCCGTTCTCGTGTACATATCGGTATCCATAAAGGAGAAATGGCTCGTCCTTCCGTTTGTAATCCGCTTTCGTACCTTATCACACGACAGATTGACAACAAAGTCGATCACTGCAAACGTCTCGTTAACGCTAGATTCGATACTTCCGAAAACCTATTTAGAAAGGATCTGTTATCTCATTATGGATGCGTTAATGCAATTGAATTTTCGAATCAGGGAGATCTTCTCGTCTCCGGTAAGAAATTGAAAATACATTGAATTTATTTTTATTTCTATGGAAATGTGACCGTCGATTTTTCAAAAATTAACTTTTCTAAGAAACACGGCAAACGATAGTTTATTGGTATATTTGTTCGTTTAATGCTGGGTTAATCGTCGTAACGAAAATATATTTACCATGAGATTACATGATTTGTTAATTCAACAGGCGGCGACGATAAGAGAGTTTTATTGTGGAAAGTTGAACAGGCGATACAAGATGTAGGTAGGCCCATGGTGATGAAGGCTCAACACATTAGCAACATATTTTGTCTTGCTTACGACAACAGTAAAACAAAAATATTTTCTGCCGGAAATGACGGTCAAGTTATTGTCCACGACTTACGAACGTACGAATAATTTCAAACCTCCAGAACATTTGCGATCGTTTACAATTCAATAACGTTTCTATGTACCGTACAGGGGCGATGTTGTAAATTTTTTCTTGCACGGTAAGCCTGTTTACGGCTTATCGGTTCATCCCCATAACGATAATGTATTCGCAAGCGCTTGCGACGGAAGAGTCTTAATTTATGATATACGGGGCTCCAGCGCCATGGAAACTTTCTGCTTGGCGCAAGACAAACATGTTTTTCACTCCGTTATGTTCAATCCTATGGAGCCCAAGATGCTCGCTACCACCAATGCCAAAGGCGTCAGCATGTGGGACGTGCGGAAACCCTTAGAGTAAGTAATTAACGTAAAACAATTTGTTACATTGCGTAGAGGAAATAAAACCTGTGTCCGTTTTCTGAACGTGTAGGCCTGTGTTGCGTTATGGGAACGAAAGCTCTGCACAGAATTGTATGAATGTTAGATTTAATGCGGCAGGCAATAGATTATTAGCTTTGAGAAGAAGACTACCGCCTGTACTGTACGCAGTAGATTCTACTACACATTTATGCCAATTCGATCATCCTGGGTATTATAATAGTTGCACAATGAAGTCGTGTTGTTTTGCTGGAGATAATGACGAATACGTTCTGTCTGGTAAGCAGTAATATCGACACAATGCAGGTTTTGAATTAATCCTTTCGCAGATCGTATTCACCTGTTTGCAAATCAAGGTTTTTTACCAATTAATAATTGTTTTGAACTTTTTAACACATTCGTTACTTTATTTATAATACATAAGCTAACTGAACTCACTCTCGGTGCTTCTACAAATAATTTAATATACTACTTTAAGGTTCAGATGATTTTAATTTGTACATGTGGAAAATTCCTTCTGAGAGTGTAAAATGGGTAGATTCTGCGCATATGGTTTTGCGTGGCCACAGATCCATCGTTAACCAAGTACGATACAATCAAGCTAGTTGCATTTTTGCTTCGTCCGGGGTTGAAAAAATTATTAAGATTTGGAGTCCATTCTCTCTTGGACACGGCTGTTTAGGTGGATTAAAGGTTGTATGCAAATAAATAATCGTATTACTTTATAATAACTCGTATTATTTTTCGTTTTCCGTTTCCATTCGCAGAAAGACGTTGGATCCAGAGAAAGACAACGCAAAATATTTACACACAACGAGTACATTGGATTGGTGTTACGCAGTGGTCAATTCATAACACACGATTATAGTCATCAATCGACCGGAGAAGATCCAAGAATGATGGCGTTCTTCGATTCTTTGGTGCAACGTGAAATAGGGGACTGGAGTTACGAGCACACGACATCAGCGCCCGAGACGACCAGCGATTCTGAAAATAATTCCACGACTGGACTCACTTATAGTACAACAGACTCCGATGGTACATCCGTTTTATGTGGAAATCTCGTATTTCATTGTATCGAGCCAACGCAGAGTTATCATATATGCTTGTATAATTGTATAATATGTTTTTTATAGATTCGACTGCATCCAATCGTCGATTAATGCTATGCATTTTAGGACTGGTAACATCTCGTAGATCCTCTAGAGACAGAGTAGCCCCCGAAATGTCTTCGGAATATCGGAACCGTATATCGCGACTCATAGCAAATCGCAGAGAAAAATTAATGCGTCTCGCGGCTATGGACTGTGGCACGCCGTTGAACAATGCTTCTACCACAGCAGCTGGCCCATCCGCTTCGGGCTCTGCCAGCGACGGGGAGAACACGCAAATCAAATGCAGATCTAAATCAAAATTAAAAGGTATAAAGAGAAAACACGGTAAAATTTCTGGTAGAAGAAGCAAAGCTAGGAGAAAGTGTACCCTGTTGCAAATTAATAGCGATTCTAACAGCGACGAACAACCCATCGATACAACGCAACCTAGTACCAGTTCCGGTGTAATCTCTAGAAGATCACGATACGTTACGAATGCGATCGAGAGCGACACGAAACATTCAAGTTACAGTAGTAGCAGTTCGGAAGATAACGAGAGCTCTGTCAAGCGGAAATGTTCGAAAACTGATTCTGATACTTCCACGGTAGTGTACAGAAAGAAACACGGTAAATGTAAAAGTAATACCAAAAGTGATACTAGTAAAATGAAACGTAAGGGGCCGCAAATTAATTACGACACGGATGACGAGAAACAGGATTGGAAGATTTATTTGAACGGCGTCTCTGCGACGAAGGTCCAAGACGATGGTCCGTCGACGCCCGCGAACAAATCATGCAAAGTTCCTTCGACCCCGGACAGTGGTATTACATCAGAAGTGTCCACGGTCGAGAAGAACGGCGAGGAAACGCAGAAGGAGCGAAACAACGCGGAGAGTTCGGACCACGAGCAGAAACTGAAAAATTTAGAGTGTTTTAGAAAAAAAGTGGATGTCGCGAGAAGAAGTTATCGTAACCGATCTACGCCTTTATCACAAACCATCTCAACTACAACCGATTCTTCCGATTAAACTTCTATGTAACCTTCAGAACCTTTTAATCCATTTCCCATTGTACATAATGAATATGCGATTCCTTGAAGTATATTTTTATAACACTGAGTTCGATCACACGCGAATATGGTTTTTCTATCTTCTTCGAGAATTTTATTATTATTTTTTTTTTCTGTCATTTTCATTTTTTCGGCGTCTTTATCGTTCATGAGGATCTTTACGAAGTACTTTTTATTGGAATCACTTACGATGCAAGACACCTTCTATAAATATTTTATGGGAATCTCTTAATGATACAAGACTGTTCCAGAGTAATAATACTTTAAAGCATTAATAATACATGTACTTTCACCGTATGTAGCGATCTTTATCCGTGAACTAATCACAAATCGAGTATTTTCTTCTTTTTCGTCGTTACGAAAAATAAAACGAATTTAGTGGTTTCGCATCTTTGAAAATTAATGGCCGTCATAGTAATTATTTAGAAATCCCGTTTATTATTACGAGGTAAACGTGTTTGGATATGACCATTAAAGTAATATGTAATCGAAAACTACAGCAAAACAACGCCGAGAGATATATAGGTAAATTAACGTATCATTAGCTATAATAAAGCAACCCAGCTAATGTGTATTGTTGACATGATTTGTAAGCGTGATGGAAAATAATAAAACAATAAATTGATACGTGTACTTATGTGTATATATGTATGTATATATGTATATATACGTATGTGTATGTATATGTATACATATTGTATATCAAGATACATGATGTCACATAATCAGGGTGAAACACGTATCGTTCTTCCACGAGAAGAAGCCACAGCGTGTTTACATCCCCACTCTTGCTGCTGTCCGCTGATTGGCTGTCGTCGATCTTCGTTACCGTTTTCGACCAATATCGTCCGTCCACGAGAAGAAGGTACAGCGTGTTTACATCCCCACTCCTGCTGCAGTTCGCTGATTGGCTGTCACCAATCTTCGTCATCGTTTTCGACCAATCAGCGGACTGCAACAGGAGTGGGGATATAAACACGCTGTGCTTTCTTCTCGTGAAAGGACGATACGTGTGAGTCAGCGGACAGTAACAGAAGTGGGGATGTAAACACGCTGTGCCTTCTTCTCGTGGAAAAATGGTAACTGATATCACATCGATTACGCCGTAAATAATTTTAGCGGCAAATATTTCGGATAAAACGTGCACCTCACCGATTTTGATCATTTTTAAATGTATTGTAGGACTCAAGTTTCTTTTTATAGATATAAACCTGCTCAGCATTAATTTTCGAGATACGTGCAAAATATATTGGCTAATATTCCAGTAATTATACCGAACCAACTTTCAGTATAAGTATAATAAATTTGACGATAACCAACTTTGTATAATGGATGGAATAAAAGGGCATATTGGGTGTATAGACAGGTGGATGGGATCATATTTTTTTTAACGTGTCAACCAAACGGTGTCGAAAAGAATAGTCAAACTGTATCATTTTATATTACCAAAACAGTATTGGTTCTTACGAATTAGGTTAAGGTTGGGCTAGCTTTCTTCGCGACATGGAATTTTCAAAATATTTCTAAAGCCAAGTCGATTGTAAATCGCTGATGCGTTTATAAAAACAATAAATAAATAGCAGTTGTGCGTAGTCACAGTTCAACGTATGGAGAAGTACTGACAGAATTTTTTAAAGATCTTAGAAACTAAAGCTGAGCAGGGGTTATAAGAAAAGCGTGTCGGTACGTTGAGTTCTACGCATATTTGAAAATCATTGAAATCGGTAAGGTAGGAAGAACTTGTCAATGTAATTATTCAACTTTTATCCGAAACATTTGTAACAAAAATCCTTACTTGTGGAATAATCGAAATGGTTTCATTTATTTACCCCCCACCCCCCACCTGTTTGTGTGGACACGCACATGTATATGTAAGTATGTATGTATGTTTAGTTGTGGAAACAATAAATTGATATTTGTATGTTCTGCCGCGAAGACAAACGAACAATATCGCATTGTTTAATCCTGCATTTATACTTCTTTATTAACTTATTACAAATAAAGGAAATAAATATACGTATTACTTTATTGACTTGATCGTTATTTAAAGTTTTATCGTGAACATTGTAAACAATTTACCGATTTCTACATAATGTGATTTTTTAGATACATACATATGTATTTACATACAGAGTGTTCGGCTATCCTTGGGAAAAATTTTAATGGGAGATTCTGGAGGTCAAAATAAGACGAAAATCAAGAATACTAATTTATTGATGGAGGCTTTGTTAAAAAGTTATTAACGTTTTAAGTTCAGATCGTATTGAATTTTTTTCTCGAAAATGCGCAAGATTTCGGGGGTATGTCTATTTACCAAAAATGATTGTTCTTGACCCCTGCAACCGAAAATAATTTTTCCAAAACCATTTGAAATTTTTTTTTCGCGAAAAATTTTACCCCTTCTCGAATTTTTTTCTCGAAAGTGGGTACGATTTGCAAACACGCTGTGCCTTCCTCTCGTGGAGGGACGATGCATAGAACTTTTTGTCGATACGAAACTTTAGTTCTTGTAAAGTTTTAGAAAGTCTATATCTAGTATTCTCGTAATTTTACTAACATTGACTTTAATGTACGTCAATAAAATTTAATACGCGATACTTCGGTTTTAAGCTTGCAATTTTCAAGTATAGCACATATAACTTAGATGTTGATAATGCTAAAACGTTTGATATTCCTGGAAGTTACTTTAGATTTTCTGTTGCACTTAATGTAAAGAAAGATTCGTTACTGTTGGTCGGTGCTCCCAGAGCAGATTGAAGTTAGCAAGTTATTTAAGGTTAGGTTGAACACAATTCTAAGATAAATCTGAATAAAAATATCGCGTCGTGAATATAAATTTGGAATAGGTTAGACTTTTCTCTACACGATGGGCTCTATAATCCGATTCAACTTCGTTTTGTATTTTTCTCACTTGGTGTATGCAGTTCCTTGGATTTCTCCCTATAACCTGCATTTAGAATGTTGAATTAGTATCTGTATATATTTATGTTGCATGGTGTTTTTTCTAGTTAGATTTCATGGTTTGTGTTAGCGGGAAAATTTTCAAAAACCTACTATCATACATCACACGATGTGTGTGTATCTAGAATCATCTAAGTTATGGTTAGTTTGGGATGTTTTTATGTATCATCCTTCCATGAGAAGAAGGCACAGCGTGTTTACATCCCCACTCTTGCTGCAGTCCGCTGATTGGCTGTCACCGATCTTCGTCGCCGTTCTCGACCAATCAGCGGACTGGAATAGGAGTGGGGATGTCAACACGCTGTGCCTTCTTCTCGTGGAAGCACGGTACATTTTAACTCGATTCAACAACTACCGGGAAATATAAACAACTGCGCACGCGCGACACGTGATCAAACCAGGGCCGAATCGTAATGTCCAGATCCCTACATAGTAGGAAAGAAGCTAATTTTCTAAACAAAAAATACTCATCCTCAATATTAATGAGATTATTAATTAAATATTATTACATAAGAATGTGAATAAGAAGGCAAATGAAAATACAAATTAAAATATGGAAAATTATATTTTAACATGTGAAACTTAATTACTCTTAGCTAATTTCTGTTGTGAGTTGACTTACTCTTCTTCTTTCATTCCAAAATGAGTTTTGAGAAAAGGTATAAAGGATATTTAAAAGCTCTGAAAATGGGATAAAAAGAATAAATTACAAAGTGTTCTGTTCAATAAGCATGTATAAGCATATATATGTTCTTGTAAGGCCATCGATACATTTATAAAAATATAATAAATCTTACAAAACATCAACCTAATTTGAACATCCAACTGTAAAGATTGGAAAGGTTGTACAACAAATATTTTACTCTGTTACATTTCTAATTCTTGCCTAAGAGGGCCTTCTAGCGTGAGGGAAATTATTTGAACGAAAAACAAATTAAAATTGGTGGCACTTCATAGTCTCATAGTCGCTTTTAAAAAAGGTTTGGCTATAGTCGGTAGCAAAAGAAAAGAAAAAAGTCGATAATTCATGGATACCGTTCTGGTAAACATAGTTTCGAGAAAAACACTTTCAAAGTTTTGTATCCCTATAACAATAGCAAATATATTTTTCAAAATTCTTTAAAAAAATGCAAAAAAAATATTTTCTCAAAGGTGCACACTAGAATACCCCTTTAAGATATGTAATACTCTGTAAAAGCATATTTAAACCGGAATTCTCTTAAATAAATAATTTATATACAAAATATCAATTAATATCAATCCGTGATTTGTTCAATATGAGATTCGGGCAGCTTACACTATGTTTCTATACATTATTCGTCAAAACGTTCTATGCTCAAAATTAAACAAGCTGCCATTAACGTTGAACGTTTTTAGAATCAATAAAACTGTGCATTCGTAATACTTTAACTGTTCACATTCAACATAGCACAGTGTATCGTAAATTATACGACGATTTAAGAGCATAAAACTTGTTCTATTTATATAGGCTTTTATTTCAATTTATATTAATCGTCCAAACCTAAACCCTTCGAAATTTCATCCGCTGTTAATTTATGTCCTGAAGCAGGACTATCAGCAGGTGGAGCGGGTGGAGTAGATTGCGTAAATGGCGGACTACTTGGCGTATAAGTCGGCGGAGGCGTTGTACGATTTTCTCCGTGATTCTTCTGCACAGAGAGAAACATTAGGTAAAACGTGAAATTCGTAAATTTGCCAATTTAGAACTACCTCCTTTTACTCACATCTTTTCCGTGTTTGCTTAGACCTTCTATAGCAGAGTTGAACAGAGACTGACCAATCGCAGAACCTATTCCGGACAAAAGATCTGGACCCGAATTCGATTGCTGATTAGAGTAACCACCGGATGGTTGATAATTTCCTGGAGCTTGATATCCAGACTGTTGGTTTCCACCACCTCCGAAAACACCACCTATAATGGACCCTAAAGTCCCTGATAGTGGATCAGACGCTGGCTGGTTTTGTGGGCGCTGAGGTTGTCCACTATTGCCACCTTACGTAATACATAAGAATATAATCATAAAATATAGTTAAGATAATTCAAACTACTGTTCGTTAGTCTACGTCAGTAATTTTCAACCTCTTTTCTTTCAAGGCTACATTAATCATTGAAAAATATTTTGTTATCTATCACTAACGAGTATATTCTCGGTCCATTAAAAATAAAAATAATACGAATTAACCACTTCTTTTTCACTTATAATATCTCGACTAAAGAAATAATGCTTAAAAAAATATTTAAGAAACTACTTCTTGCAGTACACTGGTTAAAAATTGCTGTCTCAAACTAAGTTACAAGTAATGTAATACCTAATGCCCCGAGAATAGAGCCTAATACACCGCCGCCGCCTGATTCTTGAGGATACCCTTGCTGCGCGTGCGAATTACTTTGTAAAGCATTAGTCATTAAGCTGCTCGCTAAAGCTGCACCGAGAGATCCAAGGTTCCCCAAACCTCCCTCGGATTCTGTTTTCGACTTGGAAGCGTCCGATTTCTCGTGGTCTTTTTCCGGATCTTCCTCCTTTTTCTTCTGTGAATCGCAGAAACATGTTTGTAGTTTTCAGAAGTTACGACATTGTCATCGAATATACCTGCAATGCGTGAGCAGCACTGGCTATGCCTCCCGCAGCAACCAATCCTCCCAATGCTAAACCCACTTTATCCAAACAGGCACCGAACACATTCTCTTCTTGTGGTTTTTCATATCCAGGTTGGTAACCAGGTTGGTATCCAGGTTGATATCCAGGCATATTTGGGGGAATATAAGGAGGTCTATCGAACGTATTAGGCGGAGGACCATAGCCGGTTGGGGGAGGTGGACCGTACCCACCTTGCGAACCTATCGTCGGATATAATCCACCAGGTGCTAAAATCAGATAATTAATATAACATATTTATACTATTTATAAAATTCATCGTTAAGGAGTAAAACAATGTACCATTCTTCCACGAGAAGAAGGCACAGTTTACATCCCCACTTCTGTTGCAGTCCGCTGATTGGTCGAAAACGATGACGAAGATCGGTGACAGCCAATCAACGGACAGCAGCAAGAGTGGGGATGTAAACTGTGTCTTCTTCTCGTGAAAGAACGATACAGAATCCAATAAATATCCAAGCAAATATCTCGTAAATGGTTCGAGATAAGAGAAATTTACGTGATACGTAAATTAGTTTTTTTAGATAGATACACACAATTTTATTTACATATTTAATTAGTAGAAATCATTTGCAATTAGAATATCTTGTTAAAAATTGTTGTTATGCATCGTTTACGAAATAGTCGATATCTTAAATACTAGAGTAGTTTACAATGTGAAAGACAAAATTGATCAAATTACATAATTCTGAACCTTCAACTCATCGAAATACATGTTTATGTTCTTGTAATTAAAATATAATTCGCATCATTCTTCCACGAGAAGAAGGCACAGCGTGTTTACATCTCCACTTCTGTTGCAGTCCGCTGATTGGTCGAAAACGATGACGAAGATCGGTGACAGCCAATCAGCGGACAGCAACAAAAGTAGAGATGTAAACACGCTGTGACTTCTCGTGGAAGGACGATAAAGTATGAATTGCTGTACGATATCTATCATACAAGTAACTAGAATTTTGTTTGTTAATATTTCTAAGCTCTTTAACATTTAAAATTTAGTTCGAAGATACAATATAATTTGCTATTTTAATACTTGAAATGCTGATTATTTTCTAAACGATGCACAATAGCAATTTTAAACAAGATATTCTAAATTATGTGTTTTAAAAAAACTAATTTATGCAGCATGTAAATTTCTCTCATCGAACTGTTTTGTAACTTGTAATTTATGAGATATTTTCTTGGACATTTATGAATCCTACATTTATTTTATTAAAGGAAGTAAGATAAAGTGTAAAATATTGTATTACGTGGTGGTCCAAAATTAGCTGCAGGTACATCTGGCACAGGCGGGGCTCTGGGAGAACTAGGTGGACCAACGGGCACATCCTCGTACGATACAGATTCTAATTCCACGTCACCATCGACAACCAAGTGCGTAACTTTCTGATACGGCAGCCGATGAGCAAACTCTGCAAAGTGTCTGCCGTTTATGGCAATCTTGTAACAAGTATAATCGCAGAGAAGAAAGATCTCAAATTCTTGTCCAGGTTGAATCCACATGGGACCCTCGTTTTCTTCCATGCCCCAACTCATAGATTCTATGTGATTTCTAGTGATAAATCCTTCTGAAAAGCGTGGCGACACATGGATGGCTATGTCGTCCCTTGGATTCAACGTAGGTCCCAATTGATAATTAACAGCAAAGCGTACAGCATCTGAAGGAATTTTTCCTCGAACTTTTACCATTTTTCCAGGCACCAGGCCACCTTTAATAAGTTCCACGTACGGCACTGGCTGTTAAACGTAAGAAATTTATTAATATAATATTAAGGCTAAATGCAATATATTCTAAGTAATTTGGAGTTTTATTCTTAAACTGCGTATAAATTTATACATATAACATGTAATAAATTTTTACACGGAAAAGCTTTATGCGATATATATCGTAAATTTATAAGTTTGAAAATAAAGAAGATTAATAAATCACACTTTGATGCGATTACAACTGCATTGCGGATATTGGATTCGTCATCGATCAACGATGATCACTTTTGCAGTATTACATAGTTACATTACATTACATAGTTTTGTAATTTAAAAAAAAAAAAGGGCACTACTCACAGGATTTAAAACTGGTTCGGATGACATTTTTGTCGCTGGTTTCTATAAACGTATATAAAATTTATACGCCGATACAAAATTAGACCGTGGCGAACGCTATTGCGCATACGAATACGAGCTGTCACTTCCCTTCCAATTCTCGCGAAACATTTCTATTTGGAGTGCTGACGTTTCCAGTTTGACCTGTGCAATGCGGCACAAACTATACGCGCATGATTCTGCGCAGATGCATTGTACAAACTCACCTTGCACCGCAACGATGTTCGCCTGTAATTAAATATACTTAATTGCAGAAAATCTGGGAACTTTATTTTATACGCGGACGAAAGAACCGAGCAGGCTTCGTTTTATTTTTAAAAGTACACCGGAAACGCATAGCGTTGCCACCTCATTACATCGTGAGAGAATTTTTAAAATCTTTGCAAAAACGAAACACGAGGCCCAGTGCTTTTGTAATTTTGTTTTACTTTTTACGCTTTTCATTAATTTCTATTTATCGTTGAACCTTTTTCTTAATCACTTTGTATTTTTTCTAATTCCACCATATAAGACTTAACGTAAGTAATGTATTGGAAAGCATTATGATGTGTTCGTCTACTTCCAAACACTAAATATAGTTTTTTTGGAGCGAAATTGTATACCGATTGTTGTATACCGATTTCGATTGTTGCAAGAGCGAGAAGGAACGACTCACATTCGCCATCTTTCTCGCTTTCCCGAAATTGCACGAAGTTGCACGAAGTGCGGCCCGTGCAGTAAGATGTATATCGTCCTTCCACAAGGATATAGCATGTTTACATCCCCACTCCTGTTGCAGTCCGCTGACTCACAGGCATTGGTCGAAAACGGTGATGGAGATCGGTGTCAGCCAATCAGTGGACTGCAGCAAGAGTGGGGATGTAAACTGTGCCTTCTTCTCGTGGAAGGACGATAGGATGCGCTGCTTTCCCCACTACTCTATTAGACGCTAAAGGAAGTTCGTTATTACTAGCATCATCGTCGATGCTCTTAATTATGCCAAATCTGACCACATTATTGGACAGATTGGAATAGTCGAGAAACTTCTTGCATTTGTATCGCCATCCGTTCGAATTTTCGACAAACGACAATGGTGAAATTGAAAAGTTGTATAACCTCTGTCATACAGCATTCTTTTACGACTCAGTGGAGTCCCTTCTTTTTTTTCGATGCGTCGTAGCGAGCATTTCTGTGCATTTATTTTTGCAATTTTTCATTGTAAAGTTTAGTGTGGCGAAATAGTGAGTGTGATTTAGATTAATTCTTCTGATATGTGTTGGTTTCTGCTTCACAAAATGCAAAAAAATTGCTAGGTGAATAATTTGTATACATTACATACTATTCTTTACATTTGATTTATAGATGGAAATGCTATCGTGTAACGTCAGTCGTACGAAGTCACATTTACATCCGAAGGAGTTCATACTTTCCATACTTTCGCAAAAGGTACGCATTCAAATCATACAGTGTTTTTCATTTCGCTCTCAGTTTCATTACTTCATCTAATAACTGATATCTTAAAATCCAAAGGTTTTCAAACACAGATCTTGCAAATGTCTTGGCACAAGTCTTCGAAGATCTTTCACAAACATAGTCAAATGATCATTGACTGATCGTACCTATGTTAAAATGCCTCAGGATAACGAAAGGAAGATACATGCTATAAATAGGAGGTTACGCGTCTGCCGTAAATCTAACAAAGTTCTAGGGCAAAAAGCGAAACGTCTCCAGAAGACTGCCTCTTTATCAAAAGAAAGAATGCTCCATTTGATGGGTTTTCCAAACTGGTGAAAAATGGAAAGATTCATGTAGTATGTAAGGCCCTGCATATATCCGACTTGTGTGTCATCGCACTAACGTTACACTCATATTTCCCCAAAGCATATAATTATGTTCAAAGAATATTTAAATTAGCTTTATTGCACGTCAGTACGTAAAGAGCATGGTTTACTATATTGCAATATGAAGTTTGAATAGAAGCAGAAATCGAAATCAATAAAGATTTAGTATGTGCATTATCGATGAAACAATCGTACGGGGTATCAAAGGAAACGTGAAGATAAAGTATGTGGTCACGTGGATATAATACGACTTTTTCAAGCCATTGTTTTTTTGACGTAGTCAATTCAAATTATAGCATGCAGCAGGACAACTGGGAACAGACAAAGCATGAATCAAGTTAACCAGACAACTTGATACTGGAAAAATAGTCTACAATTCAGTTAGCATGCATGTATGTATACATTGCATATTCATTGCTACGAAAGGTGGGTTCGAAATACTGTAACAAAATTTACGAACGTGTATTACACATAAAAATTAATTCAACTTTTTTTATAAACGTAAGTTTATCGAACTATATTTTTGGTTGCAACTACTTCAAATTACAGCATCTATTTTCAAATAGATTCTGAGAATTTTCAAATTTCATTTACGTATATATTCTGTACATATTTTCAATATTTCTAAAAAATATAATGATTAATTTGCAACGTTTGTTCGATTGAACTTCCATTCTGGTGCTTCCTCTTCGAAATTTATTAGACATATAGATTTAGATTCTCAAGCCTCGATAGGTAAGTTAAACTACGTAAATATTAAAAGATATATGTATACTATATTCATAGTACATATAATTCTATTCTTTTTTACATATATTCTGTATATGATATACAGATCATGCCTTTCATGTTTTATAAAAATTTTGCTTCTCTTCGAACTATATTCGAAATAAGCTGTTGCGCGGGTTTTCAGTAAATCAACAAATTCAGGGAAATCGAAAAAATTTCTTCGTTGCTAACATAAGTAATACGCTTTTGTTTTACATCGAGCACATAATTTGATGGGTTCGAATATTGATTTTATAATAAAACAATATCGCAATTATGTGAAGCGTTCTCAGATTTGATTCTCCCTCCAGAATTCAGCATGAACATGTCTACGTATATTAAAGTAGCTATGTTCACACCTAGAATGAGATCAAAGACGTATAGTCGGGAATCATAACACATACTATAGCAAAGACGAGAATCGTAACAAAGCATAAACGTAAATCTAGTAACTTAGTAGATGTGTCGTTGGCCAGGCGTCGCTAGTTGTTTATTCTCAAAGATGGCGGCCTTCAAATGCTTCCTATGCTTAGATACCCCCGTACCGCATCCAATATATAGAGATCAGTAGATAGAGGCAAAGCTGGTAAGGTAGGAGACGTAGAAGTGCGGTGGAGGGCAAGTGTTATGCTAACTTTGTAGACTAAGCGGTGTTAAGAAGGGAGTATAGTGAAGTTCGATTGACGGCGTGATAATTGTGAACGAGTTCCAAGACTGATAGAATTTACGGTAATTGTCATCCGAGCAGCATGAGCGCGCGAAACGGTTTCACGGATCGCATACATGCATATGATTCGTATACAATTAAAAGTACGGCGCTCTAAATGTTTAGAAAAACACACAATGATACACGGTCTCTTTAAGGGCCTGTGCTACCTTCTTGTGTTTACATATGCATACGGTTGCAGCGTGGGTTAAACGTGTAAAAATAATAGCAAGGCGGAGTATTTGTAGCAGAAAAAGGATAACTGGCGGCGGTGGTAGAGGAAGTGAGAATAAGAGACATATGCAATCGACAAAATGTCTCGCTAGGAAAAACACGAGTACACGCACTGGCGTTCGGTTACTCGGATACGTATTGGCAATGAACGACCGAGCGTGCATAATTTACTCGGCTTTACATTGTTCGTAAGCGACACTGTGCAATATGATAAAAAAATATGCGTATCTTTACGAGCCGTTCTTCGTTTGTTGGTGCGTGTGCGATCGATACGTCACTTGGTTACGATGTACTAAGTAAATCCGTTGTCCGACGATATCCACCGGCGACAATGATGATTGTAATATTCATCGATCAATTTCATCAATATTATAACAAATAGTACAAGTACATATTTATTTGTCTTCGTCATCGTCAGCTACGGCACTAGTGTCGGTGGTGGTAGGTGTAGTGACAGTGACGACGACGACGCTAGCGGTGATTGTGACGGCGGCAGCAGCGACAGTGGTGGTAGAAATAGCTATGGCGGTGGCGGTCGAATGGCGGTCGCGGTGGCGATCGTGATAACGACGACAGCGACGGTAGTAACGATATTATCGAATGTAACGATGATACCAACGACGACAGTGATAACAAAGTACGCGAAATAATGGATATGCGTTGCCCGTAGAAATTCGTTCGATCCAAATGAACATAATAGACGGGAGAATATGCAAACAAAACCAGCAAGTTATAGAAAAAGAAGTGGCTGGGAATAATCTCGGTTTTTAAACTTCGCTCGGGCGATGCTCGCGTGCAAATAAAACCGAGGAAATGTAAAATCGAAAGGAAGAGTAACGTCTCGTCTGCGAGATTCGTTTACAGTGGCGGGTATCGCTTATTTTTAGTATATCTGTGTACACGGTTGTTTAGCCAAGTTCGAATTATGTGCATGGAAGCGACGTTACGATGGACGATAGACTGCGGATAATGGATAATCGGATTGTTGCGTTGAACGTGATATCACGACGAGGGGAACGAACGGAGAGAAACGCATGAAACGGGTTAGCCTGTGCTCGTCTCGCTGGCCAAAAGTGTGGCCACAGGATAGAACAAGTGCATCGTACGAAACGAACACTTCGTATTGTTGTTAGTTTCTCATCTGTAATCGAAAATATCAATTAAACGAATGATAGAAGAGATCGAGTGTTGGAAAGTGAACGTGTATAGGTTTCGTATATCGTAGGTGTAAATCACGCCTATGTTAAAAATCATACAGAAGAGCGTGATATGTCACGAGCAGTCTTAGACAATTTGTACGACTATCAAGTTCTCGGTCCCCTCGAATCATTGTACATACATTACGAATAATGGAGACGTTATTGCCCAGCAATGCAAACAGTCAATCGTACAGTCCGCAACTAAAAACTGTATTAAAAACGTATCAGCTGTCCGCTGTGAAAAGCTTACAGGGACCAAGCTCGGCCCTGCTTGGTATGGACTGTAAGAACCTGCTGCAAGAACAGACATCTTGTTACTCCCCTTCCAGTCGATCGAGTAATTGCATCGTCGATTCGGTGTCAGAGTTGATCTCTGCGAAGGATACCGAAAAGGACAACCTGTCCGTAACGCCTGTCGTTCCGTGTAAAGTTCGTGGAACGGATCAACCATTCGAAGACTCGGACGAAGATCCTCAATTGGAGCGCTCTAAAAATGTTTGCGAAAAGAGAGAATTAGAATTTCAAATACCTATTCTAACGGCGCCTGACCAAAGTTGTTCAGAAAGATGCGAAACTGTTTTAGAGGGCGAAAGAATATCTTGCTTTGTCGTAGGAGGTGAACGAAGGTTATGTTTGCCACAAATTTTAAATACGGTATTACAAGAATTTTCTCTTCAGCAGATCAATCAAGTATGCGACGAATTGCAAATCTATTGTTCTCGATGCACTCGAGACCAGTTGGAGGAGCTTAAGCATTCGGGCATTTTGCCACGTAACGCTCCTTCTTGCGGCCTTATCACTCAAACGGATGCCGAAAGACTTGTCAGTGCGTTGCTATTAAGGACAGAATCGTGCGAACCTCCTCGCGTCGGTCAAAATGAAGATAGCACTGAGAAAAAGGTGTCTACCAAGAATGGTAACGACGACGAATCTATTGTCAAATTTAAAGTGTACCACGAGTGTTTTGGAAAATGTAAAGGCATTTTCGACACGAGTTTCTTCGAATCTGATGACTCCGCGTGTATAGAGTGTATCGAATGCGGCTGCCAATTCTCACCTCGACGGTTCGTCAGACACGCTCACAGGTCTCTTGAAAACCGTACTTGTCATTGGGGCTTTGATTCTGCAAACTGGCGGTCGTATTTGTTACTTTCACGGGAACAAGAACATTATAATAAATCGCTTGCTGTATTCCGAGAATTAAAAGAGAAACATCTCACTCTGAACTCCAAACGAAAGTCGGAGGTATCGTACTTTTAATTATCACCAATAATCTGTAAATTATTTCTACGTACACTGTTTCAAATATAAAAACAATTTATACGATACAATTGGAAATAGTAATATTTTTCAAAAATCTATATTAAAAGAGATAAGTAGTAGAATAGACGGAAGGAAATAAAGAACTCTTTCTTTTCAGTTGCGGATCGACTCGGAGAAACTGTCTAAGCGAATTAGAAGAGACGTTGGGAGAGACGATTGTCCGGGAATGTATAATGGAAACGGTTTAGGCATGTATCATCCTGTATCTCAGGTAGCTAATGCGACCGATCCATATTTGCAAATGCAATGGGCAGTCTTTGAATTAGCAACTAGAGGGGCATCAGCTTTTAGACCTTGGAATACTACTAGTACTTGTAAGCACAAAGATAAGTAAGTATAGCATCAAATGGATACGTCGTTTAACACTGGATTGCCGGATGTTGGTTATACAGGGTGTTCGGCCACCCTTGGGAAAAATTTTAATGGGGTATTCTAGAGGCCAAAATAAGACGAAAATCAAGAATACCAATTTGTTAATTGAGGCTTCGTTAAAAAGTTGTTAACGTTTAAAGTTCTGCCCGTTCTGAATTTTTTTCTAGAAAGTGGATAAAATTTCGAGAGTATGTCTATTCACCAAAAATGATTGTAATTGGTCCCCGCAATCGAAAATAATTTTTCCAGAACGATTTGAAAGTTTTGAATTTAATTGTTAATAACTTTTTAACGAAGCCTCCATCAACAAATTGGTATTCTTGATTTTCGTCTTATTTTGGCCTCTAGAATCCTCCAGTAAAATTTTTCCCAAGGGTGGCCGAACACCCAGTATACCTACTTTGCCTGAAATGAGTAAATTTGACTCGAACATAAAAAATGAAGCTTTTTTAACAAAATAAAATTCTATTATAAACCAATTTATTCAAAGCACTTTTTGCATATATATTCTGTTTTTAAAATATATTTTCCGCAGATTTTTTTATTACATTTAGCACAAACACCGTTCTATTTCTCCTGCATGATACTTGAACTTGGCAATTCAACCGTTTTTCAATATTCTGTATATTGGATGGAGGAGTGAAAGTACTTTTGGCTTCATGGTCGTAATTACCGCTTAGTTCTTCAGTCGATTGTAAAATAAAATCTTTTCTTGAGATTTTTACTTGAGTGACGTCTTTATATGTATAAAACCCAAGCATTGATTGCTGCTAAATCTAAGATATTGTAGAATACGTGAAGGGGCCATCTGCGAGAGCCTGCTTTGGTACTATATTTTCGCGCCATTTGGTCAAGTATATCGACTCCATACTTAGTATTATTATAAAATGATATAGTTTCCGGGACAAATTTTTTATTTTTTGCAATTTCTACATTTCGATGCTTCGAGTTCAATAATAGAACTATTTTATTTTTATTTTTTATTTGAACTTGCAAAAAATAATTTCACAACATTGTAGTTTTAACATGAAAACTCTCTCTCACCAGAGTGTTTACAAAAAGTTTTGTACGCACAGGAAATAAGTTACGTGTGTGTAAAACGGCGAGTCAAATTGTCTCGTGCCCGACAAAATAGGTATAGCAAGGAGTGGGGAGGAATAGAAATTAATTTTTGTATACATTTCATAATTCTATACAAAACCAACAAATGATGTAAAAGAAATTATTTAAAATTTTTATATTATACAGGGTGTTTGGCCACCCCAGGCAAAAATTTTAATGGGAGATTCTAGAGACCCAAGTAAGACGAAAATCAAGAATACCAATTTGTTGATGGAGGCTTCGTTAAAAAGTTATTAACAATTAAATTCAAAAATTTCAAATCGTTCTGGAAAAATTATTTTCGGTTACGGGGGTCAATTACAAGCATTG
This sequence comes from Colletes latitarsis, assembly GCF_051014445.1. NCBI lineage: Eukaryota > Metazoa > Arthropoda > Insecta > Hymenoptera > Colletidae > Colletes > Colletes latitarsis. Next base: position 18,306,179 of record NC_135145.1, read on the forward strand.
TTTGTCATTACACATACCCTCGAAATCCTACGCACTTTCGAGAAAAAAAATCGAGAAAGTACTGAAATTTTTAGACGAAATTAAAAAATTTCAAATCCTTCTGGAAAAATTATTTTCGGTTACGGGGGTCAATTACAATCATTTTTAGTCATTACACATATCCCCGAAATCCTACGCACTTTCGAGAAAAAAATTTCTTACCGAAAATCTATTATAATTGCCTAAATTTTTCGACGAAAAAAAAATATTTCGAATCGTTCTGGAAAAATTATTTTCGGTTGCGGGGGGCAATTACAATCATTTTTGGTCATTACACATACCCCCGAAATCCTATCCACTTTCGAGAAAAAAATTCATTATCGAAAAGATAATTAATTTAAATTAATTAAATCATAACTTCTGAATGGATTGGAGGATTTCAATGTTTAAAAAAGCAAACAACGCGTATTTTAGTGAAGAATATATAAAAATTGCAAAAATATTCGAAAAGTTGATCCTTGATACCGCAAAATGAGGAAACCCCCATAAAAATAGTCCAATTTTCAAACAGCCATAACTTCGACAATAGTGAATATATTTCAATGAAACTTTTTTCTGAAGTAGAGCTCATAGGTACCTACAAAAAAGTACTAAACAACTTTTCCGTGGAGCGTCAAACAAAATTACTAAAAATCAAAAACGAATTTTTAAGAAAAAGCGACAGGGGGTAGGTGCTCAAATTTTTAGGCGAAAAAAAAAAATTTGAAATCGTTTTGGAAAAGTTATTTTCTGTTGCAGGGGTCAATTACAATCATTTTTGGTGAATAGACATATCCCCGAAATCCTGCGCATTTTCGAGAAAAAAATTCAGAATAGGCGGAATTTTAAACGTTAATAACTCTTTAACGAGGCCTCCATTAATAAATTAGTATTCTTGATTTTCGTCTTATTTTGGTCTCTAGAATCCCCCATTAAAATTTTTCCCAGGGATGACCAAACACCCTGTATAACAATAAAATTGTAAGTCAAATTGACTCGTGCCCGTCAAAATAGGTATAGCACACATGGATCATTGGAGCGAAGGAGTGGGGAGGAGTAGGAATTAGTTTTTGTATACATTTCATAATTCTATGCAAAACCAACAAACGATGTAAAAGAAATTATTTAAAATTTTTATATAACATTAAAATTGTAAATGAGTCAAATTGACTCGCTCCGGCAACCTAGTGTTAAGGATCGCTAGAAGAGATTTATCATATTTTCTATATAAATATGTAATTTTCTGTGAACAGTTCGTCGTTGGTGCCTGCGTACCTTAGTCGAGGTCCGCCTGTACTGCAACATCCAGAGTGCGTGGTTCCCCTTTCTGAGTGCAAACATTTCGAACCACATTTTCAACCAAATGTAGCCTTAGCACCTATACCTGCACCATCAGTGCCTGTAGTACTTCCGCCATCCGCTCATCCTCAGCGACGACATCACCACGAACATAAACGTTATAATGTTCATTTGTCAAGCCCCCGCGAGAAAAAGGAACCCTCGTTAGATAGTGTGAAAGTTGAGAAAACGTCCCCAAATTCGGAATCCGGTATCGGCGGTTATTCCTCGGCCCCCTCGTACACGCGTGGAAGCAATCAAAGGGAATTGCACCGGAGGAGTAAAAACGAAGTGGGCGAGGAAGAAGAGAGCAGCGCCGCGGTAACATCTTCCACAGTAAACATAGACCCGCCCTCGGCCGAGTTTCGAACTTCTTTGCTAGAAAGTGATTCCGACTCGGAGGGAACAACGGCGATAGATTTAGAAGAAAGACTATTGGCGTTGGAAGTACCGCGAGATGTTCTGGAGCTTGCGCGACGTATAGTTTCGGAGAACGTACAGTTACGACGTCATCGACGTTCGAACGCACGCGAGATATCTCAATTACGTAATCAATTGCAAATGCAGAAGCTACAATCATCCAATGGCGGTGATAAAAAGGCGGAACCGGCGAACGCAAGCGCGGCTGATAGCACCGAAGGTAGCGAAGAGACCGAGCCTGTATTACCTTCGAATAACGAGGAGTCGGAGTCTGTTGTTCTGGCAGTTAGTAAAAAATAAAATCGGTGATTAGAATTTTTTAAATTATTTACTACAAAAAAGAAAAAGAAACTGCTCACCAATTTTTTGCAACGCTTATCCTTTGGCCAGAGAGGCGTGCATTAAATTTAGTATTAGCTATAATAATAACAATAATAATGATGATGATAACGATAAAAAATTCTAAATGATTAAAAAAACTGTTTAGGTTATGTGATACATAGAGAGCCTTTAACGTTAACGACGGTTTATTTGAAATTTGTATTGTAATCAAACGTCATTGTCTCGATTTTCAATTAAAATCGAATGTAAATATTGTAACATATGGAAAAGCAAAATAAGTTAACCAGAATTTACCATGCCATTTAGTAGTTACACGTAACGATTATTAAATAAGTCTCCCGTGCATATTAAATATGCAATACACAGCAAAGATTTCGATGGTCGTTCGTTTTAATTTTCTAATTGAACGACGATCAGAAAAATAAGAGATTAGATTGCTTTCCATTTACTTTTTATAGTCATGACTGCATAATGTAAATACATTCAAGTATCATAGATGTATGTTTATATTAATAACATCATGCAAAATATTGCTAAAGTACAAACAACCTTTAGGTGCTATATCGTTACATTAGGAATGTTCTAAGCATAAATCTAGGTGTATTTCAACAGTTCGTACTATACCATAATATTAAACACCTCGATTAATTTTTAATTTTATTATTTTTTATAGGGTCGAATGCAAATAAAGCTTCGTTCGACGCTAATAAATTCAATTCGAACGGTTACACGGAAATAAATGAAATTATTATTATTATACGATACGAGTGATATTACAGGGAATTGCGATAATTTAATTTATACGGAAAATTAATAATCTTTTTATACGTCGTGTAGTCGTTACATTATTTTATGATGAGACAACTAATTCCAATTTTTTTAAAAATGGTTCGATCGCGTTACGAACAGTTGTATTAAGACTGGAATGAACGTTATTTTATTTGAGGGGATATTCTAGTGTGAAATGCGTTTTTTAAAACTCTAGGAATTTTTTGCAAATAAACTATAATACCTTTTACAGTCAAATTTACAATATTTATATATGTTTCAGAGACATTTTTAAATTTTTGGCACTGCATACTCTCAAACGTAGTCGCCATTTTATTTGTTCGAAATGAAAAAACGTGAAAGATTTTTAATTAGTATGAATTCGACTGTAGCAGATACTAGAATAAAAGAAAAAAATGGCAACGCTTAAGCTTATCAATTTTTTCATATTTTTTTTTTAATTTCGAAAACCTAAAATATAAAGAAAAAATTAACAGTTATAATTTCGTTAATTTTAGGAGTTCAGGCATTTTGCAAATATATTTTCCAAGTTATATCTTTTAAGAAAATGTAAAGAAAAAAGGAAATCGATTTTTTCAAAGGTTCACATTAGAATATCCCCTTTGATGTATTTTTATTTTTTATTTCTCTCGCAATACTGTATATTGTCCCAAGAAAATAAGTATCTTATTAGCGAGTTGTCATCTTTAGCAAAAAATACTGTAGCATAAAACATTTGCTATAGGGAATCGTTACGTAGAATTATTATACTTTTCGTATTGATATTTATTTGAAACATTATATTTACATATCATTTTAACTGTATTTAAAATTTGGAAGATATTCAACCCTGTGGGTCGTGAAATTTTAAATGTGATTTATTAGAAATATTTGTTTCATGATGAAAGAAAAAATTAAGATCTACGAAAATAAAGTAATCGGTACTTGTAGGGTATCCTGGAAGAAAATTATAAGCACAACTCTGCCTTTTATCGAACACTATTCTTGTTTCTGCTCGTTATTATGGCGTGTACATGCAATAATAGAAAGAATACATCTTTTTTTAAAATATTTATGCAAAAGTAACACTGATTTAGAGATATACCTAGATACACACTAGACATCTAAGAATAAGAAACCATAAATATAAAGATATAAATATATATAAATTCTCATATAATATATATTTATATTTGTATATATCTTGAACATACAGTTTTTTAACTTTATTGGTTCTTGTGATTTAGTATATCCGTTTATTTTCTTAAATTTTTTTTCCACTTTTTACCCCTCATTTTGTCTTACACGTGAAATTAGTATAATGTAAAGACAAATTTCTTAAATTCGAGTGCAACTTTAAAACATTCGATGTATCGTTATTAATTTGTACTTTGAAAAGTATAATATTGTTTTGAAAAAAAAAAGTAATTAAAATGTTTGAAATGTATAAAATATTTAAAAAGTTATAAATATATTGAAAAAAAAGGTTGTTTTATAAGCTTGGAAAGCTTTTTGTATTGGATACATACTAGAAATACGATATAAATCTTACACATATTTACATATTATAATAAAAATCAATTAGTAATTATACATTTGTGTATTTGAAATATACATATACATATATTTCGAGACTGCTTCGAAGATCTCTTATCATATACATTTTTCTAACGTAACAAGAGTGCCAGTAATTCTTGTATCGCATCAAAGCAACAAGACGTAAGAAATTTCCATTTTCAATTTTATTATTTGCAACGTTCACTTTCAAAGTAAAGCGAATAGTAAATTTTCAAAGCAATCTGTTAGAAAAGAAAATTTAAGGTGTACGATATAATTGATTACATAGAATAAACGCATTCATTATACTCCATATAACATTTGATCGCTACATATGACATATGTATGTTACATCATATTGTTGTAATAATATTATAAGCATCCCACCTACGATTAAGAATGTTATAATTTATGATTTTCATACGCACTCAGTTTATTATAGATATATAGAATATGTCGTAAATAGTACAATACGAATTACATAAAAACTCGGTTTTGAATATATTTGAGATCTGCATATAAAGTTTCAATGAATCATGTAACTGCCATTACTAAAGATGTATTTTAATTTCGAATGGGTGATGTATTAAGTTAAAATGGGAAATTACAAATAAACACATAATATGCGATGTCTGACTTTATTAACATTTATGCACGATATTACAAAAGTTAATGTGGATTTCGTTCGTTCGAATAAATAAACAATTTGCCAATTGGCTTTTACTTGTTTAAGGCGATTTATAAAAATGATGTTATCGGGTATTTAATATGTATGAAAAATCGTTATTGTTATGATATATTTATTTCAAGTTTGAAGAGAAAAGAAAAAAAAATAAGAGTGCGAGCAGTAGCTAATATAATTATTACATACACGATACGCGTACGCTCAAAACATTTATATGCATATTCGATATGCGTGTATTAATACATTAATATTTAAAAATACTCGTTCGATTTTCATTTCAGATAGTAAATTATATAATAGGTTTCTTCGTTTGTGTTGCAAGTAGAACTATGAAATACAAATCGAACGAATTCTGAGTTATTATTTTTCTCTCTCGCATCCGTGAATCGGAATTCAAGAAAATAAACTATTGAATGAAGGGGAAGGCCCGTATAACTATACCAATCTGGGTGACTTTAATATGTCGTTTCGTGTATAAACGTAGTAATAATTTGTATATTTATTGGTCTCGATAATAAATGGCACATAGGTATTATATCAAAACGAACTGCCATAAACTAAATTAAGAGAAATATAAACAATAAAGAAATTAATTCGCGATCCAACGAATTCGAATAAATGTCGTAATTATTTGTATTACTGGGGACGTGGTACGTACATTATACTAGTAATATGTATCAAAATTGAAATATTAATTATTCTCGAGTACACAGCGTCAATAGTTTATTTTCTTAAGTACAGATACAGGATGTTCGGCCACACCTGGGAAAATTTTTAATGGGGGATTCCAGAGGCCAAAATAAGACGAAAATCAAGAATACCAATTTGTTAATGGAGGTTTCGTTAAAAAATTATTAACGTTTAAAGTTCTGCTCATACTGAATTTTTTTCTCGAAAATGCGCAAGATTTCGGGGGTATGTCCATTCACCAAAAATGATTGCAATTGACCCCCGCAAACGAAAATAATTTTCCCAAAACGATTTAAAATTTTTTTTTTCCCGTCAAAAAATTTCACACATTCTGGAATTTTTTTCTAGAAAGTGGGTAGGATTTCGGGGGTATGTCTATTCAACAAAAATGATTGTAATTGCCCCTCACAACCGAAAATAATTTTTCCAGAATTATTTGAAATTTTTTTTTTTCACCTAAAAATTTGGGCACCTACCCCCTGTCGGTTTTTCTTAAAAATTAGTTTTCGATTTTTAGTAATTTTGTTTGACGCTCTACGGAAAAGTTGTTTAGTACTTTTTTGTAGGTACCTATGAGCTCTACTTCAGAAAAAAGTTTCATTGAAATATATTCACTATTGTAGAAGTTATGGCTGTTTGAAAATTGGACTATTTTTTTGGGGTTTTCCTCATTTTGCGGTGTCAAAGATCAACTTTTCGAATATTTTTGCAATTTTTATATATTCTTCACTAAAATACGCGTTGTCTGCTTTTTTAAACATTGAAATCCTCCAATCCATTCAGAAGTTATGATTTAATTAATTATCTTTTCGATAATGAATTTTTTTCTCAAAAGTGCGTAGGATTTCGAGGGTATATCTATTCATCAAAAATGATTGTAATTGACCCTCACAACTGAAAATAATTTTTTTAGTATGATTTGAAATTTTTTAATTTCGTCTAAAAATTTCAATACTTTCTCGATTTTTTTTCTCGAAAGTAGATAGGATTTCGAGGGTATGTGTAATGACCAAAATTGATTGTAATTGACCTCCACAACCGAAAATAATTTTTCCAGAACGATTTGAAATATTTTAATTTCGTCTAAAAATTTCAGTACTTTCTCGAATTTTTTTCTCGAAAGTGGATAGGATTTCGGTGGCATGTGTAATAACCAAAAATGATTGTAATTGACTCCTACAATCGAAAATAATTTTTTCAGAACGATTTGAAATTTTTTAATTTCGTCTAAAAATTTCAGTACTTTCTCGATTTTTTTTCTCGGAAGTGTGTAGAATTTCGAGGGTATATGTAATGACCAAAAATGATTGTAATTGACCCCCGCAACCGAAAATAATTTTTCCAGAACGATTTGAAATTGTTTAATTTAATTGTTAATAACTTTTTAACGAAGCCTCCATCAACAAATTGGTATTCTTGATTTTCGTCCTATTTTGGCCTCTAGAATGCCCCATTATAATTTTTCCCATCGTTGTCGAGCACCCTGTATATCCCTCGATAAATGGCATAATAGATTTAGAATTAAACGTGTTTCGTTAACATCTAAATATTCTTCGTAGTAACATCTAAATATTCTTAAGAAATTAAGTGTGACATTAATATACAAAACAAGTGCAATATGAAAGTACAAAATTTAACCTCTCGTTTGAATTTTGTATATTTTACAAAAAAAAAAAAAAAGAAAAATTAATATATGGACATAGATTCTTCGATATTCTAAATTCTAGTTATAAGAATTTTGAAAATATTTTACCATTAAAATCTTTATAATGTATAAGACCATGTCCCTGATAACGTACTTATATAGCGTTGATCTTTTAAATATATATTCCCCGACGACAAAAGGAAAGGGTCATTTAAAACGATTTAACGATATACAATTTTCTAATCACTTTAACGTTATCCTGAATTTTATATGATCGAATATGTATATTCGAACGACGAATTCCATATTCTTATGGATCGATATATATATATATAATGGATATTAAGTAGTTTCAGTAGCGGTCTGATCGATCTTTGATATAACTGTAGAATAAATGTACATACAATTATTTTCCAAAAAAAAAAAAAAAAATACTCACTGTTAAATGTATATGATGGAAACTGTTATAGATAAGGCTATTATCGTCATTTATATTAATTGAGATAATAAACGACATTTCGATTAAATAAGATTGCTCTATATTATTGTTACATCAATAGCTTTCGATAGATCAAACATACTATATTAATTTTCATCGTATCAATACCTATGTACAAAATAATATAGCTTGTATACTAAACATTTAATACATTTATAACGTCACGTGTTCTTCGATCAATTTAGTTTAATTAATATTTTTCATTGGATTCTGTTTGTTCGAAGGGCAAAGCCACCGAGGTTCGGACTGCTCCTTTAACGCGAAAAGGGGGATGATGGCGGATAGTCCGGCATCAGAAGAACAGCTCATATTAGAGAGAAAATTGGATGATCGTTCGATCGACTCGTGAACCCAGGACGTTTCTAGAGCTCTGCAGGTATGATGCACACGAAATGGCCAATTATTTAGTATATCAACTCCAGCTCAAATCCCTCTTTTTACGCCTTTACTTCGTCTGCCTTGGAAGGCGTTCGAATGTATTTTGCATTATAAAGAGAAGGCTCGTACGCCGGAATTGACAAATGTAGATCTATGCAAGCGCTGATTCCGCCGCGAAAGGGAAGGGGAAAAAGGAATGGTCGAATGTAAAGCCTGGAATAGCGAAGATGGGTGTCAGAAGACTTGTATAAGTTATCAGTGAGTGTATTATCGGACAAGCATCACAGGGATTATATTAGGGGATAATGTTACGACTAGGACGCTAGCGCCGTGTGCAAAGTTGGTACTAATGATTGGTCAGGCCTTGGTGATAAAATCACGACATTCACGATCACGGCTGTGATTTAACTTCATTCACGACCGTGATCGTGATCTTTCGTGAGTAAATTTACTGTAATCACAATTTTTGACCATGATTGAATCATTTTTTATAAAATACTTCGATATAGCTGGCGTGTAATATAAAATTTAAATTACGTTACGGTTTTTGCGTGTTACGTAAATTTATTTGTAATTCTCTTTCCCCTACTTTTTATCAGCATTTTAAATATTAATTCTTCCCCTCGATGTCAATATCGTAATATTAGTCATTTAAATAGTGCAAAAGTGAGAAACATTTCTGTTATGTTTATGTTATGTTATGCATGTCTAGTATATATCAAGTTTTGCAAAATATCGATGTATTATTCAATAACTAGTAGTTTGAAAAAGGTCTTGTAAATTTAATGAATTGATTTGTTGATCAATATACATGATGTAGTTCTATATATGTTATATTTTTTTAACTAAAGCCAAGAGAGATTTGTTTATATTCGTTCGAAATCTATTACTGAGATGCTTTAAGAACAGTGAATACTATTTAATACCGTGACAGAAATTACTATAAAGTTCACAGAGTTTTGAATACTTGAAATTATTAGATGTAAAATATTCAATTTGAAAATATCCTATAAACTAATTTGTTTACAAACATCCATCAGAACATTCGTAAATAACCCCTTACGAGACTACCAGCCACACTACCTCCACCTATCCCCACTTTCATCGTACACCACATTGTCATTTCGGCCAATAGCGATAATGCATGCATTTAATAAGATCGCGTATTGGCCAATCTAAGCACCAATCAGACTCGTATTCCTTTCGCTAGCCAATTTCTCGCAAACGTATTGCATACTGCATCCGTTTGCAGTCCAGCATCCGTGCCGTCTATTTGTATAGATCTATAGATGCAGTCAGGAATTCTGAATCATGCAATATGCATTGCACGCGGCATTGAAGATCCCAGGCTCTAGAACGGAATAGTTTTATCGGTCTCATAACGAATGAATGCTCGTTCGCTTATCTGCGTCGTTTGAATCCTTTTTTTTCTTCCGTTGAATACAAATTTATTCGTTACTTGCGAATAAAATTTCTAACAATTTCCATTATACTGCCGTTAGCATTTGACCGCGTACGCGGTAAAATATAGGAAGTTTACGAGCAAAAATTAATAAGCATTTTTGAACTTCTGATTAGTCTATTTTCAAACGACACTACTTTAGTAATTATTATCGTAGCTCAATAAAAATTTCGTCATCGTGAGACAGCAAAATGAATTACTTTTTAAATATTTAAACTGTTAATTCTTCCACTATTGACACTATCTGCCGAGCGAGAGGGGCAGCGAAATTACATCTGATTTTGTATTGGTTGAACAGAGACACTACGTACTCTTTTGTCACAGGAGATATCGAGCATGTTTATTCAAGAGATGTTGACGTCAAGTCGAAAGCTTTGTGGTGCTCATATAGTCGAAAGTATGTGGCCGCATTTTTACAAAAGAAAGTTTTTTTGCGCGAAACGCACGTTATACTTTTAGTTAAACTTTTTTACGTTGTTGTCGTCATTTATCTGTCGAATTTACGCAAGGTCGTTGATTTAGTTAACCTATCATTTACATACCTCGCGTCGTATGCACTGCTGTGTAAAATAGCTCTATATAAAGTAGTGCATTTATGAACTTTAAACGTTATATGTAAGGAGCTATTGGCACAATGATGGCTAAAACGATTAAAGAAATATGTGCTGTTGCGCGGAAACTAACACCCACAGTGAGGCATTTTGGTAGTGCGCAAACAGCTCCTTTGCAGGAGGCTGCATTGGAGGAGCGTTGTATTCTTGTCGATGAATCAGACAAGCCCCTTGGTGAGGCCACAAAAAGAGACTGCCATACCGTTAACTCTGAGGGTCAAGTTCTCCTTCACAGAGCGTTTAGTGTTTTTCTCTTTAACAATGCAGGACAGTTGTTGCTTCAGAAACGGTCTGCCAATAAGGTAAAATGTGTACGAGTGGACAAAGATTATTATTATATTCGTTTCCAGAGTTAAACATGGTTCGTCGCTTCTTTTTATAGATAACGTTTCCAAACCATTATACGAACACGTGTTGTAGCCATCCGTTGGCTGAGATACCTGGCGAAACTGTAGAACACGAAGCATTAGGAATTCGTAGAGCGGCTCAAAGGAGACTCAATTACGAATTGGGGATTCCTCTGACGCAAGTCACACCGTCTGACTTTCTGTATTTAACAAGGATCCATTATCACGCAGTGAATGGTCAATGGGGCGAGCACGAGATAGATTATGTGTTATTTGCGCAAAAGGATAATATAACGTTGGATCCAAATGCTGACGAAATTAGCGAAATTCATTGGGTGTCGCGATCTGAATGCAATCAGTTCATGGAAAATCTTAATTCCCCGTTGACTCCGTGGTTCAAATTGATTCTGAAACATAAACTGCCTCTTTGGTGGGATAATCTACACGCGCTGGAACGAATGCAAGATCACAATACGATACAAAGATTTATATAAATTAAAAACTTTTTAGTTCCCATAAATATTAAAATTAAACAAAGTTTCGTAAAGTTTGTAAATGAGGCAACTCTAGAACGGTTTTTTTTAAATACAATAAAGATTAATTATTCGAATAATTAGCAGTTTAATATACATAGTCATACAATTCATGAAACATTTTATTCATTTATTGTATAAAAATTTAAGCGACTACCATAGCAGAGCTTAAATACAAACATTCTGATGGCCAATTTTCTGAAGTAAGATGTTTGTTACGAATTTAAGTTTGTAATATGAGAACAAATTATTCTTATAAATTTACGGTCTGTGTGTATGGTAGTGTAGTATAACTTTAACGACTACGAATAATTACTTTTAAACGATATACTTATGTATGTATATAATTTCTGTGAATACAATTTTCTCATATGAAGTATAGTTTTGTAAATACAAAATAAAATTAATCTTACGTCGTATGCTTTTGTATAACTTTACGTAATTAGTATACTAACGTATGGAAACGTAATTAACGAAAGTTATGGAAAGAAACGTAAACAGGAATTAAAGTTTTTTAGACAAAATGACAGACGTTTCTACGTATTGAACTTCGTATTAGTTTCTACTAAAATATCTATATATTAAAAAGGAGCAAACGAAATCTATTCGTGCGTTATCTGTCTCTATTTACGAATATATTTAAACGGTGGTTCTTGGTATCGAATAGCTACACAATTATTTTCACGGTACGAATATATTTTTTATATAGAATATATTTTATACAATAAATATATAGTTTTTCTACTCAGTAACAATTTGTTTGGAATATTAGGTCATATTACGAATATTCATACAGTATCATATACTTGTTAATAAAATTTCGTTGATCGAAAAAGTACATTTGGAAAATAAATATCGACAATGATAGATAAACTATTCATGATTACATTATTTAAATAACTTCGGAAATAAGTTATACAATTCTTTTATCGTGCAACTTCGGTTAGTTTTTAAAATATACAGAATTTAGTACGTTGAAACGTAGTGGTTTACATGCTGATTATGATACAAAAAATATATGTATATATTATATATATATGTATATATGTATATATGTATGTATATATATATGTATATATGTATGTATATGTATATACGAATCACGAGATAAATATACATATACAGGTTTAGACGTATTTTTTTTAATGTACGTTTGTTAAATACAAATAGTATACACAATAGCTGTATAAATGTATAAAAACGTAATAAATTAAAGCTAAAAATTGAAAAAGCAGGGTCACCAATTTTAGTGTTGCTCGAGCGTTAAAAATGAATTTTCCAGTGCTTGCATGTATTTTAAATTAATATAATAATCGGTTTATAGTTCAAATCGTGCAACAACATTCGATCTAACGTACATTTTGAAGATTGCAACAGTCGAAATTGGAACCCCATCTACTACCTAGCTATTCTTAAATTGGTCAACGTCCATCATAAACGTCAAATTAATCGATCTCTGTTTTACGTCGAATGTCCGTAATCTAAAAAGCAAACCATATTTCCCGTAATTTAGTCTGCATTCGGTTCTCGCAATAAATTCATTTTTGTATTCGAAAAACATCGTGGAAATGCAAAAATAAAAATATTCCCTACTTCTCGTTAGGTATAGACTCTGCATCTAATTACATACAATCGAGACAACATTTTTACAAACAATGTTAAAAAAATAATTCTGATATCGTACATTTAACAAAAATAATATATGCCCTACCAAGGAATTATCAAAAATTGATAAAAATCATTAACGTTAAAATTACATAACTGGTTACATTATACAGGCTTCACGCTGGAAATAGTCCTCGTCATAATTTTATTGAATTTCATGGATATCATTTATAGTCACAGTAATAATTATCATATCATAGAATTCTTTGTACTATCGCTAGTGGTTAGAATGAAACGGCGTCTGGTTTTTCAGTGACCTTGAAAATATTCGATAACTCGTCGACTAACGTTTCGTATCTATAGGCCACCCGGATATCTGGCACATTTGTTCGAGTAATGTCATTACCAGCTACTCCCTCCTTAGTGTAATTCGGTCCAAGCCAATATTGTTTGCTCTGTAAAAAAACAACAAATTAATTATTATTCTTCATAGAGTAAATGTGCTATGCTTGTTCTACTGTAGAAGGCACGTTTCTCATTTGAAATTAAATAAAATGACAAAAGAGCCAGGAACTAGCAACTTTTACGTTTTCAATTGCTTTCTAGTGTGTAAGGATCTTGGAGAAAATTTAATTTAAACACGTGAAAGAGGAGATAGTTCCCCAGGAAGATTGTCGTACGACTTTTTTGAAGTTACAATGGTTAAAACATTGACAATGATTCGGTTAAGTGTTCTCGATACTTATGATAATAGATATGACATACCTTGTGTGGAAAACCACTCATAAGTACGGAATTACGTGCCAATTCGCACATATCGCATGAACTGAGTTTCCATACTTGTGCAGCGATACTGTATTCCTCCATTAAAGGTTCCTATGAGAAATGATGGATAAATAGGTCAAAACGTGCTTTTAAAAAATGTAAACTTATAAGGGAATGACCCCAATGACTTCGATTTTAATGGGTCTTTGCAAGGTGATAGTATGCATGTATATACAGGGTGTTCGGCCACCCCTGGGAAGAATTTTAATGGGGGATTCTAGAGGCCAAAATAAGATGAAAATTAAGAATACCAATTTGTTGATGGAGGCTTCGTTAGAAAGTTATTAACAAATTCAAAAATTTCAAATCATACTAAAAAAATTATATTTAGTTACAGGGGGCAATTATAAGCATTTTTGGTGAATAGACATACCTTCGAAATCCTACACACTTTCGAGAAAAAAATTCGAGAAGATACTGAAATTTTTAGACGAAATTAAAAAATTTCAAATTATACTAAAAAAATTATATTTAGTTGCAGGGGTAAATTATAATCAGTTTTGGTAATTAGACATATCCTTGAAATTCTACCCACTTTTGAGAAAAAAATTCAAGAAGGCGTGAAATTTTTCGATAAAATTAAAACATTTCAAATCGTTTTGGAAAAATTATTGTCGGTTGCGAGGGTCAATTATAATCATTTTTGGTGAATAGACATAACCCCGAAATCCTAATCATTTTCGAGAAAAAAATTCATTACTGAAGATATAATGTCTGACCATAACTGTCTTTTTACCCTGAATATTGAAAAGTTTCAAATCATTCTAGAAAAATTATTTTTGGTTGTGGGGGTTGATTGCAATCATTTTTGATGAATAGATATAACCCTGAAATCTTAACAGTTTTCGAGAAAAAAATTCCCCACCGAAAATATAATTTTAAGCCAGAAAATGTCACTCCAAAATTTCGTGCGTATCTTTAAAACGTTATAACTTCTGAACGGATTGGATGATTTTAATGTTTAAAAAAGCAAACGACACGTATTTTAGTGTAGAATATGTAGAAATTCTAAAAATATTCGAAAAGTTGTTCCTCGATTCCCTAAAATGAAAAAAACCCCATAAAAATAATCCAATTTTCAAACGACCATAACTCCTGCAATAGAGAATATATTTCAATGAAACTTTTTTCTGAAGTAGAGCTCATAAATACCTACAAAAAAGTATTAGACAACTTTTCTGTGGGGCGTCAAATAAAATTATCAAAAATGAAAAACGAATGTTTAAGAAAAATCGACAGGGGGTGGTAGGTGCCCAAATTTTTAGGTGAAAAAAAAAATTTCAAATCGTTCTGGAAAAATTATTTTTGATTGCAGGGGCCAATTACAATTATTTTTGGTGAATACACATACCCTCGAAATCCTACGCTTTTTCGAGAAAAAAATTCGGGAAGGTGTGAAATTTTTCGACGGAAAAAAAAATTTCAAATCGTTTTGGAAAAATTATTTTCGGTTGCGGGGGTCAATTGCAAGCATTTTTTGTCAATGCACATATCCTCGAAATCCTACGCACTTTTGAGAAAAAAATTCATTATCGAAAAGATAATTAATTTAAATTAATTAATTAAATCATAACTTCTGAATGGATTAGAGGATTTCAATGTTTAAAAAAGCAAACAACGCGTATTTTAGTGACGAATCTATAAAAATTGCAAAAATATTCGACAAGTTGATCCTTGACACCGAAAAATGCAGAAAACCCCATAAAAATGGTCCAATTTTCAAACAGCCATAACTTCTACAATAGTGAATATATTTCAATGAAACTTTTTTCTGATGTAGAGCTCATAGGTACCTACAAAAAAGTATTAAACAACTTTTCTGTAGAGCGTCAAATAAAATTACTAAAAATCAAAAACGAAGTTTTAAGAAAAACCGACAGGGGGTAGGTGCCCAAATTAGGAGAAAAAAAAAAAATTTCAAATCGTTCTGGAAAAATTATTGTCGGTTACAGGGGTCAATTACAAGCATTTTTGGTGAATACACATACCCCCAAAATCGTACCCACTTTCGAGAAAAAAATTCAGTACTGGCGGAATTTTAAACGTTAATAACTTTTTAACGAAGCCTCAATCAACAAATTAGTATTCTTGATTTTCGTTCTATTTTGGCCTCTAGAATCCCCCAATAAAATTTTTCCCAGTGGTGGCTGAACACTCTGTATATTATCACCTTGCACAGACCCGTTAAAATCAAATTCGCACAATTGTGGTCCTCCCCTTGTTAGGTAACAAGATAGTACCGACCTTGGTAAAGTGGAATTGAAGAGGATCGTCTGTAGAAAGACTGATGCATAAACCTCTCGCTAAGTATTCCGGAAGAGGATTTCGATGATAGTTCAAAAAGAGAGAATTGTTACTGAGAGGCGACATTGCGATCCCAATTTGTGTCAAATAATACAAATACTGCAACACTGGTACTTTTCGAAGTAGAAGACCATGGGAAATATTCTCTGCCATCATATAGCCACAGACGAGATGTTGAATGGGCCCAGCCTCGCCGCAATGGGGTCTGAGAACGAACGTGTTAAGCCCCTGGTCTCTGTAAAAAAATAAATCAGAATTTAACCCTAGAACTACCGACAGTTATAGTTTATTTATTTGTACCAAAGAAGTCAAAACGATAGATACCCGAAGAAATGTATGATGCAATGGAAATAAGAGGTTTATTCATTCTCTTATAGAAAATTATGGTGAATTTTCAGAAATTCAGAGTAAATCTTCTACTAGTTTTATTAGAAATGTATGATGCAATGAAAATAAGAGTTTGTTCATTCTCTTATAGAAAATTATGGTGAATTTTCAGAAATTCAGAGTAAATCTTCTACTAGTTTTATTAGAAATGTATGATGCAATGGAAGTAAGAGTTTGTTCATTCTCTTATAGAAAATTATGGTGAATTTTCAGAAATTCAGAGTAAATCTTCTACTAGTTTTATTAGAAATGTATGATGCAATGGTAATAAGAGTTTATTCATTCTCTTATAGAAGATTATGGTGAATTTTCAGAAATTCAGAGTAAATCTTCTACTAGTTTTATTAGAAATATATGATGCAATGGAAATAAGAGTTTATTCATTCTCTTATAGAAGATTATGGTGAATTTTCAGAAATTCAGAGTAAATCTTCTACTAGTTTTATTAGAAATGTATGATGCGATGGAAATAAGAGTTTATTCAATCTCTTATAGAAAATTATGGTAAATTTTCAGAAATTAAGAGTAAATCTTCTACTAGTTTTATTAGAAATGTATGATGCAATGGAAATAAGAGTTTGTTCATTCTCTTATAGAAGATTATGGTGAATTTTCAGAAATTCAGAGTAAGTCTTCTACTAGTTTTATTAGAAATATATGATGCAATGGAAATAAGAGTTTATTCATTCTCTTATAGAAAATTATGGTAAATTTTCAGAAATTCAGAGTAAATCTTCTACTAGTTTTATTAGAAATGTATGATGCAATGGAAATAAGAGTTTGTTCATTCTCTTATAGAAAATTATGGTAAATTTTCAGAAATTCAGAGTAAATCTTTTACTAGTTTTATTAGAAATTACTAATGCATGATTTTGACTGCTTTGGTAGTTCTAGTGTTCAATTATAAGAATAATATTAATTATTAAACGCGAACTCACGTTCTAAAATGGTTCAAAACAGTCATATTTGCGTAAGTGTAGTACTGGTAATATCCATAAGGAGGATTTTCTATGTCGTCCCATTCGGCTGGCGGGTAAACATCTTTGTCGAACAAAGGATTTTCAGGTTTACTTTCGTCATCGACCGAATCAAATCCTATCACCTACAATGATTATCAAATTAACCGTATGAATAACTTATCCAATAGCGTATTTTTCAAACTACTTACATATTGAAGGAATTTATGTAATTCTGGATGAGAAGTAGGGTCGTTCGTTACTTCGAACAGGGGTAAAAAGATATTATTCAAGATTTCTTGGAAGTTTGTCATCAGCTTGTTCAATTTGAAAATATCGCTGCACATGGAAAACAATTTATGATTAACGCCTGTTAATTATAAATGCAACAACACACAGGTTGTTCGGCCACCTCTGGGAAAAATTTTAATGGTAGATTCTGGAGACCAAAACAAGACGAAAATCAAGAATGTCAATTTGTTGATGGAGGCTTCGTTAAAAAGTTATTAACAATTAAATTCAAAAATTTCAAATTGTTCTGGAAAAATTATTTTCGGTTGCGGGGGTTGATTACAATTATCTTTGGTGAATAGACATATCCCCGAAATCCTAACCATTTTCGAGAAAAAAATTCCCCACCGAAAATAAAATTTCAGCACAGAAAGAAAGAGTGCGTATCTTTAAAACGCCATAACTTCTGAACGGATTGGACGATTTTAATGTTTGAAAAAGCAAGCGACGCGTATTTTAGTGTAGAATAAGTAGAAATTCTAAAAATATTCGAAAAATTGTTCCTCGACCGCCTAAACTGAAACAAACCCCATAAAAATGGTCCAATTTTCAAACAGCCATAACTCCCGCAATAGTGAATATATTTCAATGAAACTTTTTTTTGAAGTAGAGCTCATAGGCACCTACAAAAAAGTATTAGACAACTTTTCTATAGGTCGTCAAACAAAATTACTAAAAATGAAAAAAGAATTTTTAAGAAAAATCGACAGGGGGTTGGTGCCCAAATTTTTAGGTGAAAAAAAAATTTCGAATCGTTCTGGAAAAATTATTTTCGGTTACGGGAGTTGATTACAATTATCTTTGGTGAATAGACATACCCTCGAAATCCTAATAGTTTTCGAGATAAAAATTCCTTACTGAAAACATAATGTCTGACCATCACTGTCTTGTTACCCTGAAAATTTAAAAGTTTCAAATAATTCTGGAAAAATTATTTTCGGTTGCGGGAGTCAATTACAATTATTTTTGGTGAATAGACATACCCTCGAAATCCTAACAGTTTTCGAGAAAAAAATTCAAGTAGGTACTGAAATTTTTAGATAAAATTAAAAAATTCCAAATCATACTAAAAAAATTATATTTAGTTACAGGGGTAAATTATGATCAGTTTTGGTCATTAGACATACCCTCGAAATCCTACCCACTTTCGAGAAAAAAAATCGAGAAGGTGTGAAATTTTTCAATGGGGGAAAAAAAAAATTTCAGATCGTTCTGAAAAAAATATTGTTAGCTGTGGGGGTGAGTTACAATCATTTTTGGTGAATAGACATATTCCCGAAATCCTGTGCATTTTCGAGAAAAAAATTCTTTACCGAAAATCTAATTGCCTGAATTTTTCGACGAAAAAAAACAATTTCAAATCGATTTGGAAAAATTATTTTCGGTTGCGAGGGTCAATTACAATCATTTTTGGTGAATTCACATACCCCCGAAATCCTATCCACTTTCAAAAAAAAAAAGAATCGAGAAGGTGTGAAATTTTTCGACGAAATTAAAATATTTCAAATCGCTTTGAAAAAAATATTGTTAGCTGTGGGGGTCAGTTACAATCATTTTTGGTGAATACACATACCCCCGAAATCCTACGGATTTTCGAGAAAAAAATTCTGTACGATCGGAAGTTTAAACGTTAATAACTTTTCAACAAAGCCTTTATCAACAAATTAGAAAGTTTTAAAATTTTTCCCAGAGGTGGCTGAACACTCTATATAGGATGCCTCTGAAGACTTTATCGACCGAGACACACTCAAAAGCGAAATAAGATAGACTCATGATCGATCGATAATGTCGAAAATAGATTGGACACCCTACATTACCTACATTGAGAATACTTACTACAGTCGAGGAATTTGTATAAGCCAACGCACGTTATCGGAATAAACGTCGCTCTGAATAGCCCACTTTGCTAATTTGTCCCATTCTTCTGGACTCTTTCCATAAATCGAAAGACGCAATTCTGCATTCTGGTATTTAGATTCTTCCAGATCGCTGGCAACTTCTTTGATAATGCTCGCGAAGAACCTGCCGTTTAGATAATTGTCCGTTTTCAAAAATACCTCGCGCAATCGACTCTCGCCAATCGGATTGTACTTGGCGTTGAATTTATCGAACCTGTGGAACGTATTTCTATCCTAAAAATAAAGTTGCACCCTAAGTTTTGCATTCTTAAATTTCCTCCCTCCGAAAATACACGTATTAACACTAGAACTACCGAAGTGGTCAAAATTACCCATAATTAATAAAAATTTTTACAAATTCACCATGGTTTTCTATAAGAAAATGAATAAATATTTCCATTATACATTTCTTTGAGTGGCACAGCGTGTTTACATCCCCACTCCTGGTGCTGTCCGCTGACTCACAGCTATTGGTCATTGGGCCAGCCAATCAGCGGGCTGCAGCAAGAGTGGGGATGTAAACACATTGCGCCTTCTTCTCGTGGAAGGACGGTATCTACCGTTTTAACCAGTTAAGTGTGTTTGACGACTATATCCGTTACGGAGACGTGGCAGAATTTAGTGTCATGACGATTATATCCGTCATGCGTAAAATTTTGCTACAATTTGACATTTAAATTATAATTCTGGCGAAAACTAAATTATATAAAATATTTAGAGGTCAAGACGAAATGAAACAAACAAATGGAAATTATAAATAATTTGAGTTGGGTTCATAATTTCCTGAGAGCCAACTCGTAAGCAATGCAGTAACATTGGATCTTTGATTATCCCGATTTTCATCTTGGTGTATCAAAACCAAAAAAAAAACCGTCTTTTTGAGCCAATATTTCAGCAGCGCCACATACTCTGTGTTTGACACACTGATGGGCGCTTTGCAAAGAGATCGTCACAGTTAACTGGTTAATTCCTTTGATACAAACAAGTACACCACAATTGTCGGTAGCTCTAGTGTCAACGAAAGCTTACCGCGTGCACGTCTAACATATCAACGCTTAGATCGTAAGTGGTCAGATTCATGGACTGAAATACTTCACGAAGAGTCATCGTCTCCCCATTCTTTGAACACGTAACAATTTCATCCGCATGGTTCTTCAAGGTCTTTTTAATAAACCTAAGTAGGTGTTTCTGATTCATGCAAGACGCTGCATGAATATGCGTGTCGACCTGAAATAACAATTGTTCAGGATTGTGTTAGTTTTGAAATTAGTTTCAAACTTTCATGAAATATATTTCTTATTTATCTCTATTGTTTTGACCTTTCTGATGTTGTAGAAGTCCCTGTGGGGAACCGCTTTTTGGCTCGCGAGTTCTCTAAGCTCGTTTAACAATACATGTAATTGGAATTTAGACGAAAGGTAACTTAATCTTCTGTAGCAAAAGGATTTCAAAGGGCCATCTGCGATCATCGCACACAGGAGGTTCATGTCTCTGACGAATGTCGCCAAGTCAGGATACGAATATGGAATTGGCTTGCCATTGACATAATCTTCTTGGCTCGCGAACACGTTGAACACGCCATTAACAGGTGCGATTATGTAATTTTTCGTCTGAGGAAATACGCAGTCCCACGGATCTCCTCGAGATGCAGGTGCATGTACCGGATGATCTAGCAACAACATTAAACAGAAACAAATGTAATTACGATTTCTATAAAATTGCTTGTTAGTTCTATGAAACAACATAGCATATATTGCATAAATTGAATATTTATGAATATTTTATGTATTAAACTTGTATGCAATATACATTTAACTAAATTGTACCATAGTACATAATTTTATTTCCAACATTTTCTTGTATATCTATTGTCATTAAAATAGTGGACAGTTACTTAAGATCAAGTTAAGATTAATACTATGCAACAGACAAAATCGAGTATAAATGTAACAAGAATATTAATAACGTGTTATTCCTTGTTGTTATACAGGGTGTTCGGACAATCACGGGAGAAATTTTAATGGGGGATTCTAGAGGCCAAAATAAGACGAAAATCAAGAATACTAATTTGTTGATTGAGGCTTAGTTAAAAAGTTATTAATGTTTAAAGTTCCGACCGTACTGAATTTTTTTCACGAAAATGCGCAGGATTTCGAGGGTATGTGTATTCACCAAAAATGATTATAATTCATCCTCTTAGCTAAAAATAATTTTTTTTAGAACGATTTGAAATTTTTCAATTTTGTCGAAAAATTTCACACATTCACGAATTTTTTTCTAGAAATTGGG
The DNA here is from genome assembly GCF_051014445.1 of Colletes latitarsis. Classification (NCBI taxonomy): domain Eukaryota; kingdom Metazoa; phylum Arthropoda; class Insecta; order Hymenoptera; family Colletidae; genus Colletes; species Colletes latitarsis. The sequence goes on from NC_135145.1 coordinate 18,328,027, forward strand.
TAGGATTTCGGGGGTATGTGTAATGACCAAAAATGATTGAAAGTGACCTTTGAACCTAAAAATAATTTTTTCAGAACGATTTGAAATTTTTCAATTTCGTCGAAAAATTTGTCCATCTATTCGAATTTTTTTCTCGAAACTGAGTAGGATTTCGGGGGTAAGTCTATTCACCAAAAATGATTATAATTGATCCTCTTAGCTAAAAATAATTTTTTTAGAACGATTGAAAATTTTTTTTTTTCACCTAAAAATTTGGGCACCAAATTCCTGTCGATTTTTCTTAAATATTCGTTTTTGATTTTTAGTAATTTTATTTGACGCCCTACAGAAAAGTTGTGTAATACTTTTTTGTAGGTACCCATGAGCTCTACTTCAGAAAAATTTCATTCAAATACATTCGCTATTGTAAGAGTTATGGCTGTTTGAAAATTGAACCATTTTTATGGGGTTTTTCTCACTTTACGGGGTTAAGGAGCAACTATCCGAATATTTTTGCAATTTCTACATATTCTTTAGCAAAATACGCGTAGTTTGCTTTTTTAAACATTAAAATCGTCCAATCCGTTCAGAAGTTATGACATTTTAAAGATTCGCATGAAAATTCAGGCAGACATTTCTGACCAGAAATTATATTTTCGGTAAGGAATTTTTTTCTCGAAAGTGCGCAGGATTTCGGGGGTATGTCTAATGACCAAAAATGATTGTAAATAACCCCTGCAACTGAAAATAATTTTTTCAGAACGATTTGAAATTTTTCAATTTCGTCGAAAAATTTGTCCATCTATTAGAATTTTTTTCTCGAAACTGAGTAGGATTTCGGGGGTAAGTCTATTCACCAAAAATGATTATAATTGATCCTCTTAGCTAAAAATAATTTTTTTAGAACGATTGAAAATTTTTTTTTTCACCTAAAAATTTGGGCACCAAATTCCTGTCGATTTTTCTTAAATATTCGTTTTTGATTTTTAGTAATTTTATTTGACGCCCTACAGAAAAGTTGTGTAATACTTTTTTGTAGGTACCCATGAGCTCTACTTCAGAAAAATTTCATTCAAATACATTCGCTATTGTAAGAGTTATGGCTGTTTGAAAATTGAACCATTTTTATGGGGTTTTTCTCACTTTACGGGGTTAAGGAGCAACTATCCGAATATTTTTGCAATTTCTACATATTCTTTAGCAAAATACGCGTAGTTTGCTTTTTTAAACATTGAAATCCTCCAATCCGTTCAGAAGTTATGACATTTTAAAGATTCGCATGAAAATTCGGGCAGACATTTCTGACCAGAAATTATATTTTCAGTAAGGAATTTTTTTTTCGAAAGTGCGCAGGATTTCGAGGGTATGTCTAGTAACCAAAAATGATTGTAAATAACCCCTGCAACTGAAAATAATTTTTCTAGAAAGATTTGAAATTTTTTTTTTCACCTAAAAATTTGGCCTACCCCGTCGATTTTTCTTAAAAATTCTCTTTTTATTTTTAGTAATTTTTTTTGACGACTTATAGAAAAGTTGTTTAGTACTTTTTTGTAGGTACATATGAGATACATATTTCAGACAAAAGTTTCATTGAAATATATTCACTATTACAGGAGTTATGGTCGTTTGAAAATTGGACCATTTATATGGGGTTTTTTTAATTTTAGGGGGTCGAGGTACAATTTTTTGAATATTTTTAGAATTTCTACATATCCTACACTAAAATACGCATCCTTTGCTTTTTTAAACATTAAAATCCTCCAATCCGTTCAGAAGTTATGACGTTTTAAAGATACGCACGAAATTTTGGAGTGACATTTCTGGGCCTGAAATTATATTTTCAGTAGGGAATTTTTTTCTCGAAAACTGTTAGGATTTCGAGGGTATGTCTATTCACCAAAAATGATTGCAATTGCCCCCCGCAACCGAAAGTAATTTTTCCAGAATTATTTGAAACTTTTTAATTTTCAAGGTAACAAGACAGTTATGGTCAAACATTATATCTTTAGTAATGAATTTTTTACTCGAAAATGGTTAGGATTTCGGGGATATGTCTATTCACCAAAAATGATTGTAATCGACCCCCTCAACCGAAAATAATTTTTTCAGAATGATTTGAAATTTTTTAATTTCATTTTTTTGAATAACTTTTTAACGAAGCCTCAACGAAAAATTGATATTCTTAATTTTCGACTTATTTTGGCCTCTAATTCTAATCTCCCATTAAAATTTTTCCCAGGGGTGGCCGAACACCCTATATATAATACAAAGATATACACAAATTATTTATTAATAGCAATTACCAATTTTGTACATATGGAATTCATAATTATGAACAAATATGGTACAAAAATTGTGTAGCTGATAATTCATATAATAATTATAATAATTTATGGGAATAACAGTTGCACTTTTTAATTTGAAAAATCAGCTATAAATTTCGCATAAATTTTAATTTTTTTTAAAAATGATTAATATCTCTTCTTTAAAAAATGTCCACAGACTCCTATTTTTAATAAGGATTTCGTACTAGATAAAGAACATTTAATAAAAATACTTAATACAAATATTTAGTACCAAAAACAATTAATAAATTCTATACCAGCAATAGCTTTGCGATCGTCGTGTTGAACCTCATCGTCGCTGTTTACCGGCCTTTTGTCGATGCTGCGCAGAAATCGTGACGTTATCGAAGGGAAACTCTGTTTAGAATTGTTCATGTATTTTTCACGTATTGCCAATGCTTGAACCAGCATCTGGGATGCCTGTTGAAGGTCTTCCAACGGTACCTAAATTATACATAACATTATATATTTCGCGAGTTGACGAATAATTAGTCTTCTACTTTGGTTCGACTACTTTCAGATATTAAATATAGTTATATTTTCAAAATTAATATGTCCATACGTTCACTGTCCGTGACCCGTATGTGGGGCACATCGCCATGCTTTTGGATACGCCGCTAAGAGACCGGACAGTGAATGTGTTAAATGTTCGCTATTTTAGAAATAAATGCATGGTCCATTTTTCCGAACGTTTCAGCGGAAAAAATGAAAGATACTCGAGAACGTTCGAAATTACTATAACTGTTTTTCGTCCATCTTTGAATCTCGCTTTACGTAAATGATACGGTCCCCGAAATTGTTCGAACCGAAGAAGAGAGTAAATGTGAGCCTTTCTCCCTCGATTTACCGAAGATATCCGAAGTGCATTCGCGCTCACTTCGGGCAACTTCGGAAAATTGAGAAAGATGGCGAGCGTCAGCTTGCTCAGTCGATTACAGTTCGTTGAATCCAGGAGCAATGCGTCTCATATTAGACAGCAAAGATTGAGACGGTCAATGTATGAACAATTACACGAAGAGTTATTAAAAATTATTAACGTGGTTCGTACAAAGTAGAATGCTCAGCAGTTTTATCTCTGACGCATTTGGAGGTTACCGAATTAAAGGAAACCATGGCTTCTTCTAATTTTAAAGCAAAAGATGGCTCTTAAAGCTTAAACTTAGACGCAATGAAGACATGCATTTGGCTAGAAAGCCCAGTGCTGATGAAAAAATTAATGTAAAAGGAAGAATTCTATGAAATTATTGTACTATTGACAAAAACCCTAGTAGAAGAGAACGAGAAAAGTATTGGCGGTTACAAATGAAAGAAGGGAAGAACAACAGTCGCATTATGTGCCAACGAAACTGGGAAACATAAACTTGAACCGTTGCCAATTCACAAGTATAAGAAGCCAAGAGCTTTAAAGAATCAGAAGTATTGCCAGAATTTTTTAAATCACAGAATGGATGGACCAAAATTTATTTAGTGGTATTGTAGCAATTATTGTATTCAAATCGCGCGCGAAATCGACGAGTTCGCAGCGCTACTAGCGCCACAAGTTCGCGAAGTGCTCGCGTGCGATGATTAATTTGCTCTCAGTTACCGAACGACCGCCAAGTCGAAATCATACGTGTATATATAGCGAGTCTATCGCCAAATCTGTGCCCGGAAAGTAAATATAAACATCTTGAGTAGTCGTTCTGCGTACATTCTTTTGAAAATAAGTTCCTACAGGATGTAATATGCCGTATTTTTCGACATCTTACGCAGTGAAACTCAGTGATTCTTAAAATGAACATTGCTCTCGGTATGGTCATTTTTCGTACAGCGGAGGCTTTCGACATTGGCAACAGCGATATCATCGAACCTTAGAGTTGCCTTTATCTTTCGACAATCGAAGAAAAGAACAGCGAGTGAGAAAGAGTGAGAAAAACAAACGACAAAGAAAAGGCTAACAAGTGAGAGCGAGTCAGAAAGATTGTCGAAGAACTTTTTATGATCTGTAATTAACCAAAATTTAATGTATTTCATGATAGTTTCATCATGTACTATTATATTATTAAATTATTAAATAATTTATTGTAACTAACAGTATATTTTTGAAAATATCTTTTCGAAGTTAATAAGTTGTGGTCTTCGAATACTAGATGGCGCGACCTGATGGAAACAACCGAGCGCGCCAGCGGCTAGTTCACGAAGCTTTGTGATTCATGGTTCACTGAGCTTTATGGGGGAGTTGGTAAGGATAGAAACGTTCAATTTACGAATCACGTCTGAGGTTCGTTCTAAGAATCATTACTGATTAATTATCGATTTTAATTATAAAGTTATAATTATGTTTACGATAATATATTGCATACCCCAGAAGTATCTTCCCCCGATATGGAGACTCTTTGAAAATGTGGTACGAAGTCATTTTCTTCGAGATTGTACAGATGATCGATGTCATCTGGTACGCCAGGTCCAAGCGAAGGTTCATAAAGGCTACGACGTTCCTCTAAATCCTTGGCGGCTCTGAAAGAATACCCGAGACATGATTATTTATTTGTAGAAACGATGAAATTCGACTAAAGATATGCCACGACTTAATAGAAAATAGCAAACGTACGCGTACAAACGTAATTTTACATAAATACGTTGCATCTGCTTGTAAAATTCACATTGTTTAAATTTTTACAAAGTCGTCCCATAAGTAATTTTTTTTATAAATTATAACATCGCTAAATCACGTTCTTATTTCAATTTCTTTCATTGAAATAGTTTAAAACGTTTGTTTATGAGCAAAGTATACGATGGCATAGAAAAATCATTTTGTTCGAGTTTAATTTCAAATTTAAAAAGTGCAATGCACGACGACACGCTTCATTTTGAATCGAACGTATTTCTGATATATAAATTTAGATTTTATTACAAAAATTAATATGATAAAATAAGTTTTATAATTTATTTAAAACATTAACTTTGTACGTTTCGATGTTTTGTTTTTCGTTTCATATTTTTTACAACTTCTTTGTATCATATATCCTCATAGTGACAAATTATTTAGCCTCGAGCATTAAAAGAGGTAATAATAATCATCGTTTAATTTCATTGACTCAGAACGATAAACATTTTTCAAATACAGGGTGTTCGGGGATTCCAGAGGCCAAAATAAGACGAAAATCAAGAATACCAATTTGTTAATGGAGGTTTCGTTAAAATGTTATTAACGTTTAAAATTCCGCCCCATACTGAATTTTTTTCTCGAAAATGCGCAAGATTTCGAGGATATGTCTATTCACTAAAAATGATTGCAATTGACCCCCACAACCGAAAATAATTTTTCCAAAACTATTTGAAATTTTTTTTTCCCCGTCGAAAAATTTCACACCTTCTGGAATTTTTTTCTAGAAAATGGGTAGGATTTCGAGGATATGTCCATTCACCAAAAATGATTGCAATTGATCCTTGCAACTAAAAATAATTTTTCCAGAACGATTTGAAATTTTTGTTTTCGTCGAAAAATTTGGGGCACCGAATTAGATTTTCGATCAGGAATTTTTTTCTCGAAAATGCGTAGGAATTCGGGGGTATGTGTAATGACCAAAAATGATTGTAATTGACCCTTGCAACTAAAAATAATTTTTTTAGAATGATTTGAAATTTTTTAATTTTGTTGAAAAATTTCACACTTTCTCGAATTTTTTCCTCGAAAATGCGTAGGATTTCGGGGATATGTGTAATGACCAAAAATGATTACAATTGACCCCCACAACCGAAAATAATTTTTCCAGAACTATTTGAAATTTTTTTTCCCCGTCGAAAAATTTCACACCTTCTCGAATTTTTTTCTCGAAAATGCGTAGGATTTTGGGGGTATGTGTAATGGCCAAAAATGATTGTAATTGACCCCTGCAACCGAAAATAATTTTTCCAAAACGATTTGAAATTTTTTAATTTCGTCTAAAAATTTCAGTACTTTCTCGAATTTTTTTCTCGAAAGTGGATAGGATTTCGGAGGTATGTGTATTCACCAAAAATGATTGCAATTGACCCCCGCAACTGAAAATAATTTTTCCAAAACGATTTGCAATTTTTGAATGTAATTGTTAATAACTTTTTAACGAAGCCTCCATCAACAAATTGGTATTCTTGATTTTCGTCTTATTTTGGCCTCTAGAATCCCTCATTAAAATTTTTCCCAGATATCATCAAAAAAAGAATTTCGTCGAGGCCATAGTATCATATTTAGAAAATATTTTTTTAATTTTTTTGATATTTTTCGGATTATCCATCGAGAATAGTTATTTAAATATTGCAGTAGTTCCATCTCGGTCAAACAAAAGCTCTAATAATATTATTCATAAAGAACAAAATGGTTGAAACAAATGGCGGGCTGGAAATCATAGTGACGTAAGTCGCAATTTGTATAAAATTGTATAAAATTGTATAAAATTCTGTTTTATATTCAATTTTCATAGACAAACATTATTTAATAGCTGTTTAAATCTATAAACGTGTATTTATAACTTCACGTGTACATAGAATTCTTTCGAACAATAATTCACGATAGTTTTTAATTCCTTGATGAACGATTTATTTACAAGTAATTCCCCAAATGTGTATCATTTAATTTTAATTAAATCTGTTCGAACATGAAATGCTTGCAAAAAGAAACTGAATTGTTTTACGAATATGTGGGAATTTTGCAAAACTCGACTTCGTTACAGACAAAAGACGGTACAATAGTAGTAAGTCAAAAAAACGCTAGGTGGCGCAGAAAAAAATGGCGCTTTATTTCTAACAAAATATGTAGAGAATGTAAGAGATATTGAATTTAATATATTAGACTTAATTTTCGTGAACAAGCAGAGGAATTTTAACAGTCATCAATCAACAATAAAAACGTTGATTTTAATCTTATTTTAAATTATCGATATATTTAACTACTGGTTAGTATTTAATTTTAGTACTAAAACTAAGTAGTCTACAGTCTGCCTAAATCCTAACCTAAAATAACAAACTTTGCATAAATATTAAATGTATAGTAATGATTCTTAAAATGAACTCACGATTCGTAAGTTGAACATTTTTATCCCTACAAACCGAGGTTATCCCGTGGAACCAGTGATGCGTAAAAGACACTGGTTCGAAGGAGAAATGTTCAATTTACGAGTCACGCCTGGAGTTCATTTTAAGAATCATCACTGCAATGCGGTGACACTTAACTGTTTCTGTTCTCACAAGTCTCGATCCATCTTCAAATGTTTAGAGGTATTTCAAAGCTTTACCTCCGAGTTTTAACCTCGTATTAAGCACCCATAATAATAATTCTACAGTAAACTAATATACAATTTCTACCGCAGATGTTCAGAACAACCAACCCGAGGAAAAACCTATTAAATTATCGCTACGCCCGTTCGATAACGATGAACATTCGATATTCGCAAGAAATAATTGTTTCGATATGGCGAACCATCGATAGGATGTGGCGACGCTTCCCGATTTCGCCACTAGAGGGACACCCAATCGTTTCTCTTGCTCAGAGCATTTGATCCCATACAGACACACTCCACGGTAGGCAATCGAACATTCCAGATGCGTTTAAAGACTTTCCGCCTTTGGACCTCGTCTTACTCAAATACCCATCAAATAATGATAGCTTTAACACACAATTTTTATTGCAGTCGTCCACTCACATTGGATCCAATCATGGCAATGTTTGTACCGAAGGTTGAAACGAAATAGAAAAATAAGACAAGAGTCTGAGCCTTATCTTCTTGCTCTCGATACAGCTGTAACCCAAATTATTGTAGGCAAGTGACATTTGGTTTTCCACGCGTTTCTCAACTGCCATCGTTCACTAACTATCATAGATACGTATCAGTTGGCAGTCAAATTTTAATATTCTCACTTGTTGATCTATAAGGAAATCTTTCTATTCTGCTTCAATCTTCGATGAAAGGTCGCCATGATCAAATGCAATGTGAGTGGGTGTATCCTTAAACGAAAGTACTGTTATGCAAATAAATTTGCATAATATTAAACATCACTCCTTCACACTTTTCCTCAGAAAAGATCCTCTGTGAAGATCCTGCCCTATGATCCTTCCATAACAGTACAACTAGTAAATGGATGAATCTACGTTTAAAAGCATGTTCGAAAAAAAGAATAATTTTGTGTCATTTAATGCTGTTTCTTGAATACAATTTATTTGACGCATTTGGCCATTAGTCACTGGCTCTACTTGCTCTTAAGTCCAAGATGTACTCTATTGCACGCAGTAGTATCAAGCAAATAACGAACATAACGAAAATGGACGACTAAATTATAATAGAAAGAAAAGCTGAATCGACTTTTATTCTTTAATGACGATTGGATTACTAATAATTGGGGAGTTACTTACAGTCGGTACGAGAAATTGTAGAACGAGTTCAATTTGTAAACTAATTCTTCCAAGTTTCAGTTTTGCTCAATAATATTTTGATTCATTTTTACAGAGATTTACTGTTTTCTTATTTTATTTGAAATCCTTAAAATGAAAAAATTATTACTGGTGCAATATTTGACTGAAGTCTATTTACGCTAATATTTATATTAAATGTGTAAAGATATATCGTGTCCAATGTAACATTTTTTTATTGTTTCATAAAAAAATGCATTACTTATGAGACGACGTAATATATCTTTCTACGTGTAAAAATTGATCATAGAATGAAATTCTTCGTTAAAAAAATATGCATTTTACACGCCATATACATTGGAAATGTCCTTTAAAGTGAGTTTAGAGTAAAATTTAAATTCGAAATTCGTAATTCGTTAAAATTGACATTCTCAAAATGGTTCTTCAAAGCCTTTAATAGAGTCATAGTGCTAAGGTGACCATAAGTCCAGAATTTTTTGGAGTTCTTTGTCCCGTTATTTTTGGTAATCTACATAAATTACAAACAATAAAAATAATACCACCATTTTAAAAAATTGAGGAACTACCTTTTCCACCCAACAGTCTCCTTAAAAGAATTTGTTGTAAATGAAAACATTAGCCCTCCTAAACTATTCAATAATAACAATATTAAATCGATATATTCATTGGTTTTTTTTGAGAAAACAGCTCGTAAAATTTTTTTTCGATAGAAAAAGTTTAATTTAAAAATTTTTTTCGAATAGTTATTTTTTACAAAACAATTGATAGTGTGGTAAAATTCTAAATCACCTTCGATTTCGATATTTTAGTAGCAAATTTTCGGGTTATATTTTTTAAGATTCCCACTTATAAATATACTTGTATAGAGGGTGTCCCAAAAATATACGGTTTACTTCAGGGGGTGAATCTACACACTAAAATAAGTAAAAAAAAAAAAGTGTCATATGAACATATATGTCCTATATACCTTAGTTTCCGAGTGATGGATGATTGAAGAAAATGTTCGAAGTGTCCGCCTCATGCCTCAACACACACTAGTGCACGTCATAGCATTGTATTCTGCAATTTCTCGAAAAACGCCGAATAAATAAAATAAATATATGTATATACATATATATGAAAAATGAAGTCTATAGCTTTATTGGTTTCTGAGAAAACACCTGTAAACACTTCATTTGGACCACACGGCGCACAAACACACACATTTTACTTTTTGTATTCAGTATTAACGAGCATTAATGTAAAAATATTTATTAACTCGAAATATATGTATTCTTACATATTTATATGATAATTATTTGGAGTAACACCGATTTCAACGATACTGAAATATGTCGTCGAAAACATCATTTTAAACAAAAACAATTTTTCCCAATACTATCTGTCGTATAATATTTGAGATAAGTATTAGGATTGGTACAAAATTATGTTGTTTTTATTGAAGTTGGTAAATTTCATTTGTTTTCGTAAATTAGATCCAGTTGATAATAGACTGTTGGATCGCTAATTGGTTCCTGTATTATCGACGGTCGAGTGCAAGTTAGTTGCGTTGCGTCCAGAGTGTGCGCAGTAGAACGTATAAAACGATCAGCGAAACAGAATCGACATGGACGCGAGAGAGATCGGAAGTAAATGTACGTAAAACCATTTTTACTTTGCCAAAGATTTGTAATACAGTTCGCTTGTTCGTCGAGGAAATATTCGTGGTCATATTTTCGTTTTGAAATATGTTAGAGAAATTCTCTCGAGCAACTTCTTTCTTGAACAACAAACTTTGTCTTGCGTGAAGTTAACCTAATCCACCGATTGTGTTAGAGTCGATTAAGTTTTATGTTTAATTCGTTGTACATTATTGATTGTCGATACGAACAAAATTGAACGTAAGAGTAATAAATAAATTTTCAGAAATGTTTTGAAAATTCGAAGATCGTAGGGAAATGTTTAAGACGATTTGTCTCCAACAATATAAGTATTTGAGTGTCGTTGAAATCGGTGCGATGGAAATTTTTTCGAATAACTACAGTTTATGTACGTATGGAAAGATATTTATTGCACTTATGATTCGAAGAAAAGAATTTTAAATTCTCCCGCGTAATTTCACCCCCCGAATTTCATGCTGAGAAATATGGCCACCTTAGTAGTACACTTCAGAATAAAATTTCTAAAATATCAAAAATTGTTCAAACTTTCATGTAATTAAAAGATACCTCCTCTTTACGATACTACCACTTTCATATTAGTATTATATATATGTATGGTCACCCCTGGGAAAAATTTTAATGGAAGATTCTAGAGGCCAAAATAAGTCGAAAATCAAGAATACTAATTTTTTGATGGAGGCTTCGTTAAAAAGTTATTAACGTTCGAAGTTGCGGCTGTAGAACGGCAATTTGCCCATCTATTTGAATTTTTTTCTCGAAAATGCGCAAGATTTCGAGGGTATGCCTATTGACCAAAAATGATTGCAATTGACCCTTGCAACTAAAGATAATTTTTTTAGAACGATTTGAAATTTTTTAATTTCGTCGAAAAATTTCACACTTTCTCGAATTTTTTTCTCGAAAGTGGGTAGGATTTCGAGGGTACGTCTATTCACCAAAAATGATTGTAATTTACCCCTGTAACTAAATATAATTTTTTTAGTATGATTTGAAATCTTTTTTTTTCGTCGAAAAATTTGGGCATCGAATTAGATTTTCGGAAAACAATTTTTTTCTCGAAAGTGCGTAAGATTTCGAGGGTATGCCTATTCACCAAAAATGATTGCAATTGACCCTTGCAACTAAAGATAATTTTTTTAGAACGATTTGAAATTTTTTAATTTCGTCGAAAAATTTCACACTTTCTCGAATTTTTTTCTCGAAAATGGGTAGGATTTCGAGGGTACGTCTATTCACCAAAAATGATTATAATTTACCCCTGTAACTAAATATAATTTTTTTAGTATGATTTGAAATTTTTGAATTTAATTGTTAATAACTTTTTAACGAAGCCTCCATCAACAAATTGGTATTCTTCATTTTCGTCTTATTTTGGCCTCCAGAATCTCCCATTAAAATTTTTCCCACGGGTGACCGAACTGTATATTCATTCGCCTTATCGCAAATCAAATTTAAGGTATCAGTCTCTTTTACAAATAAAACGACAAAAATCGACAATGTGACATTGTGTTTATTTTATCTTTCGTGTCCACAAGTTGAATTTGATTTGCAGAAAGGTGAATACGATCTGCAAAAGGGTTAATTTAATACCTGTAATTTATTAATGTAGAAGCATGTTCATGAAAATATAAATAACAAATGTAACTACTGACTCGTCGAAAGGATCATAATTTCGTGTCAAAGTATCGTGCTCGATGTCTTTGCAAGTATCGTGAAAAATTCAATCTCGATAAAGGATCCAGCGTACTTAAATAAATCTAAAATCTGCGAGTATGATATATTTAGATCGTTGCTGGCAAGCATACGCCATCAAAAATGTTCAAACTTCTATTCACCAAGGATAAGGCTACGAGAACTTAAAAATCGACTTTTCAAACGTGACAATTTACTACCAAACGATAGAAACAATTCAATATGTACTAACTAAGGCAATCAAAATATTTGGCGTTTTACGGATGGCGTTTTCCTCCAGGGAATACGAGCAAATCGTAACTAGCGCATTTTTATTTTACCTCAAGAGTATCCTATTATCCCTCAGCCATCGTTTCGATTCGTTCGCACCAGCGAACATGTTAGATAATTCTTCTTGGTCTTTACTTCCTTGTATATGTATACGGCTATACCGCCAAAAAGATGAAAACATTTCGTAAGGATATCTTCCTTTCTGCGTTTATTAATCTTACTTCTTTGGTTTCTTTATTTATCTCAATACTCCAAACAAAAATTTATTACGAACATTCGAACAACAAAACGATACTTCAGTTTCTCGTTTATCAGTTTACATTGTATTTCTCATTTAAAAATTTTATTTTATTCATTTCCCGTTTGAGGATTTTAATTGTGTTGATAAACTCGATTTTTACCATCAATTTACAGATCATTTTTACGGGCTCCAAAAATAAAAATAATTCTTCGATCATTATATATATATATATGTAAATCGTTAGTTTCACATGAAAATTACGTGTAGATGATTTAACTATTTACTGACCAAGTTGACATTATTACCGTGCGATAACACTTCCTCGGAATGATAAACCTATTTGGTATAAAAAACTATACACGATCACGCCACGAATCAATGAGACTTAAAATGGAACGCAGATTCATAGCGTTCGTCCATACGTTGGCTACAACGCCAATAATCCTACGATGCTCAGTCGAAATGAATTAGAAATTGTAAATAAATTGGATCCTGGCTCGTCTGAAAAAGCACACGATCCGAAAAATATATGCCAACGAAATGAAACCACTGCAGTCGTAGAGAAATGCTTGAAAAAAATTCTGAAACGTCTACTTATGCGTCGTTAAATAATGCAAAAATTTTATACGAAATCACGATCTTTGTATTCGTGCGCGACAACGAAAATTCGTTATTTCCGAGAAAAAAAAAAAAAAAAAAAAAATCTGCGATTCGATCGTCGACGTAGTTTTTCCTTCAAATCCCGTCAATTACATTTTTCACATGATCATAGATGTCACAGCACAATCAACACAATTCTCAAGAATGAAATTGCTACAAATCGATACATTGACTCACATAGTCTGACATCGGTTTAACACTTGTCGCGAGGTCACGAAAGGGTAATTCGAGAAACGATCGATGATTTTCTACGGTCGTCCACGGGCTTAAATTATTTTTGTGGTCCTAGACCGGAAGTGTGCTCTATGTCGCATTCATTGCGTCACGGGGGGGAGAGGGAGGAGAAAAAAAAAGATCTGGCACTCCCTTGGCGGTCGCACGACGACTGAGCAAGACGACCGTGTGGACCGCCGGAGGTGCAAGCAACCCCTTCTCCAGCTCGTATACATACGTCGTACTGTGCTCCGCTGACTTGGTGCCCCGCGGGACGGCGCAGGGGCAAGGGGAATAGGACCGCCCATTTATCTATCTCGCTCCCTTGCTCTCAGGCGGTCCACGCGTGCGTGTGACTGCTGCGACCAATAGCGAACCGGAGTCCAGTGTGTTCGTGTATCCCTCCTACTTTTCTCGCATTCCTGCCGCGGGACTTCAAGTCAGCGGAGTACAGTACACATAATGCGTTATCGGGAGTGTATCGTATATGTATACAACCCACTTTTGCTGACGTAACCTTCTGCTCCGTTTTCTCTTATTATCTACCTTACGAATGTCGAAAACATTTAAATCGATCCGCTCGAGTACCTTGGAAACTGTTGACGATACTAAAAAAAATGTTGAAAACATGATCTAATGTCACATTCCTAAATGGACACGTAGAGAACTTTGTTTTCTCAAATGGAATCGTATATGTATTTTTTAATACGTTTTGTTAGAATTTGTGCTACGCGCCACTATCGTCAATGCGCCTTCACTTATTTCTTTTCCTAACTTCAGTTTATTTCATATACACTTATGTATTGTGTACACGTTTTTTCTATGTAGTTTGTAGATAAGTAAATATAGTTGTTTTGTTCTACATCCTGTTTCGATCTTTTCGTGCACCTGTCGAAAGAGGTTATGAGCCCAGGTGCTGCCCGTAAGTGAAAATATCTAAACCTAACCTCAAAATGAGCCACGTGAGAGGTACGCGACACATTGAAAAATTAGACAAATCACGAGTCACGGAAACTCCAGATGAAGAGTACATTGACCTGTAATGAATTGTGGGAGTATACAAATGGAATTATACTTAAAGATGAAAGAAACCAAGTTCAATGGACAAGGATGAAAAAGCATTAGCACTAATTTTCTTACCTGTATCCAAGAATCAATTAAATTATGTTAAGAAGTGTAATACATCAAATGATGCTTGAAAACAATTAAGTAACATACGTGAGTCCAAAGGCCAGGTAAGGAAAGCAGTTCTATATAAACAATTGTATCGCTTGAGAAAAGACCAAAGTCAAAACATGTTCCTAACTGTTTTGATAGGTGCATGAAAAGATCGAAACAGGATGTAGAACAAAACAACTATATTTACTTAACCCTTTGCCGTACAATGAAGAGTACAATGAAGGACTCGTTACAAATTCTTAATGTCAAATTTCATAATCGTGAGGCTACTCACTGGTCATCAAGTCTAATATATTAAAATCAGCACATTTTTACATTGACGAGGTATTCCTAAAACAAATCTATTCTTTTTCGTGGCCATTCCTTGTACGAACAAAATTTAAATAAAATTGAATAGTATATGTTTGAAAAATAGAATTAAATCGTACGTCAAGGGGTTAATTATAACTATAATTGTAACTACATAGGAAAAATGTGTTGGTTATACAATATATAAGCGATTGCATGAAGGTGTATGGAATAAACTGAAGTTAGGAAAAGAAATAAGTGTTCTAAACACTTCACAACTCACAAATTCTAACAAGTTTCTTACGCAAAAATATTATATCATTCGTGACAAAGAAGCATTAGTTTAGAAGATATTTTAATTGTAATATTGTAAATTGATGGCATAACAAGAATATTGTTAAAATATCTTCTGAATTAATGATTTCTCGCCGCAAGTGATTCGGTAGTTTCATGTAAGGGGGCGCTCTAATTGATGTACATATAATTTCATTTAAGAAAAGAAACTTGACCTTCGCGTGCCCTCCACGCGTCCATTTAGGAAAAGCTTACTCGCATCAGCAGGTTATATATGGCATTTTACCTGAAACATTTTTTAATATCATGATCAGTTTCCAAGATATGTGATATATGGGTCAACCTGTAGATGGCATTAGATTGTTCAGAATATTTTTCATAGAATTTAAATACAATGGAACCCATTCAGAATGTTTGAATAAAGTTAAGGAGAAAGAAAGTTGGACAATTTACAAGATATGTGAGCTGGTTTATGGGTCAATCTGTAGATGGCGTTAGATTCTTCAGAATATTTTTCATAGAATTTGAATAAAATGGAACCCATTCAGAATGTTTGAATCAAGTTAAGGAGAAAGAAAGACAATTAACAAGATATATGAGCTAGTTTATGGGTCAACCTGTAGATGGCGTTAGATTGTTCAGAATATTTAAATAAAATGGAACCCATTCAGAATGTTTGAATCAAGTTAAGGAGAAAGAAAGACAATTAACAAGATATATGAGCTAGTTTATGGGTCAACCTGTAGATGGCGTTAGATTGTTCAGAATATTTAAATAAAATGGAACCCATTCAGAATGTTTGAATCAAGTTAAGGAGAAAGAAAGACAATTAACAAGATATATGAGCTGGTTTATGGGTCAACCTGAAGATGGCGTTAGATTGTTCAGAATATTTAAATAAAATGGAACCCATTCAGAATGTTTGAATCAAGTTAAGCAACAATTTTCGTTGTACAAAAATACTACTTGATACAAACGTACATAATTTTTACTCTAACAGAGCATAGAAAATAAATTTATCGACATTAATAGCTACGCCGGTTCCAATGATTTAATCTTGAAATATTTGCGTCTGAAGACAAATAAAATTTGTTACAGATTCGCGTGGCGTATCGATTCGTAAACATTAGCGGTACTTGGAAGCGATAACCCAGTGAGAACAATCGCTTAGTCTTCCTTCGATTCTATTCCAAGTGTCAAAGCTAACAGAATGCGTTATACAAGGCAGGAAAAATATTCCATACAAAAGTTTGTCCCGTTTTTTTTTTACGTAGGATAACAATCTGTAAATAAAAATATAGGTTTCTATATTTAAAAAAAAAAGTTATTTTTCAAACGTCCACCAAATAAAAAATAAATATATTTCCCCCCTGAAACTAAAATACTTTTGTATTTAATATTTTTGCCAAGTTGTTTTCGAGATACGTGGATTTAAAGTTTTTAAATGAACATTTAAGAAACACAATATAGTTTGATATTTCATAAACGGGAAAAATAATAGTATAATAATAACATTTATGCTGAGGATTATTTTTTACGAAAAAATAAGATTTTAATACTTCGTTCTTTCATCATTGAATATTGTTTAGTAAAATTCGATGTGGATCGAATTGCATAATTTTGCCTCGTTTTGCAAGGGATATTTCTTATTATATAAGATTAAGGTTTCCTCAAGTTATGTCACTTGTTATGTAGGGTTTCACCCTTTTTCGGATACTACAAATTGGATTTCAAAGTATCGCTTCGACATTTGAAACAAGATAAACTGTGATCAATTCGTAATACAGGCTTACGAAGCGCGTAACACGTAACAACAGAATATTTTCGGAAATATTTGTGACACAAAATGTACTATATTTTATAATAGAGTCAATTAGACAAATTTTATTCGAACAACAGCGAATAAAAATAATAAAATAATTTGAAAACTAATTTCCGTTTACGTTTCGTACGTTTAATTTTGCAAATTACAATTTAACAATGGATTTTTACAATTTAACAACGGGAGAAAAATTTTACAAATAAATCTAATGGAGGATGTTAAAAAAGCCCATTTTTGACATTGCTTGAAAATGAAAAATTCATAGAAGTTACTAGAAGTTCGAAATTTTAAAATTACTAGATTTAAAAATTCTCTATAGCACTTTTTTCTGCGCTAGAGTTTCGTTTAATATTTTCTGTGTCGGTGAATTAGTATGTTTCACTTTGCAATGTGTATAATTCAGACCAGTAATAATTCTTATTTGCTAGTTTTTTTGAGGGACATATTACTGTTAGAACTAAAGCGCCATTTGTTTCAGCGCCACCTAGTGTTCTTCTGACGTACTACTATTGTACCATGTGTATTTCGTCTGTAACGAAGCCTCGTGCTCATTAAATTGTGAGAGGAAGTAGAGTTTTGCTCATTTGAACCTCAAAATTTCCACAATTACAAAATACACAAATCTTTGCTATTTGCAGAGAGTTTGTGACAGGATTTGATATTGTTTGACGCTACAAATTCAGATTAATGTGGCGAGACCTCAAACGAACGAAAACAAGTCCTTATCTTAAACTCGATATTAACTGTAACATGAAATCCTCAAAATAAACAAATCTTCGAGTACAAGAGGATGAGACCTCACAGCTAGGGCAGAAAACAGTTGTGATTGTTTTAGTTATCATAACTAAATTAGTTATACATCTCTTTACTCTGATTTGTCACAATTTGTTATTATTTTAAAAAATATACAGATGTATGTATTTTATATAATTATAACTATTTTTGGTGATAATAATTGAAAGTATAATGGATACAAGTATTCACCAGTGCTTGCAAAGCGATGAATACGTTGTGAGTGTTGCTCTCACGTAGTATTGATTATTTGATACTTTGAATTTGCTCGATTTCAAAGCCAAAATTCATCTGTCCGTATTTTCACGACTAATTTAAAATTTTTTTAAACTTTCTCATAGTTTATTCGAAGAAATGGTGACATTTTTTGTTCTCTGGAAAAATCCTGAATGAATTTTTCGTTTCCAAGCGATGCCAAAAATGGTAATTTTTTTAACTCCTTCGTATTCGTTATTTGTAAATAAAGTTTGCCTAAAAGCTGATCTAAAGGATGTGGACTGTTTGTAAAATGTGCATCCGGTACGATTTAGTCTTCGACATTGTAATGTACGACGAAGTGTTGGAAAAAATGAATCAACGACGATTGAATTACTACTCTTAATTTTCAATTGAAAATAACGATTACGTTATTTTTAATTATTAATCGAAATTAACGATTAAATTTATTTTAATTGTTAGTCGTGTAGCGTCGCTTCCCATGCTCGCCACCAGAGGGATCGCGCTCTCACAAGCGCTCGACCGATCACTCGATTGCCATATACAGGGTGTTCGGCCACCCCTGGGAAAAATTTACATGAGCGATTCTAGAGGCCAAAATAAGACGAAAATCAAGAATACCAATTAGTTGATAGAGGCTTCGTTACAAAGTTATTAACGTTTAAAGTTCCGCCTGTAGAATGGCAACCTGCGTACAGCTGCGTTCGCGCGGAAGGTTGCGGCAGGCCAGTCCTAGTGGTTCTCACGCAGCATGAAAAATTCTACTTACCGACGCTATCGACAGCCTTAGATTTTTGTCCATTTAGGGAAATGCGAACACCTTACGTTGAATAAGATTCAACCTGTCTTATGAAAATCCAGAAGGGCATATCAAAACTCGCCCGACGAGATTTTCACAGAGAAAGGGTGAATGTCACTTCCGATACCATAACGTTGTGCACAAAAATCACCCACACGCGATCATACACGCCCCACAATCGTCCACAATGTCCGTAAGTATCCACAAATAATCCTTTCAGGCACTAACCACTATGCAATTAAATAAACACGCACCGCAATTACGGTATTCGTGAGTGACTATGTGTACGTGTATCACGATTGTTCCGAGTTACTTACGAATAGAAACGTTCTTAATTTTTCAAATACACTACAATTTAAAAATGTAAAAAGGAATCGTAGGATAAATGAAATTTTCCCATCGATTTGCGTTCACGTCGAAGAATGTAACAATACTAGCAGCTGACTGTGCCATCGATCGACGAGGTTCTGAGAAACAAATGCCGAAAAGGACCCCGATTCTACGTCACTCGTCTCGCTTATCTCTCTCTCTCACACACACACATACACACAACACATGCACTCTACGCTCAGTGGAGACAAAGGGCAACATCGGCACGTGTTTGGCCAGCTAGTTAGTCGTAAAAAAGAATCAGTCAAGACAGTTCACGCGACACATTTTAGAGATATTTCATTCAGTTATGTATTATCGAGCATGTAAGAAATACAGTGATATAAACAATCAGCGAATACTTATTAAATTCCTTTTTACATTTTTAAATTAAAGTATATTTGAAAAATTAATAACAATTTTATTCGTAAGTAATTCTGAAGAATCGTGGTGCACGTACACATAGTCACTCACGAATACCGTAATTGCGGTGCGTGTTTATTTAATTGCATAGTGGTTAGTGCCTGAAAGGATTATTTGTGGATACTTACGGACATTGTGGACGATTGTGGGGCGTGTATGATCGCGTGTGGGTGATTTTTGTGCACAACGTTATGGTATCGGAAGTGACATTCACCCTTTCTCTGTGAAAATCTCGTCGGGCGAGTTTTGATATGCCCTTCTGGATTTTCATAAGACAGGTTGAATCTTATTCAACGTAAGGTGTTCGCATTTCCCTAAATGGACAAAAATCTAAGGCTGTCGATAGCGTCGGTAAGTAGAATTTTTCATGCTGCGTGAGAACCACTAGGACTGGCCTGCCGCAACCTTCCGCGCGAACGCAGCTGTACGCAGGTTGCCATTCTACAGGCGGAACTTTAAACGTTAATAACTTTGTAACGAAGCCTCTATCAACTAATTGGTATTCTTGATTTTCGTCTTATTTTGGCCTCTAGAATCGTTCATGTAAATTTTTCCCAGGGGTGGCCGAACACCCTGTATAGAGTGTTCGACTATTCCTGGGAAAAATTTTAATGGGAGATTCTAAAGGGCAAAATAAGACGAAAATCAAGAATATCAATTTCTTGATTGAAGCTTCATTAATAAGTTATTAAAAAATTAAATTAAAAAATTTCAAATCATTCTGAAAAAATTATATTTAGTTACAGGGGTAAATTATAATCATTTTTGGTGAATACACATACCTTCGAAATCCTATCCACTTCCGAGAAAAAAAATCGAGAAAGTACTGAAATTTTCAGACGAAATTAAAAAATTTCAAATCATACTAAAAAAATTATTTTCGGTTGCGGGGGTCAATTAAAATCATTTTTGGTCATTACACATACCCTCGAAATCCTACGTACTTTCGACAAAAAAATTCCTTACTGAAAATCTAATTAGGTGCTTAAATTGGCTGAAAAAGAGAAATTTCAAATCGTTCTGGAAAAATTATTTTCGGTTACGGGAGTCAAATACAATCATTTTTGGTGAATATACATAATTCCGAAATCCTACCCACTTTCGAGAAAAAAATTCGAGTAGGTACTGAAATTTTTAGACCCAATTTAAATATTTCAAATCGTTCTAAAAAAATTATTTTCGGTTGCGAGGGTCAATTACAATCATTATTGATGAATAGACATACCCTCGAAATCCTAACAGTTTTCGAGAAAAAAATTCCCTACCGAAAATATAATTTCAGGCCAGAAATGTCACTCCAAAATTTCGTGCGTATCTTTAAAACGTCATAACTTCTGAAGGGATTGGACGATTTTAATGTTTAAAAAAGCAAACGACGCGTATTTTAGTGTAGAATATGTAGAAATTCTAAAAATATTCGAAAAGTTGTTCCTTAACCCCGTAAAGTTACAAAAACCTCCTAAAAATCGTCCAATTTTCAAACAGCCATAACTCCTGCAATAGTGAATATATTTCAATGAAACTTTTTCCTGAAGTAGAGCTCATAGGTACATACAAAAAAGTACTAAACAACTTTTCCGTAGAGCGTCAAACAAAATTACTAAAAATCAAAAACGAATTTTTAAGAAAGATCGACAACAATATTTCGACGAAAAAAAAAAAATTTCAAATCGTTCTAGAAAAATTATTTTCGGTTGCAGGGGTCAATTACAATCATTTTTGGTCATTAGACATACACTCGAAATTCTGCCCACTTTTTAGAAAAAAATTCAAGAAGTTGTGAAATTTTTCGACAAAATTAAAAAATTTCAAATCGTTCTGGAAAAATTATTTTCGGTTGCGGGGGTCAATTACAATAATTTTTAGTGAATAGACCTACCCCCGAAATTCTAACCACTTTCTAGAAAAAAATTCAATACGGGGGGAACTTTAAACGTTAATAACTCTTTAACAAAGCCTTCATTAACAAATTAGTATTCTTGATTTTCGTCTTATTTTGGCCTCTAGAATCTCCCATTAAAATTTTTCCCAAGGGTGGCTGAACACCCTGTATACACAATCCTCGACCGACTTCCCAATAGACAAAAGTCTGACTGACGAGTTCTATGAAATTCTCCGAGTTCCCACTCGCAGCAAAGCGGCGCCACAGTCGCGATTAACGATTAACAGTAATAACACAATCGTCGAAAGAATAATTGATTAAAGTTTTAACTATCGACGAATTTAGCAATTACACATGTTTAACAATTATTGATCGTATTAGAAAGTAACAATTTAATATTGAAATTGGTTTTACTTACTTAACGGTCAATTGCCTTTGTATCAAGAGCTTCTTTTCGATTTGTTCGATCGGAAATTGCGGAACTTCGTAGGGGGCTGAAATTTCATTGGGTAACTCGTGCGGGACGAGTCTCAATGAGGTTCCACCACCTGTAGCTGTCGCGTTACCTTCCAAACCGAAAACTGGACTTTCGCTTCCTGTAACGAAAAATTATATAGTACAGATCCGATGTCGTTTCTCTTTCATATATTCTGAACTTTATTTTAAATTTTGCAATTATTAAAGGAAAATTAGGATTCGTTAAATTTTTTTCTTAGCTCGAATCATATATTTTTACGATTTATTTATCATCGTGAACGCATAGCGTATACTTTCATTGTTACAATTATTCCTAACGTAAATATACAACGTATGTTGCGTCCGAAAAATTACCATTGTTCTCTGCTTGCTCAGTTTTCTGCAACCATTCCGTTACCGAATTTCGTTTACATCCCGTCAAGTATTCATTATCATTACCCAGTACCATCTTGTGACTCGTTTTATGCGTCTAGAAAGATTTTTCTCAATTTTAATTATCGACTTTATCTATTTCTTACTATTCGTGATTCGAACCTGCTGATCGTCGTATTTTGATGCATCGATGCAACTGCATCCCTTTTTCAAACGGAACTCTATAATTTTCATTAGATTATTCGATGCAGTTTTTTAAAATCTTTACAAAAAAACTAAGATACTTAAACCCTAAATCTAATAGTTCAAGAGTTACAACACTTTAAAATTTATACAATAAAATTTGAAAATGTTTAAGACATGTACCATATTTCGTTTCTAATTTTCAACAACAGTTTACGCAAAATGCATACGCAGAGTAAATGTTTTAATGTTAGCTCCAAGACTTATAATTGTAGTCAAATGTATAACATAGTGTAATATCTCAAATCGCAAAACGTCTTTGCTATTTTGATAAAACTTAAAAGTACAGGAGAGATTTATTAAGAGATAGTGTTAAAAAATAACGGTTCTAAAATAGTTAACTTCAGAAATGAAGTGACAATAAATGGAAGAAATAAAAGTAAAAAGAAAGCCATATGTCAACCACACGAAATACTGCTTTAGGCGATACAGTTTATCGTCCTTCCACGAGAATGAGGCACAGCGTGTTTACATCCCCACTCTTACTGCAGTCCGCTGATTGGCTGTCACCGATCTTCATCACCGTTTTCGACCAATCAGCGCACTGCAACAGGAGTGGGGATGTAAACACACTGTGCCTTATTCTCGTGAAAGAATGGTACTCATAACCTATAACTCGAAAATTAGTGAATCAATCTTCTACAAGCAAGCCTTACAATTAAACGAAATATTAAGTCCAAGCAACAATTTTATCTAGTAACTGTTGGTTGCAGAATTTTGAACGATGACGAAATAAGAGTTAAACATATTTGACGCCTTCCATTCTTTAAATAATTATTAAATAAGCACAACCGGAAGCGAATAAAAGTAATTTAGAATGTTCCAGTATTTGTAAAATCCTTAAATGAATATAACTCTTTTTATAATTAACAAATTTATAACGTTTATATTTGTTAATTTTACTTTTTAACCAAATTATTGTCTTCGTAAGTAATTTCCAAGTTTATAAATATTGTAATATTGCTAGATTTTGAGGAACGAAAAATTTTGAGCAGCGGAGATTTATCGGATATTTTTTGTTTTTGCATTATAATTTTTAATTTAATCTCGTCTTGAGTAAACATCGGGCATCGGTTTTTAAGATATCAACGTTATCAGACGTCGATAAAAAATAATAACAAAATCAATATCTACGCTGACGTCATTTCTTTTCAACATGGCGGCCAATGGTATAAAATAAAGTATTTTTGAATATGAATAACTCTTCAGCCCATCCATTTGCATTTCTTGGAATCTACTTATCTCGAAAATCATTGATCCAATAAACTTTCTTGTTTTATTGTATCTTTTGCTTATCAATCTTTACAATTTCATTGTAAACTCTCTTTGTCAGATAAAAGGTTGGTACTTTTCCTTGCAAGTACGCAGAGTATCCTTGAATAAATGAAAGTATCGATTTAGCTAACGAAAACTCATTATATCGTCTCAATTGTTTCTAGCGAAGTACATAATATTTTATGATTATTTACACATTTTACTTTTACACTTTTGTTTCATTTTTACCAATTTATTCAAAGTACATTCAATTAGAATAGTTATGAAAAAAAGGTTCGTTGGAATCCACTAAATCTTATTACTATTTTAACGCTGAGAAAAAGATTTTTTTAATTTCCCTTGAAAGAACTAGGTTGCTCAAATCAATTCTTTCGTTTGGCTAAACTCGATTCAATTTCCTACAAATGTCTACATATTACAAAAGCTAATATTTTGGTTACAACAATTAAGAAAGAAGTTCTAATTACAGATTGATAAACATTTATATGGACAATTACGTTTGACATTATTACAATTAAAATTTCCCACTGTTACTGTCGATAAACCTGTACTGCTTCGTTAAAGAAAATATCAATTTTCCTTTGTGGACTGATAAACTTTCTGTCAATACACATTATAGACTTTTATAATGAAAGTAAATACTTCATCCAAGGATATAGATAAGAAATGCATTGTTAATACTGTTTTACTAATCTTAACAAGGAACATTTCCAATTAATTTTAAGTCATATACGAAAATGTTAGTCACGAAATATTTAAACCTTTGCATGCTACTTGTGCAATATTTTACATTAGTAGAAACTGATTTAACAAATACGCAAACAAAATTTAAAGTATAAACATAGGTTGTTCGAATCAATTCTTTCATTTGGTTAAACTCAATTCAATTTCCTACAAATGTTTACATATTACAAAAGCTAATATTTTGGTTACAGCAATTAAGAAAAAAATTGTAATTACAGATTGATAAACATTTATACGGATAATTACGTTTGACATTATTACAATTAAAATTTCTCAGTGTTATTGTCGATAAACCTGTACTGCTTCGTTAAAGAAAATATCAATTTTCCTTTGTGGACTGATAAACTTTCTGTCAATACACATTATAAACTTTTATAATGAAAGTAAATACTTCATCCAAGGATATAGATAAGAAATGCATTGTTAATACTGTTTTACTAATCTTAACAAGGAACATTTCCAATTAATTTTAAGTCATGTACGAAAATGTTAGTCACGAAATATTTAAACCTTTGCATGCTACTTGTGCAATATTTTACATTAGTAGAAACTGATTTAACAAATACGCAAACAAAATTTAAAGTATAAACTTTTATCTGTATTTGTTAGTTACTGGAAAATTTTTAACTGCTTATCGTCAGTTTTTAATTGCATATACATATAAATAATTGTGCCTCTAAACTGTGCAGTCGTAAAAAATTGTTAATTCTCGGTAAGGAAAGTGAGACGCGCGAGGATTACTGAACGTTCTGCGCAGTATTGCTCCTCCGTCGTCTCATAATCGAATTAGTCGAACATGTACCGTTTTCGTATCTATAAAAAGATTTTTTGCGCATATATTTAGATCAACCGGTTCCAGTTAGCAATGTCAACGCGTTAACTTTCAGGAGAGAAATGTCTAGCTTGTATCATTGACGATATAATTCCAAGAACGTTTGAAAGAAACCTTGATGCAATACCGCCGACTACCAAAAATAAATCGTATCGATTTGTTTACGTACTTTCCATAGTTCACACTTCCAGATAAGATACGACATATAAGATAATTTGTCAAGCGTATCACAAAGAAAAGAAAGATCAAACGGCACTATTTCATCGTAAATCGAACATCATATTTTCAACGATGAAAGAAAAAAAAATATAATGTCCGTGAAATAATATTGCATCGTTACTAATATTTCGATCATTTTACACGTTTACGTTAATAAACGCAATTAAGAACAAAGAGCCACGACCAAACGTTTGTCATTTGTAAAATTTCAATTCTATTAAATAATTTTAATCGTGCACGTAAAACTTGTTAAGGAACATAAACGATCAACATTTCGAAGATTGTTAGAAATTTAATTAATAGTACCACGCTCTTGTCGTTTCGAACCGTCAATTGTGACTTTAAATTACAACGCAACACGGAACGCACGAATATATCACACGCGTTCCTCGACGGAAATTAACACTTTTATGCGACGAAATATGTGAGAAAAACTCTTCCGAACCGACGGTAAAAGAAACGAGGCGCGCCTAGTTCGTACTTTAGAGGGCACTGACCACCTTAACTCGTCGCAAGCGTCGAATACACTAACTATAAGCTATAATCTGTAACGTGGAGTTGGCATTTGGTAGAATCTACTAGATAGACATCCTAGAATTATTTGTCACGGATCCCTATGTACTGAATGCGGTACGGGGGCTTGAGGAGGTTCTGTGCCACCATGGGGGGCAGAAAATACCATAGACGCCACCCCATTGGTGCTTTAGGTACTACGTTTTTGGGCGGTTAATTCAAAAATAGATACATGCAAAAAATCATATATAGGTTGTAGATATGATATTGTGAGTCTCTAAAAGGCCAAATTGATCAACTATGAAAAATACGAGATAAAAGAAATCGATGCTATAAACATTATTTTACTTTTATCATTTAAAACTCGGTTGAAGTTGAAGATTTACTGAAAGTGAAGTTCAATTTGTCTTTTGAGGGGCTCATATAATAATATACGAGATATGTACATAAACAAACATTGTTTATTAAGCATAGAATCTTAAAAAGTGAAATACTATCTATATTATTCTTGTATAAGAACAAAAACATTACAGTTTCAACATTTTCTGTTTATTTTACTTTAAAGTTAAATATAAGGAATATATACATTTTTTCGATTGAAATAACAAAACATTTCATACGGAATATAGAAGATAAGTATATTGTTGAATACAAAATAGATTTATATATATAATTTCTACTTAAGTGGTTAACATACAATTTTAGATATAAAATATGTGTGGAAATGAAATTTACATATAGAAATATAACATTACATTAAGTTAAAAACACAGTTTGGTGATACTGCAAAATTTGAAGTGGCTGCATCTGAAAAAGAATAATTTGATAAATTCACGATTATCAAAAGATTTTTATTGGTCTTTAGGTGTAGTATACATTTCTAAATTCTGTTTCAAAATTTCAGACTTTCTCATTTTTTGGAAATCTAAACAATATATTATTAAATTAAAATACTATATATTACTCCCTTATCCTAGAGCCAAAATAACGATCTACAAAATTCACGGATAATTTTACGTTTAACTGGTACTCACTTGTGAAAGAATACTTCCGGCGTCGGCCATTTCCTTTTACGAATTACACACCTATCCATTTTTGTCGTACTTTGCGAGGTGGAAACTAACACATGCAAGATATTTTAAATCTTTTGACGCGTAAATTTTATAACTTCTTGCTCGAAAACTATGCAACGCGAAAAACTGCAAAAGAGCACATTACGGCGTCTCAAACAAGAAGGAAAAAACCGAAAAGTTACCCCCACTCTGTGTAATAGTATCGTCCTTCCATGAGAAGAAGGCACAGCGTGTTTACATCCCCACTCCTGTTGCAGTCCGCTGATTGGTCGAAATCGGTGACGAAGATCGGTGACAGCCAATCAGCGGACTGCAGCAAGAGTGGGGATGTAAACACACTGTGCCTTCTTCTCATGGAAGGACGATACCAAATATAAACACCGACGGGGTGACGTTGCTGACATTTTCTGAATTTTCGGACCTCATGGTGGCATAAAAACTTTCAATTTCAACCCATATCGCATCCAGATTGAATAATCCAGTATGCATTACGCATATAGAGATCAGTGTGCGTATCATACACAAAAGTTGTAGTATAATAGTCGAGTGCATCGTAAACATAACCTAAATTTATTAGAATTGCTTCTCGTGACAAATACATATTTCATTGTCTAATTAATTCTAAATAAATTCTGATACAATGGAACAAATATAATACAGTGCAAATTTATTCTTTATAGAATTAATTACCTATCGAAACACTGTTTAAGAACGACAACGCCATGGTGTTGCTGTGTTTCCGATTGTAAGGAAAATGATGACAGTTTACAATCTACTAATTCATGTGTTTTTATTTCCAAAGAACGAAGAATTGTAAATTTTGTACAATAATATTGTACAGAGCCTATGCTATTCTAAAAAATTGTCTTGAAAGACACAGATAAAAAAGTTATTCGAGAATTTGAAGATTCAGATCTGATCTTACGTTTCATAGAGATAATAAATATTTCTACAGAGAAACTTGTAATTGCAAAGTGTTTAAATATTAAACTAGCGAATTCTAAAATTGTAATTTTACAAACTTGACTACGACGATGATCGTTTAACATCTAAAACTCAAATTGTAATTGATGGAAAAATGAAACTACACGTTTTTCGTGATGGTAACGATCAGATCTGAGCAAAATTTATCTCAAATACTAATTTGAAAGTAATCATTTCAAATAACTTTAATTGGCATTTCACAAACAATGTATTTCAATTGATCTTAAGTTCTTCTTTTGGTCAATACGAGTCACTGAATGATTTAAAATAGATAGTACATGTTGACATGAAATAATCTAGGTCATTAATGATTTATAGTTAATGTCATTTCTTTTAGCATTGTTACAATCAACAAATACAATTTTTTCTCTCGTCAGATCGACGTACTATAACTCCTACTTAGAATTTTCGAATTCTTCCCTCCTCTAATTGCACGTATGTTCATTATTCATTTTGCAGCGTACATTTATCAGCATTTGAAGCTAAATTACCATATTTTTTACCCCTGTATTTTGCTTATATCCTTTAAAGCATTTATGGTCTCTGTAAAGCCTCAAAGTATGAAACGGTAACAGTCTTCTCGATTTATTCCGGTAGAAGAAATTAATCTTACAGAGACTTTCATTTTCTGTAAAACTATCTTCGCGTTTCTCTTGGTCACGATAAGACGTACTAATCCTTTAAAATTTATTAAACAGAAATTTGTATCAAGATATGAGACTACTCCACGTGTGATGTTCGATCTCTGTGATTGGACGCGGAACGATCTACATCAAAGTACGAGTGTCTGGATCAGGAAGTAATATTAACAACGATCTGAAGAGAACGAAATTATTGATGCCCGATCTTCGATCGTCGCAGATGGTCCGTAACGTATTTTAAGTACTATGATTTTCAAAAAAATAGTAATTTTAGAATTATTTTGCATTCACTATCGAGTTATAAATAACACATTCTATTTCTTGATGCAAACCGTTTTTAACTTAATTTATGATACAATTGTTTACCTTCGTCTTCAGGATCTATAAGAAAATTCGGCAGCCGTAAGGAAATATAAAGGTCATCTTCCATCGACGTAACGCCTCTGCTCGACATTTTTCAACTTTTGGTTTCTCCCCGCACGCCACTTTAAATTGTGTTCTCAATAAAACTGCGAATAAGTTTTTTTTCTTCTTTTTTTTTCGACTCGGAAGTATACACCCGATTGCCGTGTTTTCTTCGACGACGATAAACTCTGGTCTCAGCTGTAGCGTTGTCGTTAACTGAATTTAATGTTCAGACGTAGAACTCGCTACTAAGTATAATTATCTGTTTGACGTTATGACACGTATGTACTAACTGCTTTGCTCAAATAAATATTACTCGACGCGAGTAACGGTGCTCACAATTTGTACAGGGTCCACGGTCAAATCGTTTAAATTCATTTATGATCAATACGATACTTGATTAATAAATATTGGAATAAGTTACGGCGACACGGTTCGATCGATTACAGGAATTTTTTAAATAATATGCCGAAAATAAGTCGCAACGGGATTACATAGAGGCCGATTTTAGAATGTGAATGCATCGATACGGAGAAAATTATTCCAAGGCGGATGAGCGTCGTTCTATTAATCGGCAAACGAGGTTAATACAAGTTGTCTTATTTCTATTCGCGTACTAAAACTTCGAAGCAAGCTAGCATACTGCGCGCGAACGGCCAGAGAATCTCTGTACAGTGGCAAAAATACTATTTGATGCAAGAGGGAAAGAGAGCGACCTCGAAAGAAAGAAAGATGTCGGCTCTTTGCCAAATATCAGAAACGCTACCTGACGATACTACTATCAAATACGCTAACTTCATAGACGTGCTTACAACATTAGTATTAAACCTAATAAATAAAACAAAGCATTAATATTCTCGCGTTCTACGTTCAGACTTTGTCTTCTGAATGAATTTCGTCGGGGCCACTGTTTAAACAGGACATGTTATTATTCTTTTATTATTCGAATAGCTCTTATCGAACCGAATAACATTTACTGGAACCATTTTTTTTTATCATTCATCGGTACAGAGATAAGGCAAAAAATGAAAATTGACTCCACAAATATGTACGTTCAAGGATGTATACGTAAGTATTCTAGCTGAAAATACGAAGATAATTTTCTGGTACATTTTGTCAATGATACTAGTCTTGTTTAGATTTTCTGCAGAGACGAACAAACCCGTAGTCTTCCTTGGAGACGAAATGCACTGTGAAACTTGTTAAAAGTGACAACGATGGTACTACAGTTTTGGCAACAGTAAATGTTGATTCACGTTCGAGAATATTTGGCAACTAGTTATGAGAATTAATGTACTTCAATTTTAAGGTCGACATTTTAACGTGGATAAACAGATTAAATTTGATCAGTTTCAATAATATATTAATCTAGCCTAGCTTATGTGTGCATAGTGTTGCACTTGTGCTGGACCACAAGTGGCCCTTCGCTAGACGACGATATAAAATATAGCCAAACCTAACCTGATCACTCAATTTAATTACTTAATTTAATCAGTACTCCGAAAATTAGTTTTAGTGATTTGGCTAGGTCTGGTCAATTGTTATTTCGTCAGATATACGGCCATACTACTGTACGAGCCGAGCCCGAGTGAATTTTCCTTCTACTGACTACTACAAGCTTCTGCTGATCTCTGCTGACTATTGCTGACCACTACTGACCACTCCTACTACTTCTGACAACGTATAACGATTATGACTGGCTACTGTTAGCCCCTCCCAGCCTCTGCTGGCCCCTGCTGACCACCGCTTATATTTCTGACAATGCATAACGATTACTACTAACTTCTGCCTGCCTCCGCTGGACTCTGCTGACCGCTACTGACCACTCCTGATACTTCTGACAACGTATAACGATTGCAACTTGCTACTGCCTGCCCCTGCTGGACTCTGCTTGCCACTGCTAGCCTGTGCTGACCACTGCTGGCCACTGAAACTTACCGGCATCCCTGAAACTTTTCGGAATCCCTGAAATTTCCAAGAAGTTTCAGGCAGCAGCTAACATTCCGGCCTGAATTTTTCGGCAAAAATTACGTAATATTATGTAATATTACGTAATATTACGTAATAGCTCTTTAAAATTTCTCCGGCCGGAATTTTTCGGCAAAAATTATGTAATGTTACGTAATATTACGTAATAGCTCTTTAAAATTTTTGGCAAAAAATTCAGGCCAGAATTTTTGCCGTTGCCTGAAGCTTCTTGGAAATTTCAGGGATTCTGAGAATTTTCAGGAATTCTTAGAAATGACGTCATTTCCAGGAATTCGCAAAAATTCCTGGCGGCGGGAAATTTGAAATCTTCCCGGGGAACTTGGAAAATTTTAAAAGATTCGGAGTGTCTTATAACTAAGGGAATGATTTCGATAGGAAAAGAAAGGTAAAAATGATGAGAACACATAGAATTCTTTGAAATTATATCATTTATTGCTATAGATTTACATTATACAACACTTTAATACATATAAACATATTATATTATATTACATCATGTCACAAGTTGTCAGCAACGGTCAGCAGTGGTCAGCGATGGTCAGCGATGGTCAGCTGACGTCGGGAGATGTTGGCGGAGGTCAGCAGAGGGTGGCAGTAGCCAGTAGTAATCGTTGTACGTTGCCAGAAATATAAACGGTGGTCAGTAGTAGTCAGCAGCGGTCAGCAGAGGCCAGCTTAGGCCAGAGGACGCTGGCAGAGGTTAACAGAGGAAGGCAGGAGTCGTAGTAATCGTTGTACGTTGCCAGAAATATAAGCGATGGTCAGCAGAGGCCAGCAGTGGCAAGCAGAGATCACCAGGAGCGAATAATAGCAAGTAGTAAGCGTTATATGTTGCCAGAAGCATCAGAGGTGGTCAGCCGCGGTCAGCAGAGACGAGCAGAGGCATGCAGTGGCAAGCAGAGATCAGCAGGGGCGAACAGTAGCATGTAGTAATTGTTATATGATGTTAGAAGCATCAGGGGTGGTCAGCAGTGTTCAGCAGAGGCCAGCAAAGGCATGCACAGGCAGGCAGAAACCTGCAAAGGCAAGCAGAGACTTCTAAGGGCATGCAGTAGTAAGTATTAATCGTTATACATTATCAGAAATACCTGCAGTGGTCAGTAGCGTTCGACAGAGGCCAGGGAAGTTCAGCAGAGACAAGCACATGCTGACAGAGATCAGCAAAGACCAACAGAGGTTAGCAGAAGTCAGTAGTAATCGTTATAGGTTGTCAGAAATATAAGCGATAGTCAGCAGAGTCCAGCAGAGGCAAGCAGTAATCAGGAGCAGTCAGTAACAGTCGCTGTATGGTGTCAAAAGTTGTCGGGAGTTCTGTACTTTTGTCAACACTGGTCATCAGAGGTCATCAGTGGCAAATAGAAACCAGGAGTAATTTGCAGAGTTCAGTAATGAACTCTAGGAAAGGCAAGTAAAAATACCTGGGCAGTCGAGATTCCGAATCGTATGCCGTTGACGTGAGGTCGGATTTCAGTTGTTCAAGAGCGAGAAGGCAAATGTGAGCCTTTCTCTCTCGACTCCCACGAGGCGGTCCGAAATTATTTCGGGCAGCTTCGGAATAATCGAGAAAGAAGGCATGTGTCAGTTTGCCTTTGTCGACTTTCCGAAACTCTACGAGCTCACGTACACGTGATCTGGTATGTGTGAGTAGGGCACCGGGTGCTGAATCTGGCATCTCTGACCGGTGCTCAATTTGGCATCTGTGGTCATCGATGGTCATCAGTGGTCAGCAGAGGCGGCCAGAGGCTACCAGAGGCTACCAGAGGCTAGGAGGAGCAAGCATCGGCTAGCAAAGGCCAATAGAGGCCAGCAGTGGCCGACAGAGGTCAGCAGTTGTTAGGAGTTACCATTGGTTTGGACTGAGTTATTTGATTAGGTTGTTACGCATTTGCATGACGTAGGGTTTATGTACATGCAGCGGCGCGACGGGAAATTGCTGGAACTGGTTTTCTCACCATCGAAGCTGCGATTTGAGCGAGGGAGATTCAAATGAAATCGCGTATTGTAATGCGTATTATTATGGTAGGAAATTCAACGCGAGGAAATCCAGGCACAAACCGAGCATTTGTAGACCGTTGGCGATACTTTGTGCATACAATGTAGTTTGACCGTTAGAGATAGGCTGTATGCTTGTGGCGCGGTTATGTGTGTGTGTGAGAATCGCTCGGTTGGCCATGTCGCCGGTTCTCTCTCGAAGGATCGGGAATATTCCATGGCACGCGCCGAAAACTTGGCAACCGGGGAAAGGAAGAAACAAACGCCGATCGGGACGACTGGATATATAAGACCGAGCCCGCGTGGCCGGGGCTCTCTCAGTCTATACGAGTTAACGTGTTGCGCTAGAGAACGTTTCAATCGCTATTTAGAGATATCCAAAGAAAAGTACTGAATAAAGTTGTTAAAGTATTTTTACGTAATTGAGTTGTTTGATTTCCGCGCGCCTCGCCGAGCAGAGCGGTTCAGCGCTCCACGGGCACCGTCCCACGACCCTATTTCCCTAACTCACCGACCACGTGATCGCGCAACATATATTTTTGGTGACAGCGGTGGGATTAGTTTAAAGTAAATTAGAATTACACTCGGACCTAAGACAAACTTTGCCGGCTCGCGAGTGCGCGCTTCAAAAACTTTGAATTTTGGTGAACCGTTTTATTGAACTTCTATAATACAAAGTGAACATCAGAATCAGTGCATCCGCTCTCCCTTGGGTTTTCGCACGGTTTCCCTAAGGGCACGGGTAAATACCGGAGACGGGTGATTTCGGCGGCCGTGCAAGCCACCACCGTTATCACATGCACCCTGTTCACGTCGCGGTTGAGCTTCCGCCTTACTCAGCACGGAGAGACGAACGCCACCGAACGAGGTTCCTGTAAAGCAGAGAGACGAACATCGCCGACGACTGGAACACCTGGAGGACATCACGGACCATCCCCCCCCCCCCCCCGACACCTGGAGCACCTGGAGGACATCGCGGACCATCGCCGGTTTCCAGCATCTTCGTCCGGGACGCAGACCGCCAGCCCAGCAGATCGACGACGAGTGGAGGGCTCCGTTGCAGGAGAACCGATCAGCGACGTTCCGGAACATTTCCGTCGTAATTGCTAGCGCACTGTAAGTGTAGTACTACGTTAGTAATAATCACTGCGCAGACTAGTAGCTAGATTTGTTTGTACTAGTCTGATATATTCGCCTCAATTAGATTTAGTTAGTCGGTGAAAATGCCGCCGTTTTTAAAGAAATACGTGAGGGCTAAAAGGAGCCGTAAGCAGCGTCTGAGTGGTGGTAGTGGGACATTTATGGAAGAGTTACTAAAATCTCCCCACATAGACCCCCCTACTTCCGAAACCGTGGTACCGCGAACTAACGAGACAAGTTTAACCCCCGTACAGCCAATAATTCACGGGTCCAACGCGACAGACAGTCCCTTAAATATAATTAACAGCACGTTCTCGTCACCCCCTATGTCATGCGCCTTTCAAACTCTTTCCGTTAACTCGATCGCCACCCCTGTTCGATCTCCCGTCTCGATCCTGCCGCCGGAAACTCCGAGAACTCCGTCGCGGATACAGCACCTAGGTTACCGCGGCTCAGTTAAATTCTTGATCGACACCGGCTTCCAATTGAACCTGATAGAACGGAAGGAATTAAAATCAGACCCATGGACTAATATTAACGTAATTTATGCAAAAGGAGGAAGAGAAAGTAAGCTAGTTTTGAGCATAACAAGGAACACGGGAAAGAAATTTGACTAAGCTCTGATAAATATTTATATAATGTACCTTACCACGTGGAATTTGCGGTATCCATCGATCGTCGTCTTCCTCTTTGTTCGTTCGTACAGCCCCAGGGAAAAATGATAATTTATCAAACGAATCCGACGATCATCCTCTATGGAGAGGCTCGAACGGCACGATGAGAAACACGATACGGACGGAACTCGAAAGAGGAGATATACTCTGAGAA
Source organism: Colletes latitarsis (assembly GCF_051014445.1). Classification (NCBI taxonomy): domain Eukaryota; kingdom Metazoa; phylum Arthropoda; class Insecta; order Hymenoptera; family Colletidae; genus Colletes; species Colletes latitarsis. The sequence goes on from NC_135145.1 coordinate 18,363,264, forward strand.
GTTGGCCGCCCCATGTCTCTCTTTATTACGAATATGAATAGTGATTGCGAGACCGCGCGTGTATCTGATCACCTGGTCCACGAATGTTTCCTTTCGAATTTATTTGTAGAATTTGCGAGAATAATAGACTATCAAGAATTAACGAAAATCGGATCGGGTAGTTCTATTGTAAACGTAGTTCTTCAATTTTGGAAAACGATGGTGGGACGTTAAGGTATCAGCCGGTTACGCCTAGCGAGCGTTTTGCATCGAACCAATGGGAAGAGAGAGGCACTTTGGCGAGGCGCTAAAACCTTATCATTGATATCGTTTTTCCGAGGAAGCAAAACGTCAGACTGGCTCTTCAAGCAAAGGAATGTCGTTTCTGCAAAAGGAAATTGCATATTTAAGTCATAAAATTACTAGCAGGAGAGATGACGCGAAATCCGCGGAGAACGATAGATTCATTGCCTCTGTGTTCCTAGCGCGCAGGAAAACAGAGGGGAAAGTAAACGAGGTCACCGACGGCGTAGTAAAGATTTTCGATTCGGAAAAAGCATGCTCGGTAATAGATGTCGCGAGAGAATTTCCTGAAGGAACACCCCAGTCGAGTACCCCAGAGTCTCCTCAACTCGGTCTTTCGTTGGCTAACGGGTGTATAATCCGAACCCCAGGAACCCGCTTCGGAGGCCGTGAGAGGGAATCTGTACTCGACGTGCAACCTGTGTCGTCTCAGGGGAGAGGGGCGCCCCGTGTGTATGAGTATCCCATCCGGTCAGGTGGACCGGGTGGATGTTTGCAACTCGGTCAGGTGGACCGAGGTTTGCGTGAATCCTGGCGGGTGGTGCCAGATGGAAGTGTGAATGAGTATCCCATCCGGTCAGGTGGACCGGGTGGATGTTTGCAACTCGGTCAGGTGGACCGAGGTTTGCGGGTATCCTGGCGGGTGATGCCAGATGGAAGTGTGAATGGGGATGATCAGGACCGCACAGGGATATCCAGTGGTGTGACCTCGGTAGAGAAATTCGGTAGACCCAAACAAATTAAATTTTCCCCGTTCAGTATAGTATATTAAACTTACTTAGGAAAATCGTTAATGACCCGCAACACAACATTACCATACGCAGTAGGGAGACTATAATCCCACCAAGGTCGGACTGGTCACAGATTATTAAAGAGCACCATGAATCGGTAGTCGGAGATCACCGTGGCTCCTTTAAACTTCGCCAACTTATCCAAGAACGGTTTTACTGGCCCGGTATGGCAAAGGAAATTGTAGAGTTCGTTGTTCGTGCCCCACCTGTCAAAGGAACAAGAATCATACTAGGCAAACAAAACAGCCGATGCGAATTACCGACACCCCTAAACGCGCATTTGAAAAGTTGCAAATGGATATAGTCGGGCCCCTACCCATAACTAAAAGAGGTAATCAGTACCTACTTACCCTGCAAGATAACCTTACAAACTACTCAGACGACTGCTGCACAGAATCTAGAAAAGGCGAAACAGAAAAGTAAAAATTATTATGATCAAACACTTAGACCTTGTAAATTTGATTTAAACGATATGGTATACTTGCTTAAGGAGCCCAGAACCTCCAAATTCGATTGTACTTGGTTAGGCCCCTATAAGATAAACCGATTATTTAGCGATTTAACTGCCGAGATAGAGTTAACGAAAGATAGATTTAAGATAGTGCATACCAATAAATTAAAACTAGCGCATATAAGACCGAACTCTCCCTCCGCGGGAGATTAAATAAAGTAAATAACCTGTAATACTCGATGTAGTTACTCAATGTAATGTTTTGCGGATTCGGGACTACGCTCTAATTTATGTTCTCCGTATATAATGTATATCCCAACTGACTCTGTATAGCTTACTGCAAATCACCGCACCGACTTTTGTTAACCGTCTAGTTTAATACATGTCGATACCGGAATATATTAACTATTTCCCTGCGGATATTAAGTAATCTCGAAATCATAAAGCGCGTGATAAGTATGAGTATATTGTACGTGGTAAATATTGTTAACCGACACCGACCTGGCTCAGGGTAATAATAATAAATGCTGACTTTTACTTAAAAGCTGTTTTATGAAAACACCTTTTTGTATAAGGGGGAAGGTGTTACGCATTTGCATGACGTAGGGTTTATGTACATGCAGCGGCGCGACGGGAAATTGCTGGAACTGGTTTTCTCACCATCGAAGCTGCGATTTGAGCGAGGGAGATTCAAATGAAATCGCGTATTGTAATGCGTATTATTATGGTAGGAAATTCAACGCGAGGAAATCCAGGCACAAACCGAGCATTTGTAGACCGTTGGCGATACTTTGTGCATACAATGTAGTTTGACCGTTAGAGATAGGCTGTATGCTTGTGGCGCGGTTATGTGTGTGTGTGAGAATCGCTCGGTTGGCCATGTCGCCGGTTCTCGCTCGAAGGATCGGGAATATTCCATGGCACGCGCCGAAAACTTGGCAACCGGGGAAAGGAAGAAACAAACGCCGATCGGGACGACTGGATATATAAGACCGAGCCCGCGTGGCCGGGGCTCTCTCAGTCTATACGAGTTAACGTGTTGCGCTAGAGAACGTTTCAATCGCTATTTAGAGATATCCAAAGAAAAGTACTGAATAAAGTTGTTAAAGTATTTTTACGTAATTGAGTTGTTTGATTTCCGCGCGCCTCGCCGAGCAGAGCGGTTCAGCGCTCCACGGGCACCGTCCCACGACCCTATTTCCCTAACTCACCGACCACGTGATCGCGCAACAAGGTCAACGTACGTAATTTCAACTTACTTTGTATTACACTTAACGCGATTGTATGTTTATGCACAAAGAAATGTAGAAATTACAATTACGCGAAGCAAAAGTTGGCAGTGTTTTCGAACTACCGCGATGAAAACTATGGCTTGTGGCCATTTTGCCGTCGAGGTCGAAGCTTTTGGATTATTATTGCTTCGTTCTCGTAGTTATTTTTACTCATAATTATAATTGTTTTTATATTTTAATTGCTTCCGAAATAATTGAATTCTTCTATTATTTAGTCTTAATTCCACACATTAAGCTTGTAGGGATACCGAAAGTGTCTTGTAAAAGAATATTTAACTTCTAGAAACGTTCATTCGTCGTCTAAAAATCTATTGGCATGGTTAGCTAACATTCTCTGTATTTGTTTAAATAAATTTTCTTCGATAATCACTCTATCGTAGTTATTTAATTAATTACACCTATTCCCGAACAGTTCTGGATGTGACATACTCTGACAAGTATGTCAAGTATGTTGAGTTGTGAAATATACCTCTTATGTGTATATATGTATGTACACAGACGAAATAAGATATATACACTAATTTCGTCTTAACAAAGCATGCATAAAGATTTACTCGAATAATTGAAAAATTGTACGTTCATTAAATTTGATTTAATTTATAGCTAATTATTATCGAAAAACATATTTTTTATCGCACATTCGATAAGTGTATCGACATATGTACATAGATGCATATACATATTAAACAAGCTCGATCAGTGCAATGGTCATTTGTTTTTTGACGGTGAAGCAATTTTTATTGCAGTTATCTATTAATGGTCAAATGTGTGTGTCATCAGCTGATTGCGTACCACGGAGATCGCAATAACAACATTTAACGCAAGGTTTTCGATTTGTTTGTCACCGTGTTAGGTGCCCTTGATTACCTGAACGGGTATTCTAAATGTTAAGGTTAATTTTGAAGTGAAAATTAAAGTGAAAAATTTCAATGTGATTTGAAGACCAATTAGAAGAATCGTTTGGTAAACGATGCGCTTGCATTTTAATATCTGCATAATAATATCGTTGTTTTGTATCATACCTGTGAAACCGTGGCACAACACAGATAAACAAATATCCCCCGTTATATTTGGTAACCATTTTCCATTACACCAGATACGTTTGATCAGTTGTTTCTTTTTTACAATTCAAACGATTCTTGTACCGAAAGTTCCAGGTGATGGGGGCAGTCAAGTCGAAGCCAAACTCAATAAAACAATCACGGTACATTATTTGTGCGAAAAGGTTTCCACAGACTACTTTAATATTTGGTTGAACCTGGAATTACTTGTACCGGTTATTATAGATTGCTGGGTACGGACTTTCTTTTTATATCCTCTGTATTTTCGACGATGCGTAACCAATTATAAAAACATTATTATTTTAAGGTCGATAACATGAAATTGATTTACAACAATGCGACAAGAACGACAAGAAATCAAGACGGTGTTGATATACGTATACCAGGCTGGGGTGATCCGTTCTACGTCGAATATTTAGACCCAAGCAAAGCTTCTCCCGGAGCATACTTTAAAGATATCGGTAACATGTTAGTCGATCAGCTTGGATACGTTAGAAATCAATCTTTGCGTGGAGCACCTTACGACTTCAGAAAAGGACCCAGTATGTATATTTGTTAGAATCGTTTATATAATTGCAAATAACTAAGTTTCGATCTAGTCTGTACTATAAGGATAACGTTTCTTTTAGATGAGAACGAAGAATTTTTCAATAAACTAAAGACATTGGTTGAAAAAACCTATGATGCGAACAAACAAGTTCCTGTGACATTGATAGCTCATAGTATGGGTGGACCGATGACGCTCATATTCCTACAACGTCAAAGTCAAAAGTGGAAGGACAAATATATAAATTCTTTGATTACGCTTTCAGCTGTTTGGGGAGGCAGTGTCAAGGCTCTCAAAGTCTTCGCTATTGGTAAAAAGAATATGCAACACGTATGTTACGTGTTGTAATGTATGTTCTTAATTATTTTTCAATTGCAGGGGATGATTTAGGCGCGTACGTTTTACGCGAAGCCATTTTGAAAGACGAACAAATAACTAGTCCTAGTTTAGGGTGGTTGTTACCATCGAAATTATTTTGGAAAGAAACAGAAGTATTGGTGCAAACCGAACAGAAAAACTACACGTTGTCCACCTTAAAAGACTACCTAATGTACAGTACGATGTTGTAACGTGTCATTTCTATTATAGTATAAATAATGACAACTATTTTTACAGAGATATAAATGTTCCAAATGCGTGGGAATTCAGGAAAGATAACGAAAAGTACCAACTAAATTTTGCTGCTCCAGGCGTCGAAGTACATTGTCTATATGGAAGTGGTATAGATACAGTGCAAAAGTACATTGATTCTATCGCAGTTCACTAATTTCCAATTATATATCATTTTATTTTAATATTCGTGTATAAACGATTTTTAGATTGTATTATAAACCTGGCTCGTCGATAGAAAGTACTCCTCAGTTAGTTCCCGGCGATGGCGATGGCACTGTAAACTTAAGAAGTCTGGAGGCTTGTAAGTACTGGACGGAGAAACAAAAGCAAAAAATTTATTCCCAAAAATTTCACGGTATAAATCATATGGACATTCTCAGAAACATTAAAGTTTTAAATTACATCAAAACAGTTTTACAAGTCTGATTACATCATCCAGGCTAATGTGTATTCATGTATTACCTCCGATTAATTGGGAAATTGAAATAATAGAAGAGTAATGTACCATAATTACAAGAAATAGTACTGTCTCGATGTACATGTGTATAGATATTTGTATTAAGTAAAGTCGAATGTACATAATTAATGATATAGAATCCAATTCTTATCAGAGTTATATATAGTTAGAAAATAATCGATGTATTTCCTACTTGTTTCGTATATTTCAGGGTTTGATATTCTTTTTGCATTTTTATATGTTTTCTTTAATATTGTAAATATAGACCTGCACAACTAAATTTTTTCTTTTCTTATTTGAGTTCTCAAATATCGTCCTTCTACGAGAAGAAGGCACAGTTTACATCGCCACTCTTGTTGCAGTCCGCTGATTGGCTGTCACCGATCTTCGTCACTGTTTTCTACCAATACCTGTGAGTCAGCGGACAGCACCAGGAGTGGGGATGTAAACACATTGTGCCCTCTCGTGGAAGAATGGTACTTTCTTTAACATCCAAATAAGTGACAATAAAATGTTAATTCCAAATAACAGTCAAATCTCTATTCAAACAATGTTTATTTAATAACGTCGCAAACAATTTACGTATCATTTGCGAATAAAAAGTTATTTCTTCGTTTACGTTTGGGAAGAACAAGAATAAATAATTATTGGTTTTCCAGTTCTTGCCAATTTTCTCAAAAACGAACATTCTCATGTGAACATAGTTAGAATTCAAAAATTACAAACAGGTTAGTTCTGCGTATTCATTACTTTGTTGAAAAGTTTCACGAACATTTATGAAACGAATGTTGAAGCAATGAGAAATAAAACTTATATTTACATCTATTTATCACTTTCAATTTTTCCTTTTCTTTCTTCTAATAAGAAAATTATGTTAACATTGCTTTTAGACAATATTATAATATAATACGTATACAGTCTAAGGACATAATTTGAGAAAAGTGAAAAGAACGCTCCCCACCAATCAAAAGCGATCACGAAGAATCACGAATTATGATTGGGAATGAATGTGGTCGAATCACGAGTGATTCAAAAGTAGCAGTTGACGCCATCTTTAACGTGAACCGCTACTAAAACGCCATCTTCCGGATCACGGTCGTAAATGGAGTTCAATCACGAGCGTGATCGTGATTTTGTGATCACTGTTAGTGATTTTGCACGCCATCTCTGCACACAAATCGATGTGCAGCCTGAAATAAAAACAAACAGCGTGTTTAGCCTAAAAATGTTATATCTTCATCAACGTATCGGATAATATTTAATGTACAAAGTAGTTCTAGAAGACGCGTCTATGTAGATTAGAATTTAACCTTGTTTTTAATGTGCAAAAATGCCAACCGTCATAGCATTGGACGTATCTCTGTCAATGAGACGTCCCGTATTAGGAACCGGTTCCACAGAAAATAATCAAAATGAGCAATTAACGAGGCATCATCTAGCTGTACACGGGATAAATGCGTTATTACATTATTTACAAGTAAATTCAAAGCTGGAATTCGTGTCCTTAGTAAGCATCGTTTGAGGTTATGTTATACCGCTTTGTTGTTGTTTTGAACGATCATACTATATTTAGTTTTTCGCTTCAGGTTGTCTTCTCTTCGTTGTACGAAGTTGTTTGTCCATTCACTCGCGATTACGACAGCATACGTTCAAAATTACAAAATATAGAGGAATGCGATAAGACTTGTATAGAAACTGCTCTTCATGGCGTTAATAATGTTATTATGGCGGAGTGGGGCAATACCACAGCCTGTCAAGTAGTACTAATCACAGATGGCAATCCTGGAGTAGGTCCGATGTCTTTAGGCGACTCTTTGAATTCTTTAAACGTAACCAGAGACGTAAATCCATTCCCATTACCTTTTCCTTACCCAGGAAAGTTAAGCGTTGTATGCATTGCTCCGCAACAAGGTATATTTAAAGAGATAAAACTGTTTAACAGTCTTTAGAAAAGATTCATCGGTCCGAAGTACATTCCTAATGTTTGATACATTGTTAGACGCTGGGTTACAAATGGGCTTACCACTTTATCAACGATTAGTCGAGTTAGCTGGAGGCGACAGTGTGGTACTTGTGCCTGAAGCGCCATTGTCGAAGCATTCGATCACGGCTTGTTTCCAAAAATTAGCAGAAAGTAATTACGTTTCCTTTCAAGGATATTTAAAATGTGGAAATTTAGGTTCGTGTATTCTTTTATCGCCAGCGCCTATGGTAAGCAATAAAACATATAAGAAACAAACATTAATTACTCTAGACCCGATGCAATATGCCTATGTTATTTTAGCCTTATACCAAGAAAACAGATTTCGAATTAGTGTCCGGCTTAATGATATCAAAAACCATAGAGATTTGCGGATTTATATCAGTAGCAGATGTCGGTAGCCCCAGCGCTATATCTAGACATTTAGTTTTACCATTAGCTACGGAAAAGGGTCCAAGTATGCAAGGCATATCTCTCGAAGAAGATTCGGACACAGACGAGAACGGAGACGAAGGAAAAATACCATCCTTCTGCGTGTTATTGCACGGAGCATTAAAGGTAGCATTTAAAAAGAATTTTTATTTTCTCGTCATCGAGGATGTGATAAATTTCTGTGTACGTACTGCAGGTCGAAAATATGGTAGCGCTTTGTTTGTTAAATAACGAATGGTACGGTTTTATATACTCGTGGGCGGATACAAAAAAAAAATCAAATTTAATGTTAACGGTATTGGAGCCAGGTCTAGACGTTGTACCGTGGTTAGGTAATTTCAGTAATTTAGGCCCGATAGATGCGGCCAAGGGAGCAGCCGTTAGCTTCCCAGTCAGACCAAACGAAAAGAGAAGTTACACTCAGAACGCGCCTTCTTGGATTCGCCAAGTTGGACTGCAATCTGATATTCAGAAAATTTTAAGGCACGCAAGGAAATTGCCAGAGAAAACGCAAAACTTTTACAAGGTAAAACGATCGTATTTAAAGTCGTGAATCCATTTGATCCGTGACGTTTGAATTTTCACGCAGGAAGTGAATCGACTGCGCAGAGCTGCTGCGTCGATGGGATTCGTGGAGCTTCTGGAAGGTTTGGCGTGCATTTTGGAAAGGGAGTGTACACTATTACCACCGAATTTGAACCCCGACTGTACGATCCAACTGGGCCACGTAGCTTCTATGATAAGGAAATCTGAATTTCTCGAGCTTAGGTACAACATACCACCCGCGCGTACTAGGTTCCAACACGGAGGATCGTAAACGAGACGATAACATTTGTGATACAATGTTATATTTGCATAAAACAGTAATAATTTTTACATTAAAAACAATTTTGATGTTTTACGCTGTGATCATTTCTATTATCTAAAATACAATTCGTAAGTTATTTTCATAAAATCGGATTATAATTTTTACGTCAAGAAGCTCATCCCACGATTAGTAACGACCATTGCTTCTCAATTATCTTCCCTCGTGCATTTGATCATAGAACGTAAAATGTGAAGCAAGCCTTTGGCAGTTTGATGGCTCGAATATGTGTTAAAATCAGGAACATGAACGAACAATACTTTCGTAGGCTCTATACACAGAGATTGGTAAAATATATACTCGCACAGATATCTACCTGCATTGTACGAAATGCAAGCGTTGCACTCTGTTTCCATTGAATTTTCATTTATCGTGTCGCAAATCATATGAGCATCGATGTTAGTTTTTAATACCTTCTGCGTAATGTTACTTTCGTCTGGACATTTATTGTGTATGTCTGGCCTTTCGTAGCCATTGCTGTGCGCACAACATTCTATAGTTAAACAGTTAGCTTGCTGCGACACACCGACATGTAGAATTACCTATGAAAACAAATTTTCATATATTTAACATAACAAAATACGATTTCGTTGGAAATGAAGATTTACCGTCGGATTATACTCCTTCCAGAGTTCAGGTACATAACTAGCTACATCGTCGTACGAAACTGGTATCTCTTTAATGATCAATTTAACGTCTCTCAACTCCCTCGAATCGGCGTGCAGTTTACTTAATTCTTTCACAGCCTCCCAGCTGGCGTTAATAACATGATTGCCGAACGGTCCGAATCCAGTCACTATAACTATGTATTTAAAATTAGACTCCATCGTTACTTCGTATTGTTACATTTACGAGATCTTTGTTATACAGTACTTAGTAACGTTTATCATTGCAAAAATCTGATAACAATGTCATCGGAACGGATTTGTAAAGGCTTTGTGATGTCATTGCGATAACAGTAATGCCACGAAGAGATCGCGTTGCTCGCTATTTAAATTTCTAAATATACAATAATCGATATAAATTCTCGAGAAAGAGTTTTAGGCTGTTTAAATTTCTAAATATACGATAATCGATATAAACTCTCGAGAAAGAGTTTTTAGGTTATATCGTTAACGGAAATAAAACGAAACGCATTTCTTCTACTCTTCTTTCTTTTTTAATCATATCTGTGCATACGAACGGTACGTTCTAAATAAAGAATGAAAATAATTGTCTGTACATACATCTACGTATATGGTTGAAATCTAAACTTAATTTCTTATTCCAGCGTACGAAACACTATCTAGTTTGCACTTTACCAATGATGCACGAGAAAGAACCAGTTAGGGAAAATGGCCGACTATGCATTAGGTCATGTTTTGACAATTTTACTTCTTTGATTACGATCGTCGAGAAAAACGGTGTGTCGTGTTTTAAAGTATGATTTCGATCGTACCGTGAGATAAATACTTTAACGGGGACTAAAAATATTTGTCGGTACACGTGATCCGATCGACCGAGGAAATCCTGTCAAAACTTGTCTGGACGTGTTTTAAGTAGCTGCCATCAGGAAATACTCATTATGAACGCTTGAAAAAAGTGATTTAACAGCCTTCGCGAGGAAACAATTAGCGTAATAGAATTTTTATACTATTGGTAAATATATATTTACGTTTACATTCGAAATTTTAACGAGTACGATTTCGTCGTAAATAGTAAAAGGTTTATTTTTTGTTGAAACTTTTTCTATCACGATCTATATAGTTCCGTAACGTAATTTTATTTGTTCAGAGAAAATCGAAGAACGTTTGTTACGGAGAAAATAATTTTTCTAATGTATATCAAATTCCTTTGTTTTAGATGATCAAAAATTCATACCGATTGGCAACTTATGTGATATAATGATAAAGTGTAACGTGAAAGTATTTAGAATATTCCTATAAAAGAAAAGAAAAAAAAGATACAAATGATATACTTTTGAGGCGATAAGATGCCTGTCGATCCATTTAATAATGGGACAGCATTTCGCTAGTCTCAGAGAATTTTTTAGAATGGATAGCGAACGGCAGTCTTCCGAAGTGTGCGCTAACGTTATTCAATCATCGCAGTTAGAGATGACGAACCAAGACGGCATAGAGAATTTACACGATAATAAGAATAATGGAAATGTACCTGCGTTAAATTCAAATTTGATCTTGCACGGCGAATGCAAGTTTGACGGAAGTTTGGACAACGATCATTTAAATTTAGACTTAGATAATCACAATTCTAAATTTGAGACCTTGTATAGTCAACCGGTCGAAACTCAGGATTCGAAGCAGATCTGTAGCAATGGGAACGTTAGTAGCGAGATACGTTTTAAACAACAGGAACCGTGTTGCAGTAGTTCCGAGGGTAGTAATACTAGTAGTAGTTCGGAAGATAGTCCTGTAAACCCTCCTTTAAGGAGATCTTCTAAAACATTATCATTTGGAAAACGAAAAGGTAAGAAACGTGTTACTTGCATCTTCTTTCCGCTCAATGTCTCTGCAACGTTCACAGTCTTTCCAGTGCAAGAGGTTATAAATTTTAATCTCTATGCGTATACGTGTTTTAATATGTTTAGGTAAACAGCGTAACAAGGATCAAAGTCCAGTGTGTACCCACGTTTTATCTTCGAAAAAGAAACGTAGCAACTGGGTGTTAAAATTTAATTGTGCCAAGAGTAAAGGTTCCAAAAGCACGGACATTATCCCTGGCCACGGAAATAACAATTCAGATTGCGTGTGCACTGGTTACAGAAGAACCGAAGAGCATTCTATGGGAGCTGGTGTCATATTTAACAGTCGATCTGCTCCCCAGAGTCCAGTACTTGGACCGCTCCCTCCCAGTCCTGTGATTGACCTTTCGAGGTTCAATCCAGAGGAGTTTCCGATGGAGGTACATAATATATTTTCTCTTCGACAGGGGTATATTCAGAATTCTGTCGTTTTGTTGTAGGACTGCGACGAAAGAGCTCGGTTGCAGCGAGCACGAGAAATGGAGGAAGGCGTTGAACCTCCTCCTGGTTATAAGCCTAATTACTCTTCAGGTATACAAGTGCATCCAAATGGAATAACAGTGGACAGTTTAGCGGCGCTGTTTCAAGCGCATGCTGGCATACAAGCAGCCGCGCTCACAGCCTTATCTCAAATCGATTTTACGTTAATTCCAAACATCGAAAGGCTGGCACATACACAGGTAGATTAATTAGGATCAGTTTGTTTACGTTTGTCAGACATTCCATTACGTTTCATTACATATTACAGGTCGATTACGTTCATTGTCTTGTGCCGGACCTCAGATCGATCACAGCTTGTTCGTTTTATTGGGGCAAAATGGATAGATACGAAGCAGAACGTTTGCTAGAGGACAAGCAAGAAGGCACGTTCCTGTTGCGTGACTCTGCCCAGGAGGAGTTTCTGTTCTCTGTTAGCTTTCGAAAATACGGACGCTCGCTGCATGCCCGAATCGAACAGTGGAATCACAAATTTAGTTTCGACTCGCACGATCCGGGCGTGTACGCCTCGGAAACGGTACGTACTAAAATCATCTTTGCAAAGAGGAAGGATCGACTGTTCTCAACGCGCGATTTTTCAGGTGTGTGGTTTAATCGAGCATTATAAGGACCCGTCTTGTTGTATGTTCTTCGAACCTATGCTCACGATACCGTTGCATCGGAACTTCGCCTTTCCGTTGCAACACTTGTGTCGAGCGGTGATAACTACGCGAACGACGTACGACGGTATAAATAAGCTGCAATTGCCAAAGACGCTTAAAAGTTATCTCAAGGAATACCATTACAAGCAAAGGGTACGAGTCAGGCGATTGGACACTGAGAACGATTTGCAGTCGGACGGAAGATCCATATCATACAGTAGCTCCCCCTGTCAAGTAAGGAAATCGGGGCCGCAGATTATTTTGAAGGCTGGTTAAGGCGGCGAATTTATCTCGCGTTTGGATGGAACACCGAAACCAGCCGTTCGGAAGAGGAGAGTGAATTACATCCGAGAGCGAGCGAGATATCGAAACTACGAAGTGATGCATATCGATGTATCGAACGCTAATGCGAAATAAAAATTTCTTTATCTTCGCGAGAGTATCGTTAATAGATCGATGAGGTTTTCTCGATGAAAGTAAGTCCTCGTTCAGACTATTTTTAATTATACGAATCGTTTCTAAAGACCTTTATACAGGGTATTTGGCCACTGGAGAAAATTTTAATGGGAGATTCTGGAGGCCAAAATAGGACGAAAATTAAGAATAGAAATTTTTTTTTTTTATTATGTCGATTTTTTTTAAAATTCGTTTTTCATGTGTAACTAATTTGGTTGACGCTGTACGGAAAAGTTGTCTAATACTTTTTTGTAGGTATCCATGAGATATACTTCCATGCTAAATTTCAATGAGATACGTTCACTGTTGTAGGAGTTATGGTAGTTTGAAAATTGTATCAGATTTATGGGGTTTTTCTCACTTTACGGGGTCAAGGAACAACTTTTTCAATATTGTTAGAATTTCTATATATTCTTCACCAAAATACGCGTTGATTGCATTTTAAAATTTTAAAATCGTCTAATCTGTTCAGAAGTTATGATGTTTTAAAGATTCACATAAAATTTCCGGTGTACATTTCTGGCCATGCATTATATTTTAGGAATTTTTTTCTCAAAAGTGCGTAGGATTTCGAGGGTACATGTATACACCAAAAATGATTGTAATCGACTCTTGCAACTAAAAATAATTTTTTTAGAACGATTTGAAAGTTCTCAATTTCGCCGAAAAAGTCCAGCTTCCTGTATTTTTTTTTCAAAAATGCGGAGGATTTTGGGGATATGTCTATTCACCAAAAATGATTGTTATTGACCCCTGCAACCAAAAATAATTTTTTCATGACGATTTGAAACACGTAAAATTTCAGGAGAATCGTTCATTCATGATCAGACATTAAATTTTCGGTAATGAATTTTTTTCTTGAAAATGGTTAGGATTTCGGGGATATGTGTATTCACCATAAATGATCGTTATTGACCCTTGTAACCGAAAATAATTTTTTCAAGGCGATTTGAAACACGTGAAATTTCAGGGGAATCGTTCATTCATGATCAGACATTAAATTTTCGGTAATGAATTTTTTTCTCGAAAATGGTTAGGATTTCGGGGGTATGTGTATTCACCAAAAATGATTGTAGTCGACCCCCGCAACCGAAAATAATTTTTTCAGAATGATTTGAAATTTTTTAATTACTTTTTAACGAAGCCTTAGTCAAAAAATTGATATTCTTGATTTTCGTCTTATTTTGGTCCCTAAAATCTCCCGTTAAAATTTTTCCCAGAACACCCTGTATATAATTTAAGCTTGTTCAAGACGGTGTTTGGTTTCGTTTTCACTAGAAAAATCTCACCGATATATTGAGAATACTTTCGTATAGATTTAGAAATATAACAAAAAATTTGATGATTTCTATCGGAGGATGAAATTCGATACTTTATCACTTTCGTCTCGAGCCGGATCAACGTAAACAGTGGTGAAACGGAAACTGTTGTATTTATCTTTAATATGAGTCTCTGTATTCATATTCAATAGAACTATCGTACGTTACTTTATTAATTTTTCATTCGCATCTACCACTCTACTACAGTCATACGTGGCATATGTACAGTATTGGGACCAATATCACTGCCAGGAGTGTCGATACTTACAAAAAAAAATGTATTTTCTTTTTTTTGCGACCGTTGAAAAATTTAAGAAATGATCCTTTTCTTAACATTGTCCGTCCTCTTTCTTTTTTTTTTCTTCGTTCTATCTTTCTGAATAAGATTCCTCTACTATTACGAGCTTGTGTATTTACATTCCTGTGATAAGTATCGATAATTTTTCTAACGAAATGTCTGATTTAAGGATTGCAGAAAAGAACGATTTGGATCCACTATTATCATATGCACAGTATTATAGCGCCGGGGAGTCGAAATTCGTTTCGACTCCTCTCTCAAACAGAACGATTGCAATATTAGCAAGTAAACCGTACATAATCTGCATAAAACAGAACAGTAGCTTAATTTAAACAGTAGCTATCGTTTTTAATCCTATCACGTCTACATTCACATCACAGATAATATACGTTAATTTGGATGAAGCAACTTGTAAATACATTGCAATGGCCGCTTGAGATACACAACATATTATAAGTTTCATTTGTCTTTATTTTTTTAGTAATTAAAACTCTTATTATTATCTTTTTTCAACGTTTTATTTGTAATTTAATTTAATCGATATTCATAGAAAATACAACTGGATTTATACTTTAATTGTGCTTGCGAGAGATTATAAATGCCCAAAGTTCAGTATCGTTGGTAACGTTTGTCTTTGAATACGTTTGTCGAACATCACTTTCCAAGAAATTTGATTCATATCGCTCCTGTTGTGCCTACTTAACACAAAATATCATTGAAAAAACTGTCTGTGTTCGTGTTTATCATTATTAAATATAAAGAAACTAAGAAATTATTTGTGTATATGTAAATTATTCCTTGGTACGGTAATGTCCACGCGAAATGTATCGTTCGTTTATGAAGAATCACAAGTCAGTTTCTCGCCCCAATAATTAACTTATCGTACTAGAAAAATATGCATTAAAAATATTAAATAAATAAGATTCCGTTACTAATTGTTTGTGGAATGATTTTTTAATTGCACATGCTTAATGTTTCGATATCTAACAAGTTACATTATACTTAAAAATCGGAAGAAAATATAGTTTCGCTTTCTGTAGAGCCTATAACGATCTTGTGCATGTCTTTTCTTTTTTGCGATATGATTTCTTTCAAGTATGCAGCGTATATTGCATAACAGGCAGTAATACTTTACAATTGAATAAAAAGAAAAGAAAGAAGAGCGTAATAAGAAATATATCTATATTTAATATAGGAAATAACGTAGTTAAGTGTTTGTTTATAAACGAGAATAACGATTCTGATACGAAAGTTTTTCAATGTATTTAAGACACGAGAATGTATAATAGAATAATTGTATCAAATTATATTGTTAGAGAGATCTTTTGGTTGGAAGTATTTAATACGAAAATAAAGTAGGAAATAATAAGGGACAATTACACACGCGACAATACGAAAAGAAATTGTGATAATCGTTGATGTAAGAGACGGAAGTAAATTTACGTGCGATGTTGCAGAAAAATTTCATACATTTCTGAAAAGGATACTGGTAAAATTTCTTTCCCATTTTTCAACCATGTACAGCTCCGTGACGAGCATATATCTAAAATACCAATATTGGAGGAACGAAAGTAACCTTTGCAACGGATTAATCATATTCGTAAATATTTGTTTGACGTTCGAATCCGACGAACAAGGTTAGGTTACTGTTTCATAAAACGCACTGCACCTTCTCACGTTTAGAGCTGCAGTAGAGATGCCAGATTGAGCACCGGGTGCACTACTCACACTATGCCAGATCACGCGTACGTGAGCTCGTGGAGTTTCGGAGAGTCGACAAAGGCAAACCGACGCATGCGCTCTTTCTCGATTCTCCGAAGCTGCCCGAAGTAACTTCGGACCACCTCGTGGGAGTCGAGAGAGAAAGGCTCACATTTGCCTTCTCGCTCTTGAACAACTAATATCCGACCTCCCGTCAACAGGTCTCCACTGGCCTCTGCTAACCGCTGCTGACTACTCCTGTTACTTCTGACAACGTATAACGATTACAACTTGCTACTGCCTGCCCCTGCTGGACTCTGCTTGCCACTGCTAGCCTCTGCTGACCACAGCTGACCACAGCTGACCACCCCCGATGCTTCCGACAACGTATAACGATTATTACTTGTTACTGCTTGCCCCTGCTGGACTCTACTTGCCTCTGCATGCCTCTGCTGGCCTCCGTTGGCCTCTGCTGACCGCTGCTGACCACTGCTGACCACCGCTTGTATTTCTGGCAACGTACAGCGATTACTACTGGCTACTGCCAGCCTCTGCTGACCTCTGCCAGCATCTCCCGACGTCAGCTGACCATCGCTGACCACTGCTGACCGTTGCTGACAACTTGCGACATGATGTAATATAATATAATATGTTTATATGTATTAAAGTGTTGTATAATGTAAATCTGTGGCAATAAATGATATAATTTCAAAGAATTCTATGTATTCTCATCATTTTTTACCTCTCTTTCCCTCTCCAAATTTCCCGCCGCCAGGAATTTCTGCGAATTCCTGGAAATGACGTCATTTCTAAGAATTTCTGAAAATACTCGGATCCTTGAAACTTACCGACGTCCCTGAAACTTCTCGGAATCCCTGAAATTTCCAAGAAGTTTCAGGCAGCGGCTAAAATTCCAGCCTGAATTTTTCGGCTAAAAATTTAAAGAGCTATTACGTAATATTACGTAATATTACGTAACATTACGTAACATTACGTAACATTACGTAATAGACCTTCAAAATTTCTCGCGGCCAGAATTTTTCGGCAAAAATTACGTAATATTACGTAATATTACGTAATAGCTCTTTAAAATTTCTCCGGCCGGAATTTTTCGGCAAAAATTACGTAATATTACGTAACATTATGTAATATTACTGAAGCTTCTTGGAAATTTCAGGGATTCCGAGAATTTTCAGGAATTCCTAGAAGTTACGTCATTTCCAGGAATTCGCAGAAATTCCTGGCGGCGGGAAATTTGAAATCTTTCCAGGGAACTTGGAAAATTTTAAAAGATTCGGAGTGTCTTATAACTAAGGGAATGATTTCGATAGGAAAAGAAGGGTAAAAATGATGAGAACACATAGAATTCTTTGAAATTATATCATTTATTGACAAAGATTTACATTATACAACACTTTAATACATATAAACATATTATATTATATTACATCGTGTCACAATTTGTCAGCGATGGTCAGCGATGGTCAGCTGACGTCGGGAGATGTTGGCAAAGGTCAGCAGAGGGTGGCAGTATCGAGTAGTAATCGTTGCACGTTGCCAGAAATATAAACGGTGGTCAGCAGAGGCTAGCTTAGGCCAGGGGACGTTGGCAGAGGTTAACAGAGGAAGGCAGGAGTCGTAGTAATCGTTGTACGTTGCCAGAAATATAAACGGTGGTCAGCAGAGGCCAGCAGTGGCAAGCAGAGATCACCAGGGGCGAATAGTAGCAAGTAGTAAGCGATATATGTTGCCAGAAGCATCAGAGGTGGTCAGCAGCGGTCAGCAGAGGCGAGCAGAGGCATGCAGTGGCAGGCAGAGATCAGCAGGAGCGAACAGTAGCATGTAGTAATTGTTATACGATGTCAGAAGCATCGGGGGTGGTCAGCAGTGTTCAGCAGAGGCCAGCAAAGGCATGCACAGGCAAGCAGAAACCTGCAAAGGCAAGCAGAGACTTGTAGGGGCATGCAGTAGTAAGTATTAATCGTTATACATTATCAGAAATACCTGCAGTGGTCAGTAGCGTTCGGCAGAGGCCAGGAAAGTTCAGCAGAGACAAGCACACGCTGACAGAGATCAGCAAAGACCAACAGAGGTTAGCAGAAGTCAGTAGTAATCGTTATAGGTTGTCAGAAATATAAGCGATGGTCAGCAGAGTCCAGCAGAGGCAAGCAGTAATCAGGAGCAGTCAGTAACAGTCGCTGTATGGTGTCAAAAGTTGTCGGGAGTTCTGTACTTTTGTCAGCACTGGTCATCAGAGGTCATCAGAGGCAAATAGAAACCAGGAGTAATTTGCAGAGTTTAGTAATGAACTCTAGGAAAGGCAAGTAAAAATACCTGGGCAGTCGAGATTCCGAATCGTATGCCGTTGTCGTGAGGTCGGATTTCAGTTGTTCAAGAGCGAGAAGGCAAATGTGAGCCTTTCTCTCTCGACTCCCACGAGGCGGTCCGAAGTTACTTCGGGCAACTTCGGAATAATCGAGAAAGAGAGCATGCGTCAGTTTGCCTTTGTCGACTCTCCGAAACTCCACGAGCTCACGTACGCGTGATCTGGCATAGTGTGAGTAGTGCACCGGGTGCTTAATCTGGCATCTCTGTGCTGCAGTGACACTGGTGTATTTTCCCTAGTTTAGTAAATTGCGCGCACGCGATTGTTGCGCCATCTGTTGGCGAGGACGCGAAGAAAAAGCGTTTCTATGTCACCTAAATATTAAATGAAAATAATCGAATAAATCTCTTTTCATTACATTCATTGCACTTACAATTCTACGTTATACGATTTCATATATAACATTCAAGAATTTCTTTTAAATACAATAGTTTAGAGCGTCCCAAATTAGAGTTTTCACTCCAGTAACAGAATGTAAATTTTTATTAATCTCTGACAAACGTTTCGAAAAGGTACTAGGTATATTACGACAGATTCTTAAGTATATAGTCATTGAATATTTTCAACGTGGTTTGCATATCTGTGTACTCGACAGTGGAACAAGCTTCTTCGAGCGGAAGCCACTTGAACGCTCGATGTTCGTCCGACATTTTGATGGGTTTGTCGGGCTTTGTTAATTCAGCTAGCCAGTAAATAACAATTTTCGGGTGTCCATTCACTTTGTAGTTCAGTTCTTGTCTCGCGTCTTCGAAAATCTTGATATCGTCGACCATTAAGCCAGTTTCTTCTTTTGTTTCGCGCAACGCGGTTTCCATGTCCGTTTCACCGGGATCTACGTGACCTTCGAGCAAATTATGGAAAATTAACGCGATCGTGTTCGTTTCAAGCAGAGAAATTTCATCTCTCGTTCGCTTCCTGTTCGGTGCAAAGTTTTATTCCGAATCGAGCAAGGGTTACGCATGCAACGCAAAAAGAGACAATCTCGTTACGAACCTTTCGGCGGTGACCAATGATCGTCGTACGTGGCTTGCATAAGAAGATATTCGATAATTTCGTGCACTCGACGAAACAGAACGAATCCACAAGCGCGTCGTGACATCCTCGGGAAAATCGACAGTTTATTGCGATTAGTATGTGGACAAGTACTTATCGAAAGAGCAGTGACGCGTCGTAGGACTTCCAGTACGATCGTAATTGGATGTAACAAGATTTAGAACTTGAGCGTAGAACATGGAAATCGTAATCTCTGTTTACATTGCTTCTGTGGAAACTAATAAATACACCTTTTTTCAATAGAAAAATATTAACACGATACTCTGTGTGTAACTATCCACTCTCACACTTTCTTTGTGCAAATTTTGTAATTCGAAGAAATTAATTTGCTCTGCTCGAGGAAAATATTAATTCTCTAGAGTTAATTTTACTTGAAATGGGTAAATCTGTATTTTTAAAACTTCAGCTGAGAAGACGTAAAATTAAGAATATTTAACCTTGCATCAACATAACCTATATTCATTAACGCGAACGACACGTGTCTTTTAAGTTCAGGCTTGGGTTTTTCATTGTTTTATGCATTACAAAAATCTCTGCAAAAATTCCAAGGCATTTATTAGAGTTTCTATTTCGATAAGTTATAGGTAGAGGGAGCAAGCAGACAGACTCGTTCATTTTGTAGAAAACAAATTTTTTTGGACTTAAACGACCCAACGGAGGTTAACATTAAATTAATGCTTTTCGATTAACTGAGCAGATAAATCTAAGAGATCTCTGTAGAAACCAAATTTCTTTTAAAATCATCTGTATCGCTTAGGATATCGCAAGGCTAGCAAAGATTTAAATTTTAGGTTAGTTGCGGTTGAATGTTGGTAACAACACTGTTTGCGGTGGTGTTGAAACATTGTTGACAATTTCACACAGAATTCTAAACAGAATGAACAAAGTTTTTTGAAATATTCTATTACGCCCTGGAGTTTCATGAATTGAAACAGACAAACATGAATTAACTCGTGATTGGTCCACAATGTGTTAATATTGTTGATAAAAAGCCATGTAAATATAGGGTGTTCGGCCATCTCTGGGAGAAATTTTAATGGGGGATTCTAGAGGCCAATATAAGACGAAAATCAAGAATACCAATTTGTTGATGGAGGCTACGTTAAAAAGTTATTAACAATTAAATTGAAAAATTTCAAATCGTTCTGGAAAAATTATTGTCGTTTGCAGGGATCAATTACAATCATTTTTGGTGAATATACATATCCCTGAAATCCTAACCACTTTCGAGAAAAAAATTCGAATAGATACTGAAATTTTTAGACGAAATTAAAAAATTTCAAATCATACTAAAAAAATTATGTTTATTTACAGGGGTTAATTACAATCATTTTTGGTGAATAGACATACCCCCGAAATCCTATCCACTTTCGAGAACAAAATTCGAGTAGATACTGAAATTTTTAGACGAAATTAAAAAATTTCAAATCATACTAAAAAAATTATATTTAGTTCCAGGGGTTAATTACAATCATTTTTGGTCATTACACATACCCCCGAAATCCTATCCACTTTCTAGAAAAAAATTCCTTACCAAAAATCTAATTAAATGCCTAAATTTTTCGTCTAAAAGAAAAAATTTCAAATCGTTCCGGAAAAATTATTTTTAGTTGCAAGGGTCAATTACAATCATTTTTGATGAATAGACATACCCCCGAAAACCTGTTCACTTTCTAGAAAAAAATTCGAGGTGTGAAATTTTTCAACGAGGAAAAAAAATTTGAAATCGTTTTAGAAAAATTATTTTCGGTTGCAGGAGTCAATTACAATCATTTTTGGTGAACACACATATCCCCAAAATCCTATCCACTTTCGAGAACAAAATTCGAATAGATACTGAAATTTGTAGACGAAATTAAAAAATTTCAAATCATACTAAAAAAATTATATTTAGTTCCAGGGGTTAATTACAATCATTTTTGGTCATTACGCATAACCCCGAAATCCTACTCACTTTCGAGAAAAAAATTCCTTACCGAAAATCTAATTAAATGCCTAAATTTTTCGTCTAAAAGAAAAAATTTCAAATCGTTCCGGAAAAATTATTTTTAGTTGCAAGGGTCAATTACAATCATTTTTGATGAATAGACATACCCCCGAAAACCTGTTCACTTTCTAGAAAAAAATTCGAGAAGGTGTGAAATTTTTCAACGCGGAAAAAAAATTTGAAATCGTTTTAGAAAAATTATTTTCGGTTGCAGGAGTCAATTACAATCATTTTTGGTGAACACATATATCCCCGAAATCCTACCCACTTTCGAGAAAAAAATTTGAGTAGATACTGAAATTTTTAGACGAAATTAAAAAATTCCAAGTCATACTAAAAAAATTATATTTAGTTACAGGGGTTAATTACAATCATTTTTGGTCATTACACATACCCCCGAAATCCTATCCATTTTCTAGAAAAAAATTCGAAAAGGTATGAAATTTTTCGACGGAAAAAAAAAAAATTTCAAATCGTTTTGGAAAAATTATTTTCGGTTGCAGGGGTCAATTACAATAATTTTTGGTGAATAGACATACCCCCGAAATCCTACGCATTTTCTAGAAAAAAATTCGAGATGTGAAATTTTTCGACGGAAAAAAAAAAATTACAAATCGTTTTGGAAAAATTATTTTTAGTTGAAGAGACAAATTACAATAATTTTTGGTGAATAGACATACCCCCGAAATCTTGCGCATTTTCGAGAAAAAAATTCGAGTAGGTAGACAAATTTTTCAACAAAATTGAAAAGTTTCAAATTGTTTTGGAAAAATTATTTTTAGTTGAAGAGACAAATTACAATAATTTTTGGTGAATAGACATACCCCCGAAATCTTGCGCATTTTCGAGAAAAAAATTCGAGTAGGTAGACAAATTTTTCAACAAAATTGAAAAGTTTCAAATCGTCCTAAAAAAATTATTTTTAGTTGAAGAGGTAAATTACAATCATTTTTGGTGAATAGACATACCCCCGAAATCTTGCGCATTTTCGAGAAAAAAATTCGCGTAGGTAGACAAATTTTTCAACAAAATTGAAAAGTTTCAAATCGTCCTAAAAAAATTATTTTTAGTTGAAGAGGTAAATTACAATCATTTTTGGCGAATAGACATACCCCCGAAATCCTACCCACTTTCTAGAAAAAAATTCAAGAAGATGTGAAATTTGTCGACGAAATTAAAATATTTAAAATCGTTCTGAAAAAAATATTGTTAGCTGTGGGGGGCAATTACAATCATTTTTGGTGAATAGACATACCCCCGAAATTTTGCGCATTTTCGAAAAAAAAATTCAGTACGGACGGAACTTTAAACGTTAATAACTTTTTAACGAAGCCTCAGTCAAGATACTGATATTCTTGATTTTCGTCTTATTTTGGTCTCTAGAATCCCTCATTAAAATTTTTCCCAGGTGTGGCCGAACACTGTATATCTATACACACATAAATATATCTATGCAATTAGATATAGTTACGTGAATTTCTATTTGGTCCAAATATGGTGCAACTTTGTTCCAACAGTGCTGAATATGACTACAATTATAATGATATAGGTAGAGCTAAGAATTTAGTTTTTATTAATCATATTTAGCAGTTTGGCTCGTGCAAGAGTTGTTCAGATGTCTTGAGTGCAAATGATGATTCGTAATACGAATTGAGTTGGTCCACTAATCCGCCATATTGAAAATTTTCGATCTTGACATATCTTTCCCTGTTCCTGTTCTTCTCTTTCCTCAAACTCACGTTTCCCAACTTCTCGTTTCTTTCTTCCTGAAATACACATATGTACCTCTTTCGAGGTCTCATCCGTCAGTGGACGCAAGATCAAACAAAATGTCGGATTTTCGAGGCAACAGAACCGGTCAGCTTCGAAAGGAATCTGAATTGGGAAACAATGTGTGTTACCATTTTATTATAAATGTTTCTGCTACATTTTTTGTTGGCTAAATACCGATCACCAGAAAACACTTAGCAAAGCTGTATGTACGTACCTATCTACAAACTGTCACGTGTATGTATTGCATGTGTGTATGTGCGTGCAGGGCGAAGTGTGAATGCGGCTGGATGGATGACGAACCGGACTCAACCGGGACCGGACACGGTATAATTTGTTTTTCTCTCTCTTCCTGTCGCTTTATTACTTACATACAAAAATCACAAAAACTTTCTGTCGGCGCGGCGGGTTCGACGACCAAAGCGTCGCTCGCCGTTCAAGGTTATTATTATTTTTCCAGGTGTCATCCGTTCAGCGCCTCTGGCGGGGGGGTTCGTAACTTTTTAAATCGTCGAGCCTCCCTTTGAACGCGCGTTCTTCTCGATTAAGTATCGATAATAAGTTTTTTTTTTTTTTACATTTATTCGACAAAGCAAGCGAGCGGCGAGCGAACGAGCGAACGATGGGTTGTGTTATGTATATATCGTTACAGTATAGAATGGTGTTTTTTTTTTTTTTTGTTCATTTTCGCCTATTTGCGTCTTACAGGCATATACCATTAAACGTTATCGAAGGATCTTATACTCTGTAACATTAATTCGTAACCGCTATCCGTAAAGATAAATTTTTTTTTTTTTTCTCGTTTTCTACAATTGTCTCCGCGTGTCCGTTTCGGGTTACGGCGACCGCGCTCGGAATTATACAATGGATTTATTCGAATTATCGAGACACGCACGATCGCTGTAACGCGCGCAAACATTGGTACTAAACGCACTATAGTGTTCTCGGTTAATCCCATTTTGTTTCGTTATCGGCTGCTTTTTACATGAAATGGAGTCAACAAAAGAGGAGTTTTCGGATCGTACTCCGCGGACGTGCTGATTCTCCGTCGTTGATCCAGAGACGGGCGAAACTTTGCGTTCGAATAAAAGTCACGAACTTTCGATTTATCATTTTCATCGAACGAATAACGAATAAAAGGTTACCAAGCGCTTCCTTCGTTATTCTCTTTTTTTTTCCAAGATAGTTTCGCCCGTCTGAAGAAGTGTACCCGTTGGTGATTTCAGCGAAGGAAGGAAAGTTACTTCTCGTTAGATATCGTTAAGAGGTTAGCGAGGGGAGGAATGGAGAAGTTTTATGTAAGTCCCGATGCCTGTTACCGCGTACAGTTTTCCGTCGCGGATCGAAAACTTCTTTTTCGTTAGTATTGTTCTTGAAAGTGAACAATTCCGATATACACAGACCGTCGACGGTACTTAGTTGCTATCAGTCGTTTGTCGATTTGAAAAGAGCCACGCATCGGAGGAGCACGTGTGTGTGTGTGTATGTATATGGAGAGTAAACACATTCAGCTGGGTCGAAAATGTTTTCACTCGGCGTTTTGGAATATATATATATATATATACAGGGTGTTCAGCCACTGGGAAAAATTTTAGAGGATTCTAGAGGCCAAAATAAGACGAAAATCAAGAATACCAATTTGTCAATTGAGGCTTCGTTAAAAAGTTATTAACAATTAAATTAAAAAATTTCAAATCGTTCTGGAAAAATTATTTTTAGTTGGAGGGGTCAATTACAATCATTTTTGGTCATTCACATACTTCCGAAATCCTATCCAATTTCGAGAAAAAAATTCATTATTGAAAATATGTCTGACCATACCTGTCAGTTACCCTGAAAATTTAAAAATTTCAAATCGTTCTGAAAAAATTATTTTTAGTTGGAGGAGTCAATTACAATCATTTTTAGTCATTACACGTATTTCCGAAATCCTATCCACTTTCCAGAAAAAAATTCGAGTAAGTGCTGAAAGTTTTGGGTGAAAAAAAAAGACTTTCGAATCGTCTTGGAAAAATTATTTTTAGTTACAGGGGCCAATTGCAAGCATTTTTGGTCAACAGATATACCTCCGAAATCCTACTCAGTTTCGAGGAAAAAATTCATTACCGAAAATTTCATGTCTGACCATAGCTGATATGTTTCACTGAAATTTCATGCGTATCTTTAAAACATCATAACTTCCGAACGGATTGGACGATTTTAATGTTTAAAAAAGCAAACAATGCGTATTTTAATGGAGAATATATAGAAATTGCAAAAATATTCGAAAAGTTGATCCTTGACCCCGCAAAATGAGAAAAAACGCCATAAAAATGGTACAATTTTCAAACAGCCTTAACTCCTATAATTGTGAACATATTTCAATGAAACTTTTTTCTGAAGTAGAGCTCATAGGTACCTACAAAAAAGTATTAGACAACTTTTCTGTAGGTCGTCAAACAAAATTACTAAAAATCAAAAACTAATTTTTAAGAAAAACCGACAGGCGGTAGGTGCCTATATTTTTCGGCCAAAATTGAAAAATTTCGAATCGTTCTGGAAAAATTATTTTTAGTTCCTGGGGGCAATTACAAGCATTTTTGGTCAATAAACATACCCCCGAAATCTTGCGCATTTTCGAGAAAAAAATTCAAGTAGATGGACAAATTGCTGTTCTACAGCCGCAACTTCGAACGTTAATAAGTTTTTAACGAAGCCTCCATCAACAAATTGGTATTCTTGATTTTCGTCTTATTTTGGCCTCTAGAATCTCCCATTAAAATTTTTCCCACGGGTGGTCGAACACCCTGTATATTCCATGTCTGTGTACGTGTGTACGTGTACCTGTGTGTGGGTTGTCTTTGCACGCGCGTGTGTGTGTGTAACGTATGCATTGTATGCGCGCGCGCGTGTACAGCGCGTGTTAGAAACGTGAAAAAATCATTCGAGTTTCGTATTTATTTAAATAAATTAGTCATTGCCTATAAGTAATATGTACTCGATTAATCTTAGGCAAATATAAAAAGTTTTTTGCGACACTCGAATATCCCGAGGTTTCTTTTTTTCCGTCCGGTATTCCCTCGTTCCATTGTTTTCTTTTTTTTTTTTTTATTTCTTCTTCTCCGTTTCCGGCTATCTTCCGCTGGGCTTCCCCGTTTGCATATTCTTCGCGTTTTGTTCTTCATTTTTTGCGTTATTCTCTTATTTAACTGTTCTTGGTGTGAGGCTTCATTTATTTGGTTAATTTAGTACCTTCGTATATTATTATTATTTATATACACCAAGTCTCTCTAGTTCGCCTCTACATTTACAATAATTCCTAATTTAATTTCATTCAACCGCGAATACATCTGCGAATAAAAGGTTAAATAGCGTAATAGTGTATAGCCAATTACAATACTTAAATATAATCTTACATGATATCCTTCGTAGAAATAACAGATCTCATTTATCGACGTTGTCGTACGCGCGTGCGTGTTTCTCTCTCTCTCTCTCTTTCTCTCTCTCTCTCTCTCTCTCTCTTTCTTTCTTTTGCTAGGTATTATCCCGGAATTCTTTCGGAGCGAAATACTTGGGCGTCGTTTTTTACTCGCACGAGCTACGAGTAGGAATCGCTTCGACGACGATTAGTTCCTAAATAATTGTTAAATAATAGCTCCTCTTCGTCTTTCGCCTTCGTTTCTCGTTTAACATTTGTGTTCGTAATATTACTTGTATACTATCCATAAAAATAATCGTAATAATAATAGTAATAATAATAGTAATAATAATAATAATTATCGTTACGCATTGATTAATCGGCTAACGTCTATAGTGCTGCATAGCTTTTAAACTTACGATATAAAAAAAAAAGAAAAAAAAAAAAGGAAGGTAAAGTAGCGTAAAAATATTCGAAAAAAAAAAAAAAACGTAATGGTTCGGCGCGCGTCGCTTTTATAAACGGTTGAATTTCCTGTCGACGCTAAATGGAGGATGATAAGTGTGTGAAGGTAATTTTGTTACGAGTACAATTCTACGTGTTTCCTTTACAGGTTTTTTTTATCGTCCGAGAGGTTCGATCGGTTATTTACAAACAGACCTCTCGATTTCCTCGAACGTGTCTCTTACGCGTCTTTGAATCGTAGCTAAAAGACAACGTTGCGAAAAGAAAGACTCTTTACGTCGCGGGTTTTCGATACATATACATATACATATACATATACATACATACATATATATATATATATATATATATATATACGTATACATAATGCGCGTTCATCGAACGTCTTTCACTTTGACAACCACTTCTCTCCTCTGCGGAGTGCACACGTATTTCCTCCACCCTTTCTTCACTCTGCTCTCGCTTCATCGATAACGCATCGTTAGGCACAGTTGAAGTACAATGATCGTGTCTATCACCGTTCGGATAGTTCGAAATCTCTAGACCATTGGCGAGAAGAAAGGACAAAATAAAAGGACAAAGAAAGACGAGCGTCCGGGTTACGCCGTGGACAGCCGCGACATGCATCATCGAGACAATGTGGGCTTCGAATAAATAATACTGTAAGACGCGCCCTGGCTCTGCGACACGGACCGTCTCGATGTTCATCGAAACTGAAGTGCACGGTTGTACGCGCGAAACAACGCGCTTTTGTCGCTTTCGTTTATCGAGTCTCGTCGCGAACGAGAAAGAATTTCGAATTACCCAACGACCGGCTTAATAAGCGATTCGCGGGACCAATCTTGCGTAGTACGCGCATGCGCGCGCTCGATCGGCGGGATTCCTCTGCTCCTCGCGTTCTTCCCCCACTCTTCTCTCCGTCGGTGGACGCGGCACACGCACGCAGCAGCATTCTCTCCTTCACCCCCCACCCCCTTTACCCAACGTGTTCCTGTCTTTCTTCCGATTCATTTATCCGTTTTCATGAACATCCGACCTAGTCCCACATTTTGGCACTCGGGAGTATTTGAGTAATTTATACGTGTTCCGACGGATCACAGGGTCCCCAGGCTAGGTGGCGTTCGTGAAACGAACGATTCCGGGACTCGTGTCGCGATCGATGGGTCGACGATCGTTCGAAGCTTTCTCGACCATCCGTTGACGTAATTTTCCGTTGCTCGACCGGGGCCCGCAGAACATCGTCAAACGAAGATTTCACGGGTGTTTGATTCGGGATCGGGATCCGGTGCGGGATCGGGATCGGAATCGGAGTCCCAGACGAAGGAAGAGTGAAAATCATCGTCGTCGTCGTCGTCGTTGTCGTCGTCGTCGTCGTCGTCGTTGTCGTCGTTGTCGTCATCGTCATCGTCGTCGTCGTCGTCGTCGTCGTCGTCGTCGTCGTTGTCGTCATCGGCGGTCGCGAGGAATCCGTGCGATCGATCACGAGGGCGTTATGGATTGGCGCGGGCGGCTAGGGAGCCTGTTGTCGGCAGTCACAGCTTCAGCTCGTTCGCTATCTTGCTGGCAATATTTTTGAAACCGATCGACGTGCCCGAGATGCGTTTGAAACGCACGCCGTTCAGAGAGAGTCGTGGCAGTTTACACACTTCGATCTCCCATTGTACCTGGCTGTCTGTCGCCGCATCGCCGTGCGCGCACAGCAGCAGAAACCTTTCGCGTTGTTCGTACTGACATTTATTGGCGTCCAGTACCTGAAGCGATCGACAAACCGGTTAGTAAACAAGTGGATTTTCGGGCGACTGGCGTAATTTTTTTCAAAAACTACGTTCCGATGTCCGTGGACTACACAAAAATAACAGGAATTATTTTTTTTAATCATGATTATTAACCCTTTCATTCCCACTGCAGCCACACCGACCACTTTCATTAAATATTCACATTACTTCGTGACCCTCCCTTTATACGATTACTGTTTTCTTAATTATTAAACACATGCAATATCACCAACCCGGTTTTGAGAGATCTAGACATTCAATAAATAGGTCTTTTAAAACTAATTAGAATTTAACCTAACCTAACCCAGACCTAACCTAACATAACCTAACCGAACCCAGACCTAACCTAACATAACCCAACCGAACCCAGACCTAACCTAACCTAACCTAACCCAGACCTAACCTAATCTAACTCAGACCTAACCTAACCTAACCTAACCATCCCTTTATACGATTAATTACTGTTTTCTTCTTAATTATTAAACACATGCAATATTACCAACCCTGTTTTGAGAGATCTAGACATTAAATGAATTGGTCTTTTAAAAATAATTAGAATTATTGAACGGAATATTACTGTCACTTATATTTTCAACCACAGTAAAACAAAAATTCTGTAATCTATTATTTGTAAAATAGTATCGTTTTAAGTAAATGGTTATATGAAATTATTTCTCGTTACAGTATTATCTTGATCAATACCAAAAAATCACAGTCCATCCATTATAACTCAAACTTTGAGAGAGGATAGACAACGAAACAGTTTTAACTATTTTGGTCTAAAAAAATCCACTGCAAAGAGAGAACAGAGAAATATTTTTTCTCATGACTGTTTAATAATTTGGGAATGAAAGAGTTTGAAGTTTACAATTTCATATTCTAGTTTTGTTCAAAGTATGCTTTGTGCGAGTCAAATATACTTGTTCAGAAGTTTCTTCCACTGCTGGAAACGCGTTGCACATAAATGCACGTGCTCCTTTTTAGTTCTAAATCCGCCACTGTTCGTTTGTTAAACAGTTTGTAGTAGAGAACAGACGAAGATGAACGAAGAAACCTATCGAAAGGAAAGTAGAAAGAATATCATCCAAGACGATGAACAGTATTTCCTATTAAAGAGTTCCTGAAAACTTTCCAACAGTGGAAACTACGTTAGGTCAAATGTATTGACTCGCGTGGAGAGTACTTTGAAGAAGACTAGAACATGAAATGGTAAATTTTAATAAACACGTTAAAAGAAAAATAATTCTAGTTATTTTAGAGTACCCTTTCGTACACTGGATCAACAATGTTTCCGATACACCCTACTTAAATTTCTTAATGAGTTTATTACAACGTTACAAAGTGTTTATAAATGTTTTTGTCCGGCAGGCTGTGATCTATACAAGAGTTGATTTAAAAATGAATTTCTCAGTCTTAACCAAGCTTTAAAAATAGTTAATAGGTGTACATTCCACAGGGAGAGTATGTATTTCAGTTTGACGGGTGCTTCAGAGGTTGGAAGTTTAAAATTTATTAATACTACAATCAAGCAATATGTTTATTTGAATATATTAAGAGGAAATCCAAAAAGCAGTGTCGAAAAGTTAAATACTGCTTACTGTGTAACGTACCAAAACAATTAAAACATCATCTTAGATACTCAAGTATTTATAGCGAAAAGAACAAATGAAAGAATAAGTAAATTTCCTTTTCAATACTATGAAATGAAAATATGTTTAAAGAACATTGTAACATTGCAATCGATTCGTTAAGAAATTCTAGTAGCATGAGGAACATTGTTGACCCAATGTACGTCAGGATTGGCCGAAACTGTGAAGTATTAAGCAATGCAGCATGACCCAATATGTATACATAAATGATTAATTACGTTGGACAAACAAATTTGTCTGTCGATCTTCTATTCAAACAATTCTGGAAATTGGTATTAATTTTTTATACTGATGTACAAGGGATAAAATAATAAACCCTAGTTAGCATCGATATTTATCATTATTCTAACCAAGTCTTGGAATATTTATTGTTCAGCATGAAATAAGTAGTACAAGAAAACAGATACAACTTCGAATAAACAATTGCACACTGTAATTGATAGAAATAAATGTTTGAAATTATACCTGTTTGTGAATACTTGAATGAGCATTGAAAATTAATACCAAGTACATTTTCTATCTAATTGATAGATACTAATACTATTGTAGAGGCAATAAAAAAGTAGTACTTCGTTAGTAGACTGCCAATATTTATGCAAATTCATCTATTCAATAGAATTAATGAAATGTGAGCTTCATAAAGGGTTTTTTCAATCCCTAAATATAATAATTTGTATCTAACTTTAAGTATTTCTTATATTTTTACATATTAAGTGCATTCTGTAGTTTTTTTATGCATAATCATCCGCAGTCTATTCATTAGATATTTGTGTACGAGTTTCACTAATTATAATATCCTCATTATACATACTGGGTCATTCTACACGAACCCAATACTCAATAAAGCATAAATTTAACTCGAAACTATATTCTCGCTACAGCGTTCATTAAAAAAAAAATGTCCCAAGAAGGGCAATGAATAGAAAGCTTTATGTTCCAGTGCAATACCTTTCGAATTTCAGACATGATTTCGTTTGGATCTCGACTACTGGTAGTTTTCATACTCCAAGTGAAACGTAGACTGCGTGGTTTAACCTGCTCATCGTTAGTGGTTGCTCCGCTGTAACAAAAGAATGTCTTAAATCTGCACGATCAGGCCGCGCACCAAAACATGCGACAGACATTATTCTTTAAGTGGTCGTGCACGAACGATTCCGGCATCGTGTCGGCCATTTTTTTTTTCTTCGCCAGTCGCACGGGGTCGCAACGTTACAAAAGCGACTTCCCTTGTCGTTCAAAGACTTTTCTGACGATCAACGGGATACGTCTATGATTCAATAAACGTGCACTAGGCTGATTCCGTGGGCCGTCGATCGCGAACTGAACGACGGCAAAGTAAAAACGTAAAAAAACGTCACACATGCGTGCCATGCATGCAACTCGTGGTCGCGTATATGTATTTATTCGTATATACACACCGAAAAATTTACGAGGGCAGAAGTAGTGTTAGGATGTAAGTTCTAGGTTAGGTTCTAGTCGTACGTAACGGGTGACGTCGGGCATTTAAAAAATGCTGTTCGGCCAGAGTCGGGCGAATTTTATCAACGGACGCCATTTTTAGATTCGTTGGTAAATTCGTTGAGATAAAATAAATTCTTGTAATAGCGTCGAATTTACGAATTAATCTAAAGGTTTTGGTCGTTGTTTGCGAATAAAATTTGCCCGAATCTTGGCGCGCGTATGCCGGAACATGTTTTGGAAAGCTGCAAACGGGGGAACAGAGAGCGTTTGGAGCGTGTCGAAAGCGGGTACGCAGCGATCGGACGCCGAAATAACAAAACTTGTTGATCGCTGCACACGTCGACGGTAAAACAAGATTCGTGCGTGATTTCGTCGTACCTCGCACAACAAATCGAAATTACGAACGAGTAATTTACGTAAACGGTGGACGGTTTTGTCCAGCTTCGTTCACCGATACGAGCAATATTCTCAATATACGTTCACTGTCTATGACCCACATATGGGGCATACCGTTACGCTATTGGATAAGCTTCGTTCACCGATATGAGCAATATTCTCCATATACGTTCACTGTCTATGACCCACATATGGGGCATATCGTTACGCTATTTGATAAGCTTCGTTCACCGATACGAGCAATATTCCTCTATACGTTCACTGTCTATGACCCACATATGGGGCATAACGCTACGCTATTGGATACGTCGCTGAGAGACCGGACAGTGAATGCATTTAACCACAGTTCGAATTTTGCGTCCACGCTTGTTGAGAACAATCGAGACTTTTTTTTAGCGAGTCGTACTAAATCGTAAATAATTTAAAAAATTTTTTCTCAGACTCCTAATAATTACTTGGATATTATTATGATTTTAAAAGGTTTCGATATCGTAGTAAAAAGATTCACTTTTCGTGCACTCGTTGCACTTCAAATGAACAACGAAGGGATCTCAAGAAGTATCTCTCCTTATACGATATTTCCTCGCTTATTGCATCGATGTTTCCTCGATCTTCGCTTCCCAATGACCCACATGTGGGGCACTGCGATTTTCACTCGACAAACGTCGCCCATTTAAACTCAAAGCTTTTCTCCCTCGCTTATTGCATCGTTATTTCCGCAATCTATGCTGTCCAATGACCCACATGTGGGTCACTGCGCTTTTCACTCGACAAACGTCGCCCATTTAAACTCGAAGCTTTCCTCCCTCGCTTATTGCATCGATGTTTCCTCGATCTTCGCTGTCCAATGACCCACATGTGGGTCACTGTGACTTTTACTCAACAAACGTCGCCCATTTAAACTCAAAGCTTTCCACCCTCGTTTATTGCATCGATGTTTCCTCGAGCTTCGCTGTCCAATGCCCCACATGTGGGCCACTGTGACTTTTACTCAACAAACGTCGCCCATTTAAACTCAAAGCTTTCCACCCTCGTTTATTGCATCGATGTTTCCTCGAGCTTCGCTGTCCAATGCCCCACATGTGGGTCACTGTGACTTTTACCCAACAAACGTCGCCCATTTAAATTCAAAGCTTTCCTAAAACTGAGAAATGCAAGTATTATTTACAAGAGAAGATTGCTCGTATTTCCAAACGAAGTCGGGACTAAACGTTTCGTCCACTGTTCGCGAAATGACTGTTCAACATCAGCAAGCAAAACACAGTTGCGTCCCAACGACTCATTCGTTTAAAAATTATTATTATAGACGTGTGTGTATCGTTGCTATGGGCTACGACAGTGTCGTACGTCGAGTGTCAAACGTTTCGATTCGCAGGGAAAAGACGCGGCTCACTTCGTACCAGTCGCCATCGTTAGAAAGTGTTAAAAGAGAGAAATTTCACGCAAAAAGGAAAAGTAAAACGATAGTAAAAAAAAAGAAGAAAAAAAGAAAAAGTAAAACGAAAAATTTGGACGAGTATGAAAGAAACGAACGAACAAACAAACAAACAAACGAACGAACAAAATTCAACGACAGAAAAGAACAGAGGAGGCGTAAATGAAAGAAATTAGAACGTATGGGCAGTGGTATTATGGTATGCAGCAACGTACCTCACTACTGGGTGCTTGGGGGGTACGGATGGGTCCATGGGGCTGAAATAACAAAACAAAGGCAGTTGCTAACAAACACTAAACATGATAAATCGTCAAATCAAATTTCAGTTTATATGTATAAACCACCACCATTCTATATCACCACTTGCACACCTATTTTTTTTTTTTACGATGCAACGAGAGGTCGTATAGCGTTTGGGACGAGATGTAACAGTTCTTGAGACCCGTTAAAATTATCTATCGTTAATATTAGTTAGTAATTTGCTCCTACAAAAAAACAAAAAAAGAAACGGAAAAACGAGGTGAGGGGGGAGGGGGGTTAAACGGCATTACAAACTACGAAGAAACATTTTGGCAATCGTCGTACCTAAAAAACAAAAAAAAAAAAAAAAATATGTATTCACGTAACGCAAATATACGTATATCTATGTTGCTCGAAACAAGCGAATTCGCACATAAAACATTTCTAATCGAAGACGCATGCACAAAACGAACACATGGGACCGAGATTTGTCTCTCGCGCGCGCGAGCAAAACATGATTCCTTTTTAATTGAGGATTCGGAAATAAATTGATACAACATATACAAGACAGTTTCAACATGTTTATTAATACGAAATTATTACTATTATTGCTTCTTAAAATTATTTTAAATAATATTTCTATCCTGTCTCTACGAGCCATTTACTGCCCTCCATTTTTATTTTATTCGCTTTTTTCTTCTCTTGTTGCAAAGATCTAAGGCAGACGCTTCTACAGGTTCATCGAATCGAAATTAGAAAGAAAAAGGACGAAAAAAAAAAAAAAAAAAAAATAAAACAGAAATACTAGAAAAAAAACGATCCGGGCGTTTTGGACGGGCGTACAGAGTTGTGGAGTGCAGCAAAGAGCGTTCAAACCATTTACAAATGCGCTATGTTCATTATTACTTCGACGTACAAACGGTTGCGGCTGATACTTTGTCCGTTTATACGTTTCTTTTTTTTTTTATAATGCGTAAAGACGATCGAGTTGCTTCTCGTTACCTTCTCTCGTTTTCTTACTGCCGTGCACAACGCGTTAACATTAATTTGTCGTGTGGCCGTTTCCTTCTTTTTCACGCATTCGATCTCGGTCTGAGCACGACAGGAATCATTAGAGACGATAAAACCGTTACGTTTCATCGAACACGCGCGCGTTATCAGACGCGTACCAGCGAGAACCGATTTACAAAGAAAATTCGATCGACGTTGTTGTGCCTTGACTAAGTAATTTGATGAAATGGCATTGTCTGCTTGATTAAAAAGGAATCCGCTGATCAGCAACACGTGCTGACAGAAGCGCGACGTTTCCATTTGGGCTGTTGATCAGTCATACAACGAAAGAAAGAATTCATGGATCAGCTGTATGCAACATATGGCGCAACACTCCCAGTTGACCATATTAGACTGATGACCAATCGAGGGGAAGGCGCATAAAAGGCCGTGTCAAGCCCACAGGCGGAGATTGACAATTCAAAGTAACGAATAAACCACCTAACGTTCTGCATTGACAAAGTTCCCTTTGCCATCTGCTCAAAGTCCGGTGAATTCTAATTCTTCAGCAATTCTCGAATCTTCCCACACAACACGTCGAACCCCCAGGAGCACAACATTAGTTGGCCCACATTAGGGTCCCCTGGAGAGGCAGCAGAAGTTCAAGGGATCCCCAGACGACTATCAAGCATTCCCAGATCTTCTGCAGACATTCCTCTATCTTCCTTTCTCCTGGTAAGTGGGTTACCATTGGGATCGAGTCCAGATACAACGAAGCAAGATGCATTCCAGTCACCTCAAGAAGTTAAAGCTCCTCATCACGATCCTTCTCCCACACTAGCAAAACTGTACCTGCCACCACCCTCTTGGTATCCTCAAAAGGGACATCCGACAGACCCTGGAGCACAAACCTTAGCCTACTTAGAATACATCAAATCTGTTCATCAGAGAAGAGAAGGATCTGTTCATTACTTTCTTCAAGCTAAGGCATTTGTATCAAAAATGAAATGTCCTTTAACATCTGACTTATGGACGTTCTTGGAAAAAGTTTCTTTCTTCTTTATAGAATATAACATGGTAGAAGTGGTCCTCATCACGGTGTATCTAAAAGGGATCTTCCGGTGCATCCCTCATGCTCTTCAACCACATCTTCGAAGACCTAGAAACTAAAGTGACAACACTTGCAGATGGTCATTGGTCTCATGGATGATGTAAAGGCCCATCAAGAGCCCAGCTCTCCAGTACACCCCACCGTTGCCACTAAATAATGTTGTGCCCCTGGGGGTTCAACGTATTGAGTGGGAAGATTTGAGAGTTGGTGAAGAATTAGAATTCACCAGACTTTGAGCAGGTGGCAAAGGGAACTGTACCAATGCAGAACGACAGGTGACACGGCCTTTTATGCACCTTCCTCTCGATTGGTCATCAGCCTAATATGGTCAACATTCCCAACTGTGAGTCTTGCGCCACATATTGCATACAACTGATCCATAAATTCTTTCTTTCGTTGCATGACTGATCAACAGCCCAAATGGAAACATCGCGCTTCTGTCAGCACGTGTTGCTGATCCACGAATTCCTTTTTAATTAAATGACAGACAATGCCCTTCCATCAAATTACTTATTCAAAACACAACATCTCGTTTATCAACGATAAAAATACAAGTCGAACACTAAAGAAATCGATCCGTGACGCTGTCGATCGAGAGCCCGACCGAGTCCCGCGCACGATCGTATCTGTTTTCGTAATTTCGGACGATGGTATATCGGTTAAGAGACACTAAAGTTTACATGTAAAGCATACTTGATATCACCATGCAGTTGAAATTAAAGTAAAACGTAGGCACAAACTTATATTCTGATCCGTGGATGTGGAAAAAAAAAAAGAACTTAAACAAGACCTTAGTCGTTAACTGTAATCGAAAACAAGCCACGCGCACTCGCCTTTCGCTCGCGCATGCGCACTTCGACTTTCTCTCGCGCACGCGCACTGCCCTTTCTCTCGTCCATTCGTTCCCGGGCATTCAACGATCTATCGTAACACATTACGAACATTTTCCTTCGTTTCTCTCTCTCTCTCTCTCTCTCTCTCTGTCTCATCGTGTATTTTTTTTTCTCTTTTTCTTGCTTTCTTATAAATAATAGTATGATAAATTGTTACTTTTTGTTGTTGCTGTCGTCGTTCGGCGCGTGCACACGCTCTACACAAACACTGACCAGATTACTCTACGCTAAACTCGCGACGAAATTCTTGAAAAACTAGTGCATCGGTTTTCTCCTCCGTTCGTTTCTTCGTTTAGCAAAATACGTTGTGAAATGTACAATATCAAAAAGAGGAAGGCACGCAGTTTACGATAACGGGGTAGTATCCGGTCTACGCAATGTTCATCTTCGTTTTTACGATTTATTGCGCCCCCATGCAAGCCCAATACACGCGCTTAGTAGAGGAAAACCAGTCGAATGTGTCGGTCGCGGACAAAATTGTCGCGTTCCTGTCGTGAATTTTATACTAAGCGCGGTATTGTCTCGTCGAGAAACACAATGGATAAACAAAGTAATTTCCTGTCGTCTTACGATGACTGCCAAAAATATATATAGTATTTATATATGTATATATATATACATATAGGTCTATATACATACATATAGGTCTATATATATATATAGGTCTATATATATATATAAATATACAGGTCTCTATGTTATATATTTCTATTGATTAATTAGTACAATATGGATCGAGTTACAATAATCAATATACAAAGAAACGAGTAACCAATAATCGTTTATGGCCTGTCTGTACCGATAAATCTTTGCACCCTGTTTGATGTTGAACCGTGATAAGTTAAAAAAAAAATAAAAAAAAAAAAAAAAAAAAATAAATGCGAATATCGCGAATTGCCGGTCACTGAAATCGAGTAGCACGCTATTGTTTAATTCGTTAGTCGGTTTTGAGATCAGTCTCGTACAAGGTTAAGAAAGTAAAGAGCTTCTTGTTGCTGGTATCTTTTTTTTTTTGTGTTTAATGTAAAATATACAATGTAAAAGAAAAAAGAAAAAAGAAAATGCACATTTACGGTCGCGAGGCGTCGTTCCTTTTTGTTATTCCTTCGTTTGGATTAAAATCGTCTTCGCGCGAAAGGGAAGAAAAAAAAAATAATAATAGTGGAATGCCTTTAGCCATACGTTTCGCCGATTACCGTAGCGATTCAACTTCGAAAAATGAAAGTGTATAATAGTACTCGTTGAATTGCACCAACCGAACAGTGTAAAAAAAAAAAAAAAAGACTCAAATGCCGGAGAAACCAAGGAAAACCCGATATAAATGGACGCGGAATTTTCGCCCCCTCGTTGTAACGACTTTTCCCCAATGTAATTGTATTTACAAAAATTGCACGCGTGTAACGCGATATATACGCACACACGTAATTCGCGCGAGATTTTCTCATCCGAACGAACGTTCTCGAACGACGGGTAAAGAAAGTTCACTCGTATAAAAACGACAATTTGCGTTACAGAATGGAAATATACGTCGCGTGGTGAACGAATAAAAATTTTCACTGGAATCGAATGAACACGTCGCGAACGAATCCGCCGCGCATCGGTTTTACTCGCCGTTCGTGCCCGTCCGCATGCGCGAATTCGTACGGAGAAACGGGGATCACCCCATTGGCGGTTCTCGCCTGGACGAGTTCGCGTTCGACGTGGGATCGCGCGTCAAAGAACTAAACGCAAATTTCACGCTTTCGTGAGGAACCTATGCTGGATATCATATATACGTAAAAAAGAAACGAAGTCAAGGACTTTGTGAGAAGAAAAAAAAAAGGGGGGTAGGGGGGGGGGGGGTAGAGTAAACGAGTAACGAAACTCGGAAAATGCAACTGTTTCTGGTATCTTGGGATGACGCGAGAAAAACAAAAATGAGAAAAGGAAACGTTTTACAGTTAACAGGGGGCGAGGAAATTAATTGTTATCCAACATATTTTCCCGGGATCGTAAGAATACGATACAGAAATACGGTAATTACAGGGCGATAACGTTATTCTACAGTTTCATCGTAATCCTATGTAATATTGTTAACAAACAGAGAGATAAAAAAAAAAAAAAAAGAACGTGAGATGGATTAAAAGAATACGCTACGTAGGAAGTCACGCTTGGCCACTCGATCAGATTTTAACTAGTTCTTTTTATTTAGCCAGCAAAGTGGCTGGCGTGCATATCGGGGCCGTTGCTCGATATTCGGCGTACGGCTCGCTCTCATTTCAGCTCGAGGGAAACAAGGCGAGACTTCACCCTTCACTTAGAAAACCTGTCAATGCATGAATGAATTGTTTTACATGTACTCCATTTATCTTTGTGAAATCGATCGCGCAACGTTTTGTTAGTACAATTATATACCACTTTGACGAACGTTCGGAGTGCTCGCGCGCGCGCGCGTACGCGTTTTCGTTTCTGGCCGTCGACAAAATACGCCCAGTGCGAACAACGGAAACGAGTGTCGAGAATAATCGCGATCGTTCGACGGGCACGGAATTGCTTTGCGTCATTTCGGTGCTGAAGCTTGAACGCCCCACCTAACCTAACTTCTAAGCACCCACAGCACCGGAAGATTCGATCTTTCTGCCTTTAAACTCGCGACAATTTTTTTATCGACCGTCGGTAAAGACGAAACCCCGAATGCTCGCGTTTCACGTCACTGGATATCCGACTTCCGCCGAAAATTGTTCTGGATCAGAGCTGCACAACGCCAGACAGGTACTAGTCGCTCACCACAGACAAAGTACAATTGATATTATCGAATGTCGGTCTCACTCGTCGTGGACTGCCCTCACTGTTACTTTAAACGAAAGCGAAAACTTTCACAAGCTACGACGCGTCTACTGCGCCGCCGGTTTGCGCAGCGAACGCGATAGTCGAGCGCGGCTACTGCGCCGCCGGTTTGCGCAGCTCTGTTCTGGATCACCGACAAACGGTAAACGCGCGCTCGTTCTTACTCTAGGGGTAAAGAGGGTAAAGAAAAAACGAAGCCGAGGGTATATGTCACGACGTACGAATACGTATAAAAATAGAAAGAAGATCGGGTATATGTATATCTTTAGATGAGCGGCATACGAGTGCACGTTCGGTATAGTTGGCAGGCTGAGTTAGGAAAGGCACAAATTCGAGTGCTACATCTAAGTGGATAAGGCGCCTTCCTGCATCGTCGCGCGTGTCAGGAAGACATTCGTATTCTCGAATCGTTGCGTTCGCACGACTGCGAGAGACAGACTCGCGCGAGATCCTCCGAATATTCGCGAGAATCCCCCCATCACACGTCACGCCTGATAATGACATTTGTCAACTTATTTTTTGTAAGTTCGTCGAAATTCGTGTATCTCTCATTTAGTTTCGACAATTTTTTTATAGGCTCTCCGTGAAAAGTATCGCGCAAAGAACGAATCAAAAATTAGTTATTTACAATTTTTTTTCGTACGGAAACGAGAATTTTGCGATTCTTAAAGAATTCCCGCGCGTTTCCGGGGATCACCGACGGCTGTCAATTGATATTCGTTCGTTCGTGTAAATGTTCCCATCGCGAGAACGGATCCTCGAACCATACACCTCGGCGACACACCACAGAATAACGGAGCCAAAACGTCGTTTCTCTTTTCTCTCCAAACGCGTCCCCGGGCGAGAACGATCCGGTCGAGAGCGTTGGGTCGTACACAACGTGCGCAACGTGTCTGCGCACGATTCTTCGAGGCCGATCGCACGGAACAAATGCGTTAGGCGTGCGTGTGTTTCTGGTCTCGGCAGCACATTTGGTCGCATGTTAAGTTTTCGCGCGTCTCTATGGCCATTTGCTTGTCGGAACCCGAGCGAAGCCAAGCTTTAATCGGTTCACGTCCTGTAGCATAGAATACACACACCGGTATAAATTAAATGTCGAAGAATTAAGCGATGCACCAATGGCTATGCTCTGTGTTCGAGAATTGGCAACGAACAAAAGAAAAAAAAAAAATGAAAAAAAAATTCTTTTCGGTTTAAATTCATCCGCCCTGTATCGACGATGAGTACAGTGACCATATCGTGAAAGTACAACTTTTTTTTTTTTTTTTTTTTTTTAGCATGAAACCCGGGTTTACTCTCGTTATTCTGTGGCCTTCGCGTCCTCGGTTCCAACTACGCTTTTATTACAACCGTTTCGCTTGTTCTCTCTACGCGTCTAACGCAATCACGCGTTCTCGTCGCTTGTACGATTACCGTAATGGCGGCAAGATCAAAGTCCCATGTTAAATATATACGTGTACGTATATAAAAGTAGGTGGTAAATCAAGGATTATGCCTCGCTACAACTCAAGTCAAAAAGGGATGCACAATGAGTATGCGAGGTGGCCCGAACTCAGCCAAGCAGTATTACATTCGTCGACGGATCCCGTGGGGCACATTCTCTGTCAATAATCGAGCGTTCGAACGTTAAGAGAGCATCGTGACGATGGAACGGACACGGAACGTGGAACGGAACGTGGATACGGACCAAAATTGCACGTTGCACACGATGTGTATATACATATATACAGGGTGTTCGTCCAACCCTGGGAAAAATTTTAATGGGGGATTCTGGAGGCCAAAATAAGACGAAAATCAAGAATACCAATTTGTTGATGGAGGCTTCGTTAAAAAGTTATTAACGTTTATAGTTTCGCCCTTACTGAATTTTTGTCTCGAAAATGGGCAAGATTTCGAGGGTATGTCTATTCACCAAAAATTATTGTAATTCACCTCTTAAACTAAAAATAATTTTTTTAGGACGATTTGAAACTTTTCAATTTTGTTGAAAAATTTGTCTACCTACTCGAATTATTTTCTCAAAAATGCGTAGGATTTCGGGGATATGTCTATTCACCAAAAATGATTGTAATTGAGCCCCACAACTGAAAATAATTTTTCCAGAACGATTTGAAATTTCTTTTTTTCGTCGAATTTAGGCACCTAATCGGATTTTCGGTAAGGAATTTTTTTTTCGAAAGTGAGTAGGATTTCGAGGGTATGTCTAATGACCAAAAATAATTGTAATTAACCCCCGTGACTAAATATAATTTTTTTAGTATGATTTGAAATTTTTTAATTTCGTCTAAAAATTTCAGTATCTACTCGAATTTTTTTCTCGAAAGTGAATAGGATTTCGAAGGTATGTCTATTCACCAAAAATGATTGTAATTGACCTCTTCAACTAAAAATAATTTTTTTAGTATGATTGGGAATTTTTAATTTCATCAAAAAATTTCAGTATGTAATCGAATTTTTTTCTCGGAAGTGGATAGGATTTCGGAGGTATGTCTAATGACCAAAAATAATTGTAATTAACCCCTGTAACTAAATATAATTTTTTTAATATGATTTGGAATTTTTTAATTTCGTCTAAAAATTTCAGTATCTATTCGAATTTTTTTCTCGAAAAGGCGTAGGATTTCGAGGGTATGTGTAATGACCAAAAATAATTGTAATTAACCTCTGTAACTAAATATAATTTTTTTAGTATGATTTGGAATTTTGTAATTTCGTCTAAAAATTTCAGTATCTACTCGAATTTTTTTCTCGAAAGTGGATATGAATTCGGAGGTATATCTAATGACTAAAAATAATTGTAATTGACCCCACAACCGAAAATAATTTTTCCAGAAAGATTTTAAATTATTTTTTTTCCGTCTAATTTAGGCACCTAATTAGATTTTTGGTAAGGAATTTTTTTCTCGAAAAGGCATAGGATTTCGAGGGTATGTCTAATGACCAAAAATAATTGTAATTAACCCCCGTGACTAAATATAATTTTTTTAGTATGATTTGAAATTTTTTAATTTCGTCTAAAAATTTCAGTATCTACTCGAATTTTTTTCTCGAAAGTGAATAGGATTTCGAAGGTATGTCTATTCACCAAAAATGATTGTAATTGACCTCTTCAACTAAAAATAATTTTTTTAGTATGATTGGGAATTTTTAATTTCATCAAAAAATTTCAGTATGTAATCGAATTTTTTTCTCAGAAGTGGATAGGATTTCGGAGGTATGTCTAATGACCAAAAATAATTGTAACTAACCCCCGTAACTAAATATAATTTTTTTAGTATGATTTGGAATTTTGTACTTTCGTCTAAAAATTTCAGTATCTACTCGAATTTTTTTCTCGAAAGTGGATAGGATTTCGGAGGTATGTGTAATGACCAAAAATAATTGTAATTGACCCCCACAACCGAAAACAATTTTTCCAGAAAGATTTTAAATTATTTTTTTTTCGTCTAATTTAGGCACCTAATTAGATTTTTGGTAAGGAATTTTTTTCTCGAAAAGGCGTAGGATTTCGAGGGTATGTGTAATGACCAAAAATAATTGTAATTAACCTCTGTAACTAAATATAATTTTTTTAGTATGATTTGGAATTTTTTAATTTCGTCTAAAAATTTCAGTATCTACTCGAATTTTTTTCTCGAAAGTGGATATGAATTCGGAGGTATATCTAATGACTAAAAATAATTGTAATTGACCCCCACAACCGAAAATAATTTTTCCAGAAAGATTTTAAATTATTTTTTTTTCGTCTAATTTAGGCACC
Organism: Colletes latitarsis; assembly: GCF_051014445.1. Taxonomy (NCBI): domain Eukaryota; kingdom Metazoa; phylum Arthropoda; class Insecta; order Hymenoptera; family Colletidae; genus Colletes; species Colletes latitarsis. Next base: position 18,407,063 of record NC_135145.1, read on the forward strand.
TAATTAGATTTTTGGTAAGGAATTTTTTTCTCGAAAAGGCGTAGGATTTCGAGGGTATCTGTAATGACCAAAAATAATTGTAATTAACCCTCGTAACTAAATATAATTTTTTTTGTATGATTTGGAATTTTTTAATTTCGTCTAAAAATTTCAGTATTTACTCGAATTTTTTTCTCGAAAGTGGATAGGATTTCGTAGGTATGTGTAATGACCAAAAATAATGGTAATTGACCCTCGCAACCGAAAATAATTTTTTCAGAACGCTTTTGAAATTTTTGAATTTAATTGTTAATAACTTTTTAACAAAGCCTCAGTCAAGAAATTTATATTCTCGATTTTCGTCTTATTTTGGCCTCCAGAATTCCCCATTAAAATTTTTCCCAGGGTTGACCAAACACCCTGTATATACGTTTGCGGTTATTTTCTACTAGTCTTTGACAAACGAATCGTACTCCTGTAAAACAGAGAGACCATAACGTTTTTTATCTTTTTTATTGTCTACGAAGAAACGAACTAAAGGGGTTGGGGGTTAGAGGGGGGCTGGAGGGGCTATATAGACCTTACGAGCAAACGTTTGCGGGACAAAATAAAGTAAAGAGAAAATAAAGGAAGAAAGAAAATGAAAGAAACTGTACGAGCGAGCGAACACGCGTTTCGGCTTCGGGATGAAAAAATTGGCGCAATAAATAAATAAAACTACGAAACGTCATGGACAAGCTACGTGTAATTCGTGGCTTTCACTGATAATGGTCGCTGCTGGCTCATCGGATCTGTTTAGCCGATCATACTGTATAGTTTTTTTTTTTTTTTTTTTTTTTTCACAACATGATGTATACACGTGTTACAAAAGAGACGTATACGATATAGAAATGTATATCGTACGTATATACGGTTTTCAGAATTACATAGTCATTGTGCATCCTTAAAACAGAAATATCATAATCGCATGCAAACGATAGGTTCGACTCGTTTTAAACTATTTCAGCATGAATATAAGAAAACACAGTCCAAGATTCGTTCGTTTTTGTCGGATCCATTAATACGCATGCATCTGGGGGAGGGCCCACTGCAAAAGCTGTCGCGCGTCTTCTATTGCCTTTTTGCTTCGTTCTGCGTGTGGTTTTCGATCGATCGTCCCGGTGGAAATATTAATTCGTACGATCGAATTCGGTTCGCCGCGCGACGAGTGTAAAAAAAATAAAAAAATCTGTCGACGATCGTGAATTCAAAGAAATTTGCTATAAGCGCGTCGCGATGTTTTTTTTTTTTTAATCTCGCGAATCCTCGAAAAACCGTATTTCTCAAATGCTTCGAATCGGTTCGTTCGTTCGGGTCGACTTTTCAATTTTATAAAAAAAAAAAAAGTTACTTGGCCGACGTTCGATATATTTGCGGACGAACAGTGGTATTTTACAGTGGTACATGTACTAGCATGCTGTCAAATATCGGAAAAAAATGTCTAGTCGGTATGTACGTTTAGTTAGGAATAAAAAACTTACCGTTTGGAGAACCTCGACGATAATTTTGAGAAAAAGGACGTTCTCGTTAGCGGGCTAATTGCATTCGTGTCCTGCGTGTGAGTGTGACCCTGAAAATAGCATGAAAATTATTTGTAGGATTATTACGTCGCTTTGTGATACATTCCTTATAATTAAATATAGTATATTGTTGTGTTATTTTAGTATTTTTTATGCTGGTTTAGCTGTGTCAGTTTGTAAAAATGGCATAGATCATTAAAATATACAGGTTATTCCGCCAACCCTGTGAAAAATTTTAATGGGGGATTTTAGAGGCTAAAATAAGACGAAAATCAAGAATATCAATTTGTTGATAGAGGCTTAGTTAAAAAGTTATTAACGTTTAAAGTTCTGCCTGTTTCGAATTTTTTTCTTGAAAATGCGTAAGATTTCGTCGGAATGTGTATTCACCAAAAATAATTATAATTGACCCCTGCAGCCAAAAATATTTTTTTTAGAACAATTTGAAATTTTTTTTTTTCGTCGAAAAATTTAGGCACCTACCCCCCCTGTCGATTTTTCTTAATACATCGTTTTTGATTTTTAATAAATTTGTTTGACGCGCTACGGGAATTTTGTTTAATACTTTTTTGTAGATATCCATGAGCTCTAATTCACAAATAAATTTCATTAAAATATATTCACTATTGTAGGAGTTATAGCTGTTTGAAAATTGAACCATTTTTATGGGGTTTTTCTCATTTTAAGGAGTTAAGGAACAACTTTTCAAATATTTTTAGAATTTCTACATATTCCTCGCTAAAATACGCGTCATTTGCTTTTTTAAACATTAAAATCGTACAATCCGTTCAGGAGTTATGATGTTTTAAAGATTTACATGAAATTTTGGGGAACCATTTCTGGCCTCACATTATGTTTTCAGTAATGAATTTTTTTCTCGAAAATGCGTAGGATTTCGAGGGGATGTGTAATGACCAAAAATGATTGTAATTGACCCCAGGAACCAAAAATAATTTTTCCAGAACAATTTGAAATTTTTAATTTTTTCGAAAAATTTGCCCCGTATTCGAATTTTTTTTCTCGAAAATGGTTAGGATTTCGGGGGTATGTCTATTGACCAAAAATGATTGCAATTGACCCCTGCAATCGAAAATAATTTTCGCAGAGTGATTTGAAACTTTTCAATTCTGCTGAAAAATTTCACACATTCTCGAATTTTTTTCGAGGAAATGAGTAGGATTTCGGGGGTATGTCTATTCACCAAAAATGATTGTAATTGACCCCCGCAACCAAAAATAATTTTTCCAGAAGGATTTGAAATTTTTGAATTTAATTGTTAATAACTTTTTAACGAAGCCTCCATCAACAAATTGGTATTCTTGATTTTCGTCTTATTTTGGCCTCTAGAATCCCCCATTAAAATTTTTTCCAAGGTTGTCTGAACACCCTGTATTATTCAATAATAATAATAATAATAATAACAATTCTCTATAATTAAATGTACTATATTTTTGTTGAATATTATTTCAGCATTTTGTATTCTGGTTTAGCTGTATAAATTTGTAAAAATAGCATAACTCGTTAAAATGTATTATTCAATAATAATAATAATAACAATTCTCTACAATTAAATATACTATATTTTTATATAATATTATTTCAGCATTTTGTATTCTGGTTTAACTGTATAAATTCGTGAAAAAAGCATATAACTCGTTAAAATATATTATTCAATACTAATAAGAATAATAATAACAACAATTCTCCATAATCAAATATACTGTATTTTTATACTATTTCAGTATTTTGTATTCCGGTTTGGCTGTATAAATTTGTAAAAAAAAATCATTGCCATTTATTAATTATTATTCAATAATAGTATGCACTTCAAACAGATTAACTGTTTCAAAAATAACAGTACTGATTTGTATTTGCAATAAATAAACTTCTCCTTACACGTGTAAATCATTTTGTAATCAACAATACTATAAAACAATTATAATTACATTTGTTACATGTAACACGTTAAAAATTAAAAATCTTTTCGTAATTAATAATACTACAAAAATAATTATAATTACATTTGTTACATGTAACGCGTTAAAAATTAAAAATATTTTCGTAATTAATAATACTATAAAACAATTATAATTATATTTGTTACATCTAACGCGTTAAAAATTAAAAATATTTTCGTAATTAATAATACTATAAAACAATTATAATTACATTTGTTACATGTAACACGTTAAAAATTAAAAATCTTTTCGTAATTAATAATACTACAAAAATAATTATAATTACATTTGTTACATGTAACACGTGAAATATTAAAAATATTTTTGCAATTAATAATACTATAAAACAATTATAATTATATTTGTTACATGTAACACGTTAAAAATTAAAAATATTTTCGTAATTAATAATACTATAAAACAATTATAATTATATTTGTTACATGTAACACGTGAAATATTAAAAATATTTTTGCAATTAATAATACTATAAAACAATTATAATTATATTTGTTACATGTAACACGTTAAAAATTAAAAATATTTTCGTAATTAATAATACTATAAAACAATTATAATTACATTTGTAAGATAAGAATAAAGACTGTACGAACCTGAGTATGATTTCGCTGCGGTCTGTTTTGGCCAGAGTGGAACGTGCTACGACTTGGAACATTTCGAGGAAATGCTGGTGTTGTAGGTGTTGCCAGTCTATTACTTGGAGACACACCCAAGCTAATTAGAAATAGTTGTTTTTGTTATATTAATGTTGCTCGATACGGTTCGCTGCGTGTATAGTAACTATGTGTAAATAATTGCTTTGTCCGTGTCGATTCTTTGCTAGAAATTATGTGCATTTGATTCAATACGATAGACCGTTTTTGTCTTTTTTTTTTTTCGTTAACTTTCGTTACGGAGGAAGCAAAAGACAAGATGCAAAGAAAACACCAGGAAAAAAAATAGAAAAATAAAAAATTAGAAGAAGTATAGTAGGATGTAAAAGTAAACAAAATCTTCACTATCAGCGCGACAAGTGTCCTTTAAGAGGACGGTTTTATAATGCACAAGCGATCCTTCTACGTCTTGCAAGACAAGCTTCGATAGTTTTCAGCTAAGTAAGCAGAACTTGTTAAACAATTTACACTAACGAAGAGAGTTACACGAATGATCGGGGTACAATGTACCGAGAAACATTTGTTTGCAACATGCGTCGATAGAAGAGAACATTTAGTCCAAGTTAGTCGGTGTTTTACTGATAACGCGACGAGACGATAACAGGAACGGTTAACTGCAACGGTGAATGTACCGATACGTGCATGATGGTTTACACATAACCGACTGCTCTTCTATAGAACTCTAATTATTACGAGTAACGCTATAAAACGTGGATCGTATATAAAAATATTCCGAACGCCTACAGTACATGATGTTAGAATTAGAATCTTTATCAGTATACCTGTATGAAGTTCGTATACTAATTTAAAGCAGTATAATACTTACTGTAAGTCTCTCACACTTTCGAAAAAAAGATACGCTACAACGTACATGCGAATTACTCCATCAACGGTAAAGTTAAATTGTTCTACGTATACTGTTTCTGTAGTTTAATGGCCGATTCAGCACGAACGAGATATGTGGAGCTTGTGTTCGCGGCCGCGGCGTGAGTCCGGGGAATACCAATCGAGAACGATGTAACGAGAAATGAGGTATACAGAAATGAAAGAGGCGACCAAAGCCGGATGATCAGAACAGAAATAATAAAATTGCGATAGAGAGACGTGCAAGTTAGAAACAAAAGAGAAAGTAAATGGAGCTAAATGACCAGAAACTGTCCTAGAGAACCTACGAAAGGCAATTTTTAAATTCTCGACCGCTGGCTCCTAGTTACCCTAAGAGAGTTAGTGGCCCAAAAATAAACAAGTAAACGAACGAATTGGGGGGGAAAAAAATATGTATCCGAATGTATCTCTCGCAAGAGTAGGGTGCTCCAATAGTCTAGCGTGGAATTGCAAGTTACTTTTTATTCTTCGATGGTCCACCATTGGCGCTATCGACTTAACCCTTTTAATGTACAATTACAAAACTTTAGTTGAAAACTATATCAGTAGTTATTTATTGTCAGATATACTGATCAGAATGCAAAAAGAAATATTTGCTACGATAGATTATCTGTATCTTTATGAAAGTAGTAAAGGAGAGGTTCGATTCAGGCTAAGAGACACGTGGTACATCAAGAGTAACTAAAATGAATAATTTAGTAATATGTTTGCATATGAGTTACAATTCCAAGATTGATATTTCTTTGCTTTACAATAATTTCTTTGCGTTGATATTTATGCCTTGCTTTCTGTAGATAGTTACATAAGGTAACGACTAATATTTTAGTATTTTTTACAAGACATGACCATTTTGCTATGTGGCATTAAAAGTCCAAGGTGGGTTCCTGATGTAAACCTGCCAATTTATGTTGCTTTTAATATTTTAAACTGAGGAAGCTAGATGCCCACAGAATTCTGTCCCCCAACGTTTCTTAGGGGATTCCCATGACTGATATTTTCTTCTTCGACTACTATTTTAGTACTTTTTACAAGGCATGACAGTTTTGCTATGTGGCATTAAAAGTCCAAGGTGGGTTCCTGATGTAAACCTGCTAATTTATATTGTATTTAATATTTTTAAATGTAAAAGCTAGATGCCCACATAACTCTGTCCTGCTACGTCTCTCAAGGGATTCCCATGACTGATATTTTCTTCTACAATAATTTCTTTATATTCATATTTGTGCCTAGTGCTCCGTACAATAGTTATATAAACTAACAGCTACTATTTTAGTACTTTGTACATGGTATGACATTTGTACTATGTGACTTAACCCTTTTAATGTACAGCAAATTACAAAGATTTAGTCAAAAACTATATCAGTAGTTATTTATTGTCAGATATACTGATAAGAATGCAAAAAGAAATATTTGCTAAGATAGATCATCTGTATCTTTATGAAAGTAGTAAAAGAGAGGTTAGATTCAGGCTAAAAGGCACGTGGTACACCATGAGTAACTAAAATGAATACTTGAGTAATATGTTTGCATACGAGTTGCAATTCCAAGAGTGATATTTCTTTGCTCTACAATAATTTCTTTGCGTTAATATTTATGCCTCGCTTTCTGTAGATACTTATGTAAGGTAACGACTAATATTTTAGTACTTTTTACAAGGCATGACAGTTTTGTAACGTGGAATTAAAGGTCCTAAGTGAGATTCTGATGTAAATGTGCTCATTTATGTTGCTTTTAATATTTTAAACTGAGGAAGCTAGATGCCCACAGAATTCTGTCCCCCAACGTTTTTTAGGGGATTCCCATGACTGATATTTTCTTCTACAATAATTTCTTTATATTCATATTTGTGCCTTGTGTTCTGTACATAATTATATAAACTAACGACTACTATTGTAGTACTTTGTACAAAGTATGACATTTTTATTATGTGGCTCAACCCTTTTAATGTACAGCAAATTACAAAAATTTAGTCAAAAACTATATCAGTAGTTACTTATTGTCAGATATAAGAATGCAAAAAGAAATATTTGTTACGACAAATCATCTGTATCTTTATGATAGTAAAAGAGAGGTTAGATTCAAGCTAAGAAGCACATGGTACACTATGAGTAACTAAAATGATAATGTAATATGTTTGCATACGAGTTGCAATTCCAAGAGTGATATTTCTTTGCTCTACAATAATTTCTTTGCGTTAATATTTATGCCTCGCTTTCTGTAGATACTTATGTAAGGTAACGACTAATATTTTAGTACTTTTTACAAGGCATGACAGTTTTGCTACGTGGCATTAAAAATCCAAGGTGGGTTTCTAGCATAAATGTGCTCATTTATGTTACTTTTAATATTTTAAACTGAGAAAGCTAGATGCCCACAGAACTCTGTCCCCCCACGTTTCTTAGGGGATTACCATGAATGTGCTAAGAGGGTTAATGCTTCGAAGGCGACCAGGTGAATTGCAAGCGTTAAACCGAGGAGCAACCGTCAAGTTCGTCGAAGTAACGGATTGCACGTTAGACTTTTGGCACAACTAGCATGAGGAATTGTATATAGGTTGGCTGATAAGGCGTAGGGGACCTGTACCTCTGTCTAAGAGGGTCAGCAGTGGCGAGTAAGGAGTTGTGGGCGTTGCGTGGTTGAGGGTCCAGTAGTGAATGGTCGCTGGGGGGTACGCCACTCGAGGAACGGTGACCTGCGCTGATGCTCGCAGACTTGGTGTGACCCCGCGTTGGTCTAGTGCCCTCGCCCAGGCTGTGCACAAAACTAATCAACAAACTGCCCTGCTCGGCACCGGCTCTACCATTTCTACCGTTTTTTTTTTTTTCTTTAATAATAATAGCACTGCTGTTCTCGCAGATCGAATCGGTTCGTAATTCGCAGAGGAAGACGCGTGTTACTTTCCTCGTTGTCGCGATCGATAAACGGTTCTCTGGAAATCAGGTAATTTTTCGTCCGTCGAGAGAATTAAAAAAAAAAAGAAAGGACTGATCCAGCGTATGGGATGCGCGATATTTGTTCGACGCGTTATCAACCATCCACGGTGGGCACACGGGACCACCCAAGGGCCTTTCCCCATTTTTCTTTATCCTAAATGAGAGGTTATGTTGCATTGGACGTGATCTTTTTGCAGAGCTATCGTAGACTACAAAGCTCTAATTATTTTTTGATAAATAACGGCTGCGAAGTTGGCGGCCATCTTTGTTGCTCTATCTTCGCGTATATGAAAAATCTTAGACGAATTTACGTGATTGATACGTTTAAATACGATATACTCAGAAATTGAATATTATGTACATAATTGTTTTCACAAAAGGATTTTTAACTGGAAAGACCCTTGGATTTCTACCGATCGAGGGAAGTGCAGCAAACAAAATGGATTCCCTCCTCCATTTTGGTAAGTTTCTAGGAAAATTAATTATTAACGGTAACTTAGAAAAGACTAACTATGGAATACAGAATTATTAACTAAATATATACTGCTGTACTTTGAGAATAAATTTAGTTACAAATAACAATACTCTATTACTAATAAAAAAATAAGAAAAGGGGAATCCTGTACTTTCCTCGATCGCCAAGAATGGATGGTGCCGTGTGCACGGGTAAAAATATAGCGAAACGCAATTTTTCACTGATAACTGGAGGAGCCGTGGGGATGAAATTTGTGGGACCGAAGAGAGAGGACGGGTGTAAACTGAAAATACTGTCCTGTGCTACGTAATAAGTTTGGCTCGCGAGAAATTCTATGTCGAGAGGAACAGAATACGACGCTAAAACATAATAAGAATGAGAACATGTATGATGAATGTTAATGGTTGGTATCTATACGCACACGCTTGTAGATCTAGATATACATTTGTAAAAAAAATAGAACAGAGTAAAGGTCATGTGAATGTAACTGTGGCTCGGTATAATTTATAGCAAGCAATTTGTATAATTGTAAGTATTACACGTTTGATTAGACTATCTGTTCGGTCAACATCTGTCAAGCCATAAAGAAAGTGGTCTGCAATGAACGATTGGCAGGCAGCAGCCAACATGCTAGAGCAACACAACAAACAAATAAACTCCCTTGGGGCTTAATGACAGAGTCTTGGTTATTGTCCGGATGTTTAAGTCAATCTTCTCGTTCGAACGTAGGTGGTTTAGTATACTTAACACACGAGCAATCGGTCGCCTATGGTTAGTCGGTACAATTAAAGAAAAGAAGGAAAAAAAAATTAGAAAAAAAATATACGCAAGAAACCACTGTTTAGTCGACAAGAAACTGTAAAAAAATAACCAATTACGAACCGAAGTTTCGCTGTGCGCGTTAAGAAATTGTATATGGTTTATCGGGTGCAGACACTGGATCACACTAGAGACACTTGGTGCTTCCTCGAAAAACTTGTAACACGTTCCTCGAACGTTGCTTGCGCTCTTGTGGATCCAGTGTCTACGGTATCGTTGGTAGACTAAGTAACAATCGTTACGATAATTCATGAATATTCATCGAATCGGTACATACGAAGATGAGAGAAGATAAAGAACAATTGGATGTTACTATACCTGGGTGGATCGTTGGTTTTTTCGGTAGACGAGGACGACGTTTTCGCTTGATCATAGGAGATGGTACTACGTCGACCAACAAAAACAACGCTAGGTGAGGTGAGTGGTCGACCACCACCACCTACCCCTGTATTCATCGTGTTGCTCTTGCCTGTCCATGCCCTACCACCGGGACTTGTACCCACGCCTAGAATGAACATTGTCACTGCAAGCCTCATTAGATATAGTTCAACACAAAACAAAGCAGCGGATACGTTTTTTTTTTAAAAAAAATTATAACACAGGCATGGCAACGAGTGTCAACAAGGACTAAAAACATCTGGTACTGGCGTAACGTCGCATCTACTTCTCTCTGAATCCTCAAGCTTCGACTAATATTCTTTAATCATTCAGTCAATGTCCTCTAAACGAATCACTGAAGGATTCAGGAAGCAGATACGACGCTTAAATTATTTACAAGTACAAATAACAATCTTTAACCCCAGACGAATGTCGCTGATGCTTTAGTAAATCTGAATTTATCAAAAATATGGCAAGATAATAAAGTGGAGACATATTAATAATTTCTTGTACGATGACAAGTTTGACTAAGTTTGTACAAAGGTAGTACGTAAGTCTATGCAACTTGTGCAACTCTAGGACTTCCAAAGTATGCGTTGCTCAAAATATTTTGTATAAAAAAGTTGGTTTGAAGGGGTACGCTGCATAGTGCATTTGTCTTTTTTATAGGCTAAGACGTTTTAGAGATTTGAAGACCAGCGTTGGTTTTTTACGTGGAATACTTTTTATACCCAAATGATGATCTGTATTAGCTCTAAACTTAATAACTAATGAGTAATTTCATTTTATTTTTTGAAAAGTTTCTTTACGTAATATCAAAAGGAAGACTAAACCTTATTGCAAATTTTTGCAAAACAGTGGAAATTGTCAAGGAATAAAGTGAAATTATTCATTAGTTATTAGTAGACTGTAGATATTTATGCAAATTCATACTTCTATTAATAGTATTAATGAAATGCGAACTCTGTTAGCCTCAACCTCTAAATATACTAATTCGTATCGTACTTTAAGTACGTCTTATAATTGTGCATATTAACACGTTCACTGCCAGATCAAAACTGTGTGATATTCTGTAAAATTTTGATTTTAGACCATTGTAAGCTGCATAACCTAAACTTTATTTCAGTATTTATTTTGTAACATTGTTAAAGTTCATAAATTCTATCCAAATTTATTTTTCTCAACGTCTTAACTTGAGAATGAATTTTTCTAGTATCGTAATGGTAAATCCTGTCATATATGGGTGACGTGGCAATGAAAGTGTGCATTCTGTAGTTTTTTGAGAATTTAAATTAATCTGTAAATGCATAAACATCCACAGTCTAGATATTAGGTTTAGGGCTACTGCAGATCGATACTTATCTACTCAGAATTTGATATTCTTCCATATTTTGGTATAAATAGTATTTCATAAAAAAAAAACCAAAGTTAACCTTCAAATCTCTGAAACACCTTCAACCTATAAAAAAGACAATAGTGTATCCCTTCAAACCATGCAACTCATTCATACAAAATTCTGTTGAGCAACGCATACTTTGAAAGTTTACAGAGATGCACAAACTTCTAACCTCAAACAGGCGTAAGTTTGAAAAATTGTAATTAAACGCATCCACGATAGACGTCTGGGGTTAACTTAGTGTATAGTAACTTTGGGGTAGTGGATGGGGGCTTACGAATTGGGAGCACATAGAATCGTGACACAAAAGTATAAATAAAAATGTAAATTACGAAATCATTAAAAAGTCGGAATTTGGGGGAACGAACCACTGCAACCTTATCCAAAGCAGATAAATATATGGTATATAAATATGTATGTTTTGCTAAAGCTTCGTAAAGGTACAACATCGCAAACGATTGGACAAGGATGGTGAGATTCGAGTGAAGGTTACGGTACAACAAAAAGAAGAACTCACTAGTGTCTAATTGCCCTGGACTGTTTTTCGGAGCCGAAGGACGGCTCGCGGACACACGAGCACTGTTCTCCTTGATCGTGGCTGCGTCTACGGTATTTTGCCGTTTAAAATTACTACCACCGCTTCCAGTCACAGTCCCGCTGGTCGCAGCAGTCGCGTGATTATGATTCGTCGCGTTCCCTGGACTCGGTGCTCCCCCTAGCGAGGTAAATGCGTTATACAACGGGTGTACGGACAATCAGACAAACCACGCCTCTCGCTCGTCGAGTAGTAAATTTCATTAATCGACCATTTCAAAGAACATCGACGAAAAGTCGCTGCCAGACGTGGACGTTTCACCGAGGCGACGCATATATGTACGTTTCGTCGACGATCAGACACAGTTATTTTTTTTTTTAAACACTCTCTCGGGGCCGCCTGGGTATCTCTCTTACGTCCCTTACCTATATACGTATGTATGTCTGCCTCGTTCGTTCGACGTTCGCGTCAACTCGGTACCGATAACGTTTCAAATCCGGACTGGCTATAGAGTGTCGGTGAGAAAATGTTTCGAGAGCTTTTGGGAAGGTGGAATTAACGGTTTTTAAAACTTACGAAGCGATTCGATTACGGACGAAACCCGTCTACTGGGTTTTGGATTGCTAGCGGAAATACTTCTGTGAACACCTCTGTGCGATGGACTCTGCACGGCGCCACCCGTGCCTCCTCCGCTTCCTCCGCCTCCGCTTCCGCCCGAACCAGCTTGCGGCGGAATGTTGCGCAACGACAATGAACTGCCTGACCGCGAACCGTCCGATTCAGGCTACGAAACGAATCGTATTTTTTTGTTTGTTTTTTTTTTTAAATTTATAACTAGATCCTCGTCCACTTCTACCACGCTCCCCGTTTTACTTACATCGGTGGTCTTTCTTCCTAGGAGTAAGTACGTGGCGAACACGTCATCGTACTTCGCTTGTTCTAAGGAATCTTCTATTTCACTTCTCGTGTACCCCATACTAGCCAGGGCCTCTAAAACAAACAGGCGTAGCGGCATAGTCACAACCACTAAGAATACTAGCCAGAATGATGCTATTAATTCAACAAACGAGCAACGCCCGGATAATACCCGTCATCCAACTCACGGAATCCAACGCATTACACGTTTCTTTTTCTATCTACCGTCGCGCGGATCGGCGATGCATCGCGGGGCAGGCAAACAAAGATTTCGAGAAGAAGCTCGGTGGTTCGCTGTGCAGGAAGAATGCGTTCGTAGACACCATTTTACACACTACTATTTACCATTGTAGGTACTAGCAAACCGCGAGGAAATCGTCGTTCTTCTTCGTATCGAACCATTTACCAAAGGACAGTGCTGGAATTTAGACCAGCCTTTGACCTCGCTGTCGAACTACTATTTCTGCGCAACTCGTATCTACGGTCAATTTAGTAAATAAAAGGTCACTTAGTCGACTTCGTGAATTCTGTTCAAATTTATTTCCTTTTGCATTTCAGTTTGAGAATTGATTCTTTGATTACAAAGTGAAATTGTACCCACATATGAATAGCATGGCAGTCATATGTAGGTTAGGTTTGGGTTCAACATTAGATAGCAAGAATGATCAACAGCAAATGTGCACACTTTGTCTGAGAAGTAAATTCTAGTATCATCTAATTGCTTTACTGAAAACGAAAGTTAAAATGGTGGTCATATACAGGATGTTCGACAACGATGGGAAAAATTTTAATGGGAGATCCTAGAGGCCAAAATAAGACGAAAATCAAGAATACCAATTTGTCGATGGAGGCTTCGTTAAAAAGTTATTAACAATTAAATTCAAAAATTCCAAATCGTTCTGGAAAAATTATTTTTAGTGACAAGGGTCAATTACAATCATTTTTGGTCAATAGACATATCCTCGAATTCCCACGCATTTTTGAGAAAAAAATTCGAGTAGATACTGAAATTTTTAGACGAAATTAAAAAATTCCAAATCATACTAAAAAAATTATATTTAGTTACGGGAGTTAATTACAATCATTTTTGGTCAATAGACATACCCTTGAATTCTTACGCATTTTTGAGAAAAAAATTCGAGTAGATACTGAAATTTTTAGACGAAATTAAAAAATTCCAAATCATACTAAAAAAATTATATTTAGTTACGGGGGTTGATTACAATCATTTTTGGTCATTACACATATCCTCGAATTTCTACGCACTTTTGAGAAAAAAATTCGAGTAGGTGGACAAATTTTTCGACGAAATTCAAGAATTTCAAATCGTTCTGGAAAAATTATTCTCGGCTGCGGAGGTCAATTACAATAATTTTTGGTCATGAGTCATACCCCCGAAATCCCACCCACTTTCGAGAAAAAAATTCGAGAATGCGAAATTTTTCGACGAAAAAAAAAAAATTTGGAATCGTTCTGGAAAAATTATTTTCGGTTGCGGGGGGCAATTACAATATTTTTTGGTGAATAGACATACCTCCGAAATCCTATTCATTTTCGAGAAAAAAAATCGGATAGGTGCCTAAATTTTTCGATGAAAAAAAAAAATTTCAAATCGTTCTGGAAAAATTATTTTCGTTTGCGGAGGTCAATTACAATAATTTTTGGTCATGAGTCATACCATCGAAATCCTACCCATTTTCGAAAAAAAAATTCGAGAAGGTGTGAAATTTTTCGACGGAAAAAAAAATTTCAAATCGTTCTAAAAAAATTATTTTCGGTTGCGGGGGTCAATTGCAATAATTTTTGGTGAATAGACATACCCCCAAAATCTTGCGCATTTTCGAGAAAAAAATTCAAATAGGTGGACAAATTGCCGTTCTACAGCTGCAACTTCGAACGTTAATAACTTTTTAACGAAGCCTCCATCAACAAATTGGTATTCTTGATTTTCGTCTTATTTTGACCTCTATAATTTCCCATTAAAATTTTTCCCATGGTTGGTCGAACACCCTGTATAGGTTAGATTTGGGTTAAGTTCGACATTAGTTTAGATAGCAAGAATGATCAACAAATATGCACTCTTCGTCTAGGAAGACAATTCTAGTATTATCTGCTCCATTGCAAACGAAAGTTAAAATGGTGGCTCTAGTTTCAGTTCCATTATTTTACGTTTAACAAAGTTATGCAAAATTAAATTTTTATGAAAACTCCGTGTAACGAATTAAAAACTAGTGTTTTAATATTAATCTACTGCACTTGGTTTCACTCGTTACACTTTGATTATTTAACCCCTTGCTGTACAATAAAGTGTCCAACTCGTAAAAAGTTCTTTATGTCAAGTTTTACAACAACACTACACTTGTCAATAAGTCTCATGTATTAAAATCATATTCTCAAGGTATTCTTAAATAAATCCTTTACAAATTTTCAAATTTAAACAAAATTAAATAGTATACATTTGTGAAATTGCTTGTAATGGAATCGTATTGCAAGAAGTTAAACGACACCATTTTGATTCGAAATACTATCGCAAGAACATTTCAAAGATTTTATTACTTTTTTACTAACTCCAAGTTTCCATATGAAATTTTAGTAAGCCTATTTTCTCTTTGCAACTACAAATTTTCTTGAAACTCAAAATCAACACATTTTGCAAGACATTCGTGAAATAAATTTGTTCCCTCGTAAGCTTGTACAAGCAAATTTAAACAAAATCGAATACTTTCGAGAAATTGCTTCTAATTAAATCATATTCCAAAGGGTTAAAAATAAAGTTCTACGACGAAAGAAAATTCTCTGAATGGATGATTATTTTGTGAAGATGGACTCTATCCAGAACGCGAGGCACAGATGATTTAATACGGCGTTAAGAGGATCAACTCCAATTTGGTATATCCGGTAATTAATAGATCAAGATGTTGTTGCAACGTGAAATTCGAAATCGCCATTTTCAATTACGAAATCATCTTGTTTGCTCCGATCACGAACATGCTAACAAAAGAATTCAAAATTGTCGTCCATTTTTGTGCATTTTTGATTGTTCCAACGCTAACAACATGGTTCAAAGGTTGTTTTCCTTGAACGAAAAGACTCGAATGGAAACTTATACTCTACATTTTAATTTTTTTCATATATCAATTACAATTCTCAGCCCTGTAGATACTTGCTGCGTAAAAATGTTTCATCTTCAGCGAGATCCAAAACGTTCTACCTTCTACCATTGTCCTATCTACGAAGAGGTATCCATGCATCTATGCTGTGTCTACGCCATCGCACACCAATTCTCCAAATTGGAGAATTGGTTTGATTACGACCACCTTCGAGTCAGCAGTTACTATTGCGGTCAATAAACGCGCTCATAAACGGTGCAGAGGCTCGCCTCGAACGGACGTAATTTTTAATTGTACCGCGACTGGGGTGCATCTCGGTGCTGCGATCGCCACATTCACGGGCGCACGAGGTGGTCGTAAACGATGCAACTACATATATTATATAAAAACAATAAGTAGTAAGTGTTATGTACATACTGGCAGACTCACCTATCCTCTTGTGGTCTTTATAATCGGGCTCGGGTTCTAAGTACGGTTTTAGTTCGTCGTCGTCGTATCCCATGTTCATCCATTTGTCTTTCATTATAGTCTACGGGAGAACGGAGAGAATAAGTTAGAGACTGTCGGTCGATCTTAAACGCAACGGAGGCGTTACATGTTTCGGAACACGATCGAACCTTGTCGCCACGTACCTCTAATGAGGCCCGTTTCGTCGGGTTGAGCACCAAAAACTTCTTCAGGAGGTTCTCGCAATCGGTGGACATGTAAAACGGTATTCGGTACTTTCCTCTCAACACCCTTTCCCTCAACTCCCTCAACGTTGAGCCGTCGAAGGGCAGCGAGCCGGACACCAAAGTATACAATATCACTCCCAACGACCAGACATCCACCTCTGGCCCGTCGTACTTTTTACCTACAGGGTGATCGGAACACATCGTCAGTCGCGTTGTTTACAATTTGTACGGTCAGTTTGACAGAAACTATATATGAAAACGATAACGCAATTGATGTTCCTGTACCCTGAAAGAGCTCGGGCGCTGCGTATGGCGGCGATCCGCAGAATGTGTCCAACTTGTTCCCGGGCGTGAACTCGTTGCTGAAACCGAAGTCGGCGATCTTGATGTTCATCTCGCTGTCGAGCAGCAGATTCTCCGCCTTCAGGTCCCTGTGGATGATCTTCTTCTGATGGCAGTATTGCACGGCGGACACGATCTGCCTGAACTTTGCTCGTGCCTCCTTCTCCTTCATACGACCGTGCAGGACCAGGTAGTCGAACACCTCGCCGCCGCTGGCGTACTCCATTACCAGGTACAGTGTCTTTTCAGTCTCGATCACTTGGAAAAGCTTCACTATGTTCGGATGGTCGAGCATCTTCATTATCCTCACTTCCCGGAACAACTGAAACAGGGAATATTGTTAATAATGCGCTCTTGGTACGGGGTAGGGGGGGGGGGGGGGGGGGCTCGTTTGAACAGATCCAAGTATTTTTGAAAGTATGGGCGATAAGATTCTTTGATAGAGTTTTTAGCTTTACTCTGAGGAATTTTGAAATTTGAAGACTCCAAATGTTTATATTATTTGTTGTATATATTCGATCAAGAAATTTTACTGTATACAGGGTGTTCCACTCTGGGAATAATTTGAACAGGGGATTCTAGAGGCCAAAATAAGACGAAAATCGAGAATACCGATTTGTTGATTGAGGCTTCGTTAAAAAGTTATTAAGATTTGAAGTTTTTTTTTAAGGATTTTTTTTCTGGAAAGTGCGTAGGATTTCGAGGGTATGTTCATTGACCAAAGATGATTGTAATTGACCCTTGCAACTAAAAATAATTTTTTTAGAACAATTTGAAATTTTTTAATTTCGTCGAAAAATTTGTCCACCTACTCGAATTTTTTTCTCAAAAGTGCGTAGGAATTCGGGGGTATGTCTCATAACAAAAAATGATTGTAATTAACCCTTGCAACAAAAAATAATTTTTTTAGAATGATTTGAAATTTTTTAATTTCACCGAAAAATTTCACACTTCTCGAATTTTTTTCTAGAAATTGGGTAGGATTTCGGGGGTACGTGTATTCACCAAAAATGATTGTAATTAACCTCTGTAACTAAATACAATTTTTTTAGTATGATTTGAAATTTTTTAATTTCACCGAAAAATTTCACACTTCTAGAATTTTTTTCTAGAAAGTGGGTAGGATTTCGGGGGTATGTTTATTGACCAAAGATGATTGTAATTGATCCTTGTAAATAAAAATAATTTTTTTAGAATGATTTGAAATTTTTTAATTTAATTTTTTAATAACTTTTTAACGAAGCCTCCATCAACAAATTGGTATTCTTGATTTTCGTCTTATTTTGGCCTCCAGAATCTACCATTAAAATTTTTCCCAAGGGTAGCCGAACATCTTGTATATTAACTCATTTGATATTATATTTAATTTAATGCACAATAATAATATTAATTTTGAAGCATTTAAATGAATTTATAGTAGTACATTGTATTATTGAAAGATTGATAATGTATATTTTCACAAGATTAACTTCTAATTCTAAATATTTGTTTTATATTTTAAATTCTAATTCTAAGTATTTTGTAAATATGTGTTCGATCACTCCTGGGAAAAATTTTAATGGAGGATTCTAGAGGCCAAAATAAGACGAAAATCAAGAATACTAATTTGTTGATGGAAGCTTCGTTAAAAAGTTATTAACAATTAAATTCAAAAATTTCAAATCGTTCTGGAAAAATTATTTTCGTTTGCAGGGGTCAATTACAATCATTTTTGGTCATTACACATACCTCCGAAATTCTATCCAGTTTCGAGAAAAAAATTCGAGAAAGTACTGAAATTTTTAGACGAAATTAAAAAATTTCAAATCATACTAAAAAAATTATATTTAGTTACAAGGGTTAATTACAATCATTTTTGGTCATTACAAATACCCCCGAAATCCTACTCACTTTCGAGAAAAAAATTCATTACCGAAAATCTAATTAAATGCCTAAATTTTTCGACTAAAAAAAAAAATTTCAAATCGTTCTGGAAAAATTATTTTCAGTTGCGAGGGTCAATTACAATCATTTTTGGTGAATAGACATACCCCCGGAAACCTGTCCACTTTCTAGAAAAAAATTCGAGAAAGTGTGAAATTTTTCGACGGAAAAAAAAAATTTCAAATCGTTTTGGAAAAATTATTTTCGACTGCAGGGGTCAATTACAATCATTTTTGGTGAATAGACATACCCCCAAAATCTTGTGTATTTTCGAGAAAAAAATTCAAATAGATGGACAAATTTGCCGTTCTACAGCCGCAACTTCGAACGTTAACAACTTTTTAACGAAGCCTCGATCAACAAATTGCTATACTTGATTTTCGTTTTATTTTGGCCTCTAGAATCTCCCATTAAAATTTTTCCCAGAGGTGGTAGAACACCTTGTATAAATTATTAACAAATAATAATTACGAATTCGCAGAATTTGCAGAGGGTTGTCTCAAACCCTAAATATAATAATTCGCATCTTACTTGAAATATTTCTCATAGTTTTGCATAACTTAATTTAATTTTTATATATTGTCGTTTCCAAAAATTTTAATAAAAATGCCCTTATTAAATTTTATATAAATTTCAATTCAAATCAAAATGTAGAATAATTAAGATTTAACGAGTTAAGTGCATTCTGTAGTTTTTTGAAAATTTAAATTTCCCATAAACGCATAAATATCCGCAGTCTAATTATCACTCTTTCTATAAAAGAATCTACGAATAAAAAATTCAATTAAAAATTTAAAAATTCGATTTTGGAATTATGTATTAAATTAAATATGATATAAAATGAATTTCTAGATCTTTATACAAATTCATATATTTATTAATAGAATTAACTAAATGAGAGCTTTGCAGAGGGTTGTCTCAACCCCTAAATATAATAATTCGCATCCTACTTGAAATATTTCACATAGTTTTGCATAACTTAATTTAATTTTAATAAAAATACCTTTATTAAATTTTACATAAATTTCAATTCAAATCAAAATGTAGAATAATTAAGATTTAACGAGTTAAGTGCATTCTTGTAGTTTTTTTTAAATTTAAATTTCCCATAAACGCATAAATATCCGCATAATTATCACTCTTTCTATAAAAGAATCTACGAATAAAAAATTCAATTAAAAATTTAAAAATTCGATTTTGGAATTGTGTATTAAATTAAATATGATATAAAATGAATTTCTAGATCTTTATACAAATTCATATATTCATTAATAGAATTAACTAAATGGGAGCTTTGCAGAGGATTGTCTCAACAACCCCTAAATATAATAATTCGCATCCTACTTGAAATATTTCTTACAGTTCTGCATAACTTAATTTAATTTTTATATACTGTCGTTTCCAAAAATTTTAACAAAAATGCCCTTATTAAATTTTATATAAATTTCAATTCAAATCAAAATGTAGAATAATTAAGATTTAACGAGTTAAGTGCATTCTGTAGTTTTTTTTAAATTTAAATTTCCCATAAACGCATAAATATCCGCAGTCTAATTATCACTCTTTCTATAAAAGAATCTACGAATAAAAAATTCAATTAAAAATTTAAAAATTCGATTTTGGAATTATGTATTAAATTAAATATGATATAAAATGAATTTCTAGATCTTTATACAAATTCATATATTTATTAATAGAATTAACTAAATGAGAGCTTTGCAGAGGGTTGTCTCAACCCCTAAATATAATAATTCGCATCTTACTTGAAATATTTCTCACAGTTCTGCATAACTTAATTTAATTTTTATATACTGTCGTTTGTAAAAATTTTAACATAAATACCTTTATTAAATTTTACATAAATTTCAATTCAAATCAAAATGTAGAATAATTAAGATTTAACGAGTTAAGTGCATTCTATAGTTTTGTGAAAATTTAAATTTCCCATAAACGCATAAATATCCGCAGTCTAATTATCACTCTTTCTATAAAAGAATCTACGAATAAAAAATTCAATTAAAAATTTAAAAATTCGATTTTGGAATTGTGTATTAAATTAAATATGATATAAAATGAATTTCTAGATCTTTATACAAATTCATATATTTATTAATAGAATTAACTAAATGAAAGCTTTGCAGAGGGTTGTCTCAACCCCTAAATATAATAATTCGCATCCTACTTGAAATATTTCTCATAGTTTTGCATAACTTAATTTAATTTTAATAAAAATACCTTTATTAAATTTTACATAAATTTCAATTCAAATCAAAATGTAGAATAATTAAGATTTAACGAGTTAAGTGCATTCTATGGTTTTGTGAAAATTTAAATTTCCCATAAACGCATAAATATCCACAGTCTAATTATCACTCTTTCTATAAAAGAATCTACGAATAAAAAATTCAATCACAAATTTAAAAATTTGACTTTGGAATTATGTATTAAATTAAATATGATATAAAATGAATTTCTAGATCTTTATACAAATTCATATATTTATTAATAGAATTAACTAAATGAAAGCTTTGCAGAGGGTTGTCTCAACCCCTAAATATAATAATTCGCATCCTACTTGAAATATTTCTCATAGTTTTGCATAACTTAATTTAATTTTAATAAAAATACCTTTATTAAATTTTACATAAATTTCAATTCAAATCAAAATGTAGAATAATTAAGATTTAACGAGTTAAGTGCATTCTGTAGTTTTCTGAAAATTTAAATTTCCCATAAACGCATAAATATCCGCATAATTATCACTCTTTCTATAAAAGAATCTACGAATAAAAAATTCAATTAAAAATTTTAAAATTTGATTTTGGAATTGTGTATTAAAATGTGTTTTCAATACACAACTGGATATTAAAAACACACTTGGAACAGTTGGTGGATGTTAGTAGTTTTGGGGTGAAATGCTTACCTTTTGAAGGCTATTGGGATTCAGTTGAGTCTTGTCGATAATTTTGATAGCCACTTCTTTTCCGGTGGGCACATGCTTGGCAAGTTTTACCTTAGCGAAGTTACCCTTGCCAATTGTTTTGAGTAATTTGTACTTGCCGATGTGAGGCTCCTCCGATGTCCGACTCCTCGAGGAGAGCCGACCACCGCTACTCGACACTCCCACGCCATCCCCTGTCTGCAATAAGTGGAAACAAACCGTTAATTACACGAAATTGAAGCAACAAGGGGTTTCACGATAGCTATCGATCTTATCACACATAAAAGTGCATTTTAAATTTTCATTATTTTACCCTTCCAACATTGGGGGTTGCAAGTACCCCATTCACGTCAATTTTAAAACAAAAATACACTTCAAAAAAAAAATTCACTCTTTAATAAATTCTAGATTTATTATTGGAATTACGATTATAAATATTTCAGTCAAAGGAAATAAATTTCGTTCAACAAAATTCGAATTCGAACGAGTGATCATTTCTATGTCTTTTATTCGTTGTTTACTATGTTGGGTCTATATAAAAATTGTCCTCGATCGACAAATAAACGTGCATTTAAAATTTTCATTATTTATCTAACATGAAAATATTCTATAAAAATCATGTAGCTCGGAAGAAATTTTTGCAATCAGAAAGAAATTCTATTATAAAAATTCTCTAATAAATTCTAGATTTTCTATTTACGCAACTCCACGTATCAATATAAAAAATTGTATGTATTTGCAATTGTAAATATTTCAGTCAAAGTCACGTTTCTTTGTCTTTTCGGATCTAGATAAGATCTCTTTCGAGAGGTTAAGTTCTATAGATGGCGCTGGTTGCTGCACACGTATAGCACTTAACCCTATATTAATACGCATGTTCAATGAAACAGCTTATTTATACAATCTATAACTATATTTATTTAAACAACGATTAACAAAGTGAGGTGACTAGAACTAGACTCAGAATAATGGCCACGACTCATCGAGTGGTGAAGCATGAGGGCCTTCTTGGAACAAAGAAAAGCAACATGGACGCTGGCGTGAACAGTTCACCGCTTCGCCAGTAGAGGCGCGACAGCGCTTGCGTAGCGCCAAAGCTACGTACGCTGGCCACATACGCGATCGGTTGCTTAGAATTACGAAATTCAACGACCACGCGTCGTTTAATTTGTTCCGTGGACCGCACTTGACATTTCCAGGGACGAACGGGACGATCGTCAATGGAATTAATTAAACCTTGTTAAAGCTGCACCAGATACAGATTGTTTTGAACGAAGCGCGCCGCGCTGTTTAATCGTAATCGCCGCGCGGCGGAATCTCGCGGCGAGTATTCGATGGAAATCGACGGGGAAAGAGTAGTTATAATTTATATTCGCAGACGGTCGTTGACTCCCGGGAGCTGACGACGCGTTTCCAATGGCACAGGTTAGGCCAACAAACCCAATAATCAAGACTAACAAAATCCATTGCATCGACGAATTTATGCACAAATATATATTTTTCGAAAATGGATTCATAGAGAAACGCAATAATCAAGAGTAAACGTTCCACTGCGAATTTATATGTAAATGTATATATATATTTCGTGGAAATGGATTTGTAAATAAATTGAAATAAAACACTAATTTATAGGAACATATTTAACACTAGAAATTAACAAAATTAAATCGATAAATACTTGAAGAAATGTAGAATGCAATGGAAATAAATGTTTATTTCTCTTTTAGAAAACTACTGTAAATTTTCGAAAATCCAGTTGAATAAATTTTGTACTGCGCGTAAATTTATTATCTCTATGCGCCATCTGTCGATAAAAATGTAAGATATATACAGGGTGTTCTGCTAACCGTGGGAAAAATTTTAATGGGGGATTCTAGAGGCCAAAATAAGACGAAAATAAAGAATACCAATTTGTCGATGGAGGCTTTGTTAAAAAGTTATTAACGTTCGAAGTTGCGGCTGTAGAACGGCAATTTGTCCATCTATTTGAATTTTTTTCTCGAAAATGCGCAAGATTTCGGGGGTATGTCTATTCACCAAAAATGATTGCAATTGACACCCGCAACCGAAAATAATTTTTCCAGAACGATTCCAAATTTTTTTTTTTTCATCGAAAAATTTCACATTCCCGAATTTTTTTCTCAAAAGTGGGTAGGATTTCGATGGTATGACTTATGACCAAAAATGATTGTAATTGACCCCCGCAACCGAAAATAATTTTTTCAAAACGATTCCAAATTTTTTTTTTCCGTCGAAAAATTGAAGCATTTAATTAGATTTTCGGTAAGGAATTTTTTTCTCGAAAGTGCGTAGGATTTCGGGGGTATGTGTAATGACCAAAAATGATTATAATTATCCCTAGCAACCGAAAATAATTTTTCCAGAACGATTTCAAATTTTTCTTTTTCCGTCGAAAAATTTCACACCTTTTGGATTTTTTTTCTCGAAAATGCGTAGGATTTCGGGGATATGTGTAATGACCAAAAATGATTGTAATTGACCCCAGCAACCGAAAATAATTTTTTCAGAGCCATTTGAAATTTTTGAATTTAATTGTTAATAACTTTTTAACGAAGCTTCCATCGACAAATTGGTATTCTTGATTTTCGTCCTATTTTGACCTCTAGAATCCCCCATTAAAATTTTTCCCATCGTTGTCGAACACTCTATATAACAATTCTTATTAGAGTTCACGAATGTTAGTAAGAATGACATATAAAAATTGTGGTTTATTATTATGGAGAATATAAAATTAGAGATATCACATTTCACATTTAAAGGTTGAAGTATATTCCGTTTAAACTGACCTTCGCTTCTACTAATTGTATTATGGTACAAAAGCAGATTAAATAATTACGAGATGCTTGCATCACGACATTAAAAAAAAAGATTCAACAGTAGTGAAAAACTTCCAAGTAGATAATAATTTTTATTTGTAAATAAATAATTTTTTTTTTTGTTATCTAGCATCGAGAATAGAACCGGAGATACAGAGTTTCGAAGCTCGATCGAAAAAGTGTGAAACTCGGATAAAAGTGCATTTTTGTACGGGTGCATCGTTAAACGAGATTTTTAAAAAATGAAATTTGAAACGTTGTGACTTTTTTCGATGAAAAATGTACTTCATTTCGACCCTTTTTTTCTTCTCTAACGAATTAAATATTTTGTCCGACTTCGCGACGCCTGCAAAAATCACTCGATCCACGATTTATTCATTTTTATACCGCTCTTTTAAACTCTGATTTTACGAATTTATTTGACCAACAAATAACCAAACGAACGTGTATCACTTTACTGGTGACGTTTATTATATCGAACGGATTAAAATTTCAGTTTTTGATACGAAACATTTTATTCCACACTTGACACTTTTTATTTTTATTTAACGAGCTACGGATACATCTTTTTTATTCGTTCACTTTTGCAGGGGTTTTAAAAACGCATTTTAGCTCGAGAGTCGTAGAGGTACAATATTTTTTAAGAGAAAAATTATATCCACGTTTAATTAAATATTGCATTTTATACAAAGTGATAACACCATTGATGCACAATATTATTAAAAGATTAGAGCTCGTTTTTTTCTTTGTTTCTGCCACGCCCGAGTTAACTCGGGCATCATAGTCGCTGGATAAACAAGCGAAACTATGTTTAGCGATTGAACTAATGAAGAATGGAACGAGGGGAGGGACGCATAATTGCAAAAGATATCGACTGAACGTTTCGAACAAAAACAATTTTTCTACCAATTAAAAACACCGTCATCTTTCGAAAGAGCAGGGGGGGGGGGGTACAAATTAAATTTTTGAAACAAATATTTTTTTCGAAGAGAAAAACAAGAACTTCGATACATTTTTCAAAGCCTCATTTAACTGGTTATACAGGGTGTTCAGTCAACCGTGGGAAAAATTTTAATGGGAGATTCTGGAGGCCAAAATAAGACAAAAATCAAGAATACCAATTTGTTGATTGAGGCTTCGTTAAAAAGTTATTAACGTTTAAAGTTCCGCGTACGCAGCTGTTCTACAGACGGAACTTTAAACGTTAATAACTTTTTAACGAAGCCCCAATCAACAAATTGGTATTCTTGATTTTCGTCTTATTTTGGCCTCTAGAATCTCCCATTAAAATATTTCCCATCGTTGTCGAACACCCTGTATAACAATAAATAAAATACTTTCTCCCTTGAAGTCTGTTGATCTTGGAAATTCCGATGGATACAGAATTTTAATAAATAAATATTCTTTTAGAGTTAGTGTATGGTTAGGTATGTGCAATCTATTGAAAAAATGTTTTACTCAGGATTGAAGTATCGATTTTGAATTTTAGGCAATTTGTATTAAATTTGTTGCATCAATTCTGGAATATAGATTTAGAAAACAGAATTGGTACAATTTTATGTTCGTTCTATGATAAATTAAATTTCCTAAATAATTTGTGTTCGTCTTATTTTGGCCTCTAGAATCTCCCATTAAAATATTTCCCATCGTTGTCGAACACCCTGTATATTTACATTTCGCTATATTTTTATGTTTGTCCATAGTTTGAAGATGACTCGAACCAGAGTCTAAACGTTCTACGTCAAATTAAATTTCCTAAATAATTTGTGTTCCTATGAAGACACTTAATGAAACAAATAATTGTGTAAAACAAATATGTATTCACAATTTGTTACATTTTTATGTTTGTCAGGGTTTGAAGAGGATTAGAATTAGAGTTTAAAAGTTTGTACGTTAAATTAAATTATACAAATATTTGTATTTGTGTAAAAATAGTTAATGAAACAAATACTTATGGAAAAAAATATTTATGATTTGTTATATTTTTATGTTTGTCAGGGTTTGAAGAGGACTTGAATTAGAATGTGAAAGTTCATTCTATGTTAAATTAAATTTCTTAAATAATTTGTGATCGTGTAAAGATTGTTAACGAAAAAAAAAAATATACAGAGTGTTCGACAACGATGGGAAAAATTATAATGGGACATTCTAGAGGCCAAAATAAGACGAAAATGAAGAATACCAATTTGTTGATGGAGGCTCCGTTAAAAAGTTATTAACAATTAAATTCAAAAATTTCAAATGGATCTGAAAAAATTATTTTCGGTTGAGGGGGTCAATTACAATCATTTTTGGTCATAACACATACCTCCGAATCCTATCCACTTTTGAGAAAAAAATTCAAGAAGGTGTGAAATTTTTCGACGGAAAAAAAAAATTACAAATCCTTTTGGAAAAATTATTTTCGGTTGCGGGGGAAAATTACAATCATTTTTG
Organism: Colletes latitarsis; assembly: GCF_051014445.1. Lineage (NCBI taxonomy): Eukaryota > Metazoa > Arthropoda > Insecta > Hymenoptera > Colletidae > Colletes > Colletes latitarsis. Next base: position 18,433,832 of record NC_135145.1, read on the forward strand.
GTCATTACAAATACCCCCGAAATCCTACGCACTTTCGAGAAAAAAATTCCTTACCGAAAATCTAATTAAATGCGTAAATTTTTCGACTAAAAAAAAAAATTTCAAATCGTTCTGAAAAAATTATTTTCGGTTACAGGGGTCAGTTACAATCATTTTTGGTGAATAGACATACCACCGAAATCCTACCCACTTCCTAGAAAAAAATTCGAGAAGGTGTGAAATTTTTCGATAAAATTAAAATATTTCAAATCGTTCTGAAAAAAATATTGTTAGCTGTGGGGGTCAATTACAATAATTTTTGGTGAATAGACATATCCCCGAAATCCTGCGCATTTTCGAGAAAAAAATTCAGTACGACCGGAACTTTAAACGCTAATAACTTTTTAACGAAGCCTCCATCAACAAATTAGTATTCTTGATTTTCGTCTTATTTTGGCCTCTAGAATCTCCCATTAAAATTTTTCCCATCGTTGTCGAACACACTGTATATTTACATTTCGCTATATTTTTATGTTTGTCATAGTTTGAAGATGACTCGAACCAGAGTCTAAACGTTCTACGTCAAATTAAATTTCCTAAATAATTTGTGTTCCTATGAAGACAGTTAATGAAACAAATACTTGCATAAAAAAAAATATATATTTAGTATTTGTACTATTTTTATGTTCGTCAGGGTTTGAGGAGGGCTCGAACCAGACTCTAAATGTTCGATTCAGAAATAAATTAAATTTCCTAAATAAATCGTGCTCGCGCGCAGACACTCGACGATATAAATAATTGCGTTAGACATGCGTTTAATTTGTAGAACGGTTCAATTACCCGCGTGCGGATACGAGTGACCACCTTGCTAGAGGTGGTCGCAGCAACTTTCGAGGCCGCCAGCTTGACTGATTGACTCGATCGATCTCTTCGATGTCCCGTGAGACAGGCAACAATCGTCGTCGAAACGAAATCGACGCACGACGTACGGCGGTTTTAGTCCCTCGTTGGATTCTGTCGCGAGTGACCGACGCGTTTATCTCTCTTCTCTTAAACGGCACTCTCGTATCCCTCTCGGCGGGCAGAAACAGGTGTCTCGAGGCTACGACGACGACGCGCGATCGACCGTGCGGACCGAACGGAGATCTCCCGTTTCGTTCTCGTCCGTTCTGGCCATTTTTGTTCTCGCGACACGCTCGAAACTCCGCCGCGCCTCGACAACATGTCTGCTTAGAATGGAACTGGGACCCCGCGCGACGCTACAGGTATTTACGAATCCCTCGCGATCGATAACCACGAAATCTGTCGGTGCTTCGCGACAGCTGAATCAGGTTCCCTTCGAGGACGCTCCAGGCGACTCCGGTGTCGTTCGAACGAAATTATCTCGCGAGTCGAAGGCGAAAGTGGCGAGCTAAGTTTTCCCAAGCTGTAGCACTCCTGTTTCCTCGGCGAGAAATATCGAGGACACTATCGGTTCCGTCGAGCATCGCACGTTGTCGCTGGCGACTTCCGGTGGAATTCTTCGCCCAGTGGCCGCGAGAGAACCTAACCACAGAGTTCGACGCGACAGGCGCGGCACAAGCGGACACACACGGCACCGAGCACCAAACGAATATCCCGTTAAAGCGAACGACGTCCACGCTGGCCGGACAGTTCCACTGGCACGGAGGAATCGATCGACGTTTGAAATCCTGTCTTCGGAGGCGTGCCGCGAGCGCGTCTGACGTCACCGATCGCGTTCATCCTCTTTCGACGGGAGAATCCGTGGAACGACTAGCACGCCCGGTTGATATTGGGTCGTCGTCGCGGTCGTCCCGACGACGACCGTGTGCCGCGACTACCTTTCCCCGTTGTCCTCGACGAGCCGAGCCGAGTCCACGAGTCACCCGGAGGAGGAGTTCACACACAGCCGAGGGATGCGAAAGGAGAATCAATACGCGAGTCCCACCACCCCCGTCGCTGCTGCTGGAAGCGTGGAAACGAACCACCCTTGAAACCCGAGCGCCACCCCGCGCCCTCCCTCGTCCGCCGCCCGACGACGACTGACGCGGCGCGCATGCGCGGCCCGCCATTGCCGCCCCGACTCCCGTGCCCCCTCCATCTCCCGCCGCGAGTCTCGCCCACGGAGAACCGTCCCCCCACCGCTCTACGCGATCGAAACCGAGTTTTCGCCCGGTCAGCTGATCGCGACCGAGAATCACCGATATAACTGTAAACTTCAATATTTGGACGCCGCCAGCGCGATTCTCGCTTTATGCTTTGAATTTTCAGCTCGTATTACGGACTGTTTCGTGTGGTCGCGTTTGGGCTTTGTACTTGTAACTTTTGAAGCGACATTTTGACCCTTGAGTGGATTATCGGGGCCGCGAGTTTAGAATAATTGTTCGATATAGATCGATGTAATCGTTGGTAAATATTGAGATAACGACGTGGTCACGGCAGCGACATCTGCTGGATTAAGTTCCACGAGATGGTTCTATTTTTTGTATACGTTTATACAAATATAGGAATATACTGTGTGAGCTAACATGGAAGTATAACTCATTTATATCTTGGACAAATAATCTGAAATTATTTGAAAATTTATGTAATCTTCCGGTTAGTTCATTGTTTTAACGTTAAGTAAAATAATTCAGTTGAGATTGAGAGTCCACTTGGGGGTTAAATGGAATTTAGTATGTTTTAATCATTTTTTCATTATAGAATATTAAATATATTAACTTATTCTACACTTATGTCGCCATATAGTCGCCATCTTACATTATATCATTATACATATGTATATTTATATTAGTGTTTCATTTTAGGGTCCCTTGTTACAATATTTTCATTTAGTTTCTGATTAAATGTGTGTGTATATGTATATAAAGTAAAATAAATAAATGAAAGATAAAAGATTTTTCCCCTTTTGTCCTGGCTAATTGGATTCGCCCACGAGGGGATGAAATGCAGATTAAATTTGTGTATTCTTCTAATTTCTTTTACTAAATCGACGAATTAAATTGTAATACGTTCCCATAAAAATATTTTCATTTTAATCGAATCTGAAAAAAAATTCCGAGTTGATTGGTAGCCTTTTCGAATATATACAGGGTGTTCTAGAGGCCAAAATAAGACGAAAATCAAGAATACCAATTTGTTGATGGAGGCTTCGTTAAAAAGTTATTAACAATTAAATTAAAAAATTTCAAATCGTTCTGGAAAAATTATTTTCGGTTGCGGGGGTCAATTACAATCATTTTTAATGAATACACATATCCCCGAAATCCTACCCTCCTTCGAGAAAAAAATTCGGGAAGATGAAATTTCTCGGCGAAAAAAAAAATTTTTCAAATCGTTCTAAAAAAATTATTTCCCATTGCAAGGGTCGATTGTAATCATTTATGATGAATAGATATACCCCGAAAATCCTACCCAGTTTAGAGAAAAAAATTCGAGAAAGTGTGAAATTTTTCAACGAAATTAAAAAATTTTAAATTGTTCTAAAAAAATTATTTTTGATTGCAGGGACCAATTATAATAATTTTTGGTTAATAGACATACCCTCGAATTCTTAACCATTTTCGAGAAAAAAATTCATTACTGAAAATCTAATGTGAGGCCAGAAATGGTTCCCCAAAATTTCATGCGAATCTTTAAAACACCATAACTTCCGAACGGATTGGACGATTTTAATGTTCAAAAAGCCAAACGTCGCGTATTTTAGTGTAGAATATCTAACAATTATGAAATTATTGGAAAAGTTGTTCCTTGGCACCGTAATGTTAGAAAAACCCCATAAAAATGGTCCAATTTTCAAACAGCCATAACTCCTATAATAGCGAATATATTTCAAGGAAACTTTTTTCTGAAGTAGAGCCCATAGGTACCTACAAAAAAGTATTAAACAAAATTTCCATACAGCGTCAAACAAAATTATTAAAAATGAAAAATGAATTTTCAAGTAAAATCGATAGGGGTGCCTAAATTTTTCGTCGAAAAAAAAATTTCAATTCGTTCTAAAAAAAATACTTTTGGATGCAGGGGTCAATTGCAATAATTTTTGGTGAATAGACATAACCACGAAATCCTACGCATTTTCGAGAAAAAAATTCCTTACCGAAAATATAATTTCAGGCCAGAAATGTCACTCTGAAATTTGAAAACGTCATAATTTTTGAACGGATTGAACGATTTTAATATTTAAAACAGCAATCAACGCATATTTTAGTGAAGAATATGTAGAAATTCTAAAAATATTGTAAAAGTTGCTCCTTGATCCCGTAAAATGTGAAAAACCCCATAAAAGTAGTCCAATTTTCAAACGGCCATAACTCCTACAATAATGAACGTATCTCATTGAAATTTTTTTCTGAAGGAGAGCTCACAAATACCTACAAAAAAGTACTAAACAACTTTTCTGTAGAACGTCAAGCGAAATTATTAAAAATCAAAAACGAATTTTTAAGGAAAATCGACAGGGGGTAGGTGCCTAAATTTTTCGGCGAAATTGAAAAGTTTCAAATCGTTCTGGAAAAATTATTTTCGATTTTGGGGGTCAATTACAATCATTTTTAGTCATTACACATACCCTCGAAATCGCACCAACTTTCTAGAAAAAAATTCGAGTAGGTATTGAAATTTTTCGACAAACTTACAATATTTCAAATCGTTCTGAAAAAAATATTGTTAGCTGTGGGGGTCAATTGCAATAATTTTTGGTGAATAGACATACCCCCGAAATCTTGCGCATTTTCGAGAAAAAAATTCAAATAGATGGGCAAATTGCCGTTCTACAGCGGCAACTTCGAACGTTAATAACTTTTTAACGAAGCCTCCATCAACAAATTGGTATTCTTGATTTTCGTCTTATTTTCGCCCCTAAAATCTCCCATTAAAATTTTTCCCAGGGTTGGCCTAACACCCTGTATAACCACTGTCACGGAGATCTTGGAACTTTTTAAACTCGATTGCTCCACTTAGTGTGTTCACGAGGAAGAGCCAGTCGATCGCGTCGTTTGGCTCGCTGCGATAAAGTCCACGAATAAAAGCAACGAATAACAGAATCGTTGGGCACAGTAAGCACCGCCAGGCGGCGCTGCAAACGCACGTGTCGTGCGCCGACGCTGCGCGCCACGCGGTATTACTACAGTATAATAGGTTATAAATGCATCTGCGTTCGAACAATCGAGCTGACCCCCATTTCTGCACCTTTCCATATAGCGACCAAACTCGACAAAACTGATAAATGTTAAATTGTTGAAAATTAATTTTTGCCTTTTAGCATAGTCACGATACGAAAACGACTGAAACAGAATGAAATGCTACCTCGAACGTGGATTCGTGATTGTCGACGACACAGGACGACGGAAGAAAGCAAGAGATCCTATTTCGACGATGAACGAAATTTCTGATACAATCGTACCAATGCACTATTACTTTCGAGGCCATCGCGTTCGAACTGTTTAAATGGGCTATTCTCGGCCGCCGTAGGAATCGAATTCTCTAGCCGATCAGCTGATCGATCGACCAAGAATCCAGCGACACTGAAAGAGAACCGCCAACGCCCACTTTCGGAGTGAATTCGAAATCCATATTATGGGGTATAGGAAACAGGATTTTATCGTCGATAATTAGATATTAAAAATAATGGTTCCTCGACGGAGTTTTTAGAATTTTAGAAAGGGTTATTTTACATCGAGTAAACTAACAAGGGACCATCCCCAGGTGTAAATCTCCAATTTTGATGAAACTTCGCAATTATGTAGTTCTCATAAATCTATTAGACACGTATTTTTTTGTAGCTGCTAATATTCACTTTAAGGGGTTGAAATCAGCCCTCAAAGTTCGGGGTGCAAAACATACTTTGTTGAATATCTCGGAAACTATTAGAGACAGGGGTGTGCTTCAAATGGATGAAATTTATGTTCTTAAACGGCGAATTTGACGGTGTAAAGAGATTAGCAAAACTTTTATTTGTTTAAACAATATGTTAAAAAATAACACATTTTTTTATTTTTCTCGTTGGATATTGATGATTTTTTTTTCTCCATTTGTACAGAGAAACTACACATCCATGTACGAAATACGGATAAATTGGAATTTTGATTTTTTCACGATAAAGAAAGATTTTATATTTGTAATTTTTTTCGTATTTCGTGTTGCACGAAGTATCAGATCGCATACAGGGTGTTCGTCCAACCCTGGGAAAAATTTTAATGGGAGATTCTAGAGGCCAAAATAAGACGAAAATCAAGAATACCAATTTGTTGATGGAGGCTTCGTTAAAAAGTTATTAACGTTCGAAGTTGCGGCTGTAGAACGACAATTTGTCCATCTATTTGAATTTTTTTCTCGAAAATGCGCAAGATTTCGGGGGTATGTCTATTCACCAAAAATTATTGTAATTGACCCCCACAGCTAACAATATTTTTTTCAGAACGATTTGAAATATTTTAAGTTTGTCGACAAAATTTCAATACCTACTCGAATTTTTTTCTAGAAAGTTGGTGCGATTTCGAGGGTATGTGTAATGACTAAAAATGATTGTAATTGACCCCCGCAACCGAAAATAATTTTTCCAGAACGATTTGAAATTTTTGAATTTAATTGTTAATAACTTTTTAACGGAGCCTCCATCAACAAATTGGTATTCTTGATTTTCGTCTTATTTTGGCCTCTAGAATCTCCCATTAAAATTTTTCCCAGGGTTGGCCTAACACCCTGTATGCGATCTGGTACTTCGTGCAACACGAAATACGAAAAAGATTACGAATATAAAATCTTTCTTTATCGTGAAAAAATCAAAATTCCAATTCATCCGTATTTTGTACATGGATGTGTAGTTTCTCTGTACAAATGGAGAAAAAAAAATCATCAATATCCAACGAGAAAAATAAAAAAATGTGCTATTTTTTAACATATTGTTTAAACAAATAAAAGTTTTGCAAATCTCTTTACACCGTCAAATTCGCCGTTTAAAAACATAAATTTCATCCATTTGAAGCACATCCCTATCTCTAATAGTTTCCGAGATATTCAACAAAGTATGTTTTGACCCCGAACTTTGAGGGCTGATTTCAACCCCTTAAAGTGAATATTAGCAGCTAGAAAAAAATACGTGTCTAATAGATTTATGAGAACTACATAATTGCGAAGTTTCATCAAAATTGGAGATATACAACTCGGGATGGTCCCTTGTAAGAGCAATTCACGTGAAACTATTATGGGAACGTCGTTTATTAAAAAGACGAATTTCTTTCGGATTACAAACATCGCCGCGGGGCATTCTTCGTAGCTTCTTGCGACGGATACCATAACTCGGATGCATAATTTATATAACGCTCAGGACCCCACTTTAGAATACCTAAATCTCTTCTCGTGCGCTGCTGTTTCTTTCAAAAACGTTGTCGTCGTTACTCTGGGGGCATTCTTCGCCCAGCAATCCTTTGAGTTTAGTAACGAAGATCCCTTTGACGAGAAAACGTAAACAGTAACTAACAAGCCAACGTCAAGACCTGCCTAGGGAATTTCAGTTAACTTTAGAAGGCTGTTTCTTTTTTGGAGGAGGCGCCATCTACAGTAATATTATTAATCGAATCTAGTGGACAAAATTTACTAAACTCGATCTTTTGCTTGCTCAAAAATTAGATTTCAATATCCAGTAATAAAAAATTCTTTTGCTTGTTCGAAAATTGGATTTCACTGAATTTCCAGCAACAAATTATTCATTACATAAATTTTATTGTCTGATCAAAAATTAGATTTGATAAAATTACTAGCAACACAAAAATTTACAAAACACTTTCTGTTGATTGTTCAAAAATTGGATTTGATTGAATTTCTAGTAACAAAAAATTCACAAAATACATTCTGTTGCTTGTTCAAAAATTAGATTTGGTTGAATTTCTAGTAACATAAAATTCACTAGGCAAATTCTATTGCTTGTTCGAAAATTGGATTTCACTGAATTTCCAGCAACACATAATTCATTAAATAAATTTTATTATGTGATCAAAAATTAGATTTAACCAAATTACCAGCAACAAAAAAATTTACAAAACACGTTCTATTGATTGTTTAAAAATCAGATTTGCAACAAAAAATTCATAAAATACGTTCTGTTGTTTGTTCAAAAATTAGATTTCATTAAATTTCCAGCAACAAAAAATTCACAAAATACATTCTGTTGCTTGTTCAAAAATTAGATTTGGCTGAATTTCTAGTAACAAAAAATTCCCTAAAGAAATTCTATTGTTTGTTCCAAAATTGGATTTGATTAATTTCTAGGACAATAAATTTGCAAAGTATATCCTTTTGCGTGTTCAAAAAAGAGATTTCATTAAATTTCCAGCAACAAAAAATTCTTTTGCTTGTTCAAAAATTAATTTCACTAAATTTCCAGCAACAAATAATACACTAAACAAATTCTATTGCTGATTCAAAAATGAGATTTCATTAAATATCCAGCAACAAAAAATTCACAAAATACATTCTGTTGCTTGTTCAAAAATTAGATTTCACTAAATTTCAAGTAACAAAAAATTCACTGAACAAATTGTATTGCTGGTTCATAATGAAATTTGATTAAATTTCCAGCAACAAAAAACTCACAAAATACATTCTGTTGCTTGTTCAAAAATTTGATTTGACTAATTTCCAGCAACAAAAAATTCTTTTGCTTTTTCAAAAATTAGATTACACTAAATTATCCAGCAACAAAAATTCTTTTGCTTTTTCAAAAATTAGATTACACTAAATTATCCAGCAACAAAAATTCTTTTGCTTATACAAAAATTAGATTTGACTAAATTTCCAGCAACAAAAAGTTCACAAAATACATTGTTACATATTCAAAAATCAGATTTGATTAAATTTCAAGCAACAAAAAATTTACAAAACACATTCTGTTGCTTATTCAAAAATTAGATTTCACTAAATTTCCAGCAACAAATAATTGATTAAAGAAATTCTATTGCTGGTTCAAAAATGAGATTTCATTAAATTTCCAGCAACAAAAAATTCATAAAATACATTCTATTGCTCGTTTAAAAATTAGATTTCATTAAATTTCCAGCAACAAAAAATTCTTTCGCTTTTTCAAAAATTAGATTTCACTAAATTATCCAGTAATAAAAATTTTTTGCTTGTTCAAAAATTAGATTTGACTAAATTTCCAGCAACAAAAAATTCACAAAATACATTCTGTTACATATTCAAAAAACAAAGTTGATTGAATTTCAAGTATCAAAAAATTCACTGAACAAATTCTATTGCTGGTTCAAAAATGAGATTTGATTAAATTTCCAGCATCAAAAAACTCACAAAATACATTCTATTGCTTGTTCAAATATTTGATTTGACTAATTTCCAGCAACAAAAAATTCTTTTGCTTGTTCAAAAATTAGATTTCATTAAATTTTCAGCAACAAAAAATTCACAAAATACGTTATTTTGTTTTGCAAAAATTAGAATTTGTCTAAATTTCCAGCTACAATAAATTCGCAAAACATATCCTTTGCTTCTCCAAAAAAATAAATATCACTAAATTTCCAGCAACAAAAAATTCTTGTGCTTGTTCAAAAATTAGATTTCACTAAATTTCCAGCAACAAAAAATTCACAAAATACGTTCTTTTGTTTTGCAAAAATTAGAATTTGTCTAAATTTCCAGCTACAATAAATTCGCAAAACATATCCTTTGCTTCTCCAAAAAAATAAATATCACTAAATTTCCAGCAACAAAAAATTCTTTTACATGTTCAAAAATTAAATTTCATTAAATTTCCAGCAACAAAAAATTCTTTTGCCTGTTCAAAAATTAGATTTCACTAAATTTCCAGCAACGAAAAATTCAAAAAACAAACAGTATCCTTTTGCTAGTCCAAAAATTAAATTTAAAAAAATTTCCAAGCAACATTGCTGCCCCATTTTGCTTGAAAAATTCAGAATTGATGATTTTATATTTCGTAAAATAAAATTGTTTTTAAAGTAACGCTACAGCATCGAATTTTAAATATTCTTTTAATTTTGTGTAAGTCGATTCATTAATTTCTGTTGCTATTGCACTCTACGGCTAGTTACGGATCAATCAGTCGTTGAATCTGTGTTAAACATATTCAACGACCCCTATATGCAAAGTTTGACGCAATAGGTGGACTGGGGAGGCGAGTCACGACGCTCCTTTGTAAGTTTAATCGAATATGAAAAATGGGATCGACTCGAAATAGGATGAGAAACTGCGATATTCTTGGGAATTCAGAGACAAGCGGAGTGGGACTCGGTCTAGATATTCCGCTAGACCGTGATTTATGCAACTCCATATTCAGCGAGAGAAGCGATAAACACGAGAGCACACGGCGAACTATGGTCCCCGCGTCTCGTAGCTGAGAAGGATCGGAGCGCGTATATGAAATCTGCTTTGTACCGCCCAAGCTTTGCAAGTCCTGACACACCGCAGCTGATGTTCTTTGGTTCCGACGAAACGGTAGCCCCCAAAATGCACCAAAGCCTAATCTAACCATATATGCAAGAGCTAGGGACAGCCAAAGTGGATTAGTGGTTTCCAAATGTTTTGGAAGGCAAACAAACAATTCTCTATAACCACATATATTCTCTATGAGATTCTGTTTTAACTTTTTTTTAAATTACATGCTGTAAAATGTTGTAGAAATTGTATTCTGTTATTGAAGTTTCAATAAATGCACCAAAACCTAACTTAACTATACAAGGTGTTCGGCCACCCCTGGGAAAAATTTTAATGGGAGATTCTAGAGGCCAAAATAAGACGAAAATTAAGAATACTAATTTGTTGATGGAGGCTTCGTTAAAAAGTTATTAACGTTCGAAGTTGTGGCTGTAGAACGGCAATTTGTCCATCTATTTGAATTTTTTTCTCGAAAATGCGCAAGATTTCGGGGGTATGTCTATTCACCAAAAATTATTGCAATTGACCCCCACAGCTAACAATATTTTTTTCAGAAAGATTTGAAATATTTTAATTTTGTCGAAAAATTTCAATAACTACTCGATTTTTTTTCCCGAAAGTGGATAGGATTTCGGAGGTATGTGTATTCACAAAAAATGATTGTAATTGATCCTCGCAACCGAAAATAATTTTTTCAGAACGATTTGAAATTTTCGAATTTAATTGTTAATAACTTTTTAAGAAGCCTCCATCAACAAATTGGTATTCTTGATTTTCGTCTTATTTTGGCCTCTAGAATCCCCCATTAAAATTTTTCCTAGGGATGGCCGAACACCCTGTATATGCAAGAGTTTGGAAAAAAGTGGTTTCCAAATGCTTTGAAAAGCAAACAAACAATTTTCTATAACCACATATATTCTATATAAGATTTTGTTCTAACTTTCTTTTAAATTATACGCTGTAAAATGTTATACAAATTATTTCCTGACATTCAAGGTTCAATAAATATATCAAAACCTAACCTAACTATATATGCAAGAGCTTGGAGACCGTCAAAGTGGTTTCTAAATGCTTTGGAAGACAAACAAACAATTTTCTATAGCCACATATATTCTCTATAAGATTCTGTTCAAACTTTCTTTTAAATTATACGCTGTAAAATGTTATACAATTTGTTTCCTGCCATTCAAGGTTTAATAAATATATCAAAACCTAATCTAATCTTACATGAAAGAGCTTGGAGACAATCAAATGCTTTGAAAGGCAAACAGACAACTTTCTATAACCACATCTAGTCTATAATATATAAGAAACTATTCAAACTTCTTTACTTCAGATTTACAATTAGAATTTGTTACGTTTTTTTAAGTAAATTGATAAAATATATATTGCAGAATTGTATAAAAACTGTTTCTTGTCACTGAAGTTTCAAAAAATGTATTAAAGCCTAATCTAACCATATATACAAGAGCTAAGGACAGTCAAAGTGGATTAATGGTTTCCAAATGCTTCGAAAAGCAAGCAAACAATTTTCTATAACCACATATATTCTTTATAATATTCTATTCAAATTCTCTTTTAAATTATACGTTGTAAAATATTGTACAAATTGTTTCCTGCTATTGAAGTTTCAATAAATGCACCAAAACCTAACCTAACTACATATGCAAGAGTTTGGAAACAGTCAAAGTGGTTTCCAAATGCTTTGAACAGCAAACAAACAATTTTCTATAACCATATATATTCTCTATAAGATTCTATTCAAACTTTCTTATAAATTATACGTTGTAAAATGTTGTACAAATTGTTTCCTGCTATTGAAGTTTCAATAAATGCACCAAAACGTAACCTAACTGCATATGCAAGAGGTTAGAGACAGTCAAAGTGGTTTCCAAATGCTTTGAAAAGCAAACAAACAAATTTCTATAACCACACATATGCTATATAAGATTCTGTTCAAACTTTCTTTGAAATTATACGCTGTAAAATGTTATACAAATTGTTTCCTGCCATTCAAGGTTCAATAAATATAACAAAACCTAATCTAATCTTACATGAAAGAGCTTGGAGACAATCAAATGCTTTGAAAGGCAAACAGACAACTTTCTATAACCACACCTAGTCTATAATCTATAAGAAACTATTCAAACTTCTTTACTTCAGATTTACAATTCAAAATTTGTTATGTTTTTTTAAGTAACTTGATAAAATATATGTTGCAAAATTGTATAAAACCTGTTTCTTGTTACTGAAGTTTCAAAAAATGTATTAAAGCCTAATCTAACCATATATGCAGGAGCTTGGAAACAGTCAATGTGGTTTCCAAATGCTTTGAACAGCAAACAAACAATTTTCTATAACCACAGATATTCTCTATAAGATTCTGTTTTGACTTTCTTTGAAATTATATGCTCTAAAATGTTGTACAAATTGTTTCCTGTTATTGAAGTTTCAATAAATGCACCAAAACCTAACCTAACTACATATGCAAGAGTTTGGAGACAATCAAAGTGGTTTCCAAATGCTTCGAAAAGCAAAGAAACAATTTTTTATAAGCAGATATATTCTATATAAGATTCTGTTCAAACTTTCTTTTAAATTATACGTTGTAAAATGTTGTACAAATTGTGTCCTGCTATTGAAGTTTCAATAAATGCACCAAAACCTAACCTAACTATATATGCAAGAGTTTGGAGACAGTCAATGTGGTTTCCAAATACTTTGAAAAGCAAACAAACAATTTTCTATAACCACATATATTGTCTATAAGATTCTGTTCCAACTTTCTTTTAAATTATACGCTGTAAAATGTTATATAAATTGTTTTCTGCCATTTAAGGTTCAATAAATATATCAAAACCTAACCTAACTATATATGCAAGAGTTTGGAGACAGTCAATGTGGTTTCCAAATGCTTTGAAAAGCAAACAAACAATTTTCTATAACCACATATATTGTCTATAAGATTCTGTTCCAACTTTCTTTTAAATTATACGCTGTAAAATGTTATATAAATTGTTTTCTGCCATTCAAGGTTCAATAAATATATCAAAACTTAATCTAACCTTACATAAAAGAGCTTGGAAATAGTTAATGTGGTTTCCAAATGTTTTAGAAGGCAAACAAACAATTTTCTATAACCACATATATTCTCTATAAGATTCTATTCAAACTTTCTTATAAATTATATGCTGTAAAATGTTGTACAAATTGTTTCCTGCTATTGAAGTTTCAATAAATGCACCAAAACCTAACCTAACCTTACATAAAGGAGCTTGGAGACAATCAAATGCTTTGAAAGGCAAACTGACAACTTTCTATAACCACAGCTATTCTATAATATACAAGAATCTATTTGAACTTCTTTCCTTCAGATTTACAATTAAAATTTGAAAGGCAAACAGACAATTTTCTATAACCACACCTATTCTATAATATTCTATAATATTCTATAATATTCTATAATATATTCTATAATATATATGTATAAAAATCTATTCGAACATCTTTACAATTAAAATTTGTTCCTTTTTTCTTTTGCTTTGACAAACTGATCAAATACATATTGAAAATTTGTATAAAAATTATTTCTATCACTGAAGTTTCAAACATTATCTAGTATTTATTTCACTCATTTTTGAAGAACTTCCTGGTTTTATTGTAACTAAAGTAAAAATGATGGGTCAGAATCTGCTAGATACAGTAATATTGCTTTTCTTAACTCATTATAAGAGAAATTAATTATCTTTTTCTGATTTCAGATTTACAACTTTTGTTGGTTTTTTCCCCCCAACACACTGATCAAATATATATTGTAAAATTGTATAAAAATTGTTTTCTGTCATTGCAGTATCAATAAATCAGTTGAAGTTTAAAAAATTATGGTGTATTTACTTTATTCATTCTTTAAGAACTGTTTTAAAAATTTTGTAATATTGTTTTTCTTAACTGCTTATAAGGGGGCAGGAAATTTTTTTAATTATCTTTTCAGTGCAATTGGATGTCCCCCGTACGCGTGAAGTCCCAATCGTTAGAAAAGGGTGACGAAGGGCGAACAGATGCTAACAATGTGAATCTGTGGACACGTGGCACGAGCGTGTGACGTGTGTTTGGGAAACGCAAAAACGCGACATCGTTGAAGATTAAAGAGTTGAGAGGCTCGGGAGTGGCTAATTATTGCAACGGAGCACAGAGCACCAAAGGGATAGTTAGAGCTACCATTACTGAACAGCTTTTGTGCACGCATCTAACCAAACGAGGCACAAAAATAAATACATCATTTTCAAAATAAAAAATAATATCTGCAATAAAAATCGAACGAAGCTTTCGAAAGGTCGAATCGATGCTCCAGTTACCAAAAAGATTACAATATTAACACATTACCGACGGGAAACGAGTATTCTCGTTTCACTGAAATTTACATTACCGACGGGAAACGAGTATTCTCGTTCTACGACAAGCGTGTTTTTCCAGTAATTTCTTCGATAACGGTATTATTTATGGGGCATTTTTATATTTGTTCTACGCATTGTAACATTTTTGGTTCAAATACATCACCCGTTGTTAATGTGTTACATATTAAAATATTAAATGCGTTGAAACATGGTAAATATACAAAGCTCTTTTAGCAGGCAACCGAGGCGAGAGAGTGGAGGATGATGCTGGGGGCGTCGACAGGTGTCTGGAATAGTATTTCGGCGCTCAACGCGTGCAATCTGTTCGCCGGACGAAAAAAGAAGCCGGGATATGCATATAACTCGAGGGGAGAGATTCGATGCGCGCAACTCTGAGGCGGTTAATCGGCTTTGACGGGTCTCACGATCGTTAGGTGGCACGCATTCGCACAGTCGAACAGGCAGGGAAGCCATCCGCATTATTTTAGCTCCAACGGATGAGCCGTAGACTGTGCGCTGTACGTGACCCGAGAGCGCAGATATGCGTTAACGCTGCACTCGTTGCGCTCAGCTAACGACTGGGGTACCGGTCGATCAACGATCGTTGGGTTCCTGTCGCTCGAACGCGAATCGACGATCTAACATCGCGATTACATCTGTTTCAACTGTTCGTTTCACTTAACCGGGGAAAGATCATTTCAGATAAGCGGGTAGAAATAATTTCACGCAAATGATGACTGACACATCCCCAAACCGAAATACTCGTGAATTTTTCCGTCAACATGATTCAAAACTATGTAATTTAAACTCTAATGTCACTTTTCTTGAAACTGAGGAAGGTGGAGGTCCAATTTCTCGAACAACCACTGAACAAATTACGTCCAAAGGAAGACTTATTTCACTTAACCGGGGAAAGATGATTTCAGATAAGCGGGTAGAAATAATTTCACGCAAATGATGACTGACACATCCCCAAACCGAAATACTCGTGAATTTTTCCGTTAACATGATTCAAAACTATGTAATTTAAATTCTAATGTCTCTTATCTTGAAACTGAGGAAAGTGGAGGTCCAATTTATCGAACAACCTCTGAAATAATTATTTTGTACGTCTGAAGAAAGACTTATTTCACTTAACCGGGGAAAGATGATTTCAGATAAGCGGGTAGAAATAATTTCACATAAATGATGACTGACACATTCCCAAACCGTAATACGCGTGAGTTTTTACATCGCCAAATTTACTGGAGAGAAACTTGGATCTAACAGTTGTCTTCCCTAAAGCATTACTCATCGTCTGGTTCTTACTTTCTAGTTCCAAGTCTTCATTCGTTGTCTTACTCATAGCAATTAGGAGCTAAGGTCATTCTCCCCCATCGAACACGATAATACATACGTATCCCTCGGAAAATTATGTCCGAAGCATCTTTTAGTGCCTGTCATCCTGGGTATCCGGTTCTTAGAAGTCTAAGCACTTAGCGTCAATTACTGTCAAGTTTAAATACAGTCTTGTAATTCTATGTTTTGCAAGAGATTGTTACCATGCTGTATTCTTAAGTTATAAAACACTCTCTGGACGAGACAGGTGTTTCTTCCCCACCTATGTTTAGTTACTAGCCGACGATTTTTTTCAGACGAATGCGATAAGATACGTATGTGACATCGAATGTTACACAGTGATGAAATTTGAAATTTTTATACTTGTATCCTCGTGAGAGTATTATTAATGTACTGGTGAGATTCTCCCGATGAAAATGAGTCCAAACACGACCTGGTTTGGACTACTTTTAATTTTGATTTATTCGAACTATTTTTGAAAAATTATAAATTATGTGAAATTAAAAATTGTTCGAATGGTGTCGTGTTTGTACTCGTTTTCATCGGGAGAATCTCGCGAATATATTGGTAATAGTGTCGTGAAGATAAAAGAGAAAAGTGCTTCTTTCCCACCTATGCTTATTTACTAGCCGATCATTTTTTCAAACTTCTATATTTGTATCCTTGTGAGAGTATTATCAATGTACTGGCGAGATTCTCCTGGTGAAAATGAGCCCAAACACGACCTGGTTCTAACTACTTTTAATTTTGACTTACTCGAACTATTTTTGAAAAATTCTAAATTATGTGAAATTAAAAATTGTTCGATAGGTGTCGTGTTTGGACTCATTTTTACCGGGAAAATCTCGCCAATCTCATTATGCAAGAGACTGATACCAAGTCGTATTCTTAAGCTATAAAATAATCTCTGGACGAACGATAAGATACGCACGCGGCATTGAATGTCACCCAGTAATAAAAATGAAAATTTTTATATTTGTCATTTTATCTTCACGCCACTATTACCAATCTATTAGCAAGATTCTCCCGATGAAAATGAGTCCAAACACGACCTGGTTCTAACAACTTTTAATTTTAACTCACTCAAATTATTTTTGAAAAATTCCAAATTACGTATAATTAAAAATTGTCCGATTGGTGTCGTGTTTGGACTCATTTTCACCGGGAGGATCTTGCCAATACGTTAGTAATAGTGTCGTGATGATAAAACGAAAAAAATTGATTTTCATGGGTGAATGATTCCATTAGTAAGAATCTGAAATAACCATGTCACTCTTGTTTTAATTTCCCTCCCTGCATCGAAACTTTCTTAAAAAACCCCTCGAAAGGGTTTATCTCTATTTAAATGGTCATCCGTTATACAATATCTACCTCCTTTTCATTCTGACCAGCCTTCTGCATGATGTCTGACAACGGTCTGAGCCCACTGCTGACCGCATTGTTTTGTTGCTGCTGCTGCTGCTGTTGTCGCTGATCTTTCTTGGTGATGATCGGTCGACCCAAAGTGCGCAACTGCTGCACCCTGGTGTGCGTTCGAAGAGGCACTTCCCCCTCCTGTCTTCGCCTCGTGTCTGAGGCTGTCCTCGACAATTTCGCCGTGGGCTTCTTCACCGTGATCCCAGCGTTTCCGGTCGAGTTCCTCGTCGCGTCTCCTCGGTGCAACGGGGAGGACCTTTTCGTTTCAATTCACCGAGGTCACTTTTTCGTCTATTTCTTTACTGTACGAAATTCTACGCGTTCGCCGTCCCCGGGATTCAAGTTTGCAAACAACTTTCGAAAGAATAGCCCGAAAAGGGGTAAAAACGAACTAGAAAATGGGTTGTTTTATGGTAAAATGTAGGGTTGAAAAGAAAATTTGTGAAGAAATTTTCGACCTCATTCGTAGTTTGATGTTCAAAATGCAATGTTAAACGAGTGATCACAATGAAAATAAAAAGTAACATTCTTGGCTATAGATGGAGTTATATCGAGTATCAAATTTGAATATTAAAAAATAAAACCGAAAAATTGAAGAAAAAAAAAAAAATTGTACTTCAATAGATGGATCATCCTACGCAATATCACAACAAAAATAAAAACTAAAATTCTTGGCCTCAAACGAACTTATATCGAGTTTAAAATTTTATCATCAACGAATGAAATCGAAAAATTGAAAAATAAAAAAAAAAATTGCTAGTCAATAGATGGGTCGTCCTAGGGAATTTAACGAGTAATTACCATAAAAATAAAAACTAAAATTCTTGGCCTCAAATGAGCTTATATCGAGTTTCAAATTTAATCACCAACGAATGAAATCGAAAAATTGAAAAAAAAAAAACAAAATTCTAATTCAATAGATGGGTCGTCCTAGGGAATTTAACGAGTAATTACCATAAACATAAAAACTAAAATTCTTGGCCTCAAATGAGCTTATATCGAATTTTAAATTTTATCATCCACGAATGAAATCGAAAGATAGAAAAAAAAATTCTAAATCAATAGATGGGTCGTCCTAGGGAATTTATCGAGTAATTACCATAAAAATAAAAACTAAAATTTTTGGTCTCAAATGTGCTTATATCGAGTTTCAAATTGTATCATCAACGAATGAAATCGAAAGATAGAAAAAAAAATTCTAAATCAATAGATGGGTCGTCCTAGGGAATTTAACGAGTAATTACAATAAAAATAAAAACGAAAATTCTTGGCCTCAAATGAACTTATATAGAATTTAAAATTTTATCATAAACGAATGAAATCGAAAAATTAAAGAAAAAAGAAAAAATTGTAAGTCAATAGATGGGTCGTCCTAGGGAATTTAACGAGGAATCACAACAAAAATAAAAACTAAAATTCCTGGCCTCAAACGAACTTATATCGAGTTTAAAATTTTATCATCAACAAATGAAATCGAAAAATTGAAAAAAAAAAACAAAATTCTAATTCAATAGATGGGTCGTCCTAGGGAATTTAACGAGTAATTACCATAAAAATAAAAATTAAAATTCTTGGCCTCAAACGAACTTATATCGAGTTTGAAATTTTATCATCCACGAATGAAATCGAAAGATAGAAAAAAAAAATTCTAAATCAATAGATGGGTCGTCCTAGGGAATTTAACGAGCAATTACCATAAAAATAAAAACAAAAATTCTTGGCCTCAAACGAACTTATATCGCGTTTAAAATTGTATCAACAACGAATGAAATCGAAAGATTGAAAAAAGAAATTGTAAATCAATAGATGGGTCGTCCTAGGGAATTTAACGAGTAATTGCCATAAAAATAAAAACAAAAATTCTTGGCCTCAAACGAGCTTATATCGAGTTTAAAATTGTATCAATAACGAATGAAATCGAAAAATTGAAAAAAAAAAACAAAATTCTAAATCAATAGATGGGTCGTCCTAGGGAATTTATCGAGTAATTACCATAAAAATAAAAACTAAAATTCTTGGCCTCAAACGAGCTTATATCGAGTTTAAAATTGTATCAACAACGAATGAAATCGAAATATTGAAAAAAAAATTCTAAATCAATAGATGGGTCGTCCTAGGGAATTTAACGAGTAATTACCATAAAAACTAAAATTCTTGGCCTCAAACCAACTTATATCGAGTTTGAAATTTTATCATCAACGAATGAAACCGAAAAATTGAAAAAAAAGAAAAAAAACAAATTGTAAGTCAATAGATGGGTCGTTCTAGGGAATATTTTAGCGAGTAATCACAACAAAAATAAAAACGAAAATTCTTGGCCTCAAACGAACTTATATCGAGTTTAAAATTTTATCATCAACGAACGAAATCGAAAAATTGAAAAAAAAAAGAATTGTAAATCAATAGAAGGGTCGTCCTAGGGAATATTGTAGCGAGTAATCACAAAAAAAATAAAAACTAAAATTCTTGGCCTCAAACGAACTTATATCGAATTTTAAATTGTATCAATAACGAATGAAATCGAAAAATTGAAAAAAAAAAAAAAAAAATTGTGAATCAATAGATGGGTCCTCCTACGCGATGGGGCTATATTCGTGAGTTTTGCGAACACGCGCGACAGATTCGTATGATCAGAGTCGAGAAAATGTTACCCCTCGGCCTCGTCGTCCGTCACGTTTCGAAGGAGATCCTCGTGCTCTCTGTATCGAAGCTGTTTTTCCGGCTCGAAATCCGAGCTGTCCTCCAGCTGTCGCGTTCTGGCCGCGAGCGTGCCCATTTCGATGGCCTTGACCTGCAGCTCCAATCTCTGGAGCATGTCGGTGCTCTCCACCGCGGGGCCTTCCTGTTTGTTGAGGATCAGATCGAGGCTGATCGGTGCGCTGGTGTCCTCCGCGGACATGGCGATCGGCTGGATGATCTTCGAATCCTTAAAGGCCTTTACCTTCTCTTGGAAGCTCGGGTCGATCGCGACGTTCGCCTTCCTTTGGACAGTGGGCGTCGTTCGTTCGACGATACTGACTCGATTACTCCCGAGATTCCTCTTCTCCACCACTTTCAATCCACGATCGCCCTCCACGAGTTCCCACTGTTTCAAATTCTCCAAGGCAGGAGGGCCTAACCTTCTCGGCGATCTGGGACCAGCTTCCTTGGTCTGCCGCTGCGCGATATGGCGCTGCTGCTGCTGCTGCTGCTGCCCGTCCGTCGCGGCGCTCCTTCGAATCGAACTTCTGCTCGGTTGCGTCCGAGAGAAAGGGCTCTCGCGATCGTCCATGACCGAGACACTTTCGCGCGCGCTTTCGCTGAAAGACGAACGTGCTCCCTCTCGCTACCTCGTTTAAACGTTCGTACGGTCGTCTACGATCCCTCAACATCGATTCATCGGGACAGCGGAACGGACGTCGTCAGGCCGTAGGCTCGGATTTCTGTCAGAAAAACATGCGTCCTTTCGTTATGGATGCCCGCGCTCCCCGTCGATCCTCGAACGATCATCACTGTTTCAGCGTTCACATTTAACCCTTAAACCGTGGAACGAGACACGACTGGCCATCTCGCGTTTGGCAAAACAATTACATAGAATTATCGACAAGCAGGAAGCAGCGACGCGCATACGTAGGCACATTTCGCGAGAGAAAAGCTTTCCTCGGAATTGAGGCGGGCACGTTGCGATCAAAGCTCGTGTTTGGCTCGAGGGACCGCCTTGGATCGCGAACAAGCGATTTTTTTTTGGGTGGGGGAGGGGGATCTATCGGCGAATCGATCTAGACGCGAATTCAAATTTTTGCAAATCAAATTCATCCTCTTGTCGAGCATGTTTTATTTTTTTCTATCAACGAAATGGTAGATGTGATTTATGAGATTTTGAGAAATTCTCACGATTATTAAACGAATAGAATTTAGGTGAGTTTTCATACTCTTATTTAATTGTGAATTTCGTATTTAAGTAATTGGTATTTGCTATGGTGGTCACCGGTGACCGGCGGTTCAATCCTACAACGTATTTTTAAAACTCTTATATATATTTTAATAATGTTGTTGCCATTAAGAATATTACAAAATAAGTACGCCACTCAACTATTGAATATTTCTATTTGTTACGCTATAATTTATAAAAATTATTTTGCACGACCAGAGAAAGACTTATTTCACTTAACCGGGGAAAGATGATTTCAAATAACCGGGTAGAAATAATTTCACGTAAATGATGAGCTGACACATCCCTAAACCGTAATACTTGTAAATTTTGCCGTTAGCATGATTCAAAAATATGTAATTTAAATTCTAATGTCACTTTTCTTGAAATTGAGGAAGGTGGAGGTCCAATTTCTCGAACAACCACTGAAAAAATTATTTTGTACGTCTGAAGAAAGATTTATTTCACTTAACCGGGGAAAGATGATTTCATATAAGCGGGTAGAAATAATTTCACGTAAATGATGAGCTGACACATCCCTAAACCGTAATACTTGTAAATTTTTCCGTTAACATGATTCAAAAATATGTAATTTAAATTCTAATGTCATTTTTCTTGAAACTGAGGAAAGTGGAGGTCCAATTTCTCGCACAATCCCTGAAAAAATTACGTCCAAAAGAAGACTTATTTCACTTAACCGGGGAAAGATGATTTCAGATAACCGGGTAGAAATAATTTCACGTAAATGATGAGCTGACACATCCCTAAACCGTAATACTTGTAAATTTTGCCGTTAACATGATTCAAAAATATGTAATTTAAATTCTAATGTCATTTTTCTTGAAACTGAGGAAGGTGGAGGTCCAATTTCTCGAACAACCACTGAAAAAATTAGTTTGTACGTCTGAAGAAAGATTTATTTCACTTAACCGGGGAAAGATGATTTCAAATAACCGGGTAGAAATAATTTCACACAAATGGGGGCTACTGAAACTGGAGCAACTGTTAAGAATAACTTTAGAAGGCCAGTGCACCATTATGCATGGATGGAAAGTCACTCAATTTTGCTAAAATTCCCCCCTCCCCCTCCCCACTGAGTGCAAGTAAATAATCTACTATAAAATTTGATTTAATTAGGAAAAATTATACTGCATTTTAATCGCGATTCTAATTTTCACAATTAAAATTAGTCAAATTTTACAAACTCAAGTTTGATAAATCTTAAAAATTCAAATTTGACATTTCACGTAGTAAAATTTAACAAATTGTACAAATTCAAATTTGACAAATGATACGAATTGAAATTTATCGAATTTTATGAATTCAAATTTATTAAATTTTACAAAATTCAAATTTGACATAACTCGTATTAAAATTTAACAAATTTTACAAAATTCGAATTTGACAAATTGTATTTTGCAATAATGTATTTTGCTAGACGCCAGTCGGGAACGCTATCAGAACTCAATAAAACTCTGGAAAAGTACGATCATCGTGGTTGATGAGTTCTCACGGATACGAGTGACCGACGAAAGAAAAAACGTGCAACGATATCGCGATGTGACCGCATACGTCGCGCCAAACGATAACGCATGCGCGTGATCGAGCCTCGATCGTCGCTAGATCGAGCCCATTGTCGTCTAAACTTTTCCATCTGCGTGCACGGTTGTTTTCGATAAATAGTTGAAAACTTTATTTATAACGTCGAATAGACCGAATAAAAAAAAAAGAATGCTTAACGATCTTTTCACGTTAAACAATTTCCTATTGCAACAATAGTAGTTATCGGTGTCTATTAATTGCTTACGATAGGGAAGTACAAGATACGAGGATTTCAAGTGTGTTCATTCGTTTTATAGCGCTTTAGAGTATTCAATTTAATTAATGAAACGTTATAAATCTATGTAATGACAATATTTTTCAAAATAAAAATATTTTTCAATAATTTTCTTTGACATTTCTTCGCAACTGATAAATAAATTTCAAATTTCAAAATGCTGAACAATTTTTCTTTCTTTTTCGAAAGTAGTTACGCTCCTATTATAACTGTTTCAATGAATTGAAAAGTCAGTTTCATTCGATCATCGATAATTCTACGATTAACTGATATTTTTAAAATATAATTACTGTTCACCAACACGTACACTGTCCAGTGACCCGCATGTGGGTCAAGGCGGTTTCGACTCGATAAAAATCGAACCGTAGATGTATCAGAAAGATACTCCAGTATTGTCTAGAAGAGACGATGAAATATTTATTGTTAAAAAAATTGTATAAACACCGAAATTGACAATTTTTCTTTCTTTCTCTAAAGTAGTTAAACTTTTATTACAACCGTTTTAATGAATTGAAAAGTCAGTTTCTTTCGATCGTCGATAATTCCACGATTAACTGATATTTTAAAAATATTATTACTGTTCACTAACTCGTACACTGTCCAGTGACCCGCATGTGGGTCAAGGCGGTTTCGACTCGATAAAAATCGAACCGTAGATGTATCAGAAAGATACTCCAGTATTGTCTAGAAGAGACGATGAAATATTTATTGTTAAAAAACTTTTATAAACACCGAAATTTACAATTTTTCTTTTTTCTAAAGTAGTTAAGCTCCTATTACAACCGTTTTAATGAATGAAAAGTCAGTTTCTTTCGATCATCGCTAATTCCACGATTAACTGATATTTTTAAAATATAATTACTGCTCACCAACACGTACACTGTCCAGTGGCCCACATGTGGGTCAAGGCGGTTTCGACGCGATAAAAATCGTACCAACGAACCGTAGATGTATCAGAAAGATATTCCAGTATTGTCTAGAAGAGACGATGAAATATTTATTGTTAAAAAAATTTTATTAACACCGAAAGTGATTGTTATTTTGTCCACGTTGATTAACCACTTTTAGTAGCGAACAGTAAAGTGAAACTATTAAGAAAGTTATTTATTTAATATTTGCAGAGCCTTTTACCTTTATCAATCTTTAATTAGTTTATATTCCCGTTATTATCGCCGTAATAAGAACTCGAGCAAATTGTCCGAAGGCAATCTCTCCATGGAGAGATTACTCGACTCGAAACGGGCAAAACTACAGAACGCAAGAAACAAGACACTTCCTGCATTTCAATTCTCCTATTACCGCGACGCTCGATCGAATTAATCTCTTAATTGGTAAAAAATTACGGATCGTTCCATCGAACAAAACGGCCGATTCGATCCGTTATCAGAGTGGTCTTGTTCGCCAAGAAAATCCAAGACTTAGTCATAAATTATCGCAGCATGAGAATCCAAAAGAAACGTGCACGCTGTTTGCTCGATAACAGCAAATAATTTACACTTGAATTCCAAAGTTTTCAACCATCTTTCTAAAAAAAAAAAAAAAACACCCGTGCACGAGTATGGACTAAAAATAAAAATCGATCAAAATTCAAGGGAAACCGATTTCCATCGCGAAACGCTCCCTCTGGTGAGTCATCGATCGAACAACCATTTTGCCCCGTTGTTTCGGCCACACTTCATGCTTACACTTTCGTAACGTGAACTTTTCCTAACTGCAACGAGCCACGGAGGACCATAGAGAAACTTGCGCAACGTGCAACCGATAATCGCGTGAAACGAGGACGAGAGAAGCTTCTCGATCGACGGATTAAAATTTCTTATCGTACCGCGATCGAGGATGACGAAAGTTCCTGTATTGTTTCGAAGATATTCCGTTATCGACGGAAGGGTGGATTTCAATGGCGGAAAAATCCAACGCGAAGACGAGGAGAACCAGTAGCGAAAGGTTGCTCGCGAACGACCACACTGAACTGGGTCCATTTCCCCGGCGACGATAAGCGACCGGCCAACTCGACTTCGTCGGCCTGTTATCAGTGGTAGATGCTGATAAGCGATAGCGTTTACACCTAACTCAGAACCCGGGTTCCGGCGACCGTGTCGCGGAAATCTCGATCGGGAGAAAAATATATCCGTCGACGACTTAATTCACGTTTTGTGAACAGTTTTAGTACTACTTTTTGTGTATAAATTTGTATATTTCATTATGGTAATGTAAATTATGGGCCACGGATAATAGACTGTAGGAAGTTATGAATTGGCACAGAAAAGAAATTAATAAAGAACTCGCGATTAGAATTGTTACGTCTTATTGATAGGATCATTAAATAAAGATCTTATTAAATTAATTATTCAATTAATTAAAGTGTTAAAAATGAATTCTAAAATCTGTTCTTGTGTTACTCGTGGAGGGCTGATACAAAGATCGAAACGTTTATTTTTAAGACTATTTTTGTAGTATATATTTTGTATTAACTTTTAGTGAAAGTCAGGTTGATGGTCAGATTAAAATGTGGTGAGAGTGTTACTATTGTATTGGTGAGATTCTCCCGATGAAAATGAGTCCAAACACGACCTGGTTCGGACTACTTTTAATTTTGACTTACTCAAATTATTTTTGAAAAATTTCAAATTACGTGTAATTAAAAATTGTCCGAATGGTGCCGTGTTTGGACTCGTTTTCATCGGGAGAATCTCGCCAATACATTAGAAATACTGTTGTAAAGATAACAGAGCTAAGTATTTCGTCCACACCTATGTTTATTTACTAGCCAACGATTTTTCTAGACGAGAGCGATAAGATACGTACGTGACGTTGAATGTCACTTGTTAATGATATTAAACGTTTTTATACTTATATCCTTGTGAGAGTATCGTCAATGTATTAGTGAGATTTTTCTGATGAAAATGAGTCCAAACACGACCTGGTTCGGACTACTTTTAATTTTGACTTACTCGAACTATTTTTGAAAAATTCTAAATTATGTGAAATTAAAAATTGTTCGAAAGGTATCGTGTTTGGACTCATTTTCATCGGGAGAATCTCGCCAATATATTGGTAATAGTGTCGTGAAGATAAAAGAGAAAAGTGATTCTTTCCCACCTATGCTTATTTACTAGCCGATCATTTTTTCAAACTTTTATATTTGTATCATTGTGAGAGTATTATCATTGTACTGGCGAGATTCTCCCGATGAAAATGAGCCCAAACACGACCTGGTTTGGACTACTTTTAATTTTAACGCACTGAAACTATTTTTGAAAAATTCTAAATTATGTGAAATTAAAAATTGTTCGAAAGGTGTCGTGTTTGGACTCGTTTTCATCGGGAAATTCTCGTCAATTTCATTTTACAAGAGATTGTTACCGAATCGTACTCTTAAGTTATAAAACACTCTCTGGTCGTGCCAAGTGTAATAATTTTAAATACGAAAATTAAACTTTTACTGAAAGTTACACGTTAACGATCAGATCAAAATATGATTTTTATTTTAAACTTCTTTTAGAATATAAATTCATATAGCATAAATATAAAATTTAATACAAATTGCCAATATTTACGAGTTCCATAACTTTAAGCATTGAAATTCTCGTTAATTTCTAAATCTAGCGTTTATAATTTTAAATTTGATAATTAAACTTTTACTGAAAGTCACGTTGACAGTCAGATTGAAATGTAGTGAGAGTGTTACTATTATATTGGTGAGATTCTCCCGATGAAAATGAGTCCAAACACGACCTGGTTCGGACTATTTTTAATTTTGACTTATCCAAATCATTTTTGAAAAATTCTCAATTGTGTATAATTCAAAATTGTCCGAATGATGTCGTATTTGGACTCGTTTTCATCGCGAGAATCCTGCCAAGTTAATTTTGCAAGAGATCGTTACCGAATCGTACATTTAAGTTATATAACACTCTTTGGTTGAACCAAGTTTAATAATTTTAAATACGAAAATTCAACTTTTATTGAAAGTCACGTTGACGATCAGATTGAAATGTAATGAGAGTATTATCAATGTATTGGGGAGGTTCTCCCGATGAATATGAGTCCAAACACGACCTGGTTCGGACTACTTTTAATTTTGACTTACGCAAACTCGTTTTTGAAAAATTCTCAATTGTGTATAATTAAAAGTTGTCCGAATGGTGTCGTGTTTGGACTCGTTTTCATCGCGAGAATCCTGCCAATACATCGGTAATAGTGTCGTGAAGATAAAAGACTCAAGTGTGACAATTTCTCCAGATGAGAGTAATAAAATACGTACGTTACATGCAATATTATCCAGTAATGAAATTAAAAATTTGTACTTGTATTCTCATGAGAGTATCATCAATATATTAGTGTGATTCTTCCAATAAAAATGAGTCCAAACACGACCTCGTTCCGACTACTTTTAATTTTGACTTACGTAAACTCATTTTTGAAAAATTCTCAAAAATTCACAAAAATTTGAATGGTGTCGTGTTTGTACTCGTTTTCTTCGGCAGAATCTCATCAATCTCATTTTGCAAGAGATAGTTAAGTAGCCATACTCTTAAAATAATGTTTATAATTTATAATACTCAAAAATACGAAAATTCATCTTCCACCGAAAGTCACGTTGACGATCAGATTAAAACGTACTTTTTCTTTAAAATTTCTTTCAGAATATTCTAAATAAAATTTAACCCAAATCGCTAATATTTACGACTTCCTACATCTTCAATCACGCAATCTAGCGCCCGTCAAATCGACTTCTAAAATCTGCCATTAATAATTTCAAAGAATTAAATATTACGAGAAACGTAAGAAATGGCGTGCACGCGCCATGAATAGAACCGGATTAAACGAAACGCGTGCTGTTGGTCCGTTTATCAACCAGCAATATCAACGCGTATCTACGGATTGGCTTTACAACTCCGTTCGAGTGGCTGTCACGTCAGAACATTATCTCCGGGCCGCTCCGTCTCGAGACCCGCGAATTTTTCCGAAGGACGTCCGTTCTTAATCGATTCCCGCGATCGTTGATCGGAGCTGCGGCGAAAGTTTCGACTGGGAACGCGTCTTTTATCGCGGACGAATGTTCTCCGCGATTATTCTTTCGCGCGCGAGTCGAGCAAAATTAGAAACGCGCCGGTACGTTGGAGCGCGGCCAGCGACTCTGGGAATCGCCCCGAGATGGACAAAATTCTTACGCGGACCAAAATGGCGGCGCAACGATGCACTAGGGTGGTCCAGAAATTTTCTTTGTTTTGGTATTATTTTCGCTCGACTTTCTCGATTGAAATTTATTTTATTATATGTATGATGTATATTGTTTTTAATTAATTAATTGTATCTTGAGGGGAATTTAGAAAGCTTAGAGAAACCGGAAGTTATCTTTAACGTTATTACTGGAGACAGGAATTTAAAGCAAATGACCATTTTGAAATTTGTCTAGTGTGAAAAATAAATTAAAATGAATAAACATTTATCTCCATTGCACTGTACATTTTTTTCAAGTAACTATCGTTTTAATTATTTTGGTAGAAATAAGTTTACTATAATTGTCGATATTTCTAGTAACAAAAAAAAAAACTAAAACGATACAAAAATCAGATAATATATATTCGAAATTATTATTTATTGCAGATTGGAATTCAACACCAAATTATGAAAGTATTCAAAATAATTCATTTGTAATTTCTAATGAAATTTGTAACAAATTTACTAGGTTGAATTTTTGCACATTTATCGTGATTTTTTATAAGAGAATGAATAAACATTTATCTCCATTGCATTATATATTTTGTTCGAGTAACTATCGTTTTAATTTTGATTTTGTAATTTCTAATGTTGGTAGAAGTAAGTTCACTATAATTGTCGATAGTTCTAGTGATAAAAAAAAAACTAAAATAGATACAAAAATCAGATAATATATATTCGAAATTATTATTTATTGCAGATTGGAATTCAACACCAAAATTATGAAAGTATTCAAAATAATTCATTTGTAATTCCTAATGAAATTTGTAAAAAATTTACTAGATTGAATTTTTGCACATTTATCGTGATTTTTTTTATAAAAAAATGAATAAACATTTATCTCCATTGTAATATATATTTTGTTCGAGTAACTATCGTTTTAATTTTGATTTTGTAATTTCTAATGTTGGTAGAAATAAGTTCACTATAATTGTCGATAGTTCTAGTGATAAAAAAAAAAAACTAAAATAGATACAAAAATCAGATAATCATTCGAGTTCCGTGAAAATCGATCGTTCCAAATAAGGCCGTATCTTCTTCGAAATTTTGTTTCTGCCACGACGAAAAAACAATCTTTACGAGCGATTCTGTAATCGACGATAGGATAAGATACGCGGTTATCGGGGACGCTCACAAGTGCTCGCGTTCCATCGTGTAGGGGAAAGAAAAGAACGAGGAAGAATAATGCCCGCAGAATGCTTCTACATCGCTTTCTTTCGAGTTGGTTGTGCATTGGTGGTGCACGGAGATAGTTTTGTGAAGAAAAGTTGTCCTTCGTGGTTCTTTGAAACCACATGTATTGCATGCTGCTGGTAAGTTGGCAACTAACAAAAGACTCGAACTGTTAGTCATCGATTTTAACGTGCTTTTGTAGAATGATAGTAAAGTGACCTCTGTTGGGGTATGCAAAATATTAGGTGTAGATATTCGATAGTTTTTAAGATACAAGTAATTAAATAATTGTAGGTTAGGTCTAAACAGGGTGTTCGGCCAACCGTGGGAAAAATTTTAATGGGGGATTCTAGAGGCCAAAATAAGACGAAAATCAAGAATACCAATTTGTTGATGGAGGCTTCGTTAAAAAGTTATTAACGTTCGAAGTTGCGGTTGTAGAACGGCAATTTGTCCATTTATTTGAATTTTTTTCTCGAAAATGCGCAAGATTTCGGGGATATGTCTATTCACCGAAAATTATTGTAATTGATCCCTACAACTGAAAATAATTTTTCCAAAACGATTTGAATTTTTTTATTTTCCGTCGAGAAATTTAGGCATTTAATTAGATTTTCGGTAAAGAATTTTTTTCTTGAAAGTGCGTAGGATTTCGGGGGTATGTATATTCACCAAAAATTATTGTAATTGACTCCCACAACCGAAAATAATTTTTCCAAAATGATTTGAAATTTTTTTTTTTCGTCGAAAAATTTTACACCTCGAATTTTTTTCTAAAAAGTGGGTGGGATTTCGGGAGTATGTGTAATGACCAAAAATTATTGTAATTGACCCCCACAACCGAAAATAATTTTTCCAAAATGATTTGAAATTTTTTTTTTTCGTCGAAAAATTTTATACCTTCTCGAATTTTTTTCTAAAAAGTGGGTAGGATTTTGGGGGTATGTGTAATGACCAAAAATAATTGTAATTAACCCCCGTAACTAAATATAAATTTTTAGTATGATTTGAAATTTTCGAATGTAATTGTTAATAACTTTTTAACGAAGCCTCTATCAACAAATTGATATTCTTTATTTTCGTCTTATTTGGGCCTCTAGAATTCCCCATTAAAATTTTTCTCAGGGTTGGCTAAACACTTGTATAAAATACTAGATATACTAAACACTTTACAAAATATAAGTAATTAACGTGGAACAATTATAAATTAATTCTGTATAACCTTATCAAATATTTATAGAATGTCTCATAAAATGGAATATTAATTCAATTCAAACGTTTCTGTGTATATTAGAAAATAGATCTGTAAAATACAAGATGTAGATATTATAATTATAGGTTAGTTCTGTATAATTCCATCAACAATTCATAGAATGTCTTATTAAACTGAATATTAATTCACTTCAAACGTCTTTGTGTATATTATGTAATAGATACGTAAAATACATATACATATGTCAATTATCTTAATTGCTATATTATTTAACATCAATTAACCTCTACTCTGCTACAAAAACACAAAAAAATTTACCAACTGAATGAATATTCAATTTTACAGCAAATCCTTATACAAACCTAACCTAATAGTAGTTTATTCCATCATAACCTTATAATTGTCCCACTTTGATTATTTATATTTTAAAAAGTGTTGAGCATCTAACCTAATATTTTATATAGACTAAAAGGCATTATTATTTTAATTACTACATTATTAGAATATCAATTAACTTCTACTTGGGTACATATTTTCTTCTACTACAAAAATACACAAAGCTTATGCACTGAATTAATATTAAATTTTACAACACATCCTTATGAATGTTATTATGAACAAACATAACCTAATAGTGGTTCATACAAACCTAACCTAATAGTAGTTCATACAAACCTAACCCAATAGTGGTTCATACAAACCTAACCTAGTAGTAGTTTATACAAACATAACCTAATAGTGGTTCATACAAACCTAACCTAATAGTAGTTTATAGAAACATAACCTAATAGTAGTTTATACAAACCTAACCTAATAGTAGTTTATACAAACCTAACCTAATAGTAGTTTATACAAACCTAACATAATAGTAGTTCATACAAACCTAACCTAATAGTGATTCATACAAACATAACCTAATAGTGATTCATACAAACATAACCTAATAGTAGTTTATACAAACATAACCTAATAGTAGTTCACACAAACCTAACCTAATAGTAGTTCATACAAACCTAACCTAATAATAGTTCATACAAATCTAACCTAATAGTAGTTCATACAAACATAACCTTATAATTGTCCAACTTTGATTATTTATATTCTAAAAAGTGTCGAGTACCTAACCTAATATTTTACATATACAAAAATAGATAACTCTCCTATCATTCTGAAAAAATACATTAAAATTGTAGTAAAATAGTGTCTTTTTCTTGTAAGATTACACAGAAATTAAAGAAGATATGTCTAACAATACGACGCGTTGTTCGTTACAGTGTTTCCGTTTTGGAGGTCCTAATGATTATTTTAATGAATTCTTTTCTCGCGTGCAACTAACCAAGCGACGTTTTGCATCTTTCCGCGAAGGTGGCGCGACAAATAGCGCGCGAAAGTCGTCGGAGCGAACGACCGATTAACGGAGACGCGACAATCAAATCGAGGCGAGAGAAGAACGACAAACCGCGGAGAAGATTTATTTACCCGTTTACGCTACCAAAACAGTCGTTCGACAGTTTTTATTCGCTCGAACGCGAAACATACTTCCATTGCATAATTTGAACCTGCAATTTTCATTGAGAGGCTTATCTTTTATTCATTATTTCTTTCCACTGGGTGACCTCGAACTATTTTTGCATAGTTTCAACCGTGTCTATCCTGGTTTCAGAAATTGTAAAAAATGACTGATATAATTATAACTAATTGCAACTATAGATTTGAAGATTCCAAAACAAATTAATTTTATTAACAAAAAGAAATTATTAAAAACAAAAATGTCTATCCTGGTTTGAGAAATTGTAATTGTAACTTTATTGTTATTTATTATTTAGTTAATTGCAATTATAGTTGTAATTATAACTAATTGCAACTATAGATTTGAAAATTACAGAACAAATTAATTTTATTAACAAAAGAAAATTATTAAAAAAAAGTGTCTATCCTGGTTTCAGAAATTGTAATTGTAACTTTATTGTTGTTTATTATTTAGTTAATTGTAATTATAGTTGTAATTATAACTAATTGCAACTATAGATTTGAAGATTCCAGAACAAATTAATTTTATTAACCAAAAAAAAGTTATTAAAAAAGTGTCTATCCAGATTTGAGGAATTTAAAAAAATGACTGATATAATTATAACTAATTGCAACTATAGATTTGAAGATTGCAGAACAAATTAAATTTATTAACCAAAAAAAAATTATTAAAAAAAAGTGTCTATCCTGGTTTGAGGAATTTAAAAAAATGACTGATATAATTATAACTAATTGCAACTATAGATTTGAAGATTCCCGAATAAATTAATTTTATTAACAAAAAGAACTTATTAAAAAAAAAGTGTATCCTGGTTTGAAAAATTGTAAGAAATGACTGATATAACTAATTGCAACTATAGATTTGAAGATTCTAGAACAAATTAATTTTATTAACCAAAAAAAAATTATTAAAAAAAAGTGTCTATCCTGGTTTCAGAAATTGTAATTGTAACTTTATTGTTGTTTATTATTTAGTTAATTGTAATTATAGTTGTAATTATAACTAATTGCAACTATAGATTTGAAGATTCCAGAACAAATTAATTTTATTAACCAAAAAAAAAATTATTAAAAAAAAAAGTGTCTATCCTGGTTTGAGGAATTTTAAAAAATGACTGATATAATTATAACTAATTGCAACTATAGATCTGAAGATTCCAAAACAAATTAATTTTATTAACAAAAAGAACTTATTAAAAATAAAAAAAGTGTCTATCCTGGTTTGAGAAATTTTAAAAAATGACTGATATAATTATAACTAATTGCAACTACAGATTTGAAGATTCCCGAATAAATTAATTTTATTAACAAAAAGAACTTATTAAAAAAAAAGTGTATCCTATTTGAAAAATTGTAAGAAATGACTGATATAACTAATTGCAACTATAGATTTGAAGATTCCAGAACAAATTAAATTTATTAACCAAAAAAAAAATTATTAAAAAAAAGTGTCTATCCTGGTTTCAGAAATTGTAATTGTAACTTTATTGTTGTTTATTATTTAGTTAATTGCAATTATAGTTGTAATTATAACTAATTGCAACTATAGATTTGAAGATTGCAGGTCAAATTAATTTTATTATAAAAAATAAAATTATTAGAAAAAAATTGAGTACAAAATTAAGATGAATTTCGATGAAGGTTTGATGTTGGATTTTTCGAATCGTTCCAAAGAGCAATTTTCGCAGAGTGACTCGAGATCGTTTCAGGAACTAGGCGCGTAACGTAGAAACCGAGTCGTTTCAATTACATACTTCCCGTACTTTTTTAACCGACCAGGGAATAATGGTCCGTCGGATGGGCGGTTCGATTCGAGTTTCCTCGCTGAATCCGTAATTAAAACCTCCGTTGAAACGTGCACCAGGCATCCCGTGCTCGATAAAACGTTTTTCTTTTTTTTTTTTTGCGTTGATCGAGGGACTAGCTTGGAGTTCCAGAAAGCGGTATTTGAAATTTCTTTACGTGGAAAACTGTCGGACACGGTGATTTCGAACTTTGCACGCATATTCGTTTGCAGTTTTTACGAGTAATTGATACCGTGTGCGCTAAAGAATTGTCGAATGCGGATAAATAAAAAATACTTTAAAATTGAGAAGATTGTGAAATTTAGTGATTGAAATTCCCTAAAATAAATCAAAATGAATAAAAAATACCCAAAAATTGAAACAAGATTGTGGAATTTTAAAATTCGAATTCCCTAAAATAAATAAAAAATACATCTAAAATTGAGACGATGGAATCTAAAAATTAAAATTCCCTAAAATAAATCAAGATAAATAAAAAATACCATAAAATTAAGAAAAACATGAAATTTAAAACTTAAAATTCTCTAAAATACTCAAGATTGAGAAGATCGTGTAACCTAAAAATTAAAATTGTCTAAAATAAATAACAAATAATTCAAAATAGAGACCGTAAAATCGGAAAATTAAAATTCCCTAAAATAAATGAAATATACTCTAAAATTGAGAAGACCGTGCAATCTAAGAATGAAAATTCCCTAAAATAAATAAAAAATAATCTAAAATTGAGAATATCACATAACCTAACAATTAAAATTCTCTAAAATAAATAGAAAATATTCCAAAATTGAGAAGATCATTAACTTAAAAATTAATATTTTTCAAAATAAATAAAAAATATTCTAAACTCGAGAAGACCGTGAAATTTAAAAATTAAAATCCCCTAAAATAAATAAAAAATACTCTAAAATTGAAAAAATCGTGTAATCTACAAATCAAAATTCCCTAAAATAAATAAAAAATAATCCAAAATTAACACCGTGAAATCTAAAAATGAGAATTCTCTAATATAAATAAAAAATATTCTAAAATTGAGAAAAACGTGTAATGTAAGAATGAAAATTCTCCAAAATAAATAAAAGATATTCTGAAATTGAAAATATCACATAACCTAAAAATCAAAATTCCCTAAAATAAATAAAAAATATTCCAAAATTGAGAAAATCGTGTAACCTAAGAATGAAAATTCCCCAAAATAAATAGAAGATATTCTGAAATTGAGAATATCACATAACCTAAAAATCAAAATTCCCTAAAATAAATAAAAAATATTCTAAAATTGAGAAAAACGTGTAATCTAAGAATGAAAATTCCACAAAATAAATAAAAGATATTCTGAAATTGAGAATATCACATAACCTAAAAATCAAAATTCCCTAAAATAAATAAAAAATATTCTAAAATTGAGAAAATCGTGTAACCTAAGAATGAAAATTCCCTAAAATAAATAAAAAATATTCTAAAATTGAGAAAATCGTGTAACCTAAGAATGAAAATTCCCCAAAATAAATAGAAGATATTCTGAAATTGAGAATATCACATAACCTAAAAATCAAAATTCCCTAAAATAAATAAAAAATAATCCAAAATTGAGAGATCGTGAAATCTAAACAAAAAATTCCCCAAAATAAATAAAAAACACTAAAACTGAAAATATCACATAAGCTAACCATTAAAATTCCCTAAAATAAATAAAACGTACTCTAAAATTGAGAAGACCGTGAAATCTAAAAATTAAAATTCTCTAATGTAAATAAAAAATATTCTAAAATTGAGAAGCTCGTGTGACCTAAGAATAAAAATTCCCCAAAATAAATAAAAAATACTTCAAAATTGAGAATATCAAATAACCTAAAAATTAATGGTCTCCAAAATAAATAAAATATAGTCAAAACTTGAGAAGACTGTGAAATCTAAAAATTAAAATCCCCTAAAATGAATAAAAAATACTCCAAAAATTGATAAAGTCGTGTAACCTAAAAATTAAAATTCCCTACAATAAATAAAAAATACTCCAAAATTAAGACCGTGAAATCTAAAAATATAAATTCTCTAATATAAATAAAAAATATTCCAAAATTGAGAAAATCGTGTAACCTAAAAATAAAAATTCCCCAAAATAAATAAAAAAAACTCAAAAATTGAGAAGACCGTGTAACCTAAAAACAAAAATTCCTCAAAACAAACAAAAAACATACACAAAAATTAAGAATATCGCGCAACCTAAAAATAAAAATTCCCTAGACTCCGAAACGGCTTCGACACGCCCGTTTCGGTGGCTAATCGTCGTTCGATCCAAGGCGGTCCCGGCGCGTGTAATTTCTAATTAATACGGAGACTGTCGAGCGGATACGAGCCGAACGTATTCGTTCAGATATCAATTTGCGATAATCGATCGCGAATAACTAATTTACCTTGCTGCAGACATTATCGCGGCCGTCGACTCTATTACCCCCCCCCCCCCCTCCATCCTCCCGCCATCCCCCCCTATCTTCCAACCGACAGACCAGATATTCCGTTTGGAAAGATCTCCGTGGATTCGCGTCGCGGCGGATTCGTTCGAGCAAACAAGCAAACAGTTCCGCGGAATTGAATTAACCTACACGATATAGCCACGAGACCGCGAGAGTACTAATTAGCCGCGAGCCATTCCCGGGCAGGAGTCGTAACCGTGGAATTACGCGCAACTTATATAAACCGTTAACTCTTATTTTCCATTCCGACTGTTCTATTCCGCGACACGGCCCAACTTCTTCCACCCCCCTCTCTTTCCAGCGTCGTTCTCGAAGTCGGGAAACGAGTCCAATGACGACACACCGATTCTCTTTAACCCACCCGGCGCGTCACCGTCCTTCGATTCCCCGATCGCCGCGCACCTTATCTCTTCTGCCACGGATAAGCAACGCGTCCAAGGATACGCGCGCAGCGCCATTTTCGACGGCTGCGCGCGATGGCTGCGCACGCGTCGCCTTCGACAGAGACTAGGGCTGGGACTAATCGAATCTAGTAACTATCGTAAAGAAAATAGAAATTTTAAACGTAAACTAGCTTAGATCGTTTCATAATAAACGTCTCAAACCCTTTGGTATAACGTTATATAAAATTTATGTAGAATTATTGTAAATAGAAATAATTTTTTTTTTCCTCAGGTAATATTGTACTAAACTCTAATTATTCCTGGGATCTGTTTAGTAATTATTACTTCTTGCTAATTCGATTTTGCTTGGCAAAGTTGATTGAAAATAGCTAATAAAACAAATTTATTGCTCTTGCAATAATGTTTGTTGCAATTTTTTCCAAGAAGGCATTCGTACGACTGCGTTATTTAAATAACGAGGATACTGGCGATGCATTTAAATATTATATATGGTCATCGGTTGATTCGCGTTAGGCATACCGATGAATCGGTGCAACCGATAATTCTTGGAAGATGATTAATAATCCTCGTCTATATAAATCAGCGTCGAGCAACACGTAATCGAATTAACGATAAGCAAAAACAATTACAAACGTAATTGGTAATCGATAGCATAAATAAAATCTTTGATTAGTTTTTATCAACAGCACTTAAAATTGTAAGTAAGTTACAATTATGTAAATTTAGTTGTAATAGTCAGTGAGCAATAGCAATTAATCATTCACACATTCGTACATCTTTTTCATACAATTCTTATAAATAAATTTATACCAAATATATGAAAAAGTTGAATTATGCGAACGATTTTCTATGCTTGTCACAATTAATGATTACAAAATACAGTCCATAAAATTACAGTTAATATAATTGATCACATAACCAATTATAACTGTAATCGACTGTGATTAACTTCGAAAATGTATAAATATAGGGTGTTCCCTGGGGAAAATTTTAATGAAGGATTCTAGAGACGAAAATAAGACGAAAATCAAGAATACCAATTTGTTGATGGAGGCTACGTTTAAAAGTTATTAACAATTAAATTCGAAAATTTCAAATCGTTCTGGAAAAATTATTTTCGGTTGCAGAAGTCAATTGCAATTATTTTTGGTGAATAGACATACCCCCGAAATCCTATCCACTTTCTAGAAAAAAATTCGAAAAGGTGTGAAATTTTTCGACCGGAAAAAAAGAATTTCAAATCATTCTAGAAAAATTATTTTCGGTTGCAGGGGTCAATTATGATCATTTTTGGTCATTACACATACCCCCGAAATCCTACGCACTTTTGAGAAAAAAATTCTTTACTGAAAATCCAAATGCCTAAATTTTTCGACGGAAAAAAAAAATTTCGAATCATTCTGGAAAAATTATTGCCAATTGCGGGGGTTAATTGCAATTATTTTTGGTGAATAGACATACCCCCGAAATCCTACCCATTTTCTAGAAAAAAATTCGAAAAGTGTGAAATTTTTCGACGAAAAAAAAAAATTTGTCAAATTATTCTAAAAAAATTATTTTCGATTGCGGGGGTCAATTACGATCATTTTTGGTCATTACATATACCCCCGAAATCCTACGCACTTTCGAGAAAAAAATTCTTTACCGAAAATCTAATTAAATGCCTAAATTTTTCAAAGAAAAAAAAAAATTTCAAATCGTTCTGGAAAAAATATTTCCAGTTGCAGGGGTCAATTACAATCATTTTTGGTCATGAGTCATACCATCGAAATCCTACCCACTTTTGAGAAAAAAATTCGAAAATGTGTGAAATTTTTCGACGGAAAAAAAATTTTTCAAATTATTCTAAAAAAATTATTTTCGATAGGGGGTTCAATTACAATCATTTTTGGTCATTACACATACCCCCGAAATCCTACGCACTTTTGAGAAAAAAATTCTTTACTGAAAATCCAAATGCCTAAATTTTTCGACGGAAAAAAAAAATTTCGAATCATTCTGGAAAAATTATTGCCAATTGCGGGGGTTAATTGCAATTATTTTTGGTGAATAGACATACCCCCGAAATCCTACCCATTTTCTAGAAAAAAATTCGAAAAGATGTGAAATTTTTCGACCGGAAAAAAAATTTTCCAAATTATTCTAAAAAAATTATTTCCAGTTGCATTAGTCAATTACAATCGTTTTTGGTCATGAGTCATACCATCGAAATCCTACCCACTTTCGAGAAAAAAAATTCGAAAAGGTGTGAAATTTTTCGACCGGAAAAAAGAATTTTCCAAATTATTCTAAAAAAATTATTTTCGATTGCGGGGGACAATTACAATCATTTTTGGTCATTACACATACCCCCAAAATCCTATCCACTTTCGAGAAAAAAATTCTTTACCAAAAATCTAATTAAATGCGTAAATTTTTCGACGAAAAAAAAAAATTTCAAATCGTTCTAGAAAAATTATTTCCAGTTGCGGGGGTCAATTACAATTATTTTTGGTGAATAGACATACCCCCAAAATCCTATCCATTTTCTAGAAAAAAATTCGAAAAGGTCTGAAATTTTTCGACCGGAAAAAAAAATTTTCCAAATTATTCTAAAAAAATTATTTTCGATTGAGGGGGTCAATTTCGATCATTTTTGGTCATTACACATACCCCCGAAATCCTACGCACTTTCGAAAAAAAAATTCTTTACCGAAAATCTAATTAAATGCCTAAATTTTTCAACGAAAAAAAAAATTTCAAATCATTCTGGAAAAAATATTTCCAGTTGCATGGGTCAATTACAATCATTTTTGGTCATTACAAATACCCTCAAAATCCTATCCACTTTCGAGAAAAAAATTCTTTACCAAAAATCTTATTAAATGCCTAAATTTTTCGACGAAAAAAAAAAATTTCAAATCGTTCTGGAAAAAATATTTCCAGTTGCAGGGGTCAATTACAATCATTTTTGGTGAATAGACATACCCCCGAAATCCTATCCATTTTCTAGAAAAAAATTCGAAAAGGTGTGAAATTTTTCGACCGAAAAAAAA
The DNA here is from genome assembly GCF_051014445.1 of Colletes latitarsis. Classification (NCBI taxonomy): domain Eukaryota; kingdom Metazoa; phylum Arthropoda; class Insecta; order Hymenoptera; family Colletidae; genus Colletes; species Colletes latitarsis. The sequence goes on from NC_135145.1 coordinate 18,473,964, forward strand.
AATTTCAAATCGTTCTGGAAAAATTATTTCTAGTTGCGGGGGTCAATTGCAATTATTTTTGGTGAATGGACATACCCCCGAAATCTTGCGTATTTTCGAAAAAAAAATTCTTGATTTTCGTCTTATTTTGACCTCTAGAATTCCCTATTAAAATTTTTCCCAGGGAGAAACACCCTGTATATACAAATATAGCAATTTGTATCTGATATTAGTGTATGGGTAGAGTACAATATCACGTGTGATCGTTCGAGGCTGCCAACGGCCGAAAAATGTAATCAGATTAATTATTCATCTATAAAAATAGAAATGCAATATAGAATATTCAGATAATCGAATTGCATTCGTCGTACATTCGATCCACCGGAGTACTCGAATGTTTGAACACGAAAAGAACGAACAAATATTTTCGTCCCAGCCCCAACAAAACCTCGGTAGACTCGCGTTAAACGCGTCAATTTCGCACGGTATCCGGAGCGCATCCAATCGGATCGACAAAAGATTCGCGCAGCCCAGTGATTCTTGACCACCGTACCGTGAAGCTGGCAACACTGTGCTACAAATATTTGGCACGAGAGTAAATAAATTTTTACTTCTTTTGGTATCGAAAATTCTTACTAGATCCATTCGCGATTAACGATTGTACCAGGTTCGATTCGATCACTGCGCTACGAGCCCCAAAAAAGAAACATTAAGAATCGTGTCTTTCAAAACGATGATGGCAAATTTGGAACGTATTGCACGCTATAATTAGAAATGTCAGGCGAGACGCTTGTCACGACGTTCTGACGTCTGGTACTCACGTACGCAGATCTAACGCGCACTGATCATTTAAACGATTATTTCACATGAAAATATTCAGCGTGCTGGAATCAATACACAATCCAATTTTGCTATCACTGTTCTAAACTGTACCGTAAGCATAACGCATCGACCTGCCACGCTACGAGTCATCCTCGTAGTCGGACGATCTGTCACTGCACGCCACCTACGAGCAAACAAATCGCAACGGGCTGCTCGGAGTATCGAAAAGCGTGCACTCGCGGAGCACCGAATAAATAGAGGCAACACAACTAACGAGTTATCTCGTGGGTCGGCGTCTGTCTCGCAGTTGCGTCGGAAATCATTTCGTCCACGGGGGGGAAAAAAAGACCAACGCTGGCAGCGACGAGCGCGGTTAAAGAGGTTAAGAACCACCGTCTGTGGCGTGTCGCGACTGGTGGCGCGACGTTCGCGCTCGTTGCTCGCGACCAGTTTTCCCCCTTTAGCACTTGCACTTCACTGTCACGTTTGCACTGTTTTCTGGCGACGCGTTCACCGTACGAACGGAAAAACTCAACGTGTGCGAGTTCGTTTCGCGTTTCGCGCGTTCTGGGCACGAGGAACGACACTGCTCGCGTGCAAGCGGACGCACGCGCACGATCGTCGATGCGCGGACGAAGCGACGCGCCGCCACTGAAACTGATTTCTGCGTCGAGCCGTCTGCGCCGCCCGATCTCGCCGTGATCGCATCCGGTCGACGGAGCGCGCCGTGCGGCGCGTCGTCGCCCAGGGCCGTGCGCGTCGGTTCCGGTCGACGCCGGGCGATCGACGCGATATTACAACAAAAAAAATCCGCTTCCACCGGAGTCGCTACAACGCCGACTGTGATCAACTGCGCGCGACCGGCGAAAGCCGCGTTCCGTGACTCACGGGTCTCCGAGCAACTAGCCGTCTCGCCTTCGCCTTGCCCCGCCCCGCCCCACCCCAAGCGCCTATCGTACCGCGAGCTCAAAGTGCAAGTGCCGATAGCAGGCCCGTGCCCCCCGTCGACCGGGGCCCCACGTCGTGAGCCCCAAATTTTCACATTTCCCGGCTACTATCGCCTTTAACGTACTGTAATTCGAGAGAAACGTGTCTTATGTTATATGTATAACCTCTGAAAGATATTTTAGGTTACGTTCGCGTTATTAACGCGTTTTTATTAAGAATTTGTGCCCAAAGAGGCAAACAAACTGGTCATGCAAGCCGGAAAATGCAAATTCGTGCTAGCAGAAATCGAGAAGTCCCTTACCATTTTGCAGTTCAAGGCTTCCGTTTTCGAGACGCGAGTTCGAGTTTTTTTACGCGTGAGAACGCCACCGGACACGTGGTCCTAGTGCGTGTGAGTACGCGCATGCGCGGCTTCGCTATTTATGCCCGGGCCAGCTGATCGCGCACCTGCTCACGCACGCGGCGCACACACACGCGTGAAACTCGCGTCCGTGGCGTTCTCACGCCGTAAAAACTTGTACCGCTTGTATCTCGAAAAGAATGCCTCGAATTGCAAAATGGCAAGGGACTTTTCGATTTGTATCGGCGCGATAAATATGCATGTTTCAACTTGTTCCATTACTTGTCACAGTAGGGGAAGTATCGATGTTTCTTAAAATATTGTAATTTTTAGATGACAAAGAGCGAACGCTGCTCTTTTTGGTAATATAATCACCGTTTTTTAATAATCGTTCCTTGCCCCGACGTTATCGAATTATTTACGAAGACTCGAGCGACGGATGATTAATTGGAACGTTGTTTACGCGCTTTCGAGCAAAATAAGAAAAGTTCAAGCGCTGTCATCTGGAAGCTCGCTTCAAAATCGATGTCAAGCGGTGCTCTCGTCGGAAAAATCGCGATTTACCTAGCTAATGGCGTATTTCGAGTCGAGGTCTTAGCTATCTATTATGTAAACATCGAACATTAACGTTGGACCGTTGCAAAACATCGCCACCGAGAATCACTGCATCGATACGCGAGACAAGATTATTACGTGAATTTAAAAGTTAACAATTTTTAAAAATAATCGACGCCCGGAACTTTTTTGATTTTTTCCTCAACGATATTATATTACTGAATTATTTTTTTTTTTAGTTTTCGTGGAAAGAATCCTGTTTTGTTGGTGATTTGTCGGGGGAAGCGTTCGTCTGGTGAAATCGAGGGAACGTCAGATTGAAGCAAACAATCTCGACCTTCCGTCGAGATCCCACGCGACGGACGAGCAGAAGAGATTAGCGTCGATCGACGTCCCGATCTCGTCGCAGCTCCCACCGTCGATTCCACGGGCTTTCGATTCTCGCTCGAATCTCGCGCGCGTTTTCACCGCCGCCATTGTGCCTCGCGGAATATCGGTCGGGGGAAATATTTTTCACCTTTCGACGAGTCCCACGATCGAAATGCACGCGTTCCTCCAATTTTCTCGACGTTCTTGCGAAGTACATGCCTCCTCGCGAAGCGTGCGCACCAGTGATCGTGAATTCCCTAGATTTCCCAACAAAATTTCGAAATATTTCGAAAAAATTTTTTTAAAATCTTATTTTCAGCGCCTGTTCGAGGAAAATTTTTTTGAGACACCCTTTTAGAAGAAAAGAAAATATTTTGAATTTGTATACAAATACAAATAAATGGAAGTCTGCGAATAAAATTTGTGCAATTTTGTGTACGATGGATAGTTTTAAGGGTTTCAGGTTTTCATGACTATGATGAAAGTAAGAATGTTTGAATCTGCGAAGGTTTAAGAATTTTCGAGAAGTATTAACGCGTTCACTGTCCGGTCTCTAGACGGTGCATCCAATAACGTGGTGATATGACCCATATACGGGTCATAGACATTGAACGTGTTGACACGGTTGGAAAATCGTTTAACGCGTTCACTGTCCGGTCTCTAGACGGCGTATCCAAAAGTATGGCGATATGACCCGTACACGGGTCACGGACAGTGAACATGTTAACATGATATAAAAACGTTCCTCAGCAAACAAATAATTTCGTCAAAATGCATGCCAATGCAAATAATCGTAAAATCGAAAGTTTTCGTCCCACGTTATAAATAAATAAATAAAAAAACGTCTCGTTATGTTTAAAACATTATTGGAAAGTGTCTCTGGACCAAATTAAATTTACTAACGCGTCCACTGTCCGGTCTCTCGACGGCGTATCCAAACGCATGGTGCTACGACCTATATACGGGTCATAGACAGTGAACTGTGTTAACGGTTGAAAAATCGTTTAACGCGTTCACTGTCTGGTCTCTAGATGGCGTATCCAATAACGTGGTGACATGACCCATATACGGGTCATAGACAGTGAACGTGTTGACGGTTGAAAAATCGTTTAACGCGTTCACTGTCCGATCTCTAGACGGCGTATCCACTAACGTGGCGACATGACCCATATACGGGTCATAGACAGTGAACGCGTTAAACGATTTTTCAACCGTCAACACGTTCACTGTCCGGGTCTCTCGACGGCGTATCCAATGGCGCGGTAATATGACCCATATACGGGTCATAGACAGTGAACGTGTTGACGGTTGAAAAATCGTTTAACGCGTTCACTGTTCGGGTCTCTCGACGGCGTGTCCAATGGCGTGGTAATATGACCCATATACGGGTCACAGACAGTGAACGCATTGAAGAAAATGAAGAATGTGGTGATTTTCGAATCTAAAGGGAAAAATTTGGTAAAAGACACGATCACTGGCGCTCACCACTATCGCATTTTCTGCGCGTATGTTCGGATTCGAGGAAAACTCGGACGCGAGTTCCCGGCGATCCTCCGGCCAGGTGCGTCGGGAGCGTACTGCGTGCCACGCGCTTAGAAAGTGCCTAACCTTCCGCGCATAATGTATCTCCGGCGCACGAGAGATACACGCTTCGCCGCCCACGCTTAATCGTCGGATAAAAATGAAAGTCCGTAAAGCGCGCCGACCGCAGGGAACGCTTTGAAACGCCTCGTGCCGCTGAGCAACCTCGAGATCCTGGCCAATCGGCCGATAATCCAGCGACACGCGTTACGGGAGCCACGGAAAAACGATATTTCGCCGGGCGAGGGCACCCAACATGGCCCAGCGAATATTAAATATATTTACAATTCGTATTTTTGCTTCTCGAAGCTAAGAAAAATTCGAGTACAAAATAGGTTAGAACTGGTTCATTGCACGAATTTTTAATTGTAATTGAGAAAATATATGACATACAAAATTTGGGATTTATATATATTAAAATTATAATTAATAGAAAAATAACACCCTACCTTTTTTTATCGCGAAGTTGTAAAATTATTTGAAAATTTAATTACAGTAAAACTGTATTTTGTAAACGTTTGAATTTTCGCGGGAATATTTTATTATTTTTTTGTTATTGTCTAGTATGTAAATTAATAGAAAACTTGGTAAACATGGTTCATCGACGTCTCATCGTGATTTGTCCCAGTTATCGACACGGGAGCAAATCAGCGTTCGACAAAAAATGAGGTCACCTTTTTTATTTTATCATTTTTCTCTTATTAGCTCAACACGTCGTCGCATTAAACTAGATTCTCGCTGGAAATACACCGCGGCGGTTCTTGTTTACGGTAATTTATTAAAAACACGAACCGCTCCGTGACCCCGCGGCGGATAACGTACTAACAGAATGCATCGGGGGTCGCCAACCTTTCGGGCGGCGAGCCAAAATGCAACATTTACAAAGGCAGAAAGAAAGAGTCGCGTGCATTCTTACGTACACCGAAATGTAAACGTAAGCGAGGGAAAGCAGCCAAAATCGTGCCACTTACGATATTTCACCTCGTACTTCCGGTTTGGCTCTAGCTTGCTCGCGAATTTTTATCGGAATCTGTAGTTTGATCCCCAAACACGTATCATTACGAGTTTGGCTGAATTTTTTTTAGCAATTCATGTGTTGATTAAAATAGATAAATCTACCGTTGAAATATCGATTGCCACACTAGATTTCTATGTCAAGAGATATTTTGTTTTCTTTGTCGTTTGTTTAAACTATAATGTAAAAAATAGTAATACTCGGTGGTTCAATGGCGTATTTTCTATTTTTTAACATTTTTAATGACAGTAATATTATTTAGTATTTTACAAAAATTTCTTCACTGTGATTGGTTTTAAAATATATTGTAAGTTTTTTGGTGGTCATTAGTGACCACCATGACAGTCAACGTATTAAATGTGTTTCAGCATTTGGCCGCCATATTGGAAATACATCATTCATCGTTTCTTTGTACTTTTCGTACCAGAATCGATACGATAGAAATATACAAATAAGTAACGTATGAAATTCAACACGTGTATAAAATATTAATTTTTTGTAACATTGTACCCTAATATTTTTTTTCATATAAAACGAGACAAATTCATTAATAAATAGACATTAATTATTGTATCGACATATCTTTTCCATATATCTATTCGATGCAAATGGAGACGAGCTAATATTACCGAAACCTCGAAAGATGTTCATCGAGCAATCGCGATCCCTATACTGTTTACGTTTCTTTTCTACCTATCTATTCGATGCAAATGGAGGACCAACTAATATATTACCGAAACCTTGAAAGATGTTCATCGCAGCATCGTATTATTACGAATTTGAATATTATTTTTTAGCAATGTTGAAAGAAGATGTACGTAAAATAATGTACGAAATTCTACATCTACATCAAATATTAATTTTTGTAACATTGCACCCTAATATTTTTTTTCATATAAAACAAAGAAACAAATTCATTAATAAATAGACATGAATTACTGTATCGACATTTCTTTTCCATATATCTATTAGAAGCAAATGGAGACGAGCTAGTATTACAGAAACCTCGAAAGATGTTCATCGAGCAATCGCGATACCTACACTGTCTACGTTTCTTTTCTATCTATCTATTCGATGCAAATGGAAAACCAACTGATATATTACCGAAACCTCGAAAGATGTTCATCGCAACATCGTATTATTACGAAGTTGAATATTATTTTTTAGCAATGTTGAAAGAAGATGTACGTAAAATAATGTACGAAATTCTACATCTACATAAAATATTAATTTTTGTCACATTGCACCCTAATATTTTTTTTTCATATAAAACAAAGAGACAAATTCATTAATAAATAGACATGAATTACTGTATCGACATTTCTTTTCCATATATCTATTCGATGCAAATGGAGACGAGCTAATATTACAGAAACCTTGAAAGATGTTCATCGAGCAATCGCGATCCCTACACTGTCTACGTTTCTTTTCTATCTATTCGATGCAAATGGAGAACCAACTAATATATCACCGAAACCTCGAAAGATGTTCATCGAGCAATCGCGATCCCTACACTGTCTACGTTTCTTTTCTATCTATCTATTCGATGGAAATGGAGAACCAACTGATATATTACCGAAACCTCGAAAGATGTTCATCGAGCAATCGCGACCCCCCTACACTGTCTACGTTTCTTTTCTATCTATTCGATGGAAATGGAGAACTAACTAATATATTACCGAAACCTCGAAAGATGTTCATCGAGTAATCGCGATCCCTACACTGTCTACGTTTCTTTTCTATCTATCTATTCGATGGAAATGGAGAACCAACTGATATATTACCGAAACCTCGAAAGATGTTCATCGAGCAATCGCGACCCCCCTACACTGTCTACGTTTCTTTTCTATCTATTCGATAGAAATGGAGAACTAACTAATATATTACCGAAACCTCGAAAGATGTTCATCGAGCAATCGCGACCCCCCTACACTGTCTACGTTTCTTTTCTATCTATTCGATGGAAATGGAGAACTAACTAATATATTACCGAAACCTCGAAAGATGTTCATCGAGTAATCGCGATCCCTACACTGTCTACGTTTCTTTTCTATCTATTCGATGCAAATGGAGAATCAATATATTACCGAAACCTCGAAAGATGTTCATCGAGCAATCGCGATCCCTACACTGTCTACGTTTCTTTTCTATCTATTCGATGCAAATGGAGAATCAATATATTACCGAAACCTCGAAAGATGTTCATCGAGCAATCGCGATCCCTACACTGCCTACGTTTCTTTTCTATCTATTCGATGCAAATGGAGAACGAATTAATAAATTACCGAAACCTCGAAAGATGTTCATCGAGCAATCGCGATCCCTACACTGTCTACGTTTCTTTTCTATCTATCTATTCGATGCAAATGGAGAACGAACTAATAAATTACCAAAACCTCGAAAGACGTTCATCGAGTAATCGCGATCCCTATACTCTGCCCGTGCGTGGGAAAGGACGGAGATCAACGCGCCCAGCTTCCGGTCGCGTGTGTCTACGCGTAGGAATTTTCGAGGATCGACGACGTCCTTGAACTCGATCCGTGTAAACCGCGATTCAAAGGAGACGAAGAGAACTCGTTCCGACCGCGGATCGCCCGCGGGCCTCAAGGTCCGCGTCTCGGGGAACACCGATCCGGAGGTAGAAACTCGTGTTCGCGTTAAGCCACGCTCGTATCTCGTGAGACTGCCATGATCGCGACCTTCGAGTCCTTCCTTCTATCGCCATTTGCTTTCTCGTCGAACCGCGATACGAGTTAAATATTTCTGGAACGTTCGATCTTTCCTTTGACATCGACTCTAAATTAACCTTTAAATGGATTCTCGATCTCAACTGACTTGATGTTGACTTTTGCCAAATTAGTAAATACAAATCAATTGTAAAGCATTTAAAAAATAATGAACTAATGGAGGATTATATAAATTTTAAAATAATTACATTGACGTATATTAAACTATTATTAGTTTAAGTTTAAGTTGGATCTGTGCCCAACTAAAGTCTAACCGAACGTCGATTCTTTCCAAGGAATGTGCTTCCTGTGGAACTATGGAGGGTCTACTGCTTCTAGATAATTGCTAGGATCACGAACGACGATACCACGCCATCGATTCTCTGTTTTAAATACGAGAAGACTGAAATATTACTGAGCAAGATTGCAAATGATACATGATGAATAAAAAAATAGTAAATATACAGATTTACTAAACTCGAGGAAGCAATAAATTCGAAAGAAATAATTTTCTTCAGAAAAAATTACGAGTAATAAATTGCAAGTATTTATGTAAAATTTTTACTGTTTTTTTTTTTAATTTTCTTTTATTTATACATAGTATACGTATTGCAAAATTAATCTTTGAAATATTTCCCCCTACTTTGTACAATTTTCACTGCTATTTTATGAATTTATCGCTAAAAATCGACTATGAAGTTTCAGATAGACGAATTTTTAAGAAAAATTTTTTCGGTGAAAAAAAAGATTTTGAATCGTTCTGGAAAAATTATTTTCGGTTGTGGGGGTCAATTTCAATCATTTTTGGTCAATAGACATACCCCCGAAATCCTAACCATTTTCGAGAAAAAAATTCATTATTGAAAATATAATGTGAAGCCAAGAAATGGTTCCCCAAAATTTCATATGAATCTTTAAAACGTCATAACTTCTGAACGGATTGGACGATTTTAATGTTTAAAAAAGCAAACGGCGCGTATTTTAGTGTAGAATATGTATAAATTCTAAAAATATTCGAGAAGTTCTTCCTTGACCTCGTAATATTAGAAAAACCCAATAAAAATGGTCCAATTTTCAAACAGCTATAACTTCTACAATAGTGAATATATTTCAATGAAACTTTTTTCTGAAGTAGAGCTCATAAGTACCTACAAAAAAGTATTAGACAACTTTTCTGTAGGACGTCAAATAAAATTATCAAAAATGAAAAACGAATTTTTAAGAAAAATCGACAGGGGGTAGGTGCCCAAATTTTTAGGTGAAAAAAAAAATTTCGAATCGTTCTGGAAAAATTATTTTCGGTTGCGGGGGTCAATTTCAATAATTTTTGGTCAATAGACATACCCCTGAAATCCTAACTATTTTCGAGAAAAAAATTCGAATAGGGCGCAAATTTTTCGAAAAAATTAAAAACTTCAAATTATTCTAAAAAAATTATTTTCGGTTGTGGAAGTCAATTTCAATCATTTTTGGTCAATAGACATACCCTCGAAATTCTACGCATTTTCGAGAAAAAAATTCGAATAGGGGGCAAATTTTTCGAAAAAATTAAAAATTACAAATTGTTATGAAAAAATTATTTTCGATTGCAGGGGTCAATTACGATCATTTTTGGCCATTACACATACCCCCGAAATCCTATCCACTTTCGAGAAAAAAATTCGAAAAGGTATGAAATTTTTCAACGGAAAAAAAAATTTTTCAAATTATTCTACAAAAATTATTTTCGGTTGTGGGAGTCAATTTCAATCATTTTTGGTCAATAGACATATCCCCGAAATCCTACGCATTTTCGAGAAAAAAATTCATTACTGAAAATATACTATTTGGAAATATTTCTATAATTTTTTAACAAAGCCTCAATCAACAAATTAGTATCCTTGATTTTCGTCTTATTTTGGCCTCCAGAATCTCCCATTAAAATTTTTCCTAGAAGTGGCAGAACACCCTCTATTTTCAATATAAATTTATCGTTAAAAATTGATCATGAGGTTTCAGATAAACCAAAGATAAACGAACTCTAAAACTTCTACCTAATCTATTGAAAAATCATTTGTTTAATAATAATTAATAGAATGTATTTGCATAAATATATTTGTAGCGTTGATGTTATTAAAATTAAATATAACTTCACAATTCAGACTTGTAATTATTAAATCAAAATTTTAATTTTTCTTATCTGAATTTTTAAAATTTTTATTTAGCTAAGAATGTTGTCAAACTCTGCTAGAAACCGCGTTAAATAACAAACCTACCCAGTAAAGTAATATAAAAAGGTAAACTGCGTTAAATAACAAACCTAAAAGTACTCCAGGATATATCGCGAGCCAGTCTCTGTCGAGTCAGTCACATTTTGCGTCTATTCTCATCGTGGAAACAAGTTTCGCGAATAAACCGTCGGGAAAAAATATTTTATCCGACGTAACGGTCGACTTCCTGTTCCTTATCGAAGGACAGCGTCGTTGAAAATGCAGCTTTAAGGCGCTGGACGAGCAAACTGGTCGATCTGGATCATCGGATTTATATTAGCCCGCAAGATGGAGTTAAAATCAAGTTTCAAAATCTAAAAGTCGACTCTGTTGCACGTGCAACGAGTTATCCGAAATAAACCATAGGAAATTATCTTAAAATTAAAAAAAAAACAGTTTTGAATTTTATTTGGTTTCTTTATTTAAGTACTTTTCGATTACCCTGTATATTGACGTTTCGTCGACAGAGAAACTTTTAATTTGTAAAATTTTTTTAAAATCAAATATGTTATTTTAATTATACTATCAATAAACACGATCGTCTCTGCCTCTGTCTTTCAGCGACGAGACCCAGACGGAGATTTTACTCGCGAACGATCGCTCCGAGATTGCATCGCCGTGGCAGTCTCGACGCGAGGAACAGGTGGGCGGTAAACGAGTCGTCCTACGCTCGTGGAACGACTTCTTATTTCTCTGCGCGGCGCGAGATCGGCGTGGGTCGCTTTCGCGGAGATCCGAGTCCGCAGAGAATCGCGAACAAGAGTGGACCGACCTGTCTGTGGCAAGAGAACGTACCCAATCGCGACGTTCGTTTTTTAATCGCTATTTGCGCGCTGATAGTGCTTCGAGTACGTCAGCTGACGATATCGATGTTGAATTTAGACACAGAATAATACAGCTCGTGTAATACGCGTTGGGCAAAATTTAATCGAAATAACGATTATCGATTACGATCTAGGACCACGCTCACTGCAAATTGGCTGCGACGACCGACGATTAAATTAATCACGCGTGACGATTAACGACCGAATTAATCGTAATTGCTCGTGAATATTGATTATTAGCCACTGAATTAATTAAAAATCGAGGTAAATAGCTACGACGCGATTTTTGGTGATTTTAGGTCTGTTGAGGGGTTCGAAAGTTAGAGGTTTTATTTTATTTTTGATCTGTTGAGAAGTGGCAGTTGGTGGTCACCGGTGACCGGCACTTCAAATAGTCATTGGATGAATTAAAACAGTAGATAACTAGACAAAACGCAATTTTTGTTGATTTAAGGTCTGATAGGAACTTTCTAATTCAGAGAATTTATTTTATTTTCAATCTTCTAAGAAGTGCCAGTTGGTGGTCACCGGTGACCGGCAGTTCAGACAGTCATTGAATGGATTAATACTCGAGATAACTTGACAAAACTCAATTTTTGTTGATTTAAGATCTGTTAGGAGCTTTCAAATTCAGAGAATTTATTTTATTTTCAATCTTCTAAGAAGTGCCAGTTGGTGGTCACCGGTGACCGGCAGTTCAGACAGTCATTGAATGGATTAATACTCGAGATAACTTGACAAAACTCAATTTTTGTTGATTTAAGATCTGTTAGGAGCTTTCAAATTCAGAGAATTTATTTTATTTTCAATCTTCTAAGAAGTGACGGTTGGTGGTCACCGGTGACCGGCACTTCGAACAGTCATTAAATGAATTAATACTTGAGATAACTTGACAAAACTCAATTTTTGTTGATTTAAGATCTGTTAGGAGCTTTCTAATTCAGAGAATTTATTTTATTTTCAATCTTCTAAGAAGTGCCAGTTGGTGGTCACCGGTGACCGGCACTTCAGACAGTCATTGAATTAATTAAAACACGAGATAACTAGACAGAACTCAATTTTTGTTGATTTAAGGTCTGATAGGAGCTTTCTAATTCAGAGAATTTATTTTATTGTCAATCTTCTAAGAAGTGGCACTTGGTGGTCACCGGTGACCGGCAGTTCAGACAGTAATTGAATGGATTAATACTCGAGATAACTTGACAAAACTCAATTTTTGTTGATGTAAGGTCTGAAAGGAGCTTTCTAATTCAGAGAATTTATTTTATTTTCAATCTTCTAAGAAGTGGCAGTTGGTGGTCACCGGTGACCGGCACTTTAAATAGTCATTGGATGAATTAAAACACTAGATAACTAGACAAAATGCAATTTTTGTTGATTTGAGGTCTGTTAGGAGCTTAAAAGATCAGAGATTTTATTTTATTTTCAATCTTCTAAGAAGTGGCAGTTGGTGGTCACCGGTGACCGGCACTTCAAACAGTCATTAAATGAATTAATACTCGAGATAACTTGACAAAACTCAATTTTTGTTGATTTAAGATCTGTTAGGAGCTTTCAAATTCAGAGAATTTATTTTATTTTCAATCTTCTAAGAAGTGCCAGTTGGTGGTCACCGGTGACCGGCAGTTCAGACAGTAATTGAATGGATTAATACTCGAGATAACTTGACAAAACGCAATTCTTGTTAATTTTAGATATGTTAGGAGCTTAAAAAATCAGAGATTTTATTTTATTTTCGATCTATTGAGAAGTGGCAGTTGGTGGTCACCGGTGACCGACACTTCAAACAATCATAGAATGAAATGAAAACTCGAGATAACTTGATACAACACAATTTTTGTTGATTTTAGGTTTGTCAGGAGCTTCGAAAACCGGACAATTTATTTTATTTTCAATTTCCAAACAAATGACACTTGGTGGTCACCAGTGACCGACACTTCAAAATTTCAAATCGTTCTAAAAAAAATATTTTTGGCTGCGGGGGTCAATTACAATTATTTTTGGTGAAGAGTCATATCCTCGAAATCCTACTCATTTCCTAGAAAAAAATTCGAGATGGTGTGAAATTTTTCGACAAAATTGAAAAATTTCAAATCGTTCTGGAAAAATTATTTTCGATTGCAGGGTTCAATTACAATCATTTTTGGTCATTACACATACCCCCGAAATTCTACGCATTTTCGAGAAAAAAATTCCTAACCGAAAATTTAATTTCAGGCCAGAAATCGTTCCCCGAAATTTTATGCGAATCTTTAAGACACCATAACTCCTGAACGGATTGGACGATTTTAATTTTCAGAAACGCAAACGACGCGTATTTAGATGAAGAATATGTAGAAATTGCAAAAATATTCGAAAAGTTGATCCTTAACCCCGAGAAATGAGAAGAACCCAATAAAACTGATGCAATACCCAAACGGCCATAACTTCTATAATAGTGAACGTATCTCATTGAAATTTTTTTCTGAAGTAGAGCTCACGAATACCTACAAAAAAGTACTAAACAATTTTTCCATACAGCGCCAACCAAATTTATTAAAAATCAAAAACGAATGTTTAAGAAAAATCGACAGGGGGTAGGTGCCTAAATTTTTCGACGAAAAAAAAGATTTTAAATCGTTCTAAAAAAAATATTTTTGGCTATGGGAGCCAATTACAATCATTTTTGGTGAAGAGTCATATCCTCGAAATCCTACCCATTTTCTAGAAAAAAATTCAGGAAATGCTACAAAAATGAACCTAGCGTGCTAGATTATGTCCACTCGTTTCGTTTTAATTTCTTTGATACAAATAAACACACTATAATTATCAATAATTCTAATGTTAAATAAAAATTCCTATTTTTCATTGCACACGTAACAAATTATTAAAGTATCAATTTAAAAATAATTCCTATCGTTTCGAACGCGTTCTACTCAATTTTGCAATGAATCAATATGGCCGCCAGTTTACCCAAACGCTACAAAAGTGAACGTCGCCAGGTTATGTCCACTCGTTTCAATTTCTTTGATACAAATAAACACACTATAATTATCAATAATTCTAATGTTAAATAAAAATTCCTATTTTTCGTTGCACACGTAACAAATTATTAAAGTATCAATTTAAAAATAATTCCTATCGTTTCGAACGCGTTCTACTCAATTTTGCAATGAATCAATATGGCCGCCAGTTTACCCAAACGCTACAAAAGTGAACGTCGCCAGGTTATGTCCACTCGTTTCAATTTCTTTGATACAAATAAACACACTATAATTATCAATAATTCTAGTGTTAAATAAAAATTCCTATTTTCCGTTGCACACTTAACAAATTATCAAAGTACCAATTTAAAAATAATTCCTGTCGTTTCGAATGCGTTCTACTCAATTTTGCAATGAATCAATATGGCCGCCAGTTTACCCAAACGCTACAAAAGTGAACGTCGCTAGGTTATGTCCACTCGTTTCAATTTCTTTGATACAAATAAACACACTATAATTATCAATAATTCTAATGTTAAATAAAAATTCCTATTTTTCGTTGCATACTTAACAAATTATCAAAGTATCAATTTAAAAATAATTCCTATCGTTTCGAAAGCGTTCTACTCAATTTTGCAATGAATTAATATGGCCGCCAGTTTACCCAAACGCTACAAAAGTGAACGTCGCCAGGTTATGTCCACTCGTTTCAATTTCTTTGATACAAATAAACACACTATAATTATCAATAATTCTAGTGTTAAATAAAAATTCCTATTTTTCGTTGCACACTTAACAAATTATCAAAGTATCAATTTAAAAATAATTCCTATCGTTTCGAAAGCGTTCTACTCAATTTTGCAATGAATCAATATGGCCGCCAGTTTACCCAAACGCTACAAAAGTGAACGTCGCTAGGTTATGTCCGGTTGCGAAACCATTCGTGTCGCGATCGAAAGGAGGACGCTGCTTCGCTCAGGACGCTCGTCATACTTAACGGGCGAGCAATCGAAAGGACGATGGGGAACACGACTCTGGCGTAAACTTTTTTTTTCCCAGCAAAGCTGCGGAGCGACGAGATAGGCAGTCGTTCAGCCGTGAACGGAGATGGAAGTCGATGAACCGATGCAGAACGGAAGGTAACAGTTAACGGCGATCGCTATTGGAACCGTTTCCTTTTTCTTCTCGAACGAATCGGGTCTCCCGGTAGCCGCGTAACGGATCCGTTGTCCGTGGCGGCGTTAGAGAGTGTAATTTCGAATAATAAACGTTCTTTATCCGCGAAAAAACCGGGGTGCAACAAGAACGAGGGAGCCTCTCGCGCATCACGGAGCACGATTAACATCGCTTGACCGAGGAACGTGATTTCCGCGGAAACAATTCAACCGTTCGCCGTGAAAGTTGCGGCGAAGTCCCATTCATCTTTAGAATTTAGATCCCGCGCTTTGTTAATGGAAATAGACTCTGACATCAGCTTCAAGCTGTATTTACATTCTCACTAATAGGCGCTTGAATATAGTGAATGTGTTAATTACAACTGTGTGTGTCATTTCTTTTAACGAAGTTACTTTTTATTGTTTTTTTAGTTTCATTATGACAACGTATATGTATGTATATGTTGCACTGTTAGAAGCTTGGTATATATTTATAATATATCAAATGTTTATTATACTGTGTTATACTTTGATTCATGAAGGTTTTTTTCTTGTATTTTTCCTTTTAATTATTTACTGATGAGGAAAGCTTTTATATTGTTTCACTGCTAGGAAGCTTGGTATATTGTATTTATAATATACCAAATGTTTATTATACTGTGTTGTAATACTTCTATTTATGAAGTAGTTTTTTTTGTATTTTTCCTTTTAATTATTATTAACTGATGAGTAAAGCTTTCACATTGTTTCACTGCTAGGTGCTTGAAATATTTCTTATGTTTATTATAACTGTGTGTGTTATTTTTATTGATGAAGTTTTTTTTTTGGTTTAATTATTAACGGATAAGGTTTTTTTTATTATAAGACTCTGATGGTGAAATGTAATGTGAACAACGACAAACGAATCATCGATATAATATGTGGTTTTTTTCCCCGAGCGGTCACCCATCCCGAAGTAGGGGATTTGACCGCGGCGAATGAAGCTGAACGTCGATGATCGTACTGGGAACCAATGCATCCAAATGCCGTGACCGTTGACATATTTCGTTTTTATATTTATCTTATTTATACTAGTTTTAAATATAATGGTTTAATTTGCAAGAAACAAGTTTTCTTTTTCATTTATATTGTAATATTATAATGTATGTACAAATAAGAGTGGAAGTAAGTGGTATATACATGTTTGTGTATGTCCAAAATTTGAGGGATGATTTTAGAGGCCAAAATAAGACGACAGACAAGAATAGTGATTTGTTAATTGAGGCTTAGTTTAAATGTTAATAATATTATAATTCTTTACTAACATAGATTGCTATTTTTGGAAATTTAGGGGGTGATTATAGAAGCCAAAATAAAATGAAAATCAAGAATAGTGATTTGTTAATTGAGGCTTCGTTTAAATGTTAACATTTATATCTATACAGGGTGTTCAGTATTTCTATGTTAAAAATTTGAGGAATGATTATAGAAGCTAAAATAAAACGAAAGTCAAGAATAGTAATTTGTTAATTGAGGCTTAGTTTAAATGTTTTTAACATTATTATAACATAGTAATATTTTAAGTTAATTTAAGGGACATTACAATTAACATTACAATTTTTTACTAAGACAAATTACTATTTTTAAAAATTTAAGGGATGATTATAGAAATCAAAATAAAATGAAAATCAAGAATAGTAATTTGTTAATTGAGGCTTCGTTTAAATGTTTTTAACATTATTATAACATAGTAATATTTTAAGTTAATTTAAGGGATGATTCTGGAAGCCAAAATGAAACGAAATTAAGAATAGTAATTTTTTAATTGAGGCTTCGTTTAAATGTTAATAACATTAAAATTCTTTACTAACACAAATCACCATTTTTTAAAATTTAAGGGATAATTATAGAAGCATAAATAAAACGAAAATCAAAATTAGTAATTTGTTAATTGCGACTTCGTTATAATGTTACTATGTTATAATGATGTTAATAATATTTAACCGAAGCCTCAATTAACAAATTACTATTCTTGATTGTCGTTTTATGTTGGTTTCTAAAATCATCCCTTAAATTAACTTAAAATGTTACTATGTTATTATAATGTTACTAACATTTAAACGAAGCCACAATTAACAAACAACTATCCTTGATTGTCGTTTTATTTTTGCTTCTAAAATCATCCCTTAAATTAACTTAAAATATTACCATGTTATAATAATGTTAATAACATTTAAACGAAGCCTCAATTAACAAATTACTATTCTTCATTTTCGTTTTATAGTGACCTCCATAATCATCCCTTAAATTTTTGACATCCAGACACCAAATAGATATATTTACAAATATAAAAAAATAAACACATGCAAAATTCCCAATTAAATACTATTGAAATAATAACAACAATTCAGATTTTGACAACCATAATAAAATTTTGTAATAAACCTGTTGGAAATGTTTCTCATTTCCACGTTGGCAAACATGCATGTGTGGAAATATTTCTCTATCCCATGGCGGCCACATGCACGCCATCTTTTGTTACAGTATACCAGTTGTGCATTAAACATAACCTAAGAGAAGTATATTCGTCGTTTTTTTTTTTACTGTCTAATCCTATAATCTCCGCTATAAAATCGTTAAAAATATTGTTTTATTTTGACTATCGCGTCAAAATATTTTAAACGATTTAATTATTACTAAAACGAAAATCTAAAATACTAACTTGTTAATTGAGATTTCCTTTTAACGTTACTATGTTACAATAATATTAATAACCTTTAAACAAAGCCTCAATAAACAAATTACTATTCTTGATTTGCACCTTATATTCTGACCTCCATAACCACCCCTTAAATTTCTAACCTACAAATGCCAAATAGACATATTTATATCAATACTCTACACAAATGTAAGAAAAAAAACATGTAAAATTCCCAATTAAATACTATTGAAATAATAACTCGAACAACCAGAATAAAATTTACTAATAAACCTGTTGGAAATGTTTCTCATTTCCACGTTGGCAAACATGCACCTGTGGAAATATTTCTCTATCCCATGGCGGCCACATGCACGCCATTTTTTGTTCGAGTATACCAGTTGTGCATTAAACATAACCTAAGAAGTACATTCGTCGTTTTTTACTGTCTAATCCTATAACTTCCGCTATAAAATCGTTAAAAATATTGTTTTATTTTGACTATCGCGTAAGATGGCGTTTAAAATATTTTAAACGATTTCATTATCGTTACGGTCGTACGCGATCGCGTGAGACTGGATTAGGTTACTACACTGCTCGCAATGCCTATTTTTAACGCGGGATTATTACTATAATACGATCCCCGGCTTATCGTATGGGCGAAGATTTACGAAGCCAAAAACGTTACGCAGTTAACGGGGTTACGACATCGCGGAAACGTAATCGCTGGCGCGTACCAGAGAACCGGAGAAAATTCTTATCTGGATAAAAGTTTCGGATAACGAGCGAAAGATAAACAACCGTTTTATTCATCGACCGCTGAATAAAAGTTGCCGTGTTTTATCGACGGTAAGAAACGTTTCGTAACGAACGAAATTCTTACGGACCTCGAACAACAAATATGCGATAAAATTGAAATATATTATTTAACACCTTGACTGACAGGCTAAGACTTCGATTATAGACAATTGTGAATTTATATAACCTAAAATGTTACTTGTTACTTTCATAACCTCACTAAAGTTTATGAAAATTTTATCAAAATTATTTTCTTTAACATTTCAAGTTGAGAATTGTTTTAGTTCCAATGTTAAAATTGAAATATATTATTTAACACGTTGACTGCCAGTTTAACATCGTAACAATTATTTACGAGACCAAAACTTTGATTTTAGACAATTGTAAACTACATAACCTAAAATTTGTCGTACTTGTTAGTTTCATAACCTCACTAGAGTTTATGAAAATTTGATCAAAATTATTTTCTTTAACATTTCAACTTGAGAATTGTTTTAGTTCCACTGTTGAAATTAAAATATATTATTTAACACGTTGACTGTCAGTTTAACATCGTAACAATTATTTACGAGACCAAAACTTCGATTTTAGATAATTGTGAACTATATAATCTGAAACTTGTCGTACTTGTTACTTTCATAACCTCACTAAAATTTATGAAACCTGTTAAAAGTTATTTTCTTTAACATTTCAACTTGAGAATTAATTGTTTTCCACTGATAAAATTGAAATATATTATTTAACACGTTGACTGCCAGTTTAACATCGTACAATTATTTACGAGACTAAAATTTTCATTTTAGACAATTGTAAATTACATAACCTAAAACTTGTACTTATTACTTTCATAATCTCACTAAAGTCTATGAAACCTGTTCAAAATGATTTTCTTTAACATTTCAGCTTGAGAATTGTTTTAGTTCCACTGTTAAAATTGAAATATATTATTTAACACGTTGACTGCCAATTTAACATCGTAACAATTATTTACGAGACCAAAACTTCGATTATAGATAATTGTGAACTATATAATCTGAAACTTGTCGTACTTGTTACTTTCATAACCTCACTAAAATTTATGAAACCTGTTAAAAGTTATTTTCTTTAACATTTCAACTTGAGAATTAATTGTTTTCCACTGATAAAATTGAAATATATTATTTAACACGTTGACTGCCAGTTTAACATCGTACAATTATTTACGAGACTAAAATTTTCATTTTAGACAATTGTAAATTACATAACCTAAAACTTGTACTTATTACTTTCATAATCTCACTAAAGTCTATGAAACCTGTTCAAAATGATTTTCTTTAACATTTCAGCTTGAGAATTGTTTTAGTTCCACTGTTAAAATTGAAATATATTATTTAACACGTTGACTGCCAATTTAACATCGTAACAATTATTTACGAGACCAAAACTTCGATTTTAGACAATTGTGAACTACATAACCTAAAACTTGTCGTACTTGTTAGTTTCATAACCTCATTAAGGGTTTGAAACCTATTGAAAATTACTTTCTTTAAAATTTCAAGTTGAGAATTGTTTTAGTTCCATTGTTGAAATTAAAATATATTATTTAACACGTTGACTGCCAGTTTAACATCGTAACAATTATTTATGAGACAAAAACATCGATTTTAGATAATTGTGAACTATATAACCTAAAACTTGTCGTACTTATTACTTTCATAACCTCACTAAAGTTTATGAAAATTTTATCAAAATTATTTTCTTTAACATTTCAACTTGAGAATTGTTTTAGTTCCACTGTTGAAATTAAAATATATTATTTAGGTTGACTGCCAGTTTAACATCGTAACAATTATTTATGAGGCAAAAACATCGATTTTAGACAATTATAAACTACATAACCTAAAATTTGTCGTACTTCTTACTTTCATAACCTCATTAAGGGTTTGAAACCTATTGAAAATTACTTTCTTTAACATTTCAGCTTGAGAATTGTTTTAGTTTCACTGTTAAAATTGAAATATATTATTTAACACTTTGACTGCCAGTTTAACATCGTAACAATTATTTATGAGACCAAAACTTCGATTTTAGGCAATTGTAAACTACATAACCTAAAACTTGTCGTACTTGTTAGTTTCATAACCTCACTAGAGTTTATGAAAATTTGATCAAAATTATTTTCTTTAACATTTCAAGTTGAGAATTGTTTTAGTTCCACTGTTGAAATTAAAATATATTATTTAGGTTGACTGCCAGTTTAACATCGTAACAATTATTTACGAGATAAAAACTTCGATTTTAGACAATTATAAACTACATAACCTAAAATTTGTCGTACTTGTTACTTTCATAACCTCATTAAGGGTTTGAAACCTATTGAAAATTACTTTCTTTAACATTTCAAGTTGAGAATTGTTTTAGTTCCACTGATAAAATTAAAATATATTATTTAACTCGTTGACTGCTAGTTTAACATCGTAACAATTATTTACGAGACCAAAACTTCGATTTTAGACAATTCTGAACAACATAATCTAAAATTTGTCGTACTTGTTACTTTCATAACCTCACTACAATTTGTGAAACCTATTGAAAATTATTTTCTTTAACATTTCAACTTGAGAATTAATTGTTTTCCACTGTTAACATTAAAATATATTATTTAACACGTTGACTGCCAATTTAACATCGAAACAATTATTTATGAGGCAAAAACATCGATTTCAGACAATTGTAAACTACATAACTTAAAATTTGTCGTACTTGTTACTTTCATAACCTCGCTAAAATTGGTGAAACTTATTGAAAATTATTTTCTTTAACATTTCAAGTTGAGAATTAGTTATTTTAGTTCCACTGTTGAAATTGAAATATATTATTTAACACGTTGACTGCTAGTTTAACATCGTTTAAATCGTCTAAATTTTGATTTTAGACAATTCTGAACTACATAACCTAAAACTTGTACTTGTTATTTTCATAAATTTATGAAACCTATTCAAGATCATTTTCTTTAACATTTCAACTTGAAAATTAGTTGTTTTAGTTCCACTGTTAAAATTGAAATATCATTTATTATTAAAATGTATTATTTAATATATTGATTTTATTATATTTCGATTTTATTCGTTATCTATTAGTCGAATAACAATTGTTGCCTGACATGAGATTCGAAATTAAATTATTGGATCGTTACAGGAATTATTATAGTATATTCTTCTAATAGAACAACCGTTTATCGACCGAGAACATAAATTGTATGCGCGATTGCACGTATAATCGGTCCATAAACGAAGATACCGTGCAGTTCGGTGTAACTGTACTGTTTGTTTCGAATAACGAAACCCCTAATCGAACATAGTGTGACCTCGATAAATGTTCAAGTGACTGAGACTATCTATTTGGATCTAAGCTTATAATTTCCACATTAATTAACATTTTGACATTTGTGGATGACATGATTTTTCACTGAGAGGCCAAAGAAATTAATTTTCAAAATTAAATGTTTAAAAAAATAGATCTAGATAGAATTCTTGAATTCTAACTGGGCTATAAAAATAAATTCTATGACAAATTGTAGGTTCTGCTAATTTTCAATTGTTTAAAAACTAATTTACATTTTTGTGAACAATTTGAAAACGAATATTATAATTTGTCGCGTTATATAATTTAAAAAATGATAAAATCCACATATTTTTCCCCAGATTTGTCATTTTAGTGACTTTCTGGAAAATCAATATGGCGTCCACTAGAAATCATTAATTTAGGCTGTAAAAATAATTTTCATGACAAATTGTAAGTTCTGCTAGTTTTCAATTATTTAAAAACAAATTTCCGTTTTTGTGGATAATTTGAAGACCAATATTGATATTATAAGAAGCCAAAAAAATTAATTTTCAAGATTAAATATTAAAGAAAACAGATCTAGATAAAATTCTTAAATTTTAATTCGATTGCAAAAATAAATTCTATTACAAATTGTGGATATGCTAGTTTTCAATTATTTAAAAACAAATTTTCGTTTTTGTGAACAATTTGAAAACAAATATTATAATTCGTCGCGTTATATAATTTAAAAAATAATAAAATCCACATATTTTCGCCCAGATTTGTCATTTTAGTGACTTTCTGGAAATCCAATATGGCGTCCACTAGAAATGATTAATTTAGGCTGTAAAAATAAGTTTTATGACAAATTGTAGGTTCTGCTAGTTTCTAATTGTTTAAAAACAAATTTTCGTTTGTGTGAACAATTTGAGGACCAATATTAATATTATAAAGAGCTAAAAAAATAATTTTCAAGATTAAATATTAAAGAAAACAGATCTAGATAGAATTCTTAAATTTTAATTCGATTGTAAAAATAAATTCTATAACAATTTGAGTATATGCTAGTTTTCAATTATTTAAAAACTAATTTTCATTTTTGTGAACAATTTGAAGACGAATATTATAATTCGTCGCCTTATATAATTTAAAAAATGATAAAATCCACATATTTCCCCCAGATTTGTCATTTTAGTGACTTTCTGGAAATCCAATATGGCGTCCACTAGAAATCATTAATTTAGGCTGTAAAAATAATTTTCATGACAAATTATAGGTACTCCTAGTTTCCAATTGTTAATTTTTAAGATTAAATATTAAAGAAAACACATCTAGATAGAATTCTTAAATTTTAATTCGATTGCAAATTAAATTCTATAACAATTTGAGTATATGCAAGTTTCCAATTGTTTAAAAACAAATTTTCGTTTTTGTGAACAATTTGAAAACAAATATTATAATTCGTCGCCTTATATAATTTAAAAAATAATAAAATCCACATATTTTCCCCAGATTTGTCATTTTAGTGACTTTCTGGAAATCCAATATGGCGTCCACTAGAAATCATTAATTTAGGCTGTAAAAATAAGTTTTATGACAAATTGTAGGTTCTGCTAGGTTCTAATTGTTTAAAAACAAATTTTCGTTTGTGTGAACAATTTGAAGACCAATATTAATATTATAAGAAGCTAAAAAAAATAATTTTGAGGATTAAATATTAAAGAAATCAGATCTAGATAGAATTCTTAAATTTTAATTCGATTGCAAAGATTAATTCTATTATAAATTGTGGGTATTGCTATTTTCAAATATTTAAAAACAAATTTTCGTTTTTGTGAACAATTTGAAGACCAATATTGATATTATAAGAAGCTAAAAAAAATAATTTTCAAGATTAAATATTAAAGAAAACAGATCTAGATGAAATTCTTAAATTTTAATTCGATTGCAAAAATAAATTCTATTACAAATTGTGGATATGCTAGTTTTCAATTATTTAAAAACAAATTTCTATTTTTGTGAACAATTTGAAAACAAATATTATAATTCGTCGCGTTATGTAATTTCAAAAATGATAAAATCCACATATTTTCCCTAGATTTGTCATTTTAGTGACTTCCTGGAAATCCAATATGGCGTCCACTAGAAATCATTAATTTAGGCAGTAAAAATAAGTTTTATGACAAATTATAGGTTCTGCTACTTTCCAATTGTTAATTTTCAAGATTAAATATTAAAGAAAACACATCTAGAAAGAATTCTTAAATTTTAATTCGATTGCAAATTAAATTCTATAACAATTTGAGTATATGCTAGTTTTCAATTATTTAAAAACTAATTTTCATTTTTGTGAACAATTTGAAAAAAAATATTATAATTCGTCGCGATATATAATTTAAAAAATGATAAAATCCACATATTTTCCCCCAGATTTGTCATTTTAGTGACTTTCTGGAAATCCAATATGGCGTCCACTAGAAATCACTAGACTAGACCATTTAAATCAGAATTTTTTAACGTTTTATTTGAATTTAGTCCACCTTCTGAACGTCAAGTTTGAAATCGACAGAAACAGTGCATAATCTTCGACGTTCCAGCGAGAGAAAACAAAATGGTGGTCGGTGAAAACTGCCCGTGCGTTTAAATTAGGGTCGAATCACGCACGTGGACGTTTGCACGAGCTCTACGCGATCGGCTTTTCGCTTTTTCTTTTTCCCTTTTCGTCGTAGTTGCCGCCAGTCACGAAATAACCGCGACCTTCGTGTTCTGAAACTTTCCTCCGCCATATTTCTTTTTCCAACTTCGAGGATGAGTCTCAGTGAGAATTTATTTAGAAAATTTTCCGTGAAAATTGCAAATCCCCTCAGAATTTTTACAGAACTCACAACCATAAGTACAACTACTGTTTTCAAGGTTAAAAAGAATTTTAAAAACGCTCGAAAAAATTACTAAGTATATCACTGGAATATAACTGTTACTACTACAGAATTATATTTAATTTATACTCTAATTAATATTATATATATCATGTATATTATATTATACAGAACAGAATTGTAAGCTACACAAAATTTTTCAGTAATTTTCATTCCAATTAGGTTCGAAAAAGTAAGAAATATTGATTACGTGTGAAATAAAGAGAAATATTCAAAGTTTTACAGATTCCAAACATTCAAGAATTTTGTAAATAATATTTTCTAGCATTTCTTATCGAAATAAGATGGCGTCTTAACTCTACCATATCTCGATTTGAGTTCCATTTATGAATAGAATTTAAAATATAGGTATTTATAAATTTTTCGTGGGAAATAGAATATATTTTTATATTTTAAATAACTATAAACTACAGAACTTAAAATTTCCCTTAGTAATACTTTCATAACCTCACTTTAACATTTCAACTTGAGAATTAATTGTTTTTCACAGTGAGATGTAATTTAAGTTTTTATTATTATTTGAATATAAATAGTGCACTGGAAGATATAAATTGATGTTTTTTTCAAATATAAACTAACGCGTAATTTCCAGCAGCGTTCAACGACGTCGTTCAACGAGCCTTTCTCGCGCTATTAAATCGAATTGAAACTCGTGCACGCACGTTTTATCAGGGCAATTATCAGTAACCATATCTGGACTCTCTATTTGCGCGTTGTAAAAGGGACAAAACGCTTAGAAAAATAATGACTCGATGCTCGTTGGCCATAATAGATTACCGTTAGCGAATCTTTTGCTCATTTTTCTCTCTTCTGGCGAACGATGACTTGAAGTGACTCATCGCGGGGCTAGTAGTGGTGCTGTGTGTCGACAAGTAGCTTCGTGGCACGCGTCAGCGCGGCCGAAAACAGTCGTTTCGGTTCCCCGAACTCGACTACGCCCGAGAAAAATAAAGATAAGGAAATTGTGGCTCCGAGAAAAGCACGTTTGTGTCATAAACGAGCTAAATTTCGTTATAATAACTCTACTAGACGCCAAAATTCTGAATTAAACTATACTTTCTAGAGTTTGCAAGTTTCACAAATTTTTGTTTTCAAATTTTCAAAATCTAACCTCAAAATTTATGAAAGTAATTAAATTATAACTAGTAATTTCAGTTTTTTAAAGTAAGTTTTGAAACTGAATTTTTAATAGTTTTCAAAAATCTGACACGATAAAGAAATTTAATTTTGAAATTTGTAAGCATCAGGAATTTTTCAAGGAAGCTGATTACATTTTTTATATCTATGTATATGAGACGTTTTGAAAATAATTTTGGTTTTCATAGAGTTTGCAAGTCTGACGAATTTTTGTTCTCAAATTTTCAAAATCTAACCTCAAAATTTATGAAAGTAATTAAATTATAACTAGTAATTTCAGTTTTTTAAAGTAAGTTTTGAAACTGAATTTTTAATAGTTTTCAAAAATCTGACACGATAAAGAAATTTAATTTTGAAATTTGTAAGCATCAGGAATTTTTCAAGGAGGCTGATTACATTTTTTATATCTATGTATATGAGACGTTTTGAAAATAATTTTGGTCTTCATAGATTTTGCAAGTTTCACAAATTTTTGTTTTCAAATTTTCAAAATCTAACCTCAAAATTTATGAAAGTAATTAAATTATAACTAGTAATTTCAGTTTTTTAAACTAAGTTTTGAAACTGAATTTTTAATAGTTTTCTAAAATTTGACACGGTAAAGAAAGTTAATTTTGAAATTTGTAAGCATCAGGAATTTTTAAAGGAGGCTGATTACATTTTTTATATCTATGTATATGAGACGTTTTGAAAATAATTTTGGTCTTCATAGATTTTGCAAATTTGACAAATTTTTGTTTTCAAATTTTCAAAATTTAACTTCGAAATTTATGAAAGTAATTAAATTATAACTAGTAAATTAAATTTTTTGAACTAAGCCTTGAAACTAAATTTTTAATAGTTTTCAAAAATTTGACACGATACAAAAATTTAATTTTGAAATTTGTAAACATCAGGAATTTTTCAAGGAGGCTGATTACATTTTTTATATCTATGTATATGAGACGTTTTGAAAATAATTTTGGTCTTCGTAGATTTTGCAAGTTTGACGAATTTTTGTTCTCAAATTTTCAAAATTTAACTTACAAATTTATGAAAGTAATTAAATTATAACTAGTAATTTCAGTTTTTTGAAGTAAGTTTTGAAACTGAATTTTTAATAGTTTTCAAAAATTTTACACGATACTAAAATTTAATTTTGAAATTTGTAAACATCAGGAATTTTTCAAGGAGGATGATTACATTTTTTATATCTATGTATATGAGACGTTTTGAAAATAATTTTGGTCTTCGTAGATTTTGCAAGTTTGACGAATTTTTGTTCTCAAATTTTCAAAATTTAACTTTGAAATTTATGAAAGTAATTAAATTATAACTAGTAATTTCAGTTTTTTAAACTAAGCTTTGAAACCAAATTTTTAATAGTTTTCAAAAATTTGACACGATACAAAAATTTAATTTTGTAATTTGTAAGCATCAGGAATTTTTCAAGGAGGCTGATTACATTTTTTATATCTATGTATATGAGATGTTTTGAAAATAATTTTGGTTTTCATAGAGTTTGCAAGTTTGACAAATTTTTGTTTCCAAATTTTCAAAATCTAACCTCAAAATTTATGAAAGTAATTAAATTATAACTAGTAAATTAAATTTTTTGAACTAAGCTTTGAAACTAAATTTTTAATAGTTTTCTAAAATTTGACATGATACAAAAATTTAATTTTGAAATTTGTAAACATCAGGAATTTTTCAAGGAGGCTGATTACATTTTTTTTTAAATTCTACCTTTCGTATTTTTTATATCTATGTGTATGAAACGTTTTGAAAATAATTTTGGTCTTCATAGATTTTGCAAGTTTGACAAATTTTTGTTTCCAAATTTTTAAAATCTAACCTCAAAATTTATGAAAGTAATTAAATTATAACTAGTAATTTCAGTTTTTTAAACTAAGCTTTGAAACTAAATTTTTAATAGTTTTCTAAAATTTGAAACGATAAAGATTTTAATTTGGAAATTTGTGAGAATCAGGAATTTTTCATCGAGATTGAACGAATTTTTTTTTATTTCTATTTTTGATAATTATAATATTAATGCATATAAGACGCTTTGAAAATAATTTTGGTCTTACTTCGTAGATTTTGCAAGTATGATAAATTTTTGTTTACAAATTTTCAAAAGTAATTAAAATTTTCCAGAAATCTCGATACAATTTCTGGATTTGGAAACTTTTTTTTATATCTTCAAACTGTAATTTAAATTTGTTAAACTAAGTTTTAAAACTAAATTCTTAATAGTTTTCCAAAATTTGACACGGTAAAGAAATTTAATTTTGATATTTTTGAGCACCTGGAATTTTTCATCGAAATTGAACAAATTTTGTTTTTAATTTCTATTTTTGATATTTATAATATTTATGCATATAAGACGCTTTGATAATAATTTTGGTCTTCATAGATTTTGCAAGTTTGATAAATTATTCTTTTTAAATTTTCAAAGTCTTTCATACAAATTTTCAAAAGTAATTAAAATATTCCAGAACTATCTCAATGCAATTTCTAGATTTCAAAACTCGTTTTATATCTTCAAACTATAATTTAAATTTGTTAAATTAAGTTTTAAAACTAAATTCTTACTAATAATTTCCAAAAATTTGTCACAATAGAGAAATTTAATTTTGAAATTTGTAAACATCAAGAATTTTTCAAGGAGATTGAATAAATTTTGTTTGAAGATTCTACAAGTTTGATAAATTTTAAATTTTTCTTTTTAAATTTTCAAAATCTTTCCTACAAATTTGCAAAAATAATTAAAGCATCCCAGAAGTATCTCGATGCATTTTCTAGATTTCAAAACTCTTTTTATATCTCCAAACTGTAATTTAAATTTTTTAAATTAAGTTTTGAAACTAAATTACTACTAATAATTTCCAAAAATTTGACATGATAAAGAAATTTAAAAACAATGTTGGTCATACTTCGTAGATTTTACAAATTTATCAAATTTTTCTTTTTAAATTTTCAAAATCTTCCTTACAAATTTATAAAAGTAATTAAATTATTACAATATAAAATTGAATTATTACTAGTAATTTAAATTTTTTAAACTAAGTTTTGAAACTGAATTTTTAATAGTTTTCTAAAATTTGACACGATAAAGAAATTTAATTTTGAAATTTATAAGCACCTGACATTTTTTAACAAGATTGAACAAATTTTTTTTTGATTTCTATTTTTGATATTTATAATATTTATGCATATAAAACGCTTTGAAAACAATTTTGGTCTTACTTCATAAATTTTGCAAATTTAATAAATTTTTCTTTTCAAATTTTCAAAATCTTCCTTACAAATTTGCAAAAGAAACTAAATTATTCCAGAAGTATCTGGTATCTCGATACAATTTCTGGATTTGGAAACTCTTTTTATATCTTCAAACTGTAATTCAAATTATTTAAACTACGTTTTGAAACTAAATTCCTACTAATAATTTCCAAAAATTTGACATGATAAAGAAATTTAAAAACAATGTTGGTCTTACTTCGTAGATTTTACAAATTTATCAAATTTTTCTTTTTAAATTTTCAAAATCTTCCTTACAAATTTATAAAAGTAATTAAATTATTACAATATAAAATTGAATTATTACTAGTAATTTAAATTTTTTAAACTAAGTTTTGAAACTGAATTTTTAATAGTTTTCTAAAATTTGACACGATAAAGAAATTTAATTTTGAAATTTATAAGCACCTGACATTTTTTAACAAGATTGAACAAATTTTTTTTTGATTTCTATTTTTGATATTTATAATATTTATGCATATAAAACGCTTTGAAAATAATTTTGGTCTTACTTCGTAGATTTTACAAATTTTAAAAATCTTTCTTACAAATTTACAAAAGCAACTAAATTATTCCAGAAGTATCTCGTATCTCGATACAATTTTTGGATTTGAAAACTCTTTTTATATCTTCAAACTGTAATTCAAATTTTTAAAACTAAGTTTTGGAACTAATTTTTGAAACTAAATTCTTAATATTTTTAAAAAATTTGAATAAAGAAATTTAATTCTGAAATTTGTAAGGAATTTTTCAAGGAGACTGAACAAATTTTTTTTTATTTCTATTTTTGATATTTAAAATATTTATGCATGTAAGACGCTTTGAAAACAAATTTGGTCTTAAAAATTCGAACAATGCGTATTGGCATTGTTCTCGAAAAGTTGAATTCAGGTATAAATACGATTTCTTCGAACGAGATTGCGAACGACCGTTTCCAACGAACCCCGTGGACTGTTTTTACGGTCTAAAAACAAACAAATTCAATCTCTTTTCAATCTTCAACGATGTTTCTTGTTATGCAAAGCCGGAAAGAAAGTCCTGATGGAAATTCGTTCACTTTGTCTTACGTAACTTCCGGCGTACAATTTATTTAATCCAATAAATGCCAGTGCCCCATTCAGAAGACATTTCCTTACCATTATTAACATTTATTATCATTTTTAAGGCGCGAAATTCAAATCAGAAAGACACTATTTCCAATTTTTTTTTAAATAATACATCATCAATGAAAAAATATTCAACTTTTTCGATCTCTAATATTTCCAGATTTTTTTAAAATTGCGAATTGCAAGTATTTTACAGTATATTGTTCGACAATAAGGTCAACCAAAGGTAGGTTTTTCCACGAACTATAGTGAATCACATATTTCGTAAGCACTGCATATTCAAAGTGCACTTAATTGTTTGCAAATTTATTTCCGGTTCGTGAACAAAGTTCCACCATTGTAATTCAAAATAAGACGCGTGTAACATGTTCCCATTTCAATGGAAACGAATGATGTCAACAATTTTACTATTCAATTTGAACGTTTTCGATTTTATAACAATTATTTCTAAATATTTTGAATTTTACATTTTCCTTATAAGATTTCATGTTAGGAAAAATTAAATAAATCGCTCAAAAACTCGATATTTAAATTCTATTCGTTTTAAAACAAATTTTTTATTTTCTTTATTTTATAAAATTTCTTGTTACGAAAAATTAAATAAATCACCCAATAAATTCGATATTTAAATTTTATTAGCTCTCAAACAAATTTAATTTAAATTTCTTATCAAAATATTCTATTATAGAATTAAGGAAGAAAATTATATAATTTATAATTTATTTTCCATATTTTATAAGATTTCTCGTTAGAAAGAATTAAGTAAATATTTATCGCCCAATAAATTCGACATTTAAATTCTATTAGCTCTCAAATGAAATTTAAATTTCTTATCAAAATATTCTATTATAAAATTAAGGAGGAGAATTATATAATTTATAATTTATAATTTATTTTATAATTTATTTTCCTTATTTTATAAGATTTTTCGTTAGGAACAATTAAATAAATTCGACATTTAAATTTAAATTTCATCTCAAAATATTCTATCATAAAAGTAAGGAAGAAAATTATATAATTTATAATTTATAACTTATTTTATAATTTATTTTCCTTATTTTATAAGATTTCTCGTTAGAAAAAATTAAATAAATCGCCCAATAAATTCGATATTTAAATTCTATTTATTCTCAAACAAATTAAATTTAAATTTCTTATCAAAATATTCTATCATAAAATTAAGGAAGACAATTATATAATTTATAATTTATAAAAATGGTCCAATTTTCAAACAGCCATAACTCCTATAATAGTGAATATATTTCAATGAAACTTTTTTCTGAAGTAGAGCTCATGAGTACCTACAAAAAAGTATTACACAAGTTTTCTGTAGGACGTCAAATAAAATTACTAAAAATGAAAAACGAATTTTTAAGGAAAATCGACAAGGAGTAGGTGCCTAAATTTTTCGGCAAAATTGAAAAGTTTCAAATCACTCTGCAAAAATTATTTTCGGTTGCAGGGGTCAATTACAATCATTTTTGGTCAATAGACATACCCTCGAAATCCTACCCATTTTCTAGAAAAAAATTCGAGAAGGTGTGAAATTTTTCGAAAAAATTAAAAAATTTCAAATCGTTCTGGAAAAATTATTTCCGGTTGCGGGGGTCAATTATGATAATTTTTGGTGAATAGACCTACCCCCGAAATCTTGCGCATTTTCGAGAAAAAAATTCAAATGGATGGACAAATTGCCGTTCTACAGCCGCAACTTCGAACGTTAATAACTTTTTAACGAAGCCTCCATCAACAAATTGGTATTCTTGATTTTCGTCTTCTTTTGGCCCCCAGAATCTCCCATTAAAATTTTTCCCTACGTTGTCGAACACCCTATACATTTCTCAGTACCTAATTTAACGAGAAAACCCAAATCATACAAAATTTTAATGGGAGATTCTGGGGGTCAAAATAAGTCGAAAATGAAGAATAACAATTTCTTGATTGAGGCTTCGTTAAAAAGTTATTAGCATTTGCGTCTGTAGAACAGCTGTAGTTGCCTATCTACAGACGTAATTGTTAATAACTTTTTAACGAAGCCTCCATCGACAAATTGTTACTCTTGATTTTTGTCTTATTTTGGCCTCCAGAATCTCCCATTAAAATGTTTCCCTACGTTGTCGAACACCCTATACATTTCTCAGTACCTAATTTAACGAGAAAACCCCAATCATACAAAATTTTAATGGGAGATTCTGGGGGTCAAAATAAGTCGAAAATGAAGAATAACAATTTCTTGATTGAGGCTTCGTTAAAAAGTTATTAACATTTGAGCCTGTAAAACAGCTGTAGTTGCCTATCTACAGACGCAATTGTTAATAACTTTTTAACGAAGCCTCCATCAACAAATTGGTATTCTTGATTTTCGTCTTATTTTGTTCTCTAGAATCTCCCATTAAAATTTTTCCCTACGTTGTCGAACACCCTATACATTTCTCAGTACCTAATTTAACGAGAAAACCCAAATCATACAAAATTTTAATGGGAGATTCTGGGGGTCAAAATAAGTCGAAAATGAAGAATAACAATTTGTTGATTGAGGCTTCGTTAAAAAGTTATTAGCATTTGCGTCTGTAGAACTGCTGTAGTTGCCTATCTACAGGCGCAATTGTTAATAACTTTTTAACGAAGCCTTCATCGACAAATTGTTATTCTTCATTTTCGTCTTATTTTGTTCTCTAGAATCTCCCATTACAATTTTTCCCTACGTTGTCGAACACCCTATATATTTCTCAGTACCTAATTTAACGAGAAAACCCAAATCATACAAAATTTTAATGGAAGATTCTGAGGGCCAAAATAAGTCGAAAACGAAGAATAACAATTTCTTGATTGAGGCTTCGTTAAAAAGTTATTAACATTTGAACCTGTAAAACAGCTGTAGTTGCCTATCTATAGACGTAACTGTTAATAACTTTTTAACGAAGCCTCCATCGACAAATTGTTATTCTTGATTTTCGTCTTATTTTGGTCTCTAGAATCCCCCATTAAAATTTTTCCCTACGTTGTCGAACACCCTATACATTTCAGAGTACCTAATTTAACGAGAAAACCCAAATCATACAAAATTTTAATGGGGGATTCTAGAAACCAAAATAAGTCGAAAATGAAGAATAACAATTTCTTGATTGAGGCTTCGTTAAAAAGTTATTAACATTTGTGCATGTAGAACAGCTGTAGTTACCTATCTACAGACGCAATTGTTAATAACTTTTTAACGAAGCCTCCATCGACAAATTGTTATTCTTGATTTTTGTCTTATTTTGGCCTCCAGAATCACCCATTAAAATTTTTCCCTACGTTGTCGAACACCCTATACATTTCTCAGTACCTAATTAACGAGAAACCCCAATCATACAAAATTTTAATGGGAGATTCTGGGAACCAAAATAAGTCGAAAATGGAGAATAACAATTTCTTGATTGAGGCTTCGTTAAAAAGTTATTAGCATTTGCGTCTGTAGAACAGCTGTAGTTGCCTATCTACAGACGCAATTGTTAATAACTTTTTAACTAAGCCTCAATCAAGAAATTGTTATTCTTGATTTTCGTCTTATTTTGGTCTCTAGAATCCCCCATTAAAATTTTTCCCTGTATAATTTATTTATTAATATATGAATCCATAATTTATATATTGAGAGGAAGTCGAGTTTTGCTCATTTGAACCCTCAAATTTTCACACGTTGAACAATGGCGGAAAAATCGATCGTGAAGACGGTTTAATAAGTTTGTACGTCGCGAAGGCCACGCGTAAAGGATTCTAACCTATTTACGAGGCGTCCATCGAGAGAACGCGCTAAGTAGAGCGTGCGGATTACGCGCGTTCAAAATAAATAATCCCTTTGATCGATACCGGTTTACAAGCTCGATCGAGGAAAGAATGTTGTTATCGGACGACAATCTGTCCGTAGGACTCGGATTTCCACAAAGGCTGGGCTCTGAGTCACGGGATTATTTTCGGACTCTCGTGGGATTCGAATTTCGTTTGTTCGCGACGCCATTGCGTATGTTCTCTCATCGGATTTTAAAACACAAAAAATTGGAAGATCTCGAAAAAAATTGGTTTCCAAATTAATTTAATTTATGGAGATTCTCAGTATTTTTAGTCTTTATAAAAATGTAAATATTAAGTAAATATAAAAAATTTCAACATTCTTTGAAATACTAGAAAAAAACTAGAAGAACACTAAAAATTACTATAAATTAAATTGAAAACTGATTTATTAAATTTTCTTTGTAAATTTTAACCAATTTTTCTAAATTGCTTTGCAAATTGATTTATGAGATTTTAAATTTATAAAAATTGGTTTGAATTTATGAAAAAAATGTATAAATTGGTCAAAAAATTAATTTATGGAGATTTTTACTATTTTTAGATTATTATAATATTTTTAAAAATCTATAAATTAATTTGGAAACCAATATAATTAGCTTTTATTTTTTTCTCTTGTTTTATGTCATAACCAAAACTTCTCGAATTTTTTTCTAGAAAGTGGGTAGGATTTCAGGGGTATGTCTAATGACCATAAATGATTATAATTAACCCCTGCAACCGAAAATAATTTTTCCATAAAGATTTGAAATTTTTTTTTTCGCTGGAAAATTACAGCACCTACCCGCTTGTCGATTTTTCTTGAAGATTCGTTTTTTATTTTTAATAAATTTGGTTGGCGCTGTATGGAAAAGTTGTTTAGTACTTTTTTGTAGGTATCCGTGAGCTCTACTTCAGAAAAAAATTTCAATGAGATACGTTCACTATTATAGAAGTTATGGCCGTTTGGGTATTGCATCAGTTTTATTGGGTTCTTCTCATTTCTCGGGGTTAAGGATCAACTTTTCGAATACTTTTTAGAATTTCTACATATTCTACACTAAAATACGCGTCGTTTGCTTTTCTAAACATTAAAATCGTCCTATGCGTTCAGAAGTTATGACGTTTTAAAGATTCACATGAAATTTTGGGGAACCATTTCTGGCCTCACATTAGATTTTCAGTAATGAATTTTTTTCTCGAAAATGCATAAGATTTTGGGGGTATATATAATGACCAAAAATGATTGTAATTGACCCCTGTAACTAAATATAATTTTTTCAGAATGATTTGAAATGTTTTAATTTCGTCTAAAAATTTCAGTACCTACTCGAATTTTTATCTCGAAAATGGTTAGGATTTCAGGGGTATGTGTATTCACCAAAAATGATTGTAATTCAGTCCTGCAACGAAATATAATTTTTTCAGAATGATTTGAAATTTTTTAATTTAATTTTTTAATAACTTTTTAATGAAGCTTCAGTCAAGAAATTGATATTCTTGATTTTCGTCTTACTTTGGCCTCTAGAATCTCCCATTAAAATTTTTCCCAGGGGTGGCCGCACACCCTGTATATCATATTGAATTTAAAAGTCAGAAAATTAAATTTATAAACATATTAAACATAAAATTATTATTATTATTAATTTGTTATGTAGAATTTCTATTAATACGAGAATTACAGAAGTATCAATTTATAAACACAAATTTATAATTAAATTTATTAAATTTGAAAGTCAGAAAATTAAATTTATTAAATTTAAATGTCAGAAAATTGAATTTATCAAATTTAAATGCCAGAAAATTAAATTTATTAAATTTCAAAGCCAGAAAATTAAATTTATTACATTTAAAAGTCAGAAAATTAAATTTATAAAAAAAATTAAACATAAAATTATTATTATCATTAATTTGTTATGTAGAATTTCTATTAATATGAGAATTACAGAAATTTCAATTTATAAACACAAATTTATAATCAAATTTATAAATTTAAAAATCAGAAAATTGAATTCATTAAATTTAAAAGCCAGAGAATTAAATTTGTTAAATTTAAAAGCCAGAAAATTAAATTTGTTAAATTTAAAAGCCAGAAAATTAAATTTATTAAATTTGAAAGTCAGAAAATTAAATTTATAAACATATTAAACATAAAATTATTATTATTATTAATTTGTTATGTAGAATTTCTATTAATATAAGAATTACAGAAGTATCAACTTATAAACACAAATTTATAATCAAATTTATAAATTTAAAAGTCAGAAAATTGAATTTATTAAATTTAAAAGCCAGAAAATTAAATTTCTTAAATTTAAAAGTCAGAAACTTGAATTTATTAAATTTAAAAGCCAGAAAATTGAATTTATCAAATTTAAAAGTCAGAAAATTAAATTTATTAAATGTAAAAGTAATAAAATCAAATTTGTTAAATTTACAAGTCAGAAAATCAAATTTATTAAATTTGAAAGTTATAAAATGAAATATATAAACAGATTAAACACAAATTTATTATTATCATTAATTTGTTATGTAGAATTTCTATTAATATGAGAATTTCAGAAGTATCAATTTATAAACACAAATTTACAATTAAATTTATTAAATTTAAAAGTCAGAAAATTAAATTTATTAAATTTAAAAGTCAGAAAATCAAATTTATTAAATTTGAATGTTATAAAATGAAATATATAAACAGATTAAACACAAATTTATTATTATCATTAATTTGTTATGTAGAATTTCTATTAATATGAGAATTTCAGAAGTATCAATTTATAAACACAAATTTACAATTAAATTTATTAAATTTAGAAGTCAGAAAATTAAATTCATTAAATTTAAAAGTCAGAAAATTAAATTTGTTAAATTTAAAAGCCAGAAAATCAAATTTATTAAATTTAAAAGCCAGAAAATCAAATTTATTAAATTTAAAAGCCAGAAAATCAAATTTATTAAATTTAAAAGCCAGAAAATTAAATTTATTAAATCCAAAAGTCAGAAAATTAAATTCATTAAATTTAAAAGCCAGAAAATTAAATTTATTAAATTCAAAAGTCAGAAAATTAAATTCATTAAATTTAAAAGCCAGAAAATTGAATTTATTAAATTCAAAAGTCATGAAATTAAATTTATTATTATTATTAATTTGTTATGTAGAATTTCTATCAATACAAGAATTACAGAAGAATAAATTATGGGAAGATCGATGCTAAAAATGAGCGAATCACGAACTTGAAATAGCTCGCTTACGTACATATACATGTATATCATGACGTTCACTTCCAATCGTTATGTCATCACTTGCTCAACTTATTAATTTCGTTTAGGTCTCAGGACTTGCGTCATGCGTTCGTTGTGGTATCAATATTTATAGTTTCTTGTAACAATGTCCCTAATATTTGGAAGTTGATAACAATTTTTAGTTCTTACAAATTTATAATAAGTATTTAGCAATTACAGTTTTCCGAGAATAACGGGAAAGTGGCGCCTAAGAAGCATATTTATCTCGCTGTTTCACAAAGTCTCGACAATAAAACTGTACCACGTTTGTGGTAAAGATTAATACTTCTCTTATTATGTCAGTCTTCGTTAACAATTAGACCTAATAATAAATTCAGAGAAACTTTCATATCCTTCATAAATTTCCTAACCTATTTCTATTCTCCAAATCAGAGAGATTTACAAGTCTCGAAATGGAGATAAAAATTGACGACAAATAAAATTGATTACTTAACAAAAATCATACCAAACATCAATCATTGATATCACTGACAGATTAAAAATATTTTGAAACCAATTTTGTACATATATCTAAAAAATAAATGTTACTAAAATATTTATCAAATATCACTAAAATTATTAAGAATATAAAATATGAATATTTTACTAAACTAAATATTACTAAACTATCTATATTTTATAAAATTGGTTTCGAAATTAATTTCTGGAGACTCAAATTTAAACTAACAATTCATTTATTCTTTTCCAATATATTTGCATATAAATACAAATTCCTCAAAAAGGTGTTTGAAATAAAGCGCCATTTGCTTCTGCGCCACCTGGAGTTCCTCTGATGTACTACTTACTATTGTACTGTGTGTTTTTCGACTGCAATGAAGCCTCGTGGCTCATTGAATATGTGTTACTGAGAGAAAGTCGAGTTTTGTTCATAAATTCCCATAGGTTATGTGCCTAAGGACATTATAAACTACGTTAAAAGGTATGAAGTACACGTATAGTGAAGTATAAATTGTTTTCTGTGTTGCAGCGTAAACCTAACCTAGGATTGCACACACGTGAGTCGAATTCACGCGAAACAGTAAACGCTTGTATTAATGGATTTGTTTCTAAAAATTGTGGTTTTTGTTACTTACAATGTTGTATCCAACGTATAATTTGAAAACACAAATATGTCAGGCTTTGTCAGCACGAGGCTTCGTTACAGACAAGACACACGATACAATAGTAAGTCAGAAAAACTCTAGGTGGCGCAGAAACAAATGGCGCTTTATATTTAACTCAAACCTAACCTTTTTCTCTTATTTTTTTCTTATCGTCCATATCGAAGGAGTAAAATCCACCTTCATAGTAAAACGTATTTCTTCCAACACGTCACGAACTATTAAAAATATCGAAATTTTCACATCGAATTAAATTATATGTTGAAAACCAACCTTACGACAATCTACTAGAATAAATAGCCACGTTGGTCTTATCTGCAATTTGTATAAAATTTCGCCTATCTCCGCTCTAAATTAGTGTTACTCTAAATTACTTTGATCTCGAGTGCAAACAGAAGACGTTTATATTGTATGTAATTGTCAATCGTGATCCCCCAAGCTTCCCACGCGTTGGATCGAAGACGTTTTGGTAAACAAACATTTCGTTATTATCATCAATTTTCCCGAGTGTCTAAAAATATTAACGGCGCCGCGAGCTAGTTTGGCCAAGGATTTGGCGGGAAACGACTACCATAGATCGCGCTAGAGCGAACAAATTGGCGCCTTTCGGTTTAAAGCAGCGGCGCCTAATATTTGCCGAGCCTTTCACGCGACGACAGCCACAACAAAGCCACAGATAACGTACTGCATTGTTTTCTTCTGCCTTCGAGAGAAAAGTTTGGACGTTTCGAGAAAAAGCAAATCGGTTCGAAGAAATCGCGATTTACGATTCCCGCGAATTCGGTATAAATATTTTTGTTTCGAGTTCTTTTCAAGCTTCTGGGGATCTCAATTTTTCGAGGGTTAACAACAATGGAGTTTTGGATTGTTCGACGATGGTGGTCACCGGTGACCGACACTTAATATTTTGGAAATTTGGAAAATTCTAGGTTTTGAATTTTTCTTGCGTAAATAAAAGTTGGTTTTAGTTGTATTTTATTATTCAATTAGACGATGATGGTCGATAGTTAATATTTTGTCGAAAAATTTGAAAAAATGTGGGTCCTGAATGTTACTTGTGTAAACAAAAATTGATTTTTGTTGTATTTTGACACTTAACGTAAACGAATGTTAACATTTTTTTGAAAAATGTGAACAAATCGAGATCTTCAATTTTTCTTGCGTTAACAAAAATCGATTTTTGGTTTATTGGTCATTGGTGACACTTAACAAAATTGAATTTTAATATTTTTTTCTTAAATTTGGAAAAATCTGGGTCCTGATTTTTTGTTGTGTTAACAAAAATTGATTTTTGTTGTATTTTATTATACAACGATGGTGGTCACCGGTGACTGACACAATTTTTTGAATAATTTGAAAAAATGGGGGTTTTAAATTTTTCTTACATAAACAAAAATTTTGAATAGTTACAACAATATAAATAACAGTTTATTTGATTATCATTTTGCACCAGCAGCCAAATATAATTTAAATTGTAAGGTTTGAACACTTTCTACTGAAACTATCAATAGATCTGACATTGTAGAAATTTATAAAAATTGAAATTTAATAAATTGACATTTCCTTCTCACACCAAACAAGTCATACAAATTCTTAACAAGAGGATAAATTTACTAGATTATAGAATATGCAATAAATAATGGTTTGGGTTAGGAAATCATTGACAATTAGAAATTGATAAAACTAGAAAAAGTAAACATGTAAACTACTATATTATCATTTTTCTCTAGCAGTCAAATGTGATTCAAATTTATAAAAATTAAACTTAATAAATTGTTATATCCATTTTCTTCTCACATCAAACAAGTGGTACAAATTCTTAACAAGAGCATAAAGTTACTAGATTATAGAATATACAATATATAATTGTTAGGGTTAGGAAATCATTGACAATTAGAAATTGATAAAAATAGAAAAAGTAAACATGTAAACTACTATATTATCATTTTTCTCTAGCAGTCAAATGTGATTCAAATTTATAAAAATTAAACTTAATAAATTGTTATATCCATTTTCTTCTTACACCAAACAAGTGATACAAATTCTTAACAAGAGCATAAAGTTACTAGATTATAGAATATACAATATATAATTGTTAGGGTTAGGAAATCATTGACAATTAGAAATTGATAAAAATAAAAAAAGTAAACATGTAAACTACTATATTATCATTTTTCTCTAGCAGCCAAATGTGATTCAAATTTATACAAATTAAATTTAATAAATTGTCATATCCCTTTCCTTCTCACACCAAACAAGTGGTACAAATTCTTAACAAGAGCATAAATTTACTAGATTATAGAATATACAATAAATAATGGTTAAGGTTAGGAAATCATTGACAATAAAGAATTGACAAAAATAGAAAAAGTAAACATGTAAACTATTATATTATCATTTTCCCCAAAAACCAAATATGATTCAAATTTATAAAAATTGAAATGTATTAAATTGACATTTCTTTCTCACACTAAACGATGTAAATTCTTTAATAAAAGCATAAATTGATATTCTCCACGCATCTGGGTTAGGTTAGGTTAGATTTGTATTTGTAATGATTCAAATTTAGAAAAATTGAAATGTATTAAATTGACATTTCTTTCTCACACCAAACGATATAAATTCTTTAATAAAAGTATAAAATAATATTCTCCGCGAATCTGGGTTAGGTTAGGTTAGATTAGTTTTACATTTGTAACGATTCAAATTTTTAAGAATTAAAAGTTTTACATTTGTAATAATTCAAATTTATAAAAATTGAAATGTATTAAATTGACATTCCTTTCTCACACCAAACGAGTAATATAAATTCTTAACAAAAGCATATAATAATATTCTCCTCGAGTCTGAGTTAGGTTAGGTTAGTTTTACATTTGTAATGATTCAAATGTATAAGAATTAAAACTTCTTTCTTACATCAAACGAGTAATATAAATTCTTAACAAAAGCATAAATATTCTCCGCGAATCTGGGTTAGGTTAGGTTAGGTTAGGTTTACATTTGTAATGATTCAAATTTATAAGAATTAAAATTTCTTTCTTACATCAAACGAGTAATATAAATTCTTAATAAAAGCATAAAATAATATTCCCCGAATCTGGGTTAGGTTAGGTTAGTTTTACATTTGTAACGATTCAAATGTATAAGAATTAAAACTTCTTTCTTACATCAAACGAGTAATATAAATTCTTAACAAAAGCATAAATATTCTCCGCGAATCTGGGTTAGGTTAGGTTAGGTTAGGTTTACATTTGTAACGATTCAAATTTATAAGAATTAAAATTTCTTTCTTACATCAAACGAGCAATATAAATTCTTAACAAAAGCATAAATATTCTCCGCGAATCTGGGTTAGGTTAGGTTAGGTTAGGTTTACATTTGTAACGATTCAAATTTATAAGAATTAAAACTTCTTTCTTACATCAAACGAGTAATATAAATTCTTAACAAAAGCATAAAATAATATTCCCCGAATCTGGGTTAGGTTAGGTTAGTTTTATATTTGTAACGATTCAAATGTATAAGAATTAAAACTTCTTTCTTACATCAAACGAGTAATATAAATTCTAAACAAAAGCATATAATATTCTCCGCGAATCAGAGTTAGGTTAGGTTAGGTTTGCATTTTGTAATGCCATTGAAGCGTCGTCGAAAATACGAATTGTCGACCAATAGTCGTTACACTGAATCGTACGCGACGATGTATCAACAAATACACCCGGATACCGCAAGATTTACATCATCAGACGCAGCATAAACGCTGACGCGAGCACAAACAGTCGGCCGCGAAACGGTTTTGACTCGTGTCACGAGCCACCATCGCGATCTTAAACTCCGGCAACTGCGTACGCAGCCAGCGACGCGGAATTATGTAAACCCAGCCACCATTGCACTCGCGAGGCTCGTGCACATGAAAGCTGCACGGGGCTTGATCGCTTTGGACACGTGTGTGCACAATAAACATTTAATCGCGCAGTTGTTTCCTGATTCGTTCAGATACCACGGGTTATCTTCGCGGCCAACGCGAATCGCTCGAGCGTTTTTTTCTTTTTTTTTTTTTTTTATCTCTATTCGACATGACTTTTCAATTTTTTTTTCTCCTCCCACAATTCTTCCAGACCTGTTATACATAGCAATGTTGTGGACTTTAACATTGCTCGTTAACACGGAATAATTACAATTAAATAGAAACGACTCCTTCTTTGGCTCCTCGATATCGTTAGATCTGGGATTGGAATTTTCCTTTTTTGAATGGAAATTTTAAATTAATGCGAGGATTTGAATTTTAGTGAAAATGTTCTTTATAGTAGTTTCGTTTTTATTTGATGAGCTTAGAGAACGAAATTGACGATTTCGTAGTTAATTAAATAGAAATGTCTGGAATTTTATTAAACTTTATCGCGTTGGCTCGGATCGTATGGAATGTGGCTTTATAATTTTAACTGGAACTTTCTGATTTTTCTGGTTAAATTTTTTCGAGAATATTTATCACACTTTAACAAGCGAGGTTTAAGTATTTTTGAATTTATAACGCGACAATTACTTGATAATTCGATGATGTACTTGTTAGTTTACAATATTTCCAATGTCAGTGAGATTGTTCAAAAAAATGTTAAAATAATACAGCATAATATAATATAATAATACAAATAATACAATAACATAAGAACACAGCAAAAATTGATTTTTGTTTATGCATGAAAAATTCAGGACTCAGATTTTTCCAAATTTTTCAAAAAAATATTAAAATTCGTTTACGTTAAGTGTCGGTCACCAGTGACCATCGACTCACTGAATATTGAAATATAATCAAAGTAAATTTTTGTTTATGCATGAAAAATTCAGAACCTAAATTTTTCCAAATTTTTCAACAAAATTTTGAGATTCGTTTACGTTAAATTTAAGAAAAATTTAAAACCCCGATTTTTTCAAATTTTTGCAGTCTAAATATGGTCTTCAATTCCTACTTTCAACGGTACCAAAATGGCGTCAAAAATTCCCAGACTCAAAGAACATTGCCTTACATTCTCATTAAAAATTTATATTACTCAATGTGATAAGAAAATAGATATGTAAATGTATTAAATTGTAATTTTTATAAATTTCTACAGCATCAGAATTATTGATACTTTGCATAGAAAGGGTTCCAACCCTATAATTTGAATAATACTTG
Source organism: Colletes latitarsis (assembly GCF_051014445.1). Taxonomy (NCBI): domain Eukaryota; kingdom Metazoa; phylum Arthropoda; class Insecta; order Hymenoptera; family Colletidae; genus Colletes; species Colletes latitarsis. The sequence continues at coordinate 18,518,111 of NC_135145.1, forward strand.
GCTGGTGGTGAAAAATAATAATATAAATTTGAAGGAAAATTTTAATAAACATAAATCATGGTAGAACTTTATTTATTTGAAGGTCTGTTTATATAATAGCATATCTGATTTTCCAATTCTTTACTTTCTATTTACATTAAAAATTTTTTATCGAAACCTCCATTGTTCCACTGCTTTGAACACTTAACTATTCCAACTATTTACTGTTCTATTTTACACTCTATTTACTCCATTTTACACCTTCTATCGAAACACTCTTTCGTAATTATTGAAACTATTTTTCATCGTCATAGTTTAGTATCAAACGAATGATCGATGCAGAACCCTGCGAGTTTAATTACCGGAATAATTGCAGAAATTCATTTGCGAGTTAGAAAGTACAATAACATCAACACAGACTGGAAAATCTGTTCGTATTTCATTGTTTATATCATTTTGTTAGAAACGTGAAACGATCCAACTCAATTTTTATTTTTTCCAAAAAGTCGAACTGCAGATTTCATCGCCATTTTAACTCTAACGATGCATCGACAGATTTATAAAAATAAATTTATTTTATCAAACAATAAAAATTAATTCTGATGTCTGTTGCTTCATATTAATAAACATCTACCAATATGTACGCGATTAATTTTGCAAATTTACTTAGTAAACAATTGAATAAATATTGTTCAAAATTGCTCAAAAATTGATGGCAATTTTTTTATACATTTTTAAGGAAAAGGTTAAAAGTTTTTTGTATTTAACTATTTTATGTTTTATTTGTTATACATTTATTTTTGCATACTTTTTAAGTTACAAATAATATTTGATTATTTAAAAAAAGAATAAGAGGAAAATTGAGAACGATATTATTATGATTTTTCAGGCATTTCTGTTGATCCAATAAAAAAATGTTTCAAACAAAAATTAGTCAGTAATTACTTCTAAAAAATTTGCAACAGTTACAACTCACAACAATTTTTTATTTAATAAAAAAACATAAGATAGTCTCATTTTTTTTTAGGAATTTGTATATGTTTTATGCATTTTTTGATTTTCTTTAAAAAAGTATCAGGGGTCTTGGGTCGAAAATGAATTACTTCAGAAGTTACGATTTTTCGATTTTTGTTGCATTTTATTATTCAATGGTCGATGGTGGTCACCGGTGACCGACACTTAAAGCAAACGAATCTTAACTCGATATCTCGAATAAGAATTCTCGAAGAAAATGTCTCAAACAAAAGTTAGTAATCATTTCTAAAAAAATTGCAATAGTTACAATTCACAATTTTTTATGTAATAAAAAAACATAAAATCGTCTCATTTTTTTTTTAGGAATTTGTATATGTTTTATGCATTTTTTGATTTTCTTTAAAAAAGTATCAGGGGTCTTGGGTCGAAAATGAATTACTTCAGAAGTTACGCGTCGAGTTAGGTCCAATCGTGCAATGGCGATCTTGGCGACGGTGCTGCGACCTGCGTCAGTCCAGCAAAGCCATCAAGACCTCTTCGCGCTTCAGCGAGCATCGACGATGTATCGTCGAATTTCCCGTTCGTTCCGCATCGCATGATCGATAACTTTCGCGGGGGAATTTTCGTGAACTTACGTAGGTACGTTTATCTCCCCAACTTCCTAGTTTCGCCGGCAATTACCGGTTGGAGCCGGTTCGTAACTGTTGCAGATCGATCGTACGGCGGATAAACGCCAGAGACAAGCGTAGAAACAGTCGATGACGGAAGTGAGAGGCGATTTCGGACCCGGTTATGCGCAGATAAACGAACACAAAGAGTGTGCATTATTTTTTTCAATATTTAAGACTAATTTTCGTAACATTTTTCGGAACGTTCGTTCGCCGGAAAAACGAGTTTTCTAATGCACGGTGGCGCGTGAAAGTTTCCGGGACAATTATTTCCCTGGCAATCGTATAGAGAGAAAATTATCTAGCGATGAACTAAATGTTTCTATTTCTCTCTGCTTTCTAGCTCATTATAATCTGCCTCGTTATAGTTTAATTCTATGTTATTCAAAATCCATCTGTGTTTTCCATCTCGAGACTAGAAAACCACCATACTGGAAACTTTTGCATGTGCATCCCGTTGCACGTGAAAATTCTAAACACTAGATTAGATTACTTAGTTGAATGAAATATACACTCACTTCATTTCAGACATATTCGTACACATTGTATATTTGGTGGATTCACTTAATTCTCAAATTTTTACCAAATATTATTTATTTGTTACAACTGTGTTATGCTTCTAAATTCACGAAGTAGTTGTTTTTTTTCTGTCATTGTTATTGTTATTGTTATTATTATTATTATTAACTAAGTAAATACTACCTAATTACAAAGACAGATAGAGAAATATAATTATATGACAGTCTACAACGATAACAAATATGCCAATACATTTTTTCCCCCCAGAGCGGTCACCCATCCCAAAGTGCAGGATTCGAGCGCGCCCAATGCAGCTGAACGTCGACGATCGGACGACGACTGGTGCCCCCAATGCACCACCACCGTTCACAAGTACTATTTTTAATTTATTCATATAATTCATATAATGTTACTTCGATGATATATACCAAACTTAATTCCACTCGTATTCGTACACACAATAATATGTCGATTCATTTGTTTCTCATATTTTTTTTCCGTTTAATTTTTACCAAATATTATTTATACAACTATTCATATAAATTTCACTTGAATGATATATATATATACACGAAGCTTAATCCCACTTGTATTCGTACACAATATGCTGATTCATTTGTTTCTCAAATTTTTTTTCCATTTAATTTTTACCAAATATTATTTATACTACTACTATTAATTCATAATTCATATAAATTTTACTTGAATGATATATATATATACATGAAGTTTAATTCCACTCGTATTCGTACATAATATACTGATTCATTTGTTTCTCAAATTTTTTTCCGTTTAATTTTTACCAAATATTATTTATACAACTATTCATATAATTCATATAAATTTTACTTGAATGATATACATATATACATGAAGTTTAATCCCACTCGTATTCGTACATAATATACTGATTCATTTGTTTCTCATATATTTTTTCCATTTAATTTTTACGAAATATTATTTATACAACTATTCACACAATTCATATAAATCTTACTTTGAATGATATATACCCAACTTAATTCCATTCGGATTTGTTGTATTCCATAATATGGTGACTTCACTTTTCTTATATTTCTTTTCATTTTAATTCTTACCAAATATTGTTTAATAACTGTGTTATACCCCTATTTATGAAGTGGTTTTTTTCTAATTTTTTTTTAATAATTAAAGGGGTAGACGTCAAATTACAACCCCGATAAAGAGCTACAATATATACAACATACGACAATTGCAAATTCTAATAATAAATACGTCTTTTTCCTCGAGCGGTCACCCATCCCAAAGTGCAGGATTCGAGCGCGCCCAATGCAGCTGAACGTCGACGATCGGGACGAGACCAATGCATCCAATCTACCAGAAGTGTCGACAGCTATTTTTAATTTATTCATACATATAAACCCTCACATATCTCAATGCACGAATGATTTATTATACCACTTTCGAAAACAACAATTTTTTTTTTTTCCATTTATAATGCACGAATACGAGTGGATGTAATTCTTTATTTCATTCACCGATTCTTGGTAGGTTCACTGACGATTAAAATACGGTAATTAAAATGCACAACGCGATATGGCGTACGTCCTGGAATTTTTTGATGCCGGAGCTGGCGTTATGCTAGGTTTAAAATAATTTTCAATACGATTGCCCCCCCCTAGGGGAGCCCCAGTCGTTAGATGGAAACGTCCTTCGTGGAACTCCCATCCAATATTCGTCTCGAACGTTGCCTGCGCTTATGGCCGGACCCCACGATAGTTATCGCGGAAGTGAATCGTTTAAAGTACATTTGAGCCGTTGTTAACCGGCGTAGACAAAGAATTATTTGCCCTCAACGAGCGGCGAACTCTTCAGAATGAACGTAAAAATTAGTCAGATTGGAATTTTTCCACGATTAGGGTTTCTAATCGTTCTGCAGAGGGGTAACGTCCCTCGTAATTGACCTTCCGTGAACTCGATGAAAAGTTCATGATTTGTGAGATTGAATCTCGAGCGATAATTAAATTTTTTGTTTTATTTTTTATGGATTGTTTATGGAGCCAAAGTGAATTTTTTATTGTGTGATATATACTGAAATATTATCTATAGTGGATAAATTGAGGTGTATAATTATGTTTCATGAATTTATCTCACTGGGGGTCACCGGTGACCTCCGTGACGTTGGAATGTATTTCTTCGATTTTTTTTATTTTTCGCGATTATCAGCTGTCTCAGATTGTTTATTCAAGTTGTTTAGCAATGTTTCACTTGTTTATTATATTCGAGTGGGTACAACGATCGGGTAAAAGCTTTACACAAATTTTTGCATTTTATAAATTCTATTTAATTTTTTAGTCGGTTTTTAAAATTAATGTGACTTTAAATGAAGATTATGCGTTGAGTAATTCATCTGACGATAGTGTAAGCTTGCTGAGAAAATCACGTCTCAGGAGTTTCAAAATATGATTTTGTAAAATATTTTAAGAAAAACATTAAAAAAAACTAGATAGTGCAATTGCAAAAAATTATACTAAAAATGTGACATATCGTGAAGTACTGGTTTATCTTTACTTTTTTTGGACTGTTTTAAAATAACACATGCAATATTTAAAATAACATACATAATATATTCTATGTATAAATAAAACTATTTTTATATGTTCTATAGTGCATTAAATTCTCCACATTATTATAGTAACAATGATAGTATTGGATAATTTATAAGTATTGACATTTATTCTAATTATGTATTTTCACTAATATTGGTGTCGCCGGTCACCGGTGACCCCCACGAAATTAAACGTGTTAATTATAATATATTAATAATAGGCCCTTGTGAGACCTTTGTAAGCACGTAGGAATTAGAGTTGAGTTATAAAAAGGTCGCCGGTCACCGGTGACCGGCACTCAATTTGACTGGTAGCGTCGTGGGGCCCACCGGTGACCGACGACCTTTTTACAACTCAATTCTAATTTCTACGTGTTTACAAGGATCTCAAAAACGCCTATTATTATTATATTGTAATTAATGCGTTTAATTCTGTGGGGGTCACCGGTGACCGGCACTCATTTGAATGGTAGCGTCGTGGGGCCCACCGGTGACCGACGACCTTTTTATAATTCAATTCTAATTTCTACGTGTTTACAAGGATCTCAAAAGCGCCTATTATTATTATATTGTAATTAACATGTTTAATTCTGTGGGGGTCACCGGTGACCGGCACTCGATTTGAATGGTAGCGTCGTGGGGCCCATCGGTGACCGACGACCTTTTTATAACTCAATTCTAATTTCTACGTGTTTACAAGGATCTCAAAAGCGCCTATTATTATTATATTGTAATTAATGCGTTTAATTCTGTGGGGGTCACCGGTGACCGGCACTCGATTTGACTGGTAGTGTCGTGGGGCCCACCGGTGACCGACGACCTTTTTACAACTCAATTCTAATTTCTCCATGTTTACGAGGGTCTCACAAGGGTCTGTGATTATTATATTATAATTAACACGTTTAATTCTGTCGGGGGTCACCGGTGGGCCCCACGACGCTACTAGATAAATCTAGTGCCGGTCACCGGTGACCCCCACAGAATTAAATATGTTAATTATAATATAATAATCATAGGCGCTTGTGAGACCCTTGTAAACACGTAGAAATTAGAATTGAGTTATAAAAAGGTCGCCGGTCACCGGTGGGCCCCACGACGGTACCAGTCAAATCTAGTGCCGGTCACCGGTGACCCCCAGAGAATTAAACACGTTAATTAAAATATAATAATAATACACCCTTGTAAACATTATTAGAGTCGAGTTATAAAAAGAAACGGTAAACATGGGTATGCACGAGGCACAAAGACGACGCACAGTTTTACGCTGCTATTAACCTAACCTTGGTATAGTAAAGATACCCGGTAGTGAAGTAACTCAAGTATAGGACTTGCATAAATAAAGAACCATACGCGAGTTCTTAACCTTTAGGCGAGATTGTGACGTTGAAAACTGATTAGAACCATTTTCCTCCAGAAACGATAAAAATATTTTCCCTATAAAATTAATTAGATGAAATTGGTGACGTTATAATTAAATTGCAATATAAAATTTTCTCGTAACGATATTTCGATGTTGATATTTTTAAAAATTTGTTAGTATACACGATGGGTCGTAAAAAAATTCCCCAAGTTCGATTATAAAATTCGCAATACCAACAGCCTTGCTCGAAAGCGAAATGAGCAGCGTTTTTTGCACGCATTGAAAATTTATTTTTTTTTACCGCGTACTCGATAAGGTAATCCCCTTCTATCTCGCCTGGCAAACACCGTTTCATATCGCAACCACCAATATTTATAGACTCGCTTCGATCCGACGGTTAATTTACAAAAACACGAGACTCTGTTTTTTCAACGCAAAAATTACGCGCCTATTTCGCGCTAAACGCAGACATTCTGCGGAGTTTCAAAACGAAATTGATTACTCGCGAAAAATTTATTTACACGTCCCTCTGCAAACAAATAATTTCGTCGAAATGCATGCCAATGCAAATAATCGTAAAATCGAAAGCTTTTTTCCCACGTTATAAATAAATAAATAAAAAAATGTCTGGTCATGTTTAAAACATTATTTGAAAGAGTCTCTGGGCCAAATTATATTTACTAACGCGTTCACTGTCCGGTCTCTCGGCGGCGTATCCAAAAGCATGATGTCATGCCCCATATATGGGTCATAGACAGTGAACTGTGTTAACGGTTGAAAAATCGTATAACGCGTTCACTGTCCGGTCTCTTAGCGTCATATCTAAAAGCATGGTGTCATGCCCCATATATGGGTCATAGACAGTGAACTGTGTTAACGGTTGAAAAATCGTTCAACGCGTTCACTGTCCGGTCTCTCGGCGGCGTATCCAAAAACATGGTACCATGACCCATATACGGGTCATAGACAGTGAACTGTGTTAACGGTTGAAAAATCGTTCAACGCGTTCACTGTCCGGTCTCTCGGCGGCGTATCCAAAAACATGATGTCATGCCCCATATATGGGTCATAGACAGTGAACTGTGTTAACGGTTGAAAAATCGTTCAACGCGTTCACTGTCCGGTCTCTTAGCGTCATATCTAAAAACATGATGTCATGCCCCATATATGGGTCATAGACAGTGAACTGTGTTAACGGTTGAAAAATCGTATAACGCGTTCACTGTCCGGTCTCTTAGCGTCATATCTAAAAACATGGTACCATGACCCATATATAGGTCATAGACAGTGTACTGTGTTAATGGTTGAAAAATCGTTCAACGCGTTCACTGTTCGGTTTTTCGGCGGCGTATCCAAAAGCACGGTGTCATGACCCGTATACGGATCACGGACAGTGAACGTGTTAACACGATATAAAAAGCTCAGAAAATCCGAGTGATTTATTTACGTAATTTTTCTTGGCAAATAATATAAGAAAAAAATACGTTTCCACTGTTGTTAAATCCGAGACGATAAACGTATTAATATAGAAAGAGACGTATAACTGGAGACAATGATGGACGATAAATCTTTGAACGCGAAAACAAGAATGAACGAAATCAGCAAATTTCACGAAACGTCAAAATAGAACGGTGACATCTGCACGGGAACGACAATAATAACATTTTGTTCTCCGCTGGTACCTCTGACCTCCCGATAACGCGTAAAAAAAGACGATAACACGAATTAAAAGCGTTTTCATAATTTCACGTCATCCTGTCTGCCGACAAAAGCTATGGCAACACTTTCGTGTATCTTCGATAAGTATGGGAGTGGCTGGAATTACACAAGATACTCCGTAATTGGGGAAATCGAATCGAACGTTATCGTTCAGCAGTTACTAGCGTACGAGACACGCCTAATTAAGCAATGAAACTTGTGTTTACGACGCGATATACAAATTACGAAAATCATTCATAACTTGATTTAAAGAGTACGTCGAAGCAAAAACAGACTCTAGAAAAGTGAGTGTTTCACTTATTGTTAGTGTTTTTTGTAGATTTAATTATTTTGAATTGAATATTTTGGTAAAAGACAAAAAAAAAATAAGCTTGTAATATGGAGTGATATACAGTTAATTTTGAATAATTAAATTGTATCATTTGGTTGTCAATATTTATCCAATAATTATTTTATGTAGTTTAATTATTGATTAGAAGGTTAGATTTTTATAACAAAAATTACTAAATAATGAAATAAAAAATATTAAATTCGAATATTATTATAATATATCATACATGGATTATTCTTTAGTAGGTTAAAATAAAAATAAGTTCTTAAGATGGGACGTTAAAAAATATTCTGTTTGGATTTGATAAATTTCGACGAATTTTTGAATTTTAATTCTTCCTCAAAAGCAAAATGTTTACTTCGTGGAACAGTCTAGTTTCAAATAATTAATTTTAATTCTTTTGGTTGTCAATACTTAAATTTAAACAATAATTATTTCACTTACTTTAATTCATTTTAAATGATACAATTTTTACAAAAAAAAACGTATTAATAAAATACCAAAATTAAATTTGAATAATAATATATCATATTTCTCTGTTAAAATAAAAATTCTCAAGATAGGACGTTAAAAAAAAAACTCAATTTGGATTTCATAAATTTCGACGAATCTTTCAATTTTAATTTTTGCTCAAAAGCAAAATGTCTGCCTCGTGGATAAGCCTCTAGTTTCAAGTAATTAAATTTCATTATTTGGTTGTCAATACTTAAATTTAAACAATAATTATTTCACTTACTTTAATTCATTTTAAATGGTACAATTTTTACAAAAAAAAAAGTATTAATAAAATACCGAAATTAAATTTGAATAATAATATATCATATTTCTCTGTTAAAATAAAAATTCTCAAGATAGGACGTTAAAAAAAAAACTCAATTTGGATTTCATAAATTTCGACGAATCTTTCAATTTTAATTTTTGCTCAAAAGCAAAATGTCTGCCTCGTGGATAAGTTTCTAGTTTCAAGTAATTAAATTTCATTATTTTGGCTGTCAATACTAAAACAATAATTATCTCACTTACTTTAATTCATTTCAAATGGTATAATTTTTACAAAAAAAAAACGTATTAATAAAATACCAAAATTAAATTTGAATAATAATATATCATATTTCTCTGTTAAAATAAAAATTCTCAAGATAGGACGTTAAAAAAAAACTCAATTTGTATTTCATAAATTTCGACGAATCTTTCAATTTTAATTTTTGCTCACAAGCAAAATGTCTGCCTCGTGGAAAAGTCTAGTTTCAAGTAATTAAATTTCATTATTTTGGCTGTCAATACTTAAACTTAAACGGTACAATTTTTAGAAAAAAAAAGTATTAATAAAATACCGAAATTAAATTTGAATAATAATATATCATATTTCTCTGTTAAAATTAGAATTCTCAAGATAGGACGTTAAAAAAAAACTCTGTTTGGATTTGATAAATTTCGACGAATCTTTGAACTTTAATTTTTGCTCAAAAGCAAAATGTCTGCCTCGTTGATAAGTCTCTAGTTTCAAGTAATTAAATTTCATTCAAAATTAAATTTGAATAATAATATATCATATTTTTCTGTTAAAATAAAAATTTTCAAGATAGGACGTTAAAAAAAAACTCTGTTTGGATTTGATAAATTTCGACGAATCTTTGAACTTTAATTTTTGCTCACAAGCAAAATGTCTGCCTCGTGGAAAAGTCTAGTTTCAAGTAATTAAATTTCATTATTTTGGCTGTCAATACTTAAACTTAAACGGTACAATTTTTAGAAAAAAAAAGTATTAATAAAATACCGAAATTAAATTTGAATAATAATATATCATATTTCTCTGTTAAAATTAGAATTCTCAAGATAGGACGTTAAAAAAAAACTCTGTTTGGATTTGATAAATTTCGACGAATCTTTCAATTTTAATTCTTCCTCAAAAGCAAAATGTCTGCCTCGTTGATAAGTCTCTAGTTTCAAGTAATTAAATTTCATTCAAAATTAAATTTGAATAATAATATATCATATTTTTCTGTTAAAATAAATATTCTCAAGATAGGACGTTAAAAAAACTATTTCGATTTGATAAATCTCGACGAATCTTTGAACTTTAATTTTTGTTCAAAAGCAAAATGTCTGCCTGGTGGATAAGTCTACGAGTATTGATCTGGGGTACGCGTTAAGGAGGTTTCGCCGTAGCGCAAAGCCTCGATTAAAAAGAAATGTCTCGTTGCTGTCACGAGTCGATTAGTTCCGTACGGCGGCACCAGGCAGCGTAGCGTGCAACCTGGAACTCCATATACGTATGTAGGGTTCTGTCACCTGTTCGCGATGCAGCACGTTGCAGCGTGCATTGCGAAACTGGCGGCCGGATCTACGGGCAACATTAGTCACATGCCTAACAAATAAATTCGTTTCGTTCCACTAACCCAATGGCGCGATAAAATCGACCGCCGAGTTCACGATCTATCAAGGTTGCGTTTCGTAACTGGCCCCCCTCCTCCAACCCAAAGCTATCTCCGTGGCAACGTTTCCACTCTTCCTCTATCGGGATTACGTACAATTCTTATCGAAATCACTTTCTTTCGGAAATGTACGATCAAAACAAAGATTTTACTACGCTTTTATTAACTACAAGTTTCCATATGGAACTTTGATAAGTCCATTTTTTTTTTATAAATTTTCTTGAAACTTAAAATCTATACATTTTCACATTTGTGAAATATTTGTGAGATAAATTAGTTGTTTTGTGAGTTTTTATGAATAAATTTGAAGAAAATTGGACGATGTACTTATGAGAAATTGCTTGTAATCGTGTTAGAGGTTGAACGACGCCATCTTGAATCGAAAGACTATATTTAGTGAGTCTTTTATGATAGTTATTATTAAGTGAAATACTACACATATTGTTTTAAGTAACTATATTAGAATAATACTATATTTCAAACAATGATATTACTTTTTTTTATTAATTACAAGTATTCATATGGAACTTTAATAAGTCTATTTATTTTTGCAACTATAAGTTTTCTTCAAGTTTAAAATCTACACGTTTATGAAATAAATTTGTTTTTTTTTATGAAGTTGCACGAATTAATTTAGACAAAATTGAATAGTGTATTTTTGATAAATATTTTGTAATTGAATCGTTTTGCAAGGGGTTAAACGACGCCATTTTGATTTGAAATATTATTGTAAGTAAGGGCATTGTAAACAAAGATATTATTTTTTTTGTTAATTTCGAGTTTTTATATGGAATTTTAACGTCTATTTTTTTTTTGCAACTACGAATTTTCTTGAAACTCAAAACCTATACATTTTCACGTTTGTGAAATATTTGTGAAATAAATTTGATTTTTTCTTTCATGAAGTTGTACGAATTAATTTAAATAAAATTGAATAGTGTATTTTTGATAAATATTTTGTAACTGAATCGTTTTGCAAGGGTTTAAACGACGCCATTTTGATTTGAAATATTATTGTAAGTAAAGACATTGTAAACAAAGATATTATTTTTTTTGTTAATTTCGAGTTTTTATATGGAATTTTGGCATCTATTCTTTTTTTGCAACTACAAATTTTCTTGAAAGTCAAAACTTACACATTTTCACGTTTGTGAAATATTTGTGAAATAAATTTGTTTTTTTCTTTCATGAAGTTGTGTAAATAAATTTAAACAAAATTGAATAGTGTATTTTTGATAAATATTTTGTAATTGAATCGTATTGCAAGGGTTTAAACGACGCCATTTTGATTTGAAATATTATTGTAAGTAAAACCATTGTAAACAAAGATATTATTTTTTTTGTTAATTTCGAGTTTTTATATGGAATTTTAACGTCTATTTTTTTTTTTGCAACTACAAATTTTCTTGAAACTCAAAACCTACACATTTTCACGATTGTGAAATATTTGTGAAATAAATTTGATTTTTTCTTTCATGAAGTTGTACGAATTAATTTAAACAAAATTGAATAGTGTATTTTTGATAAATATTTTGTAATTGAATCGTATTGCAAGGGTTTAAAAGCCGCCATTTTGATTTGAAATATTATTGTAAGTAAAAACATTGTAAATGATGATATTATTACTTTTTTTTGTTAATTTTAAGTTTTTATATGGAATTTTAACGTCTATTTTTTTTTTGCAACTACGAATTTTCTTGAAAGTCAAAACCTACACATTTTCACGTTTGTGAAATATTTGTGAAATAAATTTGTTTTTTTCTTTCATGAAGTTGTGTAAATAAATTTAAATAAAATTGAATAGTGTATTTTTGATAAATATTTTGTAATTGGATCGTTTTGCAAGGGGTTAAACGACGCCATTTTGATTTGAAATATTATTGTAAGTAAAGACATTGTAAATGAAGATATTATTACTTTTTTTTATTAATTTCGAGTTTTTATATGGAATTTTAACGTCTATTTTTTTTTTGCAATTACAAATTTTCTTGAAACTTAACATCAACAAGTTTACACATTTGCAAAATATATCTTAAATAAATCTGTTTTTTTTTATGAATTTGTGCGTAGAGATTTAAACAAAATTGAATAGTGTACTTTTGAAAAATTGCTTGCAATCGTATGAAAGGTTAAACGACGCCATTTTGATTTTAATTGAATCGTATTAGGTGTTCGACAGCGCCATCTTGATTCGAAAGATTGTATTAAGTGAGTCTTTTATAATACAATTATTATTAAGCAAAATATTATAAATACTATATTAAGTAACTATATCATAGTAATACTATATTTCAAACAAAAATCTAATTATTTTGTCATCAATTCAAAGTTTTCATATGGAATTTTAACAAATTTTTCTTTGCAACTACAAATTTTCTTGAAACTTGCAACCAACAAGTTTACACATTTGCAAAATATCTCTTAAATAAATCTGTTTTTTTTTTATGAATTTGTGCGTACAAATTTAAACAAAATTGAATAGTGTACTTTTGAAAAATTGCTTGCAATCGTATTAGAGGTTAAACGACGCCATTTTGATTTTAATTGAATCGTATTAGGTGTTAAACAGCGCCATCTTGATTCGAAAGACTGTATTAAGTGAGTCTTTTATAATACAATTATTATAATACAATTATTATAATACAATTATTATTTCAAACAAAGATATTACTTTGTTTTATTAATTACAAGTATTCATATGGAACTTTAAGAAGTCTATTTTCTTTTCTTTGCAACTACAAATTTTCTTGAAACTTGAAACCAACAAGTTTTTTCACATTTGCAAAATATTTCATAAATAAATCTGTTTTTCTTTTATGAATTTGTGCGTACAAATTTAAATAAAATTGAAGAATGCACTTTTAAGAAATTGTTTGTAATTGAATCGTATAATAAACAGCGCCATTTTGATTTGAAATACTATCGTAAGCGAGGATATTGTTCTCAGGTCTTTTCTTTGTGGTCCCAGTGTATATTAGACGGGGCTAGAGCAAACAAGAGAAAGGAATCATAGTTTGCTATCCAAACAAAAGAAAGGAATCACAGTCGAGCGAAGCGATGACGCGAGATTCTCACGTATACGGCTCTCAGAGTCGACGAACACACTTTGAGGTTAGGTTTGATAGCCCCATAATACTTCACCCTCGAGCAATTGCGTGTAATTATGGTACGAGCACTTTAAAAGTATTAGACAACTTTTCTGTAGGGCGTCAAATGAAATTATCAAAAATAAAAAACGAACGTTTAAGAAAAATCGACACGGGTACCCAAATTTTTAGGTGAAAAAAAAAATTTCAAACCGTTCTGGAAAAATTATTTTCGGTTGCAGTGGTCAATTACAATCATTTTTGGTGAACAGACATAACCCTGAAATCCTGCGCATTTTCGAGAAAAAAATTCAAATAGATGGACAAATTGCCGTTCTACAGCCGCAACTTCGAACGTTAATAACTTTTTAACGAAGCTTCCATCAACAAATTGTTATTCTTGATTTTCGTTTTATTTTAGCCTCTAGAATCTCCCATTAAAATTTTTCCCAGCGTTGGCCCTGTATATTACAAATTTTATCGACTATCGAAATGGCGTATTGTGTAAACAATGGTGGCGAACGAAATCGTTAAATAAATCGTGCAATTTATAGGAGAAATTACGGATTCCAGTCGTACGGTGAACATTGCTCGCAGCATTCTTTATAGCTGATTGCAGCAGCTCTGCCAGGTGGACGCTCGACGACCACAATCGCGATTCATCGTGGACAGAGAGCGCTGCACCTGCGCAGATGGCAATGGCGACCTCCTATTACCCTGAGCCACAATGTGTACGCATATTTGATCAGTGAAAGGAAACCAACGCGGGAATATGGCACGCCAGTATAGTATCGATAACCAAGAAACGTGATTCGACACTGGCGATTGTTTCCTTCGAAGAATTTTTCCTTTCCAGGAGATCGATATATTCTCTTTATTTATTTATTCTGTTCTTGTAAAAATATGATAAAAGAATATTCGTTAATAATTTATGTTTCACTTCATTGATGTTATTATATGTTTATTCGATGATAATTATAGAAGACAATTTTAAACAGTGTTTTATTTTTTCAATTTTGAGGTTATGCAATTATTTTATGTAATTGTTTGGTATTATTTTTTGACATTTTTACTGTTCTTGTCAAAATATAAATTATGAATAAACATTATTACGGTTGATTCTAATGATGTTAATATATTTTCATTCATTAAAAATTATAAAAGATTGAAAATTTTAAATAGTGTATAATATTTATAAATATTTTATAAATTACTACCGAACATTCGACTCCATTGATGTTATTATATTTTCATTCAATAATAATTGTAAAAGATTTACAATTTTAAACAGTGTATTATTTTTTAAATTTTGAGGTTAGTTTTCTGCAATTGTCTAATATCATTTTTTGCCATTTTTACTATTCTTGTCAAAATATAAATTATGAATAAACATTATCACGGTCGATTCTATTGATGTTCATATATTTTTATCCAATAATAATTATAAAAGATTGAAAATTTTAAATATAAATATTTTATAAATTACGAATGAACATTCTTATATAACATTCGACTCCATTGATGCTATTACAATTTTCATTCAATAATAATTATAAAAAATTGACAATTTTAATTAGTGTATTATTTTAAAAATTTTGAGGTTAGTTTTATGCAATTGTTTGGTATTATTTTTTGACATTTTTACTGTTCTTGTCAAAATATAAATTATGAATAAACATTATCACGGTCGATTCTATTGATGTTCATATATTTTTATCCAATAATAATTATAAAGGATTGAAAATTTTAAATATAAATATTTTATAAGTTACAAACGAACATTCTTATATAACATTCGACTCCATTGATGCTATTACAATTTTCATTCAATAATAATTATAAAAAATTGACAATTTTAATTAGTGTATTATTTTAAAAATTTTGAGGTTAGTTTTATGCAATTGTTTGGTATAATTTTTTGGCATTTTTACTGTTCTTGTCAAAATATAAATTATGAATAAACATTATTACGGTTGATTCTATTGATGTTAATATATTATCATTCATTAAAAATTATAAAAGATTGAAAATTTTAAATAGTGTATAATATTTATAAATATTTTATAAATTACGACCGAACATTCGACTCCAATGATGCTATTATATTTTCATTCAATAATAATTGTAAAAGATTTACAATTTTAAACAGTGTATTATTTTTTAAATTTTGAGGTTAGTTTTATGCAATTGTCTAATATCATTTTTTGCCATTTTTACTATTCTTGTCCAATTATAAATTATGAATAAACATTATCACGGTCGATTCTATTGATGTTCATATATTTTTATCCAATAATAATTATAAAAGATTGAAAATTTTAAATATAAATATTTTATAAATTACGAATGAACATTCTTATATAACATTCGACTCCATTGATGTTATTATATTTTCATTCAATAATAATTGTAAAAGATTTACAATTTTAAACAGTGTATTATTTTTTAAATTTTGAGGTTAGTTTTATGCAATTGTTTGGTATAATTTTTTGACAATTTTACTGTTCTTGTCAGAATATAAATTATGAACAAACATTATCACGGTCGATTCTATTGATGTTCATATATTTTTATCCAATAATAATTATAAAAGATTGAAAATTTTAAATATAAATATTTTATAAATTACGAATGAACATTCTTATATAACATTCGACTCCATTGATGCTATTATATTTTCATTCAATAATAATTATAAAAGACAATTTTAAACAGTGTATTATTTTTTTAATTTTGAGGTTAGTTTTATGCAATTGTCTAATATCATTTTTTGCCATTTTTACTATTCTTGTCCAATTATAAATTATGAATAAACATTATCACGGTCGATTCTATTGATGTTAATATATTTTCATTCATTAAAAATTATAAAAGATTTACAATTTTAAACAGTGTATTATTTTTTAAATTTTGAGGTTAGTTTTCTGCAATTGTCTAATATTATTTTTTGCCATTTTTACTATTCTTGTCCAATTATAAATTATGAATAAATATTATCACGGTCGATTCTATTGATGTTCATATATTTTTATCCAATAATAATTATAAAAGATTGAAAATTTTAAATATAAATATTTTATAAATTACAAACGAACATTCTTATATAACATTCGACTCCATTGATGTTATTATATTTTCATTCAATAATAATTGTAAAAGATTTACAATTTTAAACAGTGTATTATTTTTTAAATTTTGAGGTTAGTTTTATGCAATTGTTTGGTATAATTTTTTGACATTTTTACTGTTCTTGTCAGAATATAAATTATGAATAAACATTATTACGGTTGATTCTATTGATGTTAATATATTTTCATCCATTAAAAATTGTAAAAGATTGAAAATTTTAAATAGTGTATAATATTTATAAATATTTTATAAATTACTACCGAACATTCGACTCCATTGATGTTATTATATTTTCATTCAATAATAATTGTAAAAGATTTACAATTTTAAACAGTGTATTATTTTTTAAATTTTGAGGTTAGTTTTCTGCAATTGTCTAATATCATTTTTTGCCATTTTTACTATTCTTGTCCAATTATAAATTATGAACAAACCTTCTTATATCACGATCGATACTATTGATGTTAATATATTTTCATCCATTAAAAATTATAAAAGATTAAAAATTTTAAATAGTGTACAATATTTATAAAAATTCACAAATTACGAACGAACATTCTTATATAACATTCGACTCCATTGATGCTATTGTATTTTCATTCAATAATAATTATAAAAGAGAATTTTAAACAGTGTATTTTATTTTTAATTTTGAGGTTAGTTTTATGCAATTGTCTAATATAATTTTTTGAAATTTTTACTATTCTTGTTGACATATAAATTATGAACAAACCTTCTTATAAATCACGTTCGATTTTATTGATGTTAATATATTTTCATCCAATAATAATGATAAAAGAATAACAATTGTTAACAATGTACTATTTCCTGAATTTCGTCTTTTAAACAATTACCCAATATAATTTTTCCCTCCCATTTCCAACCATTTAAAAACTCCTGAAAAACCAGCAAAAAATATCGTCGAGAAACAAGACTACAAAAATCGATAAAAAAAAATCCCTAGAATATTCTAGACGAAATTCCCTAGCGCGATATCGCTCGACAAGCGTCGCGTTGATTTACGTCGACGCGAATTAGCGACGCACCGAACACTGGCAGACTGGAAAAATGCAACTGCCTGGCGATAGATTAGATAGCTGGAAACGCACCTCGTCGCGAGTGTGCTCCGTACAAGGAACGAGCGAACACGCGCCATAGTCGTGTGTCTAGCGAGAAACAATCGATCGAATTCCATCGACGACGATAGGTCCTTTTAAAACGACTGGCTATTCTGCCAGCGAACGAACAAGTGTTTCTCGTCGGACAAAGAAGCGTTTCACGAGCGCGGCGTGTATCCACAAGAATCCATTGTTTCGACACGGAGGAAGTAATTATCGCGGAGGCTGAAGATGCGAGAGGAGCTTCGCGGAAATTTTCGAAACGCGCCTAGAATTACGACGATATATCTGAAATTGACAAACTCAATTGAGAAATTGTGGAACATCATATTTATTTGAATAAGTTAAGAATTTTCAAATGAAATTACCATGAAAATAAAAATTGAAAAAATTAACTTGGAAAATTATGGAATATTCTTTGTGTCTCCCCGACGTCGTACGACGGAGCCACACGGATATATTCGACGAGCAATTAAGCTCGTACGGCGGTTTTTACGAGGTCAATTATACTGTTAACGACCAGTCGTTTCGCGGATCGACTCGACTACGATCCACGAGCAGAGTTCCTCGAAACGTTTCGTTGTTCGGAGAAGAACGTTTCGATCGTCTTACGTGTCCCAACGGGGGAAGGATTTGTCCCATGAAAACCAGAGACGGTCGGAATAATAGATAAGCAATAACCCCGGATAGCAATTTCACGTTGGTCGATCGAACCTTTATTTCGCTCTATAATTGGATTTTTGTTTCTATCTGGATTTTCCCGGATAAGAATTTTACTCTTTAAAATGTAGCCTCGTTTGAAATATTTCCCATTTTCTGTAACTGTATTTCACGGAAAGTCAAGGGGAGAATTTACTTTTCAGTGTGAGAGTTATAACACGTTCACTGCCCGTGACCCATATATGGGTCACGGCGCCATGCTTTTCGATACGACGCTAAGAAACCGGACAGTGGACGCGTTAAACGATTTTTCAACCGTCAATACGTTCACTGTCTATGACCCGTATATGGGTCACAGTAACATGTTTTTGGATACGACGCTAAGAGAGCGGACAGTGAACGCGTTAAACGATTTTTCAACCGTCAACGCGTTCACTGTCTATGAGTCGTATATGTGTCACAGCGCCATGCTTTTGGGTACGACGCTAAGAAACCGAACAGTGAACGCGTAAAACGATTTTTCAACCGTCAATACCGTTCACTGTTCATGACCCGTATATGGGTCACAGCGCCATGCTTTTAGATACGACGCTAAGAAACCGGACAGTGAACGTGTTAATGAAAACTCTGAACCTAACAAAGGATTCTCTTTTAAAGCTTTTTGTCTACTTGTAGATTTAATTATCAGGTTCAAGAATATATAAATATTCTAGATACTCAATAATTTTTGAAATATTAATGATTCAAGCTTAATTATTATCTACAAATATAATTTTATATTGCCAATTACCACCATGGTATCAATACCACATTTTTATATTGTTTATATACGTTGTAAATTTTAATAACTGGAAAGACACTTTATTTAAAAGCTAATTATCATTTTTATGTATGAATTTCATTATTAAAACTTATTTATATTAAGAGAAAAAAGTCATGTGGCCATCCGGGAATCGAACTCAGACCAACTGGGTAGGAGTCTCTTACTCTACCACCACATCCTATGATGGTAATTAATAATTAATAGATTAAAACTATATTTGCACATAAAAATGAAACTTTAACCATCAATATTCCAAAAATTATTGAATATTTGTCCCCACAATGTTATATATTTTTAAACCTGATAATTAAATCTACAAACGTAATCGATTCTATATTAGTATTCGTTATATAAAAGTCTTATCTTTCTCGTCATATCTATTACTAGAAATGGTGGGAAGCTTAATCTATGTTAGGTGAAAATTAAATTGAAAAATCGCAGATAATAAAGATAGGAAACACGTTTCCTAGCAAACCTTATCTCATTATATTTACTATTTACAAATTTAAAAATCTACGATTTATTTTGAAATTTCGAAGTTCATAAAAGGGCCTTGAAAAGCACACTTTAAGCTTCCATATACGTTCTCCGTACCGATGATTCACTCGTTCGAGTAATTTTCCGTATTAATTGCGTCGAAGCATCGAACCTGGTCCCAAATATGGTGGTCGCTTTCACGAAGACGTCTGAATATTTTTCGCGCGAAAACGTCGGTTCGTTGCATAAGTGTCGTTCTGGGAATTGTCCGGGGCAAATTGGTCATTTATGCTGCAGATGCTAAATTATGGTTACGTAAACGTGAATCGATAAAAGGGAATAAACAATGAGCAAAACGAATAGAAAACGTGACCGTCTTTGTGATTGACGACAAAGGAGCTACACTTTAGAAACGTTCGTGCTTCGAGCCCCGACACAAACGACGCAACTCTCATCGAATATAAAGTTTAATATATCGTAATGCATAATAATGATATTGCTTATTGTTCGATTAAACAACGTGGAAAGCTATATTTATTTTATTTAGACTTTCTAGAGCAAGATTAAGGTAATAGATATTGCAGGAGAGAATTTAATTTTCAGTATTAGAGTTAACACACACGTTCACTGTCCATGACCCATATATGGGTCACAGTGCCATGTTTTTGGTTACGACGCTAAGAAACCGGACAGTGAACGCGTTAAACGATTTTTCAATCGTCAACACGTTCACTGTCTATGACCTGTATATGGGTCACAGCGACATGCTTTTGGATACGACGCTAAGAGACCGGACAGTGAACGCGTTAAACGATTTTCCAATCGTCAATACGTTCACTGTCTATGACCCGTATATGGGTCACAGTAACATGCTTTTGGATACGACGCTAAGAGAGCGGACAGTGAACGCGTTAAACGATTTTTCAACCGTCAACGCGTTCACTGTCTATGAGTCGTATATGGGTCACAGTAACATGCTTTTGGATACGACGCTAAGAGAGTGGACAGTGAACGTGATAATGAAAACTCTGAAACTAACAAAGATTCTATTGAAACTTTGCACACTTGTAGATTTAATTATCAGGTTTAAGAATATATAAACATTGTATATTTAATATTATATTGATGAAATTATTATCAAACGTAGCCTCGTTTGAAATATTTCCCATTTTCTGTAACTGTATTTTACGAAAGTCAAGGGGAGAGAATTTAATTTTCAGTACTAGAGTTAACACACACGTTCACTGTCCATGGCCCATATACGGGTCACAGCGCCATGCTTTTGGATACGACGCTGAGAGACCGGACAGTGAACGTGATAATGAAAACTCTGAAACTAACTACGAATTTCAATATATAAGTGAAAATAAATAAATTTAAAAAATTGTCTAATAAAATATTCAAAATTTTAAAGACAATGTTACAAAATATTATACAATATTATGCAATAAATAACTTTAAAAAATCCCAAAATAAAACCCGCTAAATTTCAACAAATCCCAACACATCCTACCAAAAAAGTTTGCTTCCAAGTGCACGTGAAATGGTCGCATCAATACGATGAGCATGGTCGCGAATATGTCACAACTAAGCGGGTCACTCGATTCACGAACCTAACATTTGGTATTGTCTCGTATCATACAAATTATTAATCCCTATTTAAATTGCATTAGACTTCTACATAAGTCAGAATAGATAAATGTAAAAAATCGTTCAATAAAATATTCAAAATTTTCAATAAGATATTACAAAACATACAATATTATGCAACAAATAATTTAAAAAAAACCCAACAACATCCTACCAAAAAACTCTGCATCCAGACGCACCTGAAAAAGTCGCATCGAACTTTTTCCCCTCCAACTAAAAACAACTCCCACTTCCACGAACGAACTTCCCCTCCGGGGGCAATCGACATCTTAATTAAGTAGCGGCGTTGCATGTATCTCGCAGCTGCTCTCGCCCCGCGAAAGCAGCTGATAAAACTCGATCTTCTCGAGGATATTCCCTCGCATTCTCTTACCTGAAGTTTCACGCGTGGTCTGGAGACTCGCCTGACGTAGCTGTTTCTGCTCGAGTACCGCTCGAAGGACGATGGCGGCAACGGCGGCTGCGACCTTCTCTGCGCCGTGTCGTTCGCGTTGTTTGGCTTCGCCCTCACGGTGACCGCCGCGTGGTTCGCGTGGTTCCCGTTCTGCGTCTGCGTCGCGGCGGTAACGTTCGCCTGCGGCGCGTCACGGTGACTTTTGGTACGCCGCAGCAGACGTCGGACCGTGTTCTTCACGGTGGCGGCCAGATGCGTGCCGCCACCGCCGCCGCGCCCCTCGCTGGCCTCGTTCATCGTCTTGTACTCGACCATTCTGGTCTTGGCGGGCACAGGAGCCACCCTGTGGCCGCCCGTCTCCGTCACGTACATGGCAGCCACCGTTTCTACGTGCGGCGCAATACTGGCGACTTTTCCTTCACCTTTTGGGGGGACCGAGAAGGTCGTGCTACCCTTTGCAGGCGATCTTCACGGGGGGATCTGCCCTTTTACCACGTGTCAGGGTCGTATCGAGAACTTCTACGCCCCTCCACGCATAATACAACTCTCTCGACTCCTCCGCCCTTCAGGTCGACTCGATGCCAGCAAACTTTCTTCACTCGTCGAGTATCCCGAACGATACACCGATGAAGCAGAAATTTTCACCGTATCTTCTGGCTTGCAGTGGGCGTTCCGATTCTTCGAGACGTCGCCTCCCACTCATTTGCTCTTCCCGCGTAACTGTTCGTTCGAGCGCGCAGTTATCAGGGTGGAACGGATACGCACAATCTTTTTCTCGCGCGTTCACTGAAACGTGGTCGTTAGAACCGTGTCGCGATCTGTGTATCTGTAGGGGGGAAACAGAAGCTTAAGGCTGGAGCGACGATGAATTTTCGAGTGGCAGCGCGACGTTCCGGGAGAGTATTTTTGAATTTCAGTTCTTTTTTTTTGTTTGTTTTCGAATGGAGTTACGACAGGTGGAACAAGTAAATCTGCGGGCACGCAGGTGTTTCTGTGGCAGGTGGAAGGCGAGGATTCTGCTGACCGTATCGAGAACTCTATATTTTATTATCGAAATAAAAAAGCAGTATGGCGACGTTTGTGGACTTCTTGACACTTTTAATTTCGATAATTCGTACGTGCATGGTATTTTATGGGTAATAATTTTCTGCTGTATGGGGTTTCAGGGCTAAATTGGACTACTGGTAAAAAAAATATAAGAATAATTAAGAGAGGACAGTTATTTTCTGGCAATAATTGCATTCGAGAAAAAACTTAATTGATGAAAATTATAGTCGTTGAAATAGATCTATAGATTGTTTCATATTATAAATTTAAATGAAATATTTTAAGTAAAATTTCATTTTACAGAAAATTACTATATCGACTGAGTAATTTAGACAAAAATTAAAGAACTAAATTCGGAAATTATGAAATATTTGTGTTTAGTTGAATAAGTTAAGAAGTTTTAAGTAAAATTACTGTATTGACTAATTTAATTTCTATAAAAATAAAAATTGAAAAACTAATTTGGAAAATTATTGAACATTTCTGGAGTTTATTCAAATAAGTTAAAAACTTTCAAAGTAAAATTACTGTATCGACTAATTTAATTTCCATAAAAACACTATAATAATTCAATTTCTATAAAAATAAAAATTGAAAAACTAATTTGGAAAATTATTGAACATTCCTGGAGTTTATTCAAATAAGTTAAAAACTTTCAAAGTAAAATTACTATGTTTACTAATTTAATTTCGATAAAAACACAAATTGAGAAATTATAAAACATTATGTTTATTTGAAAAAGTAACAACTTTTAAGTAAAATTACTATACTGACTAATTCAATTTCTATAAAAATAAAAATTGAAAAACTAATTTGAAAAATTAAATAAATTCCTTGTATTTACGAGAATAAACACTTTCACGTAAAATTACTATGTTTACTAATTTAATTTCGATAAAAACACAAATTGAGAAATTATAAAACATTATGTTTATTTGAAAAAGTAACAACTTTCAAGTAAAATTAATATATTGACTAATTCAATTTCTATAAAAATAAAAATTGAAAAACTAATTTGAAAATTTAAATAAATTCCTTGTATTTACGAGAATAAACACTTTCATGTAAAATTACTATGTTTACTAATTTAATTTCGATAAAAACACAAACTGAAAAATTATAGAACATTATGTTTATTTGAAAAAGTAACAACTTTCAAGTAAAATTACTATACTGACTAATTCAATTTCTATAAAAATAAAAATTGAAAAACTAATTTGAAAATTTAAATAAATTCCTTGTATTTACGAGAATAAACACTTTCATGTAAAATTACTATGTTTACTAATTTAATTTCGATAAAAACACAAATTGAGAAATTATAAAACATTTGTATTTACTTGAGTAAACACTTCGAAATAAAATTACTATATCGACCAATTTAATTTCCATAATTGAAAAACTATGTAAATAAGGAAATCATGGATGATCGTGTTTACTTAAATAAGTAAACAATGATATACAGGGTGTTCGACAACGATGGGAAAAATTTTAATGTACGATTCTAGAGGCCAAAATAAGACGAAAATCGAGAATACCAATTTGTTGATGGAGGCTTCGTTAAAAAGTTATTAACAATTAAATTCAAAAATTTCAAATCGCTCTGGAAAAATTATTTTCGTTTGCAGGGGTCAATTACGATCATTTTTGGTCATTAGACATACCCCCGAAATCCTACCCCTTTTCGAGAAAAAAATTCCAGTAGATACTGAAATTTTTCGACGAAATTAAAAAATTTCAAATCATACTAAAAAAATTATATTTACTTACAGGGGTTAATTACAATCATTTTTGGTCATTACACATACCCCCGAAATCCTACGCACTTTCGAGAAAAAAATTCCTTAACGAAAATCTTATTAAATTCCTGAATTTTTCGACGAAAAAAAAAAAATTTCAAATCGTTCTGGAAAAATTATTTTCGGTTGCAAGAGTCAATTACAATCTTTTATGGTCATTAGACATATCCTCGAAATCCTATCCACTTTCTAGAAAAAAATTCGAGAAAGTGTGAAATTTTTCGGCGGGAAAAAAAAATTTCAAATCGTTCTGAAAAAAATATTGTTAGCTTTAGGGGTCAATTGCAATCATTTTTGGTGAATAGACATACCCCCGAAATCCTGCGCATTTTCGAGAAAAAAATTCAGTAAGGGTGGAACTTTAAACGTTAATAACTTTTTAACGAAGCCTTCATCAACAAATTGGTATTCTTGATTTTCGTCTTATTTTGGCCTCTAGAATCCCTCATTAAAATTTTTCCCACGGTTGTGAGTAAAATTCAATACAGAGTGTTTCGAGAATTCAACGTCGAGGAATTTCTGTGACAATAATATATAGGAAGATAGTCAAATAAGAATGTGAAAATTTTCCGTACGAGCGAATGCATGGATGATAACTGTGCGCCTAGTCAGAATTCTTATCGTTGCACAGTGGAAAACGACTAACAATACACGTCATCGCGAGCGGAATAATTTCAGGTCGACGTACTCGATGAATATTTCCGTGAATTTTAACGGTCGTCCAATTTTACAGAGATGGGCAAAAAATTCGCGAAATATTAACGAACGAAAGACAAACAATTTTTAATTCGGTGTGTGTTGCTCGTTAAAAAGTACAATATTCTGTCTTTCGTTAATGAACGTTGCAAATAAATTGTTAGAGAGAGTTTATTTATTTTTCAAATAAAATAAAGCAACAATGCATTTTTGTTCCATGTTCCGTGAAATGTGAAACGTGTCGATTTTTTTTTTTGATTTTGGAGAAATATTTTTATAAATGAAGAAATGTACACAATACAAACGATTTTAAATAAGAAAATATCTAATAGCAAGGAGAATTATATAAAAAAAGATTTTTTTTTTGTACAGAATGTTACAAAAGAAAAATTTGGGTTAAACAATGGAAAATGAGGAATATTTGTATAAAGTTTTTAGTTTTTCAATTTTGGATATTTTTTTTTATTTTTTAAATGATAGAGAAATATTTTAACAAAAATGATGGTAAATAAGAAAATATCCAGTAACAAGCAGAGTGGTACAAAAGAAAAATTTAAGTTAAATGGAAAAATCGAAAATGGGGAATATTTGTACGAAGTTTTTAGTTTTTCAATTTTGAACACGATTTTTTTGATTTTAGAGCAATATTTCTGGGTAAAATTAAATTTATGGAGAAATGTACACAATAAAAACGATGTTAAATAAAAAAATATCGAGTTACAAAATAATAAAAAAAAAAATTTTATTGGAAAAATCGAAAATGGGGAATATTTGTACGAAGTTTTTAGTTTTTCAATTTTGAACACGATTTTTTTGATTTTAGAGCAATATTTCTCGGTAAAATTAAATTTATGGAGAAATGTACACAATAAAAACGATGTTAAATAAAAAAATATCGAGTTACAAAATAATAAAAAAAAAAATTTTATTGGAAAAATAGAAAATGAGGAATATTTGTACGAAGTTTGTAGTTTTTCAATTTTGGATATGATTTTTTTGGTTTTAGAGAAATATTTCTGGGCAAAATTAAATTTATGAAGAAAAGTACACAATAAAAACGATGTCAAATAAGAAAATATCCAGTATCAAGCAAAATTTTGCAAAAGAAAAATTTGAGTTAAATGGAAAAATCGAAAATGAGGAATATTTGTACGAAGTTTTTAGTTTTTCAATTTTGAACACGTTTTTTTTGATTTTAGAGAAATATTTCTGGGTAAAATTAAATTTATGGAGAAATGTACACAATAAAAACGATGTTAAATAAAAAAATATCGAGTTACAAAATAATAAAAAAAAAAAATTTTTATGGAAAAATCGAAAATGAGGAATATTTGTACGAAGTTTGTAGTTTTTCAATTTTGGATATGATTTTTTTGGTTTTAGAGAAATATTTCTGGGCAAAATTAAATTTATGAAGAAATGTACACAATAAAAATGATGTTAAATAAGAAAATATCCAGTATCAAGCAAAATTTTGCAAAAGAAAAATTTGAGTTAAATGGAAAAATCGAAAATGAGGAATATTCGTATGAAGATTTTAGTTTTTCAATTTTGGATATGATTTTTTTAATTTTAGAGAAATATTTTCGGGCAAAATTAAATTTATGGAGAAATGTACACAATAAAAACGATGTTAAATAAAAAAATATCGAGTTACAAAATAATAAAAAAAAAAATTTTAATGGAAAAATAGAAAATGAGAAATATTTGTATAAAGTTTTTAGTTTCTCAATTTTGGACAAGATTTTTTTGATTTTGAAGAAATATTTTTGGGCAAAATTAAATTTATGAAGAAAAGTACACAATAAAAACGATGTCAAATAAGAAAATATCCAGTATCAAGCAGAATGTTACAAAAGAAAAATTTAAGTTAAATGGAAAAATCGAAAATGGGGAATATTTGTACGAAGTTTTTAGTTTTTCAATTTTGGATATGATTTTTTTGATTTTAGAGAAATATTTCTGGGAAAAATTAAATTTATGGAGAAATGTACACAATAAAAACGATGTTAAATAAAAAAATATCGAGTTACAAAATAATAAAAAAAAAAATTTTAATGGAAAAATAGGAAACGAGCAATATTTGCACGAAGTTTTTAGTTTACAGTTTTGGACACGATTTTTTTGATTTTAGAGAAATATTTTTGGGCAAAATTAAATTTATGAAGAAATGTACACAATAAAAATGATGTTAAATAAGAAAATATTCAGTATCAAGCAAAATTTTGCAAAAGAAAAATCGAAAATGAGGAATATTTGTACAAAGTTTTTAGTTTCTCAATTTTGGATATGATTTTTTTAATTTTAGAGAAATATATCTGGGCAAAATTAAATTTATCAAGAAAAGTACACCATAAAAACGATGTCAAATAAGAAAATATCGAATTACAAATATATAAAAAAAAATTTGAATGGAAAAATAGGAAACGAGCAATATTTGCACGAAGTTTTTAGTTTACAGTTTTGGAGGCGATTTTTTTGATTTTAGAGAAATATTTTCGGGCAAAATTAAATTCATGGAGCTATAAATGAAAAAATATTTTAACAAAAACAATGTTAAATAAGAAAATATCCAGTATCAAGTAGAATGATATAAAAAAAAATTTGAGTGAAATGGAACAATAGAAAATGAGCAATATTTGCACGAAGTTTTTAGTTTACAGTTTTGGAGGCGACTTTGCTTGCTTCGCGGTATCGCAAATGGTAATTAGGGTTCGCACGCTTGCGTATGAATAACAAAATGTGTAGCATATCATTAAAAAAAATTGAAGGTTACCATTGGTTCTCTAAATGTACTGCAAACATATAAAATTTACTATGATTATAAAAAAAATAAAAATAAAACATTTTACTCATTGATTAAAGAGAAATACATTGGCTCGAACACTCTACTATACAGAGTGTCCAAAAACATTGGAACCAAACTTATACTATTTATTACTCAAGTCAAGTATACAGGGTGTTCGGCCACCCCTGGGAAAAATTTTAATGGGGGATTCTAGAGGCCAAAATAAGACGAAAATCAAGAATACCAATTTGATGATGGAGGCTTCCTTAAAAAGTTATTAACAATTAAATTCAAAAATTCCAAATCGTTTTGGAAAAATTATTTTTGGTTGTGGGGGTCAATTACAATCATTTTTCGTCATTAGACATACCCTCGAAATCCTACCCACTTTCGAGAAAAAAATTCGAGAAGGTGTGAAATTTTTCGAAGGAAAAAAAAAAATTTCAAATCGTTTTGGAAAAATTATTTTTGGTTGCAGGGGTCAATTACAATCATTTTTGATCATTAGACATACCCCCGAAATCCTACGCACTTTCGAGAAAAAAATTCCTAACCGAAAATCTAATTTCAGGCCAGAAATCGTTACCCGAAATTTTATGTGAATCTTTAAGACACCATAACTCCTGAACGGATTGGACGATTTTAATTTTCAAAAACGCAAACGACGCGTATTTAGATGAAGAATATGTAGAAATTGCAAAAATATACGAAAAGTTGATCCTTGACCCCGTAAACTGAGAAAAACCCAATAAAAATGGTCCAATTTTCAAACAGCCATAACTCCTACAATAGCGAATAAATTTCAATGAAACTTTTTTCTGAAGTAGAGTTCATAGGTACCTACAAAAAAGTATTACACAAATTTTCTGTAGGACGTCAAATAAAATTACTAAAAATGAAAAAGGAATTTTTAAGAAAAATCGACAGGGCCTAAATTTTTTGGCGAAAAAAAAAATTTCAAATCGTTCTAAAAAAAATATTTTTGGCTGTAGGGGTCAATTACAATCATTTTTGGGGAAGAGTCATATCCTCGAAATCCTACTCATTTCTTAGAAAAAAATTCAAGAAGGTGCGAAAGTTTTCGACAGAATTAAAAAATTTCAAATCGTTTTGGAAAAATTATTTTCGGTTGCAGAGGTCAATTACAATCATTTCTCGTCATTAGACATACCCTCGAAATCCTACTCACTTTCAAGAAAAAAATTCTAAAAGATGTGAATTTTTCGACGGAAAAAAAAAAATTTGAAATCGTTTTAGAAAAATTATTTTCAGTTACAGAGGTCAATTACAATCATTTTTGGTCATTAGACATACCCTCGAAATCCTACTCACTTTCAAGAAAAAAATTCCTTATCGAAAATCTAATTTGGTGCCTAAATTCGACGAAATTAAAAAATTTCAAATTATACTAAAAAAATTATATGTAGTTACATAGGTCAATTACAAGCATTTTTGGTCATTAGACATACCCTCGAAATCCTACCCACTTTCGAGAAAAAAATTCCAGTAGATACTGAAATTTGTAAACGAAATCAAAAAATTTCAAATTATATTAAAAAAATTATATTTAGTTACAGGAGTTAATTACAATCATTTTTGGTCATTACACATACCCTCGAAATCCTACATACTTTTGAGAAAAAAATTCCTTACCGAAAATCTAATTTGGTGTCTAAATTCGACGAAATTAAAAAATTTTAAATTATACTAAAAAAATTATATGTAGTTATATAGGTCAATTACAAGCATTTTTGGTCATTAGACATACCCTTGAAATCTTACCCACTTTCAAGAAAAAAATTCGGAAATGTGTGAAATTTTTCGACGGAAAAAAAAAAAATTTCTAATCGTTTTAGAAAAATTATTTTCAGTTACAGAGGTTAATTACAATCATTTTTCGTCATTAGACATACCCTCGAAATCCTACACACTTTTGAGAAAAAAATTCCTTACCGAAAATCTAATTTGGTGCCTAAATTCGACGAAATTAAAAAATTTGAAATTATACTAAAAAAATTATATGTAGTTATATAGGTCAATTACAAGTATTTTTGGTCATTAAACATACCCCAGAAATTCTACTAACTTTCTAGAAAAAAATTCGAAAAGGTGTGAAATTTTTCGACGGGGAAAAAAAAATTTCAAATCGTTTTGGAAAAATTATTTTCAGTTACAGAGGTCAATTACAATCATTTTTGGTGAATAGACATACCCCCGAAATCCTGCGCACTTTCGAGAAAAAAATTCCTTACCGAAAATCTAATTTGTCTAAATTTTTCGACGAAATTAAAAAATTTCAAATTATACTAAAAAAATTATATGTAATTACATAGGTCAATTACAAGTATTTTTGGTCATTAGACATACCCTCGAAATCCTACCCCCTTCCAAGAAAAAAATTCGAAAAAGTGTGAAATTTTTCGACGGGAAAAAAAAAATTTCAAATCGTTTTAGAAAAATTATTTTCAGTTACAGAGGTCAATTACAATCATTTTTGGTGAATAGACCTACCCCCGAAATCCTACCCACTTTCTAGAAAAAAAATTCAATACGGAGGGAACTTTAAACGTTAATAACTTTTTAACGAAGCTTCAATCAACAAATTAGTATTCTTGATTTTCGTCTTATTTTGGCCTCTAGAATCTCCCATTAAAATTTTTCCCACGTGTGCCCAAACACCCTGTATAAAAAAAGTTCATATAAACTTATGTCCGAAAATGCATCATTAAAAAGATACAAGCTTTTAAAGATATCTATAATTCATTATGGTAGTTACAACAAAACTGTTAGAAATGTTTCTAATTCCCTCATTGGCAAACATGCACGCCATCTTTTGTTTCTGAATAGCGTGCAGTATTAAACATAACCTAAAAAAATTCCAATCCCATAACCTCTGCTACAAAAACGAATTAAAAACCATTTACTCTTATTTCCAAAACAGAGTCATTAAAAGAGTTCCACAATCACTAATTCAACAAATTAAAAACCATTCTCACAGAGTGAGAAACCTTCGAAGATTGCCACGATGAATCGTGAATAACTTTCCAATAAAACATTTTCGAACATAACCTTGCACGAACCTGTTTAACCTACTTCACTTCAGTAACACTTAAACGTGTTCCCAAACGTTTTGGACACCCCGTATACCATTAACATAAACGTCTTTATTGTGCACGGGGATACAGTATACATAGAATTTCTTGCAAGAGTTCTCGATCTAACCTAACCTTACAAATAAATTCTCATATCGTACGATCTTCGTTCTCGTTTCTAACGTAACTCTGGCCATCTCTGGTTCACCGTGTTTTCGGGTGGTTCGGAGGTTAGGTTGGTCCCCGTGAGATCGATTCGAAGAAATACGAGCTGGCGATAAGAATTTACGACGGCGCTAGGGCCCCGTTTGTCGAGGCCACTGTTAAACGCAGCTGCGTACGGAACGATGTTATTCAACGAGTCGACCGTACGATCATCGCGGTTACGATTATGTTTAGATAATCCGCTTTAACGACCGCGACGACCGTCTCTGTATACGCGGCTCGAGAAGCAGTGGCGCTCAAAACGGAATCCCCCCAGAGTCGCGAATGGAAAGCACATTTTTAAGCTATTCTCGTTAGGCACACGCGCGACAAAGGTGGAGTCGCGTACTCGCGAACGAACGTTACGAAAAATCCGGTCCGGAACACGTTGCTCCGTCGGGAGGAGGATCGTCGACCCACGAACGTCACCGCCAGGGGACGCCATTTTCGTTTGGTCGCGCGCAGCCGTCGATGCCTCGCGGAACGCACGAGAGGCACGATCAGTCGAAGGTTATGCGCGCGCTATCGATCGAAACGCGTCTTTCCCAGTCGATCCTACGTACGTACCGTGCAACAGAGAATCGACGAATAAAATTAACACCGACTTTGTTTACCAACATTAATAATTCTTACATCGGCGCGAACGATCGTTGAATTTCAAGTACTCCGCGCGACGAGTAAGGAACACGTTGACCTCCATTTTCTTGGGAGCGTTTTCGCGGGGAAATGAGAAATATTCAAAAGTATCTTTAATGAAGTTGAGAATTATAGAAAGGGAAAGGGTGCAGAATGTAAAATTTGTAAGTATATATCAGGGAGATTCTAGAGACCAAAATAAGACGAAAATTAAGTGTATCAATTTGTTGATGGAGGCTTCGTTAAAAAGTTATTAACAATTAATATTCGAGAATTTTGAATCGTTCTGGAAAAATTATTTTCGGTTGTGGGGGTCAATTGCAATCATTTTTGGTCATTAGATATACACACGAAATCCTACCCCTTTTTGAGAAAAAAATTCGAGTAGGTGTGAAATTTTTTGACAAAATTAAAAAATTTAGAATCGTTTTAGAAAAATTGTTTTTAGTTACGGGGGTCCATTACAATCGTTTTTGGTCAATAGACATACCCTCGAAATTCTAACCAAATTCGAGAAAAAAATTCCTTACCGAAAATATAATTTCTGGCCAGAAATATTACCCCGAAATTCCGTGCGAATCTTTAAAACGTCATAATTTCTGAATGGATTGGACGATTTTAATGTTTAAAAAAGCAAACGACGCGTATTTTAGTGTAGAATATGTAGAAATACTAAAAATATTCAAAAAGTTGGTCCTTGACCCCGCAAAATGAGAAAAACCCCATAAAAATGGTCCAATATTCAAACAGCCATAACTCCTAGGATAGTGAATATATTTCAATGAAACTTTTTTCTGAAGTAGAGCTCATGGGTACCTACAAAAAAGTATTAGGCAACTTTTCTGTAGAGCGTCAAACAAAATTATTAAAAATCAAAAACGAATTTGTAAGAAAAATCGACAGGGGGGGGTGCCTAAATTTTTCGGTGAAAAAAAAATTTCAAATCGTTCTGAAAAAATTATTTTCGGTTGCAGGGGTCAATTACAATAATTTTTGGTCATTAGAAATACCCCCGAAATTCTAACCAAATTCGAGAAAAAAATTCCTTACCGAAAATATAATTTCTGGTCAGAAATATTACCCCGAAATTCCGTGCGAATCTTTAAAATGTCATAATTTCTGAATGGATTGGACGATTTTAATGTTTAAAAAAGCAAACGACGCGTATTTTAGTGTAGAATATGTAGAAATTCTAAAAATATTCAAAAAGTTGGTCCTTGACCCCGCAAAATGAGAAAAACCCCATAAAAATGGTCCAATTTTCAAACAGCCATAACTCCTACGATAGTGAATATATTTCAATGAAACTTTTTTCTGAAGTAGAGCTCATGGGTACCTACAAAAAAGTATTAGACAACTTTTCTGTAGGGCGTCAAACAAAAATACTAAAAATGAAAAAGGAATTTTTGAGAAAAATCGACAGGGTGTATGTGCCTAAATATTTCGACAAAAAAAAAAATTTTCAAATCGCTCTGAAAAAATTATTTTCGGTTGCAGGGGTCAATTACAAGCATTTTTGGTAAATAGACATACCCCGGAAATCCTACCCCTTTTCGAGAAAAAAATTCGAGTAGATACTGAAATTTTTAGACGAAATTAAAAAATTTCAAATCATACTAAAAAAATTATATTTACTTACAGGGGTTAATTACAATCATTTTTGGCCATTACACATCCCCCCAAAATCCTACGCACTTTCGAGGAAAAAATTCATTACTGAAAATCTTATTAAATTCTTAAATTTTTCGACGAAAAAAAAAAAAATTTCAAATCGTTCTGGAAAAATTATTTTCGGTTGCAAGGGTCAATTACAATCATTTATGGTCATTAGACATATCCTCGAAATCCTATCCACTTTCTAGAAAAAAATTCGAGAAAGTGTGAAATTTTTCGGCGGGAAAAAAAAATTTCAAATCGTTTTGGAAAAAATATTGTTAGCTTTGGGGGTCAATTGCAATCATTTTTGGTGAATAGACCTACCCCCGAAATCCTACCCACTTCCTAGAAAAAAAATTCAATACGGGGGGAACTTTAAATGTTAATAACTTTTCAACGAAGCCTCCATCAACAAATTAGTATTCTTGATTGTCGTCTTATTTTGGCCTCTAGAATCTCTCATTAAAATTTTTCCCAGAGGTGGCTCGAAATTTAACTGAAACGATCCTTGAATTCCAAATAAGTGCATTTAGTACGAAATACGTTCTCGACCTCCATTTTCTTTGGACCTTTTTCGCGGGAAAATGGAGAATATTCAAACATATTTCAAACGAAATATACTGAAAATAATCGATCGTTGCAAAATATCAAATTTATAATTAGAATTTTAAAAACTGAATTGATCAATAATTATAATTAACCTAATTTGTTGATGCAACAATAAAAGTTAAACAAAAAAAAATATTGTTCAACCAATGGTAAACAAGTAAAAAATATTTCAAACGAAGCATACTGAAACTAATCTGTTGGTGCAAAATATCAAATTTAGAATCAGATAGAATTTTAGAAATTGCATTGGACAATAATTATAATTAACCTAGTTCAATATCTATCATTTGTCAGGTATCGTGGTTGCAAATGACCCTAATAGGTTGATGCAACAATAAAAATGAAATAAAAATTAAAAAAAAATAAAAATAATTACTGTACGACCAATAATAAACGAGTTAGCCTTTTAATAATATTTTATTCCTCCATTGTTGGGAATTATAAATGCAAAATTGCTCGTAAAAATCATGTTCTCGACCTCCATTTTCTTGCGATCTTTTTCGCGGGAATATTCAAACATATTTCAAACGAAATATACTAAAAATAATCTGTTGGTGCAAAATATCAAATTTATAATTAGAATTTTAAAAACTGACTTGATCAATAATTATAATTAACCTTATTGATTGATGCAACAATAAAAGTTAAATAAAAAAACAATATTGTTCAACTAATGGTAAACGAGTTTGCCTTTTAATAATATTTTGTTCCTCAATTGTTGGAAATTACGGACTCAAAATTACTCTTGAATCATGTTCTCGACCTCCATTTTCTTGCGATCTTTTTCGCGGGAAAATGGAGAATATTCAAATATATTTCAAACGAAACATACTAAAAGTAATTCGTTGGTGCAAAATATCAAATTTATAATTAGAATTTTCAAAATTGAATTGATCAATAATTATAATTAACCTAATTTGTTGATGCAACAATAAAAGTTAAGTAAAAAAAAATATTGTTCAACCAATGATAAACAAGTTTGCCTTTTAATAATATTTCATTCCTCGATTGTTGGAAATTACAGGCCCAAAATGACTCGTGAATCACGTTTTCGACCTCCATTTTCTTGCGATCTTTTTCGCGGGAAAATGGAGAATATTCAAACATATTTCAAACGAAAAATACTAGAAATAATCAATCGGGGCAAAATATGAAATTTATAATTACAATTTCAAAAATTGAATTGAATAATAATTATTGAACAACCAATAATAAACGAGTTTGCCTTTTAATAATAATTTATTCCTCAATTATTGCAAATTACAGACCCAAAATGACTCGTGAATGGATTCAGAAGATCGCTAGAACAGCCCCAATAAATAATCAAACATCGAAACTTTAACTATGCGTTCTCCAAGTAAAGATCCACGGAAGAACCGATTAACAGGATCGATCTATGACGTAAGATTCTCGAAGCGCCCGATAATCTTTCAATCCCTGATTTACCTTATTACTTAGCCATCGTTTTATCAAAGATTACGCAACGGATTTGATCCGGAGCCAATCTCTTCGATTAACAGGGGACTTTGCGTCGAGAAAAGAATGGCAGAACCACTTAGCGAACCACTTTTCATCGATCCAGCGATCGAATTCTTCCTCCATCGAGTTTAGAACAAACGAAAGTTTCACCATCGTCAAATTTATGATATTTATATACTTCTCAATTAAGACAAATGACTATTTTTTTTGGAAGCAAAATTTTGTTGTCATTTGTCTTAATTGAGAAGTTTAAATTTCATAGATTTGACGATGGTGAATAAATAAAAATCAAATTTAAAAATTAAAGATATGATGTACTGGAAAATTTAATTTTTCACAAGCATTTAATAGACACTTTTTTTAGAATCAAAATTTTGTTGTTATTCGTCCTAATTGAAAATTATAAATTTCATAGATTTGACGATGATGAATAAATAGAAATCAAATTTAGAAATTAAAGAAATTACGTACTGAAAAATCAGAAATAAAATTTTATTTTTCACAAGCATTTAATAGACACTTTTTTTTAGAATCAAAATTGTGTTGTCATTTGTCTTAATTGAGAAGTTTAAATTTCATAAATTTGACGATTGTGAATAAATAGAAATCAAATTTAAAAATTAAAGAAATTACGTACTGAAAAATCAGAAATAACATTTAATTTTTCACAAGCATTTAATAGACACTTTTTCTTAGAATCAAAATTTTGTTGTTATTCTTCCTATTTGAAAGTTACAAATTTCATAGAATAGATGAATGTGAATAAATAAAAATCAAATTTAAAAATTAAAGAAATTACGTACTGAAAAATCAGAAATAAAATTTAATTTTTCACAAGCATTTAATAAATAGTTTCTTTTAGAATCAAAATTTTGTTGTTATTCGTCCTAATTGAGAAATTTAAATTTCATAAATTTGACGATGATGCATAAATAAAAATCAAATTTAAAAATTAAAGATATGATGTACTGGAAAATTTAAATTTTTCACAAGCATTTAATAGACTGTTTTTTAGAATCAAAATTTTGTTGTTATTTGTCCTATTTGAAAATTATAAATTTCATAGAATAGATGAATGTGAATAAATAGAAAAATTTAAAAATTAAAGATATTATTGTACTGAAAAATCAGAAATAAAATTTCATTTTTCACAAGCATTTAATACACTTTTTTTTAGAATCAAAATTTTGTTGTTATTCGTCCTAATTGAAAATTATGAATTTCATAGAATAGACGATTGTGAATAAATAGAAATCAAATTTAAAAATTAAAGAAATTACGTACTGAAAAATCAGAAATAAAATTTTATTTTTCACAAGCATTTAATAGACACTTTTTTTTAGAATCAGAATTGTGTTGTTATTCGTCCTAATTGAAAATTATAAATTTCATAGATTTGACTCTTAAAAGAAAATTTAAAAAGTGAAGTTATCACTGGAAAATCAGAAATAAAATTTAGTTGAGCAATGCTTTGTGATTGAATTTGAAAATTTGTCGTACAGGGGATGGAAATATAATTTGCTCGACGCGTCTGTCCATTACTCGCTATTTCTACTTCTAGCGTCTAAGTCGATTTCCTCCAACGAAGAAATTACATCCTACACTTTCGATTTATTTTTCCACGTAGCCCCCAGGTGTACCACCATTACAGAAACATCACGAATATCAGTGCTATGTTGAAAAAAATATTTTGATCGAGTCTAATATTTTCTTTTTTCGAGAAATTTTTATACTATTATTGTATCATTCAAATCCTTTGTATTTAAACTTTTTAAATATTTTATCCTTATATTGTTTACCCAATTCGTGTTACAAAATTATCTTTGTAACTTTGTTTCGATTATTGAATAAATAAAATGAAATAAAAATCAAATATCTTCGACTAAAAAGTTAATCACGAATATTATTGGTATTGTAAACAAATGTTTTGATTATAACAATTTTATAATATTTTTTTTACTACTATTGCATCATTCAAAAATTGTGAATTTATAATTTTTGCATTAAAAATTGTCTTTGATACCTTATTTTGATTATTGAATAAATAAAATAAAATATCTTCGACTAAAAAGAAGTTAATTTTTTAACTGAACTACGATTATAGAAATTTATCACGAATATTAGTGCAATTTTTACAAAATATTTTGATCGAGTCTAACAATTTTATAATATTTTTCGAATAATTTTTATTATTATGATTACATCATTCAAAAACTGTGGAATTTAATTTTTTTGAATATATTGTTTACCTAATTCGTATTAAAAATTATCTTTGTAACCATGTTTTAATTATTGAATAATATATATTTAAATAAAATAAAGTACAAATGAAATATTTTCGATTAAAAAATTGCAGTTAATTTTTCAATTGTACCACGATTACAGGGAATTTATCATAAATATTAGTGTTATTTTTACAAAATATTTTGATCAAGTCTAACAATTTTATAATATTTTTTTTTTTCGAGAAAGTTTCTTTACCATTATTGCATCGTTCAAAGAGTATATATTGAAATTTTTTCAACTTCATTTCGATTGCTATGTTCTACTATTTTGTACACTAATAGACGCTTATTGTTTATTGAATAAATAAAATAAAAAGAGAAATAAAAATAAAAATAAAATATTTTCGACTAAAAAATTGCAGTTACTTTTCAACAGTATCACGATTACAGGAAATTTATCACGAATATTAGTGCTATTTTTACAAAATATATTGATTAATTTTAACAATTTTATAATATTTT
Organism: Colletes latitarsis; assembly: GCF_051014445.1. Lineage (NCBI taxonomy): Eukaryota > Metazoa > Arthropoda > Insecta > Hymenoptera > Colletidae > Colletes > Colletes latitarsis. The sequence continues at coordinate 18,556,774 of NC_135145.1, forward strand.
TTTTTCGAGGAATTTTGATTACTATTATTGCATCATTCAAAAACTGTGTATTGAAACTTTCTCAACCACATTTCGATTATTATATTCTACTTACTTTAGTAGTAGAATATAATAAATAAAAATAAAAATAAAAATAAAAATAAAAATAAAAATAAAATATTTTCGACGAAAAAATTGCAGTTACTTTTCAACTGTAACACGATTTTAAGAAAAATTTATCACGAATATTAGTGCCACTTTTAAACAAATATTTTGATTAATTTTAACAATTTTATAATATTTTTTTTACGAGAAATTTTGATTACTATTATTGCATCATTCAAAAACTGTGTATTCAAACTTTCTCAACCTCATTTCGATTATTATATTCTACTACTTTGTAAACTAATAAATCTTCTATTTTACTCAATAAATAAAGTAAAAATAAAAATAAAAATAAAATACTTTCGATTAAAAAATTTCAATTAATTTTCAACTGTAACACGATCACAGGAAATTTATCACGAATATTAGTGCCATTTTTACAAAATATTTTGATCAAGTCTGACAATTTTATAATATTTTCTTTTTTCGAGAAATTTTGATTACTATTATTGCATCATTCAAAAACTATGTATTGAAACTTTCTTAACCTCATTTCGATCATTATATTCTACTTACTTTAGTAGTAGAATATAATAAATAAAATAAAAATAAAGATAAAAATAAAAATAATAATAAAATATTTTCGACTAAAAAATTGCAGTTAATTTTTCAATTGTACCACGATTACAGGGAATTTATCATAAATATTAGTGTTATTTTTACAAAATATTTTGATTAATTTTAACAATTTTATAATATTTTTTTTTCGAGAAATTTTGATTACTATTATTGCATCATTCAAACTTTTTCAACCTCATTTCGATCATTATTATATTCTACTACTTTGTAAACTAATGGGGCTTCTAGTTTACTCAATAAATAAAATAAAAATGAAAACAAAAATGAAAATAAAAATAAAATATTTTTGACTAAAAAATTTCAATTAATTTTCAACTGTAACACGATTACAGGAAATTTATCAAGAATATTGGTGCTACTTTTAAACAAATATTTTGATTAAGTCTAAATTTTATAATATTTTCTTTTTTCGAGAAATTTCGATTTCTATTATTGCATCATTCAAAAACTGTGTTTTGAAACTTTCTCAACCTCATTTCGATTATTATATTCTACTACTTTGTAAACTAATGGGACTTCTATTTTACTCAATCAATAAAATAAAAATAAATATAAAAATAAAAATGAAATACTTTCTACTAAAAAATTGCAGTTACTTTTCAACTGTAACACGATTACAGGAAATTTATCAAGAATATTAGTGCCATTTTTACAAAATATTTTGATCAAGTTTAACAATTTTTTGATGTGTAATAAAATAAAAATAAAAATAAAAATAAAAATAAAATATTTATCGACTAAAAAATTCAATAAATTTTCGTCTCAGAGCTCTTAAAACCACCCCCAATAACCCAAATATGAAAACTTCGAGAACCACCACACAGATTTAAAAATTCCACAACTCCAAAAAACCCCAAAAACAAACCAATATCATTCAATATCATTCAAGGTAAAAAATCCCATGATAAACTCAATTTCTCGTCCAATGTTCCCCATAATCGCGTTTGAATCGACGATTTGGAGTTACATTATCCCCAAAATCCAACTTCCATAGCATATTTACCCGGTCGAGTCCATGGTCGTTTCACCACCCGCGAATGGTCGCATTATTCGCGGCGGGTTCGCGAATCGTGCGCGTTCTCCTTACGTTTCGCCAGCTCGCGTGCAATTTCTTCATCAAGATCGACGTATCGCTTCGAATCTGGAGCACACATCGTCGACAGCCACCGTGCTCGGCGAGTCGAGCGCCGTTTCCATCCACGAAGATCGGGATCGAGATTATTTAGACAATTTTTCTCTTCTCTCGCGAGCAAAAACGCGTCGCGGACGCAGTTCGCGAGAAACGATGCCACAGAGTGTGGATCCGCGCGCGCGACTTCCTAATGTCGTTAAGTTAAACGAATTAGGCCAGTACGATCCGCGGACAAGCACGTAACCTTAGACCATATAGCGCAGTGATTCCCAAAGTGGGCGCTAGTGCCCCCTGGCGGCCGCTGCAGCGCCCACCAGAGGGCGGTGAAAGCGTAAAAGAAAGAAGAGAAGATTTGGAATTTTTCTTTGAGTGTACTTGGACGAATTAAGATGACTTTGAATGTTTTAACTTGTTTTATATTACCTTTCTAGTTCGATGAATAGTTTCATAATTCAATGTTTCTAATTTACAACCTTTCTTTAGTATATTTTTCGAAAAAGGTAGAAATGTAGCTTTCTGTTTGATTGATATTCAAATTTAGGAAAAATTCTTTCCCAGAGGGCGCTAAGTGATGTTTTGTTTTTGGAGAGGGGGCGGTTGGCTAAATGAGTTTGAGAACCACTGATATAGCGAACCACAGTGTGTTCAGTAATGGGGAAAAGTTAAAAACTTCCATAATTCTTCTTACTTATCTCTAACTTCCAACATTTCATTGTTTTATAAATTTTTATATTCCAAAATGTTAATAAAGGAACGTAGATTTTAATACTATCCACAATTTTGACTGAATTTGCCAATTTATCGTTGAAAATGATGCCAGAAATTTATTGGAACTTTTAATTTGATTTTTGCAAATTATGTACAGTACTATAGAACCTTCCAAATTGCTAAACAATCTTTTTACAGTATTAACAATTGGTCCCAATTTGTGGAAATTAGCAAAATGATTTTTATTAAAAAAATTAAGGTGGATTCAATTTTTTTTTAACAAATATGTGTAATTTGTTGTGCATCGATTGAGTCTCAGGTCGAAAATTGACAAGTTTAGAAGCTTTGATTTTTGTTCCGAATTTCTATTTACGCGACACACTATGGCGGCCAGTCGCGACACGTTCGCTGCGTAATTTATGGATTGTCACGTTGCTTCTATCGGAACGACTGACCGCAGAGACGATTCGAGTAAACGTGTTTCGCGAGGGAAAATGAAACGGAGACGATAAATCTGTTAGGAGCATTCGTGGTATTGAAACGAAAAGTGAGAAATTTTTAAAGCATAACATTTTTTAAATAGGATTATGGGGTTTTTCTAATTTTTATATTTGGAGGATAAAATTTTGAAAAAGATTGTACGTTTCTTCAAATTTTGATTTTTATGGTTATGACAAGACTGTGAATGGCTGAAATACTGAAAAGAAAAGTGAGAAATTTGAAAAAAAAAAAAAAAAAAAAAATGAAATTTTGAAAAAGTTTACATATTTATTCAAATTTTGATTTTCAAGTTTATCTAAATTTTGATTTTTATGATTATTCTGCATGAGATGATGAATTTGGTATGAACAACTGACGTATTAAAGATAAAAGTGAGAAATTTAAAAAAAAAAAATTTTGAATTAAGTTTACACATTTAAACAAATTTTGATTTTTGCGATTATTTTGTGTGAGACAATATCTATTGTGAACAGCTGACGTACAAAAGACAAAAGTAGGAAATTTGAAAAAAAAGATGAAATTTCGAAAAAGTTTACACGATTATTTAAATTTTGATTTTTACGATTATTTTAAGAAACACAATAAATGAACAGCTGACGAACTGAAGCGAAAAGTGAGAAATTTTGAGAAGAAAAAAAAAAAATGAAATTTTGAAAAAGTATACACGATTTTTTAAATTCTGATTATTACGATTGTTTTGTGTGAGACGACAAGTCTGTTAGGAATGTCTGACGAATTGAAACGAAAAGTGAGAAATTTCGAAAAAGTTTACATATTTATTCAAATTTTCATTTTCAAGTTTATTCAAATTTTGATTTTTATGATTATTCTGCATGAGATGATAAATTTGGTATGAACAACTGACGTATTAAAGATAAAAGTGAGAAATTTAAAAAAAAAAATTTTGAATTAAGTTTACACATTTAAACAAATTTTGATTTTTGCGATTATTTTGTGTGAGACAATATCTATTGTGAACAGCTGACGTACAAAAGACAAAAGTAGGAAATTTGAAAAAAAAGATGAAATTTCGAAAAAGTTTACACGATTATTTAAATTTTGATTTTTACGATTATTTTGCGAAACACAATAAATGAACAGCTGACGAACTGAAGCGAAAAGTGAGAAATTTTGAGAAGAAAAAAAAAAAAATGAAATTTTGAAAAAGTATACACGATTATTTAAATTCTGATTATTACGATTGTTTTGTGTGAGACGACAAGTCTGTTAGGAATGTCTGACGAATTGAAACGAAAAGTGAGAAATTTCGAAAAAGTTTACATATTTATTCAAATTTTGATTCTAAAGTTTATTCAAATTTTGATTTTTATAGGTATTTTGCGTGAGACGATAAGCCTCTTACGAACATTTGACGAATTAAAACTAAAAGTGTGAAATTTCTCAAAAATAAAATTACACTTTTATTCTCAAACTTTCATTTTTGAAGGACAAAATTTCGAAAAAAATTTCACGTTCATACAAATTTTGAATTTTATGATTATTCTGTATGAGACAATAGCTATTATGAACAGTTGACGAACTGAAGTCAAAAGTGAGAAATATAAAAAAAAATTTTGAATTAAGTTTAAAAAAACACATTTATACAAATTTTGATTTTTACCATTATTTTGTGAGAGATGATAAATCTATTATGAACAGCTGACATACTGAAACGAATAGTAAGAAATTTGAAAAACAAATGAAATTTCGAAAAAGTTTACATATCTATTCAAATTTTGATTCTCAAGTTTATTCAAATTTTGATTTTTATAGATATTTTGCGTGAGACGATAAGTCTCTTACGAACATCTGACGAATTGAAACTAAAAGTGTGAAATTTCTCAAAAATAAAATTTTTGAAATAAAATTACACGTTTATTCAAACTTTCATTTTTAAAGGACAAAATTTCGAAAAAATTTACACGATCATACAAATTTTGATTTTTATGATTATTCTGCATGAGACAATAGCTATTATGAACTGTTGACGTACTAAAGTCAAAAGTGAAAAATATAAAAAATAGAATTTTGAATTAAGTTTAAAAAAACAAATACAAATTTTCATTTTTACCATTATTTTGTGAGAGATGATAAATCTATTATGAACAACTGACGAACTGAAGCGAAAAGTGAGAAATATCGAAAAAGTTTACATATTTATTCAAATTTTGATTTTCAAGTTTATTTAAATTTTGATTTTTATAGATATTTTGCGTGAGACGATAAGTCTCTTACGAACATTTGACGAACTGAAACTAAAAGTGTGAAATTTCTCAAAAATAAAATTTTTGAAATAAAATTACACGTTTATTCAAACTTTCATTTTTAAAGGACAAAATTTCAAAAAAATTTACACGTTTATATAACTTTTGATTTTTACGATTACTTTGTGAGAGCTGATAAATCACTCTTGTTTTCATGTGTTTCTGCGTCGTCAAGATTTGCTATTTATTTTTCCAAAGAGCGTAGCAATGGTCTTACGAGCGATAACCTCTCGCTGCCCGGATTGTTGTCATCCTCCAAACTGCACGATCGATGAAAGATAGTCGCGTCATGGCGCCAGATACTAAAAATCGTGTGATCTTCCCGAGTCACGCTGACAAATATATCAGAATATTTTTGGTGACAATCTTGTTCGTTTTTAGCAAAATTAGAGGCTATTACTGGGGGTTTTTAAAACGACTTTTTCATTACTATTAACGTTAGATCTAGGGACAGTGATGGGACGAATTTTTGTTAAAATTTATCACCTTGATGATTTTATTTAAATATAGTTTTTCTATTAATATAAATACTACGATCAACTTCAGTATAAATTCCTAATAAAAGTGTTTATAAGTTATGTAATTTTAAGCACAAAGCCTGAAACCTCTCAAATTGATCTATTCATTACCTGTTATGCATACTTGCACACAGTGTTTATATCCACTGACGTGATGAGTATATTAAAATGCTGTTTTTAAAAACTGTTATGTTTTGTAGCTTTAAATATGGAGTCTGAAACCTCTCAAATTGGTCTGTCCATTACTCGTTATGCATACTTGCAATATGTTTACATGCATCGACATTGAGGTCACTTTAAAACGCTATTTTTCTTTAAATATACATCGATCAAATTCAACATAAATTGCTAACAAAATTATTCAATTCTATAACTCCAAATATAGAATGTCAAAGCTCTCGAATTTATCTGTCCATCATTTATTATGCATACTTGCAACATGTTTATACGCATTGACGTTAAGGTTATATTAAAATGGTGTTTTCTTTAAATATACATCGAACAAATTCAACATAAATTACTAAGAAAACTATGAAATTCTATAACTTCAAATATAGAATGTGAAACCTCTCGAATTGTCCATTATTCATTATTTATACTTGCACGCAACGTCGTTTATCGACATCGATACGCTATTACTTATTCCAACCGAGTCTGACTATTAAAAAGACAGTCCCAACGAATACTACCACGCAACAATCAATTATTAAGAACTCCCACGCAAGTAGAAATAACCAGTACTGGTCTGGCATGTTCGCCAATTATCCAAATATTTTCAAAAACAAAACATTCTATGGAAAAAATTATATTCTACATTTTCAAACTCAATGTCCCACGCAGAATAATCGAGAAAATCAAAATTTAAATAAACGTGTAATTTTCGTTCAATAATTTTATCTTTTAGAAGTCACTTTTCGATATAGTTCGTTAACTGTTCATAATAGACTTCTTGTTTTGAGCAGAATAATCGTCAAAATCAAAATTTTATGATAATAAAAACTTAATTTAATAATTTTATTTTTTCGAAATTTCTCACTTTTCGCTTCAGTTCGTCAGTTGTTCATGATAGATTTATTGTCCCTCACGAAATAATTGTAAAAATCAAAATTTAAATAATCGTGTAAACTTTTTCGAAATTTGTCAATTTTCGCTTCAGTTCGTTAGCTGTTCATAATATATTATGATCCTTTTCGGTGTATGTAAAATATCAGATGCAGATATTCGATACTTTAGAAGAATATCAATTTCTTGACTAAGGTTTCGTTAAAAAGTTATTAAAAAATTAAATTAAAAAATTTCAAATCGTTCTGGAAAAAATATTTTTAGATGCAGGGGTGAATTACAATCATTTTTGGTGAATAGACATATCCCCTAAATCCTACCCAGTTTCGAGAAAAAAAATCATTACCGAAAATGTAATGTCTGATCATGAATGAATGATTCCCCTGATATTTCACGTGCTTCAAATCGTTATAAAAAAATTATTTTCGGTTGCAGGGGTAAATTACAATCATTTTTGGTGAATAAACATACCCCTGAAATCTTACCCATTTTCTAGAAAAAAATTCAAGATGTAAAATTTTTCGACGAAAAAAAAAAAATTTTCAAATCGTTCCGGAAAAATTATTTTTAGATGCAGGGGTGAATTACAATAATTTTTGGTGAATACACGTACTTCCGAAATCTTGCGCATTTTCGAGAAAAAAATTCAAATAGATGGACAAATTGCCGTTCTACAGCCGCAACTTCGAACGTTAATAACTTTTTAACGAAGCCTCCATCAACAAATTGGTATTCTTGATTTTCGTCTTATTTTGACCTCTAGAATCCCTTATTGAACATTCGAATTGAATTAATATTCAATTTCATAAGACATCCAATGAGGTCATACAAAACTAATTTATAATTGTCCCAGTTTGATTATTTATATCTCAAAAACTATTCAGTATCTACAATTAATATTTTACATAGATCAAAAGGAATCTCTTTACTATCACTCTACGAAAGAACATTAAAATCGAAGTCGTATATTTCGTGTCCTTCGCTTGTAAGTGTCGCGGTGTTTGACTTTCTAGAGAAATCGATGAAACCGAGCAGCGAGTGAGATGTCTTCCAACTGGCGAATGCAGCTTCGAGCGATACGCGGGTCGTCGGGGAACCTGTTGCATCGACGGTACGCAAATTAAAAAGCGACGACCAAGCGCGCACACGCGTATACGGGGACGTCCAACGCAATGTCAGCTATCGTTACTCGCGTCACGCGTCAACTCGCCTCCTCGTTTGCGACACTCGCTGCCCAGTGCAATTGATAAAGGCTGCGAGCGTGTCGCGAACAGGGGCGTAAATCTTGCCCACTGGGTAAGCCGGAGTAGCGAATAGGTGAATCTAACTTTTCCTCGCCAAGCATACTTACAAGGAGAGGTTCAACGATTTTGTCGAAGCTTTCCAACGCTCTTAAATTAGACTTTCATTTCTATTTATCTGGATTTTACTTGGTAAAAGAAGTAGCCTCGTTTGAAATATTTCCCATTTTCTGTAACTGTATTTCACGGAAAGTCAAGGGGAGAATTTAATTTTCAGTGTGATTGTTACAACTCACGTTCACTGTCCATGCCCCGTATATGGGGCACGACGCCATGCTTTTGGATACGACGCTGAGAGACCGGACAGTGAACGCGTTAAACGATTTTTCAACCGCCAACACGTTCACTGTCTATGACCCATATACGGGGCATAGTGCCATGCTTTTAGATGCGACGCTGAGAGACCGGACAGTGAACGCGTTGAACGATTTTTCAACCACCAACACGTTCACTGTCTATGACCCATATACGGGGCACGGCGCCATGCTTTTAGATGCGACGCTGAGAGACCGGACAGTGAACGCGTTGAACGATTTTTCAACCGCCAACACGTTCACTGTCTATGACCCATATACGGGTCACAGCGCCATGCTTTTGGATACGACGCTGAGAGACCGGACAGTGAACGCCGTTAAACGATTTTTCAACCGTCAATACGTTCACTGTCTATGACCCGTATATGGGGCACAGTACCATGCTTTTAGATGCGACGTTAAGAAACCGGACAGTGAACGTGTTAATGAAAACTGAATTTAACGAAGATTCTGTTGAAAATTTTTAACATTTGTAGATTTAATTATCAGGTTTAAGAATATATAAACATTATATATATTTAATATTATATCGATGATTAAAGCATCATTATTATCAAACGTAGCCTCGTTTGAAATATTTCCCATTTTCTGTAACTGTATTTCACGGAAAGTCAAGGGAAGAGAATTTAATTTTCAGTGTGAGAGTTATAACACACGTTCACTGTCCATGCCCCGTATATGGGGCACGGCGCCATGCTTTTGGATACGACGCTGAGAAACCGGACAGTGAACGCGTTAAACGATTTTTCAACCGCCAACACGTTCACTGTCTATGACCCATATACGGGACACAGTGCCATGCTTTTAGATACGACGTTAAGAAACCGGACAGTGAACGTGTTAATGAAAACTGAATTTAACAAAGATTCTGTTGAAAATTTTTAACATTTGTAGATTTAATTATCAGGTTTAAGAATGTATGAACATTATAGATAATCAATAATTTTTGAGAATTAATGATTCGAGTTTCATTATTATCTACAATTATAATTTTATATTGCCAATTACCACCATGGTTATCAATACCACATTTTTATATTGTTTATGTACGTTGTAAATTTTAATAACTGGAAAAACACTTTATTTAAAAGCTAATTAGCATTTTTATGTATGAATTTAATTATTAAAACTTATTTATATTAAGAGAAAAAACTCATGTGGTCATCCGGGAAACGAACTCGGACCAACTGGGTAGGAGTCTCTTACTCTACCACCACATCCTATGGTGGTAATTAATAATTAATAGATTAAAACTATATTTGCACATAAAAATGTAACTTTAACCATTAATATTTCAAAAATTATTGAATATCTGTCCCCATAACATTATATATTTTTAAACCTGATAATTACATCTACAAGTGCAATAGTTTCTAAATTAATATTTATTATATAAAAGTCTTATCTTTTTCGTCATATCTATTACTAGAAATTATGTGAAGCTTAATATTAGATGAAAATTAAATTGAAAAATCGAATATAACAAAGATAGAAAACACGTTTTCTAACAAGCCTTTGAATAATGTTTTAATTCAATAGTGTGTACTTTTGAGAAATTGCTTGTCACTAAATTGTACATCAAATGGTTAATTATGAAAATTATATTATGAAAATTTTGCTCAATACTAATAAAATTTAAGGAGACAAATTTTAAGTTATATGTATAGTTCACTATTGTCCAGAATCAAAATTTTGGTTTTCTAAAAATTATTATATTGGAATGAAAATTTCAGAGTTTAGGGGGACAAATTTTAAATTATATTGTAGATCACTATTGTGTAGAGTCAAAATTTTGCTCTTTTAAAAAATTTTATATCGAAATGAAAATTTCAAAGTTTGTTGGGACAAATTTTAAGTTACATATAGTTCACTATTATCTAGAATAAAAATTTTTATAACCTAAAAACTGTTACATTGATATAAAAATTTCAGGCTTTAGAAGTACAAATTTTAAATTATACAGTTTGTCTAGAATTTTATCTAGAATCATCACTATTGTTTAGAATCAAAATTTTGGTCTTTTAAACAATTTTATATCAAAATGAAAATTTCAAAGTTTGTTGGGATAAATTTTAAATTACATATAATTCACTATTATCTAGAATAAAAATTGTTTGCAAAATTGCTTGTAATTAAATCGTACGTCAAATGATTAATAACTTGTAAAATAATTTACATGTTCCTTTTTATTTAATAAACCGACAACATTTTGTGTTAACAAAGTAGATCGATGCAAACGTATAATTTAAACAAGGAATTAAATCGTGAAATTTATTAAATCACGTTAAAATAACGAGTTGTTTGTCTCTTTATTTATTGAACGACTGTCGTAATAATGCAGATTAACGCATTTCCTGTCGCGTGGGTCGCCCGTGTCCAACTCTGTACTTCTCCATTCAGGCTCTTTGATATTTTCTCCATTAAGTGTAACATTCTCATAAATTATTCCATGAAATCATAAATAATAATTAACACACCGTCGTTGAACAAAACAATTTAAAAAAAAAAATTTCTGAATAACAATTTCGTTATTTCGACCGTAGTAAAATATGTTTGAGAATGTTAAATGGAAAAGTTAAACATTTTCCGTTGTTCAAACATTTGCTTTTTGCTTCCACGCTACAACACGGGTGATCTCATCGACAGAGTATGTAATCATGCGAATAGCTATTGCTGCAAGATAGATTTCTTTGATGGATATCTCACTTCCTTCGGATCTATTATTCACAGATTCAATTGGAGTCTGAGGAAACTTCTAACGTTAACATTATTGCAACATTTATCACTCTGAGTACACTGATGGATCATTACGGACGTAAATAAATAAATACGAGTCGATGCTTCAGTTCAAGCAATTTCTTCGAGGGGTCAAATATTTTTATTAAGAATTTTCTCGTTTATTTTGAATTAATCTTACTTTATACAAAATTTTCTTTGGAAAATTTAAAAAATTGAGTGGTTCAATATAGTGGAAAATTTATGACAATTTATTTTTGTATTCTTTTTACAATTTTCAATCGATCTTAATATATACGAAATTTTTTTTGAAAATTAAAAAAAATGTTTGAGTGGTTTAATATAGTGGAAAATTTATGAACATTTATTTTTGTATTCTTTTTACAATTTTGGAATGTTTAATTTTGAATCGATCTTAATATACACGAAAGTTTTTTTCAAAATTTAGAAAAATTTTTGAGTGGTTGAATATAATGGAAAATCTGAGAATATTTATTTTTGTATTCTTTCTAAAATTTTGAATCAATTTTAATATACACGAAATTTTTTTTGAAAATTTAAAAAAATGTTTGAGTGGTTCAATATAGTGAAAAATCTAAGAATATTTCTTTTTTATTCTTTATAAAATTTTGAATCGATCTTAATATTCGCCAAATCTTTTTTGAAAATTTAAAAAAAAATGTTTAAGTGGTTGAATATAGTGGAAAATCAATGAAAATTTATTTTTGAATTCTTTCTAAAATTTTGAATCGATTTTAATGTCCACGAATTTTTTTTCAAAATTTAGAAAAATGTTTGAATGGTTGAATATAGTGGAAAATTTATGAAAATTTATTTTTGTATTCTTTCTAAAATTTAGAATCAATCTTAATATACACGAAATTTTTTTTGAAAATTTAAAAAAATGAGTGGTTCAATATAGTGAAAAATCTAAGAATATTTCTTTTTGTATTCTTTATAAAATTTTGAATCGATCTGAATATTCGCGAAATCTTTTTTGAAAATTTAAAAAAAAATGTTTAAGTTGTTGAATATAGTGGAAAATTTATGAACATTTATTTTTGTGTTCTTTTTAAAATTTTGAGTATGAAATTTTGAATTGATCTTAATGTACACGAAATTTGTTTTGAAAATTTAGGAAAATTTTTGAGTGGTTGAATATAGTGGAAAATCTATGAAAATTTATTTTTGAATTCTTTCTAAAATTTTGGAATGTTTAATTTTGAATCGATGTTAATATACACGAAATTTTTTTTGAAAATTTAAAAAAATGTTTTAGAGGTTGAATATAGTAAAAAATCTAAGAATATTTATTTTTGTATTCTTTCTAAAATTTTGAATCAATTTTAATATACACGAATTTTTTTTGATAATTTAGAAAAATATTTGGGTGGTTGAATATAGTGGAAAATCTATGAAAATTTATTTTTGAATTCTTTCTAAAATTTTGGAATGTGAAATTTTGAATCAATCTTAATATACACCAAATTTTTTTTGAAAATTTAGAAAAATTCGTTTGAATGGTTGAATATAGTGAAAAATCTAAGAATATTTATTTTTGTATTCTTTCTAAAATTTTGAATTAATCTTAATATTCACCAAATTTTTTTCCAAAATTTAGAAAAAATGTTTGAGTGAATAAATATAGTAGGAAATCTAAGAATATTTATTTTTGTGTTCTTTCTAAAATTTTGAATATGAAATTTTGAATTGATCTTAATATACAGCAAATTTTTTTTGAAGATTTAGAAAAATTCGTTTAAGTTGTTGAATATAGTGGAAAATCTATGAAAATTTATTTTTGTGTTCTTTCTAAAGTTTTGGAATGTTTAATTTTGAATCGATCTTAATATACACGAAATTTTTTTTTCAAAATTTAGAAAAATGTTTGAGTGAATAAATATAGTAGAAAATCTAAGAATATTTATTTTCGTATTCTTTCTAAACTTTTGAATCAATTTTAATATACACGAATTTTTTTTGATAATTTAGAAAAATTTTTGAGTGATTGAATATAGTGAAAAATCTTCGAAAATTTATTTTTATATTCTTTTTAAAATTTAGAATATCCTCAAAACACGCATAAATAAAATTGTACGAACCACTTAAACTGTCGAGAAATCTTCAAGTAAAAAAATAAAATGTCGTCGACCGTAGAAATCGCGAATCGTTCGAATCGATTGCTACTTCGACTTCGATCTCGTTGTCTAAGAATGATTTAAATGATTTGATCGATGTACATCGATACGGATGTCGTCAGAGTTCAAAGATCGAAACAAAAACACAGTAATCAAAAAAAAAGAAAAAGAAAAAAGAATCTTCAATTTTTATGTTGGATTGCATCATAAAATAATGAATAATCGCAAGTGTAAAATATTTTAATAATACTTTGGGGACCGTTTTGGCTTTTATTCACGCTTCAGGGAATTATAAAATAATTGTGTTTGTGTCGATAAATGTTTCTCAAATTTTATAGAATTTTATAGAATTTTTTTGACTTTTATAGAATTTTATAGAGTTTTATAGACTTTTATAGAATTTTATAGAATTTTATAAAATTTTATAGACTTTTGTAGAAATTTATAGACTTTTGTAGAATTTTATAGAATTTTGTACAATTTTATATTTTTTCAAAAATAGAGTACTTCCAATTAATATCTGAGTAAATCATTTCGAAAACAGTATGTTATCCAAAATATCTAGTTCTATCTTATCAATTTTGATTCATATAAAGTTTTTGAAAAAATAATTGTACAACTTCAAATTATCATTTTAACATGAAAAATCCATTTCAAAGCTTTCAATTTTAAGCTTTAGTGACAAATAAATTATTTCGTCAACAAGATAGTGTTTATTTTTAGAATGATTTAACGCCACTTCGCGGGCAACACACACACCTGTTGCAGTCTGAATTGCACTATAAATTTTCTACAGGAAAGTCGAACGATTTACCTATTGATGTATTTAGAATTGTTATGAATACACATAGAAATAAGAAAGTCTAATGAATTTTTTCTCTATGGTTAAATTTGCAAAAATATTCAATGTAAAAATTTATGAATATCACTGAAAGTAATAAATATACAAGGTGCTCAGACAACCGTGGGAAAAATTTTAATGGGGGATTCTAGAGGCCAAAATAAGAAGAAAATCAAGAATACCAATTTGTTGATTGAGGCTTCGTTAAAAAGTTATTAACATTTAAAGTTGCGTGCGCGCAGCTGTTCTCACAGGCGGAACTTTAAACGTTAATAACTTTTAAACGAAGCCTTCATCAACAAATTGTTATTCTTGATTTTCGTCTTATTTTGGCCTCCAGAATCCCCCATTAAAATTTTCCCCACGGTTGTCTGAACATCCTGTATATGCGAAATGTCGATGCAAGAATTTGCGTAGTTTCTTTACAAAAAAAAAAAATACCAAAGAGAACGTAAAAAAAGTCAGTTTTACAGTAGATGGCCCCCTCAATACGAAGCTAGTTATTCACGTGAGATTTATTACTAAATGGTTTCAATGCGATCTGGATAGACTGTAATTCGTCGAATTGACCTTATCGCGCCTGCATCCTGCGTTTGCCAATGGGAAGATCGGATTGTAATCCCGTCGGTGCAATTAATTCTCTCGATTCGGCGTCCTATCGCGTCACAATCCCCGGTGATATGCATTTCATGGGTGATCTGTAACCGCGCGGATGAAATGTCCCTACCGTACCGAGAATTATCTCCTACAGTGAGTGATTCCAGCAAATGGGACTAACTATAGCTATGCTCTGAGCGAGGGAAGAGAGAAGTACTGCAAAAAATTTATGAGGGGGTTGAAAACCTCTTTTACGATTCGACTTTGCTTTCGAGTGTATCAATTCATTGGGGGGAAAATTGTGATTTGAAGGTGTTTTTTTGTGATTCGAGTGTGTTCCTTGTGATTCGAGTGTGTTTTATGTGATTTGAAGGTGTTTTTTTGTGATTCGAATGTGTTTTTGTGATCCGTATGTTTGTTTGTGATTCGAGTGTGTTTTTTGTGACACGAATGTGTTTTTGTGACTAGAGTGTGTGTTTTGTGATTTGAGTGTTTTTGTGATTTGAAGGTGTTTTTGTGCGATTCGAGCGTGTTTCTTGTGATTGAAGTGTGTTTTGGTGTTTTGAAGGTGTTTTTTGTGATTCGAGTGTGTTTTTGTGATCCGTATGTTTGTTTGTGATTCGAGTGTGTTTTTGAGATTTGAGGGTGTGTCTTGTGATTCGAGTGTGTTTTTTGTGACACGAATGTGTTTTTGTGACTAGAGTGTGTGTTTTGTGATTTTAGTGTTTTTGTGATTTGAAGGTGTTTTTGTGCGATTCGAGCGTGTTTCTTGTGATTGGAGTGTGTTTTGGTGTTTTGAAGGTGTTTTTTGTGATTCGAGTGTGTTTTTGTGATCCGTGTGTTTGTTTGTGATTTGCGCGTGTTTTGTGATTTGAGTGTGTTTTTTGTGACTCGAGTGTGTGTTTTGTGATTTGAAGGTTTTTGTGATTTGAAGGTTTTTTTGTGTGATTCGAGCGTGTTTCTTGTGATTCGAATGTGTTTGTTTGTGATTGGAGTGTGTTTTGGTGATTTGAAGGTGTTTTTTGTGATTCGAGTGTGTTTCTTGTGATTCGAGTGTGTTTTTTTGTGACTCGAGTGTGTTTTTGTGATTCGAGTGTGTGTTTTGTGACTCGAGTGTGTGTTTTGTAATTCGAGTGTGTGTTTTTGTGATTTGAGTGTATTTTTTTTAATTCTCTGGGGATCGAACTCGAGACCTCAAGAATCAAAGACAAGCGTCTAATCCACTTAGCCACGGAGGCCTCAATTTCTAATGTTTGTTTACTGGATTTTTTGGATACCTTGGATCATTTTGTAACAGATACGAGATTATCGAGAACTCAATTCTTAAGATATTTTATTTTATTTTTAAAAGTTTCTTGTTATTTTGATTTTGTAGAAAATCTCATAAAAAGGAATGTGAAATATCTTTTAAAGTATTGAGTTTTCGATGATTATGTTTCACACCTCTAATGTGTCGAATGGACCAAAGAATCGATCTATATAAAAATATCAAACAATTTTGTCTGTTGACCAAAGATGCTTGCAATTGACCCCTGCAACCGAAAATAATTCTTCCAGTTCAATTTGAAATTTTTAATTTTTTCGAAAAATTTATCTACCTTTAGGAATTTTTTTCTCAAAACTGAGTAGGATTTCGGGGGTATGCGTATCCACTAAAAATTATTGTATTCGACAACAGTAATCGAAAATAATTTTTTCAGAATGATTTGAAATTTTTTAATTTTATAGAAAAATTTGCCTCCTACTTTATTTTTTTTCTCGAAAGTGGATAGGATTTTGGGGGTATGTCTATTGACCAAAAATGATTGTAATTAACCTCCGCAACTGAAAATAATTTATTTGGAACGATTTGAAAAATTTTTTTTTCGTCGAAAAATTTAGGCACCTAACCCTGTCGATTTTTCTTAAAAATTCGTTTTTCATTTCTCATAATTTTATTTGACGCCCTACAGAAAAGTTGTCTAATACTTTTTTGTAGGTACTCATGAGCTCTACTTCAGAAAAAAGTTTCATTGAAATATATTCACTATCGTAGGAGTTATGGCTGTTTGAAAATTGGACCATTTTGATAGGGTTTTTCATATTTTAAGGGGTCAAGGAACAACTTTTCGGATATTTTTGCGATTTGTACATATCCTCTACCAAAATATGCGTAGTTTGCTTTTTTAAACATCAAAATCGTCCAAACCGTTCAGAAATTATGACGTTTTAAAGATTCGCATGAAAAATCGGGCAGACATTTCTGGCCAGAAATTATATTTTCGGTAAGGAATTTTTTTCTCGAAAATGATTAGGATTTCGAGGGTATGTCTAATGACCATAAATGATTATAATTGACCCCCGCAACCGAAAATAATTTTTCCAAAACGATTTGAAATGTTTGATTTTAATTGTTAATAACTTTTTAACGAAGCCTCCATCAACAAATTGGTATTCTTGATTTTCGTCTTATTTTGGCCTCTAGAATCCCCCATTAAAATTTTTCCCACGGTTGTCCGAACACCCTGTATAGTACACTATTGTCCAGAACCAAAATTTTGGTCTTTTAAAAATTGTTATATTGAAATGAAAATTTCACTATTTAAAAGAACAAATTTTAAGTTATATAGCACACTATTGTCTAGAATCAAAATTTTGGTCTTTTAAAAATTGTTATATTGAAATGAAAATTTCACTATTTAAAAAAACAAATTTTAAGTTATATATTGTTCACTATTGTCTAGAATCAAGAATTTTGGAATTGAAAAATTTCAGAATTTAAAAGAACAAATTTTAAATTATATACTACACTATTCCCTAAAATCAAAGTCTGGGTCTCCCAAAAAAACAGCTACATTCAACTAAAAATTTCAAAATTTAAAACAACAAATATTACACTGCCCCACGAAATAAAAATTTCAGAATTTAAACGAACAAATTCCAAGTTCCATACTTCATCTAGAATCTCATTCAGAATCCTCACTATTCCCTAAAACCAAAGTCTGTGTCTCCCAAAAAACAGTTACCCTGAGACAAAAATTTCAAAATTAAAAAAAACCAAATTCCAAGTTCCATACTTCATCTAGAATCCCATTCAGAATTCCCACGATTCCCTAAAATAAAATTCTCCGTCTCCCAAAAACCCTTACCTCAAAATACAAAATCCACAATTCAAAACAACAAATATTTCTTGTACAATTTACCTAAAATCTCGTCTACGATCTCCACTAGTCTCCAAAAAACCAAAATTCCAGTCCCCCCAAAAAGAATGCCACGTAGATACAAAAATTTCAAAATTTAAAAAACCAAATTCCAAGTTCCATACTTCATCTAGATTCCCATTCAGAATTCCCACGATTCCCTAAAATAAAATTTTCCGTCTCCCAAAAACCCCTACCTCAAAATACAAAATCCACAATTCAAAACAAGAAATATTTCTTGTACAATTTACCTAAAATCTCGTCTACGATCTCCACTAGTCTCCAAAAAACCAAAATTCCAGTCCCCCCAAAAAGAATGCCACGTAGATACAAAAATTTCAAAATTCAGATTTCCTCGTTCCCTAAATGCGTTGTACCTTGGAACGTTCTCGTTCTCTCGAACCAGAGGACCGGGTAAATATCTCCGGGTGCACAGGATCGTTCACAAACCGCTGAGACACTGTTCCGCGTAAATCCACAGGTATCGATCGCGTATCCGCGTCGTGGATCGTTCGTCGAGCGTTTAACAGGAGCGTCGCGCTGCCACGTGGTTTTCCACTTCGTTTACCGTGTGTCTAGCCGATCGTCGCAGGATCGTGGAAAAACACTCGCCGGGATCGGTTCGAACGGCTCGCGCGAGTGTGCTGCTCGATCGCGAGTCTCGTGCTAACTGAGAGCCGGAACGAGCGACGGGAACACGCGAGCTCCGAGCGGAGCTCTTTCGTTACTGGATCTTACCGCCGATACGCTCTCCGTCACCCCCCCTCCCGCGTTCCCAACGCGACTGACTCTGCCTCTGTCCCGCGTACGCGTCCAGTAGCGTCTGACGCGTGAGCACGCACACACGACGCGACTCTGACTCTCTCTCAGTCCCGCGTACGCGTACGCGTCGAGTAGCGTCTGACGCGTGAGCACGCACACACGACGCGACTCTGACTCTCTCTCAGTCCCGCGTACGCGTCGAGCAGCGTCTGACGCGTGAGCACGGCACGCAACGCACTTCGCGACGCAACATAGGTGTCGCTGCGTGGGGAAGAGCGACGAGATGGCGGGGGGGACTCTTTGGAAACACGAGTGCGGTGGAATCAACGTCTGCACCTGACAAAATAGCGAATCCGACACTCTGCACGATCTGATAGCGAACGAGAGGAGAGTCGAGACAATGGAGGCGAATGGAACTGCTTTGTTTTCCTTCGCGCTATTTCTGTTGGGTTATATATTGTATAATGTAAATATACGAATTGCATTTCAATTTTTTGTTTTGTTAGGTGATATAAATATTGTCGATTGGAACTGTACAAATGGTTTGGATAAACGATTTGAGACTTGAAATAAGGGAATTGAATTTCAATTTTTTTTATGACGTGTGTTGAATTATATAATGTAAATATAGTCGATCTGATACTGGAGTGAACCAGAAAAGAGTTGAGATAATGAAGTGAATGGAACTGTTTTGTTTTCGTGTGATCTTTTATTTACTTTTCTCGCGATACTTTGTGTTATGTAATGTAAATACAGTCGATTGGAACTACAAATAGTTGGTTTGAATAAACGATTCGAGACTAGAATGAACTAGATGAGACTTGAAATAAGGGAATTGAAGTTTTTTTGTTTTCTTGTTCTTTTCTAACTTTTTTTATGATGTTTTGTGTTGAATTATATAGGGTGTTCGATCTGGGAAAAATTTTAATGGGAGATTCTAGGGGCCAAAATAAGACGAAAATGAAGAATACCAATTTGTTGATTGAGGCTTCGTTAAAAAGTTATTAACGTTTAAAGTTGCGTGTGCGCAGCTGTTCTCACACGTGGAACTTTAAACGTTAATAACTTTTTAACGGAGCCTCGATCAACAAATTGGTATTCTTGATTTTCGTCTTATTTTGGTCCCCAGAATCTGCCATTAAAATTTTTCCTAGGGATGGTCGAACACCCTGTATAGACATAGTCGATTGGAACTGTGCAAATCCTCGATACGATATTAGAATAAAATAGAAGAGACTTGAATCAATGAAATTTAATTTTTCTTTATTTTTTCTGTCTTTTTCTATTTAATTCTGTTACGATACTATATTTTCTGTTGTGTTATATATTATGTAATATAAACATTGTCGACTGAAACTGAACAAATACTCGGTTTGAATAAACAGTATGATTCTAGGATAAACTAGAAGAGAGTTGAAATAATGAAATTCAATTTTTCGTTATTTTTTTTGTTTTTTGCTATTTCTTTCTTTCAGGACACTTTGTGTTATATTATATAGACATAGTCGATTGGAACTCTTCAAATACTTGGTTTGAATAAACGATTTAAGACTTGAATAAACTAAAAAATACTTGAAATAATGAAATTCAATTTTTTGTTATTTTTCTTGTTCCTTTCTATTTACTTCTTTCATGACACTTTGTGTTGAATTATATAATATAAATATAGTCGAATAGAACTATCTAAATATTCGGTTTGAACAAATAATGGAATTTGACATTTTGTGTTGTTAATAATTATAATCATAACCAATTGAAGGGATTTTTTTTTTTATTTTTCTCTTCTTTTTTAACTATTTTTTTCACGACACTGTATTTTGTGTTGTTTTATATATTATATAACATAAATATAGCCAACTTTTTTTGAGACATCCAGGACGAATTACTATTATTTATTTATTCACGCGAAAAACATTTCTGTAGAAAAAGAAGTAGCATATAAGAAAAAAGCAACTAAAAATTATGCAAGAAAAAATATAATAATTTATAAAAGTTAGTAAAATAATTAATATACGATATGCTCGACAATTTTAGACTTTCTAAGGATTGTTCAATTATAACTATTTTTGCGTCTATTGAATACTGAATAATCATTCTATTTACACAAAATTGTATAAATACATTATTAAATAATTCTTACAATTTTTATTATTTTTTATTGAAAAAATTTCTATATATTTTTGAAGGATAAATAAAAATATGGGCACACAATTCTCGATAAAAGTTTTCTGGTATGTTTTGGGGGAAAAAATATAAAAAATTATTTATTATATAATTCCTACAATTTTTATTATTTTGTATCGAAAAAATTTCTATATATTTTTGAAGGATAAATAAAAATGTTAGCATACAATTCTCGATAAAAGTTTTCTGGTATGTTTTGATAAAAAAAAAAAAAATATAAAACATTATTTATTATTATTTTACAATTTTTATTATTTTGTATCGAAAAAATTTCTATATATTTTCAAAGAATAAATAAAAATATGAGCACACAATTCTCGTAGAAACTTTTTTGGTATGTTTTGGAAAAAAAAAATATAAAAGATTATTTATTATATAATTCCCTCAATTTTTATTATTTTGTATCGAAAAAATTTCAATATATTTTCGAAGGATAAATAAAAATGTTAGCATACAATTCTTGTTGAAAGTTTCTTGGTATATTTTGAAAAAAATTTACCAAAGATTATATATTAGAATATTCAGTTTGAATTTCGCGCCTTCTGTTATTAAGTGATGCCGCTATGTGGCGCTATAATAGGTTAAGATCTTTTCATTTCCCTTTTTGCGTGGTTCTTTTCCTTATTAATAAAGGTTTGTTATTATTATTAGTAAAGGAAATTAAGTCTAATTATTCAACAGATTATTTATTATATAATTCCCACAATTTTTATTATTTCATATCGAAAAAATTTCTACGTAATTCCTAAGGAAAAATAAAAATATTAGCATACAATTCCCGATAAAAGTTTCTTGGTATTTTTTGAAAACAATGTAAAAATATTATTTATTATATAATTCCCAAAACTTTCATTACTTTTATATCCAAAAAATTTCTATGCATTTCCTAAGGAAAAATAAAAATATGAGCATACAAATTTCATTGAATTATGGTATTTTTTCCCTGGTATTTTTTGAAAACAATGTAAAAATATTATTTATTATATAATTCTTACAATTTTCATTATTTTGTATCGAAAAAATTTCTATTCATTTCCAAAGGATAAATAAAAATATGAGCATATAATTTTCATTGAAATATGGTACTTTTTCCCTGGTATTTTTTGAAAACAATGTAAAAATATTATTTATTATATAATTCCTACAATTTTCATTATTTTGTATCCAAAAAATTTCTACGTATTTCCAAAGGAAAAATGAAAATATGAGCATACAATTTCCGTTGAAATATGGTATTTTTTGAAAACAATGTAAAAATATTATTTATTATATAATTCCTACAATTTTCATTTATTTCGTGTATTTCCAAAGGAAAAATAAAAATTTCACTATTTTCATGTATTTCCAAAGGAAAAATAAAAATTGAGCATACAATTCTCGTTGAATGTTTCTTGGTATGTTTTGAAAAAAGAAATATAAAAGATTATTTATTATACAATTCTTACAATTTTCATTACTTTTACATCCAAAAAATTTCTATGCATTTCCTAAGGAAAAATAAAAATATGAGCATACAAATTTCATTGAATTATGGTATTTTTTCCCTGGTATTTTTTGAAAACAATGTAAAAATATTATTTATTATATAATTCTTACAATTTTCATTATTTTGTATCGAAAAAATTTCTATTCATTTCCAAAGGATAAATAAAAATATGAGCATATAATTTTCATTGAAATATGGTACTTTTTCCCTGGTATTTTTTGAAAACAATGTAAAAATATTATTTATTATATAATTCCTACAATTTTCATTATTTTGTATCCAAAAAATTTCTACGTATTTCCAAAGGAAAAATGAAAATATGAGCATACAATTTCCGTTGAAATATGGTATTTTTTGAAAACAATGTAAAAATATTATTTATTATATAATTCCAACAATTTTCATTATTTTGTAACGAAAAAATTTCTATTTATTTCCAAAGGAAAAATAAAAATATGAGCATACAATTTTCATTGAAATATGGTATTTTTTCCCTGGTATTTTTTGAAAACAATGTAAAAATATTATTTATTATATAATTCCTACGATTTTCATTTATTTCGTGTATTTCCAAAGGAAAAATAAAAATTTCACAATTTTCATGTATTTCCAAAGGAAAAATAAAAATTGAGCACACAATTCTCGTTGAATGTTTCTTGGTATTTTTTGAAAAAAATGTACAAAAGATTATTTATTATATAATTCCCAAAACTTTCACTATTTTTATATCCAAAAAATTTCTATGCATTTCCAAAATAAAAATAAAAATATGAGCATACAATTTTCGTTGAAACAACTTCCCTCGTAATTTTTCAGAAAAATAAGAGATTATTTGTGGACCACGGTTTTCCAGGTTGGAGAAAGAGTTCAGAATTCTTGCCAGTTTTTCTTGAAAGGTACACACATACACAGCCACACCATTTCACGCAAGTTGCATGAGTCATACTGGGTTCTGCGTAGTGCAGTGAAACCTGTCGAGTTGCAATGATTTTTGCCCCTCGGGCTCTAATCGTTTCTCGCTCGCTGTTTCCAACAGCTCGAGAGACCAGCTCAACACATTATCGACGGGAAACGAGTATTCTCGTTTCACGACAAATGTGTATTTTTCTAGTAATTTCTCCGACAATACAAGAAAAACATTCTATTATTCACGTATAATTTCTGAGAATTTAAATAAACTATATTAATTACAAAAACACATCACATTTTTAGTATACAGTTTTAATAAAAATGCCCCGTCGTTAATGTGTTAACAGATTTGACAGTCAGATTCCATATTTAAAATTGCAGGACACGTAAATATTATTTTTTAACAACTTATGTTGAATTTGTTTGGTGCAATGGCATGAATACGTATTTTAATTGAAAGGAAAATCGTATTTTAAGGTAACCGTCAATATGAAAGTAAATCTAGTGTTAAACGCGACTCTCAGATGGCGCTTAGGACTGCTTTTATGGCGCCATTTAAGCTGAGACGCGTGCGCCGAAAATCAGTAAACTTCCAAGCGTTGTATCTTGAAAACTAATAAAAATCGGGTGAATAAATTGCAGGTTAATGAATTCGTTTTGAAAAACACTATCGCGTGATCCAAAAAAAAATATATAATTCTATTTAAAAAACGAAACTTCACTATCGTATTTTTTAAATTAACAACATAAACGAATGTTTCGTTCACGCCAAAATAAAGACCCTATTTTATCCTGCAATTTTCATGTAAACAATTTTTTCGTGTCATCAATAGTTATTGAAATATCGCGATTGTTACACTTTAATTGGGACACCCTGTATAGGAGATTTACGAGTGGGAAACTGGCGCAGAAAATCCTAGATCATCCCTCGTTAGAGTATTTTTGATTTCGACTGGCTCGAGTTTTCAAAAATGTAATTGTTGCTTTCAAACCGAAGATATGAAATTTTGTTTTTTAAATTTGTCATTTTTTTGTTATTATATTAGGAGAAAGCATTGTCTTTTTTTGTTAAGATGTTTGAAATTTTTTTTGCACCGACAAGAAATTTTTAATAATTATCTAGTTGACGCAGTTTAAACCCACGTGGAATATAAAAATAGCGGATTAGTTTTATCTCGTCGATTTATTATTAGTCGTTGGCGTTTAGATAATTATATCGTGTGTTCTAATTGGATGGTATCCGTGGAAAATATTATTTATTTACTTTTTTTTTGTGTAATTTTGGATATTTAAAAAAATATCGATTATTGAACAAAGAAATTTTTAAATCGTACTGTAAGTATTCTCTTATTAAATTCAATTTAATCATTAATAAAATCAATTTACGAATTTTTTACTGATCTTCCATAAATATTTTTTTTTAATTAATTTTGGATATTTAAAAAAATATCGATTATTGAACAAAGAAATTTAAAAATCGTTCTATAAGTATTTTGTTATAAAATTGCTGTAATAATTTACGAATTTTTTACTGATCTTCTATAATTATTATTTTTTATTAATTTTGGATATTCAAATAAACATCGATTATTGAATAAAAAGAATTTTTAAATCACACTATAAATATTCTATTATAAAATTACTGTTTCAATATAAGAAATTTTTACTGATCTATAATTATTCTTTTTTATTGATTTTAGATATTTAAATAAACATCAATTATTGAACAAAAAAAAATGTTTAAATTGAACCATAAATATTCTATTATAAAATTGCAGCTTCAATTTACGACATTTTTACTGATTTTCTATAATTATTTTTTTTAAATTTCAGATACTTAAATAGACATCAATTATTCAACAAAAAAAATTTTTAAATCACACTATAAATATTCTATTTTAAAATTGCTGTTTCAATTTACGAATTTTTTACTTATCTTCTACAATTATTCTTTTTTTTAAATTTCAGATATTTAAATAGACATCGATTATTGAACAAAAAAAAATGTTCAAATCGTACTATAAACATTCTATTATAAAATTGCTATTTCAATTTACGAAATTTTTACTGGTCTTCTAAAATTATTTTTTTTAAATTTCAAATACTTAAATAGACATCAATTATTAAACAAAAAAAATTTTTAAATCTCACTATAAATATTCTATTTTAAAATTGCTGTTTTAGTTCACAAATTTTTTACTTATCTTCTACAATTATTCTTTTTTTTAAATTTCAGATATTTAAATAGACATCGATTATTGAACAAAAAAAAATGTTCAAATCGTACTATAAACATTCTATTATAAAATTGCTATTTCAATTTACGAAATTTTTACTGGTCTTCTAAAATTATTTTTTTTAAATTTCAAATACTTAAATAGACATCAATTATTTAACAAAAAAAATTTTTAAATCACACTATAAATATTCTATTGTAAAATTGCTGTATCAATTTACAAATTTTTTACTTATCTTCTATAATTATTCTTTTTTATTAGTTTTGGATATTTAAATAAATACATCAATTATTAAACAAAAAAAATTTGTAAATCGAACCATAAATATTCTATTATAAAATTGCAGCTTCAATTTACGAAATTTTTACTGATCTTCTATAATTATTTTTTTTAAATTTCAGATACTTAAATAGACATCAATTAATCAACAAAAAAAATTTTTAAATCTCACTATAAATATTCTATTTTAAAATTGCTGTTTTAGTTCACAAATTTTTTACTTATCTTCTACAATTATTCTTTTTTTTAAATTTCAAATATTTAAATAGACATCGATTATTGAACAAAAAAAAATGTTCAAATCGTACTATAAACATTCTATTATAAAATTGCTATTTCAATTTACGAAATTTTTACTGGTCTTCTAAAATTATTTTTTTTAAATTTCAAATACTTAAATAGACATCAATTATTTAACAAAAAAAATTTTTAAATCACACTATAAATATTCTATTGTAAAATTGCTGTATCAATTTACAAATTTTTTACTTATCTTCTATAATTATTCTTTTTTATTAGTTTTGGATATTTAAATAAATACATCAATTATTAAACAAAAAAAATTTGTAAATCGAACCATAAATATTCTATTATAAAATTGCAGCTTCAATTTACGAAATTTTTACTGATCTTCTATAATTATTTTTTTTAAATTTCAGATACTTAAATAGACATCAATTAATCAACAAAAAAAATTTTTAAATCTCACTATAAATATTCTATTTTAAAATTGCTGTTTTAATTCACAAATTTTTTACTTATCTTCTACAATTATTCTTTTTTTTAAATTTCAAATATTTAAATAGACATCGATTATTGAACAAAAAAAAATGTTCAAATCGTACTATAAACATTCCATTATAAAATTGCTATTTCAATTTACGAAATTTTTACTGGTCTTCTAAAATTATTTTTTTTAAATTTCAAATACTTAAATAGACATCAATTATTCAACAAAAAAAATTTTTAAATCACACTATAAATATTCTATTGTAAAATTGCTGTATCAATTTACAAATTTTTTACTTATCTTCTATAATTATTCTTTTTTATTAACTTTAGATATTTAAATAAACATCGATTGTTGAACAAAAAGAATTTTTTCAATTTATTCAAAGCAGGTATAAACAGAGAAATAAAATGAATATTTTACATATTTATACGAGTTATTAGCATGTGAATGCATTCACTTTATAATAGGCGAAAATGCATAATTTTGTCCATTATGCATTGTCAGTTCACAAATTAATAATTCCTGCAACACAGATGCATAATTGAATTTTCTTATTCGTATCTGTTTCGAAACAATGTTACTTTTCATAGAATAATACGCGAGGACCTATTCAGTGTACGAAATCAATAATAATCACCGGGGAAAAGAAATTAATCT
Source organism: Colletes latitarsis (assembly GCF_051014445.1). Taxonomy (NCBI): domain Eukaryota; kingdom Metazoa; phylum Arthropoda; class Insecta; order Hymenoptera; family Colletidae; genus Colletes; species Colletes latitarsis. Next base: position 18,584,035 of record NC_135145.1, read on the forward strand.
GACATTTTTATTCGCATCTGAGGAACATTGTTCCATTAAATGCTTTCAAATTAAACGAGGTCGCGGTTGTTATCGACGTTCCTTTGGTTTCACAAAATTACACTCGATTTCTATAAAGTAAACGTGAGATTGAAACCAGTTTTGGGGGAAAAATTGGGGAATAGTGAATTTAACTATCGTGCGACAGAATGCAAATAGTATGTGGTTAGATCTAACACTGCACACGCGAGATAAGGATATCCGGATTGATAGTTTGATATAAACGCCGCCAATTCTGAGCGTATTTCTAACGAACGATCGCACAGTGATTTGTAACGTTTGTTTGACCCGTAAAAAACCTGTAAATTTCATCGTTTTCTATTAATTAATTGTTAGGGTTCTTCAAAGTTTTAAAATTCCATGGAATCTTTAGTTAGAATATTTTCATGATATATGGTTAAATTTTGCAATAAGTGTATTCAAAAAATTCGAAAATTCTAATAACTCGTATAAATATGTGAAATATTAATTATATTTCTCTGTTTATACCTGCTTTGAATAAATTTAACACATTTTTTTTGTTCAATAATCGATGTTTATTTAAATATCCAAAATTAATAAAAAAGAATAATTGTAGAAGGTAAGTAATAATTTTGTAAATTGAAACAGCAATTTTATAAGAGAATATTTATGCTGCGATTATAAAAATTTTTTTTGTTGAATAATTGATGTCTATTTAAATATCTGAAATTTAAAAAAAAGAATAATTGTAGAAGATAAGTAAAAAATTTGTGAATTGAAACAACAATTTTAAAATAGAATATTTATAGTGTGATTTAAAAATTTTTTTTGTTGAATAATTGATGTCTATTTAAGTATCTGAAATTTAAAAAAAATAATTATAGAAGATCAGTAAAAATTTCGTAAATTGAAGCTGCAATTTTATAATAGAATATTTATGGTTCGATTTAAAAATTTTTTTTGTTTAATATTTGTTGTATTTATTTAAATATCCAAAACTAATAAAAAAGAATAATTATAGAAGATAAGTAAAAAATTCGTAAATTGAAACAGCAATTTTATAATAGAATATTTATGGTTCGATTTAAAAATTTTTTTTGTTGAATAATTGATGTCTATTTAAGTATCTGAAATTTAAAAAAAATAATTTTAGAAGACCAGTAAAAATTTCGTAAATTGAAATAGCAATTTTATAATAGAATGTTTATAGTACGATTTGAACATTTTTTTTTGTTCAATAATCGATGTTTATTTAAATATCTGAAATTTAAAAAAAAGAATAATTGTAGAAGATAAGTAAAAAGTTTGTGAATTAAAACAGCAATTTTAAAATAGAATATTTATAGTGTGATTTAAAAATTTTTTTTGTTGAATAATTGATGTCTATTTAAGTATCTGAAATTTAAAAAAAATAATTATAGAAAATCAGTAAAAATTTCGTAAATTGAAGCTGCAATTTTATAATAGAATATTTATGGTTCGATTTAAAAATTTTTTTTGTTTAATATTTGTTGTATTTATTTAAATATCCAAAACTAATAAAAAAGAATAATTATAGAAGATAAGTAAAAAATTCGTAAATTGAAACAGCAATTTTAAAATAGAATATTTATGGTTCGATTTAAAAATTTTTTTTGTTTAATAATTGATGTCTATTTAAGTATCTGAAATTAAAGAAAAATAATTTTAGAAGACCAGTAAAAATTTCGTACATTGAAATACCAATTTTATAATAGAATGTTTATAGTACGATTTGAACATTTTTTTTTGTTCAATAATCGATGTCTATTTAAATATCCAAAACTAATAAAAAAGAATAATTATAGAAGATAAGTAAAAAATTCGTAAATTGAAACAGCAATTTTATAATAGAATATTTATGGTTCGATTTAAAAATTTTTTTTGTTTAATAATTGATGTCTATTTAAGTATCTGAAATTAAAGAAAAATAATTTTAGAAGACCAGTAAAAATTTCGTAAATTGAAATAGCAATTTTATAATAGAATGTTTATAGTACGATTTGAACATTTTTTTTTGTTCAATAATCGATGTTTATTTAAATATCCAAAATTAATAAAAAAGAATAATTGTAGAAGATCGGTAAAAAATTCGTAAATTAAAACAGCAACTTTATAATAGAATATTTATACTGTGATTTAAAAATATTTTTTGTTCTGTAAATAATTTTCAAAAACGATCTAGAAAAATTTATACCTATTAAATAGGCGAATTTGATTAATTTATAAAATTGCGATTAATTTCAATTATTTAATCTTAAAATCCCAATTTAAAAAATTTTTGATATCAAAATAATTTGAAAGGCTATTTTCAGCCGCCATAAAATAATGCAACGTCAAAGTACAAATTGGTCTGCTGTTTAAAAAAAATATTTGACTCGTCCAATTCGCACATTTATTTATTTAATACCGTCATTATTAAATATTTGGTTTCAAAAAATATCAAGAAAAATTTTTACCTATTGAATAGGTGGATTTGATTAATTTATAAAATTACAATTAACCTCATCAATTATGTAATCTTAAAATCTTAAAATCTCAATTTTAAAAATTTTTCATATCAAAATAATTTGAAAGACTATTTTCAGCCGCCATAAAATAACGTAACGTCAATCGAATGTTGAAATTAATAATAAAAACTAATATTGCAAATTGGTTGTTTAAAAAAATATCAAGAAAAATTTTTCACCTATTGAATAGGTGGATTTGATTAATTTATAAAATTACAATTAACCTCATCAATTATGTAATCTTAAAATCTTAAAATCTCAATTTTAAAAATTTTTCATATCAAAATAATTTGAAAGACTATTTTCAGCCGCCATAAAATAACGTAACGTCAATCGAATGTTGAAATTAATAATAAAAACTAATATTGCAAATTGGTTGTTTAAAAAAATATCAAGAAAAATACCTATTGAATAGATGGATTTGATTAATTTATAAAATTACAATTAACCTCATCAATTATATAATCTTAAAATCTTGAAATCTCAATTTTAAAAATTTTTCATATCAAAATATTTTGAAAGACTATTTTCAGCCGCCATAAAATAACGTAACGTCAATCGAATGTTGAAATTAATAATAAAAACTAATATTGCAAATTGGTTGTTGGAAAAAATATTAAGAAAAATTTTTACCTATTGAATAGATGGATTTGATTAATTTATAAAATTACAATTAATTTTATCAATTATATAATCTCAAAATCTCAATTTAAAAAATGTTTGATATCAAAATAATTTGAAAGGCTATTTTCAGGCGCCACAAAATAACGTAACGTCAAACTACAAATTGGTTGTCCAAAAAATTTTTCTTTACTCAATAAATATCAACAAAAATTTTTACCTATTGAATAGATGGATTTGATTAATTTATGAAATTACAATTAATTTTATCAATTATATAATCTCAATTTAAAAAATGTTTGATATCAAAATAATTTGAAAGGCTATTTTCAGGCGCCACAAAATAACGTAACGTCAAACCACAAATTGGTTATTCAAAAAATTTTCGTTTTCTCAATAATTTTCAAAAAATATCAAGAAAAATTGTTACCTATTGAATAGGTAGATTTGATTAATTTATAAAATTACAATTAACCTCATCAATTATATAATTCCAAAATCTTAAAATCTCAATTTTAAAAATTTTTGATATCAAAATAATTTGAAAGGCTATTTTCAGGCGCCACAAAATAACGTAACGTCAAACTACAAATTGGTTATTCAAAAAATTTTCGTTTTCTCAATAATTTCCAAAAAATATCAAGAAAAATTGTTACCTATTGAATAGGTAGATTTGACTAATTTATAAAATTATGATTAACTTCGTCAATTATATAATCTCAAAATCTCAATTTAAAAAATTTTTGATATCAAAATCATTTAAAAGTCTATTTTAAGTCGTCATAAAATACGTAACGTCAAACTACAAATTGGTTATTCAAAAAATTTTCGTTTTCTCAATAATTTTCAAAAAATATCAAGAAAAATTGTTACCTATTGAATAGGTAGATTCGATTAATTTATAAAATTACAATTAACCTCATCAATTATATAATTCCAAAATCTTAAAATCTCAATTTTTAAAATTTTTGATATCAAAATAATTTGAAAGGTTATTTTCAGCCGCCATAAAATAATGCAACATCAAACTACAAATTGGTTGGTTAAAAAAATACTTGACTCGTCCAATACGCACATTTATTTATTTAATACCGTCATTATTAAATTTTCGTTTTCTCAATAATTTTCAAAAAATATCAAGAAAAGTTGTTACCTATTGGATAGGTGGATTTAATTAATTTATAAAATTACAATTAACTTCATCAATTATGTAATCTCAATTTAAAAAATTTTTTGATATCAAAATAGTTTGAAAAACTATTTTCATCCACCATGAAATAATGTAACGTCAAAGTACAAATTGGTTGTTCAAAAAAATATTTGACCCATCCAATTCGCACATTTATTTATTTAATACCGTCATTATTAAATTTTTAGTTTCAAAAGATATTAAGAAAAATTTTTTCCTATTGAATAGGTGGATTCGATTAATTTATAAAATTACAATTAACTTCATCAATTATGTAATCTCAATTTTAAAAATTTTTTGATATCAAAATAATTTGAAAAACTATTTTCATCCACCATGAAATAATGTAACGTCAAAGTACAAATTGGTTGTTCAAAAAAATATTTGACCCATCCAATTCGCACATTTATTTATTTAATACCGTCATTATTAAATTTTTAGTTTCAAAAGATATTAAGAAAAATTTTTTCCTATTGAATAGGTGGATTCGATTAATTTATAAAATTACAATTAACTTCATCAATTATGTAATCTCAATTTTAAAAATTTTTTGATATCAAAATAGTTTGAAAAACTATTTTCATCCACCATGAAATAATGTAACGTCAAAGTACAAATTGGTTGTTCAAAAAAATATTTGACCCATCCAATTCGCACATTTATTTATTTAATACCGTCATTATTAAATTTTTAGTTTCAAAAAGTATTAAGAAAAATTTTTTCCTATTGAATAGGTGGATTCGATTAATTTATAAAATTACAATTAACTTCATCAATTATGTAATCTCAATTTTAAAAATTTTTTGATATCAAAATAGTTTGAAAAACTATTTTCATCCACCATGAAATAATGTAACGTCAAAGTACAAATTGGTTGTTCAAAAAAATATTTGACCCATCCAATTCGCACATTTATTTATTTAATACCGTCATTATTAAATTTTTAGTTTCAAAAAGTATTAAGAAAAATTTTTTCCTATTGAATAGGTGGATTCGATTAATTTATTAAATTACAATTAACTTTATCAATTGTATAATATCAAAATAATTTAAAAGTCTATTTTCAGTCGCGACAAAATAACGTAACGTCACCCTACAAATTAGCTCGCTGTTTAAAAAAAATATTTGACCCGTCCGATTCGCACATTTATTTTTCTCGCCGGTCGGGTGACTATTTTAAACCACGTTGCGACGGTTCTTCCGCTGGAAGGTCGCGTCTCCGTGGCATTCGAGCGATTTCAATGAACGTTGATGGACACGAGTCCGTAGATCGCGCGAATGTTACCCGCGCTTTTCGTCGCCCCGTCGCTACGATGAGGTCACTAGGTGTGCGTTTACGAGCCTCCTTTGTGCCCCCATCGTCCGCTTACTCGTCTCACGTACAGCACCGTTCAGCGTGCATGCATTTCTGCGCGCGTCGTCGGCTGAATAGAAATTAAACGACGCGAACCGCGCCTAGATACGTTGTGCAACCACCGGGGAGAGAAAAAGAGACCAGCGAAATTTTCCAACGCGAAAAAAAAACGGCTAACATCGCTAGGGGTCCATTAAATTAATTGACTTTGGGGACGAGTCTCTCGCGGGACCAGTTGCGGCGCTAAAAATATTTAATGTCAAGGTGAACTCGTCCTTTGGACGCTTTGAAGAATGGAAAATTAGTTTTTTTAACTGTAAACCCCCCAGGAAGAATTAATTTATCGTAATGTTTGAAAATTCCAACGGTTTTGAGTTTCAAGAGCTCTGCTATTCTATGATAAATATTAATTATTTTTTAAATTGAGAATCGTCAGGAAGGATTAATTTATCGCGATGTTATCGATAAGAAAATTCCAACGGTTTCGAAAAGAAATTCAAATTACCATGCGTCGGTAAAGAAGTTCGTGGCAAATGTCAAACACGTGTCGACAGTATTTTTCGTGAGATAAAAAAAAGTGGAAAATATCGGTGAAGCTTTTTCCATAGGCTGGAAATAGCTCGAGAAAGGAAGGGTTAAGCAGGCAGGCACCTTTCGTTCTCGTTTCGATCGAGTATCGACATGGTTTATTCAGCTCGCGAGAATAGCTAGGGGATCGTGACGGGGGAAATGGTTTTCGACGTCCCCTCGACGCGGGAGGATCGATCGATCGTCGAAAGGGGTTCCTCCATAGTGGAAAGTTTGGGGTTGGAAGTCTCTGGTGATTGGAAACTTTCTAGGAGTCTGTGTCTTACGACAGAGAAGCGAAATGTTTGGATCGATTTTTGGAAAATCTTCCAAATTGCTTCGATAAGAAATGGATTTTCAAATATTTTGGATGATTGATGAATATTTATTATGTAATTGCAATGTTGGTTTTTGAAATGGATGGGAATGAGATTGTAAAAAATTTGACACTGGTAAGTTATGTTTGTAGGATAGTTTATATGTTTTATAAATATCGATTATATGATTGCAATGTTATTTTTGAAAATAGTTTCTTAAATTTATGGAAATGGGAATGTCAAAAGTTTTGTTTTAAATTGTTTTATCAATCACGTTTGTTCGTTTAATATGTGTTAATCATATATGTAATTGCAATGTTATTTTTGAAAATAGTTTTTTAAATTTATGGAAAATGGGAATGTCAAAAGTCTTGTTTTAAATTGTTTTATCAATCATGTTTGTTTGTTATTTTGTACGTTTAATATGTGTTAATTATATGATTGCAATGTTATTTTTTGAAATTGACGAAAATGAGAATGTTAAAAGTTATGTTTGAAAATGTTTGATCAGTTATGTTTGTTTGACACTTTACACATTTGATGAATATTAATCGTGTATATAATTGTGATGTTATTTTTTAAAATTGACGAAAATGAAAATGTTAAGTTGCAATGTTATTTTTGAAAATGTTTGATCAATTACATTTGTTTGACACTTTACACATTTGATGAATATTACCCATATAATTGCAATGTTATTCTTTAAAATTGGCGAATATGAAAATGTTAAGTTGCAATGTTATTTTTGAAAATAAAAGAAAATGAGAATGTGAAAAGTTATGTTTGAAAATGTTTGATCAGTTACGTTTGTTTGACACTTTACACATTTGATAAATATAAATCAAATATATAATTGCAATGTTATTTTTTGAAATTGAAGAAAATGGGAATGACAAAAGTCATGTTTGACACGGTTTGAAAATAAAATTAATAATAGAAGGTTATGTATACACATTTGATGAATATTATTCATATAATTGCGATGTTATTTTTTAAAATACAGGAAAATGAAAATGTTAAGTAGCAATGTTATTTTTGAAAATGTTTGATCAGTTACGTTTGTTTGACACTTTACACAGTTGATGAATATTAATCATATATATAATTGCAATGTTATTTTTTAAAATTGACGAATATGAAAATGTTAAGTTGCAATGTTATTTTTTAAAATAAAAGGAAATGAGAATGTCAAAAGTTATGTTTGAAAATGTTTGATCAGTTGTGTTTGTTTGACACTTCACACATTTGATGAATATTAATCATATATATAATTGTGATGTTATTTTTTAAAATTGACGAAAATGAAAATGTTAAGTTGCAATGTTATTTTTGAAAATGTTTGATCAATTACATTTGTTTGACACTTTACACATTTGATGAATATTACTCATATAATTGCAATGTTATTTTTTAAAATTGACGAAAACGAAAATGTTAAGTTGCAATGTTATTTTTGGAAATAAAAGGAAATGAGAATGTTAAAAGTTATGTTTGAAAATGTTTGACCAGTTGTTTGACACTTTACACATTTGATAAATATAAATCAAATATATAATTGCAATGTTATTTTTTGAAATTGACGAAAATGACAATGTTAAGTTGCAATGTTATTTTTTAAATTTAAGAAAATGGGAATGTCAAAAGTCTTGTTTTAAATTGTTTTATCAATCATGTTTGTCCGTTACTTTGTACGTTTAATATGTGTTAATCATATGATTGCAATGTTATTTTTTGAAATTGACGAAAATGTGAATGTCAAAAGTCATGTTTGACGAGGTTTGAAAATAAAATTAATAATAGAAGGTTATATATACACATTTGATGAATATAACCCATATAATTGCGATGTTATTTTTTGAAATAGACAAAAATGAAAATGTTAAGTTGAAATGTTATTTTTGAAAATGTTTGGTCAGTTATATTTGTTTGACACTTTACACATTTGATGAATATTAATCATATATATACTTGTAATGTTATTTTTTAAAATTGACAAAAATGAAAATGTTAAGTTGCAATGTTATTTTTTGATTTTAAAAAAATGGGAATGTCAAAAGTCTTGTTATAAATTGTTTTATCAATCATGTTTGTTCGTTACTTTGTACGATTAATATGTGTTAATTATATGATTGCAATGTTATTTTTTGAAATTGACGAAAATGGGAATGTCAAAAGTCATGTTTGACAAGGTTTGAAAATAAAATTAATAACAGAAGGTTATGTATACACATTTGATGAATATTATTCATATAATTGCGATGTTATTTTTTAAAATACAGGAAAATGAAAATGTTAAGTAGCAATGTTATTTTTGAAAATGTTTGATCAGTTACGTTTATTTGACACTTTACACAGTTGATGAATATTAATCATATATATAATTGCAATGTTATTTTTTAAAATTGACGAATATGAAAATGTTAAGTTGCAATGTTATTTTTTGATTTAAAAAAAATGGGAATGTCAGAAGTCTTGTTTTAAATTGTTTTATCAATCATGTTTGTTCGTTACTTTGTACGATTAATATGTGTTAATTATATGATTGCAATGTTATTTTTTGAAATTGACGAAAATGGGAATGTCTAGAGTCTTGCTTGAAACTGTTTGAAAATTAAAATAACAATGATCTACTATTCTATGTCTTGATTAATTAATAAATATTAACCATCTAACACCAATGTTATTTTTTAAAATAGAAGAAGATCAGAATATCAGAAGTCTTGTTTGAAACTCAAAATAACAATAGAAGATTTTGTATAAAATGATCTACATATCTGGCCAAACACTTTCTAACAAGACTTTTGAGATTCTTATTTTCATGTATTTCGAAAAATAACATTTAAGTTATATAATTAATATTTAACAATCCATGAAAACCTAGATTAGTAGATCACTATATACAGAATCTTCCATGTTATTTTAATTTTCAAACAAGTCTTGACATTCACATTTTCGTCTATTTTAAAAAATAACATTGCAGTTATATATACGATTTATATTTAACAAATGTGTAAAATGTCAAACAAACGTAACTGGTCAAACATTTTCAAACACATCTTTTGACATTCTCATTTTTTTTTATTTTCAAAAATAACATTGCAACTTAACATTTTCATTTTCGTCCATTTTAAAAAATAACATTGTAATTATATGATTAATATTTATGAAATGTGTATACAAAATCTTCTATTGCTATTTACATTTTCAAACCGTGTCAAACATGACTTTTGACATTCCAATTTTCATCAATTTTAAAAAATAACATTGCAGTTACATGACTAATATTTATCAGTTAACAAAAACAGAGAATAATGGAGGTCATTATACACAAAAACTTCCATTGTTATTTTCATTTTCAAACCGTGTCAAACATGACTTTCGACATTTTAATTTTCATCAATTTTAAAAAATAACATTGTAATTATATGATTAATATTTATCACTTGAAAAAGACAGCGAATATTACATATTACTATACACAAAATCTTCCACTGTTATTTTCATTTTCAAACAATCTCAAACAAGACTTAACATTCTAATTTTCATCAATTTTAAAAAATAACATTGTATTTACATGAGTAATATTTATCACTTGAAAAAGACAGTGAATATTACAGATTACTATACACAAAATCTTCCACTGTTATTTTCATTTTCAAACAATCTCAGAACAAGACTTAACATTTTAATTTTCGTCTATTGTAAAAAATAACATTGTAATTATATGATTAATATTTATGAAATGTGTATACAAAATCTTCCATTGTTATTTACATTTTCAAACCGTGTCAAACATGACTTTTGACATTCCAATTTTCATCAATTTCAAAAAATAACATTGCAGTTACATGACTAATTTTTATCAGTTGACAAAAACAGAGAATAATGGAGGTCATTATACACAATAACTTCCATTGTTATTTTCATTTTCAAACAGTCTCAAACAAGACTTAACATTCTAATTTTCATCTATTATAAAAAATAACATTGTAATTATATGATTAATATTTATCACTTGAAAAAGACAGAGAATATTACAGATTACTATACACAAAATCTTCCACTGTTATTTTCATTTTCAAACAATCTCAAACAAGACTTAACATTCTAATTTTCATCAATTTCAAAAAATAACATTGCAGTTACATGACTAATATTTATCAGTTGACAAAAACAGAGAAAAATGGAGGTCATTATACACAAAATCTTCCATTGTTATTTTCATTTTTAAACAATCTCAAACAAGACTTAACATTCTAATTTTTGTCTATTATAAAAAATAACATTGTAATTATACGATTAATATTTATGAAATGTGTTATTTACATTTTCAAGCCGTGTCAAACATGACTTTTGACATTCCAATTTTCATCAATTTTAAAAAATAACATTGCAGTTACATGACTAATATTTATCAGTTGACAAAAACAGAGAATAATGGAGGTCATTATACACAAAAACTTCCATTGTTATTTTCATTTTCAAACCGCGTCAAACATGACTTTCGACATTTTAATTTTCATCGATTTTAAAAAATAACATTCTAATTATATGATTAATATTTATCACTTGAAAAAGACAGAGAATACTACAGATTACTATACACAAAATCTTCCACTGTTATTTTCATTTTCAAACAATCTCAAACAAGACTTAACATCCTAATTTTCGTCTATTGTAAAAAATAACATTGTAATTATATGATTAATATTTATGAAATGTGTATACAAAATCTTCCATTGTTATTTACATTTTCAAACCGTGTCAAACATGACTTTTGACATTCCAATTTACATCAATTTCAAAAAATAACATTGCAGTTACATGACTAATATTTATCACTTGCCAAAAACAGAGAATAATGAAGGTCATTATACACAAAATATTCCATTGTTATTTTCATTTTTAAACAGTCTCAAACAAGACTTAACATTCTAATTTTCATCTATTTTAAAAAATAACATTGCATTTACATGAGTAATATTTATCACTTGAAAAAGACAGAGAATATTACAGATTACTATACACAAAATCTTCCACTGTTATTTTCATTTTCAAACAATCTCAAACAAGACTTAACATTCTCATTTTCATCAATTTTAAAAAATAACATTGCAGTTACATAACTAATATTTATCACTTGCCAAAAACAGAGAATAATGAAGGTCATTATACACAAAATCTTCCATTGTTATTTTCATTTTTAAACAATCTCAAACAAGACTTAACATTCTAATTTTCGTCTATTATAAAAAATAATATTGTAATTATACGATTAATATTTATGAAATGTGTTATTTACATTTTCAAACCGTGTCAAACATGACTTTTGACATTCCAATTTTCATCAATTTCAAAAAATAACATTGCACCTACATGACTAATATTTATCACTTGCCAAAACCAGAGAATAATGGAAGTCATTATACACAAAAACTTCCATTGTTATTTTCATTTTCAAACCGTGTCAAACATGACTTTCGACATTTTAATTTTCATCAATTTTAAAAAATAACATTGTAATTATATGATTAATATTTATCACTTGAAAAAGACAGAGAATATTACAGATTACTATACACAAAATCTTCCACTGTTATTTTCATTTTCAAACAATCTCAAACAAGACTTAACATTCTAATTTTCGTCTATTGTAAAAAATAACATTGTAATTATATGATTAATATTTATGAAATGTGTATACAAAATCTTCCATTGTTATTTACATTTTCAAACCGTGTCAAACATGACTTTTGACATTCCAATTTTCATCAATTTCAAAAAATAACATTGCAGTTACATGACTAATATTTATCAGTTGACAAAAACAAAGAATAATGGAGGTCATTATACACAAAATATTCCATTGTTATTTTCATTTTTAAACAGTCTCAAACAAGACTTAACATTCTAATTTTCATCTATTTTAAAAAATAACATTGCATTTACATGAGTAATATTTATCACTTGAAAAAGACAGAGAATATTACAGATTACTATACACAAAATCTTCCACTGTTATTTTCATTTTCAAACAATCTCAAACAAGACTTAACATTCTCATTTTCATCAATTTTAAAAAATAACATTGCAGTTACATAACTAATATTTATCACTTGCCAAAAACAGAGAATAATGAAGGTCATTATACACAAAATCTTCCATTGTTATTTTCATTTTTAAACAATCTCAAACAAGACTTAACATTCTAATTTTCGTCTATTATAAAAAATAATATTGTAATTATACGATTAATATTTATGAAATGTGTTATTTACATTTTCAAACCGTGTCAAACATGACTTTTGACATTCCAATTTTCATCAATTTCAAAAAATAACATTGCACCTACATGACTAATATTTATCACTTGCCAAAACCAGAGAATAATGGAAGTCATTATACACAAAAACTTCCATTGTTATTTTCATTTTCAAACCGTGTCAAACATGACTTTCGACATTTTAATTTTCATCAATTTTAAAAAATAACATTGTAATTATATGATTAATATTTATCACTTGAAAAAGACAGAGAATATTACAGATTACTATACACAAAATCTTCCACTGTTATTTTCATTTTCAAACAATCTCAAACAAGACTTAACATTCTAATTTTCGTCTATTGTAAAAAATAACATTGTAATTATATGATTAATATTTATGAAATGTATATACAAAATCTTCCATTGTTATTTACATTTTCAAACCGTGTCAAACATGACTTTTGACATTCCAATTTTCATCAATTTCAAAAAATAACATTGCAGTTACATGACTAATATTTATCAGTTGACAAAAACAAAGAATAATGGAGGTCATTATACACAAAATATTCCATTGTTATTTTCATTTTTAAACAGTCTCAAACAAGACTTAACATTCTAATTTTCGTCTATTATAAAAAATAATATTGTAATTATACGATTAATATTTATGAAATGTGTTATTTACATTTTCAAACCGTGTCAAACATGACTTTTGACATTCCAATTTTCATCAATTTCAAAAAATAACATTGCACCTACATGACTAATATTTATCACTTGCCAAAACCAGAGAATAATGGAAGTCATTATACACAAAATCCCCCACTGTTAATTTCACTTTCAAACACTCTGAAACCAGCCATTCGAAATCTCCATTTTCCTAAATTTCAAAAAACTAGCTATTTAACAAAAAAAATTAACAGAAACACGAAAAGTAGATCACTGAACTACAGAAAATCTTTCACTCCGATTTTTCTTTCACCTTCGATTAGAACGACCCAGTTTCCAGTCTCCAAGCCCTCAGAACGTATTTTCCCGTAGACTGAGGCGCACGCACGATCCAAAGGACGATATTCCAGCGCACCGTTCACGCTCCGATTTCTTACAGCGCGGTTTGTTCCGCGTTATAGTTTTCCCCGCGAAGCAAATCGCCGCCTCTTGTGATTAGCTCGCCGTGGGAAACCGTAAGCGGACCATTAACTAGGTTGATCTTTATGCGCGCAAAGGGAAGGTGTCAAGGATGTGTACGCTGACTGGAGGATCGATAGTTCCGTTCCCTCTATCTTGCCTGATCCTACACGCCATCGGGGAATTACGCTTTCGAGCGGGTTACGCGGGATTTATCTCTCCAGCTGTTTGGAAATCAATTTCGAAACATTTGGCATCCGAAGGGCTCGAAAATTGATCCAAACGTTTTGCACTCTGCTGTGAGTGTTTTTAAAAATAACATTGCAATTATATTGTTAATATTTGTTGATTGATGGAGACATAGATTGGTGGATCATTGTTATTTTCATTTTTAAACAAGACTTTCGATATTCTGATTTTCTTCAATTTTAAAAATTGAATATTTTACAAAATAAAAAATAACATTCTATTTATATAATTAATATTTGTCAATTGGTGAAAATACAGAATAATTGGGATCATTATATATATCTTTCATTGTGATTTTTATTTTTTAACAGTTTCAAACAGTCTCAAACAAGATTTTTAACATTCTCATTTTAGTCTATTTTAAAAAATAACATTGCAATTATGTGATTAATATTTATTGATTGATGGAGACATAGATTGGTGGATCATTGTTATTTTCATTTTTAAATAAGATTTTTGATGTTCTCATTTTTGTAAATTTTAAAAATTGAATATTTTATAAAATAAAAAATAACATTCTATTTATATAATTAATATTTAGCAATTGGTGAAAATACAGAATAATTGGGATCATTATATATATCTTTCATTGTGATTTTTATTTTCAAACAGTTTCAAACAAGATTGTTAACATTCTGATTTTGGTCCATTTTTAAAAATAACATTGCAATTATATGATTAATATTTATTGATTGATAGGGACATAGATTGGTGGATCATTGTTATTTTCATTTTCAAACGGTTTCAAACAAGACTTTTGATATCCCCATTTTCAGCAATTTCAAAAATTGAATATTTTACAAAATAAAAATTAACATTCTATTTTTATTATTAATATTTGTCAATTGGTGAAAATACAGAATAATTGTGATCATTATATATATCTTCCATTGTGATTTTCATTTTCAAACAGTTTCAAACAAGATTTTTTACATTCTGATTTTGGTCTATTTTGAAAATTAAATACTTTACAAAATAAAAAATAACATTCTATTTATATAATTAATATTTGCCAATTGGTGAAAACATAGAATTATTGAGATCATTATATACATGTTTCACTGTGATTTTAATTTTCAAACTGTTTCAAACAAGATTTTTAACATTTTGATTTTGATCTATTTTAAAAAATAACATTCCAAATATATAATTAATATTTATCAATTTTTGAAAACATAGAATAATTGATCATTGTTATTTTAGTTTTTATTCGTTCGCAAAAAGACATATAATATTCTCATTTTCGTCTATTTTAAAAAATAACATTGCAATTATATGATTAATATTTATTGATCAACTTAACATTTTCATTTTCGTCAATTTCAAAAAATAACATTGCAATTATATATTTGATTTATATTTATCAAATGTGTAAAGTGTCAAACAAACGTAACTGATCAAACATTTTCAAGCCTAACTTTTCACATTCTCATTACCTTTTATTTTAATAAATAACATTGCAACTTAACATTTTCATTTTCGTCTATTTTAAAAAATAACATTGGATTATATGGGTAATATTCATCAAATGTGTAAAGTGTCAAACAAATGTAATTGATCAAACATTTTCAAAAATAACATTGCAATTTAACATTTTCATTTTCGTCAATTTTAAAAAATTACATTGCAATTATATATATGATTAATATTTATCAAATGTGTGAAGTGTCAAACAAACATAACTGATCAAACAGTTTCAAAAAAGATTGTTAACATGCTGATTTTGGTAATTTTAAAAAATAACATTGCAATTATATAATTAATATTTATCAATTTTTGAAAACATAGAATAATTGATCATTGTTAATTTAAATTTTCATTCGTTTGCAAACAAGACATTTAACATTCTCATTTTCGTCCATTTTAAAAAATAACATTGCACTTATACGATTAATATTTATTAATTGATGAAGACATAAATTGATGAATCATGGTTATTTTAATTTTCAAACAGTTTCAAACAAGACTTTTAACATTCTGATTTTCATCTATTTCAAAAAATAACATTCCAATTATATAATTAATATTTATCAATTTTTGAAAACATAGAATAATAGAGATCAGTATATACATCTTCCACTGTTATTTTTATTTTCAAACAGTGCAAAATTTTGTATGCAGTGATCTCTACTATTCTATCTTCGTTTATTTATAAATAATAATCATATAATTTCAATGTTATTTTCTAAAAATAGAGTAAAATGAAAATTCCAAAATTCTCGTTTAAAAATGTTTTCTTAGTCACATTTGTTCAATACTTTACAAATTAGATAAATACTACTTATAATACTATTTTTTAAAGTAGAGAAAAACAAAATAGTCAAAAGTTCTGTTTGAAACTGTTTGAAATTAAAAGTAACAATGGAAGATTTTCTATATAATGATTCAATGTCTTCATCAATTGATAAATACTAATCATATAATTACAATACTATTTTTTAAAAGTAGACTAAAATGAGAATATCTAAAATCTCGCTTAAAAGTATTTTATTAGTCACATTTGTTTAATACTATACAAATTAGATAAGTACTACTCATATAATTGCACCATTATTTTTTAAAGTAGAGGAAGAAAAAATAATCAAAAATTCTGTTTGAAACTCTTTCAAAATAAAAGTAAAAATAGAAAATCTTCTATATAATGATCTACTATTCTATATCATCATCAATTGACAAATACTAATATTATTTTTTAAAAATAGACTAAAATGGGAATATCTAAAGTCTCGCTTAAAAGTATTTTATCAGTCACATTTGTTTAATACTATGCAAATTATATAAGTACTACTCATATAATTGCACCATTATTCTTTAAAATAAACTAAAATAAGAATGCCAGAAATCTCGTCTGAAATTATTTCCCCACATGCGTTTGTTCGATATTCTACGCAATACTTTCCGTACGACAATAGAAAGACGAAAATGGCGAACGATTTCGCTCACGATTCATTGTATAATTCATCCGTCGGCTATTTTGCCCGTCTCGATGGCACTTTTCTGTCCAAGTTCAAAGGGCAAACGTGACGTTCGCGTCGTATTCGACGACAGCGTCATCGCTAACCACGACGTCATCGCGTGATTCGTTTAAAATCAAAACAAACCATATTTGTACTTTGTATAGAAAATATTGATCGAGTAATTTACTATTTAAAGTTTCCCTTTTCTCTTCATAAAATCGTTTAAATGAATAAAAAAGACTCCATGGGAAAGTCTAACGATTATTTTATTCCGAAACGATGATGAAAGTGGCTTCGATAAAAATGGCCGCCAGAAATACTCGTCTCTAGTGCCATCGACACACACGTGGAAACAATATTACCAATTCGTGAAACGCTCGCGACTAGGTAAACGCTCGTTGGCGATATTACATCGATTTTCTTTATCGTTTCGAACTGTCTGAGTGGATGGCACTTCAGGGGCGCTTTATTCTAAATACAGACAGCGCGGTTTATAGCATAACTGAATGGAACATCGACTCCGGGGGCTACGAGAATAAAAGGTAAATTCGTTTTTCCGAGTTTCTTGAACCACGAATCGATCTCACCGACGAGGCAGGGATGTATTATTGCTACGAGTGTGCGACATATAGAGTGTTCAGTCAACCGTGGGAAAAATTTTGGTGGGAGATTCTAGAGGCAAAAATAAGACGAAAATCAAGAGTAGCAATTTGTTGATTGAGGCTTCGTTAAAGAGTTATTAACGTTTGAAGTTTCATATGTAGAATGGCACACACGCCGTTTCACAGGTGCAATTTTAAACGTTAATAACTTTTTAATAAAGCCTCGATCAACAAATTGGTATTCTTGATTTTCGTCTTATTTTTGCCTCTAGAATCATCCACTAAAATTTTTCCCATCGTTGTCGAACACCCTTACAATGATTTTTATTATTGTATTTCTTCATAAATTGATAATTATACAGGGTATTCAGTCAACCGTGGGAAAAATTTTGGTGGGGGATTCTAGAGGCAAAAATAAGACGAAAATCAAGAATAGCAATTTGTTGATTGAGGCTTCGTTAAAGAGTTATTAACGTTTGAAGTTCCACGTGTAAAACGGTAACCACACACGCCGTTCTACAGGTGCAACTTTAAACGTTAATAACTTTTTAATAAAACCTCAATTAAGAAATTGGTATTCTTAATTTTCGTCTTATTTTTGCCTCTAGAATCATCCACTAAAATTTTTCCCATCGTTGTCGAACACCCTTACAATGATTTTTATTATTGTATTTCTTCATAAATTGATAATTATACAAGGTATTCAATCAACCGTGGGAAAAATTTTGGTGGGGGATTCTAGAGGCAAAAATAAGACGAAAATCAAGAATAGCAATTTGTTGATTGAGGCTTCGTTAAAGAGTTATTAACGTTTGAAGTTTCATATGTAGAATGGCACACACGCCGTTCTACAGGTGCAACTTTAAACGTTAATAACTTTTTAATAAAGCCTCAATCAACAAATTGGTATTCTTGATTTTCGTCTTATTTTTGCCTCTAGAATCCTCCACTAAAATTTTTTCCATCGTTGTCGAACACCCTTACAATGATTTTTATTATTGTATTTCTTCATAAATTGATAATTATACAGGGTATTCAGTCAACCGTGGGGAAAATTTTAGTGGGGGATTCTAGAGGCAAAAATAAGACGAAAATCAAGAGTAGCAATTTGTTGATTGAGGCTTCGTTAAAAAGTTATTAACGTTTGAAGTTTCATATGTAGAATGGCACACGCGCCGTTTCACAGGTGCAACTTTAAACGTTAATAACTTTTTAATAAAGCCTCAATCAACAAATTGGTATTCTTCATTTTTGTCTTATTTTGGCCCCCAGAATCTATTATTAAAATTTTTCCCAGGAAATAACACTGGAATTATATAATCAATATTTATCAATTTATGAAGATACACAATAATCAAAATCATTATAAGGGTGTTTGGCCACTGGGAAAAATTTTGGTGGGGAATTCTAGAGGCAAAAATAAGACTAAAATCAAGAGTAGCAATTTGTTGATTGAGGCTTCGTTAAAGAGTTATTAACGTTTGAAGTTTCATATGTAGAATGGCACACGCGCCGTTTCACAGGTGCAACTTTAAACGTTAATAACTTTTTAATAAAGCCTCAATCAACAAATTGGTATTCTTGATTTTCGTCTTATTTTTGCCTCTAGAATCATCCACTAAAATTTTTCCCATCGTTGTCGAACACCCTTACAATGATTTTTATTATTGTATTTCTTCATAAATTGATAATTATACAGGGTATTCAGTCAACCGTGGGAAAAATTTTGGTGGGGGATTCTAGAGGCAAAAATAAGACGAAAATCAAGAATACTAATTTGTTGATTGAGGCTTCGTTAAAGAGTTATTAACGTTTGAAGTTCCACGTGTAAAACTGTAACCACACGCGCCGTTCTACAGGTGCAACTTGAAACGTTAATAACTTTTTAATAAAGCCTCAATCAACAAATTGGTATTCTTCATTTTTGTCTTATTTTGGTCTTTAGAATCTACTATTAAAATTTTTCCTAGGAGTGGTTGAACACCCTGTATAATTTTCGACTATCTTAAGAAATAACATTGGAATTATACAGGCTGTTTCGCCACTCCTGAGAAAAATTTTAATGGGGGATTCTAGAGGCCAAAATAAGACAAAAATCAAGAATAACAATTTGTTGATGGAGGCTTTGTTAAAAAGTTATTAACGTTTAAAATTCCGCCAGTTCTGAATTTTTTTCTCGAAAATGCGCAAGATTTCGGGAGTATATCTATTCGCCAAAAATGATTGTAATTGACCCCCGCAACCGAAAATAATTTTTTCAGACTGATTTAAAATTTTTTTTTTTCGCCGAAAAATTTAGGCACCTACCCTCTTGTCGATTTTTCTTAAAAATTTGTTTTTGATTTTTAGTAATTTTGTTTGACGCCCTATAGAAAAGTTGTCTAATACTTTTTTGTAGGTACCCACGAGCTCTACTTCAGAAAAAAGTTTCATTGAAATATATTCACAATTGTAGGAGTTATGGCTGCTTGAAAATTGGACCATTTTTATGGGGGTTTTCTCATTTTGCGGGGTCAAGGACCAACTTTTCGAATATTTTTATAATTGTTATATATTCTACACTAAAATACGCGGCGTTTGGCTTTTTGAACATTAAAATCGTTCAATCCGTTCAGAAGTTATGGTGTTTTAAAGATTCGCATGAAATTTACGAGAAGCATTTGTGACCTGAAATTATATTTTGGGTAAGGAATTTTTTTCTCGAAAATGGTTAGGACTTCGAGGGTATGTATAATAACCAAAAATGATTGTCATTGCCCACTGTAACGAAATATAATTTTTTTAGTATGTTTCAAAATTTTTTAATTTCGTCTAAAAATTTCAGTACCTACTCGAATTTTTTTCTCGAAACTGAGTAGGATTTCGGGGGTATGTCTGTTAACCAAAAATGCTTGTAATTGACCGCCGCAACCGAAAATAATTTTTCCAGAACGATTTGAAGCACGTCAAATTTCAGGGGAATCATTCATTCATGATCAGACATCATATTTTCGGTAACTAATTTTTTTCTCGATCCTGACTAGGATTTCGGAGGTATGTGTAATGACCAAAAACGATTGTAATTGACCTCTGCAACCAAAAATAATTTTTCCATAACGATTTGAAATTTTCGAATTTAATTGTTAATAACTTTTCAACGAAGCCTCCATCAACAAATTAGTACTCTTGATTTTCGTCTTATTTTGGCCTCTAGAATCTCCCATTAAAATTTTTCCCTGTGGCTGAACACCCTGTATGAAGCTTCGATGCAAGTTTTCACGTATCCACCGTGTCTCTCATATTGTCGCAGCAACCGAGCGTTCGTTCTCATTTTCGGCGGGACCCCGTCGTAAAAATTGTTTTTTCCCGATTTCTCGCGGGGTGATTCTTTCGGCAGCGCTTCTATTCTTAATACAATGCCAAGGACGCGGTCCACCCACACACTTCGCGTCGATTATACGGGTTTGGAGAGTCGATAAATCGAAGGCCGTGCACACGTCCACGCGTGTGCGGACTAATAATAATATCAGCGTCGCAACGGGGATCGCACGAAAATCGGTTAATCTCCCGCGAAGTACAAGGGTCTTCGTGAAACCTTCCACCGGTGTCCGACGACGACGTTATTTTCGTCTCTACTATCGGGCGGCGCTCGTCTTTCAGAAGAAAGCCGCGAGATACGAGCGGCCAACGAAAACAACCGTTCGTTGTTCGACGATTAATTCGACACCGGGAATATTTTCGTAGCGTTATCGATTCCGCGAAGGACTGCCTGGTCGTTTCTCACGGTCGATTGAATTTCTTTCGAGGCGCGTAACCCGGGACATTCGCGCCTCGGAAGACACTCTCGCGCGAATCGGTTGCCGCCAAATAGTTTTGCTGCTCGAGGTCATCTCAGATTACCTGGCTGCTTCTTTAGAATATATAAATTATTTTTAGTTGCAGGGGTCGATTGCAATCATTTTTGGTGAAGAGACATAATCCTGAAATTCTACCCAGTTTCGAGAAAAAAATTCTTGAACGAAAATATAATGCCTGATCCTGAATGAATGATTCCCCTGAAATTTCACGTGTTTTAAATCGTTCTGAAAAAATTATTTTTAGTTGCAGGGGTCGATTATAATCATTTTTGGTCATTTGTCATACCCCCGAAATTCTACGCATTTTCGAGCAAAAAATTCATTACCGAAAATATAATGCCTGATTATGAATGAATGATTCTCCTGAAATTTCAAGTGTTTCAAATCGTTCTAAAAAAATTATTCTCGGTTGAAAGGGTCAATTATAATAATTTTTAGTCAATAGACATACACCTGAAATCCTACCCAGTTCCGAGAAAAAAATTGAAGAAGGTGTGAAATTTTTCGACAAAATTGAAAATTTTCAAATCGTTCTGGAAAAATTATTTTTAGATTCAGGGGTCGATTGTAATCATTTTTGGTGAAGAGATATAATCCTGAAATTCTACTCAATTTTGAGAAAAAAATTCGTTAACGAAAATATAATGTCTGATCATGAATGAATGATTCCCCTAAAATTTCAAGTGTTTCAAATCGTTCTAAAAAAATTATTCTCGGTTGAAGGGGTCAATTATAATAATTTTCAGTCAATAGACATACACCTGAAATCCTACCCAGTTTCGCGAAAAAAATTCAAGAAGGTGTGAAATTTTTTGACAAAATTGAAAATTTTCAAATCGTTCTGGAAAAATTATTTTTAGATGCAGGGGTCGATTACAATCATTTTTGGTGAAGAGATATAGTCCTGAAATTCTACCCAGTTTCGAGAAAAAAATTCGTTAACGAAAATATAATTTATGGCCAGAAATATACCCCGGAAATTTCATGCAAATCTTTAAAACATCATAACTTCTGAACGGATTGAAGGATTGCAATGTTTAAAAAAGCAAACGACGAGTATTTTGGTCATGAATATGTAGAAATTCTAAAAATATTGAAAAAGTTGTTCCTTGACCCCGTAAAGTGAGAAAAACCCCATAAAAATGGTTGAATATTCAAACAGCCATAACTCCTGCAATAGCAAATATATTTCAATGGAACTTTTTTCTGGAGTAGAGCTCATGGGTACCTACAAAAAAGTATTAGACAACTTTTCTGTAGAATGTCAAACAAAATTACTAAAAATGAAAAACGAATTTTTAAGAAAAATCGACAGGGGTGTTTAAATTTTTCGACGAAAAAAAAAATTTTGAATCGTTCTAACAAAATTATTTCTAGGTTCTGGGGTTAATTGCAATCATTTTTGGTTAATAGACATACCCTCGAAATCCTAATCATTTCCGAGAAAAAAATTCGAGTAGGTGGTCCAAATTTTCGAGAAAATTGAAAAACTTCGAATCGTTTTGGAAAAATTATTTTTGGTTGAGGTGGTCAATTATAATCATTTTTGGTCAATAGACATACCCTCGAAATCCTACCCATTTTCTAGAAAAAAATTCGAGAACGTGTGAAATTTGTCGACAAAATTAAAAAATTTCGTCAAACTTTTATTTGTATGACAGGATAATTTCTTCAGATGTAGATAAATAAATAATAATAATATTAGAGTGCACTGTTAACAGCTCAATCAGGTCATGTATTATTTTAGTATTTTGTATTCAATTTTAGCTGTATGAATTTTAAAAAATGGTCATTGTCCATTAAAATGTATCATTCATTAACAATAATAATAACAATAATATTTTTCCTAATAAGGATCTTCAATAACTTGAAAAAGAACCTCTCAAATTCTTGAAAGGGTCATTTTTTACCCGTAAATAAATAAATAAATAAATAAATAAATAACAATAATAACAATCTTTAATAAAGTTCATTAAAGCCCATATATTATTTAAGTATTTTGCATTCTATTTTATCTATATAAGTTTGTGAAAAAGAACATTGCCCATTAAGTTCCATTATTCAATAACAATAATAATTAGAAATTACCACTTCGATAATTCTAATGTTAAATTTGTCCATACACGTACACAAAAAAGAACCCACTTGTTTAACAAATAATACTATTTTTAATATACTTATGTATACTTTATCTCAAGTGTGAGCTCACTCTAACAAAACTTGATAAAACGATCGTACGACGAGTTATTTTCCAAGTCCAACAGTTCGAATTCCCAGAGAAAACTCAAAGAAGAGCGTTTTAGTCAAAATTTGCGGGAAATGGTCCTCGTTGAAAGCAAAGTCCGCCGCTCGCGGCGAGCCAACGGGACAGAGAGCGGCGCGGAGCGATCAGTCGCGTCGCCCGGAGCGACCAGTCGCGATCTCTGCTCCCCGTTTCGCTCGTTACGGGGGGACCGCGCCTTAGAAAACCACCTTTTTTCTGCGGTGTACACCGTCCCCGGCGTAATTACGTAACTACGACTCCCTCAACGCGGAATCGTCGCTGTCACGGTGAGATCACGACATATGATGTCACGGTATCGATTCCCAACCAGAATTTCCCGAAATAGAAACTCGAAATATTGCAATATTAAACGTAAAAGAAAAAAAATGCTGCTAGCAAGTATCGAAATTTTTTTTATGAATATGTCGAGAAAATAAATGGGGAAAGGTTGAAGATGGAGCACGTATGACTGGATCTCGTTAATATTCGACTGATCTGCAAAAAAGTTTGCACCCTCGACGCTGCGGACCCGGGAGCCAGGTTTCGAGGGACGCGGAACATGCACACTTTCGAGGGTATTGTTCGTGGTTTCTGACGCATCAGCGTTAAAGGGGACGCCGACGTCAACGATGACGACGCAATGACTGTCTTTCGCGGCCAAATGCATTCGTCGACTAGCATTTCAGGCCGCTGCAAACTTCAAGGAATTTATTTCACTTCCTCCTTTTTTGGCATCAAATTGAAATCACGATATTATTATTGCTATTAATTTATTAACGAGAAAAATCCTTTTTAATACTTGGGAAAAATTTTAATGGAGGATTCTAGAGGCCAAAATAAGATGAAACTCGTTTCACTTAACCGGGGAAAGACGATTTCAGATAACCGGGTAGAAATAATTTCGTACAAATGAGGGCTACTGGAACTGGAGTTAATGTTAAAAATAATTCTAGACAACCAGTGCATTCTGCATGGATGGAAAACCACAAAAAACTCAATCCTACAATGTGTTTTTAAAATTTTTATAATAAATGAACCTTAATACTTATACAATATACATTTTTTTTATAATATCATTGCCATTAGGAATACTACAAAATAAGTACTTCGTTGAAATATTCCATTGAAAGATTCATGTCACTTAACCGGGGAACGACGATTTCAAATAACCGGGTAGAAATAATTTCACGTAAATTATGACTGATACAACCTCAAACAATAATATTCATGAAT
Organism: Colletes latitarsis; assembly: GCF_051014445.1. NCBI lineage: Eukaryota > Metazoa > Arthropoda > Insecta > Hymenoptera > Colletidae > Colletes > Colletes latitarsis. The sequence continues at coordinate 18,609,150 of NC_135145.1, forward strand.
TTTTTCTTTAACTAGATGCAAAAACATGTATTGCAAACTGTAATGTTTCTTTTATTAAAACTGAGGAAGATGGAGATCCAATTCCTTGAACAACCCTTGAAAACAGTATTTCGTAGTATTTAGTATATAAGAGAATTTTATAGTATCAAGAGTATTTAGAGTATTTCTAAAGAAAACGTCTAAAGAAAAAATTATTTCACTTAACCGGGGAAAAATGATTCCAGTTAGCCGGGTAGAAATAATTTCACACAAACGGGGACTACTGGAACTGGAGCTATTGTTAAGAATAACGTTACGAAAAACTAAATCCTACAACATGCTTTTAAAACGCCGACAATAAATGAACCTCAATAATTGCAAATTCTTTAACAATTACATTAACATTAGAATACTACAAAACAACAAGTACTACATTGAATTATTGAATATTTTGTTACTCTATAGATCAAAAAATTATTTTGTACGGCCAGAAAAAGAGTTGTTTCAGTTAACCGGGGAAAGATGATTTCAGATAACGGGGTAGAAATAATTTCACGTAAATTATGACTGATACAACCTCAAACCATAATATTCATGAATTTTTTCTTTAACTAGATGCAAAAACATGTATTGCAAACTGTAATGTTTCTTTTATTAAAACTGAGGAAAATGGAGGTCCAATTCCTTGAACAACCCTTGAAAACAGTATTTCGTAGTATTTAGTATATAAGAGAATTTTATAGTATCAAGAGTATTTAGAGTATTTTTAAAGAAAACGTTTAAAGAAAAAATTATTTCACTTAACCGGGGAAAAATGATTCCAGTTAGCCGGGTAGAAATAATTTCACACAAACGGGGACTACTGGAACTGGAGCAACTGTTAAGAGTAATTCGAGGGTATTGTTCGTGGTTTCTGACGGATCAACGTTAAAGGGGACGCCGACGTCAACGATGATGACGCAATGACTGTCTTTCGCGGCCAAATGCATTCGTCAACTAGCATTTCGGGGTCGCTGCAAACCTCAAAGAATTTATTTCACATCCCCTTTTCTTGCATCAAATTGAAATCACGATATTATTATTGCTATTAATTTATTAACGAGAAAAATCCTTTTTAATACCTGGGAAAAATTTTAATGGAGGATTCTAGAGGCCAAAATAAGATGAAACTCGTTTCACTTAACCGGGGAAAGACGATTTGAGGGCTACTGGAACTGGAGTTAATGTTAAAAATAATTTTAGAAAACCAGTGCATTCTGCATGGATGGAAAACCACAAAAAACTCAATCCTACAATGTGTTTTTAAAATTTTTATAATAAATGAACCTTAATACTTACACAACATACATTTTTTTAATAATATCATTGCCTTTAGGAATACTACAAAATAAGTGCTTCATCGAACTACATTGAAAGACACGTTTCACTTAACCGGGGAACGACAATTTCAGATAACCGGGTAGAAATAATTTCTCATAAACGAGGGCTATTGGAACTGGAGCAACTGTTAAGAGTAAATTTAGAAGCCTAGTGCAGTTTTCAACATTCTTACAATAGATGAATCTTATTATTTATATAAATTTTTTAATAATATTATTGCCATTAGGAATATTACAAAATAACAAGTAACCCATTAAACTATTGAATCTATATATTTTTTACGCTACAATTTAAAAAATTATACCAGGGAAAGACTCGTTTCACTTAATCGGGGAAAGACGATTTCAGATAACCGGGTAGAAATAATTTCTCATAAACGAGGGCTATTGGAACTGGAGCAACTGTTAAGAGTAAATCTAGAAGCCTAGTGCAGTTTTCAGAATTCTTACAATAAATGAACCTTATTACTTATATATATTTTTTATTAATATTATTGACATTAGGAATACTACAAAATATAAAGTAACCCATTGAACTATTGAATCTATATATTTGTTATGCTACAATTTAAAAAATTATACCAGGGAAAGACTCGTTTCACTTAACCGGGGAAAGACGATTCCAGATAACCGGGTAGAAATAATTTCACACAAACGGGGACTACTGGAACTGGAGCAACTGTTAAGAGTAACTCGAGGGTATTGTTCGTGGTTTCTGACGGATCAGCGTTAAAGGGGACGCCGACGTCAACGATGACGACGCAATGACTGTCTTTCGCGGCCAAACGCATTCGTCGACTAGCTTTTCAGGTCGCTGCAAACTTCAAAGAATTTATTTCACATCCCCTTTTCTTGCATCAAATTGAAATCACGATATTATTATTACTATTAATTTATTGACGAGAAAAATCCTTTTTAATACCTGGGAAAAATTTTAATGGAAGATTCTAGAGGCCAAAATAAGATGAAACTCAAGAATATTAATTTCTTGATTGACGCTTCGTTAAAAAGTTATTAAAAAATAAAATTAAAAAATTTCAAATAATTTTGGAAAAATTATTTTCGGTTGCGGGGGTTAATTACAATTATTTTTGGTGAACAGACATATCCCCGAAATCCTACTCATTTCTTAGAAAAAAATTCAAGAAGGTGTGAAAGTTTTCGACAAAATTAAAAAATTTCAAATCTTTCTGAAAAAATTATTTTTGATTATGGGGGTTAATTACAATCATTTTTGGTGAATAGACATATCCCCAAAATCCTACGCACTTTCGAGAAAAAAATTCGTGCAGGTGGACAAATTTTGTAATAAATTTAATAATAATTTTGTTAATAACTTTTTAACGAAGCTTCAATCAACAATTTGGTATTCTTAATTTCCGTCTTATTTTGGCCACTAGAATCTCTCATTAAAATTTTTCCTACGAAAAATAATTTACAATGCACTGCAAATATAATTTTTTAGAATTTTCTAATGACTTCAATTTTGGGATCCAAATATTGTGATAATTTGATAGTACATAAAATACAGAAAATATTTTTGTGGATATTTTTTGATACTAGAGAAATAATTGAATAATTGTTAATGAAATATGACCTTTGATTAGTTTATTTACAAAAATAATATGTGTGATTTTTCTTCTATTATGCAATATTCAAAGATTGGTATTATTAAGTCATCGTAGTATTGAGTCACGTGTATGGGATCATTTCAAGAAAAGAATACCAGGAATAAAGTTTCAGCCTCGTCAGATATGCTGGGAGATACTATACTACTGGACTCTGATTATTCAGTCAGCCTTTCTTGTCGAGCCCCATAAATTTGAATATAAACTTGCCAGTGATTTCATTTGACACCGTTAAAGATATGATATGAATAGACGTTTGGCAACTTAAGTCGTTTCTGCTTGCAGCAGGTCTCCAATTGCATTATTGCAACTCTTTAAACGAGATATCGGTGAAAATGGAAGCTTGCATCAGATGCAAATATGTAGAAAACACTGAGATATTCATTTCATTTTTAGTTTGAAATCAACATATAAGCTTAATTCTTTATTGCAATATCTGCTCTCATGCAATATAAATTTTTAATTAGTTATTAATTTTCACTATTTTAGCTGCCCAATTTTTTTTATTGCAATAATTAGTTCAAAACAAAAATAACTAGAAAAAGTTTTCCAGTGGATTAATCTTGGACTGATTTTTTCTTCTTCGGATAATACATTTAATTTTTATATTATTTTAAATATTGAAACTACCACTAAAATTAAGAATAAATATCATCATAAAGAACTATATCTGTTACAAATTTCATTTTGTTTGGACAAAACCAAAAATATATGTAATTCTCAATGGATTAGTCTTGGATTGATTTTTTCTTCTTCGTACAATACATTTAATTTTTCGATCATTTAAAATATTGAAACTACCACTAAAATTGAGAATACATTTAATTGTCAACGGATTAATCTTGGATAGATTTTTTCTTCTTCATGCAATACATTTAATTTTCCCAATATTTTAAATATTTAAACTACCGCTAAAATTGAACATAAAAATCATCGTAAAAAACTATATCTGTAACAGATTTCTTTTTGTTTGAACCAAACCAAAAATACATTTAATTTTCAACGAATTAATTTTGGACTAATTTTTTCTTCTTCGTACAATACATTTAATTTTTCACTTATTTTAAATATTGAAACTACCACTAAAATTGAGAATACATTTAATTATCAACGGATTAATCTTGGATAGTTTATTTCTTCTTCATGCAATACATTTAATTTTTCCAATATTTTAAATATTGAAACTACCGCTAAAATTGAGAATAAATATCATCATAAAGAACTATATCTGTTACAAATTTCTTTTTTTTTGAACCAAACCAAAAATACATTTAATTTTCAATGGATTAGTCTTGTATTAATTTTTTCTTCTTCGTACAATACATTTGATTTTTCAATAATTTAAAATATTGAAGCTACTACTAAAATTGAGAATACATTCAATTGTCAACGGATTAATCTTGGATAGATTTTTTCTTCTTCATGCAATACATTTAATTTTTCCAATATTTTAAATATTGAAACTACCGCTAAAATTAAGAATAAATATCATCATAAAGAACTATATCTGTTACAAATTTCTTTTTTTTTGAACCAAATCAAAAATACATTTAATTTTCAATGGATTAGTCTTGTATTAATTTTTTCTTCTTCGTACAATACATTTAATTTTTCAATAATTTAAAATATTGAAGCTACCACTAAAATTGAGAATACATTTAATTGCCAACGGATTAATTTTGGATAAATTTTTTCTTCTTCAAACAATACATTTATTTTTTCCAATATTTTAAATATTGAAATTGCAGCTAAAATTGAACATAAAAATCGTCATAAAGCACCATGTTTGTTATAGATTTCTTTTTCTTCGGACCAAACCAAAAATACATTTAATTTTCAACGGATTAGCCTTGTATTAATTTTTTCTTCTTCGTACAATACATTTAATTTTTCAACCATTTAAAATATTGAAACTACCACTAAAATTGAGAATACATTCAATTGTCAACGGATTAATCTTGGATAGATTTTTTCTTCTTCATGCAATACATTTAATTTTTCCAATATTTTAAATATTGAAACTACCACTAAAATTGAACATAAAAATCGTCATAAAGCACCATATTTGTTACAGATTTCTTTTTGTTTGGACCAATCGAGTTCTTGAAGGGGTAAACAAAAAGTTCGATCGGAAGGTGACATTTTACGTGCGTCAGAGTATAGCGGAAGCAGAAGCCCATCGACAGACGGTCGGGCGATATCTGGGGCGACTGCAGGCTGTGGGTGCCAGCTGCTTTCGTAGCAAAGATTGCTCTCGAGCCATGTAAGAACACGAACCGTGTCGGATTAAACCCAACACGCGTGGTTGATCGATTCGCCAAAGGACGCCCCGGATATCTCGACGATATCTCGAGATCGATTCTCGAGAGAGCTCGAGAATTTTCGACGGAGGCTGAAGCAACGCGATCTTATCTTTCCGATTCCACGCGACCTTGAACTCTCGACAATCGAAAACTGTTTAACGCGTTCACTTACATGGTGGTCACCGGTGACCGGCGTTTCAATTCTACGTGTTTTTAAAACGCTGACAATAAATGAACCTTAATACTTATATATATTTTTTAATAATGTTATTGACATTAGGTATACTACAAAATAACAAGTACTACGTTGAATTATTGAATATTTTGTTACGCTACAGTTTAAATAATTATTTTGTATGGCTAGAGAAAGAGTTGTTTCAGTTAACCGGGGAAAGATGATTTCAGATAACCGGGTGGAAATAATTTCATACAAATGAGGGCTACTGGAACTGGAGTTAATGTTAAAAATAATTCTAGAAAACCAGTGCATTCTGCATGGATGGTAAAACCACAAAAAACTCAATCCTACAATGTGTTTTTAAAATTTTTATAATAAATGAACCTTAATACTTATGCAATATACTTTTTTTTAATAATATCATCGCCATTAGGAATACTACAAAATAAGTACTTCATCGAACTACTTCATTGAAAGACACGTTTCACTTAACCGGGGAACGACAATTTCAGATAACCGGGTAGAAATAATTTCACACAAACGGGGACTACTGGAACTGGAGCAACTGTTAAGAGTAACTCTAGAAGGCCAGTGCAGTTTTCAAAATTCTTACAATAGATGAACCTTATTATTTATATAAATTTTTTAATAATATTATTGCCATTAGGAATATTACAAAATAACAAGTAACCCATTGAACTATTGAATCTATATATTTGTTATACTACAATTTAAAAAATTATACCAGGGAAAGACTCGTTTCACTTAACCGGGGAAAGACGATTTCAGATAACCGGGTAGAAATAATTTCTCATAAACGAGGGCTATTGGAACTGGAGCAACTGTTAAGAGTAACTCTAGAAGGCCAGTGCAGTTTTCAGAATTCTTACAATAGATGAACCTTATTACTTATATGTATATTTTATTAATATTATTGCCATTAAGAATACTATAAAATAAAAAATTCCCCATTAAACTATTGATTTGTTATGCCACAATTTAAAGAATTATTTTGCACGATTAAAGAAAGACTCGTTTCACTTAACCGGGGAAGGATGATTTCATATAACCGGGTAGAAATAATTTCACACAAACGGGGGCTATGAAAACTAGTGCAACTGTTAAAAATAATTCTAGAAAGCCAGTGCATTCTGCATAGATGGAAAGCCTCGAAAAACTAAATCCTACAATGTTTTTTCAAAATTTTTACAATATATGAACCTTAATACTTATACAATATACATTTTTTAAATAATATCATTATCATTAGGAATACTATAAAATAAGTACTTTTTGTCGAAATACTCCATTGAAAGACTCGTTTCACTTAACCGGGGAAAGACGATTTCAGATAACCGGGTAGAAATAATTTCATACAAATGAGGACTACTGGAACTGGAGTTAATGTTAAAAATAACTCTAGAAGGCCAGTGCAGGATTCTACATGAATGGAAAGCCACAAAAAATTGAATCCTACAATGTGTTTTTAAAATTTTTACAATATATGAAACTTAATACTTGTACAATTTACTTTTTTTTAATAATATCATCGCCATTAGGAATACTACAAAATAAATACTTCATCGAAATACTCCATCGAAAGACACGTTTCACTTAACCGGGGAAAGACGATTTCAGATAACCGGGTAGAAACAATTTCACACAAACGGTGTCTACTGGAACTGTAGCAGCTTATCATTAATTAATAAACAACAAAAAAATAAATTTTGTTAAACTTATTTTACGAATCTACATTTTTAAAAAAATCGTCACCAATTTATATTTACCGATTATGACAAATATTTAAGAATCTTTAAATTGTAATATCAGAATTTAAAATCCCAAAAACATCAGCCACATATTTTCTCGTTTAAATAAAAACAAAATAGACCTTCCAGTTACATTTTACCAAACAATTCTTCTCCCCTCGTACAAAACCGAATAAATTCTCGAAATTTATGCACCGCTCGCTTACATAATTCTTAGAGCGTGTGTGCAACTATAAATAAAACACGAATCGCCGTGACGTCGCCATGGGATCGCGTAGGGTCAACCGTATGAAATTGTACGACCGTATTAACTTTATTGTCGCGCGGGTTCGATCCGGTTCATAACCGAATATAATAAATAAATAAGTCGCGAGAGCCCGTGGAACATTTCCTTTCCGTCGGCGAGATCGCCAAGCTTTCTTGCTGGAAACGTTTCTCATTTCCATGTTGGCAGACATGCACGCCATCTTTTGTTCGAGTGTTACAGTCGAAGATACTATGTATGCAACGATTCGTGCAATATCAAACATAACCTAGAATGTACGTGCGTCGTTTTATTGTCTAATTCTATTGAAGTCGATCGACAGCGCCACCTAGTCGATTGACAGCGCCACCTAGTCGATTGACAGCGCCACCTAGTCGATTGACAGCGCCACCTAGTCGATCGGTGAGGGCGCCATCTTGATGAGTACGTCTTGCGACACGTGAGAGAGGAGACGTATCGAAATACAGTTTGCTTATAAAAATGTTACCAGAGTAAACTATTTCTCTGTTCAACTTCTGCACCCCATCAACAAATCCTATTATAACCTCTTTTACACTTCTCTCGCGATGAAAGTCGAAACCCGCGATGCTTTGTTGCGCTCGCGGGAAAACGTTTTCCATTTCGATTGGTGGCGCCACGGTGCACTTTCGCGACGGAGAATTCCGGCGAGTTTTCGATCGTGCACCCGTGTGTCGTTCCCCCGGATAGATTCAACGTTGCGAAACTTCATCCCCGGCCGGGTTTCAGCGGTCGTGGCTCGAGATTGCCTGCTTGCGAAACCGAGAGGAAATTTTACGACCTGGCCGACTAGTCTTTCAAAACGCATCGACTTCGCTCGGGAGCCGATCGACCCGAGGAATAAGCCAGTTTCGTCTGGCTCGGTCGCGGACAAAGATGGCCGGAATTACGTTCGAATGACGCGACGGTCACCGGTGACCGGCGCCTCGATTCCACAAAGTGTATTTAAATGTATTTTTTAATGGTTAGTTGATATTAATAAACGATGAGAATTCTTATTTTTTCACATTTTTATAAAGGGTGTTTAGCAAGCAAATAAATAATGTCATTGTCATTAGGAATATTACACAATAAGTACTTTATTAAACTACTGAATATTTCTAGTTGTTATTCTATGATTTGTGGAAAATGTCGAGAAATATTTAACACGTTCGAACAAATATGTAACACGTTGGCTTCGATGGTGGTCACTGGTGACCGGCACTTTAATTCTACAACGTCTTTTTAAAACATTGATTATGAATGAACCTTAATACTTATGTATTTTTTAATAATGTTATTGTCATTAGGAATAGTAAAAAATAACAAATACACCGATGAACTACTGATTTGTTATGCTACAATTTTAAAAATTATTTTGCACGACCTGAGAAAGATTTGTTTCACTTAACCGGGGAAGGACGATTTCAGATAACGGGGTAGAAATAATTTCTCGTAAATGGGAGCTATGGGAAGTGGAGTAATTGTTAAGAATAACTCTAGAAGGTCAGTGCAGCATTCTGCATGAATGGAAAGTCACGAAAAACTGAATCCTACAATGTGTTTTTAAAATTGTTACAATAAATGAACCTTAATACTTATACAATATAAATTTTTTTAATAATATCATTGCCATTAGGAAAACTACAAAATAAGTACTCCGTCGAAATATTCCATTGAAAGACTCGTGTCACTTAACCGGGGAATGACGATTTCAAATAACCGGATAGAAATAATTTCACGTAAATGATGACTGATAAATCCTGAAACCATAATATTCATGAATTTTTTCTTTATCTAGATGCAAAAACTTGTATTGCAAACTCTAATGTTTCTTTTATTAAAACTGAGGAAGATGGAGGTCCAATTTTTTGAACAACCCTTGAAAAAAGTATTTCATAGTATTTAGTATATAAGAGAATTTTATAGTATCAAGAGTATTTAGAGTATTTCTAAAGAAAACGTCTAAAGAAAAAATTATTTCACTTAACCGGGGAAAGATGATTTCAGTTAGCCGGGTAGAAATAATTTCACGCAAATGTGGGCTACCTGAACTGGAACTACTGTTAAAAATAACGTCACGAAAAACTAAATCCTACAACATGTTTTTAAAACGTTGACAATAAATAAACCTTAATAATTGCAAATTATTTAACAATTACATTAATATTAGAATATTACAAATTAACAAGTATTACGTTGAATTATTGAATATTTTGTTAGGCTATAGTTTAAAACATTATTTTGTACGGCCAGAAAAAGAGTTGTTTTAGTTAACCGGGGAAAGATGATTTCAGATAACCGGGTAGAAATAATTTCATACAAATGGGGGCTACTGGAACTGGAGTTAATGTTAAAAATAATTCTAGAAAACCAGTGCATTCTGCATGGATGGTAAAACCACAAAAAACTCAATCCTACAATGTGTTTTTAAAATTTTTATAATAAATGAACCTTAATACTTATGCAATATACTTTTTTTTAATAATATCATCGCCATTAGGAATACTACAAAATAAGTACTTCATCGAACTACTTCATTGAAAGACACGTTTCACTTAACCGGGGAACGATGATTTCAAATAACCGGGTAGAAATAATTTCACGTAAATGATGACTGATAAATCCTGAAACCATAATATTCATGAATTTTTTCGTTAACTAGATGCAAAAACATGTATTGCAAACTCTAATGTTTCTTTTATTAAAACTGAGGAAGATGGAGGTCCAATTTCTTGAACAACCCCAGAAAACAGTATTTCATAGTATTTAGTATATAAGAGTATTTCATACGTCTAAAGAAAAACTTAGTTCACTTAACCGGGGAACGACGATTTCAGATAACCGGGTAGAAATAATTTCTCATAAATGGGGGCTATGGAAACTAGTGTAACTGTTAAAAATAACTCTAGAAGGCCAGTGCAGCATTTTACATGAATGGCAAGTCACGAGAAACTCAATTCTACAATGTGTATTTAAAATTTTTACAATATATGAACCTTAATACTTATACAATATACATTTTTTAAATAATATCATTATCATTAGGAATACTATAAAATAAGTACTTTTGTCGAAATACTCCGTTGAAAGATACGTTTCACTTAACCGGGGAATGACGATTTCAGATAACCGGGTAGAAATAATTTCACGTAAATTATGACTGATACATCCTCAAACCATAATATTCATGAATTTTTTCATTAACTAGATGCAAAAACATGTATTGCAAACTGTAATGTTTCTTTTATTAAAACTGAGGAAAATGGAGGTCCAATTTTTTGAACAACCCTTGAAAACAATATTTCATAGTATTTAGTATATAAGAGTATTTAGAATATTTCATACGTCTAAAGAAAAACTTAGTTCACTTAACCGGGGAATAACGATTTCAGATAACCGGGTAGAAATAATTTCTCATAAATGAGGGCTATGGGAAGTGGAGTAATTGTTAAGAATAACTCTAAAAGGCCAGTGCAGCATTTTACATGAATGGCAAGTCACGAGAAACTCAATTCTACAATGTGTATTTAAAATTTTTATAATATATGAACCTTAATACTTATACAATATACATTTTTTAAATAATATCATTATCATTAGGAATACTATAAAATAAGTACTTTTGTCGAAATACTCCGTTGAAAGATACGTTTCACTTAACCGGGGAATGACGATTTCAGATAACCGGGTAGAAATAATTTCACGTAAATTATGACTGATACATCCTCAAACCATAATATTCATGAATTTTTTCATTAACTAGATGCAAAAACATGTATTGCAATCTGTAATGTTTCTTTTATTAAAACTGAGGAAAATGGAGGTCCAATTTTTTGAACAACCCTTGAAAACAGTATTTCATAGTATTTAGTATATAACAGTATTTAGAATATTTCATACGTCTAAAGAAAAACTTAGTTCACTTAACCGGGGAATAACGATTTCAGATAACCGGGTAGAAATAATTACTCATAAATGAGGGCTATGGGAAGTGGAGTAATTGTTAAGAATAACTCTAAAAGGCCAGTACAGCATTCTGCATGAATGGAAAGCCACGAGAAACTCAATTCTACAATGTGTATTTAAAATTTTTACAATATATGAACCTTAATACTTATACAATATACATTTTTTAAATAATATCATTATCATTAGGGATACTATAAAATAAGTACTTTTGTGGAAATACTCCGTTGAAAGATACGTTTCACTTAACCGGGGAATGACGATTTCAGATAACCGGGTAGAAATAATTTCACGTAAATTATGACTGATACAACCTCAAACCATAATATTCATGAATTTTTTCTTTAACTAGATGCAAAAACATGTATTGCAAACTGTAATGTTTCTTTTACTAAAACTGAGGAAGATGGAAATCCAATTCCTTGAACAACCCTTGAAAACAATATTTCATAGTATTTAGTATATAAGAGTATTTAGAATATTTCATACGTCTAAAGAAAAACTTAGTTCACTTAACCGGGGAACGACGATTTCAGATAACCGGGTAGAAATAATTACTCATAAATGAGGGCTATGGGAAGTGGAGTAATTGTTAAGAATAACTCTAAAAGACCAGTACAGCATTCTGCATGAATGGAAAGCCACGAGAAACTCAATTCTACAATGTGTATTTAAAATTTTTATAATATATGAACCTTAATACTTATACAATATACATTTTTTAAATAATATCATTATCATTAGGAATACTATAAAATAAGTATTTTTGTCGAAATACTCCGTTGAAAGATACGTTTCACTTAACCGGGGAACGACGATTTCAGATAACCGGGTAGAAATATACATTTTTTTAATAATATCATTGCCATTAAGAATACTACAAAATAAGTACTTCATCGAAATACTCCATTGAAAGACACGTTTCACTTAACCGGGGAACGACGATTTCAGATAACCGGGTAGAAATATACATTTTTTTAATAATATCATTGCCATTAGGAATACTACAAAATAAGTACTTCGTCGAAATACTCCATTGAAAGACACGTTTCACTTAACTGGGGAACGACGATTTCAGATAACCGGGTAGAAATATACATTTTTTTAATAATATCATTGCCATTAAGAATACTACAAAATAAGTATTCTATTCGAAATAGTTCATTGAAAGACACGTTTCACTTAACCGGGTAACGACGATTTCACTGATAGCAAGAACAATATACGAAGCATTCTCTATTTCATTTGTTTACAACAGAGCTAACAGATGTTTAAGAGAAAATGGTTACACGAATCGACCATGTTCTCGATACTGTGACTATTATTTATGATACAAGTTATCTTATCCTTTCTGTTGTTAACCAGAAAAAAATTTTCTATACGGTTCTTGTAGAACTTTTGTCGCTTGTTTCAGTTATCGAGACTAGTTTGTTGCGAAACTCTCAACGACGGGGGAATATGATAATTCGAATTCCACTTTTCCCCAGGGTCTTGTGCGCGTTTAATCGACAGCCGCGAGACCATCGACAGGTAAATATTTATCGGAGAAACTCGCGGGGTCTATAAATCGCGCTCGTATTGTGGTCTGCACGCTTCCCCGCAAACCAGTCATAAAAGCAGCTTACAACACTGAAGGCTCGGTTCTGTGGCACTCGACGCGAGCACACAATGTAAACATGTACTGCAGAAGTTCAGAAACAAGGACCAAGAAGAGTAAAATTATTCTTGCATTGGCAATTCGTTCCCTTATAACGAAAGAACAAATATATAACGATATTATTTATCGTGAAAATTTTTGTAAATAATTGTGGTATTGAAGAACCTAGATATACCATTTTGGAACTATTTAAATCGAGATCATGAGATTTTATGGAAGTTCTGTTTTAAAGATTGATTTAGAGAAAAATATAAAATTAAAAATTAGTAAAATAGTATGGTTCTAATATTGATTTAGAAAAAAGTGTAAAATTTAAACATGTCACAAAATTCTGTTCTAAACATTGATTTAGAAAAAAGCATTAAAATTTTGAATATTAAAAAATTCTGTCCCAAACATTGATTTAGAAAAAAAGTATAAAATTTATACCTAATAAGTAATTCTGTAGCAAATACAATTTAGAAACAAGTAGAAATGTGAATCTATCAAAAAATTGTGTTCCAAATATTGAGTTAGAATAAAATATAAAATTTTGAACTACCAAATAATTCTGTTCCAAACATTGATTTAGAAAAAAACTATCAAATAATTCTGTCGTAAATATTGATTTAGAACAAAAATATAAACTTTAAAACCATAAAAAAATTCTGTTCTAAATACTGATTTAGAAAAAAGCATAAAATTTAAAATTACCTCAAAATTCTATTCCAAACATTGATTTAGAAAAAAAATATAAAATTTAAAATTAGCAAAAAATTCTGATACAAATATCGATTTAGAACAAAGTATAAAATCTAAAATTACCAATAAATTCTGTCCCAAATACTGATTTAGAACAAAATATAAAGTTTAAAACTACCACAAAATTCTATTCCAAACATTGATTTAGAAAAAATATATAAAACTTAAAATTAGCAAAAAATTCTATTGCAAATACTGATTTAGAAAAAAGTATAAATTTTGAAACTACCACAAAATTCTATTCCAAACATTGATTTAGAAAAAAGCATAAAATTTTTAATTATCAAAAAAATTCTGCCCCAAATACTGATTTAGAAAAAAGTATAAAATTTGAAACTACTAAAAAATTCAATCCCAAATATTGATTTAGAACAAAATATAAAATTTGAAACCATCAAAAAATTTTGTTCTAAATACTGATTTAGAAAAAAGCATAAAATTTAAAATTATCAAAAAATTCTGCCCCAAATACTGATTTTGAAAAAAGTATAAAGTTTAAAATTATTAAAAAATTCTATTCTAAACATTGATTTAGATAAAAAATATAAAATTTAAAATTATCAAAAAATTCTGTATAAAATTTAAAATTACCACAAAATTCTATTCCAAACATTGATTTAGAAAAAAAATATAAAATTTAAAACCATCAAAAAATTCTATTCCAAACACTGATTTAGAAAAAAGCATAAAATATAAAATTGCCAATAAATTCTACTCCAAATACTGATTTAGAAAAAAGTATAAAATTTAAAACTATGAAATAATTCTGTCCCAAATCCTGATTTAGAACAAAAATATAAAATTTAAAACCATCGAAATATTCTATTCCAAACACTAATTTAGAAAAAAAGCATAAAATATAAAATTACCTAAAAATTCTATTCCAAACATTGATTTAGTAAAAAAATATAAAATTTAAACCTACCAAATAACTTTATCTCAAACATTAATTAAAAAAAAACTCTAAAATTTGAATCTACCAAAAAACTGTTCCAAACACTGATTTAGAAAAAAGTATAAAATTTTTGCCCCCCTTAAAATGTTATTCCAATAATATTTCCATGATACTGTGCTAGAAAAATATAAAATACAACCACTCAAACTACAAAACCATAAATCGATAAATAAAAAATCGAAAGTGTTTAGGAAAATTTCTGCATGAATTTGCAAAACTCGAAGAAAGAAAAATATAAAATACAACCACTCAAACTACAAAACCATAAATCAATAAATAAATAATCGAAAGTGTTTAGGAAAATTTCTCCATGAATTTGCAAAACTCGAAGAAAGAAAAATATAAAATACAACCGCTCAAACTACAAAACCATAAATCAATAAATAAAAAATCGAAAGTGTTTAGGAAAATGTCTCCATGAATTTGCAAAACTCGAAGCAAGAAAAATATAAAATACAACCACTCAAAACCATAAATTAATAAATAAAAAATCGAAAGTGTTTAGGAAAATTTCTGCATGAATTTGCAAAACTCGAAGGAAGAAAAATATAAAATACAACCACTCAAACTACAAAACCATAAATCAATAAATAAAAAATCGAAAGTGTTTAGGAAAATTTCTCCATGAATTTGCAAAACTCGAAGCAAGAAAAATACAAAATACAACCACTCAAAACCATAAATCGATAAATAAAAAAAATCGAAAGTGTTTAGGAAAATTTTTGCATGAATTTGCAAAACTCGAAGAAAGAAAAATATAAAATACAACCACTCAAACTACAAAACCATAAATCAATAAATAAATAATCGAAAGTGTTTAAGAAAATTTCTGCATGAATTTGCAAAACTCGAAGAAAGAAAAATATAAAATACAACCACTCAAAACCATAAATTAATAAATAAAAAATCGAAAGTGTTTAGGAAAATTTCTCCATGAATTTGCAAAACTCGAAGAAAGAAAAATATAAAATACAACCACTCAAACTACAAAACCATAAATCAGTAAATAAATAATCGAAAGTGTTTAGGAAAATTTCTCCATGAATTTGCAAAACTCGAAGGAAGAAAAATATAAAATACAACCACTCAAACTACAAAACCATAAATCGATAAATAAAAAATCGAAAGTGTTTAGGAAAATGTCTCCATGAATTTGCAAAACTCGAAGCAAGAAAAATATAAAATACAACCACTCAAAACCATAAATTAATAAATAAAAAATCGAAAGTGTTTAGGAAAATTTCTGCATGAATTTGCAAAACTCGAAGGAAGAAAAATATAAAATACAACCACTCAAACTACAAAACCATAAATCAATAAATAAAAAATCGAAAGTGTTTAGGAAAATTTCTCCATGAATTTGCAAAACTCGAAGCAAGAAAAATACAAAATACAACCACTCAAAACCATAAATCGATAAATAAAAAAAATCGAAAGTGTTTAGGAAAATTTTTGCATGAATTTGCAAAACTCGAAGAAAGAAAAATATAAAATACAACCACTCAAACTACAAAACCATAAATCAATAAATAAATAATCGAAAGTGTTTAAGAAAATTTCTGCATGAATTTGCAAAACTCGAAGAAAGAAAAATATAAAATACAACCACTCAAAACCATAAATTAATAAATAAAAAATCGAAAGTGTTTAGGAAAATTTCTCCATGAATTTGCAAAACTCGAAGAAAGAAAAATATAAAATTCAACCACTCAAACTACAAAACCATAAATCAGTAAATAAATAATCGAAAGTGTTTAGGAAAATTTCTCCATGAATTTGCAAAACTCGAAGAAAGAAAAATATAAAATACAACCACTCAAACTACAAAACCATAAATCAATAAATAAATAATCGAAAGTGTTTAAGAAAATTTCTGCATGAATTTGCAAAACTCGAAGAAAGAAAAATATAAAATACAACCACTCAAAACCATAAATTAATAAATAAAAAATCGAAAGTGTTTAGGAAAATTTCTCCATGAATTTGCAAAACTCGAAGAAAGAAAAATATAAAATTCAACCACTCAAACTACAAAACCATAAATCAGTAAATAAATAATCGAAAGTGTTTAGGAAAATTTCTCCATGAATTTGCAAAACTCGAAGGAAGAAAAATATAAAATACAACCACTCAAACTACAAAACCATAAATCGATAAATAAAAAATCGAAAGTGTTTAGGAAAATGTCTCCATGAATTTGCAAAACTCGAAGCAAGAAAAATATAAAATACAACCACTCAAAACCATAAATTAATAAATAAAAAATCGAATGTGTTTAGGAAAATTTCTCCATGAATTTGCAAAACTCGAAGAAAGAAAAATATAAAATACAACCACTCAAACTACAAAACCATAAATCGATAAACAAAAAATCGAAAGTGTTTAGGAAAATTTCTCCATGAATTTGCAAAACTCGAAGAAAGAAAAATATAAAATTCAACCACTCAAACTACAAAACCATAAATCAGTAAATAAATAATCGAAAGTGTTTAGGAAAATTTCTCCATGAATTTGCAAAACTTGAAGAAAGAAAAATATAAAATACAACCACTCAAACTACAAAACCATAAATTAATAAATAAAAAAAATCGAATGTGTTTAGGAAAATGTCTCCATGAATTTGCAAAACTTGAAGAAAGAAAAATATAAAATACAACCACTCAAACCACAAAACCATAAATTAATAAATAAAAAAAATCGAAAGTGTTTAGGAAAATTTTTGCATCAATTTGCAAAACTCGAAGCAAGAAAAATATAAAATACAACCACTCAAAACCATAAATTAATAAATAAAAAATCGAAAGTGTTTAGGAAAATTTCTGCATGAATTTGCAAAACTCGAAGCAAGAAAAATATAAAATACAACCACTCAAAACCATAAATTAATAAATAAAAAATCGAAAGTGTTTAGGAAAATTTCTCCATGAATTTGTAAAACTCGAAGAAAGAAAAATATAAAATACAACCACTCAAACTACAAAACCATAAATCAATAAATAAATAATCGAAAGTGTTTAGGAAAATTTTTGCATGAATTTGCAAAACTCGAAGCAAGAAAAATATAAAATACAACCACTCAAAACCATAAATTAATAAATAAAAAATCGAAAGTGTTGAGGAAAATTTCTCCATGAATTTGCAAAACTCGAAGCAAGAAAAATATAAAATACAACCACTCAAAACCATAAATTAATAAATAAAAAATCGAAAGTGTTTAGGAAAATTTCTCCATGAATTTGCAAAACTCGAAGGCAGAAAAATACGACTGAATGGTAGAAAGGATCACGTTTTCCAGTGGATCGCTGGCGTTCAGCCACGCTGACGGCGTCGAAGGATTCTCGTAGGTGGAAATCGACGTGAAAACAATTGACCCGGGCCGAGAGATCCGGGCATCGAAAAGCTGCTGGCGAACCGAGACAATAGATTCTCGATGAACGTTTACGCTGCCATTTATGGCGTCAGTCGTTCGTCCCCGTTCACCAGCAACTGCGCTGCAGTTTACAGAAACTCCACGATTCGACGGTAGAAGCAAGTAAATCGCCTTAGAAAGGGAGAGTATTTCTCTCGAAATTACCGATGACACGAGCAAACTCGAGAAATCGCATTAAACGACGAAACTATAACCTTGCAACAACCACACAAATTTCCATCGTGATTGGACAAAAACAGCAGAAGTTACAAAGAAATCACAAACACACAGATTTCAACTCGAACAGGTATCTGCATTACCGGTACAGAATTTCGTGGCGCCATCTAGCGCCAAAAATGGGGAACTATCTCGCCACCTGGGCGTTTAGCGTCGAGAAGATCATTAGTAATATTTATGAGAAAACTATAATTACATTTGGCGTTTGAATTATTTATCAAATGTTATAAATATAATTTATCCGTCGAGAACTATTAACGAGTTTTATGAACCCATAAAATTCATTTGTTTGCATGAAATGTTCGCGGGGCTCGTTAAAAGTTTCAAGGCGCATCAAAACAAAACTTTTAAGACTTTCAAGACCTACCGAGACTTTCACTGCTAGAGAGAATAACGACTTCGAAGCGTTTCAAACTTTCAGCCTCGAATGTTTCGAATCCAATTCGACATACAGAATGGCGATCATCAGTGGTTTCGGTCTCGACTCGAAGAGGTCGCTCTCCTCAGTTTATCTTTCACCGTTTTACGTTCTCGTTAGCTCTCTCTGTTTGTTTTCGCACGCAACGAGCTGACGCTTACGAGCGACTTCTGTCAAACAATCCGGAACGACGTAAACCTCGACCAAACGAGACACTTCGACGTACGAATTCAATTTACGTTCGATAAAAATTTGTTAATATCGTAAACGATACTTTATCGCGAACTGTTTTCGCAAAATGCATCGCCAATCGCTTTTGCCTCGATTCGAATCACCGAATGGACTACTGTCGCCATCTGGCGTCGCCTTCGCCAACGAAAGGACACTGCCGATATTGAAGATCGCTGTTTTATCCACGGAGCGTCTGGAAATTCGTTTTTTTTTTCTATTTCAAAATTCCTCGATAAAAAAAAGTTCCTGAACTGAGAATTAAGTTCTTTTTCATGAGTTTTAATAAATCGTTCGGATGGATCTTGCGAAAAGAAGTTTTGACGATGATTTTGGGTGAATAAAAATTTAGTTAATGGTCGTGGAATTGAATTCGAGGACGGAATGCAATTTCAATTCGTCGCTGGCGGAACGAGAAAAATTGGGGGAAATTCGTTGGGGCGGGCGTAATTTCATCCGGGATCGCATAATTGGCGGGAAACGGGGATCGTGAAATTTCGTGGATCCACGTCAATTCCCTCGAAAGGTCCGTGGCCCGGCGAGCCAGGGTCCGGCGAATTGGCGGAATGCCGTGGACTAAATTCACAAATTATAAACGACGTTAAGAAAATGGCTAAACTTAGGCGTCAGCTAGGACCGGCGAAGTTCGCGGTCAATCGGATTACCGCGGCACGAGGCTCCTCGATAATCCATCGAGCCACGGACAGGTTCGAACTATCGGTGTTGCTCTAATTTCCGTGGAAAAGTTATGGTCGTGGTCCGTTATCTATTAACGACAATCTGGTTACAAACTTTCCCATTTACGATATATAGGATAATGGGAACGTATAGCGAGAAATTGAGTAACTCAAACGTTAGAGTTAATTAATTTTACACTACGGATTGTGTATAAGTGTGTGTGTATATGTCGAAACCCATCGAACAACTTATGGCGAGATCCAGTTATGCAAATGCTCGCTGTGATAGTTAGTATCTCGAGGGGGTTGTCATTTTAAGAATAATTTACAGGATGTGGGTTTATTAATTTGTTATTTGCATCCCCCACACACTATTTGGTAGATTTTTGAGCTTTTTTAATTTAAACAAAATTAAAAAATAATTTACACAATATACGATGTGTATTTGTTAATTTGTTCTTTGCATCACACTATATGTATTATAATTTTGAACTTTTTTAATTTAAAAAATTGTGTATTCGTTAATTTGTTCTTTGCATCCCCCACACTATATGTATTATAATTTTGAATTTTTTTAATTTAACAGAAATAATAAAAAATAATTATAAGACATCGATGTGTATTTATTAATTTGGTCTTTGCATCCCCTACAACACACTATTTGTTAGATTTTTGAGTTTTTTTAATTTAAACAAAATTAAAAAATAATTTACACTACGATGTGTATTTGTTAATTTGTTCTTTGCATCCCTTAGACTATATGTATTATAATTTTGAGTTTTTTTAATTTAAAAAATTGTGGATTTGTTGATTTATTCTTTGCATCCCTCACACTATATGTATTATAATTTTGAATTTTTTTAGTTTAACAGAAATAATAAAAAATAATTATAAGACATCGATGTGTATTTATTATATTATTCTTTGCATCCCCTACACTCTATATACTTATCTTTGAATTTTTTTCATTTAAAAAAAATTGAAAAATGATCCACACAATACACGATGTGTATTTGTTAATTTGTTCTTTGCATCCCCCAGACTATATGTATTATAATTTTGAACTTTTTTAATTTAAAAAATTGTGTATTCGTTAATTTGTTCTTTGCATCCCCCACACTATATGTATTATAATTTTGAATTTTTTTAATTTAACAGAAATAATAAAAAATAATTATACGACATTGATGTGTATTTATTAAATTATTCTTTGCATCCCCTACACTCTATATACTCGTCTTTGAATTTTTTTCATTTAAAAAAAATTAAAAAATGATCTACACAATACACGATGTGTATTTGTTAATTTGTTCTTTGCATCCCTTAGACTATATGTATTATAATTTTGAGTTTTTTTAATTTAAAAAATTGTGGATTTGTTGATTTATTCTTTGCATCCCCCACACTATATGTATTATAATTTTGAATTTTTTTAATTTAACAGAAATAATAAAAAATAATTATAAGACATCGATGTGTATTTATTAATTTGTTCTTTGCATCCCCTACAACACACTATTTGTTAGATTTTTGAGTGTTTTTAATATAAACAAAATTAAAAAATAATTTACACTACGATGTGTATTTGTTAATTTGTTCTTTGCATCCCTTAGACTATATGTATTATAATTTTGAATTTTTTTAACTTAAAATATTGTGTATTTGTTGATTTATTCTTTGCATCCCCCACACTCTGTGTGTTACATTTCAGAATTTTTTTAATTTAACAAAAATAATAGAAAATAATTCTAAGACATCGATGTGTATTTATTAAATTATTCTTTGCATCCCCTACACTCTATATACTCGTCTTCGAATTTTTTTCATTTAAACAAAATTAAAAATAATCTACACAACGATGTGTATTTGTTAATTTGTTCTTTGCATTCCTTAGACTATATGTATTATAATTTTGAGTTTTTTTAATTTAAAAAATTGTGGATTTGTTGATTTATTCTTTGCATCCCCCACACTCTGTGTGTTACACTTCAGAATTTTTTTAATTTAACAAAAATAATAGAAAATAATTATAAGACATCGATGTGTATTTATTAAATTATTCTTTGTATCCCCTACACTCTATATACTCATCTTTGAATTTTTTTCATTTAAAAAAAATTAAAAAATAATCTACACAATACACGATGTGTATTTGTTAATTTGTTCTTTGCATCCCTTAGACTATATGTATTATAATTTTGAATTTTTTTAATTTAAAAAATTGTGGATTTGTTGATTTATTCTTTACATCCCCCACACTATATGTATTATAATTTTGAATTTTTTTAATTTATCAGAAATAATAAAAAATAATTATAAGACATCGATGTGTATTTATTAATTTGGTCTTTGCATCCCCTACAACACACTATTTGTTAGATTTTTGAGTGTTTTGAATATAAACAAAATTAAAAAATAATTTACACTACGATGTGTATTTGTTAATTTGTTCTTTGCATCCCTTAGCCTATATGTATTATAATTTTGAGTTTTTTTAACTTAAAAAATTGTGGATTTGTTGATTTATTCTTTGCATCCCCCACACTATATGTATTATAATTTTGAATTTTTTTAATTTAACAGAAATAATAAAAAATAATTATAAGACATCGATGTGTATTTATTAATTTGTTCTTTGCATCCCCTACACACTATTTGGTAGATTTTTGAGTTTTTTTAATTTAAACAAAATTAAAAAATAATTTACACAATATACGATGTGTATTTGTTAATTTGTTCTTTGCATCACACTATATGGATTATAATTTTTAATTTTTTTAACTTAAAAAATTGTGTATTTGTTGATTTATTCTTTGCATCCCCCACACTATATGTATTATAATTTTGAATTTTTTTAATTTAACAGAAATAATAAAAAATAATTATACGACATTGATGTGTATTTATTAAATTATTCTTTGCATCCCCTACACTCTATATACTCGTCTTTGAATTCTTTTAATTTAAAAAAAATTAAAAAATAATCTACACAACGATGTGTATTTGTTAATTTGTTCTTTGCATCCCCCACACTATATGTATTGTAATTTTGAGTTTTTTTAATTTAAAATATTGTGGATTTGTTGATTTATTCTTTGCATCCCCCAGACTATATGTATTATAATTTTGAATTTTTTTAATTTAATAAAAATAATAAAAAATAATTATAAGACATCGATGTGTATTTATTAAATTATTTTTTGCATTTCTCACACCCTATATGTAACATTTTTTAATTTTTTTAATTTAAACAATAAAAATGTCGACGTTTTTTTTTAAGGGTTGGTTTTATATTTATTTTTTAATTTGTTTAATTTAAACAAGAAAAAAAGATGTTTGAGGATTGATATGTATTTATTAATTTATTCTTTTCATTTTTCGAGAAAAAAATTGTTTACCGAAAATATAATTTTTGGCCAGAAATGTCTGCCCGAATTTTCATACGAATCTTTAAAACATCATAACTCCTGAACGGATTGGACGATTTTAATGTATAAAAAAGCAAATTACGCGCATTTTAGTGTAGAATATGTACAAATCGTAAAACTATTCGAAAAGTTGGTCCTTGACTCCGCAAAATGAGAAAAACCCCATAAAAATGGTCCAATTTTCAAACAGCCATAACTCCTACAATTGTGAATATATTTCAATGAAACTTTTTTCTGAAGTAGAGTTCTTGGGTACCTACAAAAAAGTATTAGGCAGCTTTTCTGTAAAGCGTCAAACAAAATTATTAAAAATCAAAAACGAATTTGTAAGAAAAATCGACAGAGGGTAGGTGCTGACATTTTTTGACAAAATTAAAAAATTTCAAATCGTTCTGGAAAAATTATTTTTAGTTGCAGGGGTCAATTGCAAGCATTTTTGATTCATAAATATATTTCCGAAATCCTACTCAGTTTCGAGAAAAAAATTCGAGAAGATGTGAAATTTTTCAAGAAAATTAAAAAATTTCAAATCGTTCTAAAAAAATTATTTTTGATTGCAGGGACCAATTATAATAATTTTTGGTCATTAGACATACCCCCGAAATCCTACCGACTTTCCAAAAAAAAATTCGAGAAGATGTGAAAGTTTTCGCTGGAAAAAAAAATGTCAAATCGTTTTGGAAAAATTATATTCGGTTGCGGGGGTTAATTACAATCAATTTTGGTGAATACACATACCCCCGAAATCCTAACCATTTTCGAGAAAAAAATTCTTTACCGAAAATCTAAGGCCAGAAATGCACCCTTGAAATTTCATGCGAATCTTTAAAATGTCATAACTTCTGAACGGATTGAACGATTTTAATGTTTAAAAAAGCAAATTACGCGTATTTTAGTGTAGAATATGTAGAAATTCTAAAAATATTGAAAAAGTTGTTCCTTAACCCCCTAAAATGAGAAAACCCCCATAAAAGTGGCCCAATTTTCAAACAGCCATAACTCCTACAATTGTGAATATATTTCAATGAAACTTTTTTCTGAAGTAGAGTTCTTGGGTACCTACAAAAAAGTATTAGACAACTTTTCTGTAGGGCGTCAAACAAAATTACTAAAAATGAAAAAGCAAGTTTTAAGAAAAATCGCCAGGGGGTAGGTGCCTAAATTTTTCGATTAAAAAAAAATTTCAAATCACTCTAGAAAAATTATGTTCAGTTGCAGGGGTCAATTACAATCATTTATGGTCATTAGACATATCCTCGAAATCCTACCCATTTTCGAGAAAAAAATTCGAGAAGATTTGAAAGTTTTCGCTAGAAAAAAAAAATGTCAAAACGTTTTGGAAAAATTATATTCGGTTGCGGGGGTCAATTACAATTATTTTTGGTGAATAGACATACCCCCGAAATCTTGCGCATTTTCGAGAAAAAAATTCAGTACGGACGGAACTTTAAACGTTAATAACTTTTTAACGAAGCCTCCATGAACAAATTAATATTCTTAATTTTCGTCTTATTTTGGCCTCTAGAATCCCCCATTAAAATTTTTCCCAGTTGTGGCCGAACACCCTGTATGTATTATAATTTTGAATTTTTTTAATTTAAAAAATTGAGTATTTATTAATTTATTTTCAGCATCCCCCACACTATATGTATAATAATTTTGAATTTTTTTAATTTAAAAAATTGTGTATTCAGTAATTTATTCTTTGCATCCCCCACACTATATGTATAATAATTTTGAATTTTTTTAATTTAAAAAATTGTGTATTTATTAACTTGTTCTTTGCATCCCCCACACTATATATATTATAATTTTGAATCTTCTTAATTTAAAAAATTGTGTATTTATGAATTTATTCTCTGCATCCCCCACACTATATGTATTTTATTTTTCAATTTTTTTAATTTAAAAAATTGTGTATTTAGTAATTTATTCTCTGCATCCCCCACACTATATGTATTATAATTTTGAATCTTCTTAATTTTAAAAATTGTGTATTTATTGATTTGTTCTTTGCATCCCCCACACTCTGTGTGTTACATTTCTGAATTTTTTAAATTTAAACAAAAAAAATGTTTCCTCATAGAAAAATGCATGAGAAGCTTGACGTTCTTTTTTAAAGGGTTGGTTTCATATTTATTTTTCAATTTTTATAATTTGAAAAAAAAAAACGTTCCCTCATAGAAAAATGCATGGGAGGGTTGGCGTCTCTTTTCAAGGGCAGTTTTTATATTTATTGATTGCATATTTAAACTAAAAAAAAAATGCAATTAAGCGATTGAAGTGCAAAAACTGTAGGAGTATATTTATCTCGTATCATTTCGACCCCTTCAGGGACGAATGGCTTCGTATAAAGTAAATTAAAATTCTAACTGATATTGACCGATGGCATCTATAGAAGTGGTGACGCTATTGCCTTGTTATATCATTGGGAAATCTAATTATAAATATTTATTCGCAATTGTAGCGGTTATCCTCGTTTCGTAGAACCTAAAATAACTTAAGAACCAAACGTTCGCCTAAGCCCTATCCTCGACGAAATCGCTTAATGCCCTAATTTTTAAATTTCAATTAACTCGTGATTTTCTGTCTTGAGCCATTGTTTCGTGCAGCGTAGAAAGTGTAATTTATTTATTAGTGCTAGCGTTTCGCAAACATTTAAATCGGTCACGGGCTATCTTTAAGTAACCTTCTATGTTCGAAAATGTTCAATCTATCAAAATCGATGGGAAGAATTTTGAACGGAAAATGGCGTTTGGTTCGAAATGTCCACGACAGACGACGATAGAAAATGAATTGATAGAGGAAGGTTCCGGTGAGGCCTCGTTAAAAATAAACTCTGCCGCAATTTGTCCTTATACCAAAGACTTGGGTCGAATAAATAAAATATTCTTGCAAACGACCCTGAAGGTAAATCTTCCCCGACCTTTTTCCCTTCTCTTACCCGGGGCAATATCATTAATCGATATTCGAACCGTCGCGTGGAACCCGAATGATCGGTTGCGTCAATTATTTTTATCCGCTTGCGCACCAGTGAACTCGGGGCGATTACTATAACTGCCGCCGCAATTGAGCCGCGTCAAAGGCGTGCTTTTCTTTTTTCCTTGAGCAGACTTCCTCCGTTCCGCGACTGTAACGCGACGCGGGGCACCGTGGAAACAAACCGGTGACCGACGCATCCTCGAACCGTAATAATCGTGAACTTCCTCGTTGGCATGATTCAAAAAATAATTCAAACTCTCGCGTCACTTTTAGTGCAACTGGGGAAAATGAAGGTTTCAATTTTCAAATGACCGCAGAATTATATTAGTTTGCACGTCCAGAAAAAGGCTTATTTCAGTTAACCGAAGAAAGATGATTTCAGATAACCGGGTAGAAATAATTTCACGTAAATGGTGATCGACACAAGATGGAGGTACTATTTATATACTCGAACAACCACTGAACAATATTACTTCGTACGACTAGAGAAAGACTCATTTCAGTTAACCGGGGAAAGATGATTTCAAATAACCGGGTAGAAATAATTTCACGTAAATGGTGATCGACACAAGATGGAGGTACTACTTATATACTCGAATAACCACTGAACAATATTACTTCGTACGACTAGAGAAAGACTCATTTCAGTTAACCGGGGAAAGATGATTTCAGATAACCGGGTAGAAATTATTTTTACGTAAATTATAACCGACGCATTCTCAAACTATAATACTCGTGAATTTCTTCGTTAACAATAATTCAAAAATATACAATTCAAACTCTCGTGTCACTTTTAGTGCAATTGGGGAAAATGAAGGTTCCAATTTTCAAATGACCGCAGAATTATATTACTTTGCACATCCAGAAAAAGGTTTATTTCAGTTAACCGGGGAAAGATGATTTCAGATAACCGGGTAGAAATAATTTCACGTAAATGGTGATCGACACAAGATGGAGGTACTATTTTTCGAATAACCACTGAACAAAATTACTTCGAACGACTAGAGAAAGACTCATTTCAGTTAACCGGGAAAAGATGATTTCAAATAGTTGGGTAGAAATAATTTTACTTAAATGATAACCAACACATTCTTAGACTATAATCCTCACGAATTTCTTCATTAGCATGATTCAAAAAATAATTCAAATTATAATATCTCTTTTGGTGTAACTAGGGAAGGTGGAGGTCCCATTTCTGGAGAAACCACTGAACAGAATTCATTCGCCTGACCAGAAGAAGATTTATTTCACTTAACCGGGGAAAGATTATTTCACTTAACCGGGGAAAGATGATTTCAGATAACCGTGTAGGAGTAATTTCATATAAATGAAAATTAACACATGCTCAAACTATAATACTCGTAAATTTCTTCGTTAACATGATTCAAAAATACGCAATTCAAACTTTAATCTCCTTTTTTAACGTAATTAGAAAAAGTAGAGGTTCTATTTCTCGAACAACCACAAAACAAATTATTTCACGCGACCAAGAGAAAGACTGGTTTCACTTAACCGGGGAAAGATGATTTCATATAACCGGGTAAAAATAATTTCATACAAATGTGATCTACTGGAACTGGAGTAACTGTTAAGAATAACTCTAGAAGGCAGGTACAGCATTCTGTATGGATGGAAAGTCGCGAAAAACTGAATCCTACATCGTGTTTTTAAAATTCTTACAATAAATGAACCTTAATAATTGCAAGTTTGTTACTAATTACATTACAATTAGGAATGCCACAAAATAACTACTCCACTGAAAGACCCATTTCACTTAACCGGGGAAGGCCATTTCAGATAACCGGGTAGAAACAATTTCGCACAAACGGGGTCTACTGGAACTGGAGCAGCTGTTAAGAATAACTCCACAAGGTCAGCGCAGCATTCTGCATGGATGGAAAGTCACGAAAAACTGGATCCTACATCGTGTTTTTAAAATTCTTACAATAAATGAAGCTTAATAATTGCAAGTTTGTTACTAATTACATTACAATTAGTAATGCCACAAAATAACTACTTCATTGAAAGACCCATTTCACTTAACCGGGGGAAGGCCATTTCAGATAACCGGGTAGAAACAATTTCACACAAATGTGATCTACTGGAACTAGAGCAACTGTTAAGAATAATTCTAGAAGTCCAGTGCAGCATTCTGCATGGATGGAAAGTCACGAAAAACTGAATCCTATGTATTTTTAAAACTCTTACAATAAATGAACCTTAATACTTGCAAATTTTTAAATAATTACATTACAATTAGGAATGCCACAAAATAACTACTCCACTGAAAGACCCATTTCACTTAACCGGGGAAGGCCATTTCAGATAACCGGGTAGAAACAATTCCGCACAAACGATGTCTCCTGGAACTGGAGCAACTGTTAAGAATAACTCTACAAGGTCAGCGCAGCATTCTGCATGGATGGAAAGTCACGAAAAACTGGATCGACGCTCGACGGTCGTCGATAAACCTACTTCCAACCACCGGGTGGACGGACTGTATCGGGTGTTCCCCGGATCGAATCGTTCGCGATGTTCCATCGAGCGACGGGATGGGTTCCCCAACGATTCGTACGCCGCGAATAAGCGTCGTGATCGATCGGAACCGCCGCCGCGGCGCTTTTCATCGACGCGACCTAAAAGCCACGGGGCGTGCGTTTCCTCCGAGCGTCGCGCGGAACAAGGTAAATCGGACGAGCGAACGTGTGCCGCCACTGGCTGCCGACGATCGTCCCCCGTCCGCGGCTGGAATTGAGCTCAACGAACAATTACGATCGCAACGATTAAGCGCGTCGGTGTCGCGTGGCTCGACGACGGGAAGAGAGAAAACCAGCAGGACTACGTGGAAACAGAGACGGAGGAATGGTCGACCGTTGGCGGCTGAGGGGGGGCCAGGGGGCTCGAGTTAAACTCGATTCGTCGTACGGAGACGTTCCGTAAACGACTCAGCGCCCATGCAGTTTCTGCCTGGCGATTAATTCGTCGCGATTAGGGACTCGTGACGAGTCACGAGGATGAAAACAAATCAAATCGAATTAATTCGCTTGTTTATCGACCGAGTATATACGACAGCGATGGCGGTTCTCATCGTTGGGAGAAAATTTATTTGCGGGGTTTTTTCTGAGCTTTCTCGCGAGCATTCGACAGAGGGGGGAAGGTAGATCCTCTTGTAACCATTCGACTTTCTCTTCTACTTTTTTTCTATCTGGCCAAACAAGAGACCAGTTGTGGGAGTCTGTATGGGTGAACCACGTAAACGAGATCACCGATGTCTAGGATGTTTATGGATTATGTGAAGTAACTTTTAGGTGGGGAAGGTTGGATAGATGCTATCTAGCTTGTTTTTTTGGAGTGTGATCGTTTTTTATGGGAAGTTCTGATATGTTTGGGACGATTGCCAACAGTAAATTCAATATGGCGGATTTGTAGTGGAACGTTCTTTGCGGAAGGACGTTTCTCATATTTTGTAAAATGTAAGCAGTGTGTTTCACAGATGACGTATTTATTTGTGATTATTGTTATTAAAAATATAGGAAAGATAAATGTTAATTTAGTTAAGGTAAAAGTGTTTCATATTTGTGTCTTTTTTAAATTGTTAATTTTACAGTGATTTCAGTTTAATTTTAGCGATCCTAAAATTTTTTAAATATAATAATAATAAATAATAATTGGTTAAAATAAAAGTGTCTAATATTTGTGTTTTTTTAAATTGTTAATTTTACATTAATTTTAATTTATTTGTACTGATCCAAAAATCTTCAAAATATAATAACAATAAATAATAATTAATTAAAACAAAAGTGTTTAATATTTGTTCTTCTTAAATTGTCATTTTTACATTGATTTTAATTCATTTGCACTGTTCCTAAAATTTAAAAAATATAGTAACAATAAATAATAATTAATTAAAACAAAAGTGTCTAATATTTGTGTTCTTTTTAAATTGTCAATTTTACATTGATTTTAATTTATTTATACTGATTCTACGAGTCAGATAAAATGGAGTGATTTAAAAAAAATAAAAATAGTAAGCAATCATTATATAAAAATTATTTTACATGATATTTGATATGATTTGACGAAAAACTTAGAAAAATTTAGAACAAGTAGTTAAATGAATAAATAATAATTAATTAAAATAAAATTGTCTAATATTTGTGTCCCTTTTAAATTGTCAATTTTGCATTGATTTTAATTTATTTGTACTGATCCTAAAAATCTTCAAAATACAATAACAATAAATAATAATTAGTTAAAATGAAAGTGTAATATTTGTGTCCTTTTTAAATTGTTAATTTTACATTGATTTTAATTTATTTATACTGATCCTACGAGTCAAATAAAATGGAGTGATTTAAAAAAAATAAAACAGTAAGTAATCATTATATAAAAATTATTTTACATGATATTTGATATGATTAGAAGAAAAAAGTAGAAAAATTTAGAACAAGCAGTCAAATCAATAAATAATAATTAGCTCAAATAGAAGTGTCTAATATTTGTGTCTTTTTTAAATTGTCAATTTTACATTAATTTTAATTTATTTGTACTAATCCTAAAAATCTTCAAAATACAATAACAATAAATAATAATTAGTTAAAATGAAAGTGTCTAATATTTGTGTCCTTTTTAAATTGTTAATTTTACATTGATTTTAATTTATTTATACTGATTTTACGAGTCAAATAAAATGGAGTGATTTTAAAAAAAATAAAAATAGTAAGTAATCATTATATAAAAATTATTTTACATGATATTTGATATGATTTGACGAAAAAATTAGAAAAATTTAGAACAAGTAGTTAAATGAATAAATAATAATTAATTAAAATAAAATTGTCTAATATTTGTGTTCTTTTTAATTTGTCAGTTTTGCATTGATTTTAATTTATTTGTACTAATCCTAAAAATCTTCAAAATACAATAACAATAAATAATAATTAGTTAAAATGAAAGTGTAATATTTGTGTCCTTTTTAAATTGTTAATTTTACATTGATTTTAATTTATTTATACTGATCCTACGAGTCAAATAAAATGGAGTGATTTAAAAAAAATAAAAACAGTAAGCAATCATTATATAAAAATTATTTTACATGATATTTGATATGATTTGACGAAAAAATTAGAAAAATTTAGAACAAGTAGTTAAATGAATAAATAATAATTAATTAAAATAAAATTGTCTAATATTTGTGTCCCTTTTAAATTGTCAATTTTGCATTGATTTTAATTTATTTTTACTGATCCTAAAAATCTTCAAAATACAATAACAATAAATAATAATTAGTTAAAATGAAAGTGTCTAATATTTGTGTTCTTTTTAAATTGTCAATTTTACATTGATTTTAATTTATTTATACTGATCCTACGAGTCAAATAAAATGGAGTGATTTAAAAAAAATAAAACAGTAAGTAATCATTATATAAAAATTATTTTACATGATATTTTATATGATTAGAAGAAAAAAGTAGAAAAATTTAGAACAAGCAGTCAAATCAATAAATAATAATTAGCTCAAATAGAAGTGTCTAATATTTGTGTCTTTTTTAAATTGTCAATTTTACATTAATTTTAATTTATTTGTACTAATCCTAAAAATCTTCAAAATACAATAACAATAAATAATAATTAGTTAAAATGAAAGTGTCTAATATTTGTGTCCTTTTTAAATTGTTAATTTTACATTAATTTTAATTTATTTGTACTAATCCTAAAAATCTTCGAAATACAATAACAATAAATAATAATTAGTTCGAATAAAATTGTCTAATAATTATGTCCTTTTCAAATTGTCAATTTTACATTAATTTTAATTTATTTATACTGATTCTACGAGTCAAATAAAATGGAGTGATTTAAAAAAAATAAAAACAGTAAGCAATCATTATATAAAAATTATTTTACATGATATTTGATACGATTAGACGAAAAAATTAGAAAAATTTAGAACAAGTAGTCAAATCAATAAATAATAATTAATTAAAATAAAATTGTCTAATATTTGTGTCCTTTTTAACCTGTCAATTTTACATTAATTTTAATTTATTTGTACTGATTCTAAAATCTTCAAAATACAATAACAATAAATAACAATTAATTAAAACAAAAGTGTCTAATAATTATGTCCTTTCTAACCTATCAATTTTACATTAATTATAATTCATTTATACTGATCTCACAAATCATATAAAATAGCGTGATTTAAAAAAAATGAAAAGTTTCAAAATAAAAACAAATATTATACGAAAATTATTTTACACATTATTTTATATAATTAAACGAAAAATTCAAGTTCAATACGTGGATATAGCACAAATTCTACTCCATTTTGTCGAATCTTGTCCTATGTTATTTTCCCACGTTTTCCTGGGCAGTTAAACTGCAAAATGGCCGCCAGTATAGGGTTGAGAACTCGTCGAGATGTATTTATCTCGCGTCTGAATGATCAGAGAACCACCGATGGCATGGAATCGCAGTGATTAATCCTTCCCGTGGTACGCATTGATAGTCCGCCGATGCTAATTAACGTTATCGTCCGCAGGTACCGTTACATTGTTCAAGGTCAACGTGTAACGTTCGCTTCTCGATAATCGGCTTATCCGAGAAACGACGTTGCGTTATCGAGTTGCAGCCCGATCGGAGTCGTTTTCTTTGGCATCGATGACCATTACTCGAATTGGTATTAAATCTTGGTATTTCGAGGATTCGAAACACTATGATACGAGATTTGCTATATATTTGGTGAATTTGTTATTTTGTAATATTGTTAATTAAGATAGTGTTTTCTTTTTATAATTCTAGGATTTTTGTATTGTAAATAATATTGCGATATATTGGAAATTTTAAGTGACGGTCACCGGTGACCACCGCAGTAATCAATGTTACTTTAAAATGGTGAGTTTGTTATTTGACAATATTTCAAAAATAAAATAACGTTATTTGGAATTTTAGGATTTTTCTATTGTAAATAATATTGCAATATATTGGAAATTTTAAGTGACGGTCACCGGTGACCACCAAGGTAATCAATGTGTTAATTTACAATGATAAATTTGTTATTTTATAATATTTCAAAAATAAAATAACGTTATTTAGAATCTTAGGATTTTTCCACTGCAAATAATATTGCAATATATTGGAAATTTTGAGTGACGGTCACCGGTGACCACCGCGGTAATCAAAGTATTTTAAAATGATAAATTTGTTATTTTAGAAAATTCCAAAAATAAAATAACGTTATTTAGAATTTTAGGATTTTTCTATTGTAACTAATATTGCAATATATTGGAAATTTTGAGTGACGGTCACCGGTGACCACCGCGGTAATCAAAGTATTTTAAAATGATAAATTTGTTATTTTATAATATTTCAAAAATAAAATAACGTTATTTAGAATTTTAGGATTTTTCCACTGCAAATAATATTGCAATATATTGCAAAATTTGAGTGACGGTCACCGGTGACCACCATGGCACTCAACGTTATTTTAAATTGGTGAGTTTGTTATTTGACAATATTCCACATTACAGTAGCGTTATTTTCAATTTTAGGAATTTTTCAATTGTAAATAATATTGCAATATATTGCAAATTTTGAGTGACGGTCACCGGTGACCACCATAGCAATCAACATTATTTTAAAATGGTGAATTTGTTATTTGACAATATTTCAAAAATAAAATAACGTAATTTAGAATTTTAGGATTTTTTAAGTAAAAATAATATTGCAATATATTGGAAATTTTGAGTGACGGTCACCGGTGACCACCGCGGTAATCAATGTGTTATTTTGAAATGATAAATTTGTTATTTTATAATATTTCAAAAATAAAATAACGTTATTTAGAATCTTAGGATTTTTCCAATGCAAATAATATTGCAATATATTGCAAATTTTAAGTGACGGTCACCGGTGACCAACCGCGGTAATCAATGTGTTAATTTACAATGATAAATTTGTTATTTTACAAACTTCCAAAAATAAAATAATGTTTTTTAGAATTTTAGGCGTTTTCCAATGCAAATAATATTGCAATATATTGCAAATTTTGAGTGACGGTCACCGGTGACCACCGTGACAATTAACGTATTATTTTAAAATGGTGAGTCTGTTATTTGACAATATTCCACATTACAGTAGCGTTATTTTCAATTTTAGGAATTTTTCTATTGTAAATAATATTGCAATATATTGGAAATTTTGAGTGACGGTCACCGGTGACCACCGCGGTAATCAAAGTATTTTAAAATGATAAATTTGTTATTTTAGAAAATTCCAAAAATAAAATAATGTTTTTTAGAATTTTAGGATTTTTCCAATGCAAATAATATTGCAATATATTGCAAATTTTGAGTGACGGTCACCGGTGACCACCGTGACAATTAACGTATTATTTTAAAATGGTGAGTCTGTTATTTGACAATATTCCACATTGAAGTAGCGTTATTTTCAATTTTAGGAATTTTTCTATTGTAAATAATGTTGCAATATATTGCTAATTTTGAGTGACGGTCACCGGTGACCACCGCGGTAATCAATGTATTTTAAAATGATGAATTTGTTATTTTATAATATTTCAAAAATAAAATAACGTTATTTAGAATTTTAGGATTTTTCCAATGCAAATAATATTGCAATATATTGCTAATTTTAAGTGACGGTCACCGGTGACCACCGTGATGATCAACGTATTATTTTGAAATGTTGAGTTTGTTATTTGACAATATTCCATATTAAAGTAGCGTTATTTTCAATTTTAGGATTTTTCTATTTTAAATAATATTGCAATATATTGCAAATTTTAAGTGACGGTCACCGGTGGCCACCGCGGTAATCAAAGTATTTTAAAATGATAAATTTGTTATTTTAGAAACTTCCAAAAATAAAATAATGTTATTTAGAATTTTAGGATTTTTCCAATGCAAATAATATTGGACTATATTGCAAATTTCCAGTGACGGTCACCGGTGACCACCGTGAAAATCATCTTATTTTGAATTGATAAATTAATTTTTTTATAATATTCCAAATCAATAAGCATTATTTAGAATTTTAGAATTTTTCTATCGTAAATAATATCGCAACATATTATTGTAAATTCAAAGTGACGGTCACCGGTGACCACCGCGACAGTCAACGTCTTACTTTAAAATAATAAATTAATTTTTTTATAATATTCCAAATTAAAATATCGTTATTTCCAATTTAGAATTTTTCTATCGTAAATAATATCGCAACATAATACTGTAAATCCAAAGTGACGGTCACCGGTGACCACCATAGCAATCAACAAACTATTTTACAATGATAAATTTGTTATTTGACAATATTCCAAATTAAAATAACATTATTAACAATTCCAGGGATTTTCCATTCCAAAAAACATTACAACACGTAAATTCAAAGTGACGGTCACCGGTGACCACCGTGGCAATGAACGCGTCAAACATTTTGAAACCCTCAACGAGTCCACAAATTTTATTTCCACTGCTTTTAAACTACCTCGAAGCCGAAAACCGGTTTCGAATTTATTACATTTTATTAATTAGCGAGATTACGAACCTGGTTGCACAATCAATTTAGCAACACATAAGAAACATTAATTCTGCAAAGGGAGCGAATGAGCACTGACCCGGAGAAAATGTTCAAACAAATTAATTCCAGTTCTATTGAGCAACTGATTCAAATTCTATCAACTCATTTTAAAAAAATATCAACTCTCATACTTGGGATTTTTTTTATTTTTATTTTTATTTTATTTATTTTGCACTATTTTTGAATAAATATTTTTTTATTAACACTCAACGACATGGTTAATTACATTCTTCAATATTATTATTCATCCAAATAAAAAAACGCTTTATTTCAGGGTTTCACAGTGGTTTTACCCCTTAAGTTAAGGTTAGTTTCGAACGTTATTATCCAGGGACACGAAAATAGATCGATTAGCTTAGAATCAGTGACGTCAGTTACGAATCTTATTAGTCGGGGGCCCCAGACAGGCGGAATAGTCTGTGACATGAATTTCGTATCGAAGTTTATTAATCAGGTGCTCCTGTGACACAAATTTCATATTTCGAATTTGCCATGTAAACTGTCGTTTCGAGTCAGCGACATCTGTTGTGAATTTCAATAAACCGTTTCAGCGTATGGGACGTAAATTTGATACAATTTTCAAAATATCGATTAATTTTGGAATTTGTGAAGTAGGTTTTTTGAATATTTTTTGAACAATAGATATAATTTTGTATAATTTAGATTTGGTAAATTTTCAAAATATCGATTAGTTTTGGAATTTGTGAAGTAGGTTCTTTAAATATTTTTCGATCAATAGGAATAATTTTGTATAATTTAGATTCGGTAAATTTTCAAAATATCGATTAGTTTTGGAATTTGTGAAGTAGGTTTTTTGAATATTTTTCGATCAATAGGAATAATTTTGTATAATTTAGATTCGGTAAATTTTCAAAATATCGATTAGTTTTGGAATTTGTCATTTTTTAAATATTTTGGATTCGTTGATTTTTAATCGTTTGGAATCATCGAAACAGAACTGATTTCGAAAGTTTGGAGAATTTGAGAAGTCTTCCCTTATGAATTATTCGAAACTTCTGAAGCATTCCATAACTTTGAGGAGAAAAGTATTAAAAGATCCGGTTTTTGTGAAAGCGTTGCAGGTCCAGTTTTCGATAAAATTCTGTTAAAACTGGATAGTTACAAATTGATAGAATTTATTTGTTTTTACAGTCGAGTAATCACAGTTTATACTCATTCGATGATCCTGTGACTCATTGGATAGAAATGTAGTTATTGAACGGTACTTTGAATACTTTTACTTGAATATAATTTTTCCAGAACGATTTGAAATTTTTTAATTTTGTCGAAAAATTTCACAACTCGAATTTTTTTCTAGAAAGTGGGTAGGATTTCGAGGGTATCTCTAATGACAATAAATGATTGTAATAGACCCCTGCAACCGAAAATAATTTTTCTAGAGCGATTTGAAATTTTTGAATTTAATCGAAAAATTTAGGCACCTACCCCTTGTCGATATCTCTTAAAAATTTGTTTTTGATTTTTAGTAATTTTGTTTGACGCCCTATAGAAAAGTTGTCTAATACTTTTTTGTAGGTACATATGAGCTCTACTTCAGAAAAAAGTTTCATTGAAATTTATTCGCTATTGTAGGAGTTATGGCTGTTTGAAAATGGGACCATTTTTATGGGGTTTTTCTAATTTTAGGGAGTTAAGGAACAACTTTTTGAATATTTTTAGAATTTCTACATATTCTACACTAAAATACGCGTCGTTTGCTTTTTTAAACATTAAAATCGTCCAATCCGTTCAGAAGTTATGGCATTTTAAAGATTCGCATGATATTTCAGAGGTGCATTTCTGGCCTCACATTATTAGATTTTCGGTAAAGAATTTTTTTCTCGGAAATTGTTAGGATTTTGGGGGTATGTCTATTCACTAAAAATGATTGTAATTAACCCTCGCAATCGAATGTAATTTTTCCAAAACGATTTGAAATTTTTTAATTTTTGTCGAAATATTTCACACCTTCTCGAATTTTTTTCCAGAAAGTGGGTAGGATTTCGAGGGTATGTCTAATGACCATAAATGATTGCAATTGACCCCTGAAATCGAAAATAATTTTTTCAGAACGATTCGAAGTTTTTCAATTTTCTCGAAAATTTGATTCACCTACTCGAATTTTTTTCTCGAAAATGGTTGGGATTTCGAGGGTATGTCTATTAACCAAAAATGATTGTAATTAACCCCAGAACCTAGAAATAATTTTTTTAGAACGATTCAGTATTTTTTTTTTTCTCCGAAAAATTGAGGCACCTACCCCTGTCGATTTTTCTTAAAAATTTGTTTTTGATTTTTAGTAATTTTGTTTGACGTCCTGTAGAAAAGTTGTCTAATACTTTTTTGTAGGTACTCATGAGCTCTACTTCAGAAAAAAGTTTCATTGAAATTAATTCGCTATTGTAGGAGTTATGACTGTTTGAAAACTGGACCATTTTTATGGGGTTTTTCTAATTTTAGGGGGTTAAGAAACAACTTTTTGAATATTTTTAGAATTTCTACATATCCTACACTAAAATACGCGTCGTTTGCTTTTTTGAACATTAAAATCGTCCAATCCGTTCAGGAGTTATGACGTTTTAAAGATTCACATGAAATTTTGGGGAACCATTCCTCACATTAGATTTTCAGTAATGAATTTTTTCTCGAAAATGGGTAGGATTTCGGGGGTATCTCTAATAACTATAAATGATTGTAATTGACCCCCGCAAGCGAAAATAATTTTTCCAGAATGATTTGAAACTTTTCAATTTTCAGGGTAACAAGACAGTTGTGGTCAGACATTACATTTTCAGTAATGAATTTTTTTCTCGAAAATGGTTAGGATTTCGGGGGTATGTCTATTCACCAAAAATGATTGTACTTAACCCTCGTACCCGAATATAATTTTTCCAAAATGATTTGAAATTTTTTAATTTAATTTTTTAATAACTTTTTAACGAAGCCTCCATCAACAAATTGGTATTCTTCATTTTCGTCTTATTTTGGCCTCCAAAATCCCCCCCCCCCCCCCAAGGGTGGCCCAACACCCTACATAGAAAAGTTTCATTTCTTCAAATTGGAAAAAAAAAATATCAAAAAATTTAACATACTCAAAATTCCCCCCGAACCATATACAAGACAAAAAACATTTTAAATAGACCCCCAGTAATAAAATAACAATTACAAATTAACATTATCAAATTACACAAGTTCACCCTCTGTGACACAATTTACCACTCAGTATAAAAAAAATTAATTCCCAAATAAACGTTGTTGACAACAAATCTGGATCCAAATCCACGAACTTCGATCACCCAATTAGAAAAATAAAAAAAAATTGATTGGCACATCGGATGTTATTGCACTATCGTTCGTTAACTGGACTCTTCACCATCGAGTTGACGATGTTGACAAATCGGTATTCTTCATTTTCGTCTTATTTTGGTCCATTTTGTCGAATCTTGTCCTATGTTATTTTCCCACGTTTTCCTGGGCAGTGAAACTGTAAAATGGCCGCCAGTATAGGGTTGAGAACTTGTCGAGACGTATTTACCTCGCGTCTGAATGATCAGAGAACCACCGATGGGATGGAATCGCAGTGATTAATTGTTGACAACAAATCTGGATCCAAATCCACGAACATCGATCACCCAATTAGAAAAATAAAAAGAAATTGATTGTCACGTCGGATGTTATTGCGCTATCGTTCGTTAACTGGAGTCTTTACCATCGAGTTGACGATGTTGACAAATCGGTATTCTTCATTTTCGTCTTATTTTGGTCCATTTTGTCGAATCTTGTCCTATGTTATTTTCCCACGTTTTCCTGGGCAGTTAAACTGTAAAATGGCCGCCAGTATAGGGTTGAGAACTCGTCGAGATGTATTTATCTCGCGTCTGAATGATCAGAGAACCACCGATGGGATGGAATCGCAGTGATTAATTGTCGACAACAAATCTGGATCCAGATCCATGAACATCGATCACCCAATTAGAAAAATAAAAAAAATTGATTGTCACATCGGATGTTATTGCGCTATCGTACGTTAACTGGACTCTTCACCATCGAGTTGACGATGTTGACAAATCGGTATTCCTCATTTTCATCTTATTTTGGTCCATTTTGTCGAATCTTGTCCTATGTTATTTTCCCACGTTTTCCTGGGCAGTTAAACTGTAAAATGGCCGCCAGTATAGGGTTGAGAACTCGTCGAGATGTATTTATCTCGCGTCTGAATGATCAGAGAACCACCGATGGGATGGAATCGCAGTGATTAATTGTTGACGACAAATCTGGGTCCAAATCCACGAACTTCGATCACCCAATTAGAAAAATAAAAAGAAATTGATTGTCACATCGGATGTTATTGCGCTATCGTACGTTAACTGGACTCTTCACCATCGAGTTGACGATGTTGACAAATCGGTATTCTTCATTTTCGTCTTATTTTGGTCCATTTTGACTCTTCACCATCGAGTTTACGATCTTCCACCGAACGAAATAGAAACATTCCGCCTCGATACCAATAATTATTATCGTTTCCCTGTCCGGTAACGCGCGTTGGAGGCTCGGATCAACACCGGACGCGCGGGCTTTGGCCATTTAATCGCCCGGATAAGCGGTGGCCACGAGGATCGTTCGATGTCATCGACCGTGCTACCGAAACCATATTCGGTCGGTGAGGTCCTATCCAAGGTCTACCGGTCGTCAAACCGTCCAATGGCCGACGTACCTTGCGATCAGAAAGTATCCCGAACTTCTCACTTAACGCTTTGACTGCCACGTCGATCATACATGATAAGTACTTGGACATCTCTTGTCAAAAAAAACTGAAACGATCTTATTAGAAGAGCTCTTTGGCGCGTTTCTTGAAGGAGGATCGGCCAGGACACTTAAAAAAGGAGGGCCATAGTGTCAAGGGTGTCCTCACGACCCTGGTTCTCTGTCAGGGTACAGAGTATTGGCTCTTGCCGCGAGCAGACATCGAATACAGTTTTTAAAAAAGTTCACCGTGCCTTTACTTCTTTATTTAAAACGCTATCTTGACAGAGGTAACATATTTTTTCAGAATCTGTGGGTAAAACTGTCTAACGTAACTTTGATCATTGTGTTTTATTCAGATGTTCATATGGGATCTATGATATTCGAAAAAGGCGATGTTTAATGTCAAATAGTACAATGATAGCAACTAAAATTGGTCTCGTTGAGGCACCTGAATGTGGAGGCTTCAAGTGACTCCAGAGTCGCAACTCAGGGTTGCATCATCTAGTTTGGGGCTTGTTTTAAGTATTTGTGTACATTGTGTGAAGTTCTATTCATTTGTTGGAGACAAAGATATAGTCAAAGTGATAGATGCGTTTCCTGCGCCTCAGTTTCAGTTTTGCATTGCGTTTGGTAAGAATTATCAGTAGACATTGAAGAAAGAAGGTCATTCCATTGGGGATGAGCCAAAGTTGTTTCTTGATTGCTGATTTCATAAATTGCGACACTTGTAGCGGCAAGAAGAGATGAGGTTGACCAAAGAAGACTACAGAAGCTGAAGATTGGTGTATTGAGACCCCCAGCAAACGCAACAGGCGTACGACAGCACCAGAAATCACTGTAGAAGTGGATAGAAGAAGAGTCTAATTGTAGTAACAATGATGAAGAGCTGGTACATTCGTCAGATGTTTACATTTCACTCCTAAACGCAATCTGTCAGATAGTTTGTGTGTAATAGCCTTCTAAACAAGTCATTGTTTGGGGTACTCTGCGAATTTAGTTGAGCAGTCTGCCTGGAATTTTGTGTTTCTAACAAAATATCACGGAAGTGTTGAAAATGTTAATGGTAGGCTACGGAGACAATGTCGAAAACACAAGGAAACGAGTGGTACAAAAAGAGGGTCGTACTGTTTGGTTGATGATTTGCCTTGTTAGGGTCATCAATCCATCTTCTGATCAAAAATGTTTGGAGACAATGTCGAAAACACAAGCAAACGAGTGGTACAAAAAGAGGGTCGTACTGTTTGGTTGATGATTTGCCTTGTTAGGGTCATCAATCCATCTTCTGATCAAAAATGTTCGGAGACAATGTCGAAAACACAAGGAAATGAGTGGTACAAAAAGAGGGTCGTACTGTTTGGTTGATGATTTGCCTTGTTAGGGTCATCAATCCATCTTCTGATCAAAAATGTTTGGAGACAATGTCGAAAACACAAGCAAACGAGTGGTACAAAAAGAGGGTCGTACTGTTTGGTTGATGATTTGCCTTGTTAGGGTCATCAATCCATCTTCTGATCAAAAATGTTTGGAGACAATGTCGAAAACACAAGCAAACGAGTGGTACAAAAAGAGGGTCGTACTGTTTGGTTGATGATTTGCCTTGTTAGGGTCATCAATCCATCTTCTGATCAAAAATGTTCGGAGACAATGTCGAAAACACAAGGAAATGAGTGGTACAAAAAGAGGGTCGTACTGTTTGGTTGATGATTTGCCTTGTTAGGGTCATCAATCCATCTTCTGATCAAAAATGTTTGGAGACAATGTCGAAAACACAAGCAAACGAGTGGTACAAAAAGAGGGTCGTACTGTTTGGTTGATGATTTGCCTTGTTAGGGTCACCAATCTATCTTCTCATCTAAAAGTACCCGGAATTTCTCATTTAAACGAACCTGAGACATTGTCAAA
The DNA here is from genome assembly GCF_051014445.1 of Colletes latitarsis. Taxonomy (NCBI): domain Eukaryota; kingdom Metazoa; phylum Arthropoda; class Insecta; order Hymenoptera; family Colletidae; genus Colletes; species Colletes latitarsis. The sequence goes on from NC_135145.1 coordinate 18,651,594, forward strand.
ATCATTTTTATTTCAAGTTGGTAGATCTGTCAGTTGTTTATATGTTATTTTCAAGCGCAATCTGTCAGACAGTTTGTTTGTTTGTTTTTTTTTCATTGGTCATCGTCTTTATATAATTTGTATGACTAATAGTAGACAATTGAAAATTTTTAGTTCTAATGACAGAAAATTGATAATTTTGTATTTCTAATGATAGAAAATTGATAATTTTTAGTTCGAATGATGGAAAATTCATACTCTTCTTTATTTCTAATGATAGAAAATTGATACTTTTCATTTCTAATCATAGAAAAATGATAACTTCTATTTCTAGAAATAGAAAATTGATAAATTGTTATTTCTAATAACAGATAATTGATAACTTTTTGTTTCTAATGATAAAAAATTGATACTTTCTATTTCTAACAATAGAAAATTGATACTTTTCATTTCTAATCATAGAAAAATGATACCTTCAATTTCTAGAAATAGAAAATTGATAAATTGTTATTTCTAATAATAGATAATTGATAACTTTTTGTTTCTAATGATAAAAAATTGATACTTTCTATTTCTAACAATAGAAAATTGATACTTTTCATTCCTAATCATAGAAAAATGATACCTTCAATTTCTAGAAATAGAAAATTGATAAATTGTTATTTCTAATAATAGATAATTGATACCTTTTTATTTCTAATGATAAAAAATTGATACTTTCTATATCTAAGCATAGAAAATTGATAATTGTTATTTCTAGTAATATATAATTAATATTTTTTTCATTCTTAATAATAGAAAATTAATACTTTTTATTTCTAATCATAGAAAATTGATAATTGTTATTTATAGTAATACATAATTAATATTTTTTTCATTCTTAATAATAGAAAATTAATACTTTTTATTTCTAATCATAGAAAATTGATAATTTTTATTTCTAACAATAGAAAACTGATAATTGTTATTTCTAATAAAACATAATTGATACTTTTTTTATTTCTAGCAATAGAAAATTGTTACTTTTTATTTCTAATGATAGAAAATTGATAATTTTTATGTCTAACAATGGAAAATCGATACTTTTTATTTCTAATAATAGAAAATTGATAATTTTTATTTTTAATGATAGAAAATTGATAATTTTTGTTTCCAATGATAGAAAATCGATACTTTTTATTTCTAATAATAGATAATTGATACTTTTTTTTATTCCTAATGATAGAAAATTGATAATAGATATTTCTAATAATAGATAATTCATACTTTTTTTTTATTTCTAATAATAGTAAATTGATAATTTTTATTTCTAACAGTAGAAAATTCATACTTTTTATTTCTAACAATGGAAAATTGATAACTTGTTATTTCTAATAATAGATAATTCATACCTTTTTATTTCTAATGATAGAAAATTGATAATTGTTATTTCTAGTAATAGATAATTAATACTTTTTTTATTCTTAATAATAGAAAATTAATACTTTTTATTTCTAATCAAAGAAAATTGATAATTTTTATTTCTAACAATAGAAAATTGATAATTGTTATTTCTAATAATACATAATTGATACTTTTTTTATTTCTAGTAATAGAAAATTGTTACTTTTTATTTCTAATAATCGATAATTGATACTTCTTTTTATTCCTAATCATAGAAAATTGATAATTCTTATTTCTAACAGTAGAAAATTGATACTTTTTATGTCTAACAATGGAAAATTGATAAATTGTTATTTCTAATAATAGATAATTGATACCTTTTTATTTCTTATGATAGGAAATTGATAATTTTTATTTCGAACAATAGAAAATTGATAATTGTTATTTCCAATGATAGAAAATCGATACTTTTTATTTCTAATAATAGAAAATTGATAATTTTTATTTCTAATGATAGAAAATTCATAATTTTTATTTCTAACAATGGAAAATTGATAAATTGTTATTTCTAATAATAGATAATTCTTGCCTTTTCATTTCTCATGACAGAAAATTGATAATTTTTATTTCTAACAGTAGAAAATTGATACTTTTTTTTCTAATAATAGAAAATTGATAATTTTTATTTTTAATGATAGAAAATTGATAATTGTTGTTTCTAATAATACATAATTGATACTTCTTTTATTTCTAGTAATAGAAAATTGTTACTTTTTATTTCTAATAATAGAAAATTCGTATTTTTTATTTTTAATGATAGAAAATTGATAATTGTTGTTTCTAATAATATATAATTGATACTTCTTTTTATTCCTAATCATAGAAAATTGATAATTCTTATTTCTAACAGTAGAAAATTGATACTTTTTATGTCTAACAATGGAAAATTGATAAATTGTTATTTCTAATAATAGATAATTGATACCTTTTTATTTCTTATGATAGGAAATTGATAATTTTTATTTCGAACAATAGAAAATTGATAATTGTTATTTCCAATGATAGAAAATCGATACTTTTTATTTCTAATAACAGAAAATTGATAATTTTTATTTCTAATGATAGAAAATTCATAATTTTTATTTCTAACAATGGAAAATTGATAAATTGTTATTTCTAATAATAGATAATTCTTGCCTTTTTATTTCTAATGACAGAAAATTGATAATTTTTATTTCTAACAGTAGAAAATTGCTACTTTTTATTTCTAATAATAGAAAATTCATAATTTTTATTTTTAATGATAGAAAATTGATAATTTTTGTTTCCAATGATAGAAAATCGATACTTTTTATTTCTAATAATAGAAAATTGAATGACTAATTGGTAAACCAACATTGATACTGCATTAGAATCATCCTTACGCAAACATCCTACTCATAGCTTCCAAATCACAACATTACATCACGAACATTACTCATCCAAATATCCTAGTCACGACTTCTAATCCTCACTCATCCCTGAGTCACACTGTCCCTTGACCATCATCCTTACTTCTACCTATCTCCAGCAATAGTACACAAAAGCTTGCATCATTGAAGAACCAGCACAAAGAGTCTAGTACTTAGTCTACCTAATAGTTGTACAAGTTTCTCTTAAATAAAGTCTTGCCAATTCTATTAGAATCCACCAGTTTGGTGTGCTCTGCAAATTTCGTCGAATTTACTTGACCAAAGAGTCTGACGGTAGCCTATGGAGACAATGTCGAAAACACGAGCAAACAAGTGCGTACTGTGGGTGATGATTTACCTCGTTCCTACCTCTGTGACTGACGAAAACATTGAAAAAGTTAAGGAAACTGTGCTCGAAAATGGTCGTGTGAGCATCAGGAAGCAGCTGATATTGGTGTTAGGATCCGTGCAGAGCGTTATGGACGATGTTTTGGGCATGAGACGCGTTGGGTAGGCTGCAAACGGACTTATCGCGATTACTATATAGTGTAATAAGACAGAATATATGTTTCTGGGTCCTAACAATCATGGTAGTTCACCACCCAACAAGACAAGTTGAAGCGTTTGAGCCTAGAGTGATGAACGTTTTGCAGAAGTCGCTAGGAAAATGTTTTCTATGGTTCTAAACGTTATCGAAGGCATTGTTACCGATGATTAGACATGGATCTATCGATTTGACATCGAAATGAACCAATCATAGGAATGGAAAGCTTTCTCAGGTGATTGAGACGATGAAGAATTCGCAGAAGAGGCTGAAAGCGATTCGAAAGTGCTTTGAAGATTGGAAGAAGCGTTTTAATATGTAATAATTGAATCTTTTCTGTTATTGACAAATTTCGAGTACTTTTTTTATGACAAGGTGGATCTTTGTTCTCTCTCGATCTTCTCGTGGCAAATTCGACGTCGTTTCACGCTAAATCGGACGCTTCTGGGACTAAGGCTTCGGGTTTCGTTTGAATTTTATCAAACTTTACGAGACTTGTTTGCTCTAAATAATAAAACGCACGAAAGTCGGGGCTGGATGGAATCCAAGTTGCATCGGTGCAATCCTACTTTCTGCGGCCGAGGAGAGTAAGAATAGCTTCAGTTTGTTTAATTCGTTTAGATAAATATTATTTGAGGGATAACTAAATTGAAATGTGTCGACTGCCAGGTCAACAGTGTAGAATTGTTTGTGGGATTGAAACTTTGGTTTTTGGGAATTGGAGATTATGGAAAATTTGTGTTGGTAGAGATACTAGGAAATTGGTAATTTTTGTTTTTATTGAGCTCAAAAGTAAAAAATACTGAGTGTGTTTGAAATGGGGAAAATTATGTTTATTTGAAACAGAGAAAATTATGTTTATTTCAATTTTTATTTTTTATTTTTTATGTGTGAAATAGAGAAAACTATGTTTATTTGAAGCAGAGAAAATTATGTTTATTTCACTTTTTATTTTTTATTTTTTATTTTTTATGTGTGAAATAGGGGAAACTATGTTTATTTGAAGCAGAGAAAATTATGTTTATTTCACTTTTTATTTTTTATTTTTTGTGTGTGAAATAGAGAAAATTATGTTTATTTGAAACAGAGAAAATTATGTTTATTTCATTTTTTATTTTTTATTTTTTGTGTGTGAAATAGAGAAAATTATGTTTATTTGAAACAGAGGAGATTATGTTTATTTCAATTTTTATTTTTTATTTTTTGTGTGTGAAATAGAGAAAATTATGTTTATTTGAAGCAGAGAAAATTATGTTTATTTCACTTTTTATTTTTTATTTTTTATTTTTTGTGTGTGAAATAGAGAAAATTATGTTTATTTGAAACAGCGAAAATTATGTTTATTTCACTTTTTATTTTTTATTTTTTATTTTTTGTGTGTGAAATAGAGAAAATTATGTTTATTTTAGAGATTCTAAATGATAAAGAATTCGTAAATATTGTTTACGGGATTAAAAATCTTTGATTTTAAACAATTTCAAAATAGTTAATTTGAAATTTGTTTTAAAAAAAAATTTGAATAGGTTTCATAAATTTTATTTACGAAAGTGAGTATTAAGACAAGTTTTCACTCAGGTTCAGTGTTTCTTCATTTCAAAAATAATTGAAAATTGATAATTTTTAGTTCTAATAAAAGACAATTGATACTTCTTTATTTCTAACAATAGAAAATTCATAATTTTCAGTTTTACTGATAGTAAAATTGATAATTTTCAGTTTTACTGATAGAAAATTGATAATTTTCAGTTTTACTGATAGAAAATTGATTATTTTCAGTTTTACTGATAGAAAATTAATAATTTTCAGTTTTACTGATAGAAAATTAATAATTTTCAGTTTTACTGATAGAAAATTGATAATTTTTATTTGTAATAATAGAAAACTGATAATTTTTATTTCTAATAATAGATATTTGATACTTCCTTATTTCTAACAATAGAAAATTGATAATTATTATTTCTAATAATAGAAAATTGATAATTTGTAGTTATAATAATAGAAAATTGATACTTTTTTATTTCTAACAATAGAAAATTGATACTTTTTTATTTCTAACAATAGAAAATCGATAATTTTTAGTTGTAATGATAGAAAATTGATAATTTTTAGTTTTAATGATAGAAAATTGATCATTTTTATTTTTCACAATAAAAAATTGATAAATTGTTATTTCTAATAATAGATAATTAATACTTTTTTATTTCTGATAACAGAAAATTGACAATTTTTATTTCTAATAATAGAAAATTGATAATTTTTAGTTGTAATGATAGAAAATTGATCATTTTTACTTTTAATGATAGAAAATTGATAATTTTTATTTTTCACAATAGAAAATTGATAAATTGTTATTTCTAATAATAGATAATTGATACTTTCTTATTTCTGATAACAGAAAATTGACAATTTTTAGTTCTAATAGTAAATAATTGATACTTTTTTATTTCAAACAATGGAAAATTGATAATTGTTATTTCTAATAAAGGTAGATCAATACTTTTTCATTTGTAACAATAGAAAAGTGTTAATTTTTAGTTATAATAATAGAAAATTGATACTTTTTTTATTTCTAACAATAGAAAATTGATAATTTTTAATTATAATGATTGAAAATTGATAAATTGTTATTTCTAATAATAGAATATTGATACTTCCTTATTTCTAACAATAGAAAATTGATAATTGTTATTTCTAATAGCAGAAAATTGATAATTTTTAGTTATAATAATAGAAAATTGATACTTTTTTTATTTCTAATAGTAGAAAATTGATAATCTTTAGTTGTAATAATAGAAAATTGAAAATTTTTAGTTTTAATGATAGAAAATTGATAATTTTTATTTTTCACAATAGAAAATTGATAAAGTGTTATTTCCAATAATAGATAGTTGATACTTTTTCATTTCTAACAATAGAAAATTGATAATTTTTATTTCTTATAATGGGAGATTGATACTTTTTCATTTCTAACAATAGAAAAGTGATAATTTTTAGTTATAAATATAGATAATTGATAATTTTCATTTCTAATAATAGGAAATTGATAATTCTTATTTCTAATAATAGAAAATTGATAATTTTTAGTTCTAATAGTAAATAATTGATACTTTTTTATTTCAAACAATGGAAAATTGATAATTGTTATTTCTAATAAAGGTAGATCAATACTTTTTCATTTCTAACAATAGAAAAGTGTTAATTTTTAGTTATAATAATAGAAAATTGATACTTTTTTATTTCTAACAATAGAAAATTGATAATTTTTAATTATAATGATTGAAAATTGATAAATTGTTATTTCTAATAATAGAATATTGATACTTCCTTATTTCTAACAATAGAAAATTGGTAATTGTTATTTCTAATAACAGAAAATTGATAATTTTTTGTTATAATAATAGAAAATTGATACTTTTTTTATTTCTAATAGTAGAAAATTGATGATCTTCTTAGTTGTAATAATAGAAAATTGAAAATTTTTAGTTTTAATGATAGAAAATTGATAATTTTTATTTTTCACAATAGAAAATTGATAAAGTGTTATTTCCAATAATAGATAGTTGATACTTTTTTATTTCTAACAATAGAAAATCGATAATTTTTATTTCTAATAATGGGAGATTGATACTTTTTCATTTCTAACAATAGAGAAGTGATAATTTTTAGTTATAAATATAGATAATTGATGCTTTTTTATTTCTGATAATAGATAATTGATAATTTTCATTTCTTATGATAGAAAATTGATAATTTTTAGTTTTAATTAGAGAAAATTGATACTTTTTATTTCTAACAATAAAAAATTGATATTTTTTTATTTCCATTATTCTCGAAAGTAAGAAACGCTGAACCTGAACGAAAACTTGTCTTTGTACTCGCTTTCGTAAGTATAATTTACGAAGGCTATTCTAATTTTTCTCGTCTCTTTTTATACATTTCAAATTGAGAATTGTTTTAGTTTCACAGTTATAAGTTCTCTGGCCCATATATGGATGACGTAGCAGTAAAAGTGTTACGATGCCCGATTAGTTGAGATGTTAAAGATCGGTAGAAAATAAACTGAGATCAAGGTGTTCCTGTTCACTCACTTATCACAGAGGAGGAACACCTTGATCCCGATTTATTCTTTCTCCCGATTCCGTGCATCTCTTCAGAAAGGATTGCCCCGATGCTAATTCGATTTGGACGCCGACCAATTTTCAGCTACGCCCGTGACATTTAAATATATTATAGTCGTCAGTAATATTTGAACTTATGCAAGCGATCTAGAATAAGAATTTTTATACCATTCGATTAACGCCGATATTCAGTGCTCTCGATTGTTAATCAATTTTTATTCCCACGTTTGGAATGGTAGATTTTTGTTGTACCATCTTGGATTTTTTTACTAACATCATTGCATAATTAGAAAATTGTGGATTTAAATTTTGTTTATATTTATAACATTTAAATTAAAATTGTCTTTTTGAAACTTATGGTCCATTACTTTATACACTAAGGGAGCTTCCTATTTATTGAATGAATAAAATATAGAATTAAAATCAACAATTTTTAGAATTTTTAAAAAACCTTCAAAGTGTGATTAGATGTGAAATTTTAGGAAAATCGGAAATCGTCGGTGTAAAAGGCGTCAAATTCGGTGTATAGAGTTGACAATTCGATGGTAGATCTTATTGTACCATTTTGGATTTTTTTACTAACACTACTGCATCATTCAAAAATTGTGTATTCAAATATTTTCTGTATTTTTAACGTTAGAATTAAAATTACCTTTGTAACCTTCCATTATTTTATATCCTAATGAAGCTTCCTATTTATTGAATAAATAAAATACAAAATAAAAATAAATTCTAAAAATTCTAAAAATTTTTTAAAATCCTTCAAAATGCGATTAGAAGTCACCAAGAACCCTTAGAGGTTTAAATTTCAAGAAAATCGAACATCCACAATTGTTAATCAATTTTTATTTCCACATTTGGAGTGGTTGATCTTATTGTACCATATTGGATTTTCAAAATTTCTAAATTTCAACTTTTTTTACATTTGTAATGTTAAAATTAAAATTACCTTAGTAATTTTATCATGTTTCATTACTTTTTACAGTAATGAAGCTTCCTATTTATTGAATAAATAAAATACAAAATAAAAATAAATTTAAAAAATTCTAAAAATTTTTTAAAATCCTTCAAAATACGATTAGAAGTCACCAAGAACCCTTAGAGGTTTAAATTTCAAGAAAATCAAAAACCCACAATTGTTAAACAATTTTTATTTTCACATTTGGAGTGGTAGATTTTATTGTACAACCTTGGATTTTAAAAATTTTTAAATTTCTACTTTTTTTACATTTTTAACATTAAAATTAAAATTACCTTAGTAATTTTATCATGTTTCATTACTTTTTACAGTAATGAAGCTTCCTATTTATAGAATAAATAGAATATAAAATAAAACTAAATTCAAAAATTTCTAGAATTTTTAAAAATCATTCTCAGTGTGATTAGATGTGACTAGGAACGACGAAGTGTTTAAATTTCAGGCAAAAGGGGTCCAATTCATAGTATATAGTTGACAATTCAATGGTTGATCTTATTGTACCATTTTGGATTTTCAAAATTTCTAAATTTCAACTTTTTTTACATTTTTAACATTAAAATTAAAATTACCTTAGTAATTTTATCATGTTTCATTACTTTTTACAGTAATGAAGCTTCCTATTTATAGAATAAATAGAATATAAAATGAAACTAAAATCAAAAATTTCTAAAATTTTTAAAAATCTAAGTGTTTAAATTTCGGGAAAATCGAAAATGGTTAGTGTAAAAGGGGTTCAATTCAGAGTATTCAGTTGACAATTTAATGGTAGATCTTATTGTACCATTTTGGATTTTCAAAATTTCTAAATTTAAACTTTTTTTTACATTTTTAACGTTAAAATTAAAATTGCTTTGTTAATTTTATCATGTTTCATTACTTTGTACACTCATAAAGTTTCCTATTCATAGAATAAATAAAAATAAAATTAATACAAATTTTTAGAATTTTTAAAAATCCTTCAACGTGCAATTGGATGTCATCAATAACCCTTAGAGGGTTAAATTTCAAGAAAATCGAAAATCGGTACAAATTGTACCACCTTGGATATTTAAAATTTTCAAATTTCAACTTTTTTTACATTTTTAACGTTAAAATTAAAATTACCTTAGTAATTTTATCATGTTCCATTACTTTGTACACTAATGGAGCTTCCTATATATAGAATAAATAAAAATAAAATTGACACAATTTTTAGAATTTTTAAAAATCCTTCAATGTGCGATTAGATCTCATCAATAACCCTTAAAGGGTTAAATTTCAAGAAAATCGAACATCCACAATTGTTAATGAATTTTTAATTCCAGATTTGTAATAGTAGATCGTATTACACCATCTTGGATAGTGTAATTTGATTTTTTTACTGGCAAAAAATTGTGGATTTAAATATTTTCTACATTTTTAACATTAAAATTAAAATTACCTTAGTAATTTTATCATGTTCCATTACTTTGTATACTAATAAAGCTTCCTATTTATACAATAAATAAAAATAAAATCGACACAATTTTTAGAATTTTCAAAAATCCTTCAAATTGCAATTAGAAGTCATCAATAACCCTTAGAGGGTTAAATTTCAAGAAAATCGTACATCCACAATTGTTATTCAATTTTTATGTCCGCATTTGGAATAGTAGATTTTATTGTACCACCCTTGGATTTTTAAAATTTTAAAATTTCAACTTTTTTTTACATTTTTAACGTTACAATTCAAATTACCTTGGTAATTTTATCATTTTTCATTACTTTGTAGACAAATGGAGCTTCCTATTTATAGAAGAAATAAAAATAAAATCGACACAATTTTTAGAATTTTCAAAAATCCTTCAACGTGCGATTAGATGTTAAAATTCAGAAAAATCGGAAATCGTCGGCGTAAAAGGCGTCAAATTCGGTGAATACAGTTGACAAATCAATGGTAGATCTTATTGTACCACCTTCGATTTTTAAATATTTAAAAATTAATTAAAATTAAAATTACTTTGTTAATTTTATCATGTTTCATTACTTTGTACACTAATAAAGCTTCCTATTTATAGAATAAATAAAATATAAAATCGACACAATTTTTAGGATTTTCAAAAATCCTTCAACGTGCAATTAGAAGTCATCAATAACCCTTAGAGGGTTAAATTTCAAAAAATCGAACATCCACAATTGTTAATGAATTTTTAATTCCAGATTTGTAATAGTAGATCGTATTACACCATCTTGGATAGTGTAATTTGATTTTTTTACTGGCACAATTGCATAATTAAAAAATTGTGGATTTAAATATTTTCTACATTTTTAACATTAAAATTAAAATTACCTTAGTAATTTTATCACGTTTCATTACTTTGTACACTAATGGAGCTTCCTATTTATAGAATAAATAAAATATAAAATCGACACAATTTTTAGAATTTTCAAAAATCCTTCAAATTGCAATTAGAAGTCATCAATAACCCTTAGAGGGTTAAATTTCAAGAAAATCGTACATCCACAATTGTTATTCAATTTTTATGTCCACATTTGGAATAGTAGATTTTATTGTACCACCTTGGATTTTCAAAATTTTTAAATTTCAGCTTCTTATACATTTTTAACATTGAAATTAAAATTACCTTAGTAATTTTATCATGTTTCATTACTTTGTACACTAATAGAGCTTCCTATTTATAGAATAAATAAAAATAAAATCGACACAATTTGTAGAATTTTCAAAAATCCTTCAAATTGCAATTAGTAGTCTTCAATAACCCTCAGAGGGTTAAATTTCAAGAAAATCGAACCTAGATATAAAAAGCGTCCAAATTCAACATATACAGTTGACAATTTAATAGTAGATCTTATTGTACCTTGGATTTTTTTTACTAACACTATTGCATAATTAAAAAACTCTATTTAAAATTTTTTTACATTTTTAACGTTAAAATTAAAATTACCTTAGTAATTTTATCATGTTCCATTACTTTGTATACTAATAAAGCTTCCTATTTATAGAATAAATAAAAATAAAATCGACACAATTTTTAGAATTTTCAAAAATCCTTCAAATTGCAATTAGAAGTCACCAATAACCCTTAGAGGGTTAAATTTCAAGAAAATCGAAAATCGGTACAAATTGTACCACCTTGGATATTTAAAATTTTCAAATTTCAACTTTCTTTACATTTTTAACGCCAAAATTAAAATTACCTTAGTAATTTTATCATGTTTCATTACTTTGTATACTAATAAAGTTTCCTATTTATAGAATAAATAAAAATAAAATCGACACAATTTTTAGAATTTTCTAAAATCCTTCAACGTGCGATTAGATGTTAAAATTCAGAAAAATCGGAAAACGTCGGTGTAAAAGGCGTCATATTCGGTGAGTACAGTTGACAAATCAATGGTAGATCTTACTGTACCACCTTCGATTTTAAAATTTTTAAAAATTAATTAAAATTAAAATTACTTTGTTAATTTTATCATGTTTCATTACTTTGTACACTAATAAAGCTTCCTATTTATAGAATAAATAAAAATAAAATCGTCACAATTTTTAGAATTTTTAAAAATCCTTCAACGTGCAATTAGAAGTCATCAATAACCCTTAGAGGTTTAAATTTCAAGAAAATCGAAAATCGGTACAAATTGTACCACCTTGGATATTTAAAATTTTCAAATTTCAACTTTTTTTTACATTTTTAACATTAAAATTAAAATTACCTTAGTAATTTTATCATGTTTCATTACTTTGTATACTTATATAATAAAGCTTCCTATTTATAGAATAAATAAAATATAAAATCGACACAATTTGTAGAATTTTCAAAAATCCTTCAAATTGCAATTAGAAGTCACCAAAAACCCTCAGAGGGTTAAATTTTAAGAAAATCGAACATCCACAATTGTTAATGAATTTTTAATTCCAGATTTGTAATAGTAGATTGTATTACACCATCTTGGATAGTGTAATTTGATTTTTTTACTGGCACAATTGCATAATTAAAAAATTGTGGATTTAAATATTTTCTACATTTTTAACATTAAAATTAAAATTACCTTAGTAATTTTATCATGTTTCATTACTTTGTATACTAATAAAGCTTCCTATTTATACAATAAATAGAATATAAAATAAACCTAAAATCAAAAATTTCTAGAATTTTTAAAAATCTTTCAACGTGTGACTAGAAGTCACCAAGAACCCTTAAAGGGTTAAATTTCAAGAAAATCGAAAATCGGTATAAATTGTACCACCTTGAATTTTTAAAATTTTTAAATTTCAACTTTTTTTTACATTTTTAACGTTACAATTCAAATTACCTTGGTAATTTTATCATTTTTCATTACTTTGTAGACAAATGGAGCTTCCTATTTATAGAATAAATAAAAATAAAATCGACACAATTTTTAGAATTTTCAAAAATCCTTCAAATTGCAATTAGTAGTCTTCAATAACCCTTAGAGGGTTAAATTTCAAGAAAATCGAAAATCGGTATAAATTGTACCACCTTGAATTTTTAAAATTTTCAAATTTCAACTTTCTTTACATTTTTAACGTTAAAATTAAAATTACCTTAGTAATTTTATCTTGTTTTATTACTTTGTACACTAATAAAGCTTCCCATTTATAGAATAAATATAATATAAAATAAAACTAAATTCAAAAATTTCTAGAATTTTCAAAAATCCTTCCACGTGTGATTAGAAGTCATCAATAACTCTCAGAGGGTTAAATTTCAAGAAAATCGAAGATTGGTACAAATTGTACCACTTTGGATATTTAAAATTTTCAAATTTCAACTTTTTTTTACATTTTTAACATTAAAATTAAAATTACCTTAGTAATTTTATCATGTTCCATTATTTTGTACACTAATGGAGCTTCCTATTTATAGAATAAATAAAAATAAAATCGACACAATTTTTAGAATTTTCAAAGATCCTTCAAATTGCAATTAGAAGTCACCAAAAACCCTCAGAGGGTTAAATTTCAAGAAAATCGAACCTAGATATAAAGAGCGTCCAAATTCAACATATACAGTTGACAATTTAAGTATGAAAACGTGAAAGCTCGAGTTGCACGCGATAAAGTACGAACGCGCGGTCGTACAACCGGGAGAAAATTCGAAAGCAACCAGTCGTGAAAACCTGTTCGGCCGAGTCATCGGGACACGACTCGTTCCCGAACCGTAAAACGGAGCCTAGTCGCGCCGAGCAAAAAAGGTACCAGCGGTTCCGTTGCGTTCATATGCATGTATTACCGAGGTTTGTGTGTTTTTCGAGACTTTTGCCACGACAGCGAACGGGACAACGCTTTCGTCCGTTTCCGATCCACGGATCGTTTCCGCCTCGACAAGCATTGCGTTAGTACACTAGCGACAACCCTGATCCGTTAACCAAAGACGTCACGAAGCACCAATCGCGCGGTCGGCGCGACAGGACAACACTTTCGAATACGTACGCTGCCGCTCGAACGACTTTGAACGCCCTTCGATCCTCCAAACGTACGAATTGATGCTGGAAAATTTATTTTTTAAGCTTTTTTTTTAATATTCTGGCTGGGTCAATTTTGAAATAGAATTTTTTTTATGAACATTCATGCTACCAAATTTTTTTTGAAATTTTTTTTAACACTCTGGGTGGACCGATTTTGAAATAGAATTTTTTTTAATTTATGAAAGATTGAGTGATTGCAGAGAATTTTATGTTAATTTATGTGATGGTAATTGTGAATATTGATGCTAGAAAATTTGTTTTTGAATTTTTTTTTTAACATTCTGGGTGGGTCAATTTTGAAATAGAATTTTTTTTATGAACATTCATGCTACCAAATTTTTTTTGAAATTTTTTTTTAACACTCTGGGTGGACCGATTTTGAAATAGAATTTTTTTTAATTTATGAAAGATTGATTGATTGGAGAGCATTTTGTGTTAATTTATTTGATGGTAATTATGAATATCGATGTTAGCAAATTTTTTTTTTAACACTCTGGGTGGGTCAATTTTGAAATAGAATTTTTTTTAAATTTATGGAAGATTGAGTGATTGCAGAGAATTTTATGTTAATTTATTTGATGGTAATTGTGAATATCAATGCTAGAAAATTTGTTTTTGAAGTTTCTTTTTAATACTTTGGGTGGGTCAATTTTGAAATAGAATTTTTTTAAATTTATGAAAGATTGAGTGATTGGAGAAAATTTTATGTTAGTTTATTTGATGGTAATTATAAAAATATCGATACTAGAAAATTTATTTTTAACACTCTGGGTGGGTCAATTTTGAAATAGAATTTTTTTTATGAATATCCATGCTACCAAATTTTTTTTGAATATTTTTTTTAACACTCTGGGTGAACCGATTTTGAAATAGAATTTTTTTAAATTTATGAACGATTGAGTGATTGGAGAGAATTTTGTGTTAATTTATTTGATGGTAATTATGAATATCGATACTAGAAAATTTATTTTTGGAATTTTTTTTAAATTTATGAACGATTCAGTGATTGCAGAGAATTTTATGTTAATTTATTTGATGGTAATTATGAATATTGATGCTAGAAAATTTAGTTTTGAAGCTTTTTTTTTAATATTCTGGCTGGGTCAATTTTGAAATAGAATTTTTTTTATGAATATCCATGCTACCAAATTTTTATTGAAATTTTTTTTTAACACTCTGTGTGGGTCAATTTTGAAATAGAATTTTTTTTAATTTATGAAAGATTGAGTGATTGGAGAGAATTTTGTATTAATTTATTTGATGATAATTATGAATATTGATTCTAGAAAATTTGTTTTCGAAGTTTTTTTTTAACACTCTGGGTGGATCAATTTTGAAATAGAATTTTTTCGAAATTTATGGAAGATTGAGTGATTGGAGAAAATTTTATGTTAGTTTATTTGATAATAATTATGATTATCGATGTTAGAAAATTTATTTTTAACACTCTGGGTGGGTCAATTTTGAAATAGAATTTTTTTTAAATTTATGAACGATTGAGTGATTAGAGGAAATTTTTTGTTAGTTTATTTGATGGTAATTATGAATATCGATGCTAGAAAATTTATTTGTAACACTCTGTGTGAGTCAATTTTGAAATAGAATTTTTTTTAAATTTATGAACGATTGAGTGATTGGAGAAAATTTTTGTGTTACTTTATTTGATGGTAATTATGAATTTTGATGGTAGAAAATTTGTTTTTGAAGTTTCTTTTTAATACTTTGGGTGGATCAATTTTGAAATAGAATTTTTTTTTAATTTGTGAAAGATTGAGTGATTGGAGAAAATTTTATGTTAATTTATTTGATGGTAATTATAAAAATATCGATACTAGAAAATTTATTTTTAACACTCTGGGTGGATCAATTTTGAAATAGAATTTTTTTTAAATTTGTGAAAGATTGAGTGATTGGAGAGAATTTTCTGTTAATTTATTTGATGGTAATTATAAAAATATCGATACTAGAAAATTTATTTTTAACACTCTGGGTGGGTCAATTTTGAAATAGAATTTTTTTTACGAATATTCATGCTACCAAATTTTTTTTGAATTTTTTTTTTAACATTCTAGGTGGACCGATTTTGAAATAGAATTTTTTTAAATTTATGAAAGATTGAGTGATTGGTGAGAATTTTGTGTTAATTTATTTGATTGTAATTATGAATGTCGATGCTAGAAAATTTATTTTTGGAATTTTTTTTAAATTTATGAACGATTCAGTGATTGCAGAGAATTTTATGTTAATTTATTTGATGGTAATTATGAATATTGATGCTAGAAAATTTGTTTTTGAAGTTTCTTTTTAACACTCTGGGTGGGTCAATTTTGAAATAGAATTTTTTTTTAATTTATGAAAGATTGAGTGGTTGCAGAGAATTTTGTGTTAATTTATTTGATGATAATTGTGAATATCGATGCTAAAAAATTTATTTTTGAAATTTTTTTTAATACTCTGGGTGGGTCAATTTTGAAATAGAATTTTTTTTAAGTTTATGAAAGATTGAGTGATTGGAGAGAATTTTAATAAACCAATTTTACATAATATTTACAAAATATTCTATTTTATTTGAATCCTACTGTATTCCTATTTGAATTTCGCGCCAAATGGGAACGCTTTCAAACATGCTTCTTTGACCCAACAAACTAATAATATATCATATAATATATTATTATCTAATAATATACTAATAATAAATACTATTTAAAACAAATTCAACGTTACATAAATTTAAAATATATCATTTTAAAAAATTGAACCCACAAAAAGTATTATTTAATTCTATATAAGCTACATAACCAAAAATAAACCGATTTTACAAAATATTTATGAAATATTCTATTTTATTTCAATCCTAGTGTATCACTATTTGAATTTCGCGCCAAATAGTAATGCTTGCAACGAAACGAGCGTACCAATATGAGAGAAAAGCTTCGCGCCAAATAGTAACGCTTTCAAACATGCTTCTTTGCCCCAAAAAACTAATAAAAATACTATTTCAAACAAATTCAACATTCCATAATTTAAAAATACATTATTTAAAAAAATTGACCCAGACAAACTATTATTTAATTCAATATAAGCTACACAACAAAAAATAAACCGATTTTACAAAATATTTATGAAATATTCCATTTTACTTGAATCCTAGTGTATCCCTATTTGAATTTCGCGCCAAATAGTAACGCTTGCAACGAAACGAGCGTACGAATATGAAAAGCTTCGTGTTATGCAACCGAAAATAAACCGATTTTACAAAATATTTATAAAATATTCCATTTTACTTGAATCTTAGTGTATCCCTATTTGAATTTCGCGCCAAATAGTAACGCTTTCAAAAAACAAATAAAAATACTATTTCAAATAAATTCAACATTCCATTATTTAAAAATACATTATTTAAAAAAATTGACCCACACAAACTATTATTTAATTCAATATAAGCTACACAATCAAAAATAAACTGCTTTTACATAATATTTATGAAATATTCTATTTTACTTGAACCCTACTGTATCCCTATTTGAATTTCGCGCCAAATAGTAACGCTTTCAAAAAACAAATAAAAAAACTATTTCAAATAAATTCAACATTCCATAATTTAAAAATACATTATTCAAAAAAATTGACCCACACAAACTATTATTTAATTCAATATAAGCTACACAACAAAAAATAAACCGATTTTACAAAATATTTATGAAATATTCCATTTTACTTGAATCCTACTGTATCCCTATTTGAATTTCGCGCCAAATAGTAACGCTTGCAACGAAACGAGCGTACCAACATGAAAAGCTTCGTGTTATTCAACCGAAAATAAACCGATTTTACATACTATTTATGAAATATTCTATTTTATTTGAATTCTAGTCTATCCCTATTTGAATTTCGCGCCAAATAGTAACGCTTTCAAAAAACAAATAAAAATACTATTTCAAATAAATTCAACATTCCATTATTTAAAAATACATTATTTAAAAAAATTGACCCACACAAACTATTATTTAATTCAATATAAGCTACACAACAAAAAATAAACCGATTTTACAAAATATTTATGAAATATTCCACTTTACATGAATCCTACTGTATCCCTGTTTGAATTTCGCGCCAAATAGTAACGCTTTCAAACATGCTTCTTTGCCCCAAAAAACTATTAAAAATACTATTTCAAACAAATTCAACATTCCATAATTTAAAAATACATTATTCAAAAAAATTGACCCACACAAACTATTATTTAATTCAATATAAGCTACACAATCAAAAATAAACTGCTTTTACATAATATTTATGAAATATTCTATTTTACTTGAATCCTACTGTATCCCTATTTGAATTTCGCGCCAAATAGTAACGCTTTCAAAAAACAAATAAAAATACTATTTCAAACAAATTCAACATTCCATAATTTAAAAATAAATTATTTTAAAAAATTGACCACCACAAAAAGTATTATTTAATTCAATATAACCTACGCAACCGAAAATAAACTGATTTTACAAAATATTTATGAAATATTCCATTTTATTTGAATCCTAGTGTATCCCTATTTGAATTTCGCGCCAAATAGTAACTCTTGCAACGAAACGAGCGTACCAACATGAAAAGCTTCGTGTTATGCAACCGAAAATAAACCGATTTTACAAAATATTTATAAAATATTCCATTTTACTTGAATCTTAGTGTATCCCTATTTGAATTTCGCGCCAAATAGTAACGCTTTCAAAAAACAAATAAAAAAACTATTTCAAATAAATTCAACATTCCATAATTTAAAAATACATTATTTAACAAAATTGACCCACACAAACTATTATTTAATTCAATATAAGCTACATAACCTAAAATAAACCGATTTTACAAAATATTTATGAAATATTCCATTTTACAGGATTCCTACTGTATCCCTATTTGAATTTCGCGCCAAATAGTAACGCTTTCAAACATGCTTCTTTGCCCCCAAAAAACTAATAAAATTACTATTTCAAACTAATTCAACATTTTATAATTTAAAAATACATTATTCAAAAAAATTGACCCACACAAACTATTATTTAATTCAATATAAGCTACACAATCAAAAATAAACTGCTTTTACATAATATTTATGAAATATTCTATTTTACTTGAATCCTACTGTATCCCTATTTGAATTTCGCGCCAAATAGTAACGCTTTCAAAAAACAAATAAAAATACTATTTCAAACAAATTCAACATTCCATAATTTAAAAATAAATTATTTTAAAAAATTGACCACCACAAAAAGTATTATTTAATTCAATATAACCTACGCAACCGAAAATAAACTGATTTTACAAAATATTTATGAAATATTCCATTTTATTTGAATCCTAGTGTATCCCTATTTGAATTTCGCGCCAAATAGTAACTCTTGCAACGAAACGAGCGTACCAACATGAAAAGC
Organism: Colletes latitarsis; assembly: GCF_051014445.1. Lineage (NCBI taxonomy): Eukaryota > Metazoa > Arthropoda > Insecta > Hymenoptera > Colletidae > Colletes > Colletes latitarsis. Next base: position 18,670,949 of record NC_135145.1, read on the forward strand.
TTCGTGTTATGCAACCGAAAATAAACCGATTTTACAAAATATTTATAAAATATTCCATTTTACTTGAATCTTAGTGTATCCCTATTTGAATTTCGCGCCAAATAGTAACGCTTTCAAAAAACAAATAAAAAAACTATTTCAAATAAATTCAACATTCCATAATTTAAAAATACATTATTTAACAAAATTGACCCACACAAACTATTATTTAATTCAATATAAGCTACATAACCTAAAATAAACCGATTTTACAAAATATTTATGAAATATTCCATTTTACAGGATTCCTACTGTATCCCTATTTGAATTTCGCGCCAAATAGTAACGCTTTCAAACATGCTTCTTTGCCCCCAAAAAACTAATAAAAATACTATTTCAAACAAATTCAACATTCTATAATTTAAAAATAAATTATTTTAAAAAATTGACCCTCACAAAAAGTATTATTTAATTCAATATAAGCTACACAACTAAAAATAAACTGCTCTTACAAAATATTTATAAAATATTCTATTTTACTTGAGTCCTACTGTATCCCTAATTTGAATTTCGCGCCAAATAGTAACGCTTTCAAAAAACAAATAAAAATACTATTTCAAACAAATTCAACATTCCATAATTTAAAAATAAATTATTTTAAAAAATTGACCACCACAAAAAGTATTATTTAATTCAATATAACCTACGCAACCGAAAATAAACTGATTTTACAAAATATTTATGAAATATTCCATTTTATTTGAATCCTAGTGTATCCCTATTTGAATTTCGCGCCAAATAGTAACTCTTGCAACGAAACGAGCGTACCAACATGAAAAGCTTCGTGTTATGCAACCGAAAATAAACCGATTTTACAAAATATTTATAAAATATTCCATTTTACTTGAATCTTAGTGTATCCCTATTTGAATTTCGCGCCAAATAGTAACGCTTTCAAAAAACAAATAAAAAAACTATTTCAAATAAATTCAACATTCCATAATTTAAAAATACATTATTTAACAAAATTGACCCACACAAACTATTATTTAATTCAATATAAGCTACATAACCTAAAATAAACCGATTTTACAAAATATTTATGAAATATTCCATTTTACAGGATTCCTACTGTATCCCTATTTGAATTTCGCGCCAAATAGTAACGCTTTCAAACATGCTTCTTTGCCCCCAAAAAACTAATAAAAATACTATTTCAAACAAATTCAACATTCTATAATTTAAAAATAAATTATTTTAAAAAATTGACCCTCACAAAAAGTATTATTTAATTCAATATAAGCTACACAACTAAAAATAAACTGCTCTTACAAAATATTTATAAAATATTCTATTTTACTTGAGTCCTACTGTATCCCTAATTTGAATTTCGCGCCAAATAGTAACGCTTTCAAACATGCTTCTTTGCCCCAAAAAACTAATAAAAATACTATTTCAAACAAATTCAACATTCCATAATTTAAAATTAAATTATTTTAAAAAATTGACCCCCACAAACTATTATTTAATCCTATATAAGCTACACAACCGAAAATAAACCGATTTTACATAATATTTATGAAATGTTCCACTTTATTTGAATTCTAGTGTATCCCTATTTAAATTTCGCGCCAAAGAGGAATGCTTTCAAACATGCTTCTGTGACCCAAAAAACTAATAATATATCATATAATATATTATTATACAATAATATACTAATAATAAATACTATTTCAAACAAATTCAACGTTACATAAATTTAAAATATATCATTTTAAAAAATTGACCCCCATAAAAAGTATTATTTAATTTTACATAAGCTACATAACCTAAAATAAACCGATTATACAAAACATTTATGAAATATTCTATTTTATTCCAATCCTGGTGTATCACTATTTGAATTTCGCGCCAAATAGTAACTCTTGCAACGAAACGAGCGTACCAACATGAAAAGCTTCGTCCCTACGGAGATCGAAGAACGCTTCGAAGTCTCGAGCGGCAGCCATTGCGTTTACGCTCGATGGACCGCGTTTGCGGTAACCGAACAATTCTTGCAAATCGTTCGATCTGGCCTTCGTTTACGCAGCCAGTTTTTCCCGTCCGTGTTTCGCGGACGTTTCGTCCCGTTACAGAATCGAGCTCTGCCCCGGTTACCGCAATCGTAACCCTTTTGCCGAGTGCAATCGTTCAACCATACCCTTTCAACACGTTTTGCGTGACGAGGCACATTATCGATCGACGAAACGGCGACGGTGGTCCCGAGCGTGATTTCGATCTATGGTCCAAAACTGTATTTCACTTGCAGCGAAACACACGAGCATAAATGTATTACAATTAGCGGGTATCTAGCCCACCGGGCGCTTGAGCATTCGAAAACATTCGATCGAGCAAATGGACGATTTAATAACCACGGTTTCGTCGGCTTATGCGAATAGTTATGTGCTATTTGGGGCATGAAAACAGACAAATTATAGGTTAGCGGGTAAACAAAAAATTAATTAGCGAAAGTATTCGAATAAATAATTGGAAATTTACCGAAGAGTAGCTAATTAGTTGCATTTTCTGGTAATTGAAAGGAAATATTGTTATGCTATGATAGTTTGAAAACCAGTAGTTAACGGCCATTGTCACGTATACGTGATCATATTCAAAATAATAAATTTGTAATCAAAATTGTGAAATATTTACTCGACTGGAGTTTTTGAACTTTATTGGACTTTTCTATAAGAGAATGAATAAACATTTATTTTTAATGCAATGTAATTAATCAGAAAATTAATTTTGATAAATAATTGTAAATTTAATGAGTCGAAGAGTAGTAAATTAGTCGCATTTTCTGGTAATTGAAAGGAAATATTGTTGTGCTATGATTGTTTGAAAACCAGTAGTTAACGGCCGCTGTCACGTATACGTGATTATATTCAAAATAATAAATTTCTAATTAAAATTGTGAAATATTTACTCGACTGGAGTTTTTTAACTTTATTGTACTTTTCTATAAGAGAATGAATAAACATTTATTTTCAATGCAATATAATTAATCAGAAAATTAATTTTGATAAATAATTGCAAATTTTACAGAGTCAAAGAGTAGTAAATTAGTTGCATTTTCTGGTAATTGAAAGGAAATATTATTGTGCTATGATTCGAGTATGATTGTTTGCAAACCAGAAGTTAACGGCCATTGTCACGTATACGTGATTATACTCTTTCGATCGCTACACAGGGTGTTTTGGGCCATCCCTGAGAAAAATTTCAATGGAAGATTCTAGAAGCCAAAATAAGACGAAAATCAAGAATACCAATTTGTTGATTGAGGCTTCGTTAAAAAGTTATTAAAAAATTAAATTAAAAAATTTCAAATCATTTTGAAAAAATTATTTTCAGTTGTGGGAGTCGATTACAATCATTTTTTGTGAATAGACATACCCCTGAAATCCTAACCATTTTCGAGAAAAAAATTCATTACTGAAAATATAATGTCTGATCCAGAATGAATGATTCCCCTAAAATTTCACGTGTTTTAAATCGTTCTGGAAAAATTATTTTTAGTTGCGGGGGTCCATTACAATCGTTTTTGGTCAATAGTCATACCCACGAAATCCTAACCACTTTCGAGAAAAAAATTCATTACTAAAAATTCATGTCTGACCATAACTGTCTTGTTACCCTGAAAATTGAGAAATTTCAAATCATTCTGGAAAAAATATTTTCGGTTGCGGGGGTCCATTACAATCATTTTTGGTGAATAGACATACCCCTGAATTCCTACCCATTTTCGAGAAAAAAATTCGAGAAGGTGTGAAATTTTTCGACGGGAATAAAAAATTTCAAATCATGCTAAAAAAAATTATATTTAGTTACATGGATCAATTACAAGCAATTTTGGTGAATAGACATACCCTCGAAATTCTACCCATTTTCGAGAAAAAAATTCGAGTAGGTGGACCAAATTTTCGACGAAATTAAAAAATTTTGAATCGTTTAAAAAAAATTATTTTCGATTGCAGGGGTCGATTACAATAATTTTTGGTCATTAGACATACTCTCGAAATCCTAACCATTTTCGAGAAAAAAATTCATTACTGAAAATCTAATGTGAGGCCAGAAATGGTTCCCCAAAATTTCATGTGAATCTTTAAAACGTCATAACTTCTGAACGGATTGGACGATTTTAATGTTTAAACAAGCAAACGACGCGTATTTTAGTGTAGAATATGTAGAAATTCTAAAAATAATCGAAAAGTTGATTCTTGACCTCGCAAAATAAGGAAAACCCTATAAAAATGGTCAAATTTTCAAACAGCCATAACTCCTACGATAGTGAATATATTTCAATGAAACTTTTTTCTGAAGTAGAGCCCATGGGTACCTACAGAAAAGTATTAGACAACTTTTCTGTAGGGCGTCAAATAAAATTATCAAAAATGAAAAACGAATGTATAAGAAAAATCGATAAGGGGGTAGATGCCTAAATTTTTCGGCGAAAAAAAAAATATTGAATTATTCTAAAAAAATTATTTCTAGGTTCTGGGGTTAATTACAATCATTTTTGGTTAATAGACATACCCTCGAAATCCTAACCATTTTCGAGAAAAAAATTCAAATAGATGGACAAATTGCCGTTCTACAGCCGCAACTTTGAACGTTAATAACTTTTTAACGAAGCCTCCATCAACAAATTAGTATTCTTGATTTTCGTCTTATTTTGGCCTCTAGAATCCCCCATTAAAATTTTTCCAAGGAGTGGCCAAACACTTTATATAAAAAAAGTCATTTTGAAAATTGAAAAAATAATTTTTAGTAATCTAATCTAAAATACTAATCAGATTAATTTACATCGATCAGTTGAAAATTATCAAAATAAGAATTTCGGTAAAAAAAAAATAATAAAATTACTACATAATAAAAAAAAAAATATGGCGACATTGTCTCACGATTTACCAAACAAATGCGATTGGATTTGCTAAATAGACGAACCGTGGCATTACGTTACAGCGCGCATGATCGATCCACAGGGTCAGCCGTGGATCCAGCGCTGGTTCACCCGTGACATTTTCAACCCCCGGTGTAAGAATGTTCAAAGGTCGAGAAATGGTTGGGAATAAAGCGTCGCTTTTACACCTTGACGCCTCTACAACTTTCGTGTCGATGCGTCTTATTAAGGGATAAGACCACTGCAAAAACCTAAAATAAAGTATTTTTGCAGTGGTACAAAAATACTTTATTTTAGGTTTTTGCAGTGGTCTTACCCCTTAATAATTAAAAACCTGAAATAAAGCGTTTTTGCAGTGGCAATATGCAAAAATATTGATTTTTCGTCTCGTATTATATCTATTATTTCTTAACTGATGAAGAAAAAATAGTTAAATAATTCTAAATTTAAAAATAACATATATGAGATCGAAAAAAATGCAAAAATATTGATTTTTCGTCTCGTATTATATTTATTATTTCTTAACTCATGAAAAAAAATAGTTAGAAAATTCTAAATTTAAAAATAACATATATGGAATCAAAAAAAATGCAAAAATATTGATTTTTCGCCTCCTATTATATTTATTATTTCTTAACTGATGAAAAAAAATAGTTAGAAAATTCTAAATTTAAAAATAACATATATGGAATCAAAAAAAATGCAAAAATATTGATTTTTCGCCTCGTATTATATTTATTATTTCTTAACTGATGAAAAAAAATAGTTAGAAAATTCTAAATTTAAAAATAACATATATGAGATCGAAAAAAATGCAAAAATATTGATTTTTCGTCTCATATTATATCTATTATTTCTTAACTGATGAAAAAAAATAGTTAGAAAATTCTAAATTTAAAAATAACATACATGGAATCAAAAAAAATGCAAAAATATTGATTTTTCGTCTCGTATTATATCTATTATTTCTTAACTGATGAAAAAAAAATAGTTAGAAAATTCTAAATTTAAAAATAACATATATGGAATCAAAAAAAATGCAAAAATATTGATTTTTCGCCTCAAATTATATTTATTATTTCTTAACTGATGAAAAAAAAATAGTTAGAAAATTCTAAATTTAAAAATAACATATATGAGGTCGAAAAAAATGCAAAAATATTGATTTTTCGCCTCAAATTATATTTATTATTTCTTAACTGATGAAAAGAAATAGTTAGAAAATTCTAAATTTAAAAATAACATACATGGAATCAAAAAAATGCAAAAATATTGATTTTTCGCCTCATATTATATTTATTATTTCTTAACTGATGAAGAAAAATAGTTAGAAAATTCTAAATTTAAAAATACCATATATGAGATCGAAAAAAATGCAAAAATATTGATTTTTCGTCTCGTATTATATTTATTATTCCTTGACCAATAAAAAAGATGGCTAGATGGTCAGACAAGAAAAAAAAATTGCAGAAAAACGCTTTTTTCAGCTTTTACAGTGATAAAAGCGTTATAAAAACATGGAAACGCGGTTTTGAATTTGGGGGAAAAAAAATATTTAAGAAAATTCGCGAGTTGCACGCACGGATTGTTGAGAAAATACCTTCGACAGGGGACATAGTACTCGTTAGAGCGAAAAATGCTTGGACAACACGGGTAGAAAAATCAATATTGTCGGAGTTGGTGATTTTCTGATTTGCTTATGGCCGTGGTACACGATTTCTAAATGTGGGATTATTTTACCATATTGTTTGTCGAATGTTGGACTTTCCACTCGAGCATAGAAACTTGGCAAATATTTGCAGTTAGACGACCCTAACATACCTCCTTTTTAACGAGTTTATTAATTAGGCAACTGGGAAATTTATGATCTTCGAAAAATGTTCAGATATTTTTTAAAATATTTTTGATTTATTTAATTTGTAATTTAAATAATTTGTAAATAATATATATTGTATTTTCTAATATTATTAATATTCAAGACTCAAATAATTCATGTACCAGACTCCAGAAAATAATTCTGACAAAATATTAATTTTTGATATTTGATATTAATAGAAAATATTTTACTTTCGTATAATTTTTGGATTTTTGGCAAGATAATAACACTATTTACAACGAGAAGTCTCAAATATGGCGTCTTTTTAATAAATTTATAAATTGTTCAAATAGGAATTTATTTTTTAAGGTCTGTAAAAAGTGTTGCATATAATCATATTTTTTTTTTTTTGATATTTTTGAGTTATTTAATTTGTAAATTAAATACAATATATATTGTATTTTTTAACATTATTATTATTTATGACTCAAATAATTCATGTATGAGACTCCAGAAAATAATTCTGACAAAATATTAATTTTTGATATTTGATATTAGTAGAAAATATTTTACTTTCGTATGATTTTTCGATTTTTGGCAAGATGGCGTCTTTTTAATAAATTTATAAATTACACAAATAGAAATTTATTGTTTGAGGTTTGTAAAAAGTATTGTGTATGTTCACATATTTTTTTTTGTATTTTTGATTTATATAATTTGTAAATTAAACACAATATATTGTATTTTCTAACATTATTATTATTTATGACTCAAATAATTCATAATCCAAACTCGAAAATAACCAACTTTGACAATACTATTCTTTCAAAATTTATTTTAATAAAAAATATTTTACTTCTGTATGATTTTTCGATTTTTGGCAAGATGGCGTCCAAACATGGCGTCTTTTTAACAAATTTATAAATTACACAAATAGAAATTTATTATTTAAAGTCTGTAAAAAGTGTTGCAAAATATTTTTGATTTATTTAATTTGCAAATTAAACACAGTATATTATATTTTTTAACATTATTATTATTTATGACTCAAATAATTCATGTACCAGACTCCAGAAAATAATTCTGACAAAATATGAATTTTTAATATTTGATATTAATAAAAAATATTTTACTTTCGTATGATTTTTGGATTTTTGGCAAAATAACAACACTATTTGCAACGAAAAGTCTCAAACATAATTTCTATTTAACAAATTTATAAATTACACAAATAGAAATTTATTATTTAAAGTCTGTAAAAAGTATTGCAAAATATTTTTGATTTATTTAATTTGCAAATTAATCACAATATATTCTATTTTCTAACATTATTAATATTTACAATTCAAATAACTCATGATTCAGACTCGAAAATAAACAATTCTGAAAAATATGAATTTTTGATATTTGATATTAATAAAAAATATTTTACTTTCGTATGATTTTTGGATTTTTGGCAAAATACTATTTGCAACGAAAAATCTCAAACATAATTTCTATTTAACAAATTTATAAATTACACAAATAGGAATTTATTATTTAAAGTCTGTAAAAAGTATTGCAAAATATTTTTGATTTATTGAATCTGCAAATTAATCACAATATATTCTATTCTCTAACATTACTAATATTTACAACTCAAATAACTCATAATCCACTCTCGAAAATAAACAATTTCGAAAAATATGAATTTTTTGATATTTGATATTAATAAAAAATATTTTACTTTCGTATGATTTTTGGATTTTTGGCAAAATACTATTTGCAACGAAAAATCTCAAACATGATTTCTATTTAACAAATTTATAAATTACACAAATAGAAATTTATTATTTGAGGTTTGTAAAAAGTATTGCAAAATATTTTTGATTTATTTAATTTGCAAATTAAACACAATATATTGTATTTTCTAACATTATTAATATTTACAACTCAAATAACTCACGATCCAGTCTCGAAAATAAACAATTTCGAAAAATATGAATTTTTGATATTTGATATTAATAAAAATATTTTACTTTCGTATGATTTTTGGATTTTTGGCAAAATACTATTTGCAACGAAAAATCTCAGACATGATTTCTATTTAACAAATTTATAAATTACACAAATAGAAATTTATTATTTGAGGTCTGTAAAAAGTATTGCAAAATATTTTTCATTTATTTAATTTGCAAATTAATCACAATATATTCTAGTCTCTAACATTATTAATATTTACAATTCAAATAACTCATGATCCAGACTCGAAAATAAACAATTCCGAAAAATATGAATTTTTGATATTTGATATTAATAAAAAATATTTTACTTTCGTATGATTTTTGGATTTTTGGCAAAATACTATTTGCAACGAAAAATCTCAAACATGATTTCTATTTAACAAATTTATAAATTACACAAATAGAAATTTATTATTTAAAGTCTGTAAAAAGTGTTGCAAAATATTTTTCATTTATTTAATTTGCAAATTAAACACAATATATTCTATTCTCTAACATTACTAATATTTACAACTCAAATAACTCATGATCCACTCTCGAAAATAAACAATTTCGAAAAATACGAATTTTTGATATTTGATATTAATAAAAAATACTTTACTTTCGTATGATTTTTTGATTTTTGGCAAAATACTATTTGCAACGAGAAGTCTCAAACATGATTTCTATTTAACAAATTTATAAATTACACAAATAGAAATCTATTATTTAAAGTCTGCAAAAAGTGTTGCAAAATATTTCTGATTTATTTAATTTGCAAATTAATCACAATATATTCTAGTCTCTAACATTATTAATATTCACGACCCAAATAACTCATAATCCACACTCGAAAATAAACAATTTCGAAAAATATGAATTTTTGATATTTGATATTAATAAAAAATATTTTCCTCGCGTAAAATTTTCTATACCCCTCCAAGCACACTATCATAAATAACCTACGAATGTTTATGCATTTATGCTAAATTTTAATTTCCAAAACATTAAAAAATACACTCGACATAAAAAAATATAAAAAACACTCAAACTAACATACAATTAACTCTATTAATTGTATTAATTAATTAATTTCCAAATATTATAAAATGCACTTGACATACAAAAATATAAAAAACACTCAAACTAACATACAATTAATTCTATTAATAAAAGCATAAATTTGCATAAAGATCCCCCCAATTAAAAAACATAACAAAAGTGAAACTTTGCATATAATACCATGAATATAGAAACAATATTAATGAAATAAATATTTCCTTAAAAAAATAAAGGTACCAAATAAAAATATTCGCGTTTCGTTATTTTTTGCTAGATTTATCGAGTACGGAGTGCCCGTAAAGTCTGTATTTTTTGTTTTTTTAGACGCTCTGTGGAATTTTTATCGCGCTCGAAGCGCACCGTGGCCGTTTCGTCGTTGAGTAAGAGCTACGAGTAAACGAGCATAACTGTACGTTGGCTTTCGCCGAATTGCTGGGACTTACTTTGGAGTTCGTGACGTGGTCGGCCGGCACTGATTCTGGAACGGTTTGCAGAGTGCTCCGCATACTAGCGGACATTGTAGGCCAGCCAGTTTCACTGCCTCAAACCCTCCGACGCTTTGACGATGCACCCTCTTCCCCTACGCCTGCAACAACATGCACATGGACGATTAAAACTGGGGGGAAACAACTTTTCGAAAAACAAAATATTTTGGCGATAAAATGACGCAATAAAACTCGTTTTAAAACGATTATTGAAAATTGAGGAACTTTTTAAAATAATTATTTTCAAAATAATTTCTAGAGTGCTTTTCGAAAACGTTTTTAGGGATAAAATGACACGATAAAACTCGTATTAAAATGCTTATTGGAAAATTGAGGGATTTTTCAAATAATTCTTTTCAAAATAATTTCACGAAAACTACTTTTCGAAACACATTTTGGCGATAAAATGACACAATAAAACTCATATTAAAACGATTATTGGAAAATTAAAGGATTTTTCAAAATAATTCTTTTTAAAATAATTTTTCGAAAACTACTTTTCGAAAACCTTTTTAGCGATAAAAAGACACAAAAAAAACACATATTAAAACGCTTATTGGAAAATTGAGGGATTTTTCAAAATAATTTCTCGAAAACTACTTTTCGAAAAACGTTTTTAGTGATAAAATGACACAATAAAACTCGTATTAAAATGCTTATTGAAAATTCAAGCTTTTTTTAAAATAATTTTTTTCAAAATAATTTCACGAAAACTACTTTTCGAAACACATTTTGGCGATAAAATGACACAATAAAACTCATATTAAAACGATTATTGGAAAATTAAAGGATTTTTCAAAATAATTCTTTTTAAAATAATTTTTCGAAAACTACTTTTCGAAAACCTTTTTAGCGATAAAAAGACACAAAAATAGTCATATTAAAACACTTATTGGAAAATTGAGGGATTTTTCAAAATAATTTCTCGAAAACTACTTTTCGAAAAACGTTTTTAGTGATAAAATGACACAATAAAACTCGTATTAAAACGCTTATTGGAAAATTGGGGAATTTTTTAAAATAATTCTTTTCAAAATAATTTCTCGAACACTACTTTTCGAAACACATTTTGGCGATAAAATGACACAATAAAGCTCATATTAAAACGATTATTGGAAAATTAAAGGATTTTTTAAAATAATTTTTCGAAAACTACTTTTCGAAAACCTTTCTAGCGATAAAAAGACACAATAAAACTCGTATTAAAACGCTTATTGGAAAATTGAGAGATTTTTCAAAATAATTTCTCAAAAACTACTTTTAGAAGAACATTTTGGCGATAAAATGGCAAAATAAAACTCGTATTAAAACACTTATTGGAAAATGGAGGGATTTTACAAAATAATTCTTTCCGAAATAATTTCTCGAAAGTAACTTTTCGAAAACTATTGTGTCGACAATATAAAATTCGTATTTAAAAACGTTTAGTAAAATTTAGGATTTGTTTAAAATAATTTCTCGAAAACTACTTTTCGAAAACCTTTTTAGCGATAAAAAGACAAAAAAACTCGTATTAAAACGTTTATTGAAAATTCAAGCATTTTTCAAAATAATTGCATTCAAAATAATTTCTCGAGAACTTTTCGAAAACGTTTTTAGTGATAAAATGGCAAAATAAAACTCGTATTAAAACGCTTATTGGAAAATTGAGGAATTTTTTAAAATAATTCTTTTCAAAATAATTTCTCGAAAACTACTTTTCGAAAAACATTTTGACGATAAAATGGCAAAATAAAACTCGTATTAAAACGCTTATTGGAAAATTGAGGAATTTTTCAAAATAATTTCTCGAAAACTACTTTTCGAAAACCTTTTTAGCGATAAAAAGACACAAAAAAACTCGTATTAAAACGTTTATTGAAAATTCAAGCATTTTTCAAAATAATTGCATTCTCAATTTTCAATTTTCAAAATAATTCTATTCAAAATAATTTCTCGGAAATTTTTCGAAAACCTTTCTATCGACAATATAAAACTCGTATTAAAATGTTTATTAAAACATGAGGTCCCTACAAAATAATTTCAAGAAAATAATTTTTTGAATACAATTTTCGAAAAATATTTTGTCGACAAAATGGCAAAATAAAGCTCGTAATAAAACGCTTATTGAAAATTCAGAAATTTTTCAAAATAATTCTATTCAAAATAATTTCTCGGAAATTTTCGGAAACCTTTTTATCGACAATATAAAACTCGTATTAAAATGTTTATCAAAACATGAGGTCCCTACAAAATAATTTCAAAGAAACAATTTTTTGAAAACAACATTTCGAAAAATATTTTGGCGATAAAATGGCAAAATAAAACTCGTAATAAAACGCTTATTGAAATTTGAGGAATTTTTCAAAATAATTCTATTCAAAATAATTTCTCGAGAACTTTTCGAAAATTTTTTTAGTGACAATATAAAACTCACATTAAAACTCTTATTAAAAAATTCAGAATCCTTCCAAAATAATTTCTCAAAAACTATTTTGGCGACAATATAGAACTAGTATTAAAAAGCTTATTAAAAAATTCTGTCTCTCTTCAAAATAATCCCTCGAAAATAACTTTCCAAAAAATATTTTGACAATAATATAAAAGTCGTACTAAAATGCTTATTAAACAATTCGATTCCTCTTCAAAATAATTCTTCTAAATTAAAAAAAAAATTCGGTGTTTTCAAATGTGGATAAATAACAATTATCCATAGATTAAAATCGATTTTTAAACAATTTCATACTTATTACAGTTATTTTTATTTATTACGAATTTATTTCGAAATTCTATTTTACAAAAATTATTCTCGAGGGCCCAAGTATACGTATTAAAATTCAAACCCTTTTCGAAATAATTTTTCCAAATTAAAAAAAAAATTCAGTACTTCCAAACGTGAAAAAATAGTAATTAATCGATTAAAAAATTAATTTTTAAACAGTTTCATATTTATTAGTTATTTTTATTTATTATGAATTTATTTCGAAATTCTATTAATCTATCTTTTTACAAAAATTATTCTCGAGGGCCCAAGTATACGTATTAAAATTCAAGCCCTTTTCGAAATAATTTTTCCAAATTAAAAAAAAAATTCAGTACTTCCAAACGTGAAAAAATAGTAATTAATCGATTAAAAAATTAATTTTTAAACAGTTTCATATTTATTACAGTTACTTCTATTTATCATGTTACTTTGAAATTCTATTAGTTTATCTATAATATTTACAAAAATTATTCCCAAGAGCCCCGCATATCGACTTTAGAATTTTAATAAACACCGAATGATTATTCAACGCGTGTTTATTTCAAACCACCACAACACATCGTCTAATAAAGTACGATTTCAATTAATATAATACATAATAACAGTATCCTCCATTAATTAAAATCATCGTTAAATGGACCAACCGTTATTGTGCTTCAATTTGCGAGATTTATTTTTAACAAAGAATTTGCAAAAGGTCCAATTAACGGGATATTATGCTTTCATAATACAAACTTATAGAAGAATAAAAATTTAAATATATTTAAAATTTTTAAATATATTTTAAATTTTTATGATTCATAGTTTATTATTTTCTCAATTCTGCAATAGTCAAAAAAATGTAAGAATAATGACAATTCATTGCCCAGAAAAATAGTAAAAAAAATTACAACAAATTCATAAAATAACAAATAACTTAAAAAATTATGTCACTCTTTAACACATCTTTTCATTTAATTTTTTATTTTGTCTTGAATTCATTGGGCTGAAAAACACTATAATTACAAAACAAGATTTGCAATTAACCTCAAATAAATCAAATCCTATTGAACTATTAAATAACAAATTTGAAAGTTACAACAACTAGACAATTTTCTATAAAACGCAGTTTCAATTGGGAGAATTTTCTTGTTCAAACTTTGCATTCCTTCTCCGAGAAATTTTATAATAAAAACATCGTAATACTATGAAATTAGCCTCTTAAAAATTTTTTAGAAATAGTAAATTATTTTCAAACACCTCATCGTTGGTCTTCGAAGGCTGCAAAAAGAATAATTCCGTTAAACTATGTATTTTGAGTCAAAAAGTCTCTGTTGTACCGTTAAAGATTGAACGCGCGTTCGAATTTTCCCGCGCAACTACCGAAACGATCGACGCGCCAATCGAGAAATCGGCCACCGACCGTTCCTCGAGCGTTCACTTTTTCCCCGTTGCGGCGTCGAAGGCAAAAAGCAACTTATCGGATGTCGCGGGCGATAACGGTGCATCTGGTCCCATCGATGATCGCCCGAGTGCTCTCTATTAATTGGTATGCGCAGTGAACCGTGCGTTCAATTAGAAGAGTGGTACGTGTGCGCGACGGTGGCGCCAAACCGTGAAACTACGATGCGCGCGTCGGCCTCTTTGCGTTTCAGCGCGGCTAATAAGCCGATCCTCCATTTGTTTTATGCAATCTTCGAAATTGGAATGCTGGGGCCAGGAAATCCCTAATCGATTTTAATACTACCCGTGCAACGCGAAACCGGGTCAAATTACTTTAACTGTTTGAGACGTTATTGGGTCCCCCCCGCCATTATGGAATTAACAAATATCAATTTTAGATGAAAGAATGTTTGATTTTGGGTTTTTATTTTCTTATTTATTTTTGGACAGGAATTTTTACTTTAACGCGATGGTTGTTTTATTTATGACAATATTTTTTTTTTTTATATATTTGTGATAATATGAAGCGTAAGAATTATTTGAATATATCGTGATATTTTTGTTTTTAATTAAATAATTTCTAATAATAGTGTCGAATTAATTTTTTGACAGTCTGGAATTTTTATTTATCATACTAAAAATCTTTTTTTTTATAAATTGCATTATTATAAAATATAAAAATTATTTGCGTATATCGTGGTATTTGTTTTCAATAATAGAATGTTTTATTTTAATGAAAAAATTTATTTCTCGACACTCTAGAATTTCGTAATTTTATTCATCATACTAAAAAATTTTTTTTTTATTAAAATTATTATTAAATTATTTATTAACATTATTATTGGAAATAATTTCTCGACAGCCTCAAATTTTTACTCTATCATTTCGTAATTTTATTCATCATAATAAACAATTTTTTTTTTTTATAAATTGCACTAATATAAAATATAAAAATTATTTGCATATATCGTGATATTTGTTTTGAATGAAATAATGTCCAATAATAATGTCAAATTAATTTATCGACACTCTAGAATTTTATTTATCATACTAAAAATCTTTTTTTTTTATAAATTGCACTATTATAAAATATAAAAATTATTTGCGTATATCGTGGTATTTGTTTTCAATAATAGAATGTTCAATTTTAATGACAAATTATTTTCTCGACACTCTAGAATTTCGTAATTTTATTCATCATACTAAACAATTTTTTTTTTATAAATTGCACTAATATAAAATATAAAAATTATTTGCATATATCGTGATATTTGTTTTGAATGAAATAATGTCCAATAATAATGTCAAATTAATTTATCAACACTCTAGAATTTTTATTTATTATACTAAAAATCTTTTTTTTTTTTTATAAATTACACTATTATAAAATATAAAAATTATTTGCGTATATCGTGGTATTTGTTTTCAATAATAGAATGTTCAATTTTAATGACAAATTAATTTCTCGACACTCTAGAATTTCGTAATTTTATTCATCATACTAAACAATTTTTTTTTTATAAATTGCACTAATATAAAATATAAAAATTATTTGCATATATCGTGATATTTGTTTTGAATGAAATAATGTTCAATAATAATGTCAAATTAATTTATCAACACTCTAGAATTTTTATTTATCATTTCGTAATTTTATTCATCATACTAAACAATTTTTTTTTTTATAAATTGCACTAATATAAAATATAAAAATTATTTGCATATATCGTGATACTTGTTTTCAATAAAAGAATGTCCAATAATAATGTCAAATTAATTTATCGACACTCTAGAATTTCACAATTTTATTCATCATACTAAAAAATTTTTTTTTATTAAAATTATTATTAAATTATTTATTAACATTATTATTGGAAATAATTTCCAATAATAATTTCAATAAATGTCAAATTAATTTCTCGACATCCTCAAATTTTTACTCTATCATTTCGTAATTTTATTCATCATACTAACCAATTTTTTTTTTATAAATTGCACTAATATAAAATATAAAAATTATTTGCATATATCGTGATACTTGTTTTCAATAAAAGAATGTCCAATAATAATGTCAAATTAATTCATCGACACTCTAGAATTTCACAATTTTATTCATCATACTAAACAATTTTTTTTTATTAAAATTATTATTAAATTATTTATTAACATTATTATTGGAAATTATTATTAAATTATTCCAATAATATTTTTATATGGAAATAATTTCCAATAATAATGTTAATAAATAATTTAATAATAATTTTAATAAAAAAAAATTGGAATTTATTCCAATAATAATGTCAAATTAATTTCTCGACAGCCTCAAATTTTTACTCTATCATTTCGTAATTTTATTCATCATACTAAACAATTTTTTTTTTTATAAATTGCACTAATATAAAATATAAAAATTATTTGCATAAATCGTGGTATTTGTTTTGAATGAAATAATGTCAAATTAATTTTCCTGACACAACAGAAAATTTTTGCATCAAATTCTAACCCAGTTCGATAGTTTGTACAGCGCCCCCCACTTTTGAGTTTCGACAAAACTGATAGAATTTCTTTTTTTTTTTTTAGGAGTCTGATTTTTTCTCAAATGTGATAGCTGCGTATTGTCAATTATATAACGAGGTTTAATAATTTTCACAGTCGGAAAATCGATGCAGTTTGTGAACATTGGCGCGGTCGACGTAATGGGGAAAACAGTCGTTTACTGCGTACACTCTCACACCTCAAAATCATCAATTGAAACTGAACCACAGCCCTATACAGGGTGTTCGACAACGATGGGAAAAATTTTAATAGAGGATTCTAGGGGCCAAAATAAGACGAAAATGAAGAATACCAATTTGTTGATGGAGGCTTCGTTAAAAAGTTATTAACAATTAAATTCAGAAATTTCAAATCGTTCTGGAAAAATTATTTTCGGTTGCGGGGGTCAATTACAATTATTTTTGGTGAATAGACATAACCCCGAAATTCTACGCAGTTTCGAGAAAAAAATTCATTACCGAAAATTTCATGTCTGACCATTGAGATGTTTCACTGAAATTTCATTGAAATGTTTAAAATATCATAACTTCTGAGCGGATAGGAGGATTTTAATGTTTAAAAAAGCAAACGACGCGTATTTAGATGAAGAATATGTAGAAATTGCAAAAATATTGGAAAAGTTGATCCTTGACCCTGTAAACTGAGAAAAACCCAATAAAAATGGTCCAATTTTCAAACAGCCATAACTCCTACAATTCTGAATATATTTAAATGAAACTTTATCCTGAAGTAGAGCTTATGGGTACTTACAAAAAAGTATTAGACAACTTTTCTGTAGGGCGTCAAATAAAATTACTAAAAATAAAAAACGAATTTTGAAGGAAAATCTACGGGGGGTAGGTGCCTAAATTTTTCGACGAAAAAAAAAAAATTTCAAATCGTTCTAAAAAAAATATTTTCGGTTGCAAGAGTCAATTACAATTATTTTTGGTGAATAGACATAATCCCGAAATTCTACGCAGTTTCGAGAAAAAAATTCATTACCGAACATTTCATGTGTGACCATTGAGATGTTTCACTGAAATTTCATTGAAATGTTTAAAATATCATAACTTCTGAGCGGATAGGAGGATTTTAATGTTTAAAAAAGCAAACGACGCGTATTTTAGTGTAGAATATGTAGAAATTGCAAAAATACTGGAAAAGTTGATCCTTGACCCTGTAAACTGAGAAAAACCCAATAAAAATGGTCCAATTTTCGAACAGCCATAACTCCTACAATAATGAATATATTTCAATGAAACTTTTTTTTAAAGTAGAGCTCATGAGTACCTACAAAAAAGTATTATACAACTTTTCTGTAGGGCGTCAAATAAAATTACTAAAAATAAAAAACGAATTTTTAAGAAAAATCGACGGGGGGTAGGTGCCTAAATTTTTCGACGAAAAAGAAAATTTCAAATCGTTCTGGAAAAATTATTTTCGATTGCAGGGGTCAATTACAATCATTTATGGTCATTAGACATACACTCGAAATCCTACCCCCTTTCGAGAAAAAATTCGAGTAGGTGGGAAATTTTTTGACAAAATTAAAAAATTTCAAATCGTTCTAAAAAAATTATTTTCAGCTGCAGGGGTCAATTACAATCATTTTTGGTTAATAGACATACACTCGAAATCCTAACAATTTTCGAGAAAAAATTCATTACTGAAAATCTAATGTGAGGCCAAAAATGGTTCCCCAAAATTTCATGTGAATCTTTAAAACGTCATAACTTCTGAACGGATTGAAGGATTTTAATGTTTAAAAAAGCAAACAACGCGTATTTTAGTGTAGAATATGTAGAAATTCTAAAAATATTCAAAAAGTTGTTCCTTGACCCTCTAAAATGAGAAAACCCCCATAAAAATGGTCCAATTTTCAAACAGCCATAACTCCTACAATAGTGAATATATTTCAATGAAACTTTTTTTTGATGTAGTGCTCATGGGTACCAACAAAAAAGTATTAGACAACTTTTCTGTGGGGCTTCAAACAAAATTACTAAACATCAAAAACAAATTTTTAAGAAAAATCGACGGGGGTAGGTGCCTAAATTTTTCGAAAAAAAAAAATTTCAAATTATCCTGAAAAAAATTTTTTCGGTTGCAGGGGTCGATTATAATCACTTTTGGTCATTACACATACCCCCGAAATCCTACGCATTTTCGAGAAAAAAATTCCTTACCAAAAATATAATTTCAAACCAGAAATGTCACTCGAAAATTTCCTTCGAATCTTTAAAACGTCATAACTTCTGAACGGATTGGACGATTTTAATGTTTAAAGAAGCAAACGACGCGTATTTTAGTGTAGAATATGTAGAAATTCTAAAAATATTCGAAAAGTTGTTCCTTGACCCTCTAAAATGAGAAAAACCCGATAAAAATGGTCCAATTTTCAAACAGCCATAACTCCTACAATAGTGAATATATTTCAATGAAACTTTTTTCTAAAGTAGAGCTCATGGGTACCTACAAAAAAGTATTAGTCAACTTTTCTGTAGGGCGGCAAATAAAATGACTAAAAATAAAAAACGTATTTAAGAAAAATCGACGGGGGGTAGGTGCCTAAGTTTTTCGGCGAAAAAAAAAAATTTCAAATCGTTCTAAAAAAAATATTTTCGGTTGCAAGAGTCGATTACAATCATTTTTGGTGAAGAGTCATATCCTTGAAATCCTACTCATTTCTTAGAAAAAAATTCGAGAAGGTGTGAAATTTTTCGATGAAGAAAAAAAAATTTCAAATCTTTCTAAAAAAAATATTTTCGGTTACAAGAGTCGATTACAATCATTTTTGGTGAAGAGTCATATCCTTGAAATCCTACTCATTTCCTAGAAAAAAATTCAAGATGAGAAATTTTTCGATGAAAAAAAAAAATTTCAAATCGTCCTGGAAAAAATATTTTTGGCTGTAAGGGTCAATTACAATCATTTTTGGTGAAGGGTCATATCCTTGAAATCCTAATCATTTTCTAGAAAAAAATTCGAGAAGGTGTGAAATTTTTCGACAAAAAAAAAAAAAAAAAAAAAAAAAAAAAAAAATCAAATCTTTCTAAAAAAATATTTTTGACTGTAAGGGTCAATTACAATCATTTTTGGTGAAGAGTCATATCCCCGAAATCCTACTCATTTTCTAGAAAAAAATTCGAGAATGTGTGAAATTTTTCGACAAAAAAAAAAAAAAAAAAAAAAAAAATTCAAATCTTTCTAAAAAAATATTTTTGGTTACAAGAGTCGATTACAATCATTTTTGGTGAAGAGTCATATCCTTGAAATCCTACTCATTTCCTAGAAAAAAATTCGAGGTGTGAAATTTTTCGACAGAAAAAAAAAATTTCAAATCTTTTTGGAAAAATTACGTTCGGTTGCGGGGGTCAATTACCATCATTTATGGTCATTAGACATACCCCCGAAATCCTAACCATTTTCGAGAAAAAAATTCATGACTGAAAATATAATGTCTGACCACAACTGTCGGGATTTAAGATTTGAAACCGTAAATGCAATTTTGCACCTCCGCCCACACTCTCCTTCGATTTCTCCATTCGTGTGGTTGAATTTCCCTTTATTATCCTCGTTATGGCGACCAAGGTCGTCGAAGGGGAATAAAAAAACAATTTAAGCGTGCAAAAGACGATGAATTCGAGTCGATTTCGGGACTCGACAGGATACTTTACGATCGGTCGCAAAGGAGGACACGCGGACCCTGTTGCATTAGGTCAGCCATCGAAAACGGTCCACCGAACTTGCACAGGTAGGCGAGAGTGAATCATGCCTCGCAGTCGACCATACGACGGAATGCAACATCGGGCCAACTTCGACTCTCGTTTGCCCGTAGCTCGGTAAAACTCTCCGTAATTCGTACTTCGCGCCTCTATTTTTAACGCAGCGAATATAGAAACGGGGGAAAGCACCGAGGTTGCCGCCAAATATTTTGGCCGCTCGTGGCTTGGTGAGTCACGTCGAAAATATTTTCATTCGTAGTCTGACTCGATCGGATTTTCATTATATTTCAAATTTTTTAAATTTTACTATTTCAGAGTAGAAATAATTGTTTTTATAATATTATATAATTTTTGTTAGTAATGAAAATGGGTCACACTATAAAATGAAATTTTGTTTGTGTTTTTTTCTATCAAAATTTTGTATTAGATATGTGGGAGTCGATATACTGAATGGTGACCTTGGACGGCCAAAATATTTGGCGCAGACCTGATGGTTTTGAGTGACTTCGAATGGGAAGTTAGATGATTCAATCTATAAGCTACAATTTTTTGCTTTGTTTTTCCTACCAGAATTTTACATTGGATTTGATATAAATGGTGACCTTGAATGGCCAAAATATTTGGCGCAGACCTGATGGTTTTGAGTGGCTTCGAATGGGAAGTTAAATGGCTCGAATTATAAGCTTTTTACATTAATTATAATATTTTTTTTCTTTGTTTTTCCTACCAGAATTTTAAGAGAAAATTTTAAATTTTATCAGAAAAATGGCTACCCAAACTGTAATTTCCAAATTAAAATTTAAATCACAAACATTTCAAATTTATTAAATTTTCATGTTTTAGAGTAGAAATAATTGTTTTGAGTTTTTATAATATATAATTTTTGTTAGTAATGAAGATGAGGCACACTATAAAATGAAATTTTGTTTGTGTTTTTTTCTATCAGAATTTTGTATTAGATATGTGGGAGTCGATATACTGAATGGTGACCTTGGACGGCCAAAATATTTGGCGCAGACCTGAGAATTTCGAGTGTTTTCGAATGGAATGTTAGATGATTCAATCTATAAGCTACAATTTTTTGCTTTGTTTTCCCTACCAGAATTTTACATTGGATTTGATATAAATGGTGACCTTGGACGGCCAAAATATTTGGCGCAGACCTGATGGTTTTGAGTGGCTTCGAATGGGAAGTTAAATGGCTCGAATTATAAGCTTTTTACATTAATTATAACATTTTTTTTCTTTGTTTTTCCTACCAGAATTTTAAGAGGAAATTTTAAATTTTACCAGAAAAATGGCTACCAGAACTGTAATTTCCAAATTAAAATTTAAATCACAAACATTTAAAATTTTTTAAATTTTCATGTTTTTGAGTAGAAATAATTGTTTCGAGTTTTTATGATATTATATAATTTTTGTTAGTAATGAAAATGGGGCACACTATAAAATGAAATTTTGTTTGTGTTTTTTTCTATCAGAATTTTGTATTAGATATGTGGGAGCTGATATACTGAATGGTGACCTTGAACGGCCAAAATATTTGGCGCAGACCTCAGAATTTCGAGTGTTTTCGAATGGAAAGTTAAATGGCTTTAATTATAAAGTGCAATTTGATTTCGTTTTTCCTACCAGAATTTTACATTGGATTCGATATACGATGACCTTGAGCGGTCAAAATATTTGGCATATACTTAACAATCTCGAGTGTTTTCGAATGGAAAATAAGATAACTCAAAATATAAGCTATAATTTGTGTTTTTTTTCATACCATAATTTTACATGAGATATATGGATTCATTACACTAAATTTGATGACCTTGAGTGGGCAAAATATTTGGCGTAGACCTGAGGATTTCGAGTGTCTTCGAATGGGAAGTTAGATAACTCTAAATATAAGTTGCAATTTGACTTTGTTTTACCTACCACAATTTTACATTAGACATATGGATTCATTACACTAAATGATGACCTTGAGTGGCCAAAATATTTGGCGCAGACTCGATGGCCTCAACTATCTTCGAATGGGAATCAAGATGGCTTTAATTATAAGGTGCAATTTTATTTTGTTTTTGATACTACAATTTTACATTCGACATATGGATTCATTACACTAAACGATGACCTTGAGTGGCCAAAATATTTGGCGTAGACCTAATGGTTTCTACTATCTTCGAATGGGGAATAAGATGACTAACTATAAGCTGTAATTTGATTTTGTTGTTCTTACTTACAATTTTACATTGGATTTGGTACATTTGGTACATTATGCAGCCAAAATATTTGGCACAGACCTGACGATTTCAAATCTTTTGGAACAGAAAGTTAGATGACTGAAAATATAAGTTACAATTTGACTTTGTTTTTCCTACCACAATTTCACATTACATATATGGATTCACTACATTAAATGATGACCTTGAGCAGCCAAAATATTTGGCGCATACCTAACAATCTCAATCATCTTCGAATGAAGTACAAAATGACTCAAATTACAACTTGCAATTTGTCTTAGTTTCTCCTACCACAATTTTCAATTGTTTGCAATACATAATGACCTTGAGCAGCCAAAACATTTGGCGTATACTTAACAATCTCAATCATCTTCGAATGAAGAACAAAATGACTCAAACTACAACTTGCAATTTATCTTCGTTTCTCCTACCACAATTTTCAATTGTTTGCAATACACAATGACCTTGAGCAGCCAAAATATTTGGCGCATACCTGACAATCTCAACTAACTTCGAATGAAGAACAAAATGACTCAAATTACAACTTGCAATTTGTCTTCGTTTCTCCTGCCACAATTTTACATTGTTTGCAATACACAATGACCTTGAGCAGCCAAAATATTTGGCGCATACTTAACAATCTCAATCATCTTCGAATGAAGAACAAAATGACTCAAACTACAACTTGCAATTTGTCTTTGTTTCTTCTACCACAATTTTACATAGAATTAGTACTCGATGACCTTGTGCAGCCAAAATATTTGGCACAAACCTGACAATCTCAACTAACTTCAAATGAAGAACAAAATGACTCAAACTACAATTTGCAATTTATCTTTGTTTTTCCTACCACAATTTTCAATTGTTTGCAATACACAATGACCTTGAGCAGCCAAAATATTTGGCGCATACCTGACAGTTTCGAGTGTCTTCGAACGTAAAGAAGCCAGAAACGTTTCGAAATAAGATTTCGAACCCGATATAAATTTTCTGTGAATTAGAGAGGAAAGGTAAAGACACTTCTTGGCGATCAATCGACGGCTCTGCGACACTCTCGCTTCGGTTTTTGCTCAGGTTTCGACCCAATCGCGTGAAACGGGAAGCCGCGGATACGAACGAAAGGAACGATAAAGAAAACGAGAATACGCGGACTGGTACCGACGCTACGTCGAGTTACGTGTCGGCGTCGCGCTCTCTCTCGCGCCGTTTCCACCTCGAATCGACCGAACGAAACAAGGTTGGCGAAAGTCGTCCCTCGGCATTGAGAGATTATTAATCTCGATGAGTATTATCCCTGCAGCGTGACGGGACGAGGAACCTTCGAGAACCAAATCGCTATCGATAATTTTCTACATTGGAATTCAACTTTTCTCTGCTGAAATTTTGTACTATCATATAAATTCATTGTAAAAATTATGGCTTAACAAATTGAACACTTTTAGAATTTTTATTCAGTTTCTAAATGTAAATACGAATTTTGTATTTCGAATTTCTAAATGTAAATACGACATTTAAATTTTGAATTTTTCAAGGAAATAAGAGTTTAGAATTCTGAATTTTTAAAAGCAAATGAGAATTTTGAATTTCGAATTTCTAATAATAAATAAGAATCTTAAATTTTGAATTTCTAAAAGTAAATAAGAATTTTGAATTTTGAGTTTCTAAATGTAAACAATAGTTTTGAATTTTGAATTTTGAGTTTCTAAATGTAAACAAGAATTTTGAATTTTGAGTTTCTAAATGTAAACAAGAATTTTGAATTACGAATTTTTAAAAATAAATAAGAGTTTTGAATGTTGAATTTTCAAAAATTAAAAAAGAATTTTAAATTCTGAATTTCTAAAAGTAATGAATTCGTCCTAAAAAATTCTAGCTTATCAAATTGCACACTTTTAGAGTTTTTATTTATTTTCTAACAGTAAATAAGAATTTTTAATTTGGAATTTCTAAAGGTAAATAAGAATTTTGAATTTCAAATTTCTAAATGTAAATAAGAATTTAAAACTTTGAATTTCTAAATATAAATAAGAATTTTGAATTTTGAATTTCTAGAAGTAAATAAGAATTTTGAATTTTGAATTTCTGAATGTAAATAAGAATTTTGAATTTCGAATTTCTAAATGTAAGACTTTTAAATTTTGAATCTTTAAAAGCATATAATTAAATTTTTGAATTTTGAATTTTTAAAAATAAATAAGAATTTTGAATTCCGAATTTATAAAAGTAATGAATTCGTCCTAAAAAATTCTAGCTTAAGAAATTGCACATTTTTAGAGTTTTTATTCATTTTCTAAAAGAAAATAAGAATTTCAAATTTTGAATTTCTAAATATAAATAAGAATTTTGAATTTTGAATTTTGAATCTCTAAAAGTAAATAAGAATTTTGAATTTTGAATTTCTAATAATAAATAAGAATTTTAAATTTTGAATTTCTAAAAGTAAATAAGAATTTTGAATTTTGAGTTTCTAAATGTAAACAATAATTTTGAATTTTGAGTTTCTAAATGCAAACAAGAATTTTGAATTATGAATTTTTAAAAATAAATAAGAGTTTTGAATGTTGAATTTTCAAAAATTAAAAAAGAATTTTAAATTCTGAATTTATAAAAGTAATGAATTCGTCCTAAGAAATTGTAGCTTATCAAATTGCACACTTTTAGAGTTTTTATTCATTTTCTAAAAGTAAATAAGAATTTTTAATTTTGAATTTCTAAAGGTAAATAAGAATTTTGAATTATGAATTTCTGAATGTAAATAAGTATGTTGAATTAAAAATTTCTAAAAGTAAATAAGAATTTTGTATTTTTACAAGCAAATAAGAATGTTGAAATTTGAATTTCTGAAAGTAAATAAGAGTTTTGAATTCTGAATTTTAAATTTCTAAAAGTAAATAAGAATTTTGAATTTTGAATTTCTAAAAGTAAATAAAAATATTTTCTGAAAGTAAATAACAGTCTTGAATTTTGAATTTCTAGAAGTAAATAAGAATTTTGAATTTAAAATTTCTAAAAGTGAATAAAAATTTTGAATTTTGAATTTTTAAAAGCAAATAAGAACTTTGATTTTTGAATTTTTTAAAGTAAATAAGAATGTTGAATTTTGAATTTCTAAAAGTAAATAAGAATATTGAATTTTGAATTTTTGAAAGTAAATAAAAATGTTGAATTTCAAATTTCTAAATGTAAATAAGAATTTTGAATTTCGAATTTCTAAATGTAAGTAAAACTTTAAAATTTTGAATTTTTACAAGTATATAATTAAATTTCTGACTTTTGAATTTCTAAAACTAAGTAAGAATCTGAATTATTAGTTCGACCACGTTTCTGTCGAGTTATTGTAATTTTAATCCTTTCAAAAAGCAAAAAAATTCATGATTGAACACCACAAACCCATTTTCAAAACCACGGAACGAAAAACCGACGCAAAAAAGTACAGATTCTACTTTTTATTTCGAGTTTAAATTTCAACGCGTAGAACGTTCGCGATCTCATCTCTCGCGATAATTCGCTTGGTCGAGGATTTACTTTCTCGCATGGAAAACACACCGTTGCAATGACCATGAAACGTACGCAATTATTTTTTCCCACTTTCCGCGAGAGTAACTGCGAAAAAGAGAAAAAACATCGTATGAAACTCGAATGAAGGTATTATACTAATGACTATAAATTAAAGTACCATAATAAGAATGCATAATTTTAAATATTCTACGCTGAAAATTCTCCGTTTGCATTTAGAATCTGTGTGTTTGTGATTCCCTTGTAAATCGTACAATTTCTCTCCGATTTGGATAAAATTTTTTTCTGGTGCTAAGTAATTCAATTTATATCAGGCTTCAAGGTTTAAAAGATTGAATTATTTAATATTTTATTTAATATTGAAAAAACTGTTTTTCTATTAACTCAGATAAAAATTTTTAAAAAATTGAAAAATACTAGTTTTATAATTGTTTCACTGTTGTACAGAAGGTATTATACTAATGACGAAATATAAATTATAGTATCTTAATAAGAATGTATAATTTCATAAATTCTACGCAAAAAATTCGCGTTTGCATTTAGAATCTGTGTGTTTGTGATTCCCTTGTAAATCGTACAATTTCTATCCGATTTCCATAAAATTTTTTTCAGATGGTAAGTAATTCAATTCATATCAATAAGGTTCAAACGAATGAATTATTTAATATTATATAATATTTAAATTTTATATAATTTGGAGCCTCAATTTATCTAAGAAAATATTCTAATGCAGACATTTATTTTATTATCTACGTTTTATTTAATTCGTTTATGTTGTATGATAATAATCAAAAAACTGTTTTTCTATTAACTCTGATAAAACTATTTTAAACGTTGAAAAATACTAGATTTATACTTGTGTCTCTGTTTTACAGAAGGTATTATACTAATGGCGAACTATAAATTAAACTACCTTAATAAGAATGCATAATTTTAAATATTCTACGCTGAATATTCCCCGTTTGCATTTAGAATCTGTGTGTTTGTGATTCCCTTGTAAATCGTACAATTTCTATCCGATTTGGATAAAAATTTTTTCAGGTGGTAAGTAATTCAATTCATAACAGGCTACAAGGTTTAAAAGATTGAATTATTTAATATTTTATTTAATACTCAAAAAATTTTTTTTTTCTATTTATTGTGATAAAATTTACGATGTTATGAAGTTTGTGATTCTTTATATTTTATTTAATATTAAAAAACTGTTTATTCTATGTACTCCGATAAAGTTTGTGATAATTTATATTTTATTTAATATTGGAAAAACTATTTTTCTATTAACTCAGATAAAACCTTTTTAAACATTGAAAAATACTAGATTTATGCATTTGTCACTGTTTTACAGAAGGTATTATACTAATGACGAACTATAAATTATAGTATCTTAATAAGAATGTAAAATTTCATAAATTCTACGCAAAAAAATCGCGTTTGCATTTAGAATCTGTGTGTTTGTGATTCCCTTGTAAATCGTACAATTTCTATCCGATTTGGATAAAAATTTTTTCAGGTGGTAAGTAATTCCATTCATAACAGGCTTCAAGGTTTAAAAGACTGAATTATTTAATATTATATAATATTTAAATTTTATATAATTTGGAGCCCCAATTTATCTAAGAAAATATTCTAATGTAGACATTTATTTTATTATCTACGTTTTATTTAATTCGTTTATGTTGTATTTAATATTGAAAAAATTGTTTTTCTATTTACTCTTAAAACTACACGTAAAACTTTTTTAAACGTTGGAAAATACTAGATTTATAATTGTGTCACTGTTTTACAGAAGGTATTACACTAATAACGGACTACAAACTATAATATCTTGATAAGAATGCATAATTTTAAATATTCTACGCTGAAAATTCCCCGTTTGCATTTAGAATCTGTGTGTTTGTGATTCCCTTATAAATCGTACAATTTCTATCCGATTTGGATAAAATTTTTTTCAGATGGTAGGTAATTCCATTCATATCAGGCTTCAAGGTTTAAAAGATTGAAATTATTTAATATTATATAATATTTACATTTTATATAATTTGGAGTCCTAATTTATCTGAGAAAATATTCTAATGCAGACATTTATTTTATTATCTACGTTTTATTTAAGTCGTTTATGTTGTATTTAATATTGAAAAAACTGTTTTTCTATTAACTCTGATAAAACTATTTTAAACGTTGAAAAATACTAGATTTATGCTTTTGTCACTGTTTTACAGAAGCTATTATACTAATGACGAACTATAAATTATAGTACAATAATAAGAATGTATAATTTCAAATATTCTACGCTGAAAATTCCCCGTTTGCATTTAGAATCTGTGTGTTTGTGATTCCCTTGTAAATTCTACAATTTCTATCCGATTTCCATAAAATTTTTTTCAGATGGTAAGTAATTTAATTCATATCAGGCTTCAAGGTTTAAAAGATTGAAATTATTTAATATTATATAATATTTAAATTTTATATAATTTGAAGCCCCAATTTATCTGAGAAAATATTCTAATGCAGAGAATTATTTTATTATCTACGTTTTATTTAATTCGTTTATGTTGTATTTAATATTGAAAAAACTGTTTTTCTATTAACTCTGATAAAACTATTTTAAACATTAAAAAATACTAGATTTATACTTTGGTTACTGTTTTACAGAAGCTATTATAATAATGGCGAACTATTAATTAAACTATCTTAATAAGAATGTATAATTATAAATATTCTACGCTGAAAATTCCCATTTGCATTTAGAATCTGTGTGTTTGTGATTCCCTTGTAAATCGTACAATTTCTATCCGATTTCCATAAAATTTTTTTCAAATGGTAAGTAATTTAATTCATATCAGGCTACAAGGTTTAAATAAGTGAATTATTTAATATTTTATTTAATATTGAAAAAACTGTTTTTCAATTAACTCAGATAAAACTATTTTACACGTTGGAAAATACTAGATTTATACGCGTGTCACTGTCTTACGGAAATGCTGCGCACGATATTACAGCGTCGACACGTGATCGATCTAGGGGGGGAAAAAACTCGTTTCAGTGACGTTTGAAAAAAAGAACACGGTGGAACCGGCTAGAAACGATTTACGCTGGAAAGAAGATTTCGCGATTACGGTCGAAGTCAGTTACCTACGCACTTTCGCAAATCTACGATGTTTAATTAATACACCGGAAACACGGCTACTTCCGGGAGTTGTACACTTTTTTACGGAGCTGGGTCGAGAACTGGCTTCTCCTTTGCTACTGCGATAGCAATCAAAAAATTATTTCTTGGCTGCGAGGGAAGTATTCTATAGAAAAGTATGTAATTTGTAGAAGTAAAACTGTAACTTTTTACTGGAAGTAGTTTTAGAGGATATTGTTTTGGATATATTATTTATGAGATATTTAATAGTAGAATTATCAAAGTGGACAAAATTAACTATTTGTAATTTTTTAATAGACGTTGTAAAAAATTGAATTTTTAATAGCAAATAAGAATTTTGAATTTTGAACTTCTGAAAGTACATAACAATTTCGAATTTTGAATTTTGAATTTTGAATTTCTAAAAGTAAATGAGAATTTAAAATTTTGAATTTCTAAATATAAATAAGAATTCTGAATTAAAAATTTCTAAAAGTAAATAAGAATGTTGAATTTTGAACTTCTGAAAGTAAATAACAATTATGAATTTTGAATTCTGAATTTCTAAAAGTAAAGAAGAATATTGAATTTTGAATTTCTAGAAGTAAATAAGAATGTTGAATTTTGAACTTCTGAAGGTAAATAACAATTTTGAATTTTGAATTTTGAATTTCTAAAAGTAAATTAGAATGTTGAATTTTGAATTTCTAAATATACATAAGAATTTTGAATTTAAAATTTCTAAAAGTAAATAAATATTTTTCAAAGCAAACAAGAATTTTGAATTTTGCATTTCTAAAAGTAAAGAAGAATTTTGAATTTTGAATCTCTAAAAGTAAACAAGAATTTTAAATTTCGAATTTCTAAATATAAATAAGAGTTCTGAATTTAAAATTTCTAAAAGTAAAGAAGAATTTTGAATTCTGAACTTCTGAAAGTAAATAAAAATATTGAATTTTGAATCTCTAAAAGTAAACAAGAATTTAAAATCTTGAATTTCTAAATATAAATAAGAATTTTGAATTTTTAAAAGCAAATAATAATTTGAATTTTGAATTTCTATAAAGTAAATAAGAACGTTGAATTTTGAATTTCTAAAAGTAAATAAGAATTTTGAATTTTGAATCACTAAAAGTAAACAAGAATTTAAAATTTGGTATTTCTAAATATAAATAAGAATTTTGAATTTAAAATTTCTAAAAGTAAATAAAAATTTTGCATCTCTAAAAGTAAACAAGAATTTTAAATTTTGAATTTCTAAATATAAATAAGAACTTTGAATTTAAAATTTCTAAAAGTAAATAAAAATTTTGAATTTCTAAATATAAATAAGAATTTTGAATTGAAAATTTCTAAAAATAAATCCCAAATTTTAAAGTTCTACAAAATCCAATATTTTTCATTATTATTTTAGTAAATATAAGGGTAGTAAAATTTTCTAGCATGGTATAAATTCATCCCAAAAATTCTAGCTTACGAAATTGCACACTTTTAGAATTTTTTTAATTTTCTAAATGTAAATAAGAATTTTGAATTTTGAATTTCTAAAAGTAAACATGAATTTAAAATTTTGAATTTCTAAATGTAAATAAGAATTTTGAATTTTGAATTTTAAATTTCTAAAAGTAAACATGAATTTAAAATTTTGAATTTTAAATTTCTAAAAGTAAACATGAATTTAAAATTTTGAATTACTAAATATAAATAACAATTTTGAATTAAAAATTTCTAAAAGTAAATAAAAATTTTGAATTTTGAATTTTTAAAAACAAATAAGAATTTTGAATTTTGAATCTCTAAAAGTAAACATGAATTTAAAATTTTGAATTTCTAAATATAAATAAGAATTTTGAATTTAAAATTTTTAAAAATAAATCCTAAATTTTAAAGTTCTACAAAATCCAAAATTTTTAATTATTATTTCAGTAAATATAAGGGTAGTAAAATTGTCTACCATGATATAAATTCATCCTAAATATTCTACCTTACCAAATTACAAACTTTAAAAATTTTTATCTAATTATTGAATTGTTATCTAAGTACTTTTATTACGTTTTAATTATTATTTGCCAGGTCTAATATTTTTCATCCTAATTTTAGCAAATTTAATGGTAGTAATATTTTGTAATACGACATAAATTCGTCCAAAAAATTCTAACTTACCAAATTACACACTTTTTAGAATTTTTATTTAATTTCATTAGATATTTTTCAGACCCAATATTTTCCATTATTATTGCATTAAATATAAGGGTAGTAAAATTTTCTACCATGATATAAATTCATCCTAAAAATTCTACCTTACCAAATTGCACACTTTTTAAATTTTTATTAATTTTCTAAATGTAAATAAGAATTTTGAATTTTGAATTTCTAAAAGTAAACATGAATTTAAAATTTTGAATTTCTAAATATAAATCAGAATTTTGAATTTTGAATTTCTAAAAGTAAACATGAATTTAAAAATTTGAATTTCTAAATATAAATAAGAATTTTAAATTTACAATTTCTAAAAGAAAATCCTAAATTTTAAAGTTCTACAAAATCCAATATTTTTAATTATTATTTCAGTAAATATAAGGGTAGTAAAATGTTCTACCATGATATAAAGTCATCCTAAAAATTCTACCTTACCAAATTACACACTTTTTAGAATTTTTATTTAATTTCATTAGATATTTTTCAGACCCAATATTTTCCATTATTATTGCATTAAATTTAAGGGTAGTAAAATGTTCTACCATGATATCAATTCATCCTAAAAATTCTACCTTATCAAATTACAAACTTTAAAAATTTTTATTTAATTATTGAATTGTTATCTAACTACTTTTATTACGTTTTAATTATTATTCGCCAGGTCTAATATTGTTCATTATAATTTTAACAAATATAGTGATAGTAAAATTCTGTAATACGACATAAATTCGTCCAAAAAATTCTAGCTTACCAAATTACACACTTTTAGAATTTTTTTCTAACTTCATTACGAGTGCATGAGATCATAATTATGGCATTAAACAGACACAGATATATGTGGTAGGAAAGCTGTGCTGGCGTTCTCTCGATCGCGGTTTTATGTGTCATAATACCAGCACTAGATAATATAATCCAATTGTGGACTAATGAAACGGTTATGCGGTATTAAAAGCATGATAAATAATAATTAAAAACGACGATCCTCATTACAACAATAATACTACAATATAAATAAATACAGT
Organism: Colletes latitarsis; assembly: GCF_051014445.1. NCBI lineage: Eukaryota > Metazoa > Arthropoda > Insecta > Hymenoptera > Colletidae > Colletes > Colletes latitarsis. The sequence goes on from NC_135145.1 coordinate 18,703,738, forward strand.
ATAAATATAAATAAATATTCCTGAAACCAATAAATTTTGAGATATTAAGATTAAACGAATGTGTTAATTATTGTGAAATATTAAAATATTCAGAAATATAAAATATCCAAATCTAAATATATTACAACTCTGTTTATTTAAATTTTTTAACACAGAGTTTATACAATGGGAGTTTGTTAATTTTCAGTATTTATTGATGTTGTAAAATTTACGTTGAGATAAGTGGATTCAACGAAACGTTCTCGAGTCTCAATACGCCTCCTCGTAATTTTCTTATGAGTGGAACAGAAACGCACACCCCTTTGCCAGGGCACGAAGGCATAAAGTGAGAGGATCGACACACTTCCGCCTTTGGTCGGCCGCCTTGCAACACAAAAGCCACAGACTGGTCGGCGATAGAAAATATTAAAGACACAAGGAGAAACTCGGTCGTCTGGCCCCGTGAAACGGGTCCTTCGTCCCATTCACGAGTAAAAAGCAACAAAAATATGACCAAAATTGTGATTTCTATGATAAAATTTAAATTAGAAAGGTTTCTCAATTTTTTGGGGAAGATAAAAATATTTTAGAGATTTTGGTAGCTTCTCAAAGTGCAAATTCGTCTCATTCACGAGTAAAAAGCAACAAAAATATGACCAAAATTGTGATTTCTATGATAAAATTTAAATTAGAAACGTTTTTCAATTTTTTGGGGAAAATAAAAATATTTTAGAGATTTTGGTAGCTTCTCAAAGTGCAAATTCGTCTCATTCACGAGTAAAAAGTGAAAAAAATAAGTCCCAAACTGTGATTTCTATGATAAAATTTTAATTAGAAAGGTTTCTCAATTTTTTGGGGAAGATAAAAATATTTTAGAGATTTTGGTAGCTTCTCAAAGTGCAAATTCGACTCATTCACGAGTAAAAAGTGAAAAAAATAAGTCCCAAACTGTGATTTCTAAAATGAAATATAAATCACAAACGTTTCTCAATTTTTTGGGGAAAATAAAAATATTTTAGAGATATTGGTAGCTTCTCAAAGTGAAAAGGATTAATTTGTTTCATTTTTGAGTGCAAAGAAAAAAAAAGATACCAAAATTGTAATTTCTACAATAGAATTTAAATTTAAAAATTTTTTTTTGGAAAATAACAGTATTTTAGAGATTTTGATAGCTTCTCAAAGTGCAAATTCGTCTCATTCACGAGTAAAAAGTGAAAAAAATAAGTCCCAAACTGTGATTTCTATGATAAAATTTTAATTAGAAAGGTTTCTCAATTTTTTGGGGAAGATAAAAATATTTTAGAGATTTTGGTAGCTTCTCAAAGTGCAAATTCGACTCATTCACGAGTAAAAAGTGAAAAAAATAAGTCCCAAACTGTGATTTCTAAAATGAAATATAAATCACAAACGTTTCTCAATTTTTTGGGGAAAATAAAAATATTTTAGAGATATTGGTAGCTTCTCAAAGTGAAAAGGATTAATTTGTTTCATTTTTGAGTGCAAAGAAAAAAAAAGATACCAAAATTGTAATTTCTACAATAGAATTTAAATTTAAAAATTTTTTTTTGGAAAATAACAGTATTTTAGAGATTTTGATAGCTTCTCAAAGTGCAAATTCGTCTCATTAACGAGTAAAAAGTGAAAAAAACAAGTCCCAAACTGTGATTTCTATGATAAAATTTTAATTAGAAAGGTTTTTCCATTTTTTGGGGAAAATTAAAATATTTTAGAGATTTTGGTAGCTTCTCAAAGTGAAAAGGATTAATTTTGTTTCATTTTTGAGTGCAAAGAGAAAAAAAAGATACCAAAATTGTAATTTCTACAATAGAATTTGAATTTTAAAAATTTTTTTTGAAAAATAACAGTATTTTAGAGATTTTGGTAGCTTCTCAAAGTGCAAAGGATTAATTTGTTTCATTTTTGAGTGCAAAAGAAAAGGAAGGTACCAAAATTGTAATTTCTACAATAGAATTTGAATTTAAAAATTTTTTTTTTGAAAATAACAGTATTTTAGAGATTTTGGTAGCTTCTCAAAGTGCAAATTCGACTCATTCACGAGTAAAAAGTGAAAAAAATAAGTCCCAAACTGTGATTTCTATGATAAAATTTTAATTAGAAAGGTTTCTCAATTTTTTGGGAAAAATTAAAATATTTTACAGATTTTGGTAGCTTCTCAAAGTGCAAATTCGACTCATTCACGAGTAAAAAGTGAAAAAAATAAGTCCCAAACTGTGATTTCTAAAATGAAATATAAATCACAAACGTTTCTCAATTTTTTGGGGAAAATAAAAATATTTTAAAGATATTGGTAGCTTCTCAAAGTGCAAATTTGTCTCATTCACGAGTAAAAAGTGAAAAAAATAAGTCCCAAACTGTGATTTCTAAAATGAAATATAAATCACAAACGTTTCTCAATTTTTTGGGGAAAATAAAAATATTTTAGAGATATTGGTAGCTTCTCAAAGTGAAAAGGATTAATTTGTTTCATTTTTGAGTGCAAAGAAAAAAAAAGATACCAAAATTGTAATTTCTACAATAGAATTTGAATTTAAAAATTTTTTTTTTGAAAATAACAGTATTTTAGAGATTTTGGTAGCTTCTCAAAGTGCAAATTCGACTCATTCACGAGTAAAAAGTGAAAAAAATAAGTCCCAAACTGTGATTTCTATGATAAAATTTTAATTAGAAAGGTTTCTCAATTTTTTGGGAAAAATTAAAATATTTTAGAGATTTTGGTAGCTTCTCAAAGTGCAAATTCGTCCCATTCACAAGTAAAAAGTGAAAAAAATAAGTCCCAAACTGTGATTTCTATGATAAAATTTTAATTAGAAAGGTTTCTCAATTTTTTGGGGAAAATTAAAATATTTTAGAGATTTTGGTAGCTTCTTAAAGTGAAAAGGATTAATTTGTTTCATTTTTGAGTGCAAAGGAAAAAGAAGGTACCAAAATTGCAATTTCTATAATAGAATTTGAATTTTAATAATTTTTTTTTGGAAAATAACAGTATTTTAGAGATTTTGGTGGCTTCTCAAAGTGCAAAGGATTAATTTGTTTCATTTTTGTGTACAATGGAGAAAAAATTGTGGACCAAAACTAATTTTTACAATAGAATTTAAATCATAAAATGTTTCTCAATTTTTTTTTTGGAAAATAGAAATATTTTAGAGATTTTGGTAGCTTCTCAAAGTGCAAAGGATTAATTTGTTTCATTTTTGAGTAAAAATGAAAAAGAATTGTCTACCAAAATTGTAATTTCTTAAATAGAATTTAAATCACAAACGTTTCTGAATTTTTTTTTGGAAAATAAAAATATTTTAGAGATTTTGGAGCTTCTCAAAGTGCAAATTGAAAAAGAATTGTCTACCAAAACTATAATTTCTAAAATAAAATTTACATCACAAGCGTTTCTCACTTTTTTTGGGAAAATAAAAATATTTTAGAGATTTTGGTAGATTTTTAAAGTGCAAAGAATTAATTCATCTCATTCTTAAGTCGAAAGGAAAAAAAAATTAAGATTACTAAAACTGTGATTTCTAAAATAAAATTTAAATAACAAACAATTCTTAATTTTGTTCAAAAAATAAAAATATTTTAGAATTCTTAGAAGCTTTTCAAATTGCAAAGAATTAATTAATCTCATTCTTGAGTACAAATGAAAAGAAAAATGGCTACCAAAACTGTAATGTCCAAATTAAAATTTAAATCACAAACATTTTTCAATTTTTCCCAAAAAATAAAAATATTTTAGAATTCTTGGAAAGTTCTCAAAGCGCAAAGAATTAATTAATCTCATTCTTGAGTACAAATGAAAAGAAAAATGGCTACCAAAACTGTAATTTCCAAATTAAAATTTAAATCACAAACATTTTTCAATTTTTCCCAAAAAATAAAAATATTACAAAATTCTTGGAGGCTTCTCAAACCTCAAAGAATTAATTAATCTCATTCTTGAGTACAATGGAAAAAAATGGCTACCAAAATTATAATTTCCAAAATAAAATTTTAATCACAAACATTTTTCAATTTTTCCCTAAAAATAAAAATGTTACAACATTCTTGAAAGCTTCTCAAATTGCAAAGGATTAATTTGTTTCATTTTTGGGTACAAAGGAAAAAAAAATGGCTACCAAAATTATAATTCCCAAAATAAAATTTAAATCACATTTCTCAATATTTCCCAAAAAATAAAAATATTACAAAATTGAAAGCTTCTCAAACCTCAAAGAATTAATTAATCTCATTCTTGAGTACAAATAAAAAGAAAAATGGCTACCAAAACTGTAATTTCCAAATTAAAATTTAAATCACAAACATTTTTCAATTTTTCCCAAAAAATAAAAATATTACAAAATTCTTGGAGGCTTCTCAAATTGCAAAGAATTAATTAATCTCATTCTTGAGTACAAATGAAAAGAAAAATGGCTACCAAAACTGGTAATTTCCGAAATAAAATTTAAATCACAATCATTTTTCAATTTTTCCCAAAAAATAAAAATATTACAAAATTCTTGGAAGCTTCTCAAATTGCAAAGAATTAATTCACCTCATTCTTAAGTACAAAGGGGTGAAAAAATGGCTACCAATACAGTAATTTCCAAAATCAAATTTAAATCACAAATATTTCACAATTTTTCCCAAAAAATAAAAATATTACCAAATTCTTGGAAGCTTCTCAAATTGCAAAGAATTAATTCATCTCATTCTACAGTAGAAAGGGGAAAAAATGGCTACCAAAACTATAATTTCCAAAATGAAATTTACTTCACAAACATTTTTCAATTTTTCCCAAAAAATAAAAATATTACAAAATTCTTGGAAGCTTCTCAAACTACAAAGAATTAATTAATCTCATTCTTGAGTACAAAGGAAAAAAAAATGGCTACCAAAACAGTAATTTCCAAAATAAAATATAAATCACATTTTCCAATTTTCCCCAAAAAATAAAAATGTTAAATATCCTTGGATATGTAGAATGCAAAATATCCAACTTTCAAATGTAATTTGAAAAGTAGCTAATTTGGCAAGCAAACACTCAAAGTGCTTAGTAAGGTCGCGTCTGGTGCAATTTCGTAGCCAGAACGACTACCAAAACAATGTTTATCATAATGGCGATTGTTCCGCGACGATAATAGCGATCGAGGCGAGAACGACCGGTGACGCGGTTTCATCCGCTCGAGAAACAGGTGTTTCGAATACGCTTTCGTTCGACGGGCACCTGCGAGACGTCGTCGACTAATTATAGCAGCGAGCGCGAGCGCGCGAATCGCTCGAGAATCGCTGGTGCGCGTCGGTGTCTGCGAACAATAGACTATTTAAATTTGAATTCGATTTATTTACGCGCGACGAATTCCTCGATGCGAAACGAAGAGCAGACGATCCTAACTCTGCGCGATTATGGTCCTCGCCATTTATTTATTTTCAATATATAAGTTTGTTTATGGGCGTACAACCCTTTAGGGGATGATTATATAGATTAAAATAAAATTGGAAATTCACGTGTTAAGTGTTTACTGTTGAAAGTAAAAATATTGTTTGAATTCATGGTTGATATCTCAATAGATTTACATATTTCAAATATATAGCATTACCTACAAATGAAGAAGCCTTTAGGGGATGATTCATGAAAATAAAATGAAAATCCACATGATCACGTTTTTATTGTTGAAACTAAAAATATTGTTTTAATTTGTGATTGAAATCTCAGTATAATTGTGTATTTTAATTAATGGATTTATTTAGAAGTGGATGACCCTTTAGGGGATGATTATATGTGACGAAATAAAATGAAAATTCATGTAATTAAGCGTTTACTGTTGAAACTAAAAATAATGTTTTAATTTATGATTGAAATCTCAGAATTCTTATGTATTTTAAATGTGTAGATTTATTTAGAAGTGGACAACCCTTTAGGGGATGATTATATGTGACGAAATAAAATGAAAATTCACGTGATCACGTTTTTATTGTTGAAACTAAAAATATTGTTTTAATTTGTGATTGAAATCTCAGAATTCTTGTGTATTTTGAATGTGTAGATTTATTTAGAAGTGGACAACCCTTTAGGGGATGATTATATGTGACGAAATAAAATGAAAATTCACGTGATCACGTTTTTATTGTTGAAACTAAAAATATTGTTTTAATTTGTGATTGAAATCTCAGTATAATTGTGTATTTTAAATGTATGGATTTACTTAGAAGTGGATGACCCTTTAGGGGATGATTATATGTGTCAAAATAAAATGAAAATTCACGTGATCAAGTTTGTACTATTCAAACAAAAAATACTGTTTTAATTAATGATTAAAATCTCAGTATACTTGTGTATTTTAAATGTATAGATTTATTTAGAAGTGGACAACCCTTTAGGGGATGATTATATGTGACGAAATAAAATAGAAATTCACCTGATCACGTTATTATTGTTGAAACTAAAAATATTGTTTTAATTCATGATTGATATTTCGACATATTTGTGTATTTCGAATGTGTAGATTTATTTAGAAGTGAACGACCCTTTAGGGGATGATTATATGTGACGAAATAAAATGAAAATTCACGTGTTAAGTGATTACTGTTGAAACTAAAAATATTGTTTTAATTTATGATTGAAATCTCAGTATAATTGTGTATTTTGAATGTGTAGATTTATTTAGAAGTGGATGACCCTTTAGGGGATGATTATATGTGTCAAAATAAAATGAAAATTCACGTGATCACTTTTTTACTATTAAAACTAAAAATATTGTTTTAATTCATGGCTGATATCTCAATAGATTTACATATTTCAAATATACAATGACAAATGAAGAAGCCTTTAGGGGATGATGCATGAAAATAAAATGAAAATTCACGTGATCACGTTTTTATTGTTGAAACTAAAAATATTGTTTTAATTCATGATTGATATCTCAGTATACTTGTGTATTTTAAATGTATAGATTTATTTAGAAGTGGATGACTCTTTAGGGGATGATTATATGTGACGAAATAAAATGAAAATTCACGTGTTAAGTGTTTACTGTTGGAACTAAAAATATTGTTTTAATTCATGATTGATATCTCAGTATAATTGTGTATTTTAAATGTAAGGATTTATTTAGAAGTGGACAACCCTTTAGGGGATGATTATATGTGACGAAATAAAATGAAAATTCACGTGTTAAGTGTTTACTGTTGAAACTAAAAATATTGTTTTAATTTATGATTGAAATCTCAGAATTCTTGTGTATTTTAAATGTGTAGATTTATTTAGAAGTGGATGACCCTTTAGGGGATGATTATATGTGACGAAATAATATAGAAATTCACGTGTTAAGTGTTTACTGTTGAAAGTAAAAATATTGTTTTAATTCATATTTCGGTATATTTTTGTATTTCGAATGTGTAGATTTATTTAGAAGTGAACAACCCTTTAGGGGATGATTATATGTGTCAAAATAAAATGAAAATTCACGTGATCACTTTTTTACTATTAAAACTAAAAATATTATTTGAATTCATGGCTGATATCTCAATAGATTTACATATTTCAAATATACAATGACAAATGAAGAATCCTTTAGGGGATGATGCATGAAAATAAAATGAAAATCCACGTGATCACGTTATTACTGTTGAAACTAAAAATATTTTTTTAATTTATGATTGAAATCTCAGTATAAATATATTTTAAATGTACGGATTTATTTAGAAGTGGACAACCCTTTAGGGGATGATTATATGTGACGAAATAAAATGAAAATTCACGTGTTAAGTGTTTACTGTTGAAAGTAAAAATATTGTTTGAATTCATGGTTGATATCTCAATAGATTTACATATTTCAAATATACAATGACAAATGAAGAAGCCTTTAGGGGATGATGCATGAAAATAAAATGAAAATTCACGTGATCACGTTTTTACTCTTGAAACTAAAAATATTGTTTTAATTTATGATTGAAATCTCAGTATAAATATATTTTAAATGTATGGATTTATTTAGAAGTGGACAACCCTTTAGGGGATGATTATATGTGTCAAAATAAAATGAAAATTCACGTGATCACGTTTTTACTATTCAAACAAGAAATATAGTTTTAATTTGTGATGTATTTCTCAATAGATTTACATATTTCAAATATACAATGACAAATGAAGAATCCTTTAGGGGATGATGCATGAAAATAAAATGAAAATTCACGTGATCACGTTTTTATTGTTGAAACTAAAAATATTGTTTTAATTCATGATTGAAATCTCAGTATACTTGTGTATTTTAAATGTATAAATTTATTTAGAAGTGAACAACCCTTTAGGGGATGATTATACACACTAAAATAAAACGAAAATTCACGTGATCAAGTGTGTACTATTCAAACAAAAAATACTGTTTTAATTTGTAATGGATTCCTCAGTATAAACATATATTTGAAATATATAGATTTATTTACAACTGAACAACCCTTTAAGGGATGATTATACACACTAAAATAAATCGAAAATTCACGTGATCAAGTTTGTACTATTCAAACAAAAAATACTGTTTTAATTTGTAATGGATACCTCAGTATACTCCTATATTTTAAATATTATAAATTTACCTACTGATGGGAAACCCTTTAGGGGATGATTATACGTGTGAAAATAATATGAAACGTGATCTCGATGTTAGTATGGAAACAAAAAATATTGTTTTAATCTGTCAAGCATCCCTCAGTATAATAAGAATGTATAATTTAAAATATTCTTCGTTGCAAATCCCCCTTCACATTTAAAATCTGTGTGTTTGTGATGCGCTTGTTAATTATGCTATTTCTGGCCGATCCAGATTAAATTTTATTTGGTTGCTAAGTAATTTAATATATATCAGACTACGAGATTTAATGAATTATTTAATATTATATAATATTCGAATTTTATAGAATTTGGAGGCCTAATTTATCTGAGAAAGTATTTTAAAGACCTTAGCTGTGCATTATGCATACATTTTATTTCATGGGTCTACGTTTTATTTAATATTGAATAAACTGTGTTTCAATTTACTCTGACAAAACTAATATTTAAATTTTCTTTCAATTAGGACTGGGTAAATACCTGCATGGAATTTGGAAAGTCCTATTTTATCTAAGAAAATATTTTTTCAACGGTATACTCAGTATACTTATATTTTTTTAAATATATAGGTTTACCCACAAATGGATAACCCCTTTAGGGGATGATTATACACGCTAAAATAAAACGAAAATTCACGTGATCAAGTTTGTACTATTCAAACAAAAAATACTGTTTTAATTTATGGTGGATACCCAGTATACTCCTCCATTTTAAATATATAGATTTCTCTACAAGGGAAGAACCCTTTAGGGGATGATTATACATTCTAAAATAAAATTAAATCACATTTTTACTCTCCAAACAAAAAATATTGTTTTGAACGAGGAACTGGATTTTTAAAAGAGCAATTTTTATGAAAATATTTCTACCAAAATTACTTTACTATTATAAAAAAAAAAAAATCATCGTATGTCGTTGTCCGAGAGTCAATAACCTGACCGTATGAGATCATAATTATGGCATTAAGCAGACACAGGTGTGTCGGTAAGAAACAAACCCAAGAAATCTGTACTGCACTCTCCCCGATCATGGTCTTACGTGTCTCGTAATGCTGGGACCAGATAATATAACCATAATCCAATCATGAGCGAACGAAATGGCTATACAGTGTCGAGAAAGTGGTAAACTGTGATACATAAATAGCTACAAATGAGATCTAGAGATTAGAAGGCTAAATTATTTTCTAATCACGTAAATGGATAAAAAAAGATTCTATAAGAAAATGAAAATTAATATCTTTTCCATCAAATTTAATAATTTAGAAATTGGGGAAGATTAGAAATGAGACTTAGAGATGAGAAGGCTAAATTATTTTCTAATCACGTAAATAGCTAAAAAAAGATGCTACAAGAAATTGAAAATAAATATTTTTTCCATGAAATTTAATAATTTAGAGATATCTTAGAGATTAGAGGGCTAAATTATTTTCTAATCACACAAATGGCTAGAAAAAATGCTATAAGAAAATGAAAATAAATATTTTTTGCATGAAATTTAATAATTTTGAATTTAGGGAAGATTATAAAATAAGACTTAGAGATTTGAAGACTAAATTATTTTCTAATCACGTAAATAGCTAAAAAAAGACGCCATAAGAAAATGAAAATTAATATTTTTTGCATGAAATTTAATAATTTAGAATTTAGGGAAGATCATAAATGAGACCTAGAAATTAGAAGGCTAAATTATTTTCTAATCACACAAATGGATGAAAAAAGATGCTATAAGGAAATGAAAATATTTTTTCGATGAAATTTAATAATTTAGAATTTAGAGAAGATTATAAATAAGACTTAGAGATTTGAAGGCTAAATTATTTTCTAATCACTTAATAATTTTGAATTTAGGGAAGACTATAAATAAGACCTAGAGATTTGAAGACTAAATTATTTTCTAATCACGTAAATAGCTAAAAAAAGACGCCATAAGAAAATGAAAATTAATATTTTTTGCATGAAATTTAATAATTTAGAATTTAGGGAAGATTATAAATGAGACCTAGAAATTAGAAGGCTAAATTATTTTCTAATCACACAAATGGATGAAAAAAGATGCTATAAGGAAATGAAAATAAATATTTTCTCCATGAAATTTAATAATTTTGAATTTGGGGAAGACTGTAAATAAGACTTAGAAATTTGAAGGCTAAATTATTTTCTAATCACACAGATGGCTAAAAAGGATGCTATAAAAAAATAAAAATAAACATTTTTCCCATAAAATTTAACAATTTTGAATTTGGGAAAGACTATATATAAGACTCAGAGATTTGAAGGCTAAATTATTTTCTAATCACATAATAATTTTGAATTTAGGGAAGACTATAAATAAAACCTAGAGATTTGAAGGCTAAATTATTTTCTAATCACACAAATGGATGAAAAAAGATTCTATAAGAAAATGAAAATAAATATTTTCTCCATGAAATTTAATAATTTTGAATTTTGGGGAAGACTGTAAATAAGACTTAGAGATTAGAAGGCTAAATTATTTTCTAATCACACAGATGGCTAAAAAATATGCTATAAAAAAATAAAAATAAACATTTTTCCCATAAAATTTAACAATTTTGAATTCGGGGAAGGCTATAAATAAGACTTAGAGATTAGAAGGCTAAATTATTTTCTAATCACACAGATGACTAAAAAATGCAACAAAAAAATAAAAATAAACATTTTTCCCATAAAATTTAACAATTTTAAATTCGGGGAAGGCTATAAATAAGACTTAGAGATTAGAAGGCTAAATTATTTTCTAATCACACAAATGGCTAAAAAGGATGCTATAAAAAAATAAAAATAAACATTTTTCCCATAAAATTTAACAATTTTGAATTCGGGGAAGACTATAAATGAGACCTACAAATTTAAATGCTAAATTATTTTCTAATCACGTAAATGGATAAAAAATACAATAAAAAAATGAAAATAAATGGTTTTTCCATGAAATTTAATAATTTGGAATTTGTGGAGGGGTTAATATGTACGATATATCTAATCCTGTCGCTACCGGTGGGTCTGTCGAGTTCAGAATTTTGCGCTAGTAAAAGTTTACTAGTGAATTTGGCGTGGGAGGGGGTGGGGGGTGAGTAGGCGTGCGCGTCACTGTGTCCCAAAGTTCGAGCCACCTGTGGCTGCGGCCAAGAGCGTCGTGGACACGACGTTCGTTAAAAGGTATTTACAGGTGCAAGTAGAAACTGTTTCCTAAGCCAAAACTGTCGCCAGTCGAAACTGAGCTACCCCCCGTCGTGCTAAATTAGGTCCTCCACCAGGGGTTCCCAAACTAATGATTAATGAAACCAACACACGTCTATTCATTCGGTCTGAAAGTCACATTTTTATCCGCCATTAGGATACATTTCTTTTGTAATTGAATTTGTACAAGTAAATAAGAATTTTGAATTTTTGAAAGTAAATAAGGATTTTGAATTTTGAATTTCTGAAAGTAAATAAGAATGTCGAATTTTTAATTTTGAATTAATAAAAGTAAATAAGAATTTTGAATTTTGAATTTTTAAAAGCAAATAAGAATGTCAAAATCTGTATTTCTAAAAGTAAATAAGAATTTTGAATTTCTGAAATTAAATAAGGATTTCGGATTTTGAATTTTGAATTTCTGAAAGTAAATAAGAATTTTGAAATTTGGATTTCTAAAAGTAAATAAGAATTTTTAATTTTTGAAAATAAATAAGGATTTTGAATTTTGAATTTCTGAAAGAAAATAAGAATGTTGAATTTTGAATTTTGAATTTTGAATTTCTAAAAGTAAATAAGAATTTTGAATTTTGAATTTTTAAAAGCAAATAAGAATGTTGAAATCTGTATTTCTAAAAGTAAATAAGAATTTTGAATTTCTGAAAGTAAATAAGAATGTTGAATTTTGAATTTCGAATTTCTAAAAATAAATGAGAATGTTGAATTTTGAATTTTGGAAAGTAAATAAGAATTTTGATTTTTGAATTTTGAATTTCTAAAAGTAAATAAGAATTTTTTCTGAAAGTAAATAAGAGCCTTGAATTTTGAATTTTTAAAAGTAAATAAGAATGTTGAATTTTGAATTTTGATTTTCTAAAAGTAAATAAGAATTTTTTCTGAAAGTAAATAAGAATTTTGAATTTAAAATTTCTAAAAATAATTCCTAAAGTTTAAAGTTTTACAAAATCCAATATTTTTCATTATTATTTCAGTAAATATAAGGGTAGTAAAATTTTATATATCAAAGTGGACAAAATTTCCTATTTGTAATTTTTAATAGAAGTTGTAAAAAATTGAATTTTTAAAAGCAAATAAGAATTTTGAATTTTGAATTTCTAAAAGCAAATAAGAATGTTGAAATTTGTATTTCTAAAAGTTAATGAGAATTTTGAATTTTGAATTTTGAATTTTTAAAAGTAAATAAGAATTTCGAATTTCTAAAAGTAAATAAGAATTTTGAATTTCTAAAAGTAAATAAGAATTTTGAATTTAAAATTTCTAAAAATAAGTCCTAAATGTTTAAAGTTCTACAAAATCCAATATTTTTCATTATTATTTCAGTAAATATAAGGGTAGTAAAATTTTATATATCAAAGTGGACAAAATTACCTATTTGTAATTTTTAATAGAAATTGTAAAAAATTGAATTTTTAAAAACAAATAAGAATTTTGAATTTTGAATTTCTAAAAGTAAATAAGAGTTTTGAATTTTGAATTTCTAAAAGCAAATAAGTATGTTAAATTTTGAATTTTTAAAAGTAAATAAGACTTTGGATTTTTGAATTTCGAATTTCTAAAAGTAAATAAGAATTTTGAATTTCTAAAAGTAAATTAGAATGTTGAATTTTGAATTTCTAAAAGTAAATAAGAATTTGAATTTAAAATTTCTAAAAATAAGTCCTAAAGTTTAAAGTTCTACAAAATCCAATATTTTTCATTATTATTTCAGTAAATATAAGGGTAGTAAAATTTTATATATCAAAGTGGACAAAATTACCTATTTGTAATTTTTAATAGAAATTGTAAAAAATTGAATTTTTAAAAACAAATAAGAATTTTGAATTTTGAATTTTGGAAAGTAAATAAGGATTTTGAATTTTGAATTTCTGAAAGTAAATAAGAATGTTGAATTTAAATTTTGAATTTTTAAAAGTAAATAAGAATTTGGATTTTTGAATTTCGAATTTCTAAAAGTAAATAAGAATTTAAAAATTTGAAGTACACCTATAAATATTGAAAGCCATCTTACTAACAATATTATGAGAAATACTTAAACGAGACGCCATTGCATTATTGTAAGAATATACTTCTGAGCTTCGAACTTTGAAATAAATTACAACAAAAATAAAATGTCGTCCAGGTCTGACAAGGTTTGCCAGAGCTTCACTAATGAGCCCACCAGCGAAACCTAGACGCAATTTAATATTTTCTAATAATTCATTTCGAAGTTCCGAGCTCCGGAAGTCGTTATTATTAAAATTTATCATAGATACGACTATACTTCCGGAATGAAAACTACATAGACGTGTTTTCGATGAATTATAATCTTATAAATTGTTTTTAATTTTTAATATTTACACATTTAATTATAACGGTCGTAAGACCTAACTCGTGTAAAGTATAATCATCGAATACATTTCCGTTCCCCCTCGAAGCGATTCGAAATAGTGATTAATCGTTAAAAACATTGCATAATATTATTTTCTGTATAAGTTAAATATAAATCATCGCGTCTCGCTTGAAATAATTGTAATATTTCAAATACCGTGGGGAGCTAAAAAAATGATCGAGATTTATAGTATCTATTAAATTCACATTTGCTTCTGTACCAAAATGGCGTCAAAAGTAAAAATTAGAAACTTGCACCCCCCTTCCTTGCCATCTTTTCAAATTTGCAAAATATTCGAGACACTAGATATCTAAGAACAATATTTATGCACACAATAATTATGCACGAAGAAACTCAGGTTTATTTTTATACCAAAATAGCGTCAAAAATACCCCTCCACCCCCCTTTTGTCATCTTTTCAAATTTGCAAAGTATTCGAGACACCAGATATCTGAGAACAATATTTATGCACACAATAATTATGCACGAAGAAACTCAGGTTTATTTTTATACCAAAATAGCGTCAAAACTACCCCTCCACCCCCCCTTTTGCCATCTTTTCAGATCTGTATAATAGTCGAGGCAACAGATATTTAAAAATAATATTTATTAGTAAATAATTATGCACGAATAAACTCAGGTTCATTTGTATATCAAAATGGCGTCAAAACTACCCCTCCACCCCCCTTTTGCCATCTTTTCAGATCTGTATAATAGTCGAGGCAACAGATATTTAAAAATAATATTTATTAGTAAATAATTATGCACGAATAAATTCAGGTTCATTTGTATATCAAAATGGCGTCAAAAGCAGAAATTAGAAGCTTGTACCCCCCTTGTTGTCATCTTTCTAAATTTACACACTACTTGATAGGTCAGATATCGAAGAACAATATTCATTGGTAAATTTATTGGTAAATAATTAAGCAAGTGTGAATTCAGGTTTATTTCTATACCAAAATGGCGTCAAAAGCAGAAATCAGAAGCTTGTACCCCCCTTGTTGTCATTTTTCTAGATTTACACAGTACATGGGAGACCAGATATCGAAAAACAATATTTATTGCTTAATAATTAAGCAAGAGTAAATCCAGATTCATTTGTATATCAAAATGGCGTCAAAAGCAGAAATTAGAAGCTTGTACCCTCCCACCTTGTTGCCATCTTTCTAAATTTACACAGTACATGGGAGACCAGATATCGAAAAACAATATTTATTGCTAAATAATTAAGCAAAAGTAAATCCAGGTTTATTTCTATACCAAAATGGCGTCAAAAGCAGAAATCAGAAGCTTGTACCTCCCCTTTGTTGCCATTTTTCTAGATTTACTCAGTACTTGGAAGACCAGATATCGAAAATCAATATTTATTGCTTAATAATTAAGCAAGAGTAAATCCAGATTTATTTCTATACCAAAATGGCGTCAAAAGCAGAAATCAGAAGCTTGTACCCCCCTTGTTGCCATCTTTCTAGATTTACACAGTACATGGGAGATCAGATATCGAAAAACAATATTTATTGCTTAATAATTAAGCAAGAATAAATCCAGGTTCATTTGTATATCAAAATGGCGTCAAAAGCAAAAATCAGAAACTTGAGACCCCCCTTGTTGCCATCTTTCTAGATCTACACAATACTCCAGAAACCAGACTTCGAAGAATAATATTTATTACTAAATAATTATTTTTAAATAATTATGCATGGATAAGAGTACGAATAACAATTGTTCAGCAATTAAAACACTCGAATAAACATTGTGGAGGCACTAAATCCAGACTTATTTCGATACCAAAATGGCGTCTAAATCAGAAGTCAGAAACTTGCATCCCCCTCCCTTTTTACAATCTTTCAAAATCTGCACAATACTCCAAAAACCAGATTTAGAAGAACAATATTTATTTAAATAATTATTGCATGAGAAAAAGTATTCTTCATCCCTTAAAGAACACTTAAAAATATCGTCGAAATACAAATAACATCGAAAAAACAAGATGGCGCTGTAAAGCATTGCAACCATGCAATTCCCTCCATTTTTGTCATTTTTCGAAATTTGCACAATATTCCAGAAACCAGATTTAGAAGAACAATATTTATTTAAATAGTTATTGTACGAGTACGAGTATTCTTCATCCCTTAAAGAACACTTAAAAATATCGTCGAAATACAAATAGCATCGAAAAAAGAAAGATGGCGCTGTAAAGCATAGCAACCATGCAATTCCCCCTCTTTTTGTCATTTTTCCAAATCTGCACAAAATTCCAGAAACCAAATTTCGAAGAACAATATTTATTTAAATAACTATTGTACGAGTAAGAGTATCCTTTTTCCCCTTAAAATTCACGCAAAAATATCGTCGAAATACAAATAGCATCGAAAAAAGAAAGATGGCGCTGTAAAGCATAGCAACCATGCAATTCCCCCTCTTTTTGTCATTTTTCCAAATCTGCACAAAATTCCAGAAACCAAATTTAGAAGAACAATGTTTATTTAAATAATTATTGTCTGAGAAAAAGTATTCTTCATCCCTTAAAGAACACTTAAAAATATCGTCGAAATACAAATAACATCGAAAAAAAAAGATGGCGCTGTAAAGCATTGCAACCATGCACTTCCCTCCATTTTTGTCATTTTTCTAAATTTGCACAAAATTCGAGAAACCAGATTTCAAAGAATATTTATTTAAATAATTATTGTGTGAATAAGAGTATCCTTTTTCCTCTTAAAATTCACGCAAAAATATCGTCGAAGTACAAATAACATCGAAAAAAAAAAGATGGCGCTGTAAAGCATAGCAACCATGCAATTCCCCCTCTTTTTGTCATTTTTCCAAATCTGCACAAAATTCCAGAAACCAAATTTAGAAGAACAATGTTTATTTAAATAATTATTGTATGAGAAAAAGTATTCTTCATCCCTTAAAGAACACTTAAAAATATCGTCGAAATACAAATAGCATCGAAAAAAAAAGATGGCGCTGTAAAGCATAGCAACCATGCAATTCCCTCCCTTTTTGTCATTTTTCGAAATTTGCACAAAATTCGAGAAACCAGATTTCAAAGAATATTTATTTAAATAATTATTGTATGAGTAAGAGTATCCTTTTTCCTCTTAAAATTCACGCAAAAATATCGTCGAAGCACAAATAACATCGAAAAAAAAAAGATGGCGCTGTAAAGCATAGCAACCATGCAATTCCCTCCATTTTTATCATTTTTCCAAATCTGCACAAAATTCCAGAAACCAAATTTCGAAGAACAATATTTATTTAAATAATTATTGTACGAGTAAGAGTATCCTTTTTCCTCTTAAAATTCACGCAAAAATATCGTCGAAGCACAAAACAGCATCGTAAAAAAAAGATGGCGCCGTTCACAATTATAAATAATAATTAAATAAGGATTTTGGATTTTGAATTTTGAATTTCTGAAAGTAAATAAGAATTTTGAAATTTAAATTTCTAAAAGTAAATAAGAATTTTTAATTTCTGAAAGTAAATAAGGATTTTAAATTTTGAATTTCTGAAAGTAAATAAGAATGTTGAATTTTGAATTTTGAATTTTTAAAAGCAAATAAGAATGTTGAAATCTGTGTTTCTAAAAGTAAATAAGAATTTTGAATTTCTGAAATTAAATAAGGATTTTGGATTTTGAATTTTGAATTTTTAAAAGCAAATAAGAATGTTGAAATCTGTGTTTCTAAAAAAAAAAGATGGCGCTGTAAAGCATAGCAACCATACACCTCCCTCCATTTTTATCATTTTTCCAAATCTGCACAAAATTCCAGAAACCAAATTTCGAAGAACAATATTTATTTAAATAATTATTGTACGAGTAAGAGTATCCTTTTTCCTCTTAAAATTCACGCAAAAATATCGTCGAAGCACTAATAGCATCGAAAAAAAAAGATGGCGCTGTAAAGCATAGCAAGCTTACACCTTCCTCCATTTTTATCATTTTTCCAAATCTGCACAATACTCCAGAAACCAAATTTCGAAGAACAATATTTATTTAAATAATTATTGTACGAGTAAGAGTATCCTTTTTCCTCTTAAAATTCACGCAAAAATATCGTCGAAGCACAAAACAGCATCGTAAAAAAAAGATGGCGCCGTTCACAATTATAAATAATAATTAAATAAGGATTTTGGATTTTGAATTTTGAATTTCTGAAAGTAAATAAGAATTTTGAAATTTAAATTTCTAAAAGTAAATAAGAATTTTTAATTTCTGAAAGTAAATAAGGATTTTAAATTTTGAATTTCTGAAAGTAAATAAGAATGTTGAATTTTGAATTTTGAATTTTTAAAAGTAAATAAGAATGTTGAAATCTGTGTTTCTAAAAGTAAATAAGAATTTTGAATTTCTGAAATTAAATAAGGATTTTGGATTTTGAATTTTGAATTTTTAAAAGCAAATAAGAATGTTGAAATCTGTGTTTCTAAAAAAAAAAGATGGCGCTGTAAAGCATAGCAACCATACACCTCCCTCCATTTTTATCATTTTTCCAAATCTGCACAATATTCCAGAAACCAAATTTCGAAGAACAATATTTATTTAAATAATTATTGTACGAGTAAGAGTATCCTTTTTCCCCTTAAAATTCACGCAAAAATATCGTCGAAGCACTAATAGCATCGAAAAAAAAAAAGATGGCGCTGTAAAGCATAGCAACCATACACCTCCCTCCATTTTTGTCATTTTTCCAAATCTGCACAAAATTCCAGAAACCAAATTTCGAAGAACAATATTTATTTAAATAACTATTGTACGAGTAAGAGTATCCTTTTTCCCCTTAAAATTCACGCAAAAATATCGTCGAAGCACAAAACAGCATCGTAAAAAAAAGATGGCGCCGTTCACAATTATAAATAATAACCATTCACTTAAATAATCATTGCTAAATAATTACTGGACGAATAAGAGAATTGTTCAGCCATTAAAGAATTAGAAATATCGTCAAAACACCAACATTAATAAAAAAGAAAGATGGCGCTGTAGAAGAGTCATTAGGTCACTAAGGGCGTCGCGAACGAATCGCCTAAACACCCAGGGCACCGTGAACTTAGTTTGCAAACCTGTCCTAAACCTTCCGCGGGAACTGGGTCACCGGGTACGCACGAAACTAAGCGAGTTGGTGGGGGTGGAGCCGCCCCCGCCGCCCCCGAACCAGAGCGAAACTTATCAAACACCACCGACACGACCGCTGTTCGCGATAGTTCTTCCCTGCAGACGATACGTATCGACGGCGAGCTTTCGCGTAATCGCTTCGTGGCTCGAACGTGCAAAGAGGAAGCGCTCGCGAAGAATAGCAATTAAGAGCAGGTGGGAATGCTAGCGCGCGCGAGAACGCTTTACAATTACGAGGAAAGTTTTCCGGCCTGGCTCTGCTCGCGATGAAACAGCATTACGTAAACTGGCAAACACTGAGGCTCCATAATGGTAATCCAAGAATATACAGGGAGTTTGGCCACCCCTGGGAAAAATTTTAATGGGGGATTCTAGAGGCCAAAATAAGACGAAAATCAAGAACACCGATTTGTTGATGGAGGCTTCGTTAAAAGAGTTACTAACAATTAAATTCAACAATTTCAAATCGTTCTGGAAAAATTATTTTCGCTTGCGGAGGTCAATTACAATCATTTTTTGCGAATAGACGTACCCCCGAAATTCTACCCATTTTCTGGAAAAAAATTCGAGAATGTGTGAAATTTTTTGACAAAATTGAAAAATTTCAAATCGTTTTAGAAAAATTATTTTCGGTTGCGGGGGTCAATTACAATCGTTTTTGGTCATTACACATCCCCCCGAAATCCTACGCATTTTCTGGAAAAAAATTCGAGAAGATGTGAAATTTTTTGACAAAATTAAAAAATTTCAAATCGTTTTAGAAAAATTATTTTCGGTTGCGGGGGTCAATTACAATCGTTTTTGGTCATTACACATCCCCCCGAAATCCTACGCATTTTCTGGAAAAAAATTCGAGAAGATGTGAAATTTTTTGACAAAATTAAAAAATTTCAAATCGTTTTAGAAAAATTATTTTCGGTTGCGGGGGTCAATTACAATCGTTTTTGGTCATTACACATCCCCCCGAAATCCTACGCATTTTCGAGAAAAAAATTCCTTACCGAAAATCTGCCTAAATTTTTCGACGGAAAAAAAATATTTCAAATCTTTCTGGAAAAATTATTTTTGATTGCAGGGACCAATTATAATAATTTTTGGTCAATAGACATACCCTCGAAACCCTAACCATTTCCCAGAAAAAAATTCCTTGCCGAAAATATAATTTCAGGTCAAAAATGCCACTCCAAAATTTCGTGCGAATCTTTAAAACACCATAACTTCTGAACGGATTGGACGATTTTAATGTTCGAAAAGCCAAACGCCGCGTAGTTCAGTGTAGAATATGTAACAATTATAAAAATATTGGAAACGTTGTTCCTTGACCCCATAATGTTAGAAAAACCCCATAAAAATGGTCCAATTTTTAAACAGCCATAACTCCTATAATAGTGAATATATTTCAATGAAACTTTTTTCTGAAATAGAGCCCATAGGTACCTACAAAAAAGTATTAAACAACTTTTCTGTAGGACGTCAAGCGAAATTATTAAAAATCAAAAACGAATTTTAAATTTAAAATTTCAAAAACGAATTGAAAAATTTCAAATCTTTCTGAAAAAATTATTTTTGATTGCAGGGACCAATTATAATAATTTTTGGTCAATAGACATACCCTCGAAATCCTAACCATTTCCCAGAAAAAAATTCCTTGCCGAAAATATAATTTCAGGTCAAAAATGCCACTCCAAAATTTCGTGTGAATCTTTAAAACACCATAACTTCTGAACGGATTGGACGATTTTAATGTTCGAAAAGCCAAACGCCGCGTAGTTTAGTGTAGAATATGTAACAATTATAAAAATATTGGAAACGTTGTTCCTTGGCCCCATAATGTTAGAAAACCCCCATAAAAATGGTCCAATTTTTAAACAGCCATAACTCCTATAATAGTGAATATATTTCAATGAAACTTTTTTCTGAAATGAAGCCCATAGGTACCTACAAAAAAGTATTAAACAACTTTTCTGTAGGACGTCAAGCGAAATTATTAAAAATCAAAACCGAATTTTAAATTTAAAATTTCAAAAACGAATTGAAAAGTTTGAAATCGTTCTGGAAAAATTATTTTCGGTTGCGGGGGTCAATTATAATTATTTTTGGTAAATAGATATACCCTCGAAATCTTGCGCATTTTCGAGAAAAAAATTCAGTTTGGGCGGAATTTTAAACATTAATAACTTTTTAACGAAGCCTCCATCAACAAATTGGTATTCTTGATTTTCGTTTTATTTTGGCCTTTAGAATCTCCCATTAAAATTTTTCCCAGGGGTGGCCGAACACCCTGTATACATATATGTATATATATGTATATACACTAGAAAAATGAATAATGTTACGTTAAATGAAAAAAAATTTGGAATTTTTTAATTTTGTCGAAATATTTGTACACATACTAGAATTTTTTTCTCGAAAATGCGTAGAAATTAAGGGGTATGTGTGTTCACCAAAACTGATAGTAATTGATTCCCTAAGTCAAAAATAATTTTTTCAGAATGATTCGAAATTTTTTAATTTCGTCGATAAATTTGTCCATCTACTCGAATTTTTTTCTCGAAAATGGATAGGATTTTGGGGGTATGTCTATTGACCAAAAGTGATTGTAATTGACCCCCGCAACCGAAGATAATTTTTTTAGAATGATTTGAAAAATACCCCCTGTTGATATTCCTTAAAAATTAGTTTTTTATTTTTAGTAAATTTGGTTGGCGCTATACAGTAAAGTTGTCTAATACTTTTTTATAGATAGCTATGAGCCCCACGACAGGAAAAAGTTTCATTGAAATATATTCATTATTGCAGGAGTTATGGCTGTTTGAAAATTGGACCATTTTTATGGGGTTTTTCTCATTTTGCGGGGTCAAGGACCAACTTTTCCAATAGTTTTACTATTTGTACATATTCTACACTAAAATGCGCGTAGTTTGCTTTTTTAAACATTAAAATCGTCCAATCCGTTCAGAAGTTATGACGTTTTAAAGATTCGCATGAAAGTTCGGGCAGACATTTTTGGGGCCATAAATGACATTTTCGATTAGGAATTTTTTTCTCGAAACTGAGTAGGATTTCGGGGGTATGCTTATTGACCAAAAATGCTTGTAATCGTTCCCTGCAATCAAAAATAATTTTGTTAGAACGATTTAAAATGTTTTCATTTTGTCGAAAAATTTAGACACCTACCCCCTGTTGATTTTTCTTAAAAATTCGTTTTTGCTTTTTAATTAATTTATATGACACTGTACAGAAAATTTGTCTAATACTTTTTTTGTAGGTACCCATGAGCACTACTTCAGAAAAAAGTTTCATTGAAATAGATTCACTATTGTAGGAGTTATGGTTGTTTGAAAATTGGAACATTTCTATGGGGGTTTTTTTCATTTTACAGGGCTAAGGAACAATTTTTCTAATATTTTTGGAATTTCTACATATTTTACACCAAAATACGCATAGTTTGCTTTTTTAAACATTAAAATCGTCCAACCCGTTCGGGAGTTATGATATTTCAAAGATTTGTATGAAATTCAAAGGGGCCATTTCTGGCCTCAGATTATACTTTTTGTAAAGAATTTTTTTCTCGAATGTGGGTAGGATTTCGAGAGTACGTATTTTCACAAAAAATAATTGTAATCGACCCCCAGAACCAAAAATAATTTTTCCAGAATGATTCGAAATTTTTTAATTTTATCGAAAAATTTATCAACCTATTCGATTTTTTTTCTCGAAAGTGGATAGGATTTCGGGGGTATGTCTATTCACCAAAAATGATTGTAAACAACCCCCGCAACCAAAAATAATTTTTCCAAATTGATTCGAAATTTTTTACTTCCGTCGAAAAATTGATCAAACTACACGAATTTTTTTCTCGAAAGTGTGTAGGATTTCAGGGGTACGTGTTTTTACAAAAAATAATTGTAATCGACCCCCAAAACCAAAAATAATTTTTCCAGAATGATTCGAAATTTTTCAATTTTTTCGAAAAATTTATCAACCTACTCGAATTTTTTTCTCGAAAATGCGTAAAATTTCGGGGGTATGTCTATTCACCAAAAATGATTGTAAATAACCCCCGAAGCCAAAAACAATTTTTCCAAAATGATTCGAAATTTTTTACTTCCGTCGAAAAATTTCCCCACGAAACCGAATTTTTTTCTCAAAAATGGATACAATTTCGAACGCATGTCTATTAACCAAAAATGATTGTAAATAACCCCCGAAGCCAAAAACAATTTTTCCAAAATGATTCGAAATTTTTTACTTCCGTCGAAAAATTTCCCCGCGAACTCGAATTTTTTTCTCAGAAATGGATACGATTTCGAACGTATGTCTATTAACCAAAAATGATTGTAAATAACCTTCGAAGCCAAAAACAATTTTTCCAAAATGATTCGAAATTTTTTACTTCCGTCGAAAAATTTCCCCACGAACTCGAATTTTTTTCTCAAAAATGGATACGATTTCGAACGCATGTCTATTAACCAAAAATGATTGTAAATAACCCCCGAAGCCAAAAACAATTTTTCCAAAATGATTCGAAATTTTTTACTTCCGTCGAAAAATTTCCCCACGAACTCGAATTTTTTTCTCAAAAATGGATACGATTTCGAACATATGTCTATTAACCAAAAATGACTGTAATCGACCCCCCCACAACTAAAAATAATTTTTACAGAAAAGACGCGCGCTACGAAGTACTATTACGTAAACGAACACCGCGGTTCCATAATGGTAATCCAAGAATAAATCGTCGGGCTGACGGGTAACGATGAACTCTCGCTAAGAGCGATTATTTTGTCTGCGCGTCGTATCGAGCGTAACAGCTGGCGGGGGAGGAGGAAGCGTGGACGAGAAAACGTCGATTCGCGTGCTGACACGCGACAGACGGTGGCCACGACGAACCTCTGCTTAGTGCACGCAATACACCCTCGATTGTTGCAAGAAAATCGGTGTTCTGAGGAATCCTGCGTGAACGATCGACTCGATAAAAAATAACTCGTGGAATCTCGTTCGTGGCTCATGCGTGGAGTCTTCAAACTTGGTTGCTTAGCGACCATCCCCCCCACTCGTCGATAACACGCATCGAACGAGAGCCTCGTGCAATAATCGAGGTCCTACTTGCCGCAACGATGATTCGAGACTAGTTTCCAAGTTGCAAACTGAAGTTGTAATTGCCGATTAGTATGTAAACGCTAATTGCAAAGCTAAACAGTGTCTTTACGTTTATCTAAAGACACGGTAATTGAGGTAGTTGGAAATTATCGAACTTAATTTGTTCACCTATAGATACGTAAATATAGCGTGAGATGTCTAATTGGGTTTTAAATATATATACAGGGTGTTTGAAAAATTTAAAAATATATACTGGGTGTTTTACAAATAAAAATGGCAGTAAAGTGTTAGGTAACAAAAAGTTTGCTTTATTAAGAGGTTATGACAAAAATATGAAATGTTTTTTTATTTACTAAACAAATTTGCTAGAATTTTATTTGAAGAAACTGCTAGTTGAGGCATGAAAAAGTATTTTTAACGTAGATTCATGTGGATAACTTAAACACTTGTTTATCAGAGTCTAGTTGATATCATTTATCTTAATAAATGATTTATTTATACAATTTTGAATTATTGTTCGAGTTTATATTGAGTAAATTGCAGAGAAACTCACGATATCGACTGCTTGCAAAAGATTGATTTTATTTTCGCAGCTCATATTTTTGTTATAATTTCTTAACAAAGCATTTATGAATCTTTTGTTATTAATTATTTGTTATATTCGGTCACCCCCGGGGAAAAATTTTAATGGGAGATTCTAGAGGCCAAAATAAGACGAAAATTAAGAATAGCAATTTGTTGATTGAGGTTTCGTTAAAAAGTTATTAACGTTCAAAGTTGCGGCTGTAGAACGGCAATTTGTCCATCTATTTGAATTTTTTTCTCGAAAATGCGCAGGATTTCGGGGGTACGTCTATTCACCAAAAATGATTGTAATTGATCCCTTCAACTAAAAATAATTTTTCTAAAACGATTTGAAATTTTTTAATTTTTCGAAAAAATTTCACATATTCTCGAATTTTTTTCTCGAAACTGAGTAGGATTTCGGGGATATATCTATTAATCCAAAATGATTATAATTGACCCCCGCAACCGGAACTAATTTTTACAGAACGATTTGAAATTTTTTAATTTCGCCGAAAAATTTAGGCACCTACACCCTGTCGATTTTTTTTAAAAATTGGTTTTTGATTTTTAGTAATTTTATTTGACGCCCTACAGAAAAGTTGTCTAATAATTTTCTGTAGGTACCCATGAGCTCTGCTTCAGAAAAAAGTTTCATTGAAATACATTCAGTATTCTAGGAGTTATGGTCGTTTGAAAATTGGACCATTTTTATGGGAGTTTTCTTACTTTATGGGGTTAAGGAATAATTTTTCGAATATTTTTGGAATTTCTAAATATTCTTTGGCAAAATACGCGTTGTTTGCATTTTGAAACTTTAAAATCGTCCAATCCGTTCAGGAGTTATGATTTTTTAAACATTTTCGAAGTGACATTTATTATGGTCATGCATTATATTTTCAGTAAAGAATTTTTTTCTCAAAAATGCGTAGGATTTCGGGGGTATGTCTATTGACCAAAAATTATTATAATTGACCCTTGCAACTGGAAATATTTTTTTTCAGGACGATTCGAAATTTTTTTTTTCCGTCGAAAAATTTAGGCTCTTTCTGAATTTTTTTCTCGAAAGTGTGTAGAATTTCGAGGGTATGTCTAATGACCAAAAATGATTGTAATTGAGCCTCGCAACCGAAAATAATTTTTCCAAAAAGATTTGAAATTTTTTTTTTCCGTCGAAAAATTTAGGCAGATTTTCGGTAAGGAATTTTTTTCTCGAAATTGCGTAGGATTTCGGAGGTATATATATTGACCAAAAACGATTGTAATTGGCCCCCGCAATCGAAAATAATTTTTCGAAAACGATTTGAAAATTTTTTTTCCGGTCGAAAAATTTCACACCTTCTCGAATTTTTTTCCAAAAAATGGGTAGGATTTCGAAGGTATGTCTATTCACATAAAATGATTGTAATTGACCCCTTCACCTAAAAATATTTTTTTCAGAACGATTTGAAATTCTTGAATTTAATTGTTAATAACTTTTTAACGAAGCCTCAGTCAACAAATTGTTATTCTTGATTTTCGTCTTATTTTGGCCTCTAGAATCTCCCATTAAAATTTTTCCCTAGGTTAGCCTAACACTCTGTGTAACATTTTAGTCCTATTTTGACTTGTAAAACACATTTCAGCAGTGTGTTTAGAAGAATGCGAAACACCCTGTATATTAATCCCCAGAAGAAGCAAACACGTTTTGTAGAAAGTGATTAAATAAAAGAAATTAGAATTTCAGATTAAATCGAATTGAAACGAAGTCTACTTAGAAATTAGAAGAATTAAACAATTGTTTTTACGTTTGTCAGAGGCCAATGCTCACATATAAGGGTTATAAGGGTTATAGGGTCTCAAGAGGTATGCACAATGGAATTGAGAATATGCCTATAGACAAGAAACATGATATTAAACTACTTAATATTTCATGTTCTATTGTACGTGCTCCTCGTGATACCTATAACCCTTATATTGGTCGTGAATAACATTGACCGCTGGCAAACATTATTTATTCCTTCTAACTCGGGCATAGTAAGTAGGTTTTATACTTCTCCAGTGTCTAATCTCAAATTCCAATTTCTCTGTTTCAATTTTCAACTTTCTACTCCTATTCTCGTACAATGATATTACTGATAATAATATAAAATATATCTGTACATATTTGTACGTTAGAAAAATTATTAATTTCATGTTAAATGAATTGTGTCATTATTATTATATGTAGAATTTCTGTACATTGTCTTGTCCTTAGTTTCTGCTACATATTTCATATAATTTGCATCACAAATGTAACTTTTATATTCTACAATATATCTATGCATATTTCCACACTAGGAAAATGAATAATGTTACGCTAAATAAAAAAAAAAAATGATTTGAAATTTTCTAGTTTCGCTGAAAAATTTAGACACCTGTCGAGTTTTCTTTAAAATTTGTTTTTGATTTTTAATTAATTTGTTTGACGATGTATGCAAATATTGTTTAATACTTTTTTGTAGGTACCTATGAGCTCTAGTTCGTAAATAAATTTCAATGAAATACAGTTACTATTGTAGGAGTTATGGTCGTTTGAATATTGGGCCTTTTTTTATGGGGTTTTTTTCATTTTACAGGGTCAAAGAATAACTTTTCCAATATTCTCAGAATTTTTAAATATTCTCCACTAAAATATACGTTGTTTGCATTTTGAAACATTAGAATCCTCCAATTCGTTCAGAAGTTATGATTTTTTAAACATATGCATGAAATTTTGGGGCACCATTTCTGGCCACACATTGTATTTTCGGTAAAGAATTTTTTTTCTCAAAATTGCATAGGATTTTGGGGGTAGGTCTATTCACCAAAAATGATTGTAATTGACCCCTGCAACTAAAAATATTTTTTCCAGAACGATTCGAAATTTTTTAATTTTGTCAAAAAATGTCTCCACCTACCCCCTGTGGATGTTTCTTAAAAATTGGTTTTTAATAAATTTGTTTAACGCTGTACGGAAATATTGTTTAATACTTTTTTGTAGGTACCTATGAGCTCTAGTTCGTAAATAAATTTCAATGAAATACAGTTACTATTGTAGGAGTTATGGTCGTTTGAATATTGAGCCTTTTTTTATGGGGTTTTTTACATTTTACAGAGTCAAAGAATAACTTTTCCAATATTCTCAGAATTTTTAAATATTCTCCACTAAAATACACGTTGCTTGCATTTTGAAACATTAGAATCCTCCAATCCGTTCAGAAGTTATGATTTTTTAAATGTACGCATGAAATTTTGGGGCACCATTTCTGGCCACACATTGTATTTTCGGTAAAGAATTTTTTTTCTCAAAATTGCATAGGATTTTGGGGGTAAGTCTATTCACCAAAAATGATTGTAATTGACCCCTGCAACTAAAAATAATTTTTCCAGAACGATTTGAAATTTTTTAATTTTGTCAAAAAATGTCTGCACCTACCACCTGTCGAGTTTTCTTAAAAATTCGTTTTTGATTTTTAATTAATTTGTTTGACGATGTACGGAAATATTGTTTAATACTTTTTTGTAGGTACCTATGAGCTCTAGTTCGTAAATAAATTTCAATGAAATACAATTACTATTGTAGGAGTTATGGTCGTTTGAATATTGGGCCTTTTTTTATGGGGTTTTTTTCATTTTACAGGGTCAAAGAATAACTTTTCCAATATTCTCAGAATTTTTAAATATTCTCCACTAAAATACGCGTTGTTTGCATTTTGAAACATTAGAATCCTCCAATCCGTTCAGAAGTTATGATTTTTTAAACATATGCATGAAATTTTGGGGCACCATTTCTGGCCACACATTGTATTTTCGGTAAAGAATTTTTTTTCTCAAAATTGCATAGGATTTTGGGGGTAGGTCTATTCACCAAGAATGATTGTAATTGACCCCTGCAACTAAAAATAATTTTTCCAGAACGATTCGAAATTTGTTAATTTTGTCAAAAAATGTCTGCACCTACTGGAATTTTTTTCTCGAAAATGCGTAGGATTTCGAGGGTACGTGTTTTCACCAAAAATTGTTGTAATTGTCCCCCGCAACTAAAAATAATTTTTTCAGAACAATTTGAAATTTTTTAATTTTGTCAAAAAATATCTGCTCGAATTTTTTTCTCGAAAATGCGTAGAATTACGGGGGTACGTCTATTCACCAAAAATATTTATAATTTACTCCTTCATCCAAAAATAATTTTTCCAGAATGATTACGAAATTTTTTAATTTTCTCAAAAAATGTCTGCACCTACGGGAATTTTTTTCTCGAAAATGCGTAAGATTTCGGGGGTATGTCTATTCACCAAAACTGATTGTAAATAACCCCTGCTATCAAAAATAATTTTTCCAGAATGATTTAAAATTTTTTAATAACTATTTAACGAAGCCTCAATCAACAAATTGTTATTCCTTATTTCCGTCTTATTTTGGCCTCTAGAATCCCCTATTAAAATTTTTCCCAGGACTGATCGAACATCCTATGTATAGTTTGCATCGTGCAAGTGTAACTTTTCTATTCTAACCTGCAAATACGTTAGAATTTAGCCCGAGCGTCTCATACCAGTAATACAAATATAGGATGAACGTAAAAGGGTTAAGAAACGACGCATCGTTAAGAGAACAATACCCGAGGCTAACGTAAGCGTGGAGTATCCCGACGGTCGAGAACGCGCTTGTCAAAGTACAAAGGAACGGTTATACGTGATCGATACAGTGATTCGAAAGCCTCGTAAAGGAAACGTTTCGGCCATCGTCCATCCCCAGTTCTCCACCGCCTGTACAATAATTACTTTTACACATACAATATTCTGCAAGACCAAAATTCGAATTTAACCCCACTGTAAACTAAATAACCTAAAATTTGTCCCAGTAATTATTTTTATAACCTTCTTAAAATCCACAAATTCTATCCAAATTTACTCAACTCGAGAATCAATTTTACCAGTTCCACAGTGATAATCCTGTCATCGATCTGGGAAAAATTTTAATGGGGGATTCTAGAGGCCAAAATAAGACGAAAATGAAGAATACCAATTTGTTGATGGAGGCTTCGTTAAAAAGTTATTAACGTTCAAAGTTGCGGCTGTAGAACGGCAATTTGTCCATCTATTTGAATTTTTTTCTCGAAAATGGGTAGGATTTCAGGGATACGTCTATTGACCAAAAATGATTGTAATTGAACCCTTCAACTAAAAATAATTTTTCTAAAACGATTTGAAATTTTTTAATTTTTCGACAAAATTTCACATATTCTCGAATTTTTTTCTCGAAAGTGGGTAGAATTTCGAGGGTATGTCTAATGACCAAATATGATTGTAATTGAGCCTCGCAACCGAAAATAATTTTTCCAGAAAGATTTGAAATTTTTCTTTTCCGTCGAAAAATTTAGGCAGATTTTCGGTAAGGAATTTTTTTCTCGAAAATGCGTAGGATTTCGGAGGTATGTATATTGACCAAAAACGATTTTAATTGGTCCCCGCAATCGAAAATAATTTTTCTAGAACGATTTGAAATTTTTTAATTTTGTCGAAAAATTTCACATTTTCTCGAATTTTTTTCTCGAAAGTGGGTAGGATTTCGAGGGTATGTCTATTCACCAAAAATGATTGTAATTGAACCCTTCAACTAAAAATAATTTTTCCAGAACGATTTGAAATTTTCGAATTTAATTGTTAATAACTTTTTAACGAAGCCTCCATCGACAAATTGGTATTCTTGATTTTCGTCTTATTTTGGCCTCTAGAATCCCCCATCAAAATTTTTCCCTCGGTTGTCGGTGTTAAAACGTGGTTCGAAAATTACCATCATCGTGTATCGAAGAGCAGCGGAATAAATCGAACCGTTTAACCTTTTTGGAGTGGACTGTAGTTCGCATAACGCTCGCAGACAATAGTCGTTACGATATTCAGTGTTGTGCACGCGATACGGGATCGTACGCGAAACGCTTTCTAAGTTATTAAGTGTAAATTTACAACGTACAAACGAACTTTGTTGTAACGAGACGGTACGTGCAAAATGCCATAATGGCTTTAATTCACGCTCATTAGCATACAATTGTTCACGGTACACACCCCATAAATTTAGAGAATCATGAATTGTCGATTTTAACGCTTTTACTGCCACGTCACCCACACATGGATGACAGTATTTATTTTTGTAAAAAATTTTATTTTTTATCAAAATTAATTCTCAATCTAAGACGTTGAGGAAAGGAAATTTGGATAGAATTTTTGAATTTTGACGAGGTTACGAAAACGAGTACCAAAATGTTAGGTTATGTAGCTTAGAATGGTGTAAAAATCGAAATGTTAATTTTGCAGATTATGTGGGTTTTGATCTGACAGTGAACGTGTTAACGCGATGATTGCAATTTGTATCTGTAAATCAGGATCCCCCTGTAGGGCAACGGACAAACTTAGACCGAACTGTTAAAATACAATGTGCTCGACGGGACTGTGTCTACAACGTATTTATCTAAATCAGGCGTGTCAATCTTGTTTTGGCCCGAGGGCCAATCCAGCGTATTGCTATCACGTCGTCGGCCAGAATTATTTTACAACAAAGTACGTCTGACTATATAACGAGTAGTGTCTAATTACCTGTCTCGAACATTAATAGCAGCCAACGAACCTCGTCGCGATAAAACATATTTAAAGAAAGTAATGTTTCGCTAGTTTTAGACCATTATTGTTATCACTATCACGCATAAATATCACTGAGACATTACGATACACGAGCACTGTGAGAGATGCAGCTAAAATTGTGTATTGAAAGCTAACCTCAAAACTACGAATATCACAAAACGTATTTAATGTAGTTCTAATATTGTTGAGAAGCAATACTTGTCACGCGTCTAACCTCACTTCGTAAAAGAATTAATATTTTGCTAGTAATATAATCACATAACCTAACCACTACTTATTATTATTATTATCTTTATCATTTACACGTAAAATACATATAAATTTCACCGAAATTACAATACACATGTAGTGTAAGAAGCACAGCAATTCTGTATGGAAGCCTAACCTCAAAATTACGAATATCCAGATATTTAATCCGATGCACAATTTAATGTAGTTTCAATATTATCGAGAACCATTGTTACACTAACTTATGTAAAAGATACTTTACGTTATTCTAACTTTCGTAAAAGAATTAATATCCTAACCAGTAATTATTATTGTCGTTATTATGTAAAATACATATGAATATCACTGAGAAATTATGATACACAAGTACTGTGAGAGGTGCAGCTAAAATTCTGTATAGAAACCTAACCTCAAAATTGCGAATATCACAAAATGTATTTAATGTAGTTCTAATATTGTTGAGAAGCAATACCTGTCACGCGTCTAACCTCACTTTGTAAAAGAATTAATATTCTGCGAGTTATAGTAATATAATAACCTAACCACTACTTATTGTTAATATCGTTATCATTTACATGTAAAATGCATATGAATATCACGGAGAAATTATGATACACGAGTACTGTAAGAGGCATAGCAAAATTTCTATATGGAAACCTAACCTCAAAATTACGAATATCCAGACATTTAATCGATGCACAATTTAATGAAACCTAACCTCAAAATTACGAATACCTAGACATTTAATCCGATGCACAATTTAATGTAATTCCAACATTATCGAGAACCAATGTTACAATGTTACACTAACTTACGTAAAAGATACTCTACGTTACTCTAACTTTCGTAAAAGAATTAATATCCTAACCACTAATTATTATTATCGTTATCATTTACATGTAAAATGCATATGAATATCACGGAGAAATTATGATACACGAGTACGTAAAAGGCACAAATGAAAATGCTGTATCGCAACCTAACCTCAAAACTACGAATGTAACAAAACGTATTTAATGTAGTTCTAACATTGTCGAGAGGCAATACCTGTCACGCGTCTAACCTCACTTCGTAAAAGAATTAATAAAAGTAAGAAGCACAGCAAAAATTCTGTATCGAAACCTAACCTCAAATCTACGAATATCTACATTCTTGATCGATGCATAATTCAATATAGTTTCAACATTACCAAGAACTAACATTACACGTTTGACTCTCCTTTGTAAAAGAATTAATATCCTGCGAGTTATAGTAATATAATAACCTAACCACTAATTATTATTATCGTTATCATTTACATGTAAAATACATATAAATATCACTGAGAAATTACGATATATAAGCATTGTAAGAAGCACAGCAAAAATTCTATATCGAAACCTAACCTCAAATCTACGAATATCTACATGCTTGATCGATGCATAATTCAATATAGTTTCAACATTACCAAGAACTAACATTACACGTTTGACTCTCCTTTGTAAAAGAATTAATATCCTGCGAGTTATAGTAATATAATAACCTAATTACTAATTATTATTATCGTTATCATTTACATGTAAAATACATATAAATATCACTGAGAAACTACGATATACAAGTACTGTAAGAAGCACAGCAAAAATTCTGTATCGAAACCTAACCTCAAAACTACAAATATCACAAAACGTTACACGTCCAACCTCCCTTCGTAGAAGAATTAATATCTTGCTAGTAATATAATAACAGCAAGAATTCTGTATCGAAACTATATCTAACCACAAAATTACGAATATCTACATCATCGATGCACAATTCAATGTAGTTCCAACATTACCGAGAATGTTACACGTTTAACCCTCGTTTGATATTAAAAAATTAATATCCTACGAGTCACAGTAATATAATAACCTAACCACTAATTATTATTATTATCGTTATCATTTACATGTAAAATGCATATAAATATCACTGTCAAATTACGATACACAAGTACTGTAAGAAGCACAGCAAAAAATTTTGTATAGAAACCTAACCTCAAATCTACGAATATCTAAATGCTTGATCCATGCATAATTCAATATAGTTTCAACATTACTGAGAACCAATGTTACACGTTTAACCCTCCTTTGTAAACAAATTAATATCCTGCTATTAATATAATAACATAACCTAACCACTAATTATTATTATCGTTATCATTTACATGTAAAATGCATGCAAATATCACTGGGAAATTACAATACACGAGTACTGTAAGAAGCACAACAAAAATTCTGTATCGAAACCTAACCTCAAAACTACAAATATCACAAAACGTTACACGTCTAACCTCCCTTCGTAAAAGAATAAATATCCTACTAGTAATGTAATAACAGCAAGAATTCTGTATCGAAACTATATCTAACCCCAAAATTACGAATATCTACATCATCGATGCACAATTCAATATAGTTCCAACATTACCAAGAATGTTACACGTTTAACCCTCCTTTGTAAACAAATTAATATCCTGCGAGTCACAGTAATATAATAACCTAATCACTTATTATTATTATCGTTATCACATTCGTTATATATCGTTATGTACATCATCGATGCACAATTCAATGTAGTTTCAACGTTACCGAGAATGTTACACGTTTATAACCCTCCTTTGTAAAAAAAATTAATATCCTGCTAGTAATATAATAACATAACCTAACCCCTAATTATTATTATCGTTATCACTTACACGTAAAATACACATAAATATCACCGAAATTACAATACACAAGCACAGCAAAAGTTCTGTACCGAAACCTAACCCCAAAACTACGAATATCACGAAACGTATTCAATATAGTTTCAGCTCTGTCGAGAGCCAATACGTGTCACGCGTCTAACCTGCCTTCGTAAAAGAATTAACATCCAGCGAGTCATAGTAATATAAATTCGACACGGTCGCTAAACGCACGAGAGATGCTGCGCTAGGAGCGAGGCAGCGTTGCAACGCGACACGAGAACGCAACGGTCGACCGATAGCGCCGATAAATTGATACCGTCGCGATAATCGTTTTTCGCGATAACCGTACGAGCGAGGTCAGTAGCACCGTCGCGAGTGACCCTTGGCGACAGGGACAGAGAGGGCCCCAGACAGGTAATAAAAAACCATTTCGATCGACACGAGGCTTCACGTGGACGAGGAAGTGGGCGGTATCGAGAACTCTTCCCGAGTTGACGAACGATAATAATAACGCGTGTGCCACCCGGTGCACCAGTCGACGCGGAACGTTCGATCAACGGTACCCCGTAACGCGTTTTTTTTTTTCCTCCCCCCACACGCGGAGATCTCGCAAGATCACGCCTGGCGCACACGCGTTTTTGAATATTCGACGCGAGCGATGCGGAGAGCCGCGTGTCAGCCGGTTCGCTGGCCGATTCGTTTCGCCGTGATGCGTCGAATGACAACGATTTCGAACGGAACGTACGTCAAGGAGAAACGCGCGGTTCGGAAGCGCGATCGTGACAGACGAGTGACGAAAATGTGGGGTTAGAGGTGCACCGCGAAAATAAAAGACGAAGTGTATCCCTCCCCGGAGGGGGGAGAGGGGAAAGAAGCCTTTTCGTAGCCAAATCGAGAGAGACGACGACGACGTGAACGAGGAAAGCGAAGTAACTCGCGACGAGGGCCTCCTCGCTGGCGACCCCCCTCCCGCCGTCCCTCGAGGAGCCTGATTTTTTGGATACTTACCACGCTTACACGATAGTGCACATAGGCGGAACGACAGTCATACATAGGCACACGCGCGCGCGAACGCAGGTACACGGGGCACGTACGTGCGAGCACACGAGCACTCACACACGCCAGCCATACGAACGAAGAAACCCACACCCACTTACTGCTTGGTGGGTAGGTAGGACGCGGCGACACGCTCGGGGATATATCACTCTGTCCGTTAAAATACGTACGCGTCGCGATGCATACGCGCGTAACGAGCGCGAGAGATCGGCACGCGTTCGTTCGGCTAAGGTAAAGTCTCTCGACGTCGATGCCGACGTGTGCGACGAGGAGGACAGCGGTGGAAGCGGCGGCGGTGGCGGCGGCAGCAGCACCAGCGGTGGTAGCAGCACCAGCGATTTAAGCCTCGTCTGCCACATGCAGCGAGTCTCCGATCTGGGATCGGCGACGAACGCGAGAAATACACCCGGGAGACGGTGATCGCGTACCTCGGCGGCCGCACATCGGTACTCGGTCGTGTATGGAGTCGCGAGCGCCTGCACCCCACTCTGTCTCTCGGTCGCTCGTTCTCTCTCTACGCCTGACGCTCGCTCTCTCGCCTCGTTCCGTCTCTGTCGCTCTTGCTAGTTCCTCGTCGCTCCCGCTGGGTGTCCGTCAGTAACCTAGAAAGCGGTAGCGGCGGCCATTCAGGATTACGGGACTCCGTCCGTACGTCCGCCTTGTCCGAGCGACCGAGCGAGAGAACAAGACCCACCGACCAGATACGCAACCCACGTCCCGTCCCGGCGACGATGTCCCACGATATTTCGTCCCTTTTTCGATCGTTCTCCTCACGGGCCGACGTATCCGTGAATTTTCATGCCGCACACGCACGTACGCACGCACGCACGCACACACTACGGGGCCAGGCGACGTTCGAAGATGCGACGTCGCGTTTGCTCGTTGCTCGAACGACGGAATAACCCGGCCGCGTTCGATCGACGCTCGAATCCGTACAGAGGGACCACAGAATTCGCACTGTACTCCCTTTCGGACGCACGCACTGCTCACTAGCCGCGATCTCGCTCGAGAGAGCGCACCTTCGCCACGACAGATCGGCGAGAGCACTAGTACAGAACTATGGGTGTGCTTCTCTTACCGTCGTTCCGGCAGACGCGATAGCCACGAGACCGGTCGACCCTCGAGACGAGCAACTTCAATACAAAATATATTTACCCATTTGTGACAGATTTTCCGTACGAGACGCACCACATTAACGACCGTCCCCCACCTATTATCACATACAGACATTACCACACTTCGATTTTTCAAGATGGCGACGCGCCGTCGTCGGCCCGAAACACGATGCGGACGAACCGTAAAGCCGCGGCGCCACCGTCGCGGCCAATCGTCGACACTCTGGCCGCGAGCGACGCGTTTACGCGCGAAATTTGAAACCGTTCTCGGACGTTTCGATAAGGGTGACGTCTAGGAAAGAATCTTCTCGATAGTTTTCTAAGAATATTATTTGACGCACACTTCGATACAGCTTTGTAAAGCACATTCTAAAATTTCAGGTTAAAGTACAGGACGAGATACCTCTGACGACGGACGTTCAATCGATAGCAAAATATTTTTGTAAGAGTTCCTCGTATATGTCCTTGTCGGATTTAAGAAACAGACAAAAGATAACTCTATCCACCTGCAAGTTTAAGAAATTCGTCAGTTGTCCTGTCGCCTTTCTCCGTGAACTGTACAACTATCAAACAAAATCTTACTGCGTCTTTGTTGTCGAGTAGAAACTTCTTAACAGTCGATATAGCTACTTTGGCTGCTGGTCTTTGCGGATATCCATAAATCCCAGTCGAGATGCAAGGAAAAGCTATTGTGCGTAAATCATTCTCTTTGGCAATCCTGAGACTATTTTTGTAACAATCCCTCAACTTTTCTGGCTTTTCCCCTTGCGGACCAACCGTATGGATAACATCTAAAATATTACATCTATGAAAGCGCTATCCCAACCACGTTACTGCGCATACTAACGCTTTGCAGGTAACATATAACCCCCGGTTATTCTAACTTCTCCGACAGGACATCCACCCAACGCTGCGCACTCTTTCTTTAAAGTTCGCCCCGCAGCTCTGTGAATAGCTCCGTCAACTAGCAAAGATTTTTATTTACCCTTTAGCAAAGTTACCTACTCTGTTTCTATCGAACGTGTCTTATATACCTCCGCCACCACCGAGCAGACTCGAATTTGCAGCATTCACTATAGCGTCTATCCCTAGAGACGTGATATCGCCTTGCCACATAGAAACTTTGTTAGCCAGTTCCTCGTCGACTGGTTCGACCTTCTCGAGAGTCAGGCCGATATTGGACTTATTCTTACGCCAGTACTCCGGCCACGTTGGAATTTTATCTAACGTGTGAATGCTTCCTTTATAGTATTTCTTTTTCTCTGCTAATCGCATGGTCATGAATTTTTCTATGGACAATGACAATAAGCAATTTCTGCGCTGCCCTTTTCATAATAGTACAACGAGACTGGACGAACAACGAGATACGAACATATGGAACGTTCAAAGTTGTCGACGTTTACGTAACTAAAAAAATATAAACAAAGTAATCGGTTAGCCTTACGTTTTTCAGCCTCGATCGACATTCTTGCCTCGGGAGCGAAGACTGTGGCAAAATTCATAACAAACAAAGGACTCTGAACGATTTGATATTGTACGGCGGCGACTGGTAAACGGTCGGCGAGCACCGCCTGGAAATCAGAAACAATTCTCTTCTCACTACGCAGTTCACTCGGCTCTCGGTATCCTTCCTGCCCTTACTCTGAGAGCGAACATAATCTTCCACTTGAAAGGGACGTTAACGTTTGACAATCGCGGATTTTCGATTTTTCGTACGAGGAATTCGATCGATTTGCGAATTTTCACGGTCTCGCGACGGACTCGGGATTATTCACGGTAAACATTCGAGGAAAACTGCGTCGATTTAGTCCTATCTGTCGGCCACGATCGTGACCGGCGAAAACGCACCTCTTTGTTGATGGAGCAACGAGGAACGCGTGCAGACATCTGACGAGAAATCCTCCGAACGATCGGATTCTTTTCTCATACGCGCGCGCCACCTACTCGCGATGTAGAGTACTTCGTTTGAGTTTAGACTACAGACGAGGTATAGACCTTTCACACAATGTATTTTCTCAGCTCATTTTTATGGGGTCTCGAAACCCCATTACCATTTTCGTGTCATTCCCAACGTTACCGACAGATTCAGAAATGAATTTTAATCCCTTCCACAGTCAACTCACATGTATTTACGCAACACTACAGCTGTTTCAAACTAATTCAGTGAATAGTTTCTCAACTGACCGCCATCCATGTCGGTCGGTAAAATCACCACCGAATTTTCAGGTCGGTAAGGCAGTCAGATTGGGTCACGAATGTCGATAAGGTGAAAGGTGTACTCGTATAACTCGTCTGTGTTTAGACGATCCACTTTTACGGAAGGTATTATTACTTGATCATGCAAATGAGATGTAGACAAAATACATTCCTCGATCGTTTCTATATTCATACTAGCAATGCTTCGTTAATCTGACAAAAGATGAAGGTGAAGTGTTTTCACTTTCGTTTTCAACGAAACGCTTGAAAATTAGTAGAAATCCGGAACGACCGGAAATGAGACAAATGGATATTGTTAAGCTTGTGGGGGCGTTGCAGTGGGCGTAAACGAGGATATGCGCTTGGTGGCTGTCGTCCAACGAAAGTGAAATGTACGATCACGAATTTAATCCAACTAGACCAAGGGTGCGGTTCGGTTTAGACGCTCACGCACTATGTGCATTTATAGATATGCTAGGAACGGTTCATTTCGGTGCAAGCAAGAGCGCCAAAAGAGAGACAATAGAGAGAAAGATTTGTTACAATTTTATAGTGTAATTTATACTATTTGGAATTGATATACACAAATTTTTCCAACCATATTTGTATCTAGTTTTATTTTATTTTGTAAATAGCTCGTAAAATTGATTTATTTTATTAATTAAAGCTATGCAGTACGCGTATTTTGGTGGAGAATATGTAGAAATTGCAAAAATATTCGAAAAGTTGCTCCTTAACCCCAGAAACTGAGAAAACCCCCTAAAAATAGTTCGATTTTCAAATAGCCATAACTCCTGCAATAGTGAATATATTTCAATGAAACTTTTTTTGGAAGTAGAGCCCATGAGTACCTACAAAAAAGTATTACACAAGTTTTCTCTAGGGCGTCAAATAAAATTACTAAAAATCAAAAACGAATGTTTAAGAAAAATCGACAAAGTTAGGGTGCCTAAATTTTTCGGCGACAAAAAAAATTTCAAATCGTTCTGGAAAAATTATTTTCGGTTTCAGAGGTCGATTGGAATAATTTTTGGTCATTACACATACCCCCGAAATCCTATCCATTTTTGAGAAAAAAATTCGCATATGTGGTGAAATTTTTTGGCGAAAAAAAAATTTTTCAAATCATTCTAAAAAAATTATCTTCGGTTACAGAGGTCGAGTGGAATCATTTTTCGTCATTACACATACCCCCGAATTCATATGTATTTTCGAGAAAAAAATTCCTGACCGAAAATCTAATGTGTGCACCCCCGAAATTTCATGCGAATCTTTAAAATGCCATAACTTTTGAACGGATTGGCGGATTTTAATGTTTCTAACGGCAAATCACGTGTATTTTGGCCAAGAATATGTAGAATTTCAAAAAACATTCGAAAAGTTGCTTGTTAACCCCAGAAACTGAGAAAAACCCCATAAAAATGGTCCAATTTTCAAATAGCCATAACTCCTTCAATAATGAATATATTTCAATGAAACTTTTTTTGGAAGTAGAGCCCATGAGTACCTACAAAAAAGTATTACACAAGTTTTCTCTAGGGCGTCAAATAAAATTACTAAAAATCAAAAACGAATGTTTAAGAAAAATCGACAATGTTATGTGCACAAATTTTTCGGCGACAAAAAAAATTTCAAATCGTTCTGGAAAAATTATTTTCGGTTTCAGAGGTCGATTGGAATCATTTTTGGTCATTACACATACCCCCGAAATCCTATCCATTTTTGAGAAAAAAATTCGCATATGTGGTGAAATTTTTTGGCGAAAAAAAAATTTTTCAAATCATTCTAAAAAAATTATCTTCGGTTACAGAGGTCGAGTGGAATCATTTTTCGTCATTACACATACCCCCAAATTCCTACGTATTTTCGAGAAAAAAATTCCTGACCGAAAATTTAATGTGCGCACCCCCGAAATTTCATGCGAATCTTTAAAATGTCATAACTTCTGAACGGATTGGGGGATTTTAATGTTTCCAACGGCAAACCACGTGTATTTTGGCCAAGAATATATAGAATTTAAAAAAATATTCGAAAAGTTGCTCCTTAAGCCCAGAAACTGAGAAAAACCCCATAAAAATGGTCCAATTTTCAAATAACCATAATTCCTGCAATAGTGAATATATTTCAATGAAACTTTTTTCTTAAGTAGAGCTCATAAGTACCTACAAAAAAGTATTAGACAACTTTACTGTACAGCGCCAACCAAATTTACTAAAAATAAAAAACTGATTTTTAAGGAAAATCGACATGGGGTAGGGTGCCTAAATTTTTTGACGACAAAAAAAATTTCAAATCGTTCTGGAAAAATTATATTTAGTTGTAGGAGTCAATTACAATCATTTTTGGTGAGTAGACATACCATCAAAATCCTATCCATTTTCGAGAAAAAAAATCGGATATATGCTGAAATTTTTCGGCGGAAAAAAAATTTTTCAAATCATTCTAAAAAAATTATTGTCGGTTGTGGGGGTCAATTACAATCATTTTTGGTCAATAGACACAACCTCGAAATCCTACGCATTTTTGAGAAAAAAATTCATTATTGAAAATATAATGTCTGACCATAACAGTCTGCTACCCTAAAAATTGAAAAGTTTCAAATCATTCTGGAAAAATTATTTTTAGTTGAAGGGGTCAATTACAATCATTTTTGGTTATTATACATACCCCCGAAATCCTACCCACTTTCTAGAAAAAAATTCGAGAAAGTCTGAAATTTTTCGACGGAGGAAAAAAAAATTTCGAATCGTTTTGGAAAAATTATTTTCTGTTGCGGGGGTCAATTACAATCATTTTTGGTGAACAGACATACCCCCGAAATCCAGCGCATTTTCGAGGAAAAAATTCAATAAGGGCGGAACTTTAAACGTTAATAACTTTTTAACGAAGCCTCCATCAACAAA
Source organism: Colletes latitarsis (assembly GCF_051014445.1). Classification (NCBI taxonomy): domain Eukaryota; kingdom Metazoa; phylum Arthropoda; class Insecta; order Hymenoptera; family Colletidae; genus Colletes; species Colletes latitarsis. The sequence continues at coordinate 18,745,525 of NC_135145.1, forward strand.
TTAGTATTCTTGATTTTCGTCTTATTTTGGCCTCTAGAATCCCCCATTAAAATTTTTCCCAGGGTTGACTGAGCACCCTGTATATTACGTGTGAGTTATGACGTAATAATGACGTCATTGTTATGCTTGCAGGGCGCTCGCAGCGCCACAGCGGTAACGGAAGCAACTAATGCGTCCAAACTAGACTCAACCTCAAATGTTACGCCCTTCAGCACTAGTAATTATCGAAAAGCAACGACTATCGACCCTTTAAATAGAACCATTTCCTTTACGACTTCCAAGGAACATTAACATTTGCGACAGAATGTAAATGCAACATTTACCTTTGGCTTATTTCGTTCAGTCTCATTCTTACACCTGCTTTCGTAAAGTTTCTCGGGAAAATTCCACGTAACGATAACTTGAACTTTCCGTTCGACGCCCACGCGATGCTCCGATGCACCAAATCTGTCCACCCTGTGCCCTTTGATTCTATGCGGGGGTGGTTTCGCGTCGTCCCGTATTTCATGCACGACGCCTCCATTTGCAGCCCGAAGATCGCTAGGCGATCGCTCGAACCTCCGCGAGGTATTATTGTAACGCCTTTAATATGCAGATTGGACGAACGTGTACGAAATAGAGTAATTATCTGGAGGCTATTTTTAAACCTAACCTCAAAATTATGTAAAAATAGTATCCACGGACGAAGAAAATTAGAAAAAATTGAACGAATTTTTGTAATGAGATGTAATGAATATTGTTATATACGAATAGAAAATAGATAAAATAAATACTTGAAGTGTACTATTTGCATTAGAGTAGAAAAGATAAAATATAATTTAACGAAATTTTTGAGTCAGTGTCGATATTGTTAAAATTTTTGGAGGCTATTTTTAAAGTTAACCTCAAAATTATGTAAAAATATGTATACATGGACGAAGAAAATTAGAAAAAGTTGAACGAATTTTTGTAATGAGATGTAATGAATATTGTTATATACGAATAGAAAATAGATAAAATAAATACTTGAAGTGTACTATTTGCATTAAAGTAAAAAAGATAAAATATAATTTAACGAAATTTTTGAGTGAGTGTTGATATTGTCAAAATTTTTGGAGGTTATTTTTGAACCTAACCTCAAAATTATGTAAAAATAGTATCCATGGACGAAGAAAATTAGAAAAAATTGAACGAATTTTTGTAATGAGATGTAATGAATATTGTTATATACGAATAGAAAATAGATAAAATAAATACTTGAAGTGTACTATTTGCATTAGAGTAAAAAAGATAAAATATAATTTAAAGAAATTTTTGAGTGAGTGTTGATATTGTCAAAATTTTTGGAGGTTATTTTTGAACCTAACCTCAAAATTATGTAAAAATAGTATCCATGGACGAAGAAAATTAGAAAAAATTGAACGAATTTTTGTAATGAGATGTAATGAATATTGTTATATACGAATAGAAAATAGATAAAATAAATACTTGAAGTGTACTATTTGCATTAGAGTAAAAAAGATAAAATATAATTTAAAGAAATTTTTGAGTGAGTGTTGATATTGTCAAAATTTTTGGAGGTTATTTTTGAACCTAACCTCAAAATTATGTAAAAATATGTATACATGGACGAAAAAAATTAGAAAAAATTGAACGAATTTTTGTAATGAGATGTAATGAATATTGTTATATACGAATAGAAAATAGATAAAATAAATACTTGAAGTGTACTATTTGCATTAGAGTAGAAAAGATAAAATATAATTTAACGAAATTTTTGAGTGAGTGTCGATATTGTTAAAATTTTTGGAGGTTATTTTTAAAGTTAACCTCAAAATTATGTAAAAATATGTATACATGGACGAAGAAAATTAGAAAAAATTGAACGAATGAATTTTTATGATGAATTTTTGTAATGGGATGTAAGAAATATTTTTATATAGGAATAGAAAACAGAAAAATCAATTAAAGTGTATTATTTTCATCAGAGTAACAAAGATAAAATATAATTTAACGAAATTTTTAAGCGAGTGTCGATATTGTCGCGATTTTTGGAGGTTATTTTTAAATCTAACCTCAAAATTATGTAAAAATAGTATCCATGAACGAAAAAAATTAGAAAAAGTTGAACGAATGAATTTTTATAACGAATTTTTGTCACTAGATATAATAAATATTGTTATACACGAATAGAAAACAGAAAAAACAATGAAAGTGTAATATTTTCATCAGAATAAAAAAGATCAAATATAATTTAACGATATTTTTAAGCGAATGTCGATATTGTCACAATTTCTGGAGGCTATTTTTAAACCTAACCTCAAAATTATGTAAAAATAGTATTCATGGACGAAAAAAATCAACAAAATTGGATGAATTAATTTTTATAACCAATTTTTGTAACGAGATGTAATAAATATTGTTATACACGAATAGAAAACAGAAAAAACAATTGATATGTACTATTTTCATCAGAATAAAGAAGACAAAATATAATTTAACGAAATTTTAAAACGGATGTCGATATTGTCACAATTTTTGGAGGTTATTTTTGAACCTAACCTCAAAATTATGTAAAAATAGTATCCATGATTGAAAAAAATCAGCAAAATTCAACGAATTTCACAATTTCTGGGGGCTATTTCTAAACCTAACCTCAAAATTATGTAAAAATAGTATCCATGATCGAAAAAAATCAGCAAAATTGAACGAATTTCACAATTTCTGGAGGCTATTTTTAAACCTAACCTCAAAATTATATAAAAATAGTATCCATGAACAATGAAAATTAGAAAAAATTGAACGAATTTTTATAATTAGATATAAAAAATATTGTTATTCACGAATAGAAAATAGATAAAATAAATACTTGAAGTGTACTATTTTCATCAGAGTAACAAAAATAAAATATTATTTAACAAAATTTTAAAGTGTGTGTCGATATTATCGCAATTTTTGGAGGTTATTTTTGATCCTAACCTCAAAATTATGTAAAAATAGTATCCATAAACGAAAAAAATCTGCAAAATTGATCGAATTTCACAATTTTTGGAGGCTATTTCTAAACCTAACCTCAAAATTATGTAAAAATAGTATCCATGATCGGAAAAAATCAGCAAACTTAAACGAATTTCACAATTTCTGGAGGCTATTTTTAAACTTAACCTCAAAATTATGTAAAAATAGTATCCATGGATGAAAAAAATTAGGAAAAATTGAAGGAATTAATGTGTATAACGAAATTTTGTAACGTGCTATAATAAATATTATTATACACGAATAAAAAACAGAAAAAACAATTAAAGTGCCAATTTTCATCAGAATAAAAAACACAAAATATAATTTAACGAAATTTTTAATTGAGTATCGATATTGTCACAATTTCTGGAGGCTATTTTTAAACCTAACCTCAAAATTATGTAAAAATAGTATCCATAAACGAAAAAAATCAGCAAAATTGATCGAATTAATTTTTATAACCAATTTTTATAATTAGATATAATAAATATTGTTATTCACGAACAGAAAACAGAATAATCAATTAAAGTGTACTATTTTCATCAGAATAAAAAAGACAAAATATAATTTAACGAAATTTTTAAGCTTGTGTCGATATTGTCACAATTTCGTTTGCCCTCAGAGCTAAACAAATAGAATATTTAACGATATCAACTTTAGTCTGGCAGGTGCTATAAACAGACATCTGCTTCACATGCACGCGAAATTTCAAATCGATCGGTTCAGTAATTCTCGAGATATCACGTCCCGAGAAACCTGGTTTTAGATTTAACAAGATCGTGTTACATGAAAAATATATTGTTATTTAAGCGTGCTTATGTCCTTAGTTATATTACTGGCGTAATGTTGTATTGATTTTTATTTTTTTTTATACTCCACAATTTCAACAATATCGTTAGAAGTGGGCAAGAAAAAAATAAAAATATAAAACGTTGGTGGAAAAGCGTTTTCATGGAAATTAACCATTGTTTTGATTCTCGATACAGTGGAATTAATTTGATATATTCGTAAACAAAAAAAAATTTATTTGTTCGTAATAATTTATTTACTCATAAAACTGGATAAAAGAGGCTGATGTAACAATTAAGATAAAGGAAAAATTAAATAGTAATAAACAAAATCTTATGTTATTTGTTACGAGGAATTTGTTTTAAAATTTTACTTATTTCAGAGAAAGATTTATACATGTTCGAAATTATTATCGAAACAAAATAAATTATGTGCGTTAACTCGCGAATAAAAATAATATAAACAGAATTATATTTCTGGGAAATCGTGGAAACTCCGTGGAAAGTTTCCAACAGTATTGTTTGAAATATTACAGAAAAATGTTGCGTCAAATATTTCGAATTTACTATAAAAACACTACTGTGATATGGGAATACACGAATATAAGGGATGTAAACGATAAAAAGAAAAACTTGCGTTAACGAGCAAGAAATTCTCAACTTCACTCATAAAAAAAAAAAGAAACGCAAA